>NC_086185.1:15160833-16529166 GCF_023053635.1 Elgaria multicarinata webbii | reverse complement strand
CAGTTAACATGTGGCAGACGTCTTGACCCAGCCACAGAAAAGCATAAATGGTTGCTAATACTTTTTCAGAAACATTTTTGTGTGATCGATTTTTTTTTCTGTTACCTGCCCTTTCTCCCTCAGTCTTCAACCAACCTTCCTGAAATTTTCAGGTTATGTAAAGTAGGCATTTCTGTCTGACACACATACATTTCAGGAAGATTGGTGAAAAAACCTCAATGTTATTAACATTAGAATGACCAACCTCCCAATTACCTCTTTATAATGGTAGATATTTTTTTTCCTGCCAAACCTTAACTAAGAACCTACTGCTGTGAATTCTTAAATTTCAACCTTCAAGCTAACTACCTTGAGACCAAGTTAGTTATACCACAGATATTGGTATAATTGCATGTGAGGAAATGAGATCCAGTAGTCCACAGTTAGTGATGGATTAAATTACCTTAGAGTCATTGTATAATGCTTTGGAGAATGTCTCAGATTCATCTATGGCACAGAGACTGACATAAAATTCTGGTGAGCTGAAATTTTCTGAGCTTTCCTTCTCCCTCTCTAGAAAAAGAAGGTCAATTTCCAGAATATTTACTGAATATTTTTCACCATTTTTTGTGGTGGCTGCCATTTTCTGCCAGGGCATTTTGGAGGATACCAATTATTTATTTATTTATTTATTTATTTAAAAGATTTCTTAGCCACATTTTAGGGAAGAAGCCCTTGCAGGGCAGCTTACAACAATAAAATACATAAAAGCAGTTAAAATATTAAAAACAATAAAAACAATAACACAATAAAATAGAAATATAAACAATAAAATCAGCAACAACAACAATAGCAATAGAAGCAACATTAGCAGTCATATCATGAGAAGGCCTGGATAAAATAATATGTTTTCAAGGCCTTCTTAAAAGCCTGCAATGATGAAGCACGGTGGACCTCCAGTGGGAGCTTGTTCAAAATGTGTGGGGTCACTGCAAAGAAGGCCCTCTCGCATGTGTTGACCCACCTAATGAGAAAGGCCTCTTTTTCTGATCTTGAAGTAGGGGCACAGGGATAATGGTTAAAGGCATTCCTTCAAGGCTGAAAATTTTGTGAAGTCCAGCTCTAATATAAAATGTCCAGAGAGCTTCAGCTACTGGGCAGTACCGAAATGTAATAAATAAATAAGTAAATAAATAAATAAATAAATAAATAAATAAATAAATTCCAGGTTTCTGGTATTATTATTATTCCCTTCCATTCACTCTATAGGTCCATGCCGTGAATAGTTCTGCTCCTGATGTGAAAACCAGATATTTGTTTCTCCAGGTAAGTGTTCCAAATAGGAAGTAGGTTTCAGAATACATTATTGTCTGACCCACATGGGGAAAAGCGGGTGGTGGGAGACTCACAATGAAATTATATGAGGACAGCATCTTTCTCCATCTTGGTGGTCTCCTGATACTTTGGACTTCAATTCCCATGGGCCCTTGCAAGCATAGAAAATGGTCACGATTCCTGGGAGTTTTAGTCCAAATATATGGAGGGCACCATGATAAAGAAGGCTGATACAGAGAGATATCATAGAATCATAGAATAGCAGAGTTGGAAGGGGCCTACAAGGCCATCGAGTCCAACCCCCTGCTCAATGCAGGAATCCATCCTGCAGCATCCCTGACAGATGGTTGTCCAGCTGCCTCTTGAATGGGAAAGATGATACACAATTAAAATATCCAAGTGATGTTCAACAATGCTTGGAATCTGTATCACAAAAGCTGTGTGCAAAGGCAAAAAATATGAGTGGAATTAAATGTACCCCTCCCCAATACAGATCAAGGCTGGTTAATTTATTTTGGCACCCAAAGCAGACAATCTCACATGTACCACTATCCTTCTCTGGCAGTAAAACAACAACAACAACAACAACAACAAATGAAATAACTAAAAAATAAAGAAAAAAAATCATGCCATACAAAATCATTGCTGACTCACTCTGCCTACTGGTAGGGCTGGCCCAAGGTACTCCAAAGGGCAAAATTCAACCCAAGCTTGGTTCAGGGCAGGCGTTGGATTTCTATGACTGGTAGAGCCTATTTCATCTCTTACAATTACATGATTCTAATATCTGCCATGGAGACATGAAATCTGAAAGGAAGGTGGGTGGGGGAACTCTGTCAAAATGAAATGGCAGGACATTCTGTGGACCATAATGGATATGTGTCTGGCTTATTTTTCTGTAGTCACTGGGAAGGCAAAGTGAGAAGCTGATAAAAAACAGGGGAAAGGGAAAACAATTTCTTCCGAAGCACGCTGCAAAAATGTTCTGAGCATACATAATAAGGCTACCGAATTGGGAGTTGAGATTTTCAGGGAAGATATGAATATTATTAGATTAACAGAGACAAGGTCGAGGAAGGAAATGACGGAGGGTATAAAAATCAAGACGGCAAAATGTACTGAATGTAGTGAGGATCCACCTGAGCTGTGTGTTGCTGTGGGATGATACTGAGCCTTCAGAATAAGAACGAGGTAAATATTTTGGCTGATACATCAGAAAGCTTCAGAGATAAGGAACAATGAAGCGAGCCAAGCTCTGACAACCCTCCAGGCCAGCTACAGAAAGCAGAGCAACAAATGCTATTCTGATACGAAAAGAAAGCCGGAACTTTGATCATGGTGGATTTTAATTACTGAGATTGGAATAGTGATTATGACACGATTCCCCCACCCTCATGGTTTTGTATGTAGTCCAGGATTGCTCTCTAACACAATTTGTTGAACAATCTCTGTGATCAGGGGCTATATGTGAAACTAATCCAGTGAATGAGACGCACATAATTAATAAAGACGGGCATGTAGGATCTGGCAATTGCAGAACTATTTCCAATGTCTTTAGTTTCTTTCTTTCACATTGTTGAGGGATTGACTGCGAGAAAGCACTAGAAGGCTCAGAGGACTATTGAATATTAATTGGAAACAGCTCAGCTCAACCTCTTAGAGCAGCTCTCAAATATTCAGGGAACGGTATGCAGCAGCACAGTTGAAATCCAATGTAATTAAAGCGGAAGATAGAACCAATAAAACAAAGGAATATGATGGATTGGTCAAAAGCAAAGCAGAACAGCAGTTAGGCACAGAAGGCTTCCCCCCCACTCTTTTTTCAAATGAGGTTTAGTAAAGGTAAATGAGAAGAACTCATAAAACTCACAGGAATCAGCTAAACCATATTTCATACTAGGACCAAGCTAGGTCACCAGGCAGACCAGCATGGAAGCTTTGGGCCTTGATAGAACTTCTCCTTCTCGGCTTACACGGGTAGGGAAATGGGGGAAAAAAGGAGAAACAGATTGTTGCAATTGAGGGGATGGTTTTCAAGTTCTTTTTCTGCATTTTAAGATGAACGTGAGGTTTCAGGCATAAATAGGCTATTTACGACAAGATGGGGGAACTTCCAGTTCTAGGTTCACATCCAGTCCACCAGGCCTCTCTACGAGGAGACCCTGCTCAACTCACTCAGGAGAACTCCTTGTATGCTTTCCCTTTGTTTCAGCCCTTGGGATGATCTGTGGCCTCAGCAAAGCTCTCTGGGTTGTTCCATATGTTCCCAGAACTAGTTGTTCTTTACCAGAGCTGTGTCTTCTTATCATTTTAAAAAGTGCTCCATGGTGGTCTCAGGTATCTGCCTGCACTTTGAGGTCCTTCCAGATTATTAGTGCAGCCAAGGAAGCTGACTTCGGAGTGTCGGATGCCAGGGCAATTTCTTTTTCTTTTTCTTTTCCAAAGTTAAAAAAGAAGGAAAGAATGTACTTGAGGCCCCCTGAAGGGTATGTGTGTGTGCGCGCGTGCACGTGCCTGTCTGAAGGCCTGCACATATGAACAAATGTCCTGCCCACCCTTCATTCTCGGTTTCAGTCAGAACTCTAAGGAAGCTCTCCAAGGTACTGAATCCTATCCCCTAACTCTGTTCAGCAATTTATATAGCTCCTTTAGAGTTCTAAGAGCCTCGTGTGGCGCAGAGTGGTAAAGCAGCAGTTTCTGCAGCTGAAACTCTCCCCACGGCCTGAGTTCGATCCCAACGGAAGCTGGTTTGAGGCAGCCGGCTCACGTCGATTCAGCCTTCCATCCTCCTGAGGTTGGTAAAATGAGTACCCAGTTAGCTGGGGGAAAGGCAATCACGGCCGGGGAAGGCAACGGCAAACCACCCCGCTATAAGGCCTGCCAAGAAAACATCAGCGAAAGCTGGCGTCCCTCCAAGAGTCAGTAATGACTCAGTGCTTGCATGAGAGGTTCCTTTCCTTTTCCTTTAAAGTTCTGTTTGGTTCTGACTGAAACTCAGAATGGATTCACAGCCCTTCCAAAATTGAAACCATCAGACTCCACTGCCTCTGTCCCCACCCACCTCAGGAATAGGGCACCTGATAGCTTGCCCATGTGAGAACATGGCCCTCTTTCTCTAAAAGGTTCCCCAACACTGGTCAAAGCATAGACATGCACATGGCCAGTTTTAGAATCACAGAGGTGAAGGGTGCTTGAAGAACTACCCGCTTCCCTCTAATGTTAGTGCATTTATGACACTTGTAGCCTTCTGAAGTTGGTTTCATCTGCCCTCCGATGTCATTTGAGGACTTACTGGGGCATCTTTTGGAGAAAATCTCCATAGGATCCTGCTCTAATACTAAGGTATATTATCCTCTCCTTTAAAAATGGAGAGGGAGAAATCAGGTGGAAAAACAGACTAGATGCAACAGCTGAAGATATATTCATAACTGCACTAATAATGCAATATTTCCCGATAAATCATTACTACCAGTGTGCCAACATTAATGTGTGTGTTTTAAAGACAAATGTGAGTTTCAAGAGACATTTGATTTTAATAAACCTGAATGTTAATAGCTTGGGGCACTAAGACCTATGAAGTACAACTAATTATAGATATCAAAATGACTAATTTAATTTTATTGAGGCAAGGCATGTAAAGTTGGGCTTCCTTCCCTTTCTCCACGCTGCCTACATTTTTACTGCCTTAATAACCATAAGCTGTTGTAAGCATGTGGTGTTTATCTTCCAAATACAGTGCATGAAAATATCTATGACTTAGATATATTTCTAGGGCATTTGCAACTGCCAGCTTTGTGGTTTGTACGATCTTCTGAAATTTGATGGGTTTTCATTTAAAATTGTTACACAGAAATTGATGCCCTTGTTTGTTTGCTTCGGAAAAGAGTTTGAAAGCAATGGCTTAATCAAGGATACTGAGAAATTCTAATGGTTTCTGAAGGCCAAACTACATGTGACAACAGTCAAGCTGTGTCTTTAACTGGGGGTCTGCCCCAGGCAATTGTCAAATTGGTAATGGGAGTGTGATACAAACTACAAAACAGGTTTACAGGAATTGGGGTGAATTTTCTCCTTCTCCATCTGTCCAAGATAATTCTCCAAGATAATTTCTACCCCCACTGAAACTCAAGAACAAAAAATAACCCTAGCTGTGAAAAATGTCAGGGGATGGAGTGGTGGAAAGAAATACACATAAACACACCAGGGATGTATGAGCATTTAAGTTAGCTTTTTATCCAGTTTCCATCTTCCAGGTCAAACATGATGTGTCAGGGGTGGAATTTATCCACAGAAGAGCCCTGGAGTGAAAAGGAAAACTGGACGTTGGCATAGCGTTTCACGCAAGTGTTACACATCAGTGCCGGACTGTAAAATGTCAAGGACAAGAGAGGTGGCCTCCTGACTTATCTGATAATTGAATAATTGGATAATTGGCTGATACAATGCTGTGCAAGGCCATGTATGAAATGTATATAATGCTGTACATATGTAATGTAGACGTGGTGGGTGCTGGTCGTTGGTTCTCATGTATGCTGGAAAATCATGCATGGGAACACAATACGTATATACCTCAGTAAAATCTTTGCTGAAAAAAACTTTACGTGGTGTGAGTATTTTTCTTTCAGAGGGAAGGCACTCAGGAGCCTTGCAGGAGAGTCAAACGCTGAGAAGCTGCTGATTAATCTCTGCTAAGCATTCCTAACATGATGATGATGATGATGATTCAACACCATGTGTTACTGTTTTAAAATTTCATATTGGTTTAAACACATTAAAACATTAATGGTTTAATTTGCCTTAGAATTGTATATTTATTCTATTTTATATGAGAGCCAGTGTGGTGTAGTTGCTAAAGTGATGGATTGAGAGTCAGGAGATCTGGATTCTAGTCCCCATTTGGCCATGGAAACCCACTGGGTGACGTTGGGCCAGTCACAGACTCTCAGCCCAACCTACCTCACAGGGTTGTTGTTGTGAGGACAAAATGGAGAGGATGAGAATTATGTATGCCGCCTTGGGTTCCTTGGAGGAAAAAAAGGTGGGATATAAATTCAATAATAAATATGTATGATTTTATCTGTATGCTGCCCTGAGATCCTTGTAATATAGGGCAGGATATAAATGTTTTAATAAATAAATAAATAAATAAATAAATGTGTAGATTTCAAAAATGCATTCATTTCAAAATGAGTACATTTCAAAAATGTGCACATATATGCTTTAATCATGGGAGAAGAAGTGCACAATTGATACATACATCTGATATGGATATGGATTCAAGTCAGAATGAGATTTGAGTTGGAATTCAGAGAACTTTGGTGAACTCAAGTGTTGCTAATTCACACATCCCTAATTTTTATGCACACGCACATAAATAGATCTTCTGCTAGCTAAGAATAGATGTTGGCTCTAAGGCCTTAGCTAGACCTAAGGTTTATCATGGGATCATCCCGGGGTCATCCCTGTTCATGTAAATGACACACAGGATATCCCATGAGTAGGCAGGGACGACCCTGGGATAAACCTTAGGTCTAGCTAAGGCCTAAGAATAGATATAGAAGTATAAATGGTCTAGAATAGGGATGAGCAATGTTGATTCTTTGTGTGTGTGTGTGTGTGTGTGTGTGTGTGTAGGGTGCACTCTGTCTTATAGGCTTTGTAAACTGCCCAGAATTTTTGTAATCTGCCCAGAGATTGGGGCTATGGGGCGGTATATAAATTTAATAAATAAATAAATAGGCAGTTGCCCAGGTACCAGAAGTGTATTTTGCTGCACCATCTGAGGGTTCCATAATAAAACTGTTCTCATTTAGGCTTCTCAGCTATGGAACGCAGGACCATGTGCTTGGGGATAGTATCACATACGAGTTGGTAGATTTACATGAAGGTAGGGATGGATGACTCATTTCCATCCATGCCATGTACCGAACACTCCCATCCACCCCTAGCCAGCTGGCCATGTTCACCAAGCCTGATGAGTTGCCACATGGTTGTCAGGCATTTTGGTATGTTTTTTGTTTCGTAAATCATAAAATAGTAGAGTTGGAAGGTGCCTACAAGGCCATCGAGTCCAACCCCCTGCTCAATGCAGGAATCCACCTTAAAGCATCCCTGACAGCTGCATCTTGAAGGCCTCTAGGGTGGGAGAGTCCTACAATGTAATGTAATGTAGTATTGTCAAAATGGCAGCTTTAAATGGGCCATTTACGCGGCATTACAAGCATAAATGTCCCCTTATGGCTGCCATTTACATAACATTATGTTTACAGGAAAACAACAATGAACTGGATGTTGGTTTTACTCTATTATTATTGTTGTTTTTAATTGTATTTTCAGGTATTTGTTTTATTGTTGTTTTATCCAGCTTTATTAGCAACTGTAAGCTGCCTTCAGTGCCATTTTTTTTCTTGGTAGGGGTGTGTGAATCAGCAAAAACAGCTTACTGAATTTCTCTGAATTTCATTTTGAAGCACAGTCCAACAAGAGTCCGTATCAGCTTTGCTGTTGGTTTTTCTTCATGAAAGTCAATGTATATTTTTGCCCGTGTTTCTCCAAATGTACCAATCAATTGTGTGCATCTTTGAAATGTATCATTCTACTGCTATTGCTGAAAGCATATTTGTGCACATCTTTCAAAAGTACACTTTTTCTTTCCTTATACACAGGTTGCCAAATGCATTTTTGGGGGGCTACAAATTGCATTGTAAGCAACTTCAAACACAGATGGCATCTGAGTCCACATTCAGCCCAAAAGGTGTGAACTGTGTAAATCCTGATCACAACTGAACTGAAACAAATTTATCATGCACCCCTAGGTAGAAAGGCAGAGTACAAATCAAATAAATAAACAGTTCAGTCATGATGAAGTAAGTTCTCTGCATTCAGAAGATTACTGGGACCCCTGTCCATGAAATCCTGGAAGGCTGCTTCCATACATTATATTTAATAATGGAGTATGTGGACAAATAGTATTTCTTAGAATTTACAAATCCCACCTCTCCCCCCCCCAAATAGGAGTTTTAAACATTTTACCATATTTGTATTTACATATGATGGGATAGGACTACTAGAGCCAGATAAAACTGCCTCATTGGTGGAGTCAGCCATTGGCTACTAGTCAATGGGTAGTATCCAATGTCCTACATAGAGTAGACCCATTGAAATGAATGAGACTTAAATTAGTTATGACTAACAAGTCCCATTAATTTCAATAGGTCTACTCTATGTAGGACTAATATTGGATACTTCCCAATGATCACTACTTGCTGTTGCTTTGACTTGACCATCTCTAGTATTGGCGATGTTCAAATATTCAAAAGGATGTCATAAAGAAGATGAGTGAACAATTGTTCAGTCTAATCCAGTGAACACAGGTCAATAAGCAATGGAGATAGACCTCTGGGAGGAGGATTAAGGTTTACCATGAAGCAGATGAGAAATTGAATAAACTGCCTCAGGAATTTGAGTAATTTCCATCTTGAAGATTTTCAAGGTGAGATTGATGGGCATCTGACAATAAGGTGTACATCTAAGGGAACCATGTGAGCATGTAGCTTCTAGCTGTCCACTGAACTAGACCAGAATTCTAGGCTAGATGAAACTTGGTCTGATTTAGCAAGGGGATTATTATGCCATTACTATGACCGTCTTCAGGTATGTTTATTTGGCACACATGTCTCACACATGCACACTATGATTGTAGGGGAAAGCCTTGCACCTGGCTGTAACTTCCTCTTAACTTTCCCTTTCTAGTCAACCTTTGCATCGCCCTCTCCATTTCTTTCTCCTTCATGAAATGCTATGCCTACTTATTAAGAGAGGCACTACCCCATGCCTTCTAATAATCTATACTGGACTTGGCTTCTTCTAAACATTTCTGTGGATGGCAAAAAACAACAACCTTTTTCATATTTTGACATGTCTTTTTCATCCACTTAAGTGGACTTTCTCTTGGCTTCATATATCAAGTTTCCCTATAAATATCAGAAAGCTTTTGTGGCATTTACAAAGTGTGACAAAGTTTATGGCCTTTGGAAGAATGTAGGTCAATTAAACGTATTCAGCTGTTCAACTTTATGACCTTATCAAGTACATTTTCACCTTTCTTTAAATGCTTGTTCATTTACCACCAAGGCTGCTGCAACTATTTTCAGCTATTGAATTGACCTTTGGTTTTACAAACATCCGTAGATAAACCATTAAAATGCAATAAAAATTTGTAACTCGGTTTATAGTGAAACTAAGAGAAAATGGAAAACTAGCTAGTAGGAACACTTCCATGCCCTATGTCTTATTGGCGTTGGGCAGTTCTATTCAAAATGTGAATTATTTCACAGCTTATCCATCCATCCACACTCTATCCCACTCCATCCCAAAGAGTCAAGATAAAAGTAAGTTAAAACATACACATGCACATCTGCATCAAATATTAAATTAAAAGCAGATGTGTGCATATATGTTTTAATTTAAATATTAAATTAAAATAGTCAGAACACCCAAGCTTGATTTCACTCAGGTGCACATTTTTGTGTTGTGTTGCTTTGCTTTGTTTTGCAGTGCTAAGTTCATTCCTCTCTAACTTTTCTTTGGACTGCAATTTTCTTTCTTATTCTGCATGAAAATTCTTTTTTAAAAAATGAAAGCCCAGCATTTTGCATGCATTTTCCCAAACGTATGCATTTTTTGTGCACAGTCCTGGAAATGTAGACATTTTGATTGTCAAATAAAGCACTTTAGTACATATTTTACAAAATTTATGTTTTGAGCACATTTTTTTTAAAATGTATGCATTTTTGTGTGCAATTTGTTTGTTTGTCTGCATCTCAAAGAACAATTGGGATTGGAGGACAAACCAGGGGGCAGGGCCAAAGAAGATAACAGGATTTAATACCAAATAGCAGGCAGGAATAGGGGGCAAATAGAAGGAAGGTCTGGAGAAGAAGGCAGGAGTTAGGACCAAAAAGCTAGACCAGAAACACAAGACACCCTAAAATTCAGGTAGAACTTGTTGCTCAAGCAAAGTTCTACTGAAACAGGAAGCCTGATTGTATTCAATATCCTTGGTACCCAGAAAGAGCCAATGACCAGCCTGGGTGGAATCATTCTGAAAGTTCTTTCCTGAGAATCTGAACTAACACGAGTCACCACATGGGAAAGTGATCAACAGTTCCTGGCCCCAGGTAATTAAGAACATAAGAACATAAATGCCGTACTGTATCAGACTGAGGGTCCATCTAGTCCAGCACTCTGTTCACGTAGTGGTCAATCAGCTGTCATTCAGGGACCAACGAAAGAGGACATGGTGCAACAGCGCCCTCCCACCCATGTTCCCCAACAACTACTGTATACAGGCACATAGTCTTTGATCCTGCAGGAAGCATATAGCTATTAGGACTAGTAGCCATTGTTAGCCTTCTCCTCCAGGAATTTATCCAACCCCCTTTTAAAGCCATCCAAATTGGTGGCTATCACCACATTTTGTGGTAGTGAATTCCATAGCTTAACTATGCACTGAGTGAAGAAGTCCTTCCTTTTATTTGTCCTGAATCTCCCACCAATCAGCTTCATGGGATGACCCCTTTGGGTTCTACTATGGGAGAGGAAGAAAAATGTCTCCCTGTCCACATTCTCCACACCATGCATAATTGTGTACACCTCTATCACGTCTCCCCTTAGCCTCCTTGCAAACGATGACAACACCTCTATAGAGGAATATCAGATTGCAGCCATCACATCCACAGCAAAGCATATTTCTTTGGACACATCATCATCATACTTTGGACATGAATTCAGAGCAGTGTTCTGATCCCTGGGCGCAACCTATTGAGAGAGTCAATTTGGTTAAGCTGAATAGACTGCAAGAACAAGGGAATTTCATCACAGTGTGAAATCTTTTAAAGTCTTTTTCTACCAAGTCCAATGGGCAGGTCTTTCTTTTCTTTAACACTAGCACCAAGACATACAGTCACTGTTGCTTAACGCAGCATTAATTTAACTGCAGTTCCTGCTTTAAACCCAGATGAGAGCTTGACAATGGACAAATCTAGCCGCAAAGTGAGGCAACTGTTGACCTTATTAGCTCTGATCTCATTATATATTGGGAATGTTACCTTATTATTTCTTGAGAGGCCCAAGAGAAGCAGAATTCTAACTCATTATCTTAGCTTGTTAAGACACACAAGAAGTACATGAATAAGAGTACCGTGTGCAATAATTGTTTCAGGAAATTAGGTGTGTGTGTGTGTTTTTGTTTAGTTTGGGTTTTGTTTTAAGCATAATTTACACATCCTCACATTTTTGGAAGATAGTTTCAAAGTTAGTTGAGCGATCCCTGATGGTTACTTCACTTCGCCGAAGATGCCCTTTCCACACCCAGCCATATAGCTTAGGGGTCGGTGGCATTTGCAGGCAGGAAGGATGGGGAAGAGATGCTGCATTTCTGTGGGACACAAGTGTAGCATGAGGTGTGGGTGGGGTAAAGCCTATAAAGGCAGTCTCTGTCGGCCCCTCTGCTTCTTTCACTTTCTGGCTCTCATCCTCCTTCCCTCTTGCCAGTATGGGATTAGCCATAAAGGCTAAGTAGGCAGGAGCCAATTACCTCCCAGTGATTGGCTTTTGTGTACATTTTCTTTTGCCTATGACATACTGGAACTATCAGTTAGTGGAGGGCATGTGAAAAGGTTCATTGGAATGTAGGGTGACCATATGGAAAGGAGGACTGGTTCCTGTATCTTTAACAGTTGCACAGAAAAAGTGTCATTTATATGCATGCAGCACCTGGTGAAATTCCCCCTTCATCACGACAGATAAAGCTGCAGGAGCCCTGCCCTCTTTTGTACCTGGTCACTCTAGCTATACTCCTGCAGCTTAAATTGTTGTGATGAAGAGGGAATTTCACCAGGTGTTGCATGCATACAAATGACACCTTCTGAAATTCCCTTTCCTATGCAACGGTTAAAGATACGGGAGCCCTATCACTCTATTGGAATGGGCAGGGTTGTGCAGGAATTTTGGATGGTAGAATAGGTGCAGTGTGCACTAAGTGACACCTTTATGGTGTTTGGCAAGTTCAGTGGTCTGCTCCTCGGGGGCTGTGTGGCTCTTGAGTCAGGATATGGTTTGCCTTATTATCTCACCTACTTATCTCACCTACTCAAAGCTGGGCAGCACTGGGCAGGGGTGACTCAGGGTGGTCTCTTCACAGTTATGCTGAAGTGTAGCTTAACAAAGGGTCTGGGCCTTACCCAATTCCTGGTTTGGCAGAATGGCTCACCCATAAGAGAGGCTTATGACCTGTAGAAAAGATTTAATAGACCCATGCTCTTTCACATGCAGATCTAGAGAGGGGTGAATTACCCACACTAAATAAAGAGGCCCTAGTTTATCCCAAGCTCTGGTGTCCATGTTGCTTTTTCCTCCATTCCTTCTATGCTAGCAAGTAGGGCATCCTTCCCCAAACACATGCCCTCCAACTTCCATTATTCCTAGCCTTCAGGGGCTGTAGAAGTATGGACAGTACAACACATTAATATATATTGATAGACTACAAAAACAGACTAATGCTACATCTCTGTCTATTGGATCTGATCAATGGTAATCCTGAGCCAAAAGCAGGGTACAGCCTGTTTCTGCCCCATCTGGCTATACTTTAAGTGTTGCAGGACACCATCTTGAATCACTTCTCACCTCCAACCTCTGGATCACTGAGCCCAACAAGTCTCAAAGGCCAGAGTGGGAAGTCTAAGGAATTTTCTTTAACCATACCGGCACCTCCGGAGGACATGCACATCCTTCCATATTAAGATGGTTTCAATACAAAGTTTATCCTTATTATAATCTCTTCCCAAAAGGGGACAACTACTGGGCATTGCCAAAACATATGAATTAAAGAAGCAGGTTGAAAGATGAAGAACTTTACTAGAAGAAAGACCTGGGCCTTACAGTTGCTAATGCCTATTATCCACAGCTGGGCAGCAGACTGAGTAAGACACATCATAGTGTCACTGTCTTCCACATCATAGTGAGATGTACCATTTAGAGGTGGGGATCAAATTTGTTTATTTCACATTTTAGTCCCAATTTATCTATTTCCCCCCACTTTCTAAACGATACATGGATTGAAAGTCAGATATCCTTTGAAATGTGAAGTTTGAAATGGATCTCTCTAATAAAAAAATGGATACAAAAATGAGTACACTAGGCAAAAGTACCCATAAAAATGCATATATCAGTGGGTGGGAGGAAACCACTCACAACTCATTGTGTTAGGAAAATGGCTTCCAAAAATGTAAATATTAGTCAAAAGTTCATACCCAAACCCCTGTGTTTGGAGAAATGTGTACAAATTCTAGCAGGCCTACCCAGTGAAATTTTAGAATGTTTTTAGGATGTTTTAATCATGTATGTTATGTTTTAATCAGTTTTTAATGTGTTTTATATTCATTGTTGTTCCCTGCCTTGATCCCAGTGGAGAGGTGGGTAAGAAATTATTATTATTATTATTATTATTATTATTATTATTATTATTATTATTATTTACAAATTATCAAGTTTTTTTTTAATTAAAAAACTCCCAATGTTCAGGAGAAAACAAACTTGAGAAATGGAGGGAAACCAAAATTGACAAATTTCTCCACCCCTAGTTCATTAAGACAAACCCGGGTGGTCTGTGATGCAGCCGTAGATTTGCAAACACCGTGAAGCTTCACATAAAATATATCTACATTGGGGACTTAGGCCAATGCTTTCGGTGGGAGCGAGGTCAGTGCAGCTCTTCTGCCATCTGACCTCACTCCATGGCCAATCCGGATTTGTGTGCTGGTGGAAGGCAACTGGTGATGGCTTGCCAGAAACCAGGAAGAGAGGAGGCAGCTCATTCCAGTACATTCCCTCCGCGGCATTGGGATTAGCCAACGCCACCCTGGGTAAGGGAAACCACAGGATTTTCGGGGAAAGCGGTGCCATGAATAAAACCCCACAATTACAGCAACAAGCACTGGCCCATTTTAAACTTCCTCTACACAACCAATTCCTTGTATCCTTGCTCTTTTTTACCTTCTCATCCCCTTAGCTCTAATTAAATTGAGTAGTCACACCTTGCGGTGAAATCAATTATTGGTCAGAACTGTGGGATGCTTACCAGAGTTGTAATCAATCCACCCATTAATTAACGTTTAAGAAGGAGAAGACCCAAACAGCACAGGAGCCTGAACTGTGAGTTGTCTGGGTGAACATAAATGGCAGGAAATCAGAAAATTGCAGATTGTCAAAGAAATTCATTTTACTGTCTCCTGCTCTTTTAAGCAATTTTTTAGACTCTCCATTTTGGCACTGCCCAGTGAACGCTCTGTGATATTTTCCTTTTATTGCAACGCTTAGATGGATTTTGCAGCAACCATCAACAATCTGTTTATGAAAGAAGGAGCATCGTGGGAATTGTCAGTAAGATCTTCTGCATATCAGTGCATACTAATGAATATTTGCTGTTCTGCAAAACTGCTGCAGTCGGCATAAGAAACTACTTACAGCTTTCTGTTGTTAAAATAATGCCTTTTTTGGGGGGACAACTTGTCTGTCACACATTTTTACACTCTTAATAAACAGTGGAAGGAACACAAAAATAAAGACAAAAGTGGGGAAAGTTTCCTTTTAGGCAGCACTCAACAAAATCACAGTCTGTGGAGCAGTTCTGGAGAGTTCAGTAGGATTACTCTGTAGTAAGGAGTTTGTGACTTTCAGTTTATTCCATCTGCACATTCTAATAGTACATAAAATATTACGATATCCAGGAAATGTAAAAGCTAACAAGTTGTGGTGTTTCAGAACATAAAACTCCACTCCATATTGCTCTTTGCTCACAAATGTATTTATATTTATTTATTTATGACTTCTTAGTCACATGTTGCTATATTTTCTTAAAACATATTCCCAAGCCTACAATTCTTCCATGAGAAAATTTAAGAGGAATGCTTAAAAGGCAATAGTGGGAAGCCGCAGATAAATGCCCAGATAAATGCCGCATATAAAAGCCGGAGATAAAAGCCCAGAATCATCTTATTTGTACCTCATAATATGTTCTAATATCCACTTGGCATTTTTATTGAGTCACACCATTAACTTATTGGTTCATTTTCTTCCTGGACTTACTGAGGATGCTTGAAGGGCGAGGGATGTCTCCTGCACACAAGCAAAACTGATATTTATCCAACCTGATCATCTCCTGATCCTTTAGAGTAGTCGTTACAACCATCCTGGCTTTAAAAGGGGGTTGGACAAATTCCTGAAGGTGATGGCTATCAATAGATGATAGTTGTGTGCTACCTCCAGTATTCAAGGCATTAAGCCTGTGTGCACCAGTTGCTGGGGAACATGAGTGGGTGCTGTTTCACCATGTCCTGCTTTGTTGGTCCGTGGTTGGCCACTGTGTGAACAGAGTGCTGGGGGGGGATCTACACTACTGCTTTAAAGCGCTTTATAACAGTTTTGACAACTGTTGGAGCCCAGGACACACTGCAAATACAGTTTTCGAAACTTTTTCAAAGTGCTTTAAAGCGCTTTAAAAGAAGTAGTGTAGATCCCTCCCCCCCTGGACTAGCTGGACCCTTGGTCTGATCCAACAGGGTATGTCTTATGTTCTTAGTATGGACAATATTTGTATTAGGACAAACTAATATGTCACAAAACACTTTGGAGTTCCCCAGAATGCTTCATCAAGCAGATATATATATATATATATATATATATATATATATATATATATACACACACACACACACACACACACACACACACACACACACACGTGTGTGTGCCTGCGTGTGTGCGTTTGTGCAAAGAGAGGGGGAGAGAAAAAGCTGGGTCCCACTTCCTACCCCAACCAAATCTGAAGGTGGGTTTGTGTTTGAAGGGAGACATTGCATATAGCCCAGAGAACAGCTAGCACAGGGTAAAACATAGTCATGTCTCATCCCAATGCCTACACTTCATCAGCCATCTTTGGACCATCTCAGTGACCAGCAACACACCCTTGTGGTTCATGGTGTAAGAGCAGCTGGCTGCTTTGAGGGTGGAGTAGGAGATTTTCTTTCCCTGGCTTGTTGAGCAGTTTAGCAAGAGAGGGTGATTGCTCCTAAAATCCTTCTGAGGTTAGAGACAGTGTTCCGATCTCGGGAGGAGGAGTCAGAAATATGACCCCCACCCCCACCAGGTGATGTGAAGAGAACCATGGTGGCTGCCTCTCCAAGATCAGAAATGTTACCTCAAAAAGGGGGGAAAGGGGGTGTTCCAGTGGGTGGTGAGGGGAGGAGACCAGAGAGGCCAGGGTTCGATTAACCAGGTTCCTTCTTTCCCTCTCCTAAGAGCTCACTAAATGGACTAAAAGGTTCATGGGGGGAGAAATGCAGGATGGGGCACTGAAGACCACCTCTGCCACTCCTCCTGCCATTCAATGGATGATTAGAGCCTTCAAGGGTTTCCAATTACTGAGGGTGCAATCAATAGAACTGTGCCCTAAATTGGTAGTTGACACAATGTTGGTGCAGGAAATTAGATTGCAGGCAGAGTTATTGGTGAGGGCACGGAGGTGCCGGTATGGTTAAAGAAAATTCCTTTGACTTCCCACTCTGGCCTTTGAGACTTGTTGGGCTCAGTGATCCAGAGGTTGGAGGTGAGAAGTGATTCAAGATGGTGTCCTGCAACACTTAAAGTATAGCCAGATGGGCAGAAACAGGCTGTACCCTGCTTTTGGCTCAGGATTACCATTGATCAGATCCAATAGACAGAGAAGTAGCATTAGTCTGTTTTTGTAGTCTATCAATATATATTAATGTGTTGTACTATCCATACTTCTACAGCCCCTGAAGAAGGACCAGGGATAGATGCCCAACAAGGCTGAAACACATTTGTCTGCTTTGAAGTATAACACTTGATTTTCCTACGTTCGGAGACTTTTCTGTAATTTTCCCTTGAGTTATTTTAGATGTTCTCCAGTTTTGCCTGACTCTCACCCTCAATTAAGCAAGCAAGGGGAGGTTGCAAGGTGGCTCCTGCCTCAGCCAGTTGCCATGCAGCTGACAATATATTTGTTACGGATCTCCTCTATTAGTGTTAACTGAGCTGTGACCCTAGTTAACCCCAATACAACTGTCTAGGTCTGGCTGCAATTGTTCCCCCACGTCTTCCATTTATTACAATCCTGAGCTAGGAGGCAGGAGGGGTTTTTTTAGACACAACTGGATTAGTGCCTCAAGGTTGAAGACAGTCAGACATGCAGAGGCCTAATGGGACAACAGTACTAGAAGCTGCAGTGGCAACAGCAGCAGCAAACATGGATGTTCCTCCATTTTTGCAAAGATAAGAATCTAATAGATGCTCACGGTGTGTGTCCGTGTGGTGGGTGGGTGGCTCCGATTTTGGTAAGGCTGTGAATCCATTCTGGGTTTTAATTAGAACCAGCCAGAATGCTAAAGGTACTGAACCTATTTTGGGAGTAGGGGAGGGGCAAAGCTCTGATTCCCCCCCTCTGAGTACACAGTGCTATCTCTGACCCCAGATCAGGGAACCAAACTTATCCTGTGCCACCCCACCCCATCCCATCCTAACACCATTTAGGGGTCATAGGATTGCTTCCTTTGTATAATACTGTTATTAAGCCTATGAAAAGATGCACCCCAATGCATATGAAAATAAAAGTTTGGGGATAAAATATGCAGAAATGTGTATTTTGTGAAACAATGTACTTTTTTAAAAAATTAAAAGTGCCTTTTTAAATTGCAGATTGATGCAGAAATGAACACAACAGATGAAGGAATGAAGACATGCAAGACTGACGCAGACTGGAAATTAGGGATGTGCTCTGCTTCTAATCGGACTGGCGAATTAGAAGCGGAGCGGGGTGCTTCGCCTCCCCTTAAGGCGGAGGTGAAGAGGATTGGGGGGCTGGCAGAGCGTGGCGAAGAGGATCGAGGTGAAGGCGGATCCTTCGCCTCGATCCGGAGCTCCGCTGGAAAGGTAAGTGGGGTTTACCGGGCCCTGTCGCTGTCGCCCATGCGGCGACAGCGGCAGGGCCCGGTAAACCCCCCCTCCTCTCACTTACCTGCTTCTGTCCGCGGTCCCTCAGCTTCTTCAATTGAGCCCGCGGTTCAACCAGGAAGTCTAGACCACACTTGCGGCCCAGACTTCCTGGCTGAACCGCGGGCTCAATTGAAGAAGCCGACGGACCGTGGACGGAGGCAGGTAAGGCTCCCCTCCCCCTTGGTCCCTTACCGGGCTCTGCCGCCGTCGCCGCACAGGCGGTGACGGCGGCAGGGCCCGGTAACCCCCCCCCCGCCCTCCTCTCCCGGCCTTACCTGGCACCACTCCCCTCCACTGGGGAGCTCCGATTCGGAGCCGGAGCTCCGTGGCAAAGAGGAGCGGAGTATGGGTGGAGCGGCGCGGAGTGGAGCAGGCCGATCTGAATTTTTTGGATCGGCCCGCGGGGCAGAGCGGGGATCCGTGCACACCCCTACTGGAAATAACCTGATCCATCCACCCCTACTGACCGTGTTAGTATTTTCTGAGGAACTGGCACCCCTTAGCAAGACTCCTCTTCCTCACATTTTCATTTTTATACTTTTGAGGGATTTCTCCTTCTTTTGTTTAATATGGAGAGGGGGGATCCAGGAAGGTAAGCCCCCATCTTCAGCTTGAAGTGGTACATTCCAGACATGGATTTGCATCCTCAGTGAGAACTAGAACATTGAGATGCTTTCGATCAAAGCGACAAGCACTGCTAGAATGTGCCACATGCTCCAGCAGATGCCCATGCCACCTTTGCTGTTCAAGATCTATTCTCTTCAGTATCAGTTGATCAATTCTGAGATGTACCACTAAATGATGTGCTACTATTGAGAGAATGACTATGGGGAGCCTACATGCTCCTCCTTCCTATTAAAGCTTTAACTCAGTTTTGAATAAGCCACACTTTCTCCATACTTGAGGAACTGTGGTTTATTCAGGAACGAGTTAGCAGACCAGGATTTGATCTGTGTTTGTTTGAACTAACCACACATCAACAAACCAGTTTCCTCTTCTCCCCACACCCACTAGTGGCTATGGATATTTTTTTAATTTGCAGAGACACTGGCTACCATTTTTCCTCATTACTTCTTGGAAGGGAGTATTCTGGGAAATTGAAATGGTAGACACCACTCAGATGGAATTTTCACACAATGCCCCCCTCCAAAACCACATCACCTAAATGCTCCCTCCCAATTTCACACCACCTGGGGCCTCTTTCATAGGTACTACAAGGATAATGCTATCCATCTACTTACACTACTATTCTAATTAATCTTTTGAAGGGTAAAGAAAGCCAGTGTGGTGCTCTGGGTAAAGCAGCCTTCCCCAACCTCGTTTTCTCCAGATATTTTGGACTTCAACTCCGAGAAGCATCAGCCAGCATAGCCAACGGTGAGGAACGATGATGCACGGAACTGGGCTGGGAAGGCTGGGCTACAGTTCTGGAATAGACCCAGAGAGAACCAGGTTCAGATCCCTCAGATATAAAGCTCACTGGATGACCTTTTGGCCATCATACCCTAGAATCATAGAATCATAGAATAGCAGAGTTGGAAGGGGCCTACAAGGCCATCGAGTCCAACCCCCTGCTCAATGCAGGAATCCACCCTAAAGCATCCCCGACAGATGCTTGTCCAGCTGCCTCTTGAAGGCCTCTAGTGTGGGAGATCCCACAACCTCCCTAGGTAACTGGTTCTATTGTCGTACTTCTCTAACAGTCAGGAAGTTTTTTCTGATGTCCAGCCAGAATCTGACTTCCTGTAACTTGAGCCCATTATTCCATGTCCTGCACTCTGGGAGGATCGAGAAGAGATCCTGGCCCTCCTCTATGTGACAACCTTTTAAGTATTTGAAGAGGGCTATCATGTCTCCCCTCAATCTTCTCTTCTCCAGGCTAAACATGCCCAGTTCTTTTAGTCTCTCTTTGTTTCCAGACCCCTGATCATCCTGGTTGCCCTCCTCCTCAGAGCTTAAACTACCTCACAGCATTGTTTCAGGGGGTTTCAACATGGGCCCCATGTATGTTGTCTAAACACCTTGGAGAGTGGTCTTCAACTGGTTGAGACCCACCTCAGAATCCCAACCAGCAACATTGGGCTGACTTTTACAATTTGACGCTTGCCCAACATGACAGCAACAGCTTTTCCACAACCCATCTGGGCTGATCTCTGGTTGAAGATCTTTGCCTTAGATGAAGGATGAGATAGGAATGCAATAATTATGAACAATAATAAAGCATATGAAATGCTTTGAACACTCCGAAAGTGCTGTATAACTGCAAATGAATATTATTATCATATTGATAAACCATGCACAAGTCCTATACTTTTCACCTGTAAATTTACTCATGTATCACGTTGGCTTCTCAGGGTGTTAAAAATATTTTTAAACCTACTCCTACCTCCTGCCTTTTTGCTCTGCTCTTAAATTATTTTCCAGATATCGACTGGCATGTTTTGGTTTAAGATGTCTCCTTAAGCTTTTATTTTTGTTATTTTTTATTTTATTTTGTAGCTTTAACATTTTTTTTTCTTCCTTCAAAAGGTAGAAAGACAGATTTTTTATTTTATTTCTTGCAGACTGCCAGGAAGAATTTTGCTTTTTACTTTTTTTTAAAAAAAGAACTAGATTTACTTTAAAAAATGTTACAGCGACAGAGATGAAAAGGAAGAGGGGGAGAGGGGGGAGGGAGGGAGAGAGAGGGGGAGAGAGAGAGAGATTCTTTCTTAAAAAATAATAATACAAAAATAAGCATATCCAGTAATTACTTTTCAGAATATGTTCTTTTTACAATGCTCCTGGCTTCTCATTCTGCATAATCTGGCTTGTCGGCAATGTTAACTGTTTTATAATGATTTCCGCTGAAATCTATCGGGACCCAGTCATGGTGCCATTATGACATGAGATTAAGAGGGGGAAATAATATAAGGATACAAATCCACAGAGAACCCATTAGGATGCCACTTTGACGCCACCATGATTATGGCAAAGCGATCCGAGTGCCAGTCTTTGGAGGGCTTGTGCTGATGTGGAAATGAAGTGTCAATGCAAATTATGCTGCCATTAGAAAATAAAGAAATTAAGCACTAACATGTGATGAGGAAATAAATTTGTGGTTCTGGCTTGCCACAGAAAGCAGACCTTTTTTTTCTTTTTCTTTTTTCACTGCACAGCCTCTCTCTCTATCCACCTATCATGTCTTCATCTTTATGCTCATCACTATGAACAAGGATTGAAATACAAAAGGAGGGCGTTGTGCACAATTCCGCCATTTCTCCCCATCTTCAGAATTTTATTTCATATTAAAAGGCAAAGGAAGAGTGAATATTCCCTTCAGTACAAATGCTTAAAAGTTCATTGTACCTTTAAATAAATGGGGAAATGATAGATTCTAGGATTTTGACCAGGATCTATATTAGCAGAATGGCCCCTTTCCAGGAACTAAAATAAATGTTGTTGTGATTGTCATTTATCATTAGTTATTATTTATGTAGTCCCATCAGAGCTTTATAAAAGAGAAGAGGGCAAGTCCTTTCCCCAAAGAGTTTGCCATCTAAAATCAACTGAGGGGAGAGAAGTAGAGGCAGGGTTAACCTGGAAAAGAATAGTTCACTCTCATTGATTTCAATGGGTCCATTCTAAACATGACTAAGTTTGAAGCTAACTCACAATCGGGATGTTTCCATTGCTGTCCTCAGACTTAGTGACAGGCTGAATTACAGTAGAGCATTTTCCCCAACTTGGTGGCATCCAGATATTTGGACTTGAACTCCCAACAAGCCTGACCATTGACAGTGAAGATTTAAGCGAAGCCCAGAGGGAATTGGGAATTATGTGGTGTCTGTGTGGCAGATGACACCATTGTCCCTGCTCACACAGAAGTTCCAGACCCTAGCTCTATTACAACATGGGCTTTAATGTGCCTAAAATGCTTATATCCATGGCTTACCCCATGTCACACAAAATGCACTAAAGAAAGGAATTGGAGGCTGCAGTTAGGAGGCTCATAAGGGAAGGGCTGTAGCTCAACAGCTGAATACCTGCTTTGCATGGAAACAATCCCTGATGTTCAATTCCTGGCATCTTGCATTAGCACTGGGAAAGACCCCTGCCTGAACCTGTGGAGAGCTGCTGTTAGCCTGTACACAACAATGAGGTCGGTGGACCAATGGTTTGACTCTTTGTAAGACAGCTTCCTCTGTTCATGTTGAAACCAGCCCTTTCTTCAAAGCCTTGAGGGCTAGAATCTTACCTTACTGTTAGGGGAAGGACCATCACACAGTCACACAGCACCTAATTTGCACACAAATAGTCCCACGTTCATACCTGCATTTTGAAACCAGGAAAGCTCTCATTTTGCAGGCTTTGGCCAATTTTCACATCATACAGCAACATTGGCTGGGAATTATGATCTTGTGGTCCTACCTGATTCCCAGAAGGGTCCGGAGGGACAGCTGGGACCCATGGGCCCTGGATCAGCCCCTCAAAAAGTAGAATAGGCAAATCGCCCATGGCTTGTCCTATTAAGGTGATGGTACCATATTTCATCATTCAGACAAGGACAGAGCTATACAGGCAAGATGGAGTACAACTGTCTGATATGGGCAATGCTATTTTCCTTGCCGATCAGCAACGTAACCAGCAGGAAATAATTCAGCACAGGTCAGGGGTGAATGACTAAGCAATAGGCTTATCATCCTCCTGTGGCAGGGAGTGGGGGTGGGCATAGAGAGGAAATTCAGGAATGGTGTGCATTCTGAGGCACCGTGATGGTGACAGGTGAGCCCTGAGGGCCAGTGAACCTAGGAGCTAGATGGAACCATGGCTTGATGTGTTACAAGGCACCTTTCTATGGTCCTATGAAAAAACTGTACATGCATCATAAGTGAAATGTATTTACATAAATGCTGCATGTATAAACAGAAGGCAGGCAGAGTGGGCCAAGGCAACCCACAGATGAGTGATTAAACAGTAGAGGGATAATCTCTTCAGCTGATGTTGATGTCATAGGGACATAAGAAGCTGTCTTCTACTGAGTCAGACCCTGGGTCCATCTAGCCCAGGATGGTCAATTTTAATTTGCTTTTTAAAATCTTTCTTTTACTGTCCAGTGCTCTGGACTCTGTGTTAGATAATTGAGCAGTATATAAATGTTGTAAATAAATAAACAAATACCAAAACAGCCCTGGCAATAATCTCTCCAGGGTTTCAGCGTTTTTCCAGCCCTACCTGGAGTTGCTGGGATCAAACCTGGGACCTTTGGCATGCGAAGCTGGTGATCTATAGCTGAGCCACAGGCATCTCCCACTAAGATCTACCATTCTGTTCAACAAATGGCTAATTTATATTTCCTTTTCATATGGCCATTTCTATTGCGATGACACCGCAGAACCGGCAAAAGTTGACAAGATCTATTTTTGGCCGGAGCCAAACCAATGATTATTAGTTGTGTTCACGTGACAATTGGGCATCTATTTTGGGTCTCATTGCACTCACAAGGATTTTCCTAAGTTTTCTGGATTTCAGCTGATCCACTGTTTTCATAATCTGCAGCTTGCCTTGTGAATCAAACCCGTTTTAACATCTCACCATTTTTCAAAACCTAAAATTGCAAGCAAAAATCCATTATCCTCAAACAGTGAAAGTAATGAAGTTTCACTGGAGCTAAAGTCATTTTACATCACTGCAGCGCTCTGGTACTTAATAACTTTTAATCATTTTCTTCTCGATTACCATTTCTCCCAATCTTTCTACCAAATATTTTCAGCTCTAATTCTCCTCATACCCCCCTTTTTTTTTAAAAAAAAAAACACCTTCCAGATGATAGAGACTTCTCGACTTGAGCCAAGATCTTTTAGAATTACAATGAAAGAGGAATCAGCCCTTTAATGGCTGGTCCTACAATTATTTTTATGATGTACTGATTCAGTAACAATATTTAAATACCACTATGAGCTGTGGAGGAATGGAGAGAGATCCAGTGATCCAGAAGAAAGCTCACTCCCAGATTGGTGGTCTGACAGAAGGGCTGCCTGTATGGTGCTGGGTTGCTACCATGATAAGCAAAACCCCACACTTCCTCTGCTGCAGGGTAGTGGTGGCTAATCTGACACCGAGGGAGGGTGCAGGGTTTCCTTCAGCCAAGGTCAGCTGAGCAAGCTGGAACACATCTTCACTGCCTTGCCCTACCCACAGCACCTGGCAGCACCTGGCTGAGCTCATGTGGTTGCCCAAAGCCAAGATCCAGGTGAGCAAGGGAGGCCTTGTGGGAGAATGGGAGTGCCTGTTGGCGGAGCCTCCAGACCCCCCCTCTCAACACCCTTGTTCTCCACCCTTATTTTTTTGTTTGTCTGTATTGGCACAAAAATCTATGTATATTTTCCATGTACATTTCCCCAAATGCACGCATCAATTGTACATATCTTTGAAATGTACACCATCTTCTGAATTCGTGACCATTTTTCAAACATACACTTTTTTTCACGCACGTTTTTTTCAAATGTAGGCATGGTGTCATCGAATGTATTTTTTTTTTAGTCCTTGAATCACATTGCAAGTTTGGAAATGTGAGGACTTCCATGGCAGAATTTACTTATTTATTAAATTTATATGCCACCCCATAGCTGAAGCTCTCTGGGCAGTTTACAAAAGTTAAAACCAGTGAACATTAAAAAGTATACAAATTTTAAAACCATCAAAAATATTAAAACAGTATAAAACAGTATCCATTTTAAACAACAACAGTTCTGGGGTCCATTAAAAACAAACAAACTTAGCATATGTTGTTAAATGCTGTTAAATGCCTGGGAGAAGAAAAAGGTCTTGAACTGGCGTTGAAAAGGTAACAATGTTAGTGCCAGGTGAGCTTCATCGGGGAGATCATTCCATAATTGGGGGGGCACCACTGAAAAGGCCCTCTCCCTTGTTGCGTATGAGTCTGGATTTGGTTCAGAAGGTGCAAACTGTGTAAATCCTGATCAAAAGTGGACTGAAACAAATGTCTCATAGATCTCTAAGTCCTGCCAGTCAATCCAGAAGTTGGACCACTGAATAGATGAAGCCCTCTTCAGGTGGTCTCTTCCTGTAAACCATCAACTTGTGAGGAAAGGGCTACAGCCCTACCTGCTTCTATTGCTGCATCCATTGACCTCTGCTTGTCTGAAGAAGTAGAGATAAAAGTCTGGACGTCGCTGGGTGGTGTCTGGTGGAAGGTGACCTGCAGTTGGTCTCCTTCCACCAGGAAGAGGGCAGGGGATTAGCCAATGCAGGGCTCCCGCAGCTTTAGCTCTTGTGATGAAGAGGGAATTTCACTGGGTGCTGCATGCATACAAATGACACCTGCAGAAATTCCCTTTTCTATACAACTGTTAAAGATACAGGAGCCCTGTCCTACTCTCCATATGGTCGCCCTAAGAAATGAGGCATTATAACTAACAATGTAATGACAAGGTGAGACATTTTCCTAAGTAGAGGAATGCAGCAACCACCACAATGCTTCAAGCATGTAGGTGCCAAAGTGTAAGATAAAAATTTAAAAATCAAACATTGCCACAACAGGAAATTCTACTCTAAGATACCAATTATACCATGCCTGGAACCAGCATCACAGCAACAGAGGAAGGCTGGAGGAACCCAGGGGAGAGACTCAAAGACAATCCCGCCAATTGTAAAGTCATTAAATTGTGATTACTAGTGGCTAAAAGGGGACAGGAATATAATTTAAAAGGAACAGATCAAGAGATAAGGAGACATGTCTATTTTTTTAAAAAAAGAAATGCTATATTTCTGTAAGGTTCCCCCCCCCCATTGGTCCCAGGGGCTTCCAAACACCAAGGAAGCTTTAATTAATTAAGCCTTTCTGTTGCCTTGTGAGGGAAGAGTTATTGTCACACGTAGCAGATAATAAGGACTGAGGCCAAGAGGTTAAAATCAAATGTTTTTGAAAAGCCTGAGTGAGTTACTAAATGCATCAGCTATGCTAGTTATACTTTCCTTGAAAGAAGGAACATTTAAAAAAAACAAAAAACACCCTACCACAAAAATGAGTCCTTCAAATTCTAATTTTCTTAATATCTACAACATCTGCTTCAAGATGATGACCAAGGGGGAATCCGCACGTCGTTCCGAGATCGCTTCTAAGCGACCCCAGTGCGACATGAAAGTGATCATGTAACTTGCCTTTGGAAGAGTCGAAGAGCTGGCGTCCTTGCCGCCACCGCTGCTGCCTCCGCCGCCACCGCCACCCACAGACCTCCTCGCCAGCCGGCGAGGAGAGCTCGGCTGAAGAAGGCGGGGTGGAGAGCGCCCGCCTTCTTCCCCCGAGCTCTCCGTCCAAGCCAGCGAGGAGGTCTGTGGGTGGCGGTGGCGGCGGCGGCGGCAAGGACTCTCTGCCACGAAAATCCCCACCCCACCCCCAAGCAACCTGGAACCCTTTTCACTCCTGTCACTAGGATGTGTGTGTTTTCTTCGGCTCTTCGGTTCTTCCAAAGGCAAGTTACACGATCGCTTTCACGTCGCACTGGGGTCGCTTAGAAGCGGTCTCGGTACGACGTGCGGATTCCCCCCAAGATGAACAAGCAGAGCAGATGCTTTGGTTAAGACCATAGGTTGAGGCTGCAATTTGTACTTATAGACCGACAAGTAAGCCCCGCTGGATTCACTTCTGCGTAGGATTGCACTGTTAGCTTCTGGTAGGACAGAAATAACTTTGAGGTCTCCTGCTAGTCAGGGAAGAACAGTTTTGTATGACGACATGGTAGAAAGCATCGTCATGTGTTGACAGGTAGCAATGCAGTGGCGAAAGAAGTCTCCTGGACAATGAGGTTAGTTAAAAAGAAGAAGCAAAGAACAATACGATATGTAGTATGTTAGGATGCTAGTATGGCAGCCACTTTTATATCTCAGGGTCTTAACCTTCTGGTGGCAATACATGCAAATGTACGTTAGAGACATTGCAGTTCCCCATTTGGTGAATAATCCCAGAGGTCCATGGCCTGTTGGTTGATTACCTCTCCCATGTAAGGTATATTAAATCCTTTCTGCGGCCCTGCAAGTGAAGTAGAAAATATGAGTCCCATTCTGTGGTTCTTGAGTTTCACAGGGGAAGCTAGTTGAAAGAAAGAAAGAAAGAAAGAAAGAAAGAAAGAAAGAAAGAAAGAAAGAAATCCAGGTACTCTCTCTCTCTCTCTCTCTCTCTCTGTGTGTGTGTGTGTGTGTGTGTGTGTGTGTGTGTGTGTGTGTGTGAGAGAGAGAGAGAGAGAGAGAGAGAGAGAGAGAGAGAGAGAGAGAATACTGCATATTTTGTCTCCACATTTTTGGATGACCTAAGCCAGATTCTTTGTTTTATTTAAACTCAAGTTTATTTATTCTTTGTTTTATTTAAACTCAAGTTCTTGCATTTGATGCCTCTTTCTGCTGGCCTCCTTCTTTCAGAAGCCAGTTTTATGTTGTTGAATCATTGCAAGCTGACATTTTCCATAATGTTTAATGGCACATGATGACTGTGCAGCTAGAACCATACAGCATCTACGAGAGAACTTAATGAATGGA
The DNA here is from genome assembly GCF_023053635.1 of Elgaria multicarinata webbii. NCBI lineage: Eukaryota > Metazoa > Chordata > Lepidosauria > Squamata > Anguidae > Elgaria > Elgaria multicarinata. Next base: position 16,501,248 of record NC_086185.1, on the reverse strand, counting down.
GCCATCAACAGAATCAATAAGCACACTGGATTCTTCTTAAGGTTAATATCCATCTTTTATGAGAGAGAGAGAAAGAAAAAATAATAATTTATTTTCCTAATACTTTTTTTATTATTATTTTCACCCTTGAAGCAGAAGTCCCAGTAAATATGAAAATATTACCATTCGTTGCTTCCCAGTAATTTGGCATCATTACGGATGTCTTAATGCCTCTAATATATGACAGTGGAAGCTGGCACATGAAAATTTCATCTGCTTTGCCTGCCAAACCTCCTGCCACCAGATAAAAACTTATAAAAATCTCAAGGAGGAAATTAATTCCAACAAAAGTGATCCCCTCACCTAAAAAGGGGGGAAGTGGGGTGGAGAGGGAAAAGCAAACATTAATGCTTCTCCTTTTATTTTGCTTCACAGACAATTCTTACATTGATTAATGGAGATCATAAATTGGTTTGGACAGAGACAGCGATTAGCTGAAGTGAGCTTTCAGAGTCTATGACTCAGGGCCTTGGTTTATAGATTTCCATGCATACAAAGGAGACAATCAGCTGTGCTTTCATTGTGGAAGGATCCTGGTGGCATCCTCTTATTTCCCAAGGAGTTTGGGAAAAGGTAGAAAGCATCTGCTTTGCATGCAGAAGTTCTCAGGTTTAGTCCCTGACACTGACAGATAGGAAAGGAAAAACTCTGGCCAGTACCAGTGGGCTAGATGTACTCATTCTCTGAGTCAGTATAAGGCATCTTCCTGTGCCTGCTAATCATGGGATTAGCCAGCATATATAGGCAGTAAGCCTATATGCACCAACTGCTGGGCAACATGTGTGGGAGGGTGCTATTGCACTCATGTTCCGCTTCTGGTAGGGTGACCATATGAAAAGGAGGACAGAGCTCCTATATCTTTAACAGTTGTATTGAAAGGAAATTTCAGCAGGTGTCATTTGGAGAACCTGGTGAAATTCCCTCTTCATCACAACAGTTAAAGCTGCAGGTGCCCTGCCCTCTTTTATATCTGGCACTCTAGTATAGCTCCTGCAGCTTTAACTGTGGTGATGAAGACAGAATTTCGTCAGGTTCTCCATATATACAAATGACACCTGCTGAAATTCCCTGATTCCTGCACTGAGCAGGGGGTTGGACTTGATGGCCTTATAGACCCCTTCCAACTCTCCTCTTCTATGATTCTAGATGGATATCTTTTCTATGGAGATTTCACGCAAAGTGCTTCCCTTCTGAGCACTAACTGGACTGGCAGCATTGTGTCTTCCTTGAGTTCTGTCAGTACTTTTTCTCACCAAAAAGCCAAGAGCGATGAGGAAGAATTTTGTTCTATTCACCTTTTGACCTGAACTTACCAAATTTGCACTTCTGAAATCATTACGCAAAATGGAATGCAGTTAACCTTCTGTATTCTGGCTTCTTCAGATTTTGTGATCCAGTTCTCCAAACCAATAATGAATACAAGAATGCATGTACTGGGGGTGGGGTGGGGGCGAATGTGCCCCAAAATGTGTATGTTCATAAAAGAAATGTACTGAAGGAGCATTATATAAAGGAAAGCTTCTTGAAAAAACCATGTATATATTATGCAGAACTGTGAACAAAAATGCATACATTAAAATAAATGAGTTAAAATTTCCATGGCACTTTTGAGAAAGAGAGAGAGAGAGAGAGAGAGAGAGATCCAGGAATGGGGCAGAATGAACTGAACACTAAAAAATGAGAAAATGAGAAACTGAAGGCTTGAAACTGAAGGCTTGAAATAGGCAATAGGTCATTGCAATGTCTTCAGGGAAAGGAAAAAGGGAAACCTAGAAGACGCTTTTAGGATGCTTCAGATCTTTATCAGATGTTATGAAACCAGGAATCCAAGATGGTGGCAGCCCCCCTCCCATTCATTTTATAATAATCTGTTTACATGGAAATACATTTCATAGAATCATAGAATAGTCCAACCCCCTGCTCAATGCAGGAATCCACCTTAAAGCATCCCTGACAGCCCCCTCTTGAATGTTTTTATTGTGGGAGAGCCTATGACCTCCCTAGGTAACCGGTTCCATTGTCATACTGCTCTAACAGTCAGGAAGTTTTTTTCTGATGTCCAGCCAGAATCTGGCTTCCTGTAACTTCAGCCCATTATTCCGTGTCCTGCACTCTGGGATGATCGAGAAGAGATCCTGGCCCTCCTCTGTGTGACAACCTTTCAAGTATTTGAAGAGTGCTATCATGTCTCCCCTCAATCTTCTCTTCTCCAGGCTAAACATGCCCAGTTCTTTCAGTCTCTCTTCATAGGGCTTTGTTTCCTGACCCCTGATCATCCTGGTTGCCCTCCTCTGAACCCCCTCCAGCTTGTCTGCATCCTTCTTAAAGTGTGGAGCCCAGAACTGGACACAATACTCAAGATGAGGCCTAACCAGTGCCGAATAGAGAGGAACCGGTACCTCGCGCAATTTGGAAGCTATACTTCTATTAATGCAGCCCAAAATAGCATTGCAAGTGGAGGAGAAAGCCTAGAAATAAAACATGGATACCAGAGCTTCGGTTAAACTAGGGCCTCTTTGTTTAAACAGTGAAATTCTCCCCTCCATGGATCTGTATGTGACTTCTGGCAACTAGCTTGCCCATCAGGATGAGCCACTCAGTTGAATACAGGGGTCAGGTGACCCAGCCCCATTTTCCAACAACGCTTGAGTGTTTGGTGAGACCAACCTGTGTCATCCCTTCTCAGGGCTGCACAGCTCTTAGTAGATGAGACAAGAAGGTCCTCAAAGGCAAACCATATCCTGACATGAAATCTGCACAGCCACCAAGGAGCAGGACCTCTGGATTGCCAATCTGGATTGCCAATCACCATAAAGGTGTCAGAGGCATCAGGGAAGCCTCCCAGCCCCAGATGCTCAATAAAGAGTGTGGTTGCTGAGCCAGACACCTCAAGGACACACTCTCTCTCTTTGTTCTGCTGCCGCTTCTTCTCCCAGCCAGAAACGAAAGAGACCAAGTGCTGCATGGGACGAGCCTTTATATCCTTGGCTCCGCCCCTGCTCAAGGCTGTACACGTGCCATGCATGCATAGAGCTTTCCTTCCAGGCCTTTACCCACCCACAAAAACTATCCCCCACCCAAGCCGTCCCGGTTGGGCATGGATCAGGCTTTGATTTTTTTGCAGCCACCTCACACTGTTGGCTCCTATTCAGCTTGTGATCTACAAGCATCTGTCAGGGATGCTTTAGGGTGGATTCCTGCATTGAGCAGGGGGTTGGACTCGATGGCCTTGTAGACCCCTTCCAACGCTGCTATTCTATGAGTCTATGATTCTACAACAATTCCAAGATCCTTCTCGTTTGTAGTATTGATGAGCCAAGTATCCCCCATCTTGTACGAAAACGTGCATTTGGTTTCTTTTTCCCTAGGACAGAGATGCTGTCCAAAAGCCCTATGTTGTGTAAACAATGTAGCTGTTTCTTCTCATGCAGACCAAAGGTATTGATCCCAAAGGTGGGCCACATTCAATAGCCAACTAATTATGTTGTCATTTACTGATTAATAAGAAAGCTGGTAATTCTTGTCAGTGATTCAGGTCGTACTGTTAAGAATGAACATAACACTATTATCAAAGCTTTCTTTTGTTTGCTCCCTCTCAACCATCGGTAATGATTCAATCCTAGATCAATACTCAGTGGGAAATGTGTTTGTATGTTCATGATTAAACATACAAACAGATGACGGTTTCCAGTATGCTTTTAAAATTGACCTGTTTGTTTGCTTGTTATGGGGTGTGTGTTTTAGTAGTAAGGATGAGCTCTATCAGGATGAAATCTTCTCCTTGGTTGAATTCACAGATGAGAAAATTTATGGAAATCACAATTTGTGAAAAATTGTGGCTGTAAATAGTAAAATTGCAGACGTAAACGGTCCTTTAATGCAAATTGCAATATTTGTGATTTTGCTCAAATTGCAGCTTTTGGACAAAAAGAAAAGATGTAAGTTCTTGCTGGGCACCAGCAGACCATCTGGCAGCTTGCCCCACACGTACACCAGGGTGGGTAGGGTGACCATATGAAAAGGAGGACAGGGCTCCTGTATCTTTAACAGTTGTACTGAAAAGGAAATTTCAGCAGGTGTCATTTGTATATATGGAGAACCTGGTGAAATTCCCTTTTCATCACAACAGTTAAAGCTGCAGGAGCCCTGCCCTCTTTTAAATCTGGTCACTCTAGTATAGCTCCTGCAGCTTTAACTACTGTGATGAAGAGGAAATTTCACCAGGTTCCCCATATATACAAATGATTCCTGCTGAAATTCCCTGTTCAATGCAACTGTTAAAGATACAGAAGCCCTGTCCTCCTTTTCATATGGTCACCCTAAGGGTGGGGAACTGGCAGGTGCCCGTTGAACACAGCGCAAACAGGACACAGGGGAATTCACCCATTCCTGTGACGATCTCCATATATTGTGGCAGAAAATCCCATAGTGTAAGTGTTGACACATTGACAGTGGTTTCTAGAAAAAAGAAACATAGGGTAATTTCTAGTTCACTGAACCCGCCTTTTTAAAAGAACAGCAGGAACTTTCTGTGCCTTTCTGTACATCATTATGTTCCACCAGACTTTCTAAGGTCAGCCAAGAGCCCACATTAAAGCTGTGATTGCCAGCACTTGGGGCACATCAGGACTATTAAGGCCATGCAATTCATTCCTTAGCTCCTAACTCTTCTCATTGCTCCCACATTGAGATGGGATAATCAGGGATGCTTCAGCTGACTGAGTTTTCCCTAACTCTACCTTGAAGGTCAGTTCGCCTCACTCCTGCATGATTGCATGCTCAAGACTGTGCAAAAAAAAAATTCTGAAAAATTCCCCTCCCGTTCAGAGGTAGTGATGATTTGAGAACTGAAATGAAATTCGCAAGCATCTGTGTTCCCACTCATGATATTCCGCCTGCACTTGACTCCACTGCTTATGCTAGATGCCATCACACCAGACTCACAGTTTTTTTTATAACACTGCACACATTGTACACATTCCTGGGATCTGCATCTGCGGCCTTAGTTAGACCGGGCTTTATCCCGGGGCAAACCTCAGGATCATCCCTGTATGTCCACATGATGCACAGGGGACAGGATCAGGGAGGGATGATCCCTCCCTTGCCCTGGTATAGAGCCCTCCCCTTTGGGCCCACTTTTTCCGCGGTCCTGGGCTGAGCCTGAGACTGCGGAACATGAGGCCCATTGCCACGGTTTGACCCGGCTCCGCTCGGGGCTGAGAGCCATGCACTCATCAGGGTTAGGGTGAGGGAGTGGGGAAACTAAATTAAATTTAAAAAAAACCCACTTACCTTCAGTGCACGAGCGTTTGTGCACTGCTTCTCCTTTAAAAAATAAAAATGGTGGACGCAACGCCTCTCTTCCTGAGGTCGCCATGCCTCACAGGTAAACGGAAGAGGGATCTCGTATTAGACACAACACGAGATCTTCCCTCCTCCATATTGGATTATAAGGTAGGTCTAGCTAAGGCCAGAGTGTCAAATCGAGGAAAGAACAGTGAGTCACAGCCACAGCTTTTACTGAAGAGATGCATGTCATGGAGAACATGGACAGCATGCTTTTATTCCTCTCTCATAATGTTGGAACCCAGAGCCATCCCAAAAAGGTGAATGGTGGGAGATTCAGGACAGAAAACAGGAAGTACTTGTTCACACAGCACATTACTAACTCTAGAATTCACTACCACAGGATGTAGCGATGGCCACCAAATCAGGTTGATTTCAAAGATGATTAGACAAATTCACAAATGATAAGGCTATCAGTGACTACTACTCAAAATGGCCATACGTTACCTCCAATATCAGGACCCATATGTTTCTGTTTGCAAATTACTAGAAACATGAGTAGGAAGGTGCTGTAGAATGCATGTCTGACTTGTGGATTTCTGACGCCCATCTGGTTGGCTATTTTGTGGACGGAATGTTGGATCAGATAGCAATATAGAGAGTAGAGACTGGGCTTCCCACCACTTGCTACAATAAAGTTTTCACCAATGAGGGAGCCCTCTGATGTGAAAGAACACCAGAAGACTACATGCATAGTCTTCTGGGTACAATTCAAAATATTGGATATGACCTACAGTCTCTATATTACTTTAGACCAGGTTATCTGAAAGGCTGAATTATCCCAAAGGAAACTACCCAGTATTTAAGAACTTCTTGCCAATATTTGGAGTGTATTTGGTGGAAATTTGAGAGAGAACCTTCTTGGTGGCTGCTTCCAGACTCTCAAGTTCCTTACCAATTGTAGGTGAACATATGGAAAGGCGGACAGGGCTCCTGTATCTTTAACAGTGATTTTATTGCTATTTTCTGCTTTGAGCACAATTTGGGAGAAAGGCAGGATACATATCAAACAAACAAACAATTAAACACATAGACACAACTGAACTGGTCCTGCCCATCCCAATTAACCTTATTTTATTTCCCTCATAGAAGTTGCAATGTTTCTCAAGATTCCTTTCTTGACAGCTCTCCGCACCAGAATTGAAGCTGTTTGTGAATATTCTGTGACATCCACAAGCTAAGGGGTTGGGCTAAAACGCAGGCAGGCAGGCAACAGTTGTTTCTTCTTCTTCTTCTTCTTCTTCTTCCCTGCATGTAATACGTAACAATCATATCCATTTTGGTTCTGATTAATACAAAAAAGAAAAACACGGTGACAAGCCATTTCCCTCCCTGCTTGCATTAGGCACGCGTACGTTCACACAGCAGGAGTTGCTGCTGTTCTTCTTCCTGTATCAAAGTGAAGTTTATTAATGAGCACTGCAAATGTATCAACAACACACACACACACACAGACACACACACACACACAAAGAGAGACAAACCCCACAGTAAATAAAACAGAAGGAGTAAGTTTACAGATGGCATAAAAGCCTGAAGCGCTGCAGGCCCTGGGCATTCCTGTGAGAGTTTTGCAGCCAGTGTGATGGATGGTTCTACCAGCCAAAAGGCAGGACAAGTCCAGAAACCATGACCCTATGTGCATCGAGCCGCTGCTTGCTGTACTAGATTCAGAGAATCTTAACAACTCTGGGTAGCACCGTTCCTATTCCATTATTTCCCTACAAAATTATCTATCTATCTATCTATCTATCTATCTATCTATCTATCTATCTATCTATCTATCTATCTATCTATCTATCTCTATAATCACACACTGGGAAAGGCTTTATCCTGGAGATTTTCACCCTCCTCAAGCTAATTGTATGCTCAGTCCTTTTGTATGTAGTTTTGTTGGAATGGTCTATTGACTGCAATAAACTGTTGTTGTTGTAGTAAAATAAGAACAAAACACTGATGACCCATGGCTGGCTCAGATTCATCATTTATAACATGGCTTCTCTCTGCTAGCTGAGAAGCAGAGTCTAGAACTGCTTCCAGAGTGGACTGAAAGGCTCCTGTCCCACCTCACATTGACCTTGAATCTGAATAGGCCAATGAGCCTCTGTGACTGCACTTCTGAATTCTTGGCAGGACCAAGTTGACGATCTTCATCTTTGTGGGAAGCCCTTCCATTTGGAGTATGTTCCACCTACTGTATATTGTACCAGTTGTACTGGCTGCTCAGGCATTTCCAAGTGGTAAATCCCTCAACAACTTGAAGCCTGGATATTTTAAGCACTACCTGCATCAGTTCAAAATATGGTAGCCACGTTGGTCACCAGTACACCTAGGGGTGACCATATTACACCAATTTTAAAATCACTTCACTGGCTGTCAATTAGTTTCTGGGCAAAGTATAAAGTGTTGGTTATTACCTAAAGCCCTACATGGTTTGGGTCCACGTTACCTGCAGGATCGCCTTTCCCCTTACAATCTACCCTGCACACTCAGGTCCTCTGGGAAGAATTTACTTCAGTCAGTCAAAACTAGGCTGACAACCATTTCCCAGAGGACCTTCTCTTCTGCTGCTCCCAGACTGTGGAACGGCCTGCTGGGAGAGATTCACCAACTTAACAGTCTTTCAAAATTAAAAAAAAGCTATAAAGACTGATCTCTTCCAGCAGACCTACCCAGTCAAATTTTAAGATGTCTCGTTATTTTAATAATGTATTAATTCTATATGTTTTAATCAGTTTTACGTATTTTATAGGGTTTTTTGGTTGTTGTTTTTTTTGTATTCAATGTTGTTCCCCGCCTCTTCAGAGGGATAGTCGGGTAAGAAATAAATTTATCATCATCATCATCATCTTGCGGTCTTAAGATCAGTGTCAGAGGTACGGTGGCCTGGTATCCTACTTTGCAGAGGGCAGTCCTCTATTTAAAGACAGTTGGTATACAAAGATCTGTCCAGTTTGTGTAAAAGATAAAGAGCACGCATCCCTTCTTCTGGCTTCATATGGGCATGTTGTGAGCCACTGTCTGAACAAAATGCAGGTCTAGACAGGCCTTTGCTCTGATCCAGTATGACTGTTCTAATGTTCGTGTATGTACGTATGTGTGTGTAAAAAAATTAATCGTCTGACTTAACAAGTTAGCCTCATTCATCAGATGTCTGGAAACTAGACCACAATACTACTGGTGATTTTTCAAAGCCCCTATTCTGCTGTGAACAAATAGCTAAGTGGTATTTTGCCTCCCAGGGGTGTACAGTCAGGGCAAAGTAGAACAAGCCAATTATCCGTATGAAAAAAAAAAGATTTAGAAAAGAGGCAGACTCATATATATATATATATATATATATATATATATATATATATATGAGAGAAGCAACAATGAAGTCTCCATAGCTGGATTTCTGTTCCATGTGGTTCCAAGATGAACTAAACTTTAGTTCTCACTGAGGTAGGAAACTGTCTCAGGGCTAGGACTGCTTGAGGAACCTGATCTTTAAACATTCCTAAATGAAATGACTTGATGCACACCTCTCAGTCTAATATGTGGAACAAATCTAAGCTATTTAGCATATTCTGCATTTCTCTGAATGTTGCAACATCGTTTTTGGCAGTATATATTTTAAATACATCACTCAAGGGAACATAAGCATCTAAATATATATTTGCAGATGAGTTAAGAAAGAAAACATAGTTTAATGCTCATTAGAGGTTCGAACATATAAGACTGAATCTGGCCCACTTGCATTGGCTGCTTGTATGTTTCCAAGCCCAATTCAAGGTGCTGGTTCTAACCTATAAAGCTTTCTGTGGCTTGAAACCACAAATCTACTCGTACACTACTCTTACACATCTAAGGTCCTCCTCCGGGAGCATACTCCAAGGGTCTTCTCAGTGGTGTCCCCCAATTATGGAATGATCTCCCCGATAAGGCCTAACTGTACGGTGACCATATGAAAAGGAAGACAAGGCTTCTGCAACTTTAGCTGTTGTATTGAAAAGGAAATTCCAGCAGGTGTCATTTGTATATATGGAGAACCTTGTGAAATTCCCTCTTCATCACAACAGTTAAAGCTGCAGGAGCTATACTAGAGTGACCAGATTTAAAAGACGGCAGGGCACCTGCAGCTTTAACTGGTGTGATGAAGAGGAAATTTTCCCAGGTTCTCCATATATACAAATGACACCTGCTGAAATTCCTTTTTCAATACAACTGTTAAAGATACAGGAGCCCTGTCCTCCTTTTCATATGGTCACCCTACCAAACAGGCACCAACATTATCTTTTCAGCTCCAGGTCAAGACTCCAAGCATTTACCAGCATATGTTTTTAATCGGTATTCAAAGAAAATAAAAAATGCAAAAATACAAGTTCCTTTACCCTAAGTTGCACCTGGACTTCTTCAAGATGCATCTTTCTGCTCCTTCCTCATGGTCTGGCCTTCCCTTGCATCCTCTCTCTGGCTGGCTCTTTCCTTTTATCCCCACTTCCCCCCCCAAAAAAAAAATGCTGTTTCAATCGTGAAGAAATGAAACTTAACTGGAGAAATGAAACTTATCTGGGAGATGAATTTTAACTGAAGAAATAATGCCACTCTTCTCAACAAGTACCCCAACAGAAAAACTCAAAGCTTCTAAGGATGATTGTATTACCTTGCCTCTGTAGGCCTCAAACCTCCACATACCCCATTTAATAGTGAACGGGAATACATTTTTGGGGGGCAGGAATGGGATTTCACCCAACCTAAACTTGACTGAGAAAGACCTTTCTCCACTTAAGACATTGAACAGTTCTTACCAGTCTGAGTAGAAAATAGTGGGTTAGATGGACCAATGGTCTGAATCTACCCAAGGAACCTTACATCCTCCAACACCTTATGGAGGACAGAGTGCCAACCTCACCAACGAATACTGCATCTGTGTACCCTTAATTTATCTAATCCCTGTTGAAGTTAAGTGACAATGCCTGTGATAAATCATCTGAGGTCATGGCTAAACCTAGCAGTCTAGCGCAACGGAGGGGGAAGAATGTCACGATTTTATGATCATGAGATGTCCCCCTCTGTCTACACATGGCGTGCAACATCCTGGGAGGAGGAGGAGGAGGACGTCATGTTCACCATTTTGTTTTTGTTTTTAAAGGGGAACGAGTGCTCGAGCGCAAATGGTACGTGTTTTTTTTTTTAAAGATAACCCTCCTGCTCACCCTACACCCAATGGGCACAGAGCTCCTGAGCGTGGTTCCCAGCTCCTCGTGGTTACCTCGTGGTTACAGTCCCCCGAGACTGTGGGAAAAAGTGGTCTAAAAAGGCCTGCCACTGCCGATATCCCGGGACAAGGGAGGGTTCATCCCTCCCTGCCCCCGGGATCCGCTGTGCATCATGTGGATGCACAGAAATGATCCCAGGGTGATCCCCAGGATATCACCCTGTCTAGCCATGGCCTGAGTAGGAGCAAGAGGCAAAAGGGAACTTTCCTTCTACTTGTTGGATGTAGATGACAACTCTCAGTCTTTTCTTCTTTCCTTCCTCCTTCTTCATTGGTAGTAAGTGTTCCTTTGTCTGAACAGTGCAACCATAATGGCTGTATTCAACCTTTATTTCAGAAACCATTTGTTTTCCCAAAAGCGATGAACTCCCAAATACAATGTTGTTTATTTTTCAAGTAGCCCTCTCTGTGTGTGTTTCTTTCTATAGTGCTTGCCTTTCACCAGTTGCACATTGAAATTATGCAGCTATGACTTACTAAACAAATATAACAATCCCAAGGAAGGTACCTAGCCTTTCTTAGATGTAGGCTTCATCAACAGCCAATGAGATAGCAGCTTGGCAGTCAAATCTGAGGAGCTCTAGGCCAATCAGATTCAGTGAATGACACTGTCTGATTCTGCCTTATTATGCTAATGGTTCATTACTTCCCTAGCTGCAGCCAGATTAAATGCACAGGGGTGTGTGTGTGTGTGTGTGTGTGTGTGTGTGTGTGTGTGTGTGTGTGTGTGTGTGTTTACAAAGATATCACAAGTCTCCAGGGTTTCCTCCTCTATTGAAAACATAAGCTAGATGATCCATGAGGCCTTTCCATGCCCACTGTCACTGAAGACAAATCAGATTAAGCAGGAAATTAAAGAAACTGATTTTTTTTTTAAAAAAAAGTGGAATCTTAATGATATTCAAATAGCTTCTCACCTGTGAGAATGTATGCGCTCCAATCTGTGAGCATTAGCAAATGTTGACACATTTTTCCTCTGATTACTTTTGTGTTTGTATCTATCTACCATGTTTAGTTTTCTCAGGATAGTTTAAAATTCCCTCCCTTCCTGCACACCCCAAACCTATGCATAATGTATATATGTCAACATATTTTGGAAGTTGCAGAATTCATGGTGAAGTTGGAGGATCTTAAGTAATGAATAACTTTTAAACCAAATGTGCTTTCCCCCCTGAAGTGCAGCCATAAATCATTTTTTAAAAAATGGAGATGTAACCTGCAGTTACCTTCAGGAAACTTTCTTTTAAGGGTGCAGTTGCTAATAAAACCTATTTCATTAGACAATCAGTAACATGAATTTCCACTAATTTATTTTATTTAACTGAATGTACAAATAGAAAAGAAAGATAAAACATGTAGGGGGAAATAGTGGATCTAATAACAAGGTTCCGTAACCACAAATCTGCAAACCTGACTCCTCCTGCTCATAGTCAATGTTCAGAGAAATGAACCCCAAGAGAAACCATTTGGAAAAGAGACATTATGAATGCATCTCTGAATCTTGTCAGTAGCAAAGGCTCATCCAGGTACAATTTTTGTTCTGGTCTCTTCAGGAAAATGCCTGCTTGACTTCAGGAAGCACTAAAAATGGTCCAAAGGGACCCTATTGAACTCAGACCTCAGCTCAGATCAAATTCAAAGCACATACCTGGGGGGGATCTACACTACTGCTTTAAAGTGCTTTAGAACAGTTTTGACAACTGTTGGGGCCCAGGACACACTACATATACAGTTTTCAAAACATTTTCAAAGTGCTTTAAAGCGCTTTAAAAGCAATAGTGTAGATCCCCCCACCCCCTGGTCAGCTCTCTCCAGCTTTGTGAGCCTCAAATTCAGCATTATTATAGTGCTGTAGAACTGAAGCATCCAGGCTAAGGCTGTACAAGAATGTCATTTTCAGTTTCATTTATCGGCTACAGCTTTTGTAGGCCTCAAATCCAGCATTTTAGAACTTCTGTGTCCAGGCCAGGAATGTGCAAGAATGCCATTTCCATTGTATTGCATTTATTGCATTTCTATATTGCCCAATAACCACATCTCTCCAGGTGAATTTGCTCCTTTCGAACCCCCAAACTCAAACACGAGGGAAAAAAAATTTCTGGAAAAACTTGTATATTCCCAAATTTGTGTTCATGTTTAAAAATGCATACTTTAGAAATATGTGCACTTTAAAATATACATTTTTAGAGGGAGGGGGATACATTTGGGGTGCATATTTTGCTTTGTTAAAAAAATGTATATCCAAATGTGTAATTTCTTTTTTCTGTCCAAACAAACAAAAAAGCTTGCAATCAGGAATGAAAATGTGGTGAACCAAACTTCAAGGTGGAACTCAGAGAACCTCAATAAGTTTGAGCTTTACTGGTTCTCCCATTCCTAGTCCAGACTTCAAGTCTGTTTTTCTGACCTCAGGGCTGAAGTTCTTTGATATTTTCCTGTCCTCCCATCATCACCATTGTGATTTGCTCTACTCTAAACATTTCACCACCCTAGGATTTTTTAATTTTTTTTAATTTTTATTTTTTTACTACAGTTGCAATGATCATGACAATATTTTCAGGGACAACTGTCTCTGCTGGACAACTGGCTAAAATTACCAAGTAGAGTTCATGATCCAAGTTTGGACCAAACCACATCACATTGTCCCATTTCCAGACACCTCCAATGACTAGAGAGTCTTTATCAAATTTCAGCTTTCTACTTGGTATGAAGCTACTCTAGTAATGCTAATGCACTGGAATGAGGCAGTTATCATAGTATTTGAACAACCCTAATTGTTGTAGAAAGAGATATTGAACTCCAAGCAAGTTAATATAGAAAGATATATAGATATGATTGCGTCAACCTTTTCAGTCTCACACAATTCAAAAAATTGCCTGTTGAAAAGATGGAAGCAAAAAAAACCCATCTGTTTTGATGTGGATGTTCTTCGTGGTAATGGTAAAAAAAAGTGTTTTTCTGACGTTTTTGTGATAGGAAATAAATTTCTATATATTAAAAATCACAGCAAATCAGAAAGACACCAATACATGAAAGCACACTGCTCTTTCATAATGTTGGAAATAGATAGAATTCAGTGTTTGCAAGAAGGTAATTTCCAAAGCAATTGCGGAGTTGTAGAAGTAAACATTATTTAAAAATGTATAAGCACCCATCAGGTTCCTTTCAGATAGGCAAGGCTCTTATCTCTCATCCTTTGGTTTTGGAGTCAACATAATTGTGGTTTGATACTAATGCTTCATCTTTCATACTCTTGCTTTAAAAGCAAGCACCCTTTTAAAATGTCACTGTAGAATAACCCTTCTGTGCAGTGGTGCATAGTGCTCTTTGTGTGTGTATGCGTGTGTGTGTGTGTGTGTGATATTTATATATATGGGTGCACACACAGAGCAATAAGCCACAGACATGTCTTTGGGGATTCTTTCTTCTCCTTCTCCTTCTCCTCCTCCTTCCCCACCCCCGGCATTTCTGATCTTCTTCCATTGTGATAACCCATTGTAAAACAAGCACCACAGCTGGCAGTCAGATCCCCTTGAAGTCTTCCTGAAACCTGAAGCATTCAATGTCTTTTGAAAATCTGACATGGAAATTCCAAGTTTTCAAAATGATTGTGCAGATCAATTGCTTCGCCTGCTCCATGAGACTCTTTAAACAGAGTGGGGTGTGAGATTAAATGCCTAGTTGTGTATGTATATATATACATGGTGATGACTAACTGAATTGTTGTTCGGGCTGATTATCAGCTAGAAGCTATATCATGTTTTATGTTTTGTTTTATTTTGGGGTGGCAATTTTAATATGTGACTTCAAAAAGCAGGGCATAAAGCAAAATGGCCAAACCCCCAGAAAACCATGCCTCCCTCCAGGATACCAGAGTACCAGAAAGCCATGCCTCCCTCCAGGATACTAAGTGACGTAAAGAGATTACCCAGGCTATTTCATCCCTTCTCCTGCCAACCTAGGTTTCCATTTTTATTTTTGCACACAACATCCAATGCTTGCTTGGACAGGGCTGAGCAAGGTCATCATAGTTGGGCTGGTTCATGTGTGTGTGTGTGTGAGCGCACGTGCGCTCCATTTTGTTTGAAAATGTTTCATATTTCTGCTAGGGTGACCATATGAAAAGGAGGACAGGGCTCCTGTATCTTTTACAGTTGTTTAGAAAATGGAATTTCAGCAGATGTCATTTGGATGCATGCAGCACCTGGTAAAATCCCCTCTTCATCACAACAGTTAAAGGTGCAGGAGCCCTGCCCTCTTTTCTATCTGGACACTCTAGTATTACAGGGCTCCTATAGCTTTAACTGTTGTGATGAAGTGGGGATTTCACCAGGGCAGGATCTACACTACTGCTTATAACAGTTTATAATGGTTATGACAACTGTTCAGGCCCAGGACACATTACATATACAGTTTTCATACCGTTTTAAAAGTGTTATATCCTGCTTGGTGCAGATCGGCCCCAGGTGCTGCGTGCATCCAAACGACACCTGCTGAAATTCTGTTTTCTAAATGACTGTTAAAGACAAAAGAGCCCTGTCCTCCTTTTCACCCTTGATGCAGGTCAGGGCTGCTTTAAAGCTGCAGCTCTCCATAGCCTGCTTGACTATCTTCTGTGTGGGGCTCTTGGCAGGTTCCGGGAAGCCTCTGAAGGCAGCCGGGTTGACTAGGGTGACCATATTTGGGAAACCAAAAAAGAGGACACCTAGTGTGTGTGTGTGGGAAGCAGCTTTCTGAGTCCTGCAGAAAGTACGTTATTCCCCCGCCACCTTAAAGAACCCGATTGGAGTGGAGGAGGGGAAAGGATTTCATTCTGCACCACCACCATCCACTCCAATTGGGGCCTTTTCTATAATGTCCACGAATGGCCCACTTTCCCCTTTAAGACCTCAATTGGAGCTCGGGGTGGGGGAATGCTGTGCCTCAAGAAGGCATGTCATTCCCTCCTGCCATGCTAATGGCAGCCTTAAAGGGGAAGGTGTGTCATTCCAGGACATTATTGAAAATTATAGAAAATCCCTCCTGACACCATGGAAAGAACAAAAACCAGGACAAATCCGGGGAAATCCTGACAGTTGGTCACCCTAGGGTTGACAGCCTGCACCTGCCTCAGCCTGCACTTCTCATTCACCAAGTGCTCCAGCAGTTGACTGTACTGAAGCATTAGGGCCGGCAAGTCTGGCTGAGCTGGTCCATGCAGCACTGCACAGTTGGGGTCCATAGGTAGGCCCTGTAAAGGAGACTAGACTTAGCCAACCGGCTTAACCACTGGATTTTGCACAGATCCCAGGAATAACGCACACAGCTCACAAGAGTGAAGGTTAAGCAAACTTAAATTTATTGAGAAGAGGCAAGCAAACAGGATTAGCAAGTAAAACAACACATGCAGATATATATTGAACCCCACAACCAGCAAACTAAAAAGCTATATACAGTATCATACTTCACCCAGCCATAGGTTCCGCCAGCTCAGGACAAAAGCCCCATTTCAAACAGGCCTTTTTTTATAACCCTTTTTTCCACTCCAACTTCCCTCCCACCCTCCGGTCCTCCTTGGGTGAGGTATTTGGGTGAGGTATCACTCCTTGGGTGAGGTATTTCGCACTTTTCCTCAGATGTTAATTTCTCTAAGGCCAGCCGGCCTGGGCCCCAAGCGGTTCCGGGCTGTACCCATCCGCCCACTCACAGCTGGCGACTAGCTGGCGGCTTATCAGTTCTTACCTAAAATCATAACAATAGAAGACTTTAACAATTCTTCCCTTTTTTAAGAACAGCTATTCCATGTATGAATTAACCCCTTCTTTACAGGCCCTGAGGCATTGCTGTCGGCAATAGGGCCAGAGCTGCACTCTCCTGCACCTGATGCTGCCTAGCAACCGATGCAGCTGGCCCCTGGCATTCTCCTCTCAGGCCCAGGATGGCAAGCCACTTCCAGATGATGTCTGCCAAAGCCCAGTAAATCTTCCCTCACACCCAAGGCATGTTGGGAGTTGTAGGCGCAAGCCTAGCTCCCTGAATAACATGTTAATCTTTGAAAACCATCTGAAGTTTGTTGGTAGACAACTGGACAACGGGCCTTTTTAGTTGTGGCACCCTGCTTATGGATTTCTTTTTCCCAGGCACCCACCAAGTGCTCCATCAGGAGCCTGTACTGAAGGTCCAGGCCCTTATATCGGGTCTGTTTCTGGGCTTACTCAGAGTCCCTCTTACAGGTGAAGGCTGTGTGCTTGCTTCGCCCAGATTCTGAGCAAAATGGAGAGCCTTTGAGAATGTTTGGCCTCTCAAAGTCACACTGTTGTATCTAGTTATGATTTTAAAACCACACAGAGGGTGGGAAGAGGCACTGCAAATGGGCACAGCCCATTTATGTCAGCTGTTTCCTTTTATGTGGAATTGGGTTGACTGCTTGAGGCCAACCTTAGGAGTCCCGTTGTGAAAAACACGCAACGCAGCCCATGCACACACAATGGCTGCCAAAGGCCAGTAAGGGCCTTGCTAGACCTGCCGGATAAGCCGGCAGGGAGGAGGGGCGACGGCGCGCTAGAGATAGCATGCGCCGTTGCCAGCTTCTACACGGAAGATGCGAAGGGGCAACGGGAAGCCCCGTAGTGTCGGCCGTTTTTTTTTTTAGTTAAAGGGGCCATGTGCACCAGAAAGCCGCCGGAGAAGGTAAGTGGTTTTTTTTAAAAAAAATAAAGCCCCCCCCGCTCCCCCTGATTCCCCGCCAATGCCTGATGACCCCCTTCCCCCTCACTCGCCCGTCCTCCCCCCATGCCCCATGCCTTCTTCCCTCCCTCCATGCCCTGTGCCTTCTTGCCCCCTCTCTCCTGCCAGGTCCAGCCTTCCCCCGTGGCCCCTATCTCTCCCCCCCGGCCCGATGGGCACAGTGCTCCTATGAGCGCTGTGCCCAGTCCGTGGCTTCTCCCGGCTACTCGCGAGTAAGCGAGCAGACGCAAAAAGAGGTTTCAGCGTGGCCTGACCCCGGATTCCCCTGTGCGTCATCTGGATGCACAGGAGAAAAACCAGGCCTCACACCATGCTAACGCCTCATCTAGCAACGGCCTGAGTCTGGCCTCCCACCCAAGGCATGCTGGGAGTTCCACCCAAGACATGCTGGGAGTTGTAAACATAACCCTTGGTTTTTATTCAATTCTTTAAAAATACTTAAAATCTCAAATTCTGTGTTTTTAGATTTTTCTGGTATATTGTACAACCAGACATATCAGCATGCCAAATTCAAAGTTTCTAACTCATCTGGAAGTGGGCAAATATTTCCAGACATACATCACATACATGTACTTTCTGCTTTATAGGTAGAGATGGCCAAAGAGCTGAGCCATCATTTTGTTTATGCAAGTAAAAACCTTAAGAGGGTACTTTCTGCTTGCAGCATCTAGAATTGCATGCCTTCTATGGGAGTTTTAAGCAGTTTCTGAGATAAAATGGATTTGTGGAGATTGGCAGTTGGTAATGCCAGTGGGATTGAAGCAGCAGGATGTTCTCTGTAGAATATTTACCGGGTAAGCGAAATGGGAGTTTTTAAAGTCTTCATGGGAGTCATTTAGGAGACTCTCCAGCTGCAGCTCGATGAGAATTTTGCAGACAGAAAATGTTTGTGTCTCAAAAAAGCTGAAATGTTTAAAGAACTTTCATCTCTGTTTCTTGTCAGTTTACCGTCTCTGTTGGCACATAAATTGGAAGTATTCTGATGTGTTTCTTGAAATGGATTGCTTCAGATTTGCATGCACAAAGTGAATTCTCCTTTGCCAGTTTTGGAACAATAATGCTTTCCCACCTAAAGTGTTGCAGAATGTGAAACAGATGATAAATCTGTAGGAGTTGTTCTCTTTCCCACCTTATGTTCAAACAGTAACAAATGCCAATCAGGCAACCGAGGAACTTTTCAAAGAAACAGAATCGTCTTCATTACTTTCTTATTCCCGCTGTCCCTTATGATTTTGAGCAAGATGCAGCGGTTGAACGCCATATTGTGTTGCCAACATGGGCCAACAAGAGAGTCAAGAGCAGGACAGGATGGTGCCATGGGAGGCTGTACTGAAATTTGAAATTGGAATACATATCCTTTGGTCCTGAAATTTGTTGCTGGTGCTGGAGATTTAATCTGGAGCCAACAGCTGTGTTGACTAGGCAAGAGCAAAAGGCCAAGCTAATAGGTTTGGCAATGACTGGGGGGGGGGGGGAATAATCAGGTTAATTTTGGAACATCTCTCCCTGCCCTTTGCTGAGCAAATGTAAGAAGCTGCCTTATACTGGGCAATTTTTTGCTCATCTCCACAATTATTGACTAATCTGAATGGCAGAGATGCAGTTAATTTTGGGGGGAGTGAGGGCTGGTGGCTGTGATTTCAGTGGAGCTGTGAATCCCCTCCAGGTTTCAGCCAGAACCAGCCAGAAGTTTAAAGCAGCTGATGCAACATGCTGAAGCTATTTTGAGGATAGGGTTAAGCACCTTGGATAGCTCCTTTAGAGTTCTGGCTGTTTCTGGCTGAAACCTGGAGTAGAGTCACAGCCCCATCAAAAGAAGAACCACCACTGAGCTGCAACTCCACTGTTCTATATTTATTTTCTGTATTTGGCTGGGAGAATATGCAGTTTGCCATGATTTCTAGTTCCTTCAGTTCTGTGGTGTCTTTTTCCTCTTCTTCATTACTGACTTGCATGTGCCCACAGAAGAAGAAGAAGAAGAAGAAGAAGAAGAAGAAGAAGAAGAAGAAGAAGAAGAAGAAGAAGAAGAAGAAGAGGAGGAGGAGGAGGAGGAGGAGGAGGAGGAGGAGGAGGAGGAGGAGGAGGAGGAGGAGGAGGTGGAGGAGGAGGAGGAAGAGGAGGAGAAATCTCAGTATTATTGTGTTATGCATGACTGGATCATGATGATCTTTGTATGGTCTTTTACTGATGAACCTGGACACTTGTGTGCATTGATAAAACACCATACCACTACCATCACCACTACCGTAAATAAATAAATAAAATGTGACATGGCTGTATCTATACTTGTGTCAAATATGTTTGTGTGCTGCTTTACCAAAGTGACTTCATGGTGAAATCATTAGAAGACTGAATGAAAAGAATCTTGATGCAACCTTGTCTATGATCACATCTAGATTACATTTTCTTTCATATTTATTTTCTATGCACATGTGAACGCCAGTGACATAGGTGTGGGGGGTGTTACAAACAAAAGTGAATGAATTGAAAGCTGAAGCAATTCTTTCATTTTCCAGTTCCTGAATTATTTTACAAGGTCTTCTAGTTAAACGAGAATTCTTCAAGAATGAAATGTATGATAGAGTGACCTAGAGTCACAAGACAGGAATGGAATTGGAGCGGAGGGGGGTTCTCTCATCTCTAAACCTGCCCCAGATGTTCAATGCTTCAGTCCTCTTACTTCTCTGCAAAGAGGAGAAGTTACCACATCATTTAAGAAGTCATTAATATTATTTTTAAAACAAAATTTCCCCTAGAGCATTTACTGGAACACCGTGAAAGATCCTTCTAAATAATTAAAGAGAACCATAATTGTCAAAATAAGTGAACAAAGCACATCTGGTGAGCCTATGTTTGGACATTGCAGATTCTCAGTGTTCAGCAGTTCACCACGGATCTTTCAGAGGTGACCATGAATGGGCAACGTTCTTCTGGGTGCCCAATGCATTATTTATTTAGATTTTTGTTTTGCTTTTGTTTTTTTAACCTGCAGCAAGCCCAAGGAATCCAGGCAGTCAAAACATATAAAAGCAATAGGAAATGCTAATGCATACAGTGTATTAAAAATTAATCTCTTGCTGCACACTGGCCCAAAAGATCATAGACCATAATGGAGATGAATAAGATATTAATGTGTGTATCTATGTGAAGACAAAAATGTAAAGGGAACTTTAGAAGATAAGCATAAACTTCATTATATGTGTGTAGGGGGACAATGACTGTGGATTAGGATGGAAGAATGTACACTTACGTAATTTAAGCAATATATAAGTACAAATATTAATGCTTTCATTAAAGTGATTGTATACTATTCCCCTGCTCATCTCCAGCCAGTAAATGCTGAGCTACATAAAAATACATTGCATTGCTTCTAGAAGTTATTTAAACTTGGGTTTTCATAGAATCATAGAATAGTATAAGGCCATCGAGTCCAACCCCCTGCTCAATGCAGGAATCCACCCTAAAGCATACCTGACAGATGGTTGTCAGGCTGCCTCTTGAAGGCCTCTAGTGTGGGAGAGCCCACAACCTCCCTAGGTAACTGGTTCCATTGACGTACTGTCATGGAGAACTGGAGAGATTTCTGCAGATATGGAACGGTTAGTGAGCACTAATGATGCCACTGATGTTTGCAAGTCCCTATTTCAGAATGTGAACTTCAGTGAATCATCATGCTTGCCTCCAATCCGAGGTGAGCATTAAGAACTTCCCTGTTTAAAATCGTAAGCAGATTTGGAGAAGCAATTCTTTCTTCAACTCTCTCCCAGATGTCCACCTATTTACCTGGTGTCTGCAGAAGAGAATATGGTGTCACAGGGAGAGCAGAATATCACTACACACTAGGGAGTGTAGAGACAGTCATTTTCCCAGGGCACCTAATGTAATGCTTGCTGGTGTTAGCGAGAAGGGTGGGTTTACTGCCCTTATTACTGCTTCTTCTGCCACTGCCACCACCAGGCCACCTGGGCACAATCCTGTTCTGTCCTCCATGCTTGACATTATGGTTGACCATTCTTGCAAAATAAAGCTCCTGGTGCCTGCACATAGAAATGATGATGATGATGATGGTGATGATGATGATGATGATAAAGATAAATTTATTTCTAACCCGCCTCTCCATCCTGATCGAGGCAGGGAACAACAAGAAGTATAAAATACATAAAATATTTATCAAAACACAGAGTACATTGTTAAAACTTCCTAAAAACATACTAAAAGCATCCTAAAAGCACCCTAAAATTCCACTGGATTGGCCTGCTGGAAGAGATCAGTCTTTATAGCTTTCTTGAATGCTAAATGACTGTCAAGCTGACGAGTCTCCTCCGGCAGGCCGTTCCACAGTCTGGGAGCCGCAAAAGAGGAGGTCCTCAGGGTAATACTTGTCAGCCTAGTTTTGGCTGGCTGAAGGAAGTTCTTCCCAGAGGACCTGAGTGTGCGGGGCAGATTGTATGGGAGAATACCAATAGCATATCTAGGAGTAAACCTTTCTCTCTAACGTTCCATCTTTTTGTACCAAAAAGGCTTGTGTGTGTGAGAGAGAACTTTAAACATGTAACTTTACCACCACACATATATATGCATGCACATGCACACAGACACATGTACACACACTGAAATATTTATTTACAGCCCAATGTGGCAGAATCTCAGAAAATATCTGTTGATTTTGTTGACTGTATAAATTGCTCTCCATATATAGGTGACAGCTAGAGTTGAGTTGATTGTTGCCCCCCTAAGAATTTTTCTGAGGTATTTATGGATTTATTTCATTTGTTCCCCACATTTCTGCCAAGAAAATGGCACTCAAGGCAGATTTTTTTTCTCATTCCCCAGAAAAAAAGGCCAGCTTGCAGAACCTTCTCCCAACGTTTTCTAGTACCATTTTTGGGGTGGGGGTGCCGGCCATTTCATTCCACAGTGTCCAAGGATGAGGCTAGGTTTGGGGCATCATGGAGGATGCAATATGGCTGCCAACTCATTTGCTGATTTTGAGCTCTTTCAGACAGGGGGAAATGTGTTTCCTTACTGTCACTCTTGCCTCCTGCTTCTCTTCTGTGATAGGGATGAGAAGAATCACCCAGGGGTGAAAGGGGAAGAAAGCAGTGACCATGTGGCCCATTCAGTGTAGTGGGACACCACCATCTAGTGGGTGCTTTATAGCAAAACTTCTCCTGCACACAGCAGGAAATGTCGACAAATGTCGCTATAGTCCAGAAGAGTTGTGCTTTTTGAGGATTATTTTACAATGAAAAAAAAATGGTGGAAGGAGTGGAGGCCAGTGGGAGATGTGCAGGAGGAACATGGTGTCATCAAATTAACTCACGAAGATTTGTGAGTGGCCAGCCACAAGCATGTGATGAAATGCTCATCTGAAGAAGCTTGTCTCATATAGTGGAGATCCCGCCATCCAGAAGCAATTAAGGCAAAAAAAAGAAAGACGTTGTGATACTGTCATTACTAACTGTAAGTGCCACCACAAGAAAATGTTCGAGAATTACTCCTCACCCTGAAGAAATTCAGTGAAATGCTCCACCCGTCCCCCAATTTCTCTCCCCACTAACAGAGAGGCAAGTTCTGAGAGTCCATCCATTCATGCACAACTCTAGAGAGCGAAGCAAACAACATGGCCATCGTACTCATTTCACCCCACCTTGCCAAATCATCTGAATACACCACAGCAGTAGAATGAAAGCAAACATTCAAACTGCGTCAGGGGGAGGGGGGAGAGGGGAAGGGAGAAAAAATGGCTTCTGCAGTAGAACTTTAGGCACAATTAAGTTTGCAGTGTGTGTTTAAAAATGTAAGTCTATCGATTGCAATTGGAGGCTTTATTTAGCAATTTCAGGAAAGGAAAAGTCATTCAATAAACATGGTGGTATGGGAGATGGGGATGCAGGCACAGAAAATAAATTAAAAACAAACAAACAAACAATTTCCCAGCCATCAACTACTTCTCTATAATAGCCTGAAGGCGAAACGAAGTAGGCTTAAAACATTTCACTAGGCCTGTCCATATGTCCAATCAATTGAGCTCTACAATAGAAATAAAAAGGTTGTCATCACAGCCAATTTGTTTCATATTTTCCCCTTTCTACGTTGGTTCATAGAGATAAAAGGGGGGATCTATCGAATGGCTGTTGCGAGCATCAATAACAAACGCAATTTCTTCCCTTTTCTTTATGCAGGCTTTTGTTTTGATGTTACATTTCACCTGACTGCTTCCAGCTCAGCTCTCCAACTTATCAAAATCAAAATATTTTTAGAAGTATTTATTTATTTGTTTATTTTTAGTAGCAGTTTTACAACCCAGGCTTTCTTATAATCAGCACATTAATAACAAAGCAAGTCTATGGTCCCTGGGAGAACGTCCCAGGGACCGTAGGAGACAAACATTTCCCCTCCCAAGGCTAGGGTGACCATATGAAAAGGAGGACAGTGCTCCTGTATTTTAACAGTTGCATAGAAAAGGGAATTTCTGCAGGTGTTGTTTGTATATATGGAGAACCTGGTGAAATTCCCTCTTCATCACCACAGTTAAAGCTGCAGGTGCCCTGCCCTCTTTTAAATCTGGTCACACTAGTATAGCTCCTGCACCTTTAACTGTTGTGATGAAGAGGGAATTTCACCAGGTTCTCCATATATACAAATGACACCTGCTGAAATTCCCTTTTCTATTCAACTGTTAAAGATACAGGAGCCCTGTCCTCCTTTGAATATGGTCATCCTAAGCTTTGCCCACTTATGCATCACAGGTAAAAAACACTGAGGCAAAGCAGAGGGAAAAATTACATGTGATGGTGCCCTTTGTACTGGCTACTATTACATGTTTATAGAATATGGGGCAAATGAATGAAGTCTACACACTTGGGGAAAGAGGCAGATGGGGGTAGGTTATTGGGTAAGAGCTGAAAAAGGAGAAGCTAAAGATGGACCAGCAAAATAATCAGGGGGAAATGAGCATATGTTGCATTCACAATATATCTTGATTTTGATTATAAACAGTATATTTCAGGACATTGAAGCTCATCTCTCAATTCAGTCAAGTATTGTGAGCAGAGAAAATGCATGTTTTGAGCCCATCATGAAGAGTATGACATCACCAGTTTATGATCCTTCCGTAACTTGGCTTGTTTTGAGGAGGCGTTTTGGAGGAGCGTCGAAACATGTAACCCACTCACTGCAAGCCAGGAATGGCAAAGTACAGAAAAGACAAAAAACTTCGTCTTTGACTCTGCTGAATCTATAACTAGCCCCGAGTACAGAAACATGTTGATTGAGTGGAGTGGGAGATAAAGCCAATTCTGCTGGATATCGTATTTCCCTTGATGGTGCTACGTGGTCTCTAAGCCTCCCTAAAACCACAGTCCTTGCGGACCGAACGGCCTCAGCCAAAGACTATGTTTAGCATAGAAGGAAGCGGTACGACTCTGTTTTACGGATTGAATTTGCAGTGATTTATAAAAGCCTAATCATATATTTATAACCCTCTTACAAATTGTGCAGAGGGATATATATGAATACCCTACAAATTATTTACAAAGTATTTACAGCACAGGCCAGCTACACAATGCATCACTTGACCCAGCTGAGCATTCTCTGCCTGCATTGGTTTTAAACAGGCTGCACTTCATGAGAAAGCAATTAGATAGGTTCAAGGATTTATTTGTTTTTAAGAGAAATGGGCCATTCTAATTCTTCGTTTGTTTAAAGGGAGAATCCACCATTTTATGCATTTGTCAATCCATGGCAACAAATGGAATTTGTGGCCAGAAAGTATGGCGATGGTCACAAACTTTTAAATAAGTTTTTTTAAAAGGCTGAAGGAAAGCCATGGAGAACTGCTCCATTACATATTTCCAGCAAAATAGGCATCCTGTCTTCACATAGGCAGTAGATGTATGAATAACAGAAGCAAAGGGCAAAGAACAAGAGAAGGAACATTTTATGTTCTCCTTGTGCACTTCCATGAAGTGTCTGGTTAACCACTGCTGGAAACATGTAAAACCCATTACAGTCACACAAGGAGAGGACAAATATGGGAGGCAGAGGCTGCAACCTTCATTCCTCATGTACATTAAGCTAGGGTGGCCATATGAAAAGGAGGACAGGGCTTCTGTATCTTTAACAGTTGCATAGAAAAGGGAATTTCAGCAGGTGTCATTTGTATATATGGAGAACCTGGTGAAATTCCCTCTTCATCACCACAGTTAAAGGTGCAGGAGCTATACTAGAGTGACCAGATGTAAAAGAGGGCAGGGCACCTGCAGCTTTAACTGTGGTGATGAAGAGGAAATTTCACCAGGTTCTCCATATATACAAATGACACCTGCTGAAATTCCCTTTTCAATACAACTGTTAAAGATACAGGAGCCCTGTCCTCCTTTTCATATGGTCACCCTAATTAAGCCCTCATTCCTCATGTGCAGTGGTTCCACTTTAGATTGGGGACTCATACTGGGCCCGTTCAGATGACACTGAGGGCTCTGTGGTTAGCTTAACCATGCTTCTCTGTGGGTGGCACTAACCACAAGCTGTATGCTTGTACATGACACCATTAACCCTGTCTAGTTCCTGGTCTCCTTAACGACATGCTAACCACAAAGCAGTTCAATGAGCTCTTGACTCCCCCAAATGCTCTGCCCCATATCCCATCAGCCCTTGCACTAAGAGAGCTGCCAGTTGCATGACTCAGGCTATTTAGGCCACTCTATACTGTTAGCTCTATGAGTTCAGCCCCTTAACCACAGCTGTGTGTCAGGCAACACCCTAAGCCCAAGTTAGTGCTGCTAACCCTGCTGTGGTTAGAGGAGGCACCTGGTTAAGGAAAACACATGCCAGATGACACTGTTAAGCCTGCTGCTTAACCAAAAACCCTTAACATTTTAGAATGTTTTAAGGATGCTTTAATCATGTATACTATGTTTTTAATAAGTTTTATGTGTTTTATATTTGCTGTTGTCCCCCACCTCGATCCAAGTGGAGAGGTGGGTAAGAAATATATTATTATTATTATTATTATCCAACATTGCTAACGGGGTTGTCTGAATAAGGCCACTAACTTGTAATTAAAAAGTAGAGCGGTAGATGAATGCTCCATCTTTAACATAACATAGGCCACAGTTAGACCTCAGGTTTATCCTGGGATCATCCAGGGTTCGCCCCTGCCTGAGCACTGGATCCCCTGTGTGTCACTTAGATGAACAGGTTTGACCCCTGGATGATCCAGGGATAAACCTTAGGTCTAGCGATGGCCATATATTATTTTGGCCCTAAAATGGCTTTGATCTGATACTATACAGATTTGATTGTGAGCCAACTCACTAGCTATGATGTTGGTGGTGATGAGGAGAAGGAGGAGGAGGAGGAGGAGGAGAATAACAATCTAAAATGACAAAACAATCAACCATCTGTTTTAATTATTTATAGCAGACACACAAGGCTATGTCTTGCATTTCCCCCCATCCCTTCTTTCTCATGATACCCGTAAAGGAACCACCCACTCCCTTTTTCCTGAACCTCAGGGAAAACATCCTCCTTAAATTTGATCTCTTCCCCTTTTTGCATGAGGAAAAGAATTTTGCATAAAAGAGAGTAAGAGTAAACAGGAAATCAATGTTATGGGAGCAGAACGTCTCACAAACCCAAAGGACATAAACAGTTCCAGTACTTGGCTTTGGTTCAGAAGGATCGTTCATTGGTTCCTGTCCAAACTGTTAAGACTGTGTGGAGTTTGGAAGGAATCCTATGCGGTCCGTTCCCTAAAGAGACATGGTGAGCATTTCAAGCTTTGGAAAGTCTGGAACCGTTGCTGTTCTCATGGAACGTTAGCACTTTCTGTTCTCTTCCAGGTCAGATCTCTCTTAGGCCATTGCTAGACCTAAGGTTTATCCCAGGATCATCCCCGGTTCGTCCCTGCCTGAGTACTGGATGTCCTGTGTGGCACTTAGATGAACAGGTTTGACCCCAGGACAATCCTGGGATAAACCTTAGGTCTAGCTATGGCCTTAGACAGTGGTGCATAGGATGGAGAGTGAGGAAGACAAAGGATATTGAAATCTGTAAAAACGTTGCACAATTTTGCATTAGCTTAGTAACTGTAGGGCTGGGACTGATGTTTCCCACAGATATTGGGAAAGCAAGTTCCATTTATTGGAGTTTTAACATATGACTGTGTGTCAATTTGTTTATGCAACACTTGGTGTGTGCATCATTCTATTTTGTCTTTCCTGCCTATGAATAATCTATGTTCTTTCCAGACTAGCAACAAAGCTAATACATTTGGGAACAGGTTGCCTTATTTATAACTTTTAGTGAGAAGTGAACCAAGGCGGGCATTTATTTATTTACTCATTTATTTATTAAAACATTTGTATCCCACCCCCATACCACTGGGATCCCAGGGTGGTGTACAGATAATACCAACTTGCAGACATGGCTATTAGGAATGTGACTGTGAGTTAATTCCAAATTCCATGGCTCAGATTTCATCTAGGGATGGCTGAAGTGACCCATGCCTGCTTTGTGTGCCACTCGCTGGACCCCTGCCATCCAACTGACCCTGTTTGGCATGCTGTGGGATCCCCTGGATGGTCTGCGTTCACCCAGTGAGGGTTGTCTCATGTCCCACTTATTCAGGTGCTGCCATTTTGCAGAAAACAGCAGGTAAGCTTTTTTTTTTAACGTAAGTGGCGATTTTTGTGCAAATGGAGGCAGTAGATAGAACCATTTATGCAAAGTTGTGGGCATAAATGTAAGGAGAGAAAATGGGAAGGTGAATTATCCACATACACCCAAGCCCAGCTAAATGTGGGTCTTAAGGTGCAGGTTGGGGAGTTTGACACCCAAATGGCGTAATAGTGCTATTGTGTTTGCCTCCATGTCTGCCCTACTTGTGTGTGTGTGTGTGTGTTTGTGTATACGGAAGTATAGGGTGAGAAATAATGAGACGAGACACGTAAGTGGGATTAAATATGGGCCACATTTATTAAAGATCTCCAAAAGGGAGTGAAGGCCTAAGCGGGCATCGTTGTTTGGCCAAGCCGCAAGGCATTTTTAGGATTGGGCGAACCATTCACAGCCCATGAAGTGGCACCTGTCAATTCGCCATTTCACAGGCTTGCCCCTCTTGCAGTAGGGAGGCCTTCCGGTGTCACCCCCACAGGCCGCAGGGCTCTGAGTGGGTGAGGGGGGTTGGCCTCAAAGGTAGCCCTTATCCTCCAACTGCCGCCGCAAGGCTCCCAGTTGTGGGGCCTCAGGCATTACCCATCACCACAGCGGTGCCTGTGAATGCCCACCAATAGCAAACCAAGTTCAAGATGCCTGCTCCTACCTGACCACCACAAATGTGACCAAATTAAATGAGCCAAATCAACCTAATTAATACACCCCTGCTGACTCACAGTGTGAAGTAGGCAAAAAACTCATAACCAAAGATTATGAGCAAAAATTTCCTACTTCACCCCCCCCAAAGGGGCAACCAGCAAGCCCACACTGTCCACAGGGATGGGATGGGAGGGATGCAGCCATGCAGTGAAGAGAGAGGGCAGAGAGGGGTGAGCAGGGCTTAAAGAGCCTTGCCATCCCCTCCCCGTCCCGGTGGCACAAAACGGAGGCCCGCCAATGGCAGGCCTCCATGTCCCATCCCGCTCACCCCCTCCTGCAACCGGCCTCCCCTGCCCAGGCAAGCCGAGCATGGGGAGAGGGCATATACACACACACATATATATTTAAATTATGCAAATATTAGAAAATGAGCTTAGGTTTCCACCAATCTTGCTTCCCAAAAGGTAGTGGGAGGTTTTACTGCACAGGAAAGTGTAGCAATGCATTCTAACTAATACGAATGGGTTCACAGCCTTTAACTTGCTCTGTCCACTTTAGCAAACCACTTTTACCAAATGCCCTCCATGGCAAGCCAAGAGTGATCTCTCAGTGATGTCTTCCACGTACCGGCTTTGCAACATCAGAGTGCCTGTGGCCATCACCGATGGATGTTCACAAGTTATGCCCCTGAGTTAAGAGGCAAGTTTGGAAATGTGCAAATAAAACATACAAATGAATAAACTATTTGCTGAGTGATCTGAGTGATCTACACTACTGCTTTAAAATGGTTTATAGTAGTAGTGACAATAGTAGGGTGACCCTATGAGAAGGAGAACAGGGCTCCTGTATCTTTAACAGTTGCTTAGAAAAGGGAATTTCAGCAGGTGTCATTTGTATTTATAGAGAACCTGGTGAAATTCCCTCTTCGTCACCACAGTTAAAGCTGCAGGAGCTATACTAGAGAGACCAGAATTAAAAGAGGGCAGGGCACCTACAGCTTTAAGTGTTGTGATGGAGAGGGAGTTCCACCAGGTTCTCCATATATACAAACAACACCTGCAGAAATTCCCTTTTCAATACAACTGTTAAAGATACAGGAGCCCTGTCCTCCTTTTCATATGGTCACCCTATGCAAAGGGAATTTCAGCAGGTGTCATCTGTATATATGGAGAACCTGGTGAAAATTCCCTCCTCATCAAAACAGTTAAAGCTGCAGGAGCTGTACTGGAATGACCAGATTTAAAAGAGGGCAAGGCTCCTGCAGCTTTAACTGTTGCGATGAGAAGGAGATTTCACCAGGTTCTCCATATATACAAATGCCACCTGCTGAAATTTCCTTTTCAATGCAACTGTTAAAGATACAGGAGCCCTGTCCTCCTTTTCATAGGGTCACCCTAGACAATAGTTGTTTTTAAATGGATAGTTGTTTTTAAATGGATATTGTCTGTTTTTATTTGTATTTTATGCTATTTCTGGCTTTAAATTTTGTATGTTTCTTTTTAATGTGCACTGTTTTAAACTTTTGTAAACCACCCAGGGAGCTTTGGCTATGGGGCAGTGTATAAATGTAAACAACAACAACAACAACGGTTAAGGCCCAGGACACACCCATATACAGTTTTCAAAGTGTCATATCCTGGTTGGTGTAGATCTGGTCCTGCCTTGGAATGGTTACAGAATGAGATAGTACTGAACCTTAGCCGGTCTGTAAAAGAAGAGAACTGCCCCACTTGTAGTTAATACCTGAAGAGTAAAAGAAAACAAAAGAAAGGAAAAAACCAACAAGAAATAAACATGCTGGCTCAATTCCCTGAACACACCAAAGGGCAGAGGTAAACGAAAAGAAAAGAAAAGTTCCCCCAAAGATACATTTCCCTACTGCTGGTGTGTGCATTTTCCTTCACCTCCCAAAGCTATTACAATTGCGTATAACGTAATACAGTTTCGGAGGGCAAAGGAGAATGTTGCCATTACCCAAACACGTTTTCTTTTTGAGCTAAGCATAACACAGGTGTAAGTCTATTATTTGTGCGAGAATAATGCAAACAGGTTTCAATTGTAAACTGCAAAGCAACAGATTGCGGGAGAAATTCTGATTCTGGTGGTGGTGGTGAAAGGCTGACATCTCCTGCGGCTTTACTTCCCATTCACCGAGGAAGGGAATGAAAGCAAAAATGAGGGCCCTTAAAACCTAAATTAATACTAAACCTTTCTCACCTGTCTTTACACGCAGACCGGGTTCCTTGGCACGCTTGCAGAATTGCCAGTTAAATAACAGATTTGAACGTTCGGTAGGATTTCTTTTGCTGCTTTTTCTTTTTCTTTCTTTCCACCCCCCCCTGGGAAGTTGGAAGGGCCCCAAATATGCAAATGGACTGCATGTTTTCTCTACTATTTCCGCAGTTGAAAAATCAGGAAATGTAAAACAGGCTCCTGGCAGAATGGCAGCCATTAAGAGTAGAAGTACTCAAGGAATACAAAATGTGAGCTCAGGCTAGAACTGTTCAAAATGGACTTTTGAAATTATCCACCTGATTTATGGACAGAGAATCTCTCTCTCACACTCACTCACTCTTTGTGTGTGTGTGTGTGCGCACACGCGCACCAGGATGACTTATTTGCAATCTTGAAAAATGGAGCATTTGGGTAGGGGCTGAAATTGAGGTTGAAAAACTCAGTGATGTTCCTCATGGTTCCTTGCTACTGCTGTTGTCATGTTGGTTTTCCTACAATGCCGTGTTTTACTGACATTGCTTTTTAATTTAATTTTATTGCGATCAAGCTCATTCTGTCCCATTTTTATGATTTTGGGATATATACTCTTTAATCCAAATGGAAATCTGTATTCATTTTTGTTATGGGAGAAGAAGACCCATGCTGGATCAAACGAAGGGTCCGTCTAGTCTAGCAATATGTTCATGCAGTGATGAACCAGATGCCCCAATGGGAAGCCTACATGCAGAACATCAGTGCAATAACACCATCCTGTTCTTCAGTAAGTATATGCATTGCCTCGTAATCTGGAGGAAGCATATGGCCATCAGCATAAGGCCATGGATAGCCTTATCTATGGATTTGGCTGATCCCCTTTGAAGCCATCTAAATTGGTGGCCATCACTACATCTTTAGAAGTCAGTTCCAAAGTTTAACTTCGCACTGGGCGTTGCTAGACCTGCCGGGATAAGCCGGCAGGGAGGCGGGGTGACGGCGCGCTGACGTTAGCGCGCGCTGCACCAGCTTCCAGACACGGGACGCGCAGGGACATCGGGATCCCTGCAGCGTCCGCCATTTTTTTAAAGTTTAAAGGGGCCACGTGTGGCCCGATGACTCCGGACCAGGTAAGTCCAGTTTTTTAAAAAACTAAGCCCCCCCAAGACATCCCCCCAGCCCCCCTGCCCTCCCCATCCTTGATGCCTGTGCCATCCACCCTCCCTGTCCCTGGCCCCGGCCTTGCCCGGACGGCAGCGCCCGCCGCTTCCCCGGGCGGCAGCGCACCCCCTCCACACCGTGCATTGCCCGGGTGGCGGCGCACCCCCTCCACACTGTGCATTGCCCGAGCAGCAGCGCCCGCTGCTCTCTCTCTCACCTGCCCTCCCTCCTTGCCATCCCCGATGCCTGCTCTCCCCCCTCCTGCTGGGTCCGGCCTTTCCCCGCGCCTTGATGGGCACAGCACCGCTGTGCCCAGTCCACGGCTTTTTGCGGCTACTCGCGAGTAAGCGAGTAGCCGCAAAAAGCCACGGAAGTCTCTAGACGTTCTGCAGCCCCGGCCTCAGGCCAGAGCTGCGGAAAAGGCGTGCCATAAGCGACTTCGCTTATGGCGCATTAGAGGAGGCTTCAGTGCAGCCTGGGGCCGGATTCCCCTGTGCGTCATGTGGACGCACAGCAGGGAAACCGGCTCTCAAGGCGCACTAAGGCCTCGTCTAGCAAGGCCCACTGTGTGAAGAATTATTTACTCCCCATTGTTCTTTGGAACAATGGTACATTATGACATAGTATAGTTCTGGGGCATTTGGGGGAAACCAAAAGGGCAGCCAGAGCAGCAAGATGCCACATCTACACCAAGCAGGATACGACTCTTTGAAAATGGTTTGAAAACGGTCTATGGTGTGTGTCCTGGGCCCCAGCAGTTGTCACTACTGTAATATACCATTTTAAAGCAGTAGTGCTAGGACAGGATCTACACTACTGCTTTATAATGGTATTGGAGTGCACTGACAACTGTTGGGGCCCATGACACATTTCATATACCGTTTTCAAACTGCTTTCAATGTGTTATATTCTGCTTGGGGTAGATCTGGCCTGGAAGAATGCCACTTTCTCATTGAAAACTTTCTATTTAGATCTTAAAACAAAACCCAGCTGAAGGCCTAATCTACACCAAGCAAGATATTCCACGACGAAAGCAGTATATAAAAGGCAGGAGCCACACTACTGCTTTATAGCAGTATTGAAGTGCACTCACAACTGTTGGGGCTCATTGACCCAGACTGGGGTCATAGCTGGATGGGGGTATATTCCGGGACGAACCCCGGGATCATCCCTGTGCATCCACATGACACACAGGGGATCCTGGGATCAGGGATGATCCCTCCATTGCCCCGGGATCTCACCCTCCACTTTGCCCCTGGTTTTTCCATGGTCCCGGGCTGAGCCGGAGACCACGGAATAAGTGGCCGGGTGCCGCAGGTGGACCCGGCTTCGCGTGATTTTTCGCACAGAGCCGGGAGCACTGCGCCCATCGGGGGTAGGGGGGGAGTGGGGAAGATAATTTAATTTTTTTAAAAAAAATCACCTACCTTTTGCACACGAGCATTTGTGCACTGCTGCCCTTTAAAAATAAAAAATGGCAAGTGCAACACCTCTCCTTCTGAGGTATTGTGCGTCACGTGTAAACAGAGGAGGGATCTCACATTAAACACAACGTGAGATCTTCCCTCCTCCAACGTGGGATAACAGGTAGGTCTAGCTAAGGCCCATGTGCCACTTTCATACTGCTTTCATAGTGCTATTTCCTACTTGCTGTGACTCCTGCCTTTCATATACCGCTTTCATAGTGCAATATCCTGCTTGGTGTAGATTAGGCCCAAATAGCCAAAGCAACAAACTCCATGGTTCTTATCTATACTTTCTTTATTGCAAACGAAATCTCTATTATTGCTTCTGACATGCCCAGCATTTGCAGATAGGCATGTATTGTGCATACTGATCCACTGGAAGCCAGAAAGAATGGGAGAAGGATTTGGAGCGGGGAGAGTAAAGCTCATTCAGAGCCCCTGGCAAGCAACAGATCTATGCCATTGATATACTATCCTAAGCTTTGCTGCTCCTAATGAAGTGTAGGATGTCATTTCTCACATCTATCCCTGATGATTCAAGCAATGTAAAACCGAATCGACTCCAGTCTTTGTGTTTTGGTTTTTATTCTCCTTCTCATAATGTTTCTTAATCAAGAAAGAATGAAAAAATGTTTGATTTGATCATTCTGCCTCTGAGGCTTCCATGGCTTTAATTGATTCCATTTGATTTGACTTATTACATTTATATACCGCCCCATAGCCAAAGCTCTCTGGGCGGTTTACAAAAGTTGAAAACAGTGAACATTAAAAAGTATTCAAAATTTAAAACCATTAAAAAACATAAAGAGTATAAAACAATGGTATCCATTTAAAAACAACAGTTCTGGGGTCAGGCCGGGGCTACGAAAAAGCTGGGCCATAACCCCATCCAGTTATCCCGGGTTAAGGGAGGACTTAGCCCAGACTGACCCCGGGTTCCCCTGTGCATCATCTGGATGCACAGGAGGGAGACCAGGCCTCACACCGGGCTAACGCCTCGTCTAGCAACGGCTTGAGAGAAGCTCAAAGAGCTGATGAGTTAAACAGCAACATTTTCAGTGGGTTATGTTTCTAGGAAGAGATGCACACCCCTTGGAGAAGGGCAGTTCTGGATAAAGCAAAGGAATTGGCAAGGAACTCTTAAGCAGAGTGCGATTCAGTCTGAAGAAAGTCAACCAAGCAACCTTGAGAAACCAATGGAGTTGATCAGTTCAATGGGCCCTTGCTTTTAACATGGAATGTCTGTCCTTGAAGGCTATAATTCATGATCACACTTATACCTCCCTAAGTGTTGAAATCAGTCTCCAGGGCTAGGTCTATACTCTAGCTTTATAGTAGTATTGAAGTGCATTGATAACTGTTGGGGCACATTACACATTCCATATACCACTTCCATAGTCTCATTTCCTGCTTTTTGTTCCACATTATCCAAAATACCACAACAAATGTCATAGTGTTACCATCATTGGGACTGTAATGATTTGACAATAGGTGTAGAACTGGTCCAGTTTCCACCAGATTCTGCAGTTAAGTGGGTAGAGACAGAAGTCAGGGGCTATTCTGTGGTGGCACCCTTTCTCTGCAGCTTCTATTTTCAATGCATAACTATATAAATAAATATCCATGTTTTATTCTGTTTACATTTGCTTATGATGAGGTTTTATGCTGATATTTTATCTTTAAAAAGTGCTTTGCTGTGTCTTTTTTTTTAACATGACCTTTTAAAGGATTCATTGCTTTCAACAATGTGATTTGGTTCTTGTACTTCCAGACCCATGTGAGGGCAACACTGAAGAGCAGCCTATAAATACTCCCTTCAAAATAAATAAATATCTGAGAACCTTTCTGAAAACATTTCATGCTCCCCCTCCACAACGTCTTATGTTCTGCCCTAATAATGCCCTACACTTTTAACACTGATGAAAAAGTAGCGCTGAAGGACTACCTGTTTGGGACATCTCCCATTGCCAGTCCAGTATAATTCTTGACTTTACACATTGATAGATGTGTTCCCATTCTTTAACCACAATCAAAGGTCTCTTAGCTTCAAATGCTCGTATCTCACTGATCAAAGTCCAGAGATTGCAGGAGTAACTTCTGAATGACAGATGCATGTGGATGAGAAAGTTTTTAAGTCTGGCTCTAGCAGCTTCATATATATATATATATATGAAATGAACTTCTCGTGCAAACACTTGAGTCATTGCTGACTCCTAGAGGGACTCCTGCTTTCGCTGACATTTTCTTGGCAGACTTTGTAGAGGGGTGGTTTGCCATTGCCTTCCCCAGTCACAGTTACCTTTCCCCCAGCTAGCTGGGTACTCTCATTTTACCGACCTTGGAAGGATGGAAGGCTGAGCCGACCTGAGCTGGCTGCCTGAGAACCAGCTTCTGCTGGGATCGAACTCAGGCCGTGGGGAGAGTTTCGGCTACAGTAACTGCTGCTTACCACTCTGCGCCACACGAGGCTCAATGTAACTGTTTTCAAATTTAACTGTTTTCTAAAAACTGTTTTCAAATTTAAAGGAAGGGTCCCCCTCTCTCTTTCTCTCTGCATTGAAATTCAAAGGATATATATTTCCTAGGAAACAGGGAAGATCTAGGAAAAAAGCTTCACTGATGACTTCAAAAATGGTTGCAAGTGTTGTTTTTCCATAGGAGTATCAATAGCAATTTCCGTATGTGCCTTTCTTGAATCATGTTTTCACGGGTAGTGGGTGGAGGAAATCAAATAATATTGTGATTTTTGAGTTTGCTTGTTTGTTTGTTTTAACTGCCCCAAACTTGGCTGTTTATGTCACATTTGTACATGTTTACTCAGAAGTATGCCCCAGTGTGTTTAATGGGGGTGGGGTGGGGCTTACTTCCTGGTAATCATGGTTAGGATGGCAGCCTTCATTTAGCACTTTTCCCTGCCAGAAATCAGCGGTGTCAAGCGATGTTTTAGCATCAGTTAACTTCTACCCCTTTGCAAAATGCCCTCAGTCTCAGAAGCAAACACTGCTTCATCTGAATTCTTTCAGAGAGAAAACAGGAATTGGAGGCAGGCATGCAAAGACCACCTATCATGCTTTATTTATATCTCTTACCGTCGCTAAAGCTATACTGTGAGCTTCCCCTCCCCTCCCTTAACCCAATTTTTGCCCTGCTAACAAATGCTAATTAACGTATGAATCTGGATATGTACGCAGCTGCTCAGCATTGGCAGGCAAACAGCACGACCAGGTTTATTTCTTTGCTAGCAGAGCCAACCTAAGTTTCCTCAAGATGGGCAGGGAGGAATTGTTCAGTTTGCTCTCAGCCTGCTGCAGAAGGGCCATTTTTCATTAAGAGCGGGGTGGAAAGGGACCACAAATTTATTTATTTATTTGTTACATTTATATACCGCCCCACAGCTGAAGCTCTCTGGGTGGTTTACAAAAGTTAAAAACAGTAAACATTAAAAGTATACAAAATTTTAACACAGAAAAACAACAGTATAGAAACAACCGTATCCATTTAAAAACAACTGTTCTGGGGGACTGTTAAAAACAAACTTAGCATTGTTAAATGGTGTTAAATGCCTGGGAGAAGAGAAAAGTCTTGACCTGGAGCCTAAAAGATAACAGTGTTGGTGCCAGGCAAGCCTCATCAGGGAGATCATTCCACAGTTCGGGGGCCACCACCAAAAAGGCCCTCTCCCTTGTTGCCATCCTCCGAGCTTCCCTCAGAGTAGGTGCTCGGAGGAGGACATTAGATGTTGAGTGCTGTGTATGGGTAGGTTCATGTTGGGAGACATGTTCCATCAGGTATTGTGGTCCCAAGCCATGTAGAGCTTTATACGTTAAAACCAGCACCTTGAATTGGGCTCGGAAACATATAGGCAGCCAATGCAAGCGGGCCAGAATTGGTGTTATATGTTCGAACCTCCTTGTTCCAGTTATCAATCTGGCCACTGCATTTTGCACAAGCTGCAGCTTCTGAACCATCTTCAAAGGCTTCCCCATGTAGAGGGCATTGCAGCAATCTAATTTGGAGGTTACCAGAGTATGGACAACTGAAGCTAGGTTATCCCTGTCCAGATAGGGGTGTAGCTGGGCCACCAACCGGAGTTGCTAGAAAACACTCCATGCCACCGAGGCCACCTGAGCCTCAAGTGACAGAGATGGTTTTAGGAGAACCCCCAAGCTACGAACCTGCTCCTTCAGGGGGAGTGCAACCCGATCTAGAACCGGTTGAACACCACCAGCCCATCCGGTCAGAAGAACCACCCACCAGCAGCATCTCAGTCTTGTCTGGATTGAGTTTTGGTTTATTAGCCCTCATCCAGCCCATTGTTGCAGCCAGGCACTGGTTCAGCACATCCACAGCCTCACCTGATGTGAGCAGGGGGTTGGAATCGATGGCCTTATAGGCCCCTTCCAACTCTACTATTCTATGATTCTATGACAGGGGCTTGTAAAATTATCGTCAGTGTGTGGTGATGCCATGTTTCCATGGCAAGCCATGCTCACAGGGGATTGCAATGTCAGAAAAGTTCTATATAATGGAATACAATATTTTGAGGTTTCATTAATCATTACAAGGTTACACAATTTAAATAATCATACAAATATTAATAAGCATTTGTTAAGATCAATCAATGCAATAATGGAGAATTCAAAACCTGGTGCCGTCTGGATGTTGTGGACATCAACTCCCATTTGTCCCAGCCAGTATGGCCAATAGTCAGGGATGCTAGAAATCACAGTCCAAATCATCTGGCGGGCACCAGCTTTGGGAAGACAGTAAGAATGACTCAAACTAGAGCCTAACAAAAGAGATGTAGAAACATCATCCAAACAGCAGCACAAAAAATAACATTCTCTAAGAGTAAATGCTGCCCCATCAACACACACCCCTGTGTTTTTACACCAAGCAGACATTTCATGCTTCCTCCTAACATCTCTGGATCACCCCAGTCAGAAGAGCAGCCCTGATGGATCAGACCAAAGGTCCATCTAGTCCAACACTCTGTCCACACAGTGGTCAACCAGCTGTCAACCAGGGACCCACAAGCAGAACACGGTGCAACAGCACCCTCCCACCCATGCTCCCCAGCGACTGGTGCACACAGGCTTACTTCCTCTGATCCTGGAGGTAGCACAGTCGGTTGTGTTTCATTGGATTTGAACATGTGCAGAAAACACAATAAGAAAAACAAACAAACATCCCATTACTTCAGCATAGTGGCTTGTTAATGCCCCACCAGAACATCTGGCCTCTGCCGGATCTACACTATTGCTTTAAAGCGCTTTATAACAGTTTTATAGGGCTTTAGAGCAGTTAAAGCGCTTTATAACTGTTATAAAGCGCTTTAAAGCAGTAGTGTAGATCCAGCCCTGGTGTGTTTCTATGTGACTGTTTGTGGCTTAACTGAATGCACTTGGAAAAGCCCGGGAAGTTTCAACCCTAGAAGGCTGCTTCCAGCATCGGAATGGGTGTCTGGATTACCCTGGTTGCCAACTTGCATGCATCACCTGAGACACTGGAAGAATGTGTGCCGGGAAGATCCTTTTTGTCATGTTAAGAGGTTCAGTGGTGCCTCTAATCACAGCTTGCTTCCAGATGCAAGACACACATGGAGCTCAGAGATTCCCTCCTTGTTTCCAACCTGGCCTTCTTCTCAAGGCATCATTTGTTTTTGCTGGGCTGTGTGTGTCTGTGTTTGTTTCCAAAGGCCAATTTGCATTTCCTCAAAGACTCCATGCTAGAAATGTTTTCCCTGGCCGCTAAGGCTCACTGGTATTGTCATTTTGAGATTTATGTAGATTTAGTCATAAATATCAAAGCAGAAAAAGGAGGGGGGAAAGAGAGAGGCTGTGACCCTACATCAGGTGTGCATATTGGGGCCGCTTGGCAAGGGATGTTCTGTTGATTTATTTTCCTGGCTCCAGAAAATGTGTGTGTGTGTATTTGTAAATGATAGTAATGTAATTCACTGTTCATTTAATATATTCTGAACAGCAGTTTTACTCAGGATTAGTTCCAGTGTGCAAGTCTCTGCATCTCTTTATTTCATTCATTAATTTGGTATTTGGATTTATGTCTTGGACGATCTCAATGGCTACGGGTGGCTATTGGCAGTCTAGAAAATTCTGAAAAATACGATATCCCAGCATCAAATAAAACTTACAGTAGACAAGTGCAGGCTCAACCCTATTTAATAGCACATAACCAGTGGAAGTCCAGAATAAAGTAACACGTTTTCAGGGCTTTCATAGAATCATAGAATAGCAGAGTTGGAAGGGGCCTACAAGGCCATCGAGTCCAACCCCCTGCTCAGTGCAGGAATCCCCCCTAAAGCATCCCTGACAGATGGTTGTCCAGCTGCCTCTTGAAGGCCTCTAGTGTGGGAGAGCCCACAACCTCCCTATTTATTTATTTATTTATTTATTTATTATATTTTTATACCGCCCAATAGCCGAAGCTCTCTGGGCGGTTCACAAAAATTAAAACCACAGTAAAACACCCAACAGTTTAAAACACAATTACGAAATACAGTATAAAAAGCGCAACCAGGATAAAACCACACAGCAAAGTTGATATAGGATTAAAATACAGAGTTAAAACAGTAAAATTTAAATTTAAGTTAAAATTAAGTGTTAAAATACTGAGTGAATAAAAAGGTCTTCAGCTGGCGACGAAAGCAGTACAGTGTAGGCGCCAAGCGGACCTCTCTGGGGAGCTCGTTCCACAACCGGGGTGCCACAGCGGAGAAAGCCCTCCTCCTAGTAGCCACCTGCCTCACTTCCTTTGGCAGGGGCTCATGGAGAAGGCCCCCTGTAGATGATCTTAAGGTCCGGGTAGGTACATATGGGAGGAGGCGTTCCTTCAGATAACCTGGCCCCAAACCGTTTAGGGCTTTAAATGTTAATACCAGCACTTTGAATTGGGCCCGGACCTGGACTGGCAGCCAGTGAAGTTGTAAAAGGACTGGCGTAATGTGATCTCGCCGGCCAGTCCCTGTTAATAACCTTGCTGCCCTGTTTTGCACCAGTTGAAGTTTCCGGACCGTTTTCAAAGGCAGCCCCACGTATAACGCATTGCAGTAATCCAAACGAGAGGTTATCAGAGCATGGATAACTGTAGCTAAGCTATCTCTGTCCAGATAAGGGCGCAGCTGGTATATCAGCCTAAGCTGATAAAAGGTGCTCTTTGCCACTGAGTTCACCTGTGCCTCAAGTGACAGTTCTGGATCCAAGAGCACCCCCAAACTACGGACCCGATCCTTTAGGGGGAGTGCAACCCCGTCCAGGACAGGGCAAACATCACCTCGCCGGACAGAAGAACCACCCGCTAACAGTACCTCCGTCTTGTCTGGATTGAGTCTCAGTTTATTAGCCCTCATCCAGTCCATTACCGTGCCCAGACACTGGTTCAGAACAGCCACTGCCTCACCTGGGTTTGATGAAAAGGAAAGGTAGAGCTGGGTATCATCCGCATATTGATGACACCTCAGTCCACATCTCCGGATAACCTCCCCCAGCGGCTTCATGTATATGTTAAACAGCATAGGGGATAAGATAGAGCCCTGTGGAACCCCATGGCTTAGGTGCCACGGCACAGAGCAATAATCCCCCAGCACCACCTTCTGGAATCGGCCATCCAAGTAGGAGCGGAACCACTGCAACGCAGTACCTCCAACTCCCAGCTCAGACAACCTATCCAGAAGGATACCATGGTCGATGGTATCGAAGGCCGCTGAGAGGTCCAGGAGAACCAACAGGGTCGCACTCCCCCTGTCTCTCTCCCGACAGAGGTCATCCCACAGGGCGACCAAGGCAGTTTCCGTTCCAAAACCAGGCCTGAAGCCCGATTGAAATGGGTCTAGATAATCCGTTTCATTCAAGAGTGCCTGGAGTTGTCCTGCAACCACCCGCTCAAGCACCTTGCCCAGGAAAGGGATATTAGCCACCGGCCTATAGTTGTTAACATCCTCCGGGTCCAGATTAGGCTTCTTCAGGAGTGGTCTAATTACCGCCTCTTTTAAAGAGGCCGGCACCACTCCCTCTCTCAAGGAGGCATTTACAACCTCCTGGACCCAGCCGGCGATCCCCTCCTTATTTGATGTAATGAGCCATGAGGGGCAAGGGTCAAGCACACAGGTGGTCGACCGGACTTGGCCAAGCACCTTGTCCACATCCTCGGGCCTCACTAACTGAAACTCATCCAATAAAACTGAACCGGACGGCGCTCTGAACACCTCTACTAGTGAAGCTGCATTAAGTGTGGTGTCCAATTCATGACGAATCTGAGCGACTTTATCTTCAAAGTGCCGTGCAAATTTGTCACAGCGTGACAAAGTAACTGATTCCATTGTCAGACTGCTCTAACAGTCAGGAAGTTTTTCCTGATGTCCAGCTGGAATCTGGCTTCCTTTAACTTGAGCCTGTTATTCTGTGTCCTGCACTCTGGGAGGATCGAGAAAAGATCCTGGCCCTCCTCTGTGTGACAAACTTTTAAGTATTTGAAGAGTGCTATCATGTCTCCCCTCAATCTTCTCTTCTCCAGGCTAAACATGCCCAGTTCTTTCAGTCTCTCTTCATAGGGCTTTGTTTCTAGACCCCTGATCATCCTGGTTGCCCTCCTCTGAACACACTCCAGCTTGTCTGCATCTTTCTTGAATTGTGGAGCCCAGAACTGGACACAATACTCTAGATGAGGCCTAGTATGTCACGTGATTTGGAAGCTATACTTCTATTAATGCAGCCCAAAATAGCATTTGCCTTTCTTGCAGCCATATTGCACTGTTGGCTCATATTCAGGTTGTGATCTACAACAATTTCAAGATCCTTCTCGTTTGTAGTATTGCTGAGCCAAGTATCCCCCATCTTGTAACTGTGCATTTGGTTTCTATTTCCTAAATATAGAACTTGGCATTAATCCCTATTAAATTTCATTCTGTTGTTTTCAGCCCAGCACTCTAGCCTATCAAGATCACTTTGAAGTTTGTTTCTGTCTTCCAGGGTATTAGCTATCCCACCCAATTTTGTGTCATCTGCAAATTTGATAAGCTTTCCCTGCACCTCCTCATCCAAATCATTAATAAAAATGTTGAAGAGCACTGGGCCCAGGACTGAGCCCTGAGGGACCTCACTCGTTGCCTCTCCACAGTTTGAGAAGGTTCCATTGATAAGTACTCTTTGGGCGTTACTAGACGAGGCCTTAGCGCGCCTTCTGTCCCGGCTTCCCTGCTGTGCGTCCAGATGACGCACAGGGGAATCCGCAGACAGGCCGCGCTGAGGCCTGGTCTTACCCGCCATAAGCGAAGTCGCTTATGGCGCGCCTTTTCCCCAGCTCCGGCCTCAGGCCGGAGCTGGGGAAAGTGTGGAGAGTTCCGCGGCTTTTCGCGGCTCCTCGCTTACTCGCGAGGAGCCGCGAAAAGCCACGGACCTGGCACGATGCGCTGTGCCCATCGTGCCAGGAGGTGGGTGATCCGGGGGGGGGGGGGAAGATGGCAGAGGGCGACGAAGGAGATGTTGGGGGGGGCGGAGGGCGACGAAGGAGATGGTGGGGGGGGGCGGAGGGCGACGAAGGAGATGGTGGGGGGGGGGCGGAGGGCGACGAAGGAGATGGTGGGGGGGGCGGAGGGCGACGAAGGAGATGTTGGGGGGGGCGGAGGGCGACGAAGGAGATGGTGGGGGGGGCGGAGGGCGACGAAGGAGATGTTGGGGGGGGCGGAGGGCGACGAAGGAGATGGTGGGGGGGGCGGAGGGCGACGAAGGAGATGGTGGGGGGGGGGCGGAGGGCGACGAAGGAGATGGTGGGGGGGGCGGAGGGCGACGAAGGAGATGTTGGGGGGGGCGGAGGGCGACGAAGGAGATGGTGGGGGGGGGCGGAGGGCGACGAAGGAGATGTTGGGGGGGGCGGAGGGCGACGAAGGAGATGTTGGGGGGGGCGGAGGGCGACGAAGGAGATGGTGGGGGGGGGCGGAGGGCGACGAAGGAGACGGCGAGGGGGGCGGATGGGGGGGATTAAATTAAAAAAAAACCCTTACCTTCTCCGGCGGCTTCGGGCCCCACATGGCCCCTTTAAAAAAAAAAAAACATGGCCGACGCTGCAGGGCTTCCGTCGTCCCTGCGGGTCGGCCGTCTAGGAGGCTGGGCGGCGCGCGTTAAAGTTTGCACGCCGTCGCCCCGCCTCCCTGCCGGCTTATCCCGGCAGGTCTAGCAAGGCCCTTTGAGTCCGATTCTGTAGCCAACTGTGAATCCACCTAATAGTTGTTCCATCTAGCCCACTTTTAGCTAGTTTGTTAATCAGAATATCATGGGGCACTTTGTCAAAAGCTTTGCTGAAGTCAAGATATATGACGTCCACAGCATTCCCACAGTCCACAAGGGAGGTTACCCGATAAAAAAATGAGATCAAATTTGTCTGACAGGATTTGTTCCTGACAAATCCATGTTGGCTTCTAGTAATCACTGCATTGATTTCAAGGTGTTTACAGATTGACTTCTTTATAATCTGCTCCAGAATTTTCCCAGGGATGGATGTCAGACTGACTGGTCTGTAGTTCCCAGGTTCCTCCTTTTTGCCCTTTTTGAAGATAGGGACAATGTTAGCTCTCCTCCAGTCGTCTGGCACCTCACCCGTCTTCCATGATTTTGCAAAGATAATAGACAATATTATCATAAAACTCTGAAATGATGGGGCCTGGTGGGGCCCTAATGGCAACTTATTACCCAGGAGTGGGGCCACTA
Source organism: Elgaria multicarinata webbii (assembly GCF_023053635.1). Classification (NCBI taxonomy): domain Eukaryota; kingdom Metazoa; phylum Chordata; class Lepidosauria; order Squamata; family Anguidae; genus Elgaria; species Elgaria multicarinata. Next base: position 16,456,999 of record NC_086185.1, on the reverse strand, counting down.
TGAAAAAGGCCCTCTCTTGTGAGGATGCCCACCAAACTGATCTCACTGGTGAACAAATGAGAAGCGTCTTTCTTGCTGATCCTAAAGTGTAGGCAGGATGATAGCGGTGAAAGTAGGGTCACCATATGAAAAAGAGGACAGGGCTCCTGTATCTTTAACACTGGTATCATTTGTATATATGGGGAACCTGGTGGAATTTCCTCTTCATCACCACAGTTAAAGCTGCAAGAGCCCTGCCTCTTTTGTATCTGGTCACTCTAGTATAACTCCTGCAGCTTTAACTGGTGTGATGAAGAGAAAATTTCACCAGGTTCTCCATATATACAAATGACACCTGCTGAAATTCCCTTTTCTATGCAACTGTTAAAGATACAGGAGCCCTGTCCTCCTTTTCATATGGTCACCCTAGTACTGAAGGCAATTCCTCAAATAAAATGAGTTCTTCCCCAAACTTTACTTTATAGTTTTGTATCTATAATTCTCTGTGTGTGTGTGTGTGTGGCAGAGTGGGTGGGTGGGTGTATTAAGAAAGAAAAGCCATCCTCAAGACAGCTACTAGAAAACAAACCTCAGTTAAAAGCCTGTTCCTTTTCCCGAGTTCACTGAACACTGAGAAAATCCCTGCAAATGCAGAAAGAAAAGGCCATTGAGATTATCTACAGTGAGCATTTACAGTACAGCTAGGAGGATTCTTTTTCTTTTCCTTTTAAAAAATATATATTTACTCACTCTGTGTCATCTCTACTGGAAAATGTTTCTGCTCCACTGCGGAAGAGAGGCTGCCCTGTACCCCTGGGTAAAAGTTCCAAAGCTCTTGGCGACGCTGACACATCCAATTCCACTTGGTGTCTCTGAAATATTCAGTGGATAAAAATAGAGAATGGGCCCAAAGTGGGTGTGGGTTACGTGGGGTTTCTACCCTGACCTTGCATTTACTTATTTGTATTTCTATCCAAGACTCCAGCTAGTAGATTCAAAGGTAGCCGTCTATGTTTTTACCTTCCCAGCAAAACTGATAGTACAATACAATGATCTATCTATCGAGTTATATAAAAGCCCATTTCAACTCCATCCCATTTTTCCAACATTCCACTGTACTTCACGCATCCAAGAAATAGAACAAAGAGTGAGGCTATGCAGATAGAAGACAATTCCCTGGGTGTGCCAAGGTCAGGAAAGGGGTACACTCACACAAATCACCCAGCCCAGTGGATTCCATGAGTGTACCCTTTTCCTATGTAACTGTATAGTTGCAATTCATTCTAGCCATATAAAAAAAATCTACTGATGATCTCTAAAGGACATCCTTTCCTGCTGGGGTACCAAATGGTTGTAGTTTCCTATGCCTCCCAAGTCCAATAATTCAACTGGGAGGCATAGGAAGCTGCAAGTCCCATGCTCCCCATCAAAAAATCTGATGTTTCTGTGCATGCTCCAAAGGCTTCCTCTGTATCAAGTGAGCTCTCTTTGCTGACAGCTCCCTCGACACTTAGGAAGAGCGTTTTTGTTTGGGAAGGGGGGCTGGCAGAAAAGGCTGGGGGAGTTTTTTATGTTCCCCCCAGCTTTTGGGGGGGGTTGGGGTTGGGGAAGCCTCAGAATTGGAATGTAGTGAACAATCAAAAGGGGAGCTCATAAGAGTTAGCTTACACGTTTGATTACTCGCTATGACCATGTCTAGGTTGAGTATGGGCTGCTTAACTTACACCTGGAGGACCCACTTTGGGCCTTGCTAGATGAGGCCTTAGCGCACTTTGAGGCCCGGTTTCCCTGCTGTGCGTCCAGATGACGCACAGGGGAATCCGGGGTCAAGCCGTGCTCAGACCTCCCTTAACGCGCCAATAGCGAATTCGCTTATGGCGCGCCTTTTCTGCAGACCCGGCCTGAGGCCAGGGCTGCGGAACATCTAGCAAGCTCCGTGGCTTTTTGCAGCTACTCGCTTACTAGCAAGTAGCCGGGAAAAGCCACGGACTGGGCGCAGCGCTCATACGAGCGCTGTGCCCATCGAAACGGGGGGATCCCGGGGGGGAGATAGGGGGGGAAGGCCGGACCGGCAGGAGAGGGGGAGGGCCGAGGGTGGCACAGATCGGGGACGGGATGGAGGGTGGCACAGACACGGGAGGGAGGGCCGAGGGTGGCACAGATCGGGGACGGGATGGAGAAAGAGTGGGCAGGAGGCATGGGAGGGGCTTAAGTAAAAAAAAAACCTGCTTACCTTGTCCGGAGTCTTCGGGGCGCACGTGGCCCCTTTAACAAAAAAAAACACAACAAAAAAACACACAAATGGACGATGCTGCAGGGCTTCCGTAGTCCCTGCGCGTCATGCGTCTAGGAGGCGGGGCAGCGCGCGCTAAAGTTAGCGCGCCGTCGCCCCGCCTCCCTGCCGGCTTATCCTGCATCGTCTAGCAAGGCCCTTTGACTGCACACAGCAGGAGAGATCAGCAACCGGACTGTTTCTGGTTTTTCTTGTGGGGCAAGGAAGACCAGAAGAGGCGGAAGGGGAGAGAGAGGCAGACAATGTCATGTAAGGGGCCTGTGAAAAATCTGTGAGTGCCCAGCAACGAGTGTGATATGGATTGTCATGGTAATGGAAGGAGAGTTGAGAAGGGAGTTGGAAGGTGGAGCTGGGAGAGAGAGAAAGGAGAAAGAAGGGAGGAGGAAGAAAAAGGAAAAGAGGAAGGTTTTCAAGGGATTTGGGGAAGAAAAAGAGAAGGCAACGTGGAACAGAATGGCTGCAAGGAGCAGGGAACAGCATTTCAGGAGTGGTATAGGAAGTTTACCCAGGCAGCACACAGGGCCCTGCAGGAATGGTTGAACCACTGTTTAGGAGTTGAGATAACTCAGGGACTCATAGTGTGTTAATAGCTAAGTTATTACTAATAAATTCTTAAGTTTTGTAAAAAGAAGGGCTTAAGTGTTTGACCAAGTCCTGGTGCCTCATCTAAATTCTTTATTTCAGGTCGCATGAGCGTGCAATAAAATGCTCATTGGATGGAGCTCTTAGATCCATCTCTGTTGCTGGAGGCTCAAGTGGCCATGGCAGCTTGGAGTGCCTTTTAACAGCTTCGGCTGGTTCGCCAACTACGGCCTCTCCTGGACAGGGTCAGCTTGGCCACGGTGGTACAGGCATTGGTAACCTCAAGATTGGATTACTGCAACGCGCTCTATGTGGGGCTACCCTTAAAGCTGGAGCTAGTGCAGAATGCTGCAGCTCGGCTGTTGTCTGGAGCTGCCCCTTTCCAGCATGTAACTCCTCTGCTAAGGGATTATGGGCCAGGTTTAAGGTTCTTGTACTTGTGTACAAAGCCTATTCGATTATTGGCCAGGTTTAAGGTTCTTGTACTTGTGTACAAAGCCCTAAACAACTTGGGACCAGGATAGCTGATAGAGCGCCTTCTCCCCTGCCAACCTGCCTGGTCACTGAGGTCATCCTAGGTCATGCTTCTGTTAGTTCCACATAGATCCATCCTCCGATTGGAGTCCACCAGGGGAAGAGCCTTCAGCATGGTGGCTCCCCTCCTATGGAATTCCCTGCCTCTGGAGATCAGGCAGGTGCCAATTTTGTATTCCTTTTGGTGCCTCCTGAAAATGTCATTGTTCCAGGAAGCCTTTCCTTAATGACCAGCCACGGTTCACAGTTCACCTTCCATTTTGCTTTTAAAAATCTATTTTGAGGTATTTTATTCTGTTTTTATTGTATTTTATCTTGTATGCCGCTCTGAAATTTTGAATAGGGAGTGGTATATAAATATTGTAAATAAATAAATTTGCTGGACTGGCCTCCCTTGAACTTCCTCTGCCAGAGGTAAATTGGGACAACCCTTGGAAGACCAGAGGAATGGGCAAGTAGCAATTGTGGAGAGTGTGGTACATGCTCAATCATCTGTTAGTATTTTGTGTACATTTGCTTTGAAAACACGCAATGCATGGAATCTTTGGGTTGTACTCCCTTGGAGTATATGCATAGGTATTAGCCACTATTTGGGGGATGGTTGGACAATAATATATTCATCATGGATCCATTGTTCAGGGCAGCCTGGACTTTTCCTAAGAATTCTCTAAGAAGTCCTGAGGAAAGTGAACATTCTGGAACCTTCAGTGGCTCAGCGCTAGTTAAATTCATAAAGATAATAATAAAAATTCATAATGATAATAATATCACGTTAAACTAAACAGACGGTCAATCCCTAAAAGGCAAAACATGTCAACTGTGTTTGAAGCTCCATTTTTTTTCTTTGTCCTATTTGATTATTATTTTTTAATATTCACACTATTCTTCAGTATCTCTTCTGTGAGGTTTGCTTTGCTCAGACCTGTTTTCCCAGTGAAAACATCTCCTTCACACTGGGATTCCATTTGCTCTCCTCGCTGGGGCTGTGCACCATGGAACAAAATGAGCCTTACAGAAGCTCAGAGAACACGCTGTGTGATAGACCTGGTGCACTGGGATTGTTAATTATTAACATTTTTAATTATGTTTTTTAATTATTTATTCTGCTTGCCTGGTATAATAGAAATCTAGTTCTCTTTTGCCATGTGAGACGCTGCGGAGGGAATTTTGGATGTGCTGGGGTTTTGTTTAGAGTTCTGACAGTTGTTTTTCACTTTCCATAATAATAGCATTTGAAACCCAGCTAGGGAGAAGGAGATATATTCATAGGTCTTTAGAAAAATCATCTTGCCCAAGTCAAGAAAAAGAAAAAGGGGAAAGTTGTAGGTGGAGTGAGAATGGAGTCAGAAAATATCGCGGAAACCGATATTCATATTTCATGTCCTTTGAGTTCATTCCGTGTTTGTGCTCTTTTATTTATCACTTCCCCTTCTCGAAGTAAGTGCCGGCAAAAGAAAAAAGAATCTCTCCTGGCTTATTCCCCCACTGCATCTTCCCTAAGGCTTCCGGGATGAGTTTCTCTGATAGAACCAGTCACTGCAAATCAACCGTGTGGGTTGCTAGACTTAAAAAAAGAAAGAAAGAAGGGAAAACCAAACTTAAATCAGCCTTAAAACTTGTATGTTGACAAAAAGTTGTACAGACTGCAAAGCCTTCTCATCTTAGCACAACCTCCGGGTTTCTTTTAGCTGGTTGTCAAAATCAAAAATATATAAATAAAACTTCCATGTTATTTATTTATTACATTTATATACCACCCCATAGCTGAAGCTCTCTGGGCGGTTTACAAAGGTTAAAAACAGTGAACATTAAAAGCAAATATACAAAAATTTAAAACCATCAAAAGCATAAAAACAACAATATCCATTTAAAACAACTATTCTGGGGTCAATGTTGTTCTTGGAGAGTCACAGGGCATGGATAGATGGGGTGTAATCCCAGGGATCACCCCGAGATCATCCCTGTGCAGCCACATGACGCACAGGGGATCCTGGGAGCAGGGAGGGATGACCCCTCCCTTGCCCCGGGATAACTGGGTCAGCTTTAATCCCATTTCCCCCCCTGTGGTCTCAGTATCGTCCCGAGAATGTGGGAGGTGTGGGCCGCCATCCTGGTTTCATCCTGGCTCCTTGCGAGTAACCGCGAGGAGCTGGGAACTGCACATATGACACGGAGCTCCTCAGAGCTCCGTTCCCATTGGGGGTGGGTTGGGGGTAGTGGGAGGCTTTTTTAAAAATAAAAATACTTTTTTCGTAGGAGCGCTCCTGTGCTCGTTTTTGATTACAAAAACAAAAACAAAATGGTGGGTGCAATGCCCTCTTCCTTCCAGGACATCACGCGCTGCATGTAGACTGAGTGGGAGGATCTCATGATCACCGTGTAGTGAGATCTTCCCCCTCCGGACCCTAGGTCTAGACATGCACACAGTCACAGATTTGGAAGTGGGTTGCCTCTTTGCAGTTCCATTAAAGATTTTTCATTCATGCTTTCAGCTCCTGCTCCCGCCTCAGATGTCTATTTCCCTTCCATTTTAATGTTGGGATTGGATTTTAACTGGAGCTGTGGAAAACAGCAACAACAATATCTTTTTTTTCCTGCCTCCTGAAATGTGATAGCATTTACTCTTAATGCAATGTAGCTTTGTCTCTGGGGTATTGTCTTCATCCTAATTTTGGGCTACAGAACACAAATCGATACACCGTAGAACTGCATGATCTAGCTGTTATCCCATTATGGTTTCAATCTTCTGCATGGTGAAAGATCTCTTTATTATACTTCCCACTGCAATTTGCAGAAAATGGGCAAGAGGATTGGGCCTTATTGTTCTGTGACTTCCGAATCTCGGCATGAAATTTCAGCTGGCTGAAGATGTTTCAGTCTTGATGTGATCATTTGTATAATCACATCAAGGCTCTCTTTTCAGTCACTTCTAAATACTACAGAACAGAGTGTTCAGATTAGGGTTGTGGGAGAAATTTGTTCAGTTCACATTTTAATGCAGATTTACCTAATTTTGCATGTTTGAACCACTAAGCAAACTGATATTCAGTTTTCCTTTGAAATTCACACTTCTCCAAATTTTGCAATGGGGTTCGCCAATTTTTTTTTTTTTAAAAAAAACACAAACATGTTTAATAGGGAAACTAATGATCTAAATGCATTTTATTTGGGGAAAATGCCTGCAAAAATGTGTGTGTTGGAGAAATGTGCATATGAATGTGTATAACATTATTGCATTTTTCTGTTTATTTTTTTGAAAATATCAGCATTGGGCAAAACCATACTTTAGACTGGATAAATTCTCAAAGTTCAGTATAAACAAATCTAAGATGTGGGGGGGAGGACCTAAGAAAAATCAAAAGAAACAGATTTGCCCATGTTCAATTCCACAAATTCAAGGAATGCACAAGGAAATATCATTGGGGCATGGAAGCTAGCGTGTACCACCTGCCACCAATATGCCTGGGGGCTACCATCCATACAATCACTACACAGAGGAGGGTCTCATTGTGTATACCAATGCATGCACATAGATATTCTCTAATTGAGGTGGAATCCTAATAATTCCAGGATTCCTTTCCACATGGAGGGTCAGTAGGACATGTGTAGAACCCCATTACATGAAAAGTACAGAAAGCACAACTGACAAGGGGCATGTCTAGATGGGGCGATATCCCAGGGATCATCCCGGGATCGTCCCTGTGCGTCCACATGATGCACAGGTCATCCTGGGAGGGATGATCCCTCCCTCGGCCCGGGATATCACCCTACCCTTTCATTCCAATTTTTCCCGCAGTCTTGGGATGATCCATGTGGCCCACCAATGTGAGGAGCTGGGAACTGGGCATGGTGCGCAGAGCTCCTCAGGAGCTCTGTGCCCATCAGGGGTGGGGGAGCATAAGGTGTTTTTTTTTTAAAAAAAAAACGTACAATTTCGTTTGAGCACTTGTGTGCTCATTTTCCTTTAAAAATAAATCCAAAATGGAGGGTGTGACGTCCTCTTCCTCCTGCGAGGTCGCGCACTGCGTGTAGACGAGGGGGACGATCTCGTGATCATAAAATCATGAGATCATCCCCCTCCACCTGCTTTGTCTAGCCATGCCCAAGATGTGTGGCCAGTGCACATTTTGGTTAGGGTGGCATACGGCTGATGAGTGTGAGCTTCCTCCCTTGTCAATGCTCAACCGGGGAGGGGGGGGGAGTTCATGTGAATAGCTCTATTTTACCTTCATACCAGGGATAGAGGAGAAAAGGGTAATTCTGGAGGGTGGGAATTGAATGCTAGCATCTTTTCTTTTCAAAAAGAATTTAAATTTGGTCCCCAAATGTGTACATATTTCAAGTGAGGGGGAGTTTGCTCCTTTTGCTTACTTATTTATCTTAGCATCACAATAATCTGTTCCTTAGAATTCTGACATTTTCAGCCCTAACGTTTTATTACATTTTCCCTAGATTATTTTTTCTTTCTTCCAAGCATCAATAATTTGGCCCTTGAAACTGTTACGATGAGTTACTGAGGTCTGGAGAAACTGTTTTTGCTTTGCTACACACATTACCTCAAAGAAAGCTTATCTATGAATCATGAGAGACTTTAGAGTATCTAAAAGGGCTTCCGCCAGCAATTTGCAAACACCTCTGCAATGGTGAATTATAGAAAGCCTCTAGTCTATTGTTGCCTTGATGTCAACATGTGTGTGTGTGTTTGTTTGTTTGTTTTAAAATCTGTGCCACCTCTTGGACCTCTGCTTTTACACAACTAAATCAGAAGGGGAGCAATAAACTAAATCTAGGAAATACACAGACACTGCCCAAAATGCTAATGTGTGGTGACAGCCAGAAAGTACATAATTTTAGCCAACATAAATTTTGTTGAGCATATTCATAGAATCATAGAATAGCAGAGTTGGAAGGGGCCTACAAGGCCATTGAGTTCAACCCCCTGCTCAATGCAGGAATCCACCCTAAAGCATCCCTGACAGATGCTTGTCCAGCTGCCTCTTGAATACCTCTAGTGTGGGAGAGCCCACAACCTCCCTAGGTAACTGATTCCATTGTTGTACTGCTCTAACAGTCAGGAAGTTTTTCCTGATGTCCAGCTGGAATCTGGCTCCCTTTAACTTGAGCCCGCTATTCCATGTCCTGCACTCTGGGAGGATCGAGAAGAGATCCTGACCCTCCTCTGTGTGACAACCTTTTAAATATTTGAAGAGTGCTATCATGTCTCCCCTCAATCTTCTCTTCTCCAGGTTAAACATGCCCAGTTCTTTCAGTTTCTCTCTATAGGGCTTTGTTTCCAGACCCCTGATCATCCTGGTTGCCCTCCTCTGAACACGCTCCAGCTTGTCTGTGTCCTTCTTGAATTGTGGAGCCCAAAACTGGACGCAGTACTCTAGATGAGGCCTAACCAGGGCCGAATAGAGAGGAACCAGTACCTCACGTGATTTAGAAGCTATACTCCTATTAATGCAGCCCAAAATAGCATTTGCCTTTCTTGCAGCCATATCGCACTGTTGGCTCATATTCAGCTTCTCATTTGTAGTATTGCTTAATATTGTTTAAGAGTGAGTTGTGTTGGAAAAATGGACAATGGAATCAAATGAGTTTGGATTTCTTTGAATCTGACTGACGGATTCCACAGCAGACCAGTTTTCCCAAGTTGTATGGATTCCACAGACTTGCGGACCAGTTTAAATTTTTTAAAAAAAAATTATAGAATTTGATGCAAATTTAGTTGTATAAACACACATGAACACTGCCCCCAAATTTGCATTTACCCCATAAGCTAAAGCATGAAAATGCACACATTGAGGGGGATTTGTGCATTTGGGGATGGGGAGATTTGCAGAAGTGTGAATTTGCACATTTTTGGGAAATTGGAAACAAGGGACCTGACAATTGGTAAAACACAGATGGAATGGATTTTACAAAATCCATACTACATATATGGTGCCAGTGTGGTGTAGTGGCTAAGGTGTTGGGCTAGGAGTTGGGAGATCTGGCTTCTAGTCCCCACTCAGCCATGGAAGCCCACTGGGTTACTTTGGGCCAGTCACAGACTTTCAGCCCAGCCTACCTCACAGGGTTGTTGTCATGAGGATAACATGGAGAGGAAGAGGATTATGTACACCGCCTTGGGTTCCTTGGAGGAAAAAAGGAGGGATAATATATATATATATAGAATGAAAAGGCCACCAACAATCAGGGATGACCCAAGGCAATTTCTTCTTTGAGGTGAAGGATAAAATAGTACCTTCCCCATCACAGAAACTGACAGACAACTGTCTATATGCTCCGGAAAGCCCCAGGGTGGCTCCAAATATGCGCTGCATTGATTATATGACACAAATTGAACCTACCTCAGGGCTAAGAGCCAAAGGTCTGCAGCAGAAAAGTTGGGGACTTACCCCGACTTTTTCTGTGTTAGTGAGGATAATGTGGCTCTTCTGCCACCTGTCCTTGCTCCGGCACTGCTCCAGGGACCTCCCTTGGGTTGCAGGAAGGTGTGAAAGGGGGAAGAGGGTGGTCTTGATGAACCTAATGGCCTCCAGAGAGCCTGCAGTCCCTCCCCTAGTGGGGATTATTTGCCATCACCCCACACCAGCAATACCGCCAACTCAGCCCCACGAAGACAACCCCCAGGCTGCTGATTCTTGCTTCCACACTGGTGATCTGAGAACATTGCCCACAGTTGGCAGGGAGGCCATGTGGCATATAAAGTTGTCTTTCAATACCTCCCTACCGTGGCATCACCACCACAGCATCTGCTGCCAAAAGCTGCCTGAAGCAAATGCTTCACTCTGCCTAATGCCCCAATACTGCCAGCCCATTCGCAGGCTGGAAATTTGGCAGGGGATGTGAACTATGACAACATGACGACAACACATTTCCCCCTTAGCAGCAATAGCATTTGTTCTCCGCAATATTGGTGGACATATTTGTTTTTTTTATTTTGTTTTGTTTTTCTTCTCGGTTTCCCCTTCCAAAATTTATTTCTATTTGCTCTTATTTGGCTTCAATGGGTCCATGTTTCAACATTTACAAATGCATATTTTGAAAGAGAATACATTTAGAAATGCATATTTTGCGATAAATTCTATTTGCAGTGCTATCCTATCCACTTGCTCTCAAGAAGCCAGTTCCACTGAGTTTAATGGAACTCATGCCTAGGTATGTGTGTAGGATTACTGCCTTTGAAATTCATAATCTTAGAGAAGACCTGCTTGGACACAGGATGGAAAAGATTTATGAGTGAAAAGAGATTAAAGTTGCACGGAACAGAAATAGACTGATTCATCCATTCGTACTTCTGCCCCAGTAAATGTTCAACCATTTGTTGGTTTTTCCTTCCACTGTAACAATGTAATATTAATGTATTACACTGGCCTTGGGAGTGTAATTTCCACTTTGAAAGTACTCTTACAATAGTAGGAATCATGTCAGCAGCGAATACTGAAGACACATTAAGGTCTGTGTAGATCTTTTTACTTATTCTTTTTTAAAAAAGTATTGTCAAAGGCAGTCTTTTGCTGGTATCTCTTTTCAGGATGGGTATTGTTATACTTGTGATGCATTGAGGGTGATGTATCACAATTACAGCAATGCTTCAGCTAAACAGTGTTTAGAGATGTGGGCATGGCTAGATGGGACAATATCCTGGGGACCATCCCGGGACCATCCCAGTGCATTCACATGATGCACAGGGGATCTTGGGAGCAGGGAGGGATCATCCCTCCCTTTCCCTGGGATATGGCCCTACACTTCTATCCTGGTTTTTCCTGCGGTCTTGGGATCATCCTGAGACAAAGGGGCATGTGGGTGGCTGTCCTGGTTTGTCCCGGCTCCTCGCAAGTAAACCTGAGGAGCTGGGCACGGAGCCCTTCAGGAGCTCCGTGCCCATTGGGGGAGGGGGGAGCAGGATTGTGTGTGTGTGTGTGTGTGTGTGTTTAAAAAAACTTACTGTGGTGTTCAAGCACTTGTGCACTCATTTTCAGTTAAAAAAAAAGTTGGCTGTGATGTCCTCCATCCTCTTGGGACGTCACAAGCCGTGTGTGGACTAAGGGACAGGATCTCACTATTAGCATATCGTGAGATCTTCCCCACTCCCTTACAGAAAGCCAGGAGGTCTAGACATGCCCTGTGTGGACAGTCAGTGACCACAGATATAATCCACTAAGTGTTATTGCAGTGCAACTGCCATGAATGCCATTTTCACTATGGGTTGTGGAGATCTGAAACAGAGAGGTTCATCAGATTTCACTACTGCCAACGTACAGATGTGCATGTGTCCTTTAGACAATGATGTCCACCTCCTGTACACCTCCCACTCCTTCCACTCTTTTTTCCATCACAAAATAGACCTCCCCCAAATTGACTTTTTTTTTAAAAAAAAATGTAATGTGCCATGAACTTCTGCTGTGTACAGGAAAGGTGGTGCGATTAAAAAAAAAAAAAAGGCCCCTGAATGGGCCATGTGGTCTTTGTTTACTTCCTCTTTCCCAGACTGATCCAGATCAATGCTTAATTTCCTAATTAAAATCTTGGCATCAACTGAAAGAAAGACCGAGGGGACAGGAGCAGGCAGAAGTAACATCGGGGCCTGCTCCTGCTGGACTCTTCCCCCCCCCACCCCACAGGGCAAACTGCCATCTTGGCCTTGTGGGGAAGAAGAAAGACCGAGGGGACAGGAGCAGGCAGAAGTAACATCAGGGCCTGCTCCTGCTGGACTCTTCCCCCCCCCACAGGGCAAACTGCCATCTTGGCCTTGTGGGGAAGAAGAAAGACCGAGGGGACAGGAGCAGGCAGAAGTAACATCGGGGCCTGCTCCTGCTGGACTCTTCCCCCCCCCCCCACAGGGCAAACTGCCATCTTGGCCTTGTGGGGAAGAAGAAAGACCGAGGGGACAGGAGCAGGCAGAAGTAACATCGGGGCCTGCTCCTGCTGGACTCTCTTTCTCTCTCTCTCTCTCTCTCTCTCTCTCTCTCTCTCTCTCTCTCTCTCTCTTTCTTTTTCTCTCCTCCCTTCCTCCCTCCTTGACTCCTTTTCCTCGTGTGCCATGTCTTTATTAGATTGTAAGCCTGAGGGCAGGGACTGTCTTTTTTCCTAAGTGTAAGCCGCTCCGAGAGCCTTTTTTGGCTGAGGAGCGGGGTATAAGTATGGTAAATAAATAAATAATAAATAAACTGTACAACCGAAGCCTAATGAAATATTTCAAACTTTATAGCTGTAAACCTGGTTGATTTGTAAGTTGTTTTGAGAGCTGTGACTGAAAAGCAGCAATCACTATTTTTGACACTTTAAACAAACAAATAAACCAGCAATAAAACGTTCTTTTCTATGAAATGAATAATGCTGCTGGTGGTGACGACATATACCACCATTAAACTTCCAGTCCCCCTTAAACTTTAATTTAATATTTGGGCAGGATCTAGACTAGTGCTTTATAATGGTTTATAATGGTAGTGACAACTGTTCGGGCCCAGGACACATCTCATATACTGTTTTCAAACCATTTCCAAAATGTTATATCCTGCTTGGTGTAGTTCTGTCCTAAGAATGATAAGGGCTAGGAACTTGGTGTGTGTGGTAACACTACAGATAATATGTCCTGATGGTGATACATGTTGATGGTCATACATCCTGATGATGATACAAGTCTTGGCTTAACACTCTAGGGCCATAGCTAGACCTAAGGTTTATTCCTAGATCATCCAGGGGTCAAAACTGTTCATCTGGGTGACACACAGGGGATCCAATGCTCAGGCAGGGGCGAACCCTGGATGATCCCAGGATAAACCTTAGGTCTAGCTGTGGCCTAGGTTAATATTTTGGATTTGGCTTTAATTCTAAAGTGCGTCCATATGGAGCCCACCACCCATACATAATTCAATTCATTTGGATTTATTAGAGCATAATTGAACATTCCATTAGTCTTTCTTTCCTTTTCTTTTTTTTAAAAGGGTACATTATTAACCTACCATATGTCTGTGGATTCCCCTCACAATCACCTATTTCCAATATAATATAAAGTAGTTTGACACTTAGTTCACAGAGCCTGATGTATCAATCATTCATTATATATATTAGAAATGACTGTGACTCAGGTGTTGTAGGACATGTCGAACAGCATGGCCAATGTTTGGAAACCAAGCACAGAGCTAGCCTTCAAACAAGGAATGATGGCAGGCAGCAGAGTGTTGAAAACAAGGCAGTACACCAATACCGTAAGAGGTTATCTCTTTCTATACACCAGATGCACATGCTTTGCCACTTGGCTGGATTCTTTCTATGACATGTCCAGTTGTAAAGGATTCAGGGAGCCTATAATTTTAACACCCTGTGTCTGAGACCCCAGAGAGGCACTTCTCATTAGAGTGGACAATAAAGCGCCAGCAGACAAACAGAAGAAGAAAAAAACCAAAAAGTACCAAACCTTAAACACCAGAAGAGATTAAGCCTCCAGGAACACTGAAATATTCTTTCTGTAACACTGTTGGACACCAAAGGCTCAAGTTAGGTGTGCTTAAGACTTATCCCTGGAGAAGGATTCATATCTGGAAGCCATTGTGCTCCATTTATATGTACCTAGAGGATCCTTGCCTTCTTCTCCTAGATGGACAAATCATTAGATTTGGTTTTAGGCAATTTCCTATATCCTGCATCCTAAACCCTGTTATCCATTACGTTATCTTTTTTGGTCAATATCCTGCCAGCCCTTTAATGTTGACATTTTGACACCGGTTTTGCAAGTGGCAGAACTATTTGTGAAAGCATGTCTCAACAGCCAGAGTGGAGATGGCAAACCAATGTTCTCATCATAGATTTCTTTCAGGATGCTGCTCAGTATGTTTGGAAAAGGCGTACAATAAACACACACAAGAGAGAGAGAGAGAGAGAGAGAGAGAGAGAGAGAGAGAGAGAGAAGTTGATTGCTCCTCTGTGTGTCAAGAGGTCACATCACTCCAGCAAGCCAAATTTGGCCTCCCCTTGTGGGTTCTGGTGTCTCAGAGAAAAGAGGTGGTATTTGTTCCATATAGCTAAACATTTTTGGATCTTACCCACCCCCCGCGCCCAAATGGAAGAGTACCTTATGGATTCCAGAACAATTTAGCACCCTGTTTTTTTTTTGGAAAAGCTCCCATCTTCATTTGTCTTTTTGCTTGGACATTCTGCCGCCTACATCTTTATGAACGTCCTGGCCTGCTCACTACTTTGCTGGCATCCTATCTAAGCCCAAGGCAAATAGCTCATTATTGTAGCTTGATGGGATATTAGCAGAATAACAGCAATGGCAACATGTAAATCAAATACACTGCACCAGGTATTCTTTTTAGATCTAAATGAGTAAATTTATTGCAAAAGCCATGAATTGAGAAAGCTGTTCCGAACAGGAAGAGCCTTGTTTTCTTTTCCAATTTGCTACTACCTCTACAGAGCAGGTGGATGTAATTGCTAGTTTTTGTCTACTTCTGCAGCTAAGCTCTCAGCCTAAGCTTTGCCATGCCTCTTCAGCATCCACAGCTCATCTTCGCAGACTGCATGTCAGGCAGCATATGCTTGGGCCGTCCAAATTGTCACACAGGCTCTGAGCTATGGCTGATAATACACTCCAGACTCATCCTGCATCCCACGTTATTATACCTTTCCAGATATGTGTGTTTGAAAAGGAAGACAGAAATGCTCAGGTTCATTTTTATCCCCACCCCGCCCCACCCTGGCGGGATGATTTCAATTCTATATTTTAGCCTGTTCTTTGGAACTCAGGGATGACTGAGTTTGATTTAGACACAATCAATTCCATCAGCCAGCCAAGGATGGGCTCAACATTAGTGATGTCTGCTTAAACATCCTCCGTCCATGACAATCCAGCACTTCATTCTCTGGGAAGACCTCTCAGAACCAGTTCCTGCGTAGATGAGGGTTGGGTGAAGCAAAGGCATATGGCTGTAGGATGGGCTGGACTGTAGGCAGTTAAGAGACAGGAACCTGGTGTCAAAAGCCAGGAGTCAGATGCTAGGAATCATGAGTCAGAAGCCAGGAATCATGCATTAAGAGTTGGACACAATGGAGAAAAACGTTATCTCTACAATGGAGCTAGGAACCAGGATTCAGAATTCAGGGATCACAAGAAAAAGAAAAACCAGGAATCATGAACCAGTCAGGTGAAAACATGAGGCACCACAATCCAAGAATCATTCAGAGTGGAGACTATAATTATCCAGGC
Organism: Elgaria multicarinata webbii; assembly: GCF_023053635.1. Classification (NCBI taxonomy): domain Eukaryota; kingdom Metazoa; phylum Chordata; class Lepidosauria; order Squamata; family Anguidae; genus Elgaria; species Elgaria multicarinata. The sequence goes on along the minus strand of NC_086185.1, from coordinate 16,441,391 downwards.
AAAGTCCAGTCTAAGATGGAGGTCTACATGGATAGTCTGTACTTACAGAGCTCACTCAAAAGCATAAGAACACTTCACCACCCAAAGAACACCATGATGTCCTTGTGGCTCTCCCACAAGGATCAGCAGTGTCCGTTCTCGTCTCAGCAGCTTTTGATAGTGGCTTAGCAGGAGCAGTATAGATCTCAACTTTGTTCAGACCAGAGAAGAAGTCTGATCCGCAAGGTCTTATAGGTGTTGGCAGAAATATCACTAACTCAAGTTGGCCTGTTGACTTGACAATGCTTCTATGACTGGCCCCTTTTTTGGGCAGAGCTGGATGGTGGCACACAGGATGAATCCCTGCCTATCATCCCTCAGGTCACAACTTGAAGACTTACTCCAAGTACAAGACCTGACAACAGGTGAGCCCAAGCCAGGTATTTCCTTTCCTTGAAGGACACCTGTTAGCTACTAAAATATGAAAATTCAACAGAAGATGGCAGGGAAGAGTCATAAGTCCCAGAGCAAATACAATTTCCATTTTTTAAATCAAGCATTTTCACAACTTTGGAATTGTTGGCAAAGCTACAGCCTTTTCCAGAGCAGAGAGTAAAAAACAAACAAAAAAAAACCTTGAATATACTTTATTTATTCATTTATTTATTTATTGCATTTCTATACCGCCCAATAGCCGGAGCTCTCTGGGCAGTTCACAAAAATTAAAAACATTCAAAGTATAAAACAACAGTATAAAACCATAATATAAAATACAATATAAAAGCTCAACCAGATAAAAACAGCAGTAATGCAAAATTACGAATTTAAAACACCACGTTAAAATTTATTTATAGACTGTTAAAATGCTGGGAGAATAAAAAGGTCTTCACCTGGCATCTAAAAGCATATAATGTAGGTGCCAGGTGAATCTTGCTAGAGAGCTCATTCCACAGCTGGGGTGCCACAGCGGAGAAAGCCCTCCTCCTAGTAGCCACCTGCCTCACTTCCTTTGGCAGGGGCTCATGGAGAAAGACCCCTGAGGATGACATTTGACTGCACCTTTATGGAGCAACACTTTGCATCGTAAGGCAGCTGATAGTAAGCATCACTTTTTTGTGGTGTTCATTGTTTATTTCCCCAGACTGCCCCATAACAAGCTAACATTTGACACCTGCCTTAGTTACATCCTGTTTGGATTACCATAACACACTCTATGTGGTGCTGCCTTTGAAGAGTGTTCAGAAACTTCAGCTGGTTCAAAGAGCTGCAGCCAAATCGGGGCTGGCTGTATGGAGCACAGAACTCCCCATAAAAAACAGCTTCACTGGATTCCAGTCTGTTTCCAGGCACAAAAGTGCTGGTTATGACCCTATATGGCTCAGGTCCAGGGGGGATTCCACACGTAGTACTGAGGGCGCTTCCATGCGATCCATTCCCCAAAGCGATCGTGTAACTTGCCTGGGGAAGAGACGAGGAAGAGGCGTCCTTGCCGCCGCCGCCGCCGCTGCCACCCACCTACCTCCGACCCGGCCGGGTCGGAGAGCTCGGCGGAAGAAGGTGGGGTTCTTCCGCCGAGCTCTCCGTCCTGGCCGGCGAGGAAGTAGGTGGGTGGCAGCGGCGGCTAGGACGCCTCTTCCTCGTCTCTTCTCCAGGCAAGTTACACGATCGCTTTGGGGCCGCACTGGGGGCGCAGGGAAGCACCCTCAGTACTATGTGTAGAATCCCCCCAGGTTATCTGAAAGTCCGTATTCTCTCTTGCAAGCCTGGTACTCTGAGATCTTCAGGGGAGGCCCTTCTCTCAGTTCCACCACCATCACAATCATGCCTGTGGGAAAGGGCCTTCTCAGTGGCTGCCCCGGGGCTCTAGAACTCCCTTCCCAGGGAAGCTAGATTGGCTACCTCCCTGGTGTGTTTCCAGAGGCAGGCTAAAACTTTCTTGTTCCGGCTTGCCTTTGGGAAGCAGTCTGGACCTCTGTTTATGCGTTTTTTTAAAAAAATAAAACAAAACATGCTCATATGTTAAATGTTTTAAATGATTTAATATTGTAGTATGTTTATTTTTTAATATTATTTTTGTATATCGCTATCTGTTTTAACTGTAAATGTTTTAATTTCTAAACCCACCTTGACTCCCAGTGATGGGCTAAAGGCAGGATATTATTATTATTATTATTATTATTATTATTATTATTATTATTATTATTATGGCATTCAAGAAAATAAAATTGATACTGCTGAGATGGCAGTAGAGTAAGGAAATTGCAAAAAATACTGAATTAAAATGACAGTGAGTAATAAAAAGCAATGTCTTTTAAATCAGTGAATTACAAAATGGATGTGTTAGAAACAAATGGATAATGAAACAAATGATGTTCTTCTTTCCTTTCACTGTCCTGTATTATAACATTCATACACAACCTGGCGAACACAGAAATGGGATATGGATTTCCAGTTTTTTAAATCGCTTTCAAGCTTGTGTAAAAGCTAGATGAAAATGTCAAGGCCATGATGTCATGGCCGTAAAAAGCAAGGCTAAGGCTTCCAAATATGGTCTGTGATGTCCCTATTCAAAATTACACTAAGAGTTTCTTTTGCAGCTTGTTTTATGATATTATATTTTAAGTCTTTGGCACAGGCACTTCTCACAATAGTCCCCTGCTGTTCAATACATTTTCTTTTAAGAATGCTAAAATGTATGAACTTCCACATCGGTGATGAACCTTCCCCACTCGTTCTTGCTCTCTCCACCTGGAATGCAGCTACCTTCCAATTCTGAAGATCTTTCACATTGAATTGTTAACCCTTACTTATTCATATACATAACTGGAATGTCTCCACCATGGGGAAAGCTTTATCAACTGACCTGTTCTTACACAGCACCCACGTCATCATCCTTACATGGAAGTCATTCTAAATCTTAGGTCAAATCATTACAAATGCGGAATAAAAAGTGGGGGGGGGGAACTAGAGCTGCATGCAAGTGGACTTTCAAAATTCTCCACCCTATTTGTGGGTAGAAACACTGAGGCGGGGACACAATTTCACTGAATTTCTCCAGGGGGAGGAGAAATTCTCCAACAATTTCTCACAGGTAGATATCGCCATTGGCAAGGGTTGCAGAACAGCTTCTTTCTTTTCTTCTTCCTAAGGTGGTTGTTGTCGCTGTTGGTGGCAGCATCCTGGCCCCATTTTGCATCCTCCACAATGCCCCATATACCTAGCATCACTCCAGGGCATTGAGGGGAAGGAACGGAGGAATCTCAAAAAATAATGGTGAAGAAAACATGGAGAAATTTCTGAAAAGTATCAGTTTCTTGTTGGGGAGTAGAAGTTCTATATTGTGTCTTAGCAAATTGCCATTATACACAAACACAGAATAAAACACTATATAATTTAAAACTCCACCAACAAACCATTAAGAGTTGAATAGTTTTCCATACAGCTTTTTGACTTCATGGCACGTATTTGTAGAGCATTGACAAGGAATTTGGCAGTTCTGAAAGATACATACTTCTCAGCATCAGACAATAGGAAACAAGTTTTAAGAAGGGATGGCCTTCCCTTGAATGATCCTAACAATGGATGAATGTCGTTGGTTCTGAGACCATTCTAGCAGTACATGAGTAGTATCTTCAATTGATACTGAATTGCAACCACATACTCTATCCTTCTTAGGGACCCCCTTTTGCCGACCCATCCAGTTTGCCAATGGAAGAGCATTTAATCTTGCCTGAGTGAATGCAACCCTCATTTTAATATTTGGTAGATCTACCAGGTATTTTGGAAAAGATAAATACAAGGGAATATAGGAGGCATAGAAACTAGGGATGTGCTCCGCTCCGATTAGGAGCGTAGAAGCAGTAGCGGATTGGCCTGCTCCGCCTTACCCAGAGGCGGAGTAGGAGCGGACCGCGGACCCCCTAGAAGCAAGGCGAAGAGAAGCGCCCATTTTTCGGAGCTCCGAGTTCAGGCGGAGCGCTCCGGTCGCCATCTTGAAAACATTTCGCCATAGGATTGCATTGCGGCAAATAATCGCGCATAACTACGTTGTTTTTGAAGCTATCGTTCTGAAAATTCTTGTGCACAGAGAGTCGTGGATGGGGGTCATTTTGAGACCACTCTCACCTCTCTGCGTTGTCTGGGTCGCGGGCTATATTTTTGTGAAAATCGGGTCAACCGCGCGGCTCAAACTGTGTTTTCGGCTTTTCGCCCATAGGATTGCATTGAGGGAAAGAATCGGGGATAACTGGGGGGGGGGGTTTAAGCTATCATTCTGAAAATTCTTGTGCACAGAGAGTCGTGGATGGGGGTCATTTTGAGACCACTCTCAACTTTCTGCATCGTACGGGTCGCGGGCTAGAAGTTTTTAAAAAATCGGCGGGAAAAATACCTTTTTCAAAGGGCTGAGGGGCAGAGTCAGCTCCCGGTCATGATGATCCCAAAGTTGGAGGAGGGCATAGGCAAAACAGGTAACTTGGGATTCTGGGAAACTTCTCTTTCTTCATCTGAACGGGCTTTTCCCCGTGTTTTTTAAAACAGTAGCCCCACCAAATGCACAAACACAACCTGAAATCATATACTAAGCCAAGAATAAGAGATAGAAACACAGCACTGCTCCCCACCCTAACCTTGGTGAACAACTGAATCGATGTGGTGCAAGGGGATGAGCTCCCCTAGGGCATCTCATCGTGGACGTGCCCCCACTCTCTCCTGCACTGGAAGGCCATTAGAGCCTTCCAAAGAGAGTAAAACGGTGGAGCAATGCCTATCATGAGTTGAAGTGAATGGTCACTTTTCAGTGGTAGAGCAATGCCTGTTATGAGTTGAAGTGAGCATTTTACTTCTTCTCAGAGCTGTTGGTGGCTGTCTTGAACTGGCAGCTACTTCCCCCTCCCCCGGGCACGTCCCCCTATTGCTGGTAAAAGACAGATATAGCCTTTTTAAAAAAATTCTTCTTGCTGTTTATTGAGCAACACTGCTTCTTTTAATTCCACCCCTCCTTTGTTTATTGATTGATTTATTCCATTTTATATGCATTACTGGCTTATCCTTGGCTCACTTCCTTATGCCCCCAGAAATGCCAGCTGCATGCCTGCCTGCCTTCCCTCCCTCCTCCCCTGCCCACCTCGCAGGGATGTTGTGTGTGGGGTGCCCGATTTTCAAAAATTCGCCAAAAATCAGGGGATGATGGGATTGCTTTGAAACTTGGCGTGCGTGTGTATATCCCCATGAGGTGTCATGGTGCCAAACATGAGGTTTCTAACTTGAACAGAAAAAAAGTTGTATAATTTTTTAGCTTTCAATGCAAGCCTATGGGGGGGGGGAAACGGAGCTCCGGATCCGGATCCGGAGCTCCGGGCGGAGCGGAGCGGAAGTGGGCGGAGCGGGGGCGGGGCGGAGCGGCCCGATCCGGAAAATGGCGGATCTGCAAGTGAAGCGGAGCGGGGGGTCCGTGCACACCCCTAATAGAAACTATTAGATTGGCAAGTCTTGATCTCAGCCATCTGAGATTGCATCTCAGTATCCTTAAACCTTTGGAGCACTAACACTTTAGCTCTATCGTGACCTTGAGTTAAGAGAAAAGAGATAGGGAATCCCAAATTCATGGCAACCAGCTGCATTTTATGCTTCCATGAGGCTGAGCCCATCTCTTTCAATGCTAGGGAGCAAGAAAAGAAAAATCACAGGAATTTCCTGAAACTTTTCTTTACCCATGAAATGGGCCTCCATTTTTCAACCTCATTTTTGGGGCATTTTACAATTTATTCTGCATGTGTGTTGGTGGTGGTTTTGATGTTAACTAATCACTGTGAGGTAGCTGAGGGTACTGTCTATATTTTGATTTCTATTATACATTTCACCATTGCTCAAAGGCTATTTGCATTTCCTGATCTGAAAACACCCTATGGGAGGAATCAATTCATGACGTCTTTCCCTGGGCACGAAGTGCAGGAATCCAAGGAAGCTACAGGCTGTCAGAGAGATGATTGTACAATGAAAGACAGGACACTCACACACACTCCTCATTCATCTCATAAGTAAGGTAAGCACAAGAACCCTGGACCAAACCCATGAGAATTTCTCTGAAATTTCTTGCCCTTTGAATTTCTTTTTGAAAGTGATTCCTTTTCTACCAAATTGAATGAGAATGGTCGAAATTTCCGTAGGGAAAATTTTCAGCACAGCACTAAAAACACACACACTATGAAAGTGGTTTATGAAATGTGGATTATGCCCCAAGAGTCATCAACGCACATCAATACTGGTATAAAGCAGTAGTGTAGATCTAGCCTTAGTTGTATGAAGGATGAGTGACACTGTTGAAGCTTGAAACGATTGGTTTCTCACTTCAAATGTGGCTCAGGATCCTTGAATGTATAATAAACCCTGACATAAATCCAACAAACTTCCCTACAGCCCCTGGAAACAATGTTGCTTGATCAGATAGGGACAATTCCAGCGCCATCTTGAAAGCATGCAGCAAGAGACACACTTCATTGCCTTTTGGAGAGCCATGAAGAAGTTAAAGAAAATAAGGAAGAGAATGGTTAAAAGGCCTTTCAATCTCCTTGTATTATTGCAAGTTAAGGGTGCAATCCTTTGTTGATAGTCAGCAGCCACTGAAATAGATCTCTCCTCCATGCTCTGGCCACCCTGAAGTTTTGCTAAATGGGTGTTTTTGCCCATCTAGCCATGGTGCTTTGGAGAGAGGGGGAAGGAGGCTGAGGAGAGCATAGGAAACTTCATAAGGCAGCTTAGCAGCTCCCTACGCCTCCCTGCCTCAAGAATTCCCCTCTTTTCCCTGTCTCTGCAATCAGGTGACCAAGTGTGGAGAGGTACCTGCCATGATTCTCTCCATGCCAGCTATGATGGAGAGAGGCTGGGAGATGGTTAACTTGTGCTGAATTTGGACCCCTCTCTCCAACCTCGGAACCAGTAAACTGAACAATCCTATGCCCCCTCCGACCAGACCCTGCCTGCACCCTATAGGATTGCTCTCTTAATTGCATGATTATCCCAAGATCTTGTAATAGTAGAAAACATTTACTCAAATGTAGAATGTTGGATTCAGAACTTGTTGAGGAAGTGATAACGTTTGCCAGAGTCAGTTCTGCCATCACTATTAAGGTCTGCTGCTCTTCTTTGCTCACTCTTTCCAGAAGATCACTTTTTTTTCTTCCAAGGGTGGAATCCTAAACTTCAGTAGTGCAAGTTGAGCAGTCATAGGAAGTTTTTAAAGTCCTGCTCTGTAGGGATGGGAGAGCCAGTGTGGTGTGAGAGCCAGTGTGGTGTAGTGGCTATAGTGTCAGACTGGGTGTCGGGAGATCCAAGTTCTTCTCCCCACTCAGCCATGGAAACCCACTGGGTGACTTTGGGCCAGTCACAGACTCTCAGCCCAACCCACCTCACAGGGTTGTTGTTGTGAGGATAAAGTGGAGAGGAGGAGGAGGACTATGTACATCACTTTGGGTTCCTTGCAGGAGAAAAAGGAGGGCTATAAATGCAATAAATAAATAAATAAATAAATAAATAAATAAATAAATTCCCTTCAGTTGGTGGGGTCCAAGGGAAATAATAATAACAATAATAACAATAGTAATAACCAAAGGAGTGATGCTCATTTTTGATATGCATTTACCCAAATTCAGACAATTTTTATCAATGGGAAAGAAAGAATTTGAGATTTTTAATAATCATAAAAAGTAGCATAGGAGAAGGCAAAACTGACTCTTTACTCTGGTGAAGGCTATGCATTCCTAAATATAAGTACAGTGTGTTTGCATCCCTGCAGTTGGCTACATTATCCCTAGTAGATGAACAAATAGCAATGGCTGAGGCGGATGGCGGCAGGGGAAATAGGCTACACGTAGCAGTTATCCATATTATGAGCAAAATAGACACATGATCTCCCAGTGCTATTAATGCATCCAAATACAAATTCAGTGCTGCCATAAAACGGCAATCCAGGCAAAAACCTACATTTAAACAACATTAAAGACTGTGATTTAAACTCCTAAAATGATGGCTTGTAGAGTGAAAGCAAGAAGGGGGATAATTAACAGGTTGTGGGTGAAAGCAGCAACACAATACAGCATCTTTAAAGGGAGAAAATACAACAATGCAAATCTAGTGTTTTGGGGAAAAATCCCACTGGGACGGGGCATGCAGGGGCAGAGCCGTAACACTGACTTAACTCAGCTATAAAAACAGAGCAGATTTGCACAAGTAAAAATTAGCCCCAGCTGCATCACAACACACATCGCGATGCACAAATAGGCTGTTTGATTATTCCACCATACAGCCAACTCATTTCCCAGTTCATAATAAGGAAGGAACCATGGTTCAGTAATAGAGGACAAGCTTTGCAATTGGATCTCAGGTTGTTCAATCCTAGCATCTTCTGGTTAGAGATGTCTGGCACAGGGAAATCTGACTGTGGTCTCCCTGCCAGAACTCATGGGTGCTGTGTGCAAATGGCTTCTTCTCCCCTTCTTGGGTCCTGGGAAGCAGAAAAGGAGACATTTCTGCATGGTGGTGACATGGGGAGTCCTCTTGCTGTCAGCATCTCTCTCGTGTTTCTCAGAAAACTCCTGCTTTTGATGGGAGGCAAATTGATGGGAGGCTTGCTAAGTAATATACAAAGCTTTTAATAAGCAACAAACATCTCTTCTACTTGAATAGAGTCTAACTTCTTGGAAACGTCCCCCTAGGCAAAACTATGCAAACTAAGCAAGACAATTGTCTGCTCAAGAAGAATAGGAAGCCACTTCCCAAACACCCACAACTTCAGAGAGCCTGGTGCGGAGGCGGGTTCTGGCATAAACGAACCGACTTTCTCACACCTTCCTTCTGCCCCATGCGTTTGAGCTTCTGGCAGACCCTAGCATCAGCTAGCTTGTTAGGGCGCTCTCCCCCAGAAGAAGGCTCACTTCGCACTGAGTGTGTAGGATTTGGTCTTGAGGAGATAAGCTCTGGAGAGGGCTGACTCCCAATGGGGAATCGCCCGTGAGAGCTTCCTCCCCCACTGGTACAGGCTGGCTGGTGTCTGGCACGGCGTCTTCTAGTTCTGAATCTAATTCTGATTGATTACCTGAAACATCTTCTCCCAAAACAGGGGCAGTAGGGTTAGACATGACACCCTCCACCTCGAGCAACCCACTTTGCTGTCACTGGCAAGGAGAGGGTGATGGGTGTGTGCACAGCAGCGGCAATGGGCAATTGTGACAGGCATTCCCACTGTTGCCCCCACTGCCCCATGCACAGATTGCTGCTTCTCCCCCTTGCAAGACCCAGGAGACAGAGGAGTAAGAAATTACTCATAGTAGCAGGTACACTGTGCTCAGGTTTCTCCTTCTTCTCCCTGGTCCTGCTGCTGCGGGCAAAATGGAGGCTGAGAATGCCATAGTGTTTCTTTCTCATCCTCCCAGCCTCACTGCTACGTTGCTGTACAAAAGCAGAACATTTGCCAGCTGGCCCAACTCAGTGCAGGGTGAGTTGGGCCAGCTGGTGGATGTCAGACAGAAGTACAGGGGAGTCAAGCTAGGAAAGACCACTTGAGGATGTACAGGTACCCATTTGGAAGGAGAAGTGTATTGAAAGGTGACATCTTTAGAATAGGGTGTGGTGGAACCTGGTGTCATCCCATGAAACTGATTGCTGGGAGATCCAGTGCACTTCACACAGTGCCTAGTTAAATTATGGAACTCACTACCACAAGATGTAGTGATGGCTTCAAAAGGGGGTTGGATAAATTCCTGGAGGCAAAGGCTATCAATGGCTACTAGCCCTGATGGTTGTGTGTTATCTCCAGTATTGGAGGCAATAAGCCCTGGTGCACCAGTCACTGGAGAATATGGGTGGGAGGGTGCTGTTGCACCATGTCCTGCTTGTTCATCCCTGGCTGTTGGCTGGTTAGCCACTGTGAGAACAGAGTGCTGGACTAGATGGACCCTTGGTCTGATCCAGCATTGGCACTCTTACGTTCTTAACTGAATTCTGGCATTTCAAAGCTATAGACAAGTACTTTAATAATGCTGATATCCCCATAAGAGTAAAAATCATGAGAACATAACAAGACCCATGTTGGATATGAGCAATGGTTAACCTTCAGCCTGTGGGGGTTGGGCTTGTTGGCTATATAGGCCCCTTCCAACTCTACTATTCTATGATTCACCAAGAGACTGAAAGAACTGGGCATGTTTAGCCTGGAGAAGAGAAGATTGAGGGGAGACATGATAGCACTCTTCAAAGACTTAAAAGGTTGTCACGCAGAGGAGGGCCAGGATCTCTTCTCGATCCTCCCAGAGTGCAGGACACGGAATAATGGGCTCAAGTTAAAGGAAGCCAGATTCCGGCTGGACATCAGGAAAACTTCCTGACTGTTAGAGCAGTGCGACGGTGGAATCACTTACCTAGGGAGGTTGTGGGCTCTCCCACACTAGAGGCCTTTAAGAGGCAGCTGGACAACCATCTGTCAGGGATGCTTTAGGGTGGATTCCTGCATTGAGCAGGGGGTTGGACTAGATGGCCTTGTAGGCCCCTTCCAACTCTGCTATTCTATGATTCTATGATTCTAAGTAGGGCATGAGTACAATAGCATGCTCCTGCTCATCTTCCTCAAAGATAGTGAGTAAGGCCAATTCTACACTCACAGGCCTAATCTACACCAAGCAGGATATTACACTATGAAAGTGGTATATAAAAGGCAGGAGCCACACCAAGCAGGAGATAGCGGTATGAAAACGGTATATGGTATGTGTCAATGGGCCACAACAGTTGTCAGTGCACTTCAATACCACTACAAAGCAGTAGTGTGGCTCCTGCCTTTTATATACCACTTTTGTACCACTTTCATAATGCAATATCTTGCTTGATGTGGATTAGGCCACACACACATGGACTAGCAATAAATCTGACCCAACTGAAGCATTTCAGCACCTTTGCAAATCTGTGTCTTCTTGGGGAACATTTTTAGCAACTGCATCCTGGGTCTTTTTTCCTCCTTCAAATTCCTCTGAAAGTTAGAAAAGCTCTCTTGTTTTCATTGTGAAATGCCTCACTCATTTAAGGAAGGGTGTTAAGTCCTTAATTCAATGCTGTGGAATGCTTGATCCATCTGTTTCATCATTGGCGAACCCTTAAGAGTTGTGCAGGAGTGGTGGAAAGTGAATGGCAGTGAACTTCATACAGTACACATGCTTCTAATTATGGCCGGCTGGTGTTTATAAGTCTTATGCCAATAAAGGCATCCAAAAATTACAAATATAACTGGATCAGAGAGCATTTGGCTTTAACCAGCTGTCAATTAAGTATAATATGATGGATTCCAGATCTCTTTTGAAGAGTATATGTGTGTGTCCCAGTGTTTCATCCCTACTCCTCCCTCTCTTTCACTGCAATGCAGCAACAAAGGTCAGCATTTTAGCAATATTCTAGGGCAAAAGGATACTTTACTTTGCCTGAGTCAATGAAGAATTCATGTATTTAGTGGCTTCCCCATTCCTTTAAGTAAAATATTTCCATCCTACCTTTCCATCAGGGGAAAATGACATTCAGAGTGGCTAGAAACACAGTTGATTTAAATAAAGAAAAGAAAGAGAAAATATCCACTACCATGACTGCCACACACAAGCAATATGTCTAAAGAACTACAATAGCTATCATTACAAAACTATACAATGGTGCAGGAATGCATTATGTTCTAAAGCTTTCTGAAATAGCCATTTGCTGGAGGGTGAGCAAAGATCAAGTCTGGTGGTGGGCCTCCCTAGGAAGGGTGTTGCATAACTGTGGTGTGATAACCCTGGCATGCCTCCCTTTTGCTAATTTCAGATGTCGGGGGACAAGCAGCAGGGCCACTGATGTTGATCTGAAAATGTATGAGGGAAGAGGCAATCTACCTCTATTTAAAGCTTTAAAGGAAAGAACCACCACTATGAATAAGAGACCACTGGCATCCAGTGATGATAAAAAACAGAGGGTATGGGTATGGGAGCGATATCCCGGGGATCGTCCCAGGATCGTCGCTGTGCATCCACATGCTGCACAAGGGATCCCGGGAGCAAGGAGGGATCATCCCTCCCTTTCCCTGGGATATGGCTCTACACTTTAATCCCAGGTCTTCCTGGGGTCCTGGGATGATCCCGAGACTGTGGGTGGTGTGGCTGGGCATCCCGTTTTTGTCCCATCTCCTTGCAAGTAACTGCGAGGAGGCACGGGGCATGGAGCTCTGTGCCCATCGGTGGTGGGGGAGTGGGAGTATTATTATTATTTTTAAAAAAATACTTACTTTTCGAAGGACTATTCGAGCGCTCATCTTGTTTTTTAAAAAGATCCAAAATGGCAGGCACGACGTCCTTTGTCCTCCCGGGATGTCACGCGCTGCATGTAGACTGAAGGGGAGTATCTCACTATCATCATATCGCGAGAACATCACCCTCCACCCCCCTCATCTAGCCATGCCCAGAGTTACATGCCCCAGCTAATAGCTGTTATAGAGTTTCAGAAGTGCCCACCTTCTTATGAAGAAAACAAATAGTTTATCCAGGACGTAACCCTATTGAAGCCCAGAGCATCTAACTAGGTTAGTAGTTAAGCTATGGAATTCACTTCCAGACCATGAGATGACGGTGGCTTTATAATATAGTGAGATCAAGTGTCTCCTCCACAATTTTGCAGGGCCATTTGTTCCATCCTCAAAGTAGAGGGATTTTCAACTGCTATCATTACTTTTTGTGTTTCTTTCTTTGCTGAATTCTGGTTTACTAACAGGGGCAGCCATGTTTTAAGAACATAAGACGTGCCCTGCTGGATCAGACTAAGGGTCCATGTAGTCCATCACTCTGTTCACACAGTGGCCAAACAGCCATCGGTCAGGGACCCACAAAGCAGGACATGGTGCCACAGCACCCTCCCACCCATGTTCCCCAGCAACTGGTGCACACAGGCTTACTGCCTCAAAGGGGACAGCACAGAGCCATCAGGGCTAGTAGCCCTTGATAGCCTTCTCCTACAGGAATTTATCCAACCCCCTTTTAAAGCCATCCCAATTGGTGGCCATCACTAAACCTTGTGGTAGTGAGTTCCATAATTTAACTATGCACTGTGTGAAGAAGTCCTTCCTTTTATTCATCCTGAATCTTCCACCGTTCAGAATACCATGTTAGCTCAATATTGTTAACATATTGTAAACCGCCCAGAGGGCTTTGGCTATAGGGAGGTATATAGATGATGATGATGATGATGATTATGATGATGATGATTGGTAGCAGCTACCTAGCTCTACCTGAAGAACACGTGGATTGAACCCGGGACTTTTTGTAGGCAATGCAGGTGCTCTACCACTGAGCCATGGACCCTCCTGCCATAATTCAGAACTAATATGGTTGAATACACAGGGATTCAAACTGAGACTTTAAAAGTAAGGCACTCAAAGCCCTGGGCCTGGATGGACAAATTCATCAGTTTTGGTTCCTCCCGTATTCAGCCTTTTGTTAAACTCTTTTTCAAATGTGGAGCCATTTGTGAATTTGGGGGATTTTGTATCAAAACTGAACTGAAACAAAATTCTCACCTGTCACTAGTGGAAGCTTGGCTGGCTGTTGCATCACCTGCAGAGGCCATGATCATTGCTTGGCTTCTGTAAGAGTCCATTAAGAATGTAAATATTGCAACAAGAAAAAGCTTACACTGGGAAGACATTTGCAACTGCCTTTATAAATTCCTAAAAGAGACTGCTTGCCATTTATTCCTTGTCTAATTATTATGAACCCTTTAATGTTTATTGATTTAAGGATAAACACTTTGATTTCCCAGCTACAAATCAGCATAAATACTGAACACTACAAAAAATGAGCAGAACATCACAAACCATTCTGCTCTATACCTAGCACAGTTCTGGTGAAAAGAGCTTTCTTTTCTTTTTATCCTGGAAGTTTTGGTCCTGATTATTAACAATAACAAAAAGCAAAGAAAGGACAAACACGTGCGGCATCATTTATCTGTTCTAGCAGAGGTTACATCTGTTTTTATATTGCCTTGACGCTCTGCCTTGGAAGACTCGTGCATAAACACGAGATAGGAGAAGATGAGTTCAATTCAGTTATTTACAACAATTTCTTTGCTTAAAATGGAGGTATTTTTTTTTTTTAAAAAAAAAAGAATTAAAAAGGTGATATACTGATTAGGCAAATGTGCACTAATCTAGAGCTGTATTGCTTTCTACAAACGTAGTCTCATGGCAAGGTTGAGCTGAGCTGTGTTTTTGTGAATTGCCACAAGGTGAAAGTTATTTGCTTACGGTTTATAGTCTAATGGTTAAAGACACTTTGCCTAATTTTGAATACTTGGAGTTAAGATATAGTTCTGTGTATCTGACTGTTTCCTTTGTACTCAAAGGAGAACTAACCTCCATTTATTTTATTTATTTATTTTATTTTTTTAGAATATTTATATACCGCTCCTCATTGAAAATTTTTTGGAGCGGTGTACAAGGTAAAATGAAAATAAAAACAGAATAAAATGGTTAAAACAAAATTTAAAAAGAAGCAAAACAACAACACAGAAATCCAAGGCTGCATGTTAAAGAAAGGCTTCTTGGAATAAAGATGTTTTCAGGAGGCGCCGAAAGGAGTACAAGGTTGGTGCCTGTCTGACCTCCAGAGGCAGGGAGTAGGAGGGGGGGCACCACGCTGAAGGCTCTTCCCCTGGTGGATTCCAATCGGAGGATGGATCTAGGTGGAACCACCAGGAGCAGGCCCTCGGATGACCAGCAGGTTGGTAAGGGAGAAGGCGCTCTCTCAGGTATCCTGGTCCCAAGTTGTTTAGGGCTTTGTACACAAGTACAAGAACCTTAAACCTGGCCCAGTAGCGAATAGGCAGCCAGTGCAGTTCCCTCAGCAGAGGAGGTACATGCTGGAAAGGGGCAGCTCCAGACAACAGCCGAGCTGCAGCATTCTGCACTAGCTCCAGCTTCCGGAGCAGCTTAAAGGGCAGCCCCACATATAGCGCATTGCAGTAATCCAATCCTGAGGTTACCAATGCCTGTACCACCGTGGTCAAGCTATCCCTGTCCAGGAGAGGCCGTAGTTGGCGAACCAACCGAAGATGGTAAAAGGCACTCCGAGCCGTGGCGGCTACTTGAGCCTCCAACGACAGAAATGGGTCTAAGAGTACCCCCAAACTACGAACCTGTTCTTTCAGAGGCAGAGCAACCCCATCCAACCTCCATGATGCATGAACTGCAGGAAGTGCAAAGAACTGTCTTTAAAAAAAAAATGTTGGCAGATTCAATGCACTGACATCGGCTGGGATTTTCCTCCACACATGTGATGGCCAATTTGGGATTATTGACCGTCTTGGAAGCAATCAATCTGAAAACCCCTTCCAGTGGGGAAGAGTACGGAATGGTATTGGCTGAAATAAAAGGGTGGGCTATGTCAGGAATATGCAAGTGACCAGCTAGAACCACTGGGTGAAAGTTTAATAGAAACAGTTTCAATGAAACATTAGAAGGAACTCCTTAGTGGTAAAAGCTTCTTGACAATTGGACTGTTTATTTATTATTTATTTATTTATTTAAGGATTTTTATGCCGCCATTCAGCCAAAAAAGGCTCTCACGGCGGCTTACAAAAGTATTTCTTGACAGTCCCTGCCCACAGGCTTACAATCTAAAAGACATGACACAAAAGGAAAGGGGATTGGGAGGGAGGAGGAGGAGGGGGAAAAGGAAAGCAAATTCAGGCACTACAATCTTAGTTGCAAAGTTCAGCAGTTACAGTTGACAGCAGGAGGGAGGGGGCTCTCAGCTGGAGCTGGACCCAGGCACGGTGGAGAGGTGCCTGGCTGCTGCTTCCTCCCTCACTGGTGGCCTCTGCAGTGACAGTTGGTAGCAGGAGGGAGGGGGCTCTCAGCTGGAGCTGGACCCAGGCACGGTGGAGAGGTGCCTGGCTGCTGCTTCCTCCCTCACTGGTGGCCTCTGCAGAGATAGTTGGTAGCAGGAGGGAGGGGGCTCTCAGCTGGAGCTGGACCCAGGCACGGTGGAGAGGTGCCTGGCTGCTGCTTCCTCCCTCACTGGTGGCCTCTGCAGAGACAGTTGGTAGCAGGAGGGAGGGGGCTCTCAGCTGGAGCTGGACCCAGGCACGGTGGAGAGGTGCCTGGCTGCTGCTTCCTCCCCCACTGATGGCCTATTTATGGAGGTTATGGGTTCTCCTTCACTAAAGGCATTTATTCAGAGGCTAGGTGGACAACTCTCATGGATGCTACAGTTGCATTTTGCATTGTAGATCCTGCATTGAGCAAGGGGTTGGACTAGATGACCTCCATAATCCCTTCCAAATGGAGAGTTACTATAAGAACATATGAAGAGCCATGCTGGATCAGATGAAGGTTCCATCTAGTCCAGCATTCTGTTCACACAGTGGCCAACCAGCTGCCCACAGGAAACCCATGAGCAGGACTTGAGTGCAACAACACCCTCCTGGCTATGTTCCCCAGTAACTGGTGGACATAGGCATATTGATACTGAAAGTGGGATATATCCATCAGGACTAGTAACCATTAATTATGTGAGCCTATGATTAGGAATCATAGAATCATAGAATAGCAGAGTTGGAAGGGAACTACAAGGCCATTAAGTCCACCCCCCTGCTCAGTGCAGGAATCCACCCTAAAGCATTCCTGACAGATGGTAGTCCAGCTGCCTCTTGAAGGCCTCTAGTGTGGGAGAGTCCACAACCTCCCTAGGTAACTGATTCCATTGTCGTACTGCTCTAACAGTCAGGAAGTTTTTCCTGATGTCCAGCTGGAAACTGGCTTCCTTTATCTTGAGCCCATTATTCCGTGTCCTGCACTCTGGGAGGATTGAGAAGAGATCCTGGCCCTCCTCTGTGTGACAACCTTTTAAACAAGTCATGAAGCCCCCACCACTCTGTGTTATAGAGGCATATATATAAGACCTCATGCATTCTTATGACACAAGTATACGACAATCCAGGGAGTACTGGATTGAGATGTATGAGAATTCCAGTTCTGCCTGCATGGCAGGCAATCATCCCCTGTCTGAAATCCCTAATGCAATCATGAGCATGAGCACATGTTCACCAAAAATGGCTGCAAATTGCCAAGTGTGCTCATGTTCTATAAGTGCGATTTCTCCAGTTTGATTTTGTGCAGATTTCCTAATGTGTGTATTTTGCCGCCTGTAGAATGAATCAGCCTTGTTTTAGTCTTCAGAGGAAAGTTGCGCAATGTGGCAAAAAAAAATGCACAGATTTGGGGGAAATCTGCACAGGTTTTGGGGGGATTTAACATATAATCGCTGCTCAATTTGTGCAGTTTCCCCATCTGTGCAGAGTGTGCAGTGGTCACAAACACAAATGGGAATCAGGAAGGAGAAGAGCATCAAGACAATGTTCAGAGAATCTTAGCAATCTTAAACATGGCCCAGGTGCCCACCCTTAGTAGCAGAAACTGCCTTAGACCAGGAGAGATGGTATTCATATAGGCAAGTATTTTCTGTTTTGATTGGCAGAGGAAAGTTGTTCTCCACCACCTGAACATATTATTGTATATTAACTAGGGAGATTGTAGGCTCTCCCACACTAGAGGCATTCAAGAGGCAGCTGGAAAGCCATCTGTCAGGTGTGCTTTAAGGTAGATTCCTGCAATGAACAGGGGAGTTGGACTCAATGGCCTTGTAGGCCCCTTCCAACTTTACTGTTCTATGATTCTACATAGCCTTTCATATGGCAACGTCAGGAATTGAACCTGGGACCTTCTATGTGCAAGCCACATGCTCAAAACCATCTGTCTGAATGGATAAATCTGTCAATTTTGCTTTATCCCATATACATTTTTTAAAATAATTAATAATAATAATAATAATAATAATAATAATAATAATAATAATAATAATAATAATAACAACAACAATCTAAAGTCCTTTCCATCCTGTTTATGATGGCATCTGCCATTTTTGATGAGTCCTTATGAGAAAATGAAACAAATGAAATGCAAACCCATCCTTACCCTATGGTGGTTTCTTTTGGAGATGAGAAAGGACAAATCACTGTTAGGTATGCCCACTCTGCTCTCACCCTGTTCTTCTCTGCATTGGTTAGTGTTACAGTACTGCAGTAAGAAATGGTGCAGGAAGGGGGGGTACTTAGAAACAGAAATATAGGAAGTACAGCTATTTTGAAACTGGCAACATTAGCCTGCAGCTGATCTTCTTTCCTGAGAAATTTCACACTTTAATTCCTTCTGCCAAAATATATCTCTGCCTTTGAAAAACCAGCTGAACCTGAAAGCTTTGAGAGGGGATGACCAGGTCACATGACCTACTCTGTCCAATTGCTGACCAACAAACTGCAATCCTAAGGTTGTGCCTCATGAGACAGCAATCACCAAACTTGGAGGGTTCTGTGAGTCTAATGCCCTGCTGGGCTCTTGCTATCAGGGAAGAAGGAGTGGTGGAGATGGTTTTCACATCGCCATGGTCCTTCTGTTACAATTTTCTTAAACATGGGTTATAGGATTCTTTCATGTCTGGTCTCTCCCCTCCTCTCTTCTCCAAAATAACGTGGTCCAGCTTAAATAAAATGTGGTCTGGCTTAAGGATCAGGTTGGATCTTCTATGTATTTCTTCTGACCAAATTGGGCCAGTTACCAGAAAATGGATCAAAGTCCCAGGGGTGGGTGGGTGAACCAATGCACACATGTCAAGCTCCACCCCCTACATGGGTTCCTCTGACATCACTACCTATACGGGGCTTTCCTGAAAGCTCAAGCAGACACAAAGTCTGCAGTAGTAGAATCATATGAACATTGTAAAATAAAGAGCACACATGAACCCCGCCCCCGCCACCTCCTTACAGTAATGTAAGCACTGAGAAAGTGGCAGAAAATCACTTGCCTCTTTCACAGGGAAGTAAAGAGATTGAAAAAGGGCAGGTGGGATGTCAGCACACTACTAATTCTAACCGTGTTATCTCTGTTCTGAATGAAGGCCAAAAAAAAAAAAAAAACCCTTTCGGAAAGGACTCTACCACATGCTTGTTCTGCATGTTTGAATGGGGCTTTACAGTGCAATCCCACGCATATCTACTTAAAAAAGGTCCCATTGAGTTCAATGGGGCTTACTCCCAGGTAATAAGGGATGGGGTTGCTGTCTCAAACCATCAATCCCTTGGAGTTAACTTGTTTCAGACTGTTGCCTTCAGCAATCTGTTTGTTTCCCAAGAATTAATGTGGAGACAATCCCCGGGAGGGTTAACATTTCCCAACCTCCTTTCGCTAGCTCTCATGCAGAGCTCCACAAACAGTGAGGAGTTACATTCCTGTTCTCTCCCTTATGTTTTAGGCAAATTATTTTTGTCATGCCTGCCAATATATTTCCCGCTGCAAGGAGAAATACACCAGCATTCACATCAACAATGGCTAGATCCCTTTGTTGTGTATCTCGCACCGGTTGAACTCTGTATCTTGAATTTCAGGAGTCACTTCCTTTAGAGTATATTATCTTGAATCAACAATATTTTGCTCATCCCAGGAAATATATACCTTGAGCTCAGCAGGCTTATGTAAGACTTAAGCTTAGGGATTTCTCAACAATTCGACCACCCAGACACTAGTCTGTTGATCCCTGTGCTTTCCTGATTTGGTGTGCACTGATTTGGGTAAGCACAAGGATCCCTGCTTCCTTGCCAAGCTGCCATTTTGTGTAAAAATATTGGCTTAGCCTTTTTTGTAAAGGGGCATTTGAGTAAATGGAGCTGTAAAGGCCGAGTGAACAGCATGGACAGCGTTGAGTTTGCCCATCCCTACTCCAGTTTGACCCCACAACAGCATTTGTGACCCTCTATCCATTAAAATTGGTAGAGTGTGGTGTAGTAGTTATATCAGGGGTGGTAAACTCTTCTTGTCCCAAGTGCCAGATTGCCTCCAGGGACATGTATGGGGTGCGTCTTTCTTCCTGAAGCCCCATCCTCTGACATCATCAGGATCCTTTCTCTCTGCAGATAGAGGTATGGAGTGACTGGCCCGATCTGTGATTCAAGATAAGAGCAGGATTTCTCTTCCCAGCAGAAAAAGGCTGTCTTTCTCTAGTGCAGAATATTAGGTAGGGTCAGGGAGAGTTGGTGAGTCCTGAGAGAGGAACTGGTAGCCCACTGGAAAATGCCAATAGGCTGGATCTGTCCAATGGGTTGGAGTTTCCACCATCCTTGAATTACAGTGTTAACTAGGACAGGATCTACACTACTGCTTTATAACAGTTTATAATGGTTTTGACAACTGTTTGGGCCCAGGACACATTATATACACCATTTTCAAAGTGTTATATCCTGCTTGGTATAGATCTGGCTTAGGACAGGGGAGACCATGCGGGGATCCGCACGTCGCTCCCAGAGCGCTTCTATGCGACCCCAGTGCAGCCTGAAAACGATAGTCTGACTTCCCTGTAAAAGAAACGACGAAGAGCCATCCATGCCGCCGCTGCTGACGACGAGGAGAGCTCTCCGCCGGCGAGGAGAGCTCGGCAAAAGAAGACGGGGTGTCTTTTGCCGAGCTCTCCTCGCCGGCGGAGAGCTCTCCTCGGCGGCGGCGGCAGCGGCGGCATGGACGGCTCTTCGTCGTTTCTTTTATAGGGAAGTCAGACTATCGTTTTCGGGCTGCACTGGGGTTGCATAGAAGCGCTCTGGGAGCGACGTGCAGATCCCCTCCATGAGTTTCAAGTCCCCAGTCAGCTACTGAAGCTTTCTGGGTGACCTTAGACCAGTCACTACCTCACACCTTAACTTACTTCACAGGGTTGTTGTGAGCAGAAAAGTGAGGCATGTATACTTCTGGAAGAAAAGACAGTATTTTGAGTGCAGTAAACAGAAAATTACATTTTTCATGCAATTTTGTTCCGTCTTTGACTTCTTCTCTTGGGCTACAAGCTGGTGTTTTAAAGTAAGAAATCATGATATGCCAATAATCTAATACATTTCAACCAAAAGTTATTCTCACGAGCATTTAAATAGATCTATATAGAGATATATGCATGCAAGATCTGAAACAAATAGTACATATCCTATTTTCAGATTATAAAATCGTATTCTATATTATTGTACAAGGGGTGAAAAGAAGTGGGTAGAGAGAAGTTTTTCTTCCTCTCCCATGAAGCAAGAACTTGGGGTCACTCAATGAAATTGATTGGCAATAGATTCAGGACAGACAAAGGAAACCAGAAAACTGATGTCGGGTAGAGTGAGGCCATAGGCAGCAGTGTGGAATGAGTAAAAAGCTAGGGGCAAAGAGCAACAGGATCAGAGCACAAAGGACTGGAGAATAAGCCAGGAGTCAGAACTGAAAGGCAGTAAGGATAAGCAGGCAAACCCGAAAGAAGCATGAAGAGCAACACTCAAAATCAAGACACATCAGGTAGACTTTGTTGAACACTCATTATAGTTCTTCCTCCCCAGAATGATCCAATGGACAGCGCTGGTGGGTGGGGCCAGTCCAGGACTCTTTTCTTTTTTTGGGGGGGGGACTGGCACTTGCATTTCAATGTTTCACCACATGGGCCAGCTGGGTGCAGTTCCTGACATTTCAGTGAGAGACTGGAGCCATGCACCTCTCCACATGGAGTAGTAGTCAGCAATTCTTGATATTTGGCATAGTATGAAACAGTGGCAGAACCTACTCTACTGTTTTATAACAGTTTATAATGGTATTGACAACTGTTGGGGACCATGACACATTCCATATACCATTTTCTAACTACTTTCTAAGTGTTCTGTCCTACTTGGTGTAGATTTCGTAGAATCTTAGAATCATAGAGCTGGAAGGGGCCTATAAGGCAATTGAGTCCAACCCCCTGCTCAGTGCAGGAATCCACCTTAATCCCTGCCAGATGGCTGTCCAGCTGCCTCTTGAAGGCCTCAAGTGTGGGAGAGACCATGACATCCCTAGGTCATGGGTTCCATTGTCATACTGTTCTATCAGGAAGTTTTTCCTGATATCCAGCCAGAAACTGGCTTCCTGTAACTTGAGCCCATTATTCCATATCCTGCACTCTGGGATGACCAAGAAGAGATCCTGGCCATCCTCTGTGTGACAACCTTCCAAGCACTTGAATAGTGCTATCATGTCTCCCCTCAATCTACTCTTCTCAAGACTAAACATGCCCAGTTCTTTCAGCAAGTGAATCAGGAAGCCTCCAATTTGAATCTCACCTCTTGCCATGAACTCTCTAACTGGTGCTGGTCTTCGGCAAGCCACTGTCATCCTAAGTCCCCACCTCACCCCATCTGCAATGTAGGAATTAATAATACTGGCTCACCTTACAGGGTTGTCGTAAGGGTTACACCTAGATCAATGTATGTGAAGTGCTTTGATGGTTAAATGATATTATTTCTTAAAAATACGCATAAATGCAATTTATATCAATCAGTGTCATAGAATGTAGTGAAAGACACTCAGTTAAGTTGTTTTAATGAGGAACTGACAAATTCAGTGAGTACTGGACTATCATCAGCTTTTTGCCATGATAGGAGTGATGGCTAAGTGGAACTTCCAGGTTCAGAGGACGAGTATGATGGAATAAAAGTTCTAGATAGGGCTGCTTGGCAAACTCCAGCCATTTCTCTGACACCAGTGAGTGGTGCTGGGTGGACTGTGGGCACTCAACAGCTGAATGGGGGGACCCACTCCCTTGGCTAGCCACCATTTTCTGCAGAAATGGTGGCTTGTGTTTGTCCGTAAATGTCCCATTCACTCAAATGGTAGCCTTAAAGGGGCAATGTACACAACATTACAGGTAAAAGAGAGAGAGAAAATCCTAACCGAATGCATTTTTAAACATTTCCCCTCATATGGCGATTCCATTGCAAAATTTGGAGAAAGGCGAATTTGGAAGTATAGTTGAGTTTTTGTTTGCATAGTGCTTTGAAAGTGTGTGATTAGAACTCCCAGCACCCTCAAACAGCATGGCAAATAGCCACGTTGGGAAGGGATGATGGGATTTGTAATCCAACTCATTTTTAGACTGACTGGTTGTGTTAAATTTAGATTAGATAGGCCTGTGGTCTGTTCCAGCAGGGTTTTCTTCTTTTCTTCTCTTCTCATGTTCTTCCTGAGAACTCAAAATATTTACAAATCAATATTCATGCAACATCTTTGACTGATAATATCCACATTTTGTAAACCTGGAAGGATGAACAGTGATAAGCAAGTATAACTAGACAAAACGGGCTTCACATACTTTGCTAAGGCCTCTGTTGACAGGCTATATATTTTCTGTACTATTGCCTGCGGTAAAGCTTTCTGCTTTTCTTCAGCATTTTCCTGTTACCCTTGTCATAAAACAAAACAGGTTTTATATTCTTATCTGCATTCTTTAGGCCTATAATATTATCAGGGGTTTCGTCTCCCACATCTTCTTCAAATTTTGTTATAAAGTCACAATCTTATATACACACTTACTAAAGAGTAAGCCCCATTGAAAATGCACTTAGTTCAGTGTCAATATCTATAAGATACTGCTGTAAGTTATCTTGAAACTGAGGGCCTTCCTAGACGAGGCCTTAGCGCGCCTTCTGTCCCGGCTTCCCTGCTGTGCGTCCAGATGACGCACAGGGGAATCCGGAGACAGGCTGCGCTGAGGCCTCCTCCAACGTGCCATAAGCGAATTCGCTTATGGCACGCCTTTTCCCCAGCTCCGGCCTCAGGCCGGAGCTGGGGAACGTCTAGGGACTTCCGCAGCTTTTCGCGGTTCCTCGCTTACTCGCGAGGAGCAACGAAAAGCCCCGGACCTGGCACAGCGCTCATAGGAGCGCTGTGCCCATCGGCGGGGGGGGGCAAGGCTGGGAGGGTGGGTGCCAGGGTGGGTGGCATGGAGGGTGGGCGGGTGCGATCACGCCACGCGCCGCCCGGGCAATGCCTGGCATGGGGCGGCATTGCAATGCCGCCCCATGCCAGGCATTGCCCGGGCTCGGGTGGCGCGCGGCGCGATCGCACCCGCCCTCCCCCCGTGCCACCCACCCTGGCACCCACCCTCCCAGCCTTTGCCCCCCCCGGTAAAAAAAACCAAAAAAAACCCACTTACCTCTCCGGAGTCTTCGGGCCGCACCCGGCCCCTTTAAAAAAATTTTAAAAATGGCGGATGCCGCAGGGACGCGACGTCCCTGTGCGTCGTGCGTGTGGTAGCCTGGGGGAGGTGCGCTAACTTCAGCGCGCCTTGGCCCCACCTCCCTGCCGGCGTAAGCCGGCAGGTCTAGCAAGGCCCTTAGTTTCTGGGTATTTGAGTAATTTATCCCCCACTTCTCTGCCAATAAGGCACACAGAACAAAAGAAATATTATTATTATTATTTATTATTTATTTATATAGCACCATCAATGTACATGGTGCTGCACAGAGTAAAACAGTAAATAGCAAGACCCTGCCGCATAGGCTTACGTTCTAATGAAATGTAAAATATAGATATCAAGTAGCAAAAATGCACATTCAAATGAAATGAACAGCAGCACCCAAGCACTATAGATACACTAAAAAGTACCACTCTAAACTTCAGTACAAAAACGGGCAGCATCAAAAGATACTACATAAATGGGAAACATAAACTTTACTCATGAAAGGCCTATCAAAACCAGGAAAGGTTTTCTGCTTGGAAAGAGAAAAAGATCCCGGATGAAGCCTGGTGGTTCTTCATGCAGAGGGCATTCCAGAGCTGTGGAGCTGACACAACGCCTTGCTTCTTGGGCTCACTCATCTAAAAATGCAAGATGATGACAAGCTGAACAAGAATTCGGAAGCTGATCTTTAAGCCTGAGGTTGTATATGGAAGAAGATGTTCCTTCTTTAAGGGTAATGTGTTGAGTTGGGTTGTGTCATCAATCCAAGTCAACAATCAGGTTCTTTTGGTTATCAAGATGAAACAAGCCACCTATGCAAAACATATGACAGTTTATTGATGGGAAATGGATTCAGAAACCATCCCACAGGGTTCCCAAGCTACACTTCAGGAGGAACTGTGCATGCTACTGGCCTGGAGAAGCTGTTGTGGCTCAAAGGGATGGCTTCTTGTCAATCAGGGTGGTGCTGGTGATAAGACACCCTGCTATGAGAGCTAAATTAGCTGGAAGGAAGTGCTAACTTCCGTTGCCTGTATATATTCTGCATCCATCAATTATCTCTCATCTTTTTGCCCAAGTGGCTTGTTTCATCTTGATAACCAGAAGAAAAGGTGGATGAAAGCCAAATACCACTTTTCTCAGGGGCTTAGCGAGGGTACTAGGCCAGGCATACTGCCATTATTGTAGATTCTTATTGGCCTCCTGCCTGCAGCCTAACACAGTACAACACATTTAGCCTTTGGGCACTAGACAAGATAATCAAAGAGATATGACTGACATTTGATGGCATGGAAGCAGAAACAGCCAGACAGTCTTTATCATAATAGTTTTTTAAGCAGTCTGTGTGAGTCACAACAACATTGACATTCTTAATTCACCTTTATGCATGTGTACAGTTGGGAACCTTCACAGGGTGGAGAAATGTATATCCATGGCATTGGTTCCATGCATAGGTAAATTATGCCATTCTTGTTTTCTGGATGTAAAGATCATGGTACATGGTCATGCAAAATTCAGATCCCAGAACACAGTTGTGTTCTGCTCAGTTTCATGTTCTCTTGGATTTTTTTTCTTTTCATTTTCAGTGCTATCTCAGAAGCAAAAAAAAGATGACACGCAGGGCCAACGGTCAGATTCTACATCAACAGCCACAGCAAATCTTTTGTTACTAACCCTCGGAGCAAGCTCTTGACTTCTGCTGATACTAGACTGTGATATCAGTGATAAAAGTTCTTTGCTCCAAGTTCTCTAAGGTTTTGTCCAGTCTATGAACTGGCTCTTAAAGTAGATCTCTTTGCTTTTGTTTCATGTGCAAAGCCAACAAATGCAGCTGTAAGAGTCCTTGGGTCTAACTTACCAACCATCACTGCATCCTTAACCTTTGCTCTGATGGACTACAGAGCATCTCATTATCTTGTTCAGTTCAACACACTAGCTGTCCAACAAGGAGGCGATCAAATCCTCCTTACCTCTTCTATCCTTCTTCTTCTATTACCATTTCTTTCTCATTTAGTTCACTGCACTGGTCCTTCATTAGTCCCCCCCCCAACTGACTTTGAATAGAATCTCAGCCTCGCAATCCAGCATTTAGCACCATATTCATCATCCTTGTATTATACATGCTGCCACGTCTATTATCTGGATGGGGTCTTTGCTTCTGCTTTACTCTTGATCCAATTCCATCTAGCACTGACCAGAGATCATTCAGCAACTAGGGCCCCATCTACACACAGTCTTCGGGGTGCCCCGAAAGCGCTTCAGGGCGCCCCGAAACTCCTAGTGTAGCTACCTGGTCAGAAGAGACGGAGGAAGCGGCGGCGGCGGCGAAAAGTTCCCAGGGCTCGGCGGCTTCTCTGGTGAGTCCTTGCCGCCAAGCCCAACTCCCCGCCGGCCTCCTCCTGCTGCCGGCGAAAGAGCCACCCGGGTTGGAGAGCTCGACGGAAGAGCCCGCCTTCTTCCGCCGAGCTCTCCAACCCGGGTGGCTCTTTAACTGGCAGCAGGAGGCCGGCGGGGAGTTGGGCCTGGCGGCAAGGACTCACCAGAGAAGCCGCCGAGCCCTGGGAACTTTTTGCCGCCGCCGCCACCTCTTCCTCCATCTCTTCTGACCAGGTAGCTACACTAGGAGTTTCGGGGCACCCTGAAGTGCCTTCGGGGTGCCCTGAAGCACCTTCGGGGCACCCCAAAGGCTGTGTGTAGACGGGGCCTAGGGCAATTACTTTTCTCTTTCTAACTGTACCATCACTTTCTTTCAAGTCCTACATTGATTTGATAAAGAAAAAAAGATGGAAGGGGGGAAATCCTGGGCGTTGCTAGACGGGGCTGTAGCGCGCTTTACATACCGTAGTTGTGTCAACAGATCCAGATGACGTTCACCAGGATCCATCGTCATCCTGTGGTGAAGCCTCCTTTTTCCCGAGTTTTAAAAAGTGAGCCTGTTTATGTTTCTTTCAAACCAATCATAATGACATTTATTTATTTGAACACAAGTCCCAATGACTGGCAGGGAGCTTTTCAGTGGTAGCAAGGATGCTAACACGGACGTCATTTGAAGGCCTTTTTTACTTTCCAGATGTTTTGTTTTTTGTTTTAAAATAAATACACAAATTGGTTTTCATCCAGCTGTTTTATGTTTCTCTTAGAACTGTTGCTCATACTACAGTGCATTCCTTTATGCAACTGCTTGACAGTAAGCCCTGTTGAACGCAGTGGGACTTACTCTTGAGTAGACAAGCATCGGATTGCACTGTCTTTATATTATACGAAACTATGTTCTGTTATCTTTGGGTTTGTTTGTGGCCTTAGCTAGACCTACCTGATAGCATACGACGGAGGAGGGAAGATCTCGCGATGTGTTTATTGTGAGATCCCTCCTCTGTTTACAAGCAACGTGCGATGACTTCAGAAGAAGTCTTTTTTATTAAAGGGCCAGCAGCGCATGAATGCTTGTATGCAAAAGGTAAGTTATTTTTTAATTTAAATTATTTTCCTCGCTCCCCCCACCCTATCCCCAAAGGGCGCAGTGCTCCTGAGGAGCGCTGCACCCCATGCACGGCTCCCAGCTCCTTGCAACAAATTGCATGGAGCCGGGTCAACCCGCAGTGCCCGGCCACACGTTCTGCAGTCTCGGGCTCAGCCTGAGACCGTGGAAAAACCAGGGCTAAAGGGGTGGGCAAGATCCCAGGACAAGGGAGGGATCATCCCTCCCTGATCCCAGGATCACCTATGCATCATGTGGATTCACAGGGACGGTCCCGGGGATCACCCCGGGATTTCGCCCCATCTATCTATGGCCTGTTTTTCTACAGCCACCCTAGGATCATGCTGAACTATGGGATAAAAATGTCAATACATACATACATACATACATTGGACTCAATTCCTAATGATTATGGTTAAGATTGCAGGCCTAGGTTGGAACTGATTTATAGAGGTTTATGAAACAAAAGCTTTGCATTTCCTGCTCTTCATTCCCAATAATGAGCAACGCTGAAAAATTAGTGACATCACTAAAGTTCAGGATTAGTGATTTGAAATAGGAATCTATTCATCTTATCATTCTCTAGATGTATTATAATTTGAGCAGCATGGATCAGAACAGAAAATGATGTGTGTGTGAGAGAGAGACAGAGCGGGGGGGGGGGGGCGTTTCTACAGCTGCCTTTCCCCCAAGGATCATCCCAGGATTTTTCCTGTGCATCCAAATGTCACACAGGGGATCTCGGGAGAAGGCAGGGATGATCCGTCCATTTTCCTGGGATAACCCTTTGGTTATAACAGGGTGAGATTCTTTGCCAGTGCCCGAGTAGGTGCAAATGTAATTTAATATTACACATAGAAATAATAATAATAATAATAATAATAATAATAATAAATTATTTCCTACCCGCCTCTCCATTTTGATTGAGGCAGGGAACAACAGTAAATATAAAATACATAAAACTGAATTAAAACATAATGTACAATGTTAAAATATCATAAAAACATCCTAAAAACACCCTAAAATTCCACTGGATAGGCCTGATGGAAGAGATCAGCCTTTATAGCTTTCTTGAATGATGATCAAAAACAATCCCAAGGGGAATTGCTAGACAGGGTAATTAATTTACTCCCTGATATCTGGGGTGTTGAAGAGGTCCTTCACCTTATACCCAGGATTTGATTCTTAACTGGGAGGCAACCCAATGCCATAATACGGAGGACAAAACATAATGATCATCAACATCAACCTCCTCCTCCTCCTCCTCCTCCTCCCCCCTGTTCACATCTCCTACTTTCAGTTCCCAAGATGGAGGACGGTGGTTGAAATTCCCCTGCTGGGGAATCAGGTGACAGCCCGCCACTGCACAAACACACACACACAAACTCTGATGTGATATTACCTCTGTTGGAGCACTGAAATTTAAGGTGAAATAATAGCACATCACACCTTCTATAGAACAACAGGTTATTGGGGAGGAAAATATGGGGGATTGCATCTTGTGGTTTGCATTGCATATTTGAACACTTCGGGCACAATCCTATCCATGTTCAGAGAGAAAAAGCACTGCAGCTCCCAGGATTTCACCCTTCAATGCTCTTCGACACATCTGTTTCCAAGCATAGTAGTGCACCCAACCCCCTAATCCCTCCCACATACCCCCCCCACACACCAGCACCAGGACATCCTTGTCTTCTTTGCCTGATGAATTCCTAGACTTCCCTAACACAGTGATTCTACTCCCCTCTTAAATGTCATTGGATGAATCATCCTCTTTGCATTGTCCTTTTCATGAGCTGTGTGTGACTTTATTGACTTCAGACTTGACACTCTGCTAATAATAATTGTAATCATAATTTAAGAAACATGGACTAAGATAAAGGACCCTGTCAGGAACTTATGAGCTGGCAAATATTTTGCATGGGGTGCAGAACAACAGAGCATGTGAGACTAATGCCGCTGCTCTGCGTAGGCCTCTCTTAGGTTTTAAAGATGCAGGAGCCCTGTCCTCCTTTTCATATGGTCACCCTAATGGCCACCCTGTTTTAGCAATAAAGATTTCATTCACCATTCCACTGGTGGAGCATTTCTTCCACCCCAAACTAAGCCCCCTTCACTGATCTTCAACTGTGAGGATTGTTCTGCCCATTTTAGCCATCCTCCCAGTTAAGACTGGAATTAAGCAGGAATGAAAAGCAGCAGAGAGCAACGTTCTCAAACAACAACAGGACAGAAGGGACCAAATCCACTCACCCCTCATTATTTCTGACACCACAAGGCACAGACAGAGTGGAGATTTCTTGTATATGTACTGATCTAGTTTTGGCACTGTGCTGCTATGGTACCACTACCTTGCTTCTTTGCTTCTTCCCCCCCCCCCCCCCACACACACATAATTATCTCATGTTATCCTGCCTTCTATCTCATTACTCTCTCTTGCATACAGAACATGTTTCCCACAATCTGTTCTCTTCTCCCCGAGTGTCTTTCTTAGAGAAATCAGTTTACATTGACACTGAGAAGACAGTAGCTGAGTCCTGCTGGGTGCCCTCACTATAACCTGATTTCTTTCCTATTTGTTCCAGGGGAAATGGTTACCTGCAGTGTTTAAACACACTTTTCGACTGCTGAATCAGAACTAAACAACTTAAAAAGCAAGCTGAGATGAGATTTCACTGGGATCAATGGGGATGTCTGGGCTTGCACTCAAAGCCTTCCTCTCTCTCCACCCCCCCCCCCCCGACAATGGCTCTCCAAGTTATTTTTATACAGCGGTAGTGGAGTTCAGAGCAGAGAAATCAAATTTTCACTTGTCCTAGCCTATGCTTGGCACATTCAGGCCTTCCCGACGCTCCTTTGTCTGAGCATATAATAAACGTGATTGTCCCTTTTCACTCCTCGCTATTGCTTCTCTCCTGTTCTAATATCCTTTGCCTGGCCCAGGTGATTTTGTGTTTCATTTTATGGAAGGGTATTTTCACAGGGAGTGGATGACTCTATGGGGAGTTGGCCAAGGAGCACGCTGGCAGGGCTGGATTTAGCTCACAGTTTTGATCCTGAGCCAAAACTCTTAATGTCTGATGGCAATTGGGCTTGTATTTCTTAGATACACTCCAGGGAACAGATAGGAATGAGTGTTCAATTTTCTTTTCTTTTCTTTTCCCTAGTTATGCCCTGTTTTGTAGCTTGACAGGAAAGTATATGCCATATATAATTCATTAAGTATCTAAAAGCAGAGCAGATGCTTTATGGAGATTAAATAGGGGCAAGTCCTGCCTACAGACTTGTAACTGAGGCCCAAACTACAGGAGACCAGCTGCATATTATCTTGGGCCATAGCTAGACCGAAGGTTTATCCCAGGATTGTCCTGGGGTCAAACCTGTTCACCTAAGTGCCACACAGGGCATCCAGCGCTCAGGCAGGGACGAACCCGAGATGATCCTGGGATAAACCTTAGGTCTAGCTATGGCCTTGGTTGATAGCTAGCTCTCCTTGGGAAAGACCTTTGGGGTGGGGCCTTATAATAGGGTGACCAACTGTCAGGATTTCCCCGGATTTGTCCTGTTTTTTGTTCTTTCCATGGTGTCAGGGGGGATTTTCTTTAATTTTCAATAATGTCCTGGAATGACACACCTTCCCCTTTAAGGCTGCCATTAGCATGGCAGGAGGGAATGACATGCTTTCTTGAGGCACATCATTCCCCCACCCCGAGCTCCAATTGAGGTCTTAAAGGGGAAAGTGGGTCATTCATGGACATTATAGAAAAGGCCCCAATTGGAGTGGATGGTGGTGGTGCAGAATGAAATCCTTTCCCCTCCTCCACTCCAATCGGGTTCTTTAAGGTGGCGGGGGAATAACGTACTTTCTGCAGGACTCAGAAAGCTGCTTCCCCACACACACACTAGGTGTCCTCTTTTTTGGTTTCCCAAATATGGTGACCCTACCTTATAAGAAGAGCCCCACTGTATCAGAACAATCTCCGCATGTTGCAGCGTTGGTTTTCCTACAGTGGTCAATGGGATGCCTCTGAAAGAAGTCCAGGGTGTGTGTGTCTATATCAGGGTGGCTCAACAGTGGTGCTGTGCTGTTTATATGATGCAGAAGCCACCACAGAGCCATCCCAGGGCTTTCCCCCAGAGAGCCAAAATAAAAAAAGTAAGGGAGTTACCCCAACTTTTTCCTCTGCAGCAAGGTGATGGCAATGCATCTGTCGCTGCTCCGATATCAGGTCGGGTGGGTGGGTGAGCGCATGGTGAACCCTGGTTGGTCACCATCTGCCTGGACAGGGGTAAGGGGGCAGGCCAGTGAGCGAGATGGCCGCTGGATCACCTCCGTGCTTCTCCAGCATGGGGAGAAGGAAAAAGGTAAAAAAATAAAGTGGTTAAAGATTTTTCAAAAAGTGGAGGGGCTTGTGGATGCGCAGTGGTGCCCGTGCAGTGATGCATGGCACAGCAGTGTGTGGGCACACTGGCGG
This sequence comes from Elgaria multicarinata webbii, assembly GCF_023053635.1. Classification (NCBI taxonomy): domain Eukaryota; kingdom Metazoa; phylum Chordata; class Lepidosauria; order Squamata; family Anguidae; genus Elgaria; species Elgaria multicarinata. Next base: position 16,409,343 of record NC_086185.1, on the reverse strand, counting down.
CTTCTCCGAAGCAAACCCTGTGCTCACTCCTTAGCATGGGGACGACCTGGAGGAGCACAAGTGCAAGGATTTGGGGTCTCATGGTGCCAGGAGAAGTCTTCTTCACACAGCACATAGTTAAATTATGGAACTCACTACCACAAGATGTAGTGATGGCCACCAATCTGGATGGCTTCAAAACGGGGTTGGATAAATTTCTGGAGGCAAAGGCTATCAATGGCTACTAGCCCTGATGGCTGTGTGCTATCTCCAGTATTTGAGGCAGTAAGCCTGGGTGCACCAGTTGCCGGGGAACATGGGTGGGAGGGTGCTGTTGCATCATGTCCTGCTTGTTCATCCCTGGCCAATGGCTGATTGGCCATTGTGTGAACAGAGTGCTGGACTAGATGGACCCTTGGTCTGATCCAGCATGGCTCTTCTTATGTTCTTAAGCCAATAGCCCTCTCCTAGGGTTGTTCCTGGACAACATACATCGGCCTGATATAAGTTTTGTTGGTTCCATCCCCGTGTGTGTGAAGAGTTTGAGGCAATGTACAAAACCCGTCCCCTGCTTTATTTTCACAGCAGTCCTGTTAGGTAGGTTCGGATGAGAGAGGGAGCGACAGGCCCAACATCACGCAAGGACCTCTGTGATGGTGAAGAGGACTTTTGAATCTGACTCTCTGCAGCCTGAGTCTGGACACTTTGACCACTAGGCTGCACTGCTGCAGGCTCCTGTGATTACTGGCTGAGCCATTCGGCACTGCCCTAGGCCCATTTCCCAGAGGGCTGCTTCCCATTTCTCGGTTTGTTCCACATCATTAACTTGGATATGACTTGGCTGTGTATGAATAAATGTCTCCGTTCTAGCCCTATTACAGTCAAAACACTTTGAATTCCTGCAAGTCGTGTGTCTGTGTCTGTTTCTGTGTTCCTCTCCTCTCCCAACGCTAATGAACTCATCAGGGGTGTGGACTTCGGCATCTGTTTCACATTACACGATGGATAGATAGCACTGGATGTCAGGTGCTATTTGTTACCATAAGCTATCACTTCATTTACAATGTCCTTATCATAATGAACACAGTATGGAAGCCCATTTAATGCCCTGAGTACCAGCAGATGTTAACTGTTCGAAGAGAGGGAGAAATCTTTTGACGAAATGAAAGCAAGCACACCTATCATTGAAAGGAAACCTTGGGCCTTTTCTTTTTCCTGAGCTAGAAAGAAACTCTTTTTTCAAGGCTGAACTAAACATTATATAGGCGATGCATGAATGGTCTCCAAATGAGGTGTTCTGCTTTGTGTGGTGTGTGTTTTTAAAAGTAAAAGCAAAACAAGTCGTGGCAAGTTAGAGCAGAGGAATGTTGAGGGCAAAAGCTCTCCCACTCCCAAAAGCTATAAATTCAACTGCCCCCCCCCAAGAAAAATAGTAAGGATGTCCAAGAATTTCATTTGCGCCCACGAAATGTGTGAGAGTGCCCTGTTCGAATCTCCCAATGTCCCTCCTTATTCAAAGCACCCATGCATGCTCTGAAATTGAGAATTCCCAAGGATAGGAGTACCAAATGATAGTGGCTTGGAATCTGATGGTTTGCACTGGTTAATATGCATTCCTTGATATATTTGTTGCTATTAGAGGGGTGAACTGACCTACTGACAACAAGATTTGTTTCAGACCCAGATCTGGTACTACAGAAAACTCAGACTGATTTGGAGGCCACCTGCTTCGACTAAGGTGCTGAACCCAAATTGAGATTCTAAAATCTGAGCCTTTGTACCACCTGTTGTCTAGCATGGAGTGAATTTAATTTGAAAAATGGCTATACCACTCCCAATATTATAAACCCACCCAGATTCTATGATCAACATTTGGGGCCTTCCTTCAAGTGCCTCCCCCAAGGGGGTTGGGTTGGAAGGTAACATGGAGGGGAGCTTCTCAGTGGTGTCCCCTTGAATGTGGAATAAGCTCCCACTGAGGCCAGGGACAGGGCTCCTGTATCTTTAACAGTTCCATAGAAGAGGGAATTTTAGCAGGGGTTATTTGTATGCATGCAACATCTGGAGAAATTCCCTCTTCATTGGCACAGTTAAAGCTGCAGGAGCCCTGCTATGCTAGAGTGACCAGATAGAAAAGAGGGCAGGGCTCCTGCAGATTTAACTGTGGTGATAGAAAGGGACCAGGTGCTGCATGCATAAAAACGGACCAGGTGCTGCATGCAAGAACCCCTGCTGAAATTCCATTTTCTAAACAACTATTAAAGATATAGGAGTCCGGTCCTCCTTTCCATATGGTCACCCTTCCACTTCCATCTTTTCTGCACCAGGGTATGACTTCTCTTTACAGCAAGGCATTCAATGGCATATGATAAGGCATTTATGTTGATTCTCTTGAACAGGTCTCTTATTGAAACTGTGAATTTAAATTGTTTTTAGCTATTTTAATTGTTTTAAATTTTATATCTTGAAAAATTGAGACCACGTTTTATTATAATGTTGCATTATAGTGTTTATAATGTTGTAGGTTTTTGTATTTATTTTTATTAGTTTTTATGAACCACTCAGAGAGCCTCGGCTATTGGGCAGTATAGAAATGAAATTAATTAATAATAATAAATGTTTGCTGTTTGCCCAAATTGGATGACATTTGCAGGTGTAGTAGGTATGTGTCTGTGTGCCTGCATGTGTTTTCCCCCTAGTGAAGCCTGGTGATGTTGGGAAAATGGCCATCTCATGGTACCTTTGCCCTCCACTGAAGCAGAAGACCTGGTAAAATGTGTCCCATGATTAGAAGGTGCACCTGTCAATCACTTGACCCCACTTCCAAGCTAGGGATGGCCAAACTCACCCCTGTTCCTGCCATGTGCCACTCACTGGACCCCGCTGGCTATCCAACCCTATTCAACATATGCCCAGCGAGTTGTGCACAGTGTCCAGCTCCTCCATTGCGTCACAAAATGGCAGCTTGGCCCTCTCTGTAAAGAACCATTTTGAGCAAAGGGCAGCTGGAAAGAGGTGCACTGAAGCAAAATTACAGATGGAAATAGTCCATTGACACAGTTTGTGATGGGAATTTTGCATGGCCGTTTTATGCCTCAGCAGACCAGCAAAGACTGTCACACTTGCCTGAGTTGGTGCGTCCTAAGTCAGGCAAGCACAGGGGACTACCGAGTCCAGTCCAGGGGGCTGAGCAAGCAAGAAATTGCTGAGTGTTAAGCCCCAACCAGACACCACCAACATCCCTAAACAAAGCATTGTGCAGGACGTAGCTTCAGTTCTGGTCAATTGGAAGGAAGCCTGCATTGCCTCGGGAAAGCATCAGAAATAGTCCGATGGAATCTAATTGGCTCAGGCTTTGGGCTTTGGTTTAATTCTGTGCACATCCCTACCGTGTGTGTGTGTGTGTGTGTGTGTGTGTGTGTGTGTTTTCATCAATCTGTGCTTGCTTGCTTGATTTGATTTGTAGCCCACCTTTTCCCCAGAAAATGGCACTCAAGGGGGCTTACAGGCACAATTAGGATGAATGTAAACAATTAAACAATACACCCAAATACAATAAGAACATAATTACAAAAGTAAATAGAACTAAAATTATATTAAAGAGCACCCAATCTGACAGATTTACAGGCCAAAGGCCTCCTTGAGTAAAGTAGTCTTTGCCTGAAGGTAGAAGAACAGCAGAGAGGGAGCCTGAAACCCCCTCTCTCTCGGGATAATAATAATAATAATAATAATAATAATAATAATAATAATAATAATAATAATTTGTTAGCCACCTCTCCCTCTAGATTTAGGTGGCATACAAATGCAAACACCATAAAATACATATAACTAATTAAAACATTTAGAACTAATATATTATTAAAAGGAGCACATTACTAAAAACACAACTTATAATTCAACCTGGTTGGAGTGCCGAAAGAGATCAGTCTTTATGGCTTTCTTGAATTCTGGAAGACTGTTAAGTTGACGAAACTGGGAGCAGCAGAAGAAAAGGTCCTCTAGGTAATTTTTGTTGGCTGGAGTAAATTCTTCTCAGAGGACCTGAGTGTGCGGGGCGGATAGTACAGGAGAAAGTGCTCCTGCAGGTAGCCTGGACCCAAACCATGTAGGGCTTTAAAGGTGATAACCAACACTTTATATTTCGCCCGGAAATGAATTGGCAGCCAGTGAAGAGATTTTAAAACTGGTGTAATGTGGTCACTCCTAGGTGTACTGGTGACCAGCTTGGCTGCCATATTTTGAACTAGTTGAAGTTTCCAGACTTGGCACAAAAATAGCCCTATGTAGAGCACATTGCAGAAGTTGAGCCTTGAAGTTACCAGCACGTGCACTAGCGTCTTTAGGTCTTCCGACTCTAGGAAGGGCTGCAAAGACTACAGGCCTTGCTAGACCTACCTGGGAATCCATGCTCGAGGAGCGGCAAGCCCACGCTACAAGTAGAGCGGGCCGTCGCTCTAGTCGAGACGTCAATCACAACGGGCTGCAGGAAAGCCCCATTGCATCCTCCATTTTGTTTCTTCCTTAAAGAGCCGGGTGCGCAGGAGCGTACCATCAGAAAAGGTAGGTGTTTTTTTTTAAAAAAATAAAGGGTTCCCCGCTCCCCCTGCCCCCAATTTTCCCCCTGCCCATGATCCTCCCGCCCACCCATGGTCTCCGATCCCCCCATCCCCCGTGATCTCCGACCCCCTCATCCCCCGCGATCTCTGATTCCCCCCCATCCCCCACGATCTCCGGTTTCCCCCCATCTCCCCACCCTGCCCTGATGGCCGCAGCACTCCTGTGGAGCACTACATGCCACCCACCGCTTTTCCCGGCTACTCGCGAGTAAATACGATAGCCGGGAAATGTGGCAGGACAGGCTACACGCCCGCAGTCTCAGGCTCAGCCCAAGACTGCAGGAAATACTGGGCCACAACCAGTGCCGGTTATCCCAGGCCGTGGGAGGGTTACCCCTGCCTGAGCCCAGGATCCCCTGTGCATCATCTGGATGCACAGGGACTGGCCTGGGGCTCGTACCGGGCTACTCCATCATCTAGCAAGGCCCTACATGTTTCTGAAAATGGCAGTCATCTCCAAAGAAGAGGCCTCTCCAGAATTATTGTCCTTCACCCTCACTTCACCCTTAGTTTCAGCATTCCACCTTAACTTCCTCTGTATTTCCTCACCTTAAAGAGAGGAGAAAAATAGCCGCACACCGTTAATAAAAACAAACTGAAAAAAGGAATGGCCCCATGTTCCAAATCAAAAGTAGGCTCTGAATCTGACTGTTTTAGAAAATACGTTGAGCTGAGAGATTGAAAGCAGGCCCATTACTACAGACTTAAGCCACTTTTAATCCTTGGAATTAATTCCAAGGTTTCTTGAGAATCCTGTAAAGAGACGAAGGCTTTCCAGCAGAGAGGCCTCAGCCCCCTTCACAAAACAAAACATACAATTCCCAGAGTTCCTAGGGAGATGCTGTGACAGTTAAACCAGTTTAAAGCCCCATCAGGGAATGCTTTGCTTCCACAGAGTTAGAGCAAATGTCACTCCCTAATACAGAATCATGGGTAAACCCTGCATTTCACTGCCTGCTCGAGAGAGCTTTCTTAAATTATGCCCGTTGATCCCAGTGTGTATATTACACAGTGGATATAGCAAGAACGATATAAAATTCTCCTTGGGAGCTGTTTGCTTTACACACACACACACACACACACACAGAGCACTTTAGCTCTGTTCTAATGTACAACTCAAGGTTTCAGTGAGGAAAGAAAAACCCACCATTTGGCCATGCATTAGAAGGTGTAGAGAAGGCGTAAGAGGTGTGCTTGGTGCACACCATGCTTGGTGTGGAGAAAGTGGTTGGTGGTCTCTCTCTCTCTCTCTCTCTCTCTCTCTCTCTCTCTCTCTCTCTCTCTCTTATAATAATAGAAGCTGGAGACATCCCATAAAGCTGATTGGTAGAAGATTCAGGTCAGATAAAAAGGATGGACTTCTTTGCACAGCACATAGTTAAACTACAGAATTCACTTCCACAAGATGTAGTGATTAGGGGTGTGCACGGACCCCCCGCTCCGCTTCACTTGCAGATCCGCCATTTTTCGGATCGGGCCGCTCCGCCCCGCCCCCGCTCCGCCCACTTCCGCTCCGCTCCGCCCGGAGCTCCGGATCCGGATCCGGAGCTCCGTTTCCCCCCCCCATAGGCTTGCATTGAAAGCTAAAAAATTATACAACTTTTTTTCTGTTCAAGTTAGAAACCTCATGTTTGGCACCATGACACCTCATGGGGATATACATATGCACGCCAAGTTTCAAAGCAATCCCATCATCCCCTGATTTTTGGCGAATTTTTGAAAATCGGGCACCCCACACACAACATCCCTGCGAGGTGTGTTAAAAAACACGGGGAAAAGCCCGTTCAGATGAAGAAAGAGAAGTTTCCCAGAATCCCAAGTTACCTGTTTTGCCTATGCCCTCCTCCAACTTTGGGATCATCATGACCGGGAGCTGACTCTGCCCCTCAGCCCTTTGAAAAAGGTATTTTTCCCGCCGATTTTTTAAAAACTTCTAGCCCGCAACCCGTACGATGCAGAAAGTTGAGAGTGGTCTCAAAATGACCGCCATCCACGACTCTCTGTGCACAAGAATTTTCAGAATGATAGCTTAACCCCCCCCCCAGTTATCCCCGATTCTTTCCCTCAATGCAATCCTATGGGCGAAAAGCCGGAAACGCAGTTTGAGCCGCGCGGTTGACCCGATTTTCACAAAAATATAGCCCGCGACCCGTACGATGCAGAAAGTTGAGAGTGGTCTCAAAATGACCCCCATCCACGACTCTCTGTGCACAAGAATTTTCAGAATGATAGCTTAACCCCCCCCCCAGTTATCCCCGATTCTTTCCCTCAATGCAATCCTATGGGCGAAAAGCCGGAAACGCAGTTTGAGCCGCGCGGTTGACCCGATTTTCACAAAAATATAGCCCGCGACCCGTACGATGCAGAAAGTTGAGAGTGGTCTCAAAATGACCCCCATCCACGACTCTCTGTGCACAAGAATTTTCAGAATGATAGCTTAAACCCCCCCCCCCCAGTTGTCCCCGATTCTTTCCCTCAATGCAATCCTATGGGCGAAAAGCCGGAAACGCAGTTTGAGCCGCGCGGTTGACCCGATTTTCACAAAAATATAGCCCGCGACCCGTACGATGCAGAGAGGTGAGAGTGGTCTCAAAATGACCCCCATCCACGACTCTCTGTGCACAAGAATTTTCAGAATGATAGCTTAACCCCCCCCCCAGTTATCCCCGATTCTTTCCCTCAATGCAATCCTATGGGCGAAAAGCCGGAAACGCAGTTTGAGCCGCGCGGTTGACCCGATTTTCACAAAAATATAGCCCGTGACCCGTACGATGCAGAGAGGTGAGAGTGGTCTCAAAATGACCCCCATCCACGACTCTCTGTGCACAAGAATTTTCAGAATGATAGCTTCAAAAACAACGTAGTTATGCGCGATTATTTGCCGCAATGCAATCCTATGGCGAAATGTTTTCAAGATGGCGACCGGAGCGCTCCGCCTGAACTCGGAGCTCCGAAAAATGGCCGCTTCTCTTCGCCTTGCTTCTAGGGGGTCCGCGGTCCGCTCCTACTCCGCCTCTGGGTAAGGCGGAGCAGGCCAATCCGCTACTGCTTCTACGCTCCTAATCGGAGCGGAGCACATCCCTAGTAGTGATGACCACCAAGTTGGATGGCTTTAAAAGGGGAATGAACAAATTCCTAGAGGAGAAGGCTATCAAGGGCTAATAGTTCCTGGAAAACATGAGCAGGAGGATGCTATTGCACTCATGTCTCACTTGTGGCCACTGTGTCAACAAAATGCTAGACTATGTGGACTGTTGATCTGATCCAGCAGGGCTCTTCTTATGTTCATCTGTTGCTTGTAGATATTAATCACTGCAAAGGAGACACCAGATCTTGGTGTGAAGGTGACATTTGGAAACATCAAAAAATCTAGACCAGGGATGCAGAACCTCAGGCATGGAGGACAATTCCAGACCTCTGTGATTCTCATTCTGACCCTTGGGGGGGGGAGGTCCTCAAAGGTCCACATCCATACCCCATGACCCCATCCCCTATCTTCCAACCATTGATCATTTGATGGTTTCCCAACTTTTTCACAGTATTTCCCCATTCTAAAATGTTGAAATGCATCTCCTAAGACTAGGGACATGTCTATACCTCCCAGCTGATCGCGAGATCCTCCCCCTGCATTCACACTCAGCACACGATGTCCAGGAAGGAAGGAGAATTTAAAAAAAAGACAGGAGCAGAAGTGCGGCTGTGCTCTAGCACAAAAGTAAGTTTAAAAAGAAAAAGAAAAAATCTCCCACCCCGATCCCCCCCAACCCCCGATGGACCTGGACTCTCCTGAGCCCAGCTCCTTCCCTCCGATGCCCCCTGCTACTTGCAAAAAAGAGGGAAGAATCCTGGACAGCCAGCCACACCACCCACAATCCTTGGGATCAACCTGAGACTGTGGGAAAAGGCGAGAAAAGAGGTTATGGCAATATCCCAGGGAAATGGAGGGATCATCCCACCTTGCTCCCGAGTTCCCCTGTGAGTCATGTGGACACACAGGGATGTTCCCCAGGATATCGTCAGGAGTAGACATGCCCTAAGTTATTGGCCATAACCATTTTAACCCCCTTTGTCTATGGCCCTGTCCATGTTGCTTTGAGCCCCATCCACCACTAAAATGCAGCCCTAAGAACTCCTCAAAATGGAATTCTGCTCTCAGGCTGAAAGAGTTTCTCCACCCTTGTCTAAACGCACCTAAAAATGGGAAGCACTTCCTTTTGGAAAGCACTCATCACATTGTAGTAATGCCATCAGTGTTCTGTTTCCCTCGGTCCTCCAAAACTATCGTCCAAAACCTTTCCTAATTATAAACGTTGCTAAATAAATCTGAATTTTGCACCTTACCTGCAATTACAGTCAGATCTATGGTGTGCGATCAAATTTATTTTAGAAGTAAATTGTCATGGTCAGTTAAAGGTCATTGACAGCCAGCAAACACATTTCTTAGAAAGAACTCCCTGGATGACTGGCTAGCAGCCCAACAAGAGAACACAGGCTGGTTATGTGAGTGAACATTTCTAGCTAGTGAGCAGCAGAATGGTTTCACTGTTGGCCAAGGGAGGGACAGCTGACTTACTCTGTCTCTGGTTCCACATTGCTTTTGGATGTGTTCACCCATATCTAGGAATAGGCCAATTTGTCAATTTTGGTTCCATACTGTGGGTTGTATCCTATATCAGTCCTATGTAGAGTAAAGCCAATGAAATGAGTATGACTTCAGTTGCGTGCCTAACCTAAGCCCTTAGCTAGATGGGATGAAATCCAGGGGCGATCCCCAGGATTGTCCCTGGGCGTTGACATGACTCACAGGGGATCCCAGGATCAGGGAGGGATGACCCCTCCTTGCCCCGGGATCTCGCCCTACACTTTAGGCTTGCTTTTCCTATGGTCTCGGGCTGAGCCCGGTTTGTTCCGGTTCCTCGCGGTTCTTCACAAGGAGCAGGTGAGAAGGACAGTCCAAAATGGCTGCGGTCTTGTTCAACTAAGTCTTGTCCCAATTATTGTGTTTCACTGTCTAACTTGGCCTGGGCTGCTGGGCCAGAGGGAGGGAGCCAAAGAAGGCTCCTCAAGGTCAACTTCATAGCTGGGTAATTGGTTGTGCCTTGCAGTCTTGACTCCTACCACAGCACCTGGGAGTTTATCAAGGCTAATTGGGATGTTGATGTGTCCCAGGTATGGGAAAGAATGCATTGTGGAGGGGGCCTTGTTCCTAAGGGAAGGAGCGCCAGGGGCCTGGGTAGGGCATAGGATTGGTGGAGGCAGGTCACGGGACCTGTCAACCGGCAAGTTGATAAAGAAGCAGGTAGCCAAGGCTTTTCATCTTCCTACACGTGTATCAGGTGGAAGAACTCTTCCGAGCTGGGAGATGTTCCTTGGGGTTTAGATAGGGTTTTTTTTTTTTTATGTTTTAAGTGTCTGGATACTTTAGGGGAGACTGGCCGTGGCTGCGGCAGGTTTTAGAATGGGGTTAATGGTTGCATGGTGTGATTGCTTGCTGTTAACCTTTCCTTTGTACTTTACCTCACCCCCTTTCTCTCTCCTCCCCCTCTCTCCCTTCCCCTTAGCTTTTACTGCCTGACCAGAGCCTTACGAGTTAGATTTTAGTTTGTGTAAATAAACCTGCTTTGGTACTTAAAGTGTGTGCGTGTGTGGTTTTATTTCTCAAAGGGCTGGCTCTTCCTGGCTAAGGACAGGGCTAGGGAGGTGGCTGCCTGGGAATTAGAATGTCCAGTCAGGGACCTACCTTGTAGGGGCACTGAGTGGACCTCAGCCTTCCTTCATAGCCGGGACCTGCGCATAGGCTGCAGAGCTCCTCAGGAGCACTGTGCCCATTGGGGGTGGGGAAGCAGGGAATATAGAGAGAGACTGAAAGAACTGGGCATGTTTAGCCTGGAGAAGAGAAGATTGAGGGGAGACATGATAGCGCTCTTCAAATACTTGAAAGGTTGTCACACAGAGGAGGGCCAGGATCTCTTCTCGATCCTCCCAGAGTGCAGGACACGGAATAACGGGCTCAAGTTAAAGGAAGCTCAATTCCAGCTGGACGTCAGGAAAAACTTCCTGACTGTTAGAGCAGTACAACAATGGAATCAGTTACCTAGGGAGGTTGTGTGCTCTCCCACACTAGAGGCCTTCAAGAGGAAGCTGGACAACCATCTGTCAGGGATGCTTTAGGGTGGATTCCTGCATTGAGCACGGGGGTTGAACTCGATGGCCTTGTAGGCCCCTTCCAACTCTGCTATTCTTACCTTTTGCACACGAACACTCATGCACATCTTCTTCTTGAAGAAAACAAAAACAAAATGGTGGGCACGAAGCCTATTCCTCTGAGGTCGCCGTGCACCACGTGTGAACAGAGGGGGAGATGCCACGATAAGAATATCACGAGATCTTCACCCCTCCGTAACACTAGACTGGTAGGTCTAGCTAAGGCCTTAGTCTCATTCATTTCAATGGGTCTACTTCACGTAGGACTAACATTGGATGCTACCCAATGTTCATTTGTTTTAACCTTAATTTCACTTCAGCTCCAATTCTAAGGTACGGATTTTATTTTTAGTTATCTAAACGAAAATGCTAGCATGGGCATCTCAAATGTTATGTGGAAAGCTCAGTGGGGAAGAAGAGCCACACAGCAGATGCACATTCAAATAATCTGTGGAAGGATTTTTTTTTTAAAAAAAGAAGAAATCTTTCTTCTATGCCATAAATAAAATAAGTAAGGAGATACCTGCACACACAGAGACATACACCAGAATTCATACTTCAAGAATGTGTCAAATAATGCTCCAGTGTTACATAGTGTTCAGGGGAGCTAACACATTTTGACAGAGTACATCATTTCTTGTACACTGAGCCAAACATTTTATTAACACAAAATACATCCATCTGAAAAAAAACAAAAAAACAAAACAAACATGCTATGCTTCCTTCTTCCCCTCAAAGACCCTCTGAAGGAGATGTTCTCAGAATTTCCATTCTACTGATGCATCCTTTGAAACTAAGAAAGCCGAACTATAATTTTCAATGGGGTTAGGGTGAGTTTGATCAGCAGGGCACTCTGGCATGCCAACAGGAGGCATTCAAGATGGAAGGGTGTTACGCGTTGGCTTTGTTCGAATCTCATTATGTCTGAATGCCTTCTTTATCTCCAGATAAATACAGAGGGATCTTTGCCAGACCCTATGGGGATAAATATTTTGAAAGGCTTAGTCACTGTGTTTCATTCCCATGAAATTGAAGCGTGCACATTTCAGAGAACAATGCAGCACTTTACGTACGAGCAAACCTCAAGTTCGGAGAAGTTCTTCAAATTTCACCTCGAAACTCATTCCGTCTTGTATCCATATCGGGCTGTATTTGTTTTTGTTGTTTTCTTTTGCGGAGGAAACAAGACACGGCACTCTGATTCACACAGGGTCTGTTTTATTCCTGGAAACACACAGCTGCAGACTGTCATTCATTAGGGAATGAGGCGATGGCCCTAACAAAACCTTTTGTGAAGGAAGTGTGAACCTCCGTGCCTCCCTTGCAAGGCAGGCCTGGGTCAAACACGCCAACCCACCCACGTACCTCCCCTGCCGACCAGCCAAATGCTGGAGTTTAACCAGTAACCCTGGAAATAACCACAGCAAGAAGGCTTGGGGCAGTGTATTAAGCTGGCGAGAATTCAATTAAATGGGGGTGAGGGAGGGGTGAAAGGGCAGTGAAGCAATGGTAAAACTACAATTGAGTTAAAATAAAACCAACAATAAAACCAGTTTAAAAGAGGGTCATAAAATCTAACAACATGAACAAGCTATTGGTTCAGAGAAAGTCAAAGCAGAAACACACAAATGCCCTGGCTAAACTGCCTATACTTACAGCAGGGCTTCCTGCATTGGCCAGATGAAGGCGCCTGCCACGACACAGGCTCTGAACACCAGACCTCACGGCTGCCACCACTTCTTATGGGGCGACACAGGCTCTGAACACCAGACCCGGCCGAGGCTACTCCCTGCTCAAGCCAAGCACCACCGCTTGATACGCCTGAGGCAAGGGATAAAGCCCACCTTCCTCCAAACTATGTGGAGAAAGGGGTTTAAAATGGAGAATGGATTTTAATATATATAATAATGCGCTGTGAGTTATATCTGCTTAGGTGAATGATTGTCAGAGTGGGTGCTGAATGTGTAAACTTAAGATGATAAATGCCAAACAGACACGTGGGACTTTTGTGGCAGTTTAAAAACAAAACAATCAAAATTTATTTTTAAAAGTACATTAGCTTTGTTTCAAATAACAACATTTAAAAACCTTTTTGAAACCTTGCATACAATCCTGTCACTCTCACATTCGCGCTTTCCTTTTTCTCACACAATCACTCTTGAACTTTCTTTATTATCAGTATTGATTAATATACTTCCACTACGTGCACACCACACTCTAAAGACACCACTCACTACACTGACTCTCAAATGTCCCAGAACTTAAGTACCATAAATACAGAGAGCACTACAGACTCGTAAGAGTACCTAACAAGTCTCCCTGAAAAGGTTCTCTCCAAAAGAACCTCTGAAAAGAACAAGAACAAGAACTCTCAACCCCCTCCGTCCTTCCCTTATATATCACTCCTCCCCCCTCCCAAGACATTCTAACTCCGCCCACTCAGGCCAACATTCTAAAAACCAGACTTACAAACTGCAGACATATATTTGGAATTGACTTGTTAGGTGCAACGCCACAGCGCCCCTTGTGATTCTTTTGGGGCCCAGGAAAAGCAAGAGCTTCAGATCACTGACTCATTCTTATCCTTATTGGGCTGATGGCTCCACCAATCCAAAAGCGACTTGCTCTTTGGTCTTCCCCCTCCTTCCCAGAGGGGGAAGACGTTCACAATTCAGCTGAAACCCAATGTTCTCACGATTAACGGCCTGTTAATTGTGGCCTTGGAGTTCTAGCTGCCCACAATTCTGACATGAAAATGTGTGCACGTTTCCCTGCGTAGTTTTCCAAATGTACACATCGTCTCTGCACATTGTTTAAACGTACACATTCTTCTCCCATTGATTAATGTGTGTCCGTGTGTAATTTTAAAAAGCACTGATGCTGTTGAACACCATTTTATTTTATTATTATTTAGTCCATATATGACATTGCAAGCTTGGAAATGTATAGCCTTGGCCTGCAGATTGTGTTCAGGTCCATCTTCAGTCCAGAAGGTACATATTTGTTAAATCATGATCAGAAATGAACTGGGGGGGGGGGCATTAATCACAGGTAGCTAACAGGCAGACAGTGCAGTTCTTTTAATACGGTTTTTTTTTTAAGAAGAGCTAGGTGTCCCCGTGAGCACCCTAGCTGCTGTGTTCTGCACTAGCTGCAGCTTCTGAACCACACACATGGGTAGCCCCACACAGAACATGTTACAGTAATCTAATCATGAGGTTACCAGTGCATGAATGACTACAGCTATGCTATCCATATCCAGGAATGGGAATAGTTGGCGTACCAATCGAAGTTGATAATGGGCACTCTGGGCCACTGAGGTCACCTAGGCCTCTAGTGGCAGAGATGGACCCAGCAGCACCCTCAAACCACGGACAAATAATGTCTTTGTATTAGAACAGAGCAAACAATTTGTAGTAGTGACAGGCATTGGGAAATGCAGTTGGCTGTCTCCTAACTAAAGTTCAGAAAAAGCAACATCAGAGACAATTATAGTAAGTCCAGTCTGAGAAATACCAGAGGTTAGATCAGCATCTCCAAACCAACAGTACTTTATATGTATCTGAAGATGGTTCAGGCAAGGGAGATAATATCACAAAGCTGCTTTGACAACACGATTCATAAGGTTTCCCAACTAAAAATCACCAAAGATGTGTGCATTCAAAAAAGAAGAAGAAAAACCCACTGGTATTACTTATGGGTAGACAATGAAGATACGGAGTTTCAAGAAATCTCAAAGAGCAAGACCAGCTGTCAGATAATGCCATCGAAACTGTGGAAATGTTGACTGCAATGATGACACATTTATGCCAGCCATGAAAAAACCTGCAACTTCATGGGAAGCAATGCATTTCTGAGAAGCTTCCAAATCACGTGAGGTACTGGTTCCTTTCTATTCGGCCCTGGTTAGGCCTCATCTAGAGTATTGTGTCCAGTTCTGGGCTCCACAATTCAAGAAGGATGCAGACAAGCTGGAGCATGTTCAGAGGAGGGCAACCATGATGATCAGGGGTCTGGAAACAAAGCCCTATGAAGAGAGACTGAAAGAACTGGGCATGTTTAGCCTGGAGAAGAGAAGATTGAGGGGAGACATGATAGCACTCTTCAAATACTTAAAAGGTTGTCACACAGGAGGGCCAGGATCTCTTCTCGATCCTCCCAGAGTGCAGGACACAGAATAACAGGCTCAAGTTAAAGGAAGCTAGATTCCAGCTGGATATCAGGAAAAGCTTCCTGACTGTTAGAGCAGTACGAGAATGGAATCAGTTGCCTGGTGAGGTTGTGGCCTCTCCCACACTAGAGGCCTTCAAGAGGCAGCTGGACAACCATCTGTCAGGGATGCTTTAGGGTGGATTCCTGCATTGAGCAGAGGGTTGGACTCAATGGCCTTGTAGGCCCCTTCCAACTCTGCTATTCTATGATTCTATGATTCTAAGTTCCCTTTTATCACACACTGGCTGGTGTGAGGTTTGAGACAAAGGAGATAAGGAAGAAACACTGTTCCTTTTTAAGTCTTTAATCTTCAGCACAGACATTCAGTCAATAAGTTGCCTAGTTATCTCAAATAAAAATCAAATTGCCACAACGTTTTCCCAATGCCACCTCTTTGGTCTCAGTGAACCCTTGACATCGTAGCCCAGGGCCTCTGAGCCTCTGAAGGACGATTGCACAGACTGTGTGTTTCAAGATATCTGTCCAGGCTTGAGACCTACTAAGGCATTTGTGCTCATGGAGGCCAGCACAAAGGGTCAATGAGGGGGCAGTTGCCTACCCTGAATGAGATATATTCTCCAGCTTGCTTGCTTTCATTTTTTAAAGGAAGTTTCTAGCCCTTGTACACCTCAGAAATTAGGCAAAATCTGTAGCTACTGTTCTGAATTTGCAAGACACTATTGCTCTCAGCTTTCAATGGTTTTAGCCAAGGAATGAAGTCATAGCAATGGTTAACGCACCCACTAGCTGACTGTCTTAACCCATCTGGTTGTGTTAAGCCTAGGGATATATGAGATATTCTTTTCAGTTCAGTTCAGTTCAGCTCATACCCAGTTCAGATTTTCCAGACTCAGCATGGACTCGGACACAATCTGCAGTCAACCTCCATACATTTCCGAGTTTGAAATGCAATTCGTGGACCAAAGCCAAACTTTTTCGACGTCATGTGTACATTTGAAAAAAAAAATGAGCATGGCAAAACCTGTACTTTTTTGGGTGGGTGGGTGGAGAAGTGCTTTAACGCACTTAATCAATGGGAGAAGAATCCATGTGTTTCAAAGATGCACACAATTGATGCATACATTTGAAAAAATACACCGGAAAATATGCACGGATTTTCATGTGAAAAAAACAAAGGAACAGCCACACACACACACACAAAAGGGAGGAAGCAAATGGAGTGGGTTGTTGTTCAGCAGACCCAAGGGAGTGTTCCTCCATCCCATATTTCCCATTGCTTCCTTCACCTGCTGGCATGAACTAATAATATTTGTTTAATTCAGTATTAACTTGGCTGAAATTTCTCAGATGATAACGTTCTGGAGAATTGTTCTGAGTATTTTCTTTTTTGTCCCTCCACCAAATATTGGATAATCCTTTTGCCACCTTTCAGTGTTTAGCAGCCTGGTTTCACCATCCACAAATAGACTGGGGGTAACAAGAGGTTGTTTTCAGTTTTTTGTTTGATTCAATCTGGAACACGATGTGCGTTGAGAAACTGGAAAGTGCATTTCCCCCCTTTTCATTTTTTTGACACACGTGAAAAACCGCCTGACAAAAAATGAAATTACTCCCTTTAGCTAACCCTAATTATAGTGGTATTTTCTAAATATCACCCAATAAGATGCAGTCAGCGGCACCCTTTCATAAATAGATAAATCCATTCCACAAGTTTGAAGACCGCATATAATCACTGCTTTTTTTGCATTGCTTGGGAGCACTCTGCAATATTCACATGTTTCTTACATTTATTGCAAGATGTTCCTTGGGCATCTTCTTTTCCACTTCTGACCAGATTTAACCCCATTTAGCTGATAGGATCTGACAGCTCACAGCCTGCAGTGGGATGGCTGCTAGCCATGGGAGCTCTTTTAGGAAAGTGGAAGGTTAAGCAGATGAACAATCGGTTCCAGTAATGCCAAAATCACTTACAACCTGATCTTATAGATACACAAAGCGGTAAGGGCATGCAGTGTGGCTTGTACTTGAACAGATATGTCAACGCCCTTATCGAAGTGTAACCCTTGCCATGCCAGCCAATGATAAAGGCAAGCAAAAATGAACAAATTCAAGGGGTGGTTCATATTTTGGTAAGGACAGACAGATCGGACTATTTATGGTCCAGGTTATTTTCATGTACGTTCAGTCATAAATCTCTTCTATCCTCTTTCTGCGTACCTCTGTATGAAAGACTGCATTATTAGTTCTGAACATATGTTTTTTCTCAAAATAGGTGTTTCCTTTCAAAATGTTTTCATATATCAAAATATGCATTTTTAAGCATACAGTATCACATCACCTCCCTCCACCCAAACCTATGGGATTAATCCTGAAGGGCCAAAATCATCATTCAAGGAAGGGCTGTTATTATTGCTGTTGTACTCATGTTTTGCTGGTTGACTACTGTGTGAACAGAGTGCTGGACTAGATGGACCCTTGGTCTGATGCAGCATGGATCTTCATAAGTTCTTGTGTTCTTTACTTTGGGCATTCTCTATGATAAGCTGCTGATGCATTATATCCTGCTTGCAGGTTTCCTGTTGACAACTGTTTGGACACTATGTGAACAGAGGAGGAAGTCCTATAAGTGGTGTACCACAAAAGAAAAGGCCCGATCTCTAGCTTCCACTGCCCTAACCTCAAAAGGTAGGTGTATTTGGAGAAGCACCTCTGAAGTGGATATTAAAAACTGGGCAGATCCATGTGGTTCAGTATTCAGCCAGGCAGGTATAATTTTTATGAGGTTTTCTGGAATGGCGGTGGCGGCTGGATGTTTTCCAGAAGTGAGACACCCAAAATATTCACCCCGAATCTCCTAAAAATAAGAACCCTAGTGGCTAACTGTAAAAACACTGATTTATCTGTAGATGACTTATCCCTCTCTTTCTTCTTCTTCTTCTTCTCTCTCTCTCTCTCTTCCTATCCTCATCACTCTTCCCATAATTCAGGATCAGGTATTCATTCACTGAGTCTAAAGGGCAGTAAATTTAAAGCCAATAAAAGGCAGAATGTGGAGCACTCTTTCACCGCACCCTGTAGAAGTCATGGAGGAAGAAGGTCACAGCGACAAACACACTCACTGGATTTTGAAAAGGGCTGAGTAATTTTACAGCCACCATCAAAGCGTGTAGCTATCTTGCAAGCTGGGATAATTAGAAGAGTAATCGAATTTCTTATGTTGTAGGATATAAGCCGGTGACCTAACTATTCCTACTCCATTTAATATTACCTGTTCACTGCCAGTAGCATTAATGTCCTCCCCCACCCTTGTACAGAACCCTATTTGTATAAATAATAAAAATTAATATGCAGGCATTGGTTAGCCTTCTAGGAGCTGGATTGCTTATATAACTCCAGAGGGTGAAGAGAGGGAACTAATAGAACTGGAAGTCAGGAAAGTATATTTTCCTTTTATAACCCTATTTTTGCCCTGTATTAGTTCAGCACACATCCATCATCCATCAAAATGGCATTCTTACTGCCGAACATAAGCTCCAATGTCCTTTACAATGTTCATGGAGGGGTCAAGAGGTGCTACACACAAATACTGAGCTCCAAAATATGTTGCCAATGTAATGCTTATGAGGGGGACAGTGTAAGCTTGTGTCTGAAAGCCAGGTCCTCTCCCAATACCTGTGGTCTGGACCAAACCTTTAATGCAATATTGTTTGGATTTTCAAACTGGGGATCTTAGTATGGTGTTAAATGTGACCCACTTGAGGCCCTCAGATTGGGTTAAGTTTTCCAGTACACGATTTCCAAACCCATGGACTGAAATTGTTATTATTCCCACCAGAAAAAGACACAGAACTAAATTAGAAGCAAGTTACTGAAGAAGCCCCTTCTTTATATACATGTAGTTGCTGATTTTTAGTGTTTTGCCAGGTTAGGGATTTTTTTTTAATGTTGCTGCTATTTCCTATTCTTTATTAGCATTAGTATTATTATTTTATGGTTCTTGGCATTTATTGTTATGTGAATATTGCATTTCTTTAAGTTGAGTGCCACATCCTGAGAGTTATCTCTTAAAGGTGGCCTATATCTCTCAGACATGCCTAAAATAGCTCTGTGGGTTCTAATTCATGTATGAATTGTGTGTGCGCCCCATAGCTGGTTTTGGGGGTAGATGAGGATCATCTGAAACCAAACTACAGTTCCCGGTACCCAAATGTGCATGCATACAGCATCATCAGCACACATGCACCAACATTATGGCCTAAGAGAGAATTCTCAGAAAAATAGACTACCCCTCCTTCCTTCCTTCCTTCCCGGATATTCACTGAGAAAGCTGGTAAATAGCTAGCAAGCTCATGTTGAGTTGAGGTGAGGTGAATTCAGCAGTGTATTGGAGTCAAGGCTCAAGGGAAGCTGCACTAGTGTCATCTGCCACTCCCCTCAGAACTTCCTGTTCCTGCTCCAATCCCAACAGGGGAGAAATCAATTTTCCAAACAACAGCATATTGTTCCTATTCAAATGCAAAGATTTCAGCATGGCTTGGTCTTGAATGGACAATTAATACCCATTAGCTTTACTAAAGCCCTGCTCCTGGTGGACATGAGTATCGCTAGGATTCATTTGTTGTTATGGATCAACACAGAGGGACTGCCATTTTGGACTCTCCTTGGGGATGTGACCATCGGAACTGTCAGAGTGAGTAACTGCACTTCAAAAAATTACCAGCACACATCTGGACAAATTTGTCCATTATGAAGCTAAGCACACCACACTGTATGCGGACTTCCCAAAGGAGGGGCAACTCTCTCGTGTGTCAAAGTGTATAGCTTGTTTTGTGGCACACGGTTAGGCATTCATTCTTTTTGTTTGCAATGGACTGCTTCAACAGAAACAGAGAAATTCATTCCAGGCTGTTGTCAACTTTTACTGCTGTTGCAAGGTTATTTTAGAGAGATGTCAACAGAGGGGTGTGTGTGTGTCTGTGTGTAGGGGAACTGATCCATCACAATACACCACATTCAGCTGCCATTAAATAAAAGTAAGTAGAGAGAGGTTTCCTCCATGTGAAAGCACTTGATACCACAGAGTTCTGCGGAAAGGATCACACTCTCTGAAGTGGAAGTTGCAGGCACTTCACCTCTACATGTGCAGCCGATGCTACTGGATGAAGGACTTTGCAAAACACTTGACTTTGTTACACCAAGTGGAGAATAACAGTATCTCTTTCTCCAAGGAGTGAATAGCAAGTGATCGTTTTTGATGTAAAATATGTGACACTGAGAGATGCAGGTGCTTTCACTCAAGCCGGTAACAAAGTGGTAGAGAGCATCGGATGCAATTCAGTCAGCTGAAGCAGCATGATGATACGCTGCCTATTTTAACTGTGAATAGAGAGAGAAACAAAGAAAGAAAGAATTTCCCCATAAGTGAATATGGAATATTTCCTGGTGTCACGGACTGGCAATGCCCTGTTCCATGAGCAGGAGGGAAAACAGGTAAAATATTTATCTCAAACTACTTTCAACTCTTCCTTTCCTGTGGTGTCGTCTGCTGCTGAGACTCCGTAGGTCTCCTTTAGGTAATATAGAATAAATATTAGATGTAGGACAAAGAAGAAGAAGAAGAAGAAGAAGAAGAAGAAGAAGAAGAAGAAGAAGAAGAAGAAGAAGAAGAAGAAGAAGAAGAAACAAAATTGGAGTCTTTTGAGTAAACAAGTAAGTAGGGTGACTATATGAAAAGGAGGACAGGGCTCCTGTATCTTTAACAGTAATGTGGAAAAGGGAATTGCAGCAGGTGTCAATTAAAGAGGGTGAAATTCCCTCTTCATCACAACAGTTAAAGCTACACTAGCTATAGTAGAGTGGCCAGATACAAAAGAGGGCAGGGCTTCTGCAGCTTTAACTGTTGTGATGAAGAGACAATTTCACTCTCTTCAATTGACACCTGCTAAAATTCCCTTTTCTACATTACTGTTAAAGAAACAGGAGCCCTGTCCTCCTTTTCATATGGTCACCCTACAAGTAAGTCCTCATGGCTTTCCATTTGCTTTTGCTTTCAGTGATGAGGCCTGATGGACCTCCAATTTGATACATTCTAATATAGGACCTTTTTCTGCAGTGTCCTCATACTTCTGGAATGTGTTGCCATTGGGGTTCCACCAGGCTTCATCAATGCAGGCTTTTAAGAGGGTCCTGAAGACAGATTTGTTTACCTTCCTCTGGTTGCTTTACTGGTCTGGTCTGGTCTGGGTTGTTGGTGCAATTGTGTTATACATTTTTAGTTCTATCTAGGCTAGATGCTTTGTGTTGGTTTTTGTTGTTCTTATGAATGTTGGCTGTTTTGTTATTGTATCAGATTATTATTATTATTATTATTATTATTATTATTATTATTAGTAGTAGTAGTAGTAGTAGTAGTAGTAGTAGAGTTGTATTGTTGTAAGCTGCCTTGGGAGACTCCTTGTCCTGAAATACAGCCAGAAAAACTAAAATAATGAAAATAAAAACATTTCAAATAAGATGCTTTAAATTAATATGGTTAATTTAGTGCGTCATTTGGACAATCTGGCCCTAAATTGAACTTTTAACCTCTAACTCCTAACCTTCATTTTACAATATCAAGGATCCAAATTAAATGGAGATGGAGGACACTTATTCTGTTCCTTCACAGCTAATTGTGTGATACTTACATGGTGATGGGATGACTCATGTGACACATGTTATGTGTCACAAGACACATGTGATCATTTCCCAAGAGTTGACTTATCATGGTATGCACGTGTGTAAGCCCTTGATAAACTGGACATCTGCCCCATTCTACCATGTGGTGAGGAGTATGTTACCATTCCCCTGAGGGTTTTTATAAGATGCTACTCATTTTTTTATCTTTGCTTGACTATAAACTATACAAGATTCTGAGAACCAGATTTAGTGGAAGGTGAGCCAAGCAACATCTAGAATAGGGGTGTGAGCTCTGCACCAAAAATCTGAGGTTCTGGAGATGCTCTGATGGAGCTCTGAACTTTTGGTGCATTTAGGAGCTGTTTTTAGAACCTTTGGATACCTGCGGTGCAGAGCAAAGGTCGTTCAGAGCTCTGTCCCATTTTCAGATAACCCCTTCATTATAGGTTATTGCAATTAACCAAAAATGCTTATAGCTCTGTCATTTCAAAAGATAAAGAGATGAAACTTGCCACCATGATAGCTCTTAAGGAGAGCTTTAGGAATGCCAACTTGAAGCATCTCCCTTCACCCCTTGATTTTTTAGAAATTTTTAATCGCCCCCCCGCCCCAAACCCATACACGACACACACTTGATTCTGCATTAATTCAGCCCTGCACATTTATGGAGGGAACTTTTATCCTTTACTTCACTGAAGCACAATTGTGCTTCAGCAATAAAGTATAAAAACTCCCTCCATAAATGTGCAGGGGTGAATTAACACAGAATCAGGTGTGTGTATGTGGGGGTGAAGTTGAGGCATTTTTATTTTTTTAAAAATATATATATTCTAAAAATCAAGGAATAAAGGGATCTACTTGACAAGTATCTCTCTCTCCTTAAGAGCTATCATGGTGCCAAGTTTTATCTCTTTATCTTTACAAAAGACAGGGCTGTAAGCATTTTGATTATTTGCCATAGCCTATCATGTAGTGATTATCCAAAAAGAGAGCGGTTTTCCGATGAGTAATCCAGTGGTGCAGAGAGATGGAGCCCTTCTGAAAATCAGAGCATGGAACTGGCTCAACAGAGCTCCATCCTGACTTTTGGGGTGGAGAACTCCCACTCATCTAATCTCGAATGTCAGGCTAAGGTGTTAACTGCTATGAGCTGCCCACTCAACTATCCATTTAACAGCTGAAGAAGACGGTACAAGCAATTTGCAAAAGCCAGCAATGCTGAAATGCATGGACAGATTTGCATTATTATTATTATTGAACATGCACAGTTATTTTGATTTATTTTCAAATCCGCCTGATAAGGACTTTCCTGTGGAACACCCTTTACTTCAAATTTCACTTTGGACAAAATATTGCTGGCCAGTGTGATACATTTTGAAATGTAAGAGCTCATCATGACAGCTCCATTGGCCACACCACCAAGGAGATTCCAAACATGCCAAAAGCCGTGTTGATCCATATGTATAATCCAGAGACTGAAAGAACTGGGCATGTTTAGCCTGGAGAAGAGAAGATTGAGGGGAGACATGATAGCACTCTTCAAATACTTAAAAGGTTGTCACACAGAGGAGGGCCAGGATCTCTTCTCGATCCTCCCAGAGTGCAGGACACGGAATAACGGGCTCAAGTTAAAGGAAGCCAGATTCCGGCTGGACATCAGGAAAAACTTCCTGACTGTTAGAGCAGTGCGACGGTGGAATCAGCTACCTAGGGAGGTTGTGGGCTCTCCCACACTAGAGGCCTTCAAGAGGCAGCTGGACAACCATCTGTCAGGGACGCTTTAGGGTAGATTACTGCATTGAGCAGGGGGTTGGACTCGATGGCCTTGTAGGCCCCTTCCAACTCTGCTATTCTATGATTCTATGATTCTATGATTCCATGACATATTGCAGCCCAGGCCACTTCACTGTTAGTTCCTGTGCCAGGCCAGACTTGTCCTCCAAATTCCACAAGCTTACAACAATAGCAAATGCTATTCTGGGAGATGATGTCATTGCTTCTGCTGTGAAAAAAAGTACTGGAGGCATGTTTCCTTATATTTTTGATCCACTACATCCCACAAATGTAGAGTGTGGCCACTCAACATTTGCCAGTCAAGACCAACACCACATTCATCACCTGAAAAGATGCCACGCATTGCGGTTTGCTGCTGTTTCTTTTCTATATGATACATGGCATAGTACCAGAGGGGCCTTCGTACAAAATGGGAAAGTTTCCTGCAGTATAATCAGTGAGTAATAAAGAGTTGTCAATATATTTTGTTTTTCACATTCCACCCACTTCAGTTTTCCTAATAAGGAAAGCCTGGCTATAATTAAATTACTTTAATAGAACTTTTTAAGTGAATACAAATTTGGAAAGATTAAAGAAGGGATGGAAAATAAACACAAACCACAAATCATTAATATTTAAAAGTACAAAGCACAGAATAAATAGCCTATGGAAATAATGAAAACACAAATTACCCATTCCTGAAATATGGTTAAACTTTGATGAAAAAGTCATAAAAATTTAATCTTAGATTTGAATGAAAAGTAGTATTCCACAAGCCATTAAGAACATCCACATTTGAATTCCGTTGTAACTTCTATATCCCATAGTGTGCCAGAAATATCCTTTACTTCTTCCGGAATGGCCATTTATAATATTAGATTCCTCTTCTAGTGTGGGTCTCCATATGACTTATTTCTCTCTTAGGAAGAACTCCAAACTTCTTTTCCTAATCAGAACTTTTGCACAAAACAAACCTAAATCATTAGTTTCGTTTGGACAGCACACTAAACAACAGTCAGGCCACTAACACTTTTTCAACAAATGGTTAGTGAGTGTGTTTAAACCATGGTTATGGAGCCACCATGGTTAGGAATGGTTCACTCAACACACTAAGCATGATTCACATGATAAGCTAAACTATAATGTTTAGCTCAAAATACTTAACCACTGTGGCTTGGTGGTCATTATCATCTCCAAGTGCTGCACTCTTATTATTTATTTATTTATTTATTTATTTATTTATTTATTTATTTATTGCATTTTTATACCGCCCAATAGCCGAAGTTCCCTCTTGTTATGTCAGCTTCATATGCCATTGGTTAGCTAGACCTACCTTTTATTCCACGATGGAGGAGGGAAGATCCTGCAATGTGATTTTCATGAGATCCCCCCTCCGTTTACACATGAGGCGTGACGACCTCAGGAGGAGAGACATCCGTCCTGCTATTTTTTAAAAAAAGCAACAGGAGTGCACGAGGGCCGAAAGGTAAGGTGTGTTTGTGGGTTTTTTTTAAAAAAATCCCCTCTCCCCCCACCCTACCCCCGATGGGGGCAGCTCCTGGCTCCGCACGAGTTATTGTGCAGAGCCGTTGATCCACAGCAATGGGTCACACATTCCATGGTCTCAGGCTCAGCCCAAGACTGTGGAAAAATAGCCCAAAGTGTAGGGCTCTATCCCGAGGCAAGGGAGGGATGATCCCTCCCTGATCCCGGGATCCCCTGTGCATCATGTGGACACACAGGGACCATCCTGTGGTTTGCCCTGTCTAGCTAAGGCCTAAGAGTAATCTCAAGAGATCTCCCTTCCAGGCAGACATTTCATGGCCCCTCTGGCTGCTATTGCCTTAGGGCTCATCTACACCAAGCAGGATATTTCACTATGAAAGCAGTATGAAAATGGTATATAAAAGGCAGGAGCCACACTACTGCTTTATAGCACTATTGAAGTGCACTGACAACTGTGGGGGCCCTTTGACAGATTCTGTATACCATTTTCATAGTTTTATATCCTGCTTGTTGTAGATGTTGTCATGTGCCTCCACAGTTGTCAGTGCACTTCAGTACCACTATAAAGCAGTAGTGTAGATCCTGCAGTGCACTTCAATACCGCTGTAAAGCAGTTGTGTGGCTCCTGCCTTTTATATACCACTTTCTAGGGATGTGCTCTGCTTTTCCTCAGACTGGAGAAGCAGGAGTGGATCGGGGGGCTTCGCCTCCGCTTAAGGAGGAGGCGAAGAGGATCAGGGGAGCCGCGGAGCGTTGCAGAGCGGATCGAGGTGAAGGCAGATCCTTCGCCTCGATCCGGAGCTCCGCAAAAAAGGTAAGGGGGTTTACTTGGCCCTGCCGCTGTTGCTGCCGCCCGTGCGGCGATGGCGGCAGAGCCAGGTAAGGGGGCAAGGGGGAGGGGGGTCTTACCTGCATCCTTCCGCAGTCCCGCAGCTGCTTCAACAGAGCCTGAGGACTCAAACAGGCCTGGTCTTCCTGGTTGAGGTCTTGGGCTCCGTTGAAGAAGCCGCGGGTCTGCGGACGGATGGAGGTAAGGGAGAGGAGGGAGGGGGTTTACCTGGCCCTGCTGCCGCTGCCGCCCGTGCTGCGACGGTGGCAGAGCCAGGTAAGGGGGGGTCTTACCTGCGTCCATCACGGCCCATCCCAGCTTCACTAGATCCCGTGGCTCAACCAGGAAGTGTAGGCCGCAACAGTTCCTGGTTGAGCCGCAGGCTCTAGTGAAGCTGGGATGGGCCGCGACGGACACAGGTAAGGGGGAGGAGGGAGGGGGGCCTTACCTGGCGCCACTCCCTGCCACTGCGGAGCTCCGATTCGGAGCCAGAGCTCCGCAGCGGAGCGGAGCGGCCCCTGGGCGGATCGAGGCGGGGCGGAGCAGGCCCGATCCTCAATTTGTGGATCGGGCACGATGAGGATCGGGGGTTCCGTGCACATCCCTACCACTTTCATACCACTTTCATAGTGGAACATCCTGCTTGGTGTAGATGAGCCCTAAGTTTCCTTGGTGGCATAGTGGCAATGTTTGTTAAATAAATATTTCCTAGATATGATGATGGCCTACCAAATCATATTCTTTATGGTAGCAGGTAGACCCATTGCAAGGGAGATTTGCACATTTTTACAAGTGCAAATTTGCACCAATTCAGGAAATTGGAATATATATATATATTCATTCATTCATTCACTGGTACTTTCTGCCTCCTTAGGGAGGATGTGGCGTTAAGGCTTGTGAGCCTTAACTCCCAATTTCCCTGCTTTTTGGTGCTTGGTTGAAAACTGTACAGCCTTAATGTTGTTTTGTAAACTGTAGGGTTTTTGTTTATTGAATATATATATGATTCTGTCAATGAGTGGACAACAGAATGAAAAGCACCCAGAGATCCACGAAACACAGATGGAAAGGATTTTACAAAACCTGTACATCCTGAGGCGAGGGATGTGTGCAGCCCATAAGCCACAAATAGCCCTCCTGTGACACAAAGGAACAGATCAAAACATCCCCCAAGTGCTTAGCCCAAAATGCATGTCATCTTAAGGGCCAATGAAAACTATCTGAAGAGGATGCAAATATATTTCCTCCTGCCTGACATGTAGCAGAATTGTGATAGTGGGGATTTGCAGCCCTCAATAGTAAACCAAAAAGTTCCCCACTCCTGGGTTACAGATTAGGATAGGGTAACCATATGAAAAGGAGGACAGGGTTCCTGTATCTTTAACAGTTGTATTGAAAAGGAAATTTCAGCAGGTGTCATTTGTATATATGGGGAACCTGGTGAAATTCCCTCTTCATCACAATAGTTAAAGCTGCAGGTGTAGGGTGACCATATGACCCGGATTTGCCCGGATATGTCCGGATTTTTGTTGTAAACCGGCAGATCCGGGAGGGGGAGGGGAAATCCAGGTTTTTTGCAAAGAGCAGCTCTAATGGGAATTAACAAAAATGCTTATAACTCCGTCATTTTTTAAGATAAAGACATGAAATTTGGCACAATGGTAGCTCTTTGGAAGGGCTTTAGTCATACCAAATTTGAAACAGATCTATTCATCCACTGATTTTTTAGGATTTTTTTAAAAATTAAGTTTTTAAAATTATTATTTTTTAAATCGTCATTTTTAAAGATAAAGAGATGAAACTTTGCACCATGAAAGGACTTAGGTAGAGCTTTAGCCACACCAAATTTAAAACAGATCTGTTCATCCATTGATTTTTTAGGAATTTTTAAAAAATTGAGGTTTTAAAATTATTATTTTTAAAATCATCATTCTTAAAGATAAAGCGATGAAACTTTGTACCATGATAGGATTTAGGTAGAGCTTTAGCCACACCAAATTTGAAAGAGATCCGCTCATCCATTGATTTTTTAGGGATTTTTTTAAAAAATGATGTTTTAAAATTATTATTTTTAAAATCATCATTCTTAAAGATAAAGTGATGAAACTTTGTACCATGATAGGATTTCGGTAGAGCTTTAGCCACACCAAATTTGAAAGAGATCCGCTCATCCATTGATTTTTTAGGAATTTTTTAAAAAATGACGTTTTAAAATTATTATTTTTTAAACTGTCATTTTTAAAGATAAAGAGCTGAAACTTAGCTTTTAGGTAGAGCTTTAGCCATACCAAATTTGAAACAGATCTGGGGCCAGTAGCAAACCCTGTTAACAACAACAGCAGCTTGCAATGAGTGAAGATACAGTCAGAAAAAATATTTGAGGGAAGGGGAGAATGTAACACTTTTTATACTGTTGTTTTTATACTGTTTTTATGTTTTTTAAATTTTTGTATACTTTTAATGTTTACTATTTTTAATTGTTGTAAACCGCCCAGAGAGCTTCGGCTGTGGGGCAGTATATAAATGTAATAAAGAGTATAGCAAAAGCTTCAAAGTACAGCAAAACCTACAAAAGTAGGATTGAGTGAAGTTAATTTCAGATACATTGAATCTCTCACTTGTTCTTTATTTCAGTGATTTTAACATTAAGATGTTATGAAGAAGAGATTTGTCTTAAATGTGTGCTGTAAAATCAGACATGTGACCAAGGCTATGTTCGGGTGGGCACGCCCCCTTGGTGCTGGACACGCCCCCTTGGGGGCGACCATGTTGTCCTCCTTTTTGTTTTCCAAAATATGGTCACCCTATGCAGGTGCCCTGCCCTCTTTTAAATCTGGTCACTCTAGTATAGCTCCTGCAGCTTTAACTGTTGTGATGAAGAGGGAATTTCAGCAGGTTCTCCATATATACAAATAACACCTGCTGAAATTCCCTTTTAAATACAACTGTTAAAGATAGAGGAGCCCTGTCCTCCTTTTCATATGGTCACCCTAGATTAGGAAGAAGGGCACCTCAAAAGGATCATGTCTCATGGGATAAATTTGCCACTGAGTTTCAGCCCCTCTTTAAAAAGAAAAGAAAAGAAAAGGTCTTCTCTATTTAGCCCAGCAGAGTAAGCCAAGATGAGACACATTTTAACACAGAAAGTAGAATCTATATTTCTGTGTTGTCTGGGCCTGTATGATGCCATCAAAAGAACTTCTGAGCAAATAGTCCCAGAGGCTGAAAGGCAGCCAGAGGGAAGATTGAATGTAGCCCTTTGATCCTTCGTCATGAATTGTCGAAACAAGGCCGATACCTGTTAAAATTACCTGCCAGCTCTGGCATCTGGAGTTTGTTTTCAGCTTTTGCAATAAGCATTACTTGCTTGCGTTCGACGCACCCAATGCCCACATTAGCTAGAACAACTCTACTGAGGAAGTAGTTTCATAGCCTTGGGGTTCTTTATTCTGCACGCTCGTTTTCTTCTTATCTCCCCCTGTCTTAAAACTAGTTTAATGAAACACATTTTTAATTAGTAACATGCTAATGAATATACATAAATAGAGACAGGCCCCCATTCACCACCCCAGTGAATGAGCCTATCAATGTGAATATGAAAGATTAAAAACAATTTTGCAAAAGACAAACATGATGAATAAGTCATGGATGCCTCTGTGCACAATGTACACACACAAAATGGGGGACTGTGGTTCACCATGGAAAGGGAGAAGGAAGAAACTAAAACTTCAAGATGGCCTTTGATTGTTCCTGGGTTTTATTTTATTTTTTCTCCCTCTCTCTCGCTCTCCTTCCATCATTGCATCAGCTCGGGGAAATGGTCGAGTTCTTTTTATTACACCTGCAAATTTGCCAAGTGATATGCAGCACTGTGCAATGGATCATAATTCAAGAGCCAGCTAGGAGAGAAAGACAAAAAAGCATTGTTTGCCAGTGCGTGGTAGATGATTCCTTCTCTGCCGTCTTATAGTCAATGGCCACTATCACCACCTTGTCTATTCTTTCATTTATTTAAAAATATTTGAAGCTGCCTTTCAGGGTAGAAGTCCTCCCAAAGTGGCTTAGAAGATTAAAAATCTGATATACATATATTTAAAAAAAACTGATACAATAATAATGCAACAAACGTTCATTAGATATCAGGCACCAACCAGAAAACATTACTAAAGACCTACAAAGTCATTACGGGTACAGAGCAGAAAATTCCAGTAAAACATAGCCAGAAGAAAGCCAGAGTAAACAAGTAGATTTCGACCCCTTGAATCCTAATGGTTATAGAAAAGCTTTATTATTCCTCTTAATAGTGGATGTAGTTTAATTTAAAGGAATTTTAAACAATGTATCGTTAACCTATTTTAGCTCCATGTATTTTAAGCCTTGTTCGTCTGTTTGTTTTCTGTTGCACCTGTCCTAATTTGTTTCAGCTGCTCTGTATGTGAATGTCCTACAGCCCAAAGAAATAAATAATAAGAACATGAATATTCAATTGATGTAGTAAGCATGAAGGACTTGAATACTACATGACTACAACTTCTTTTTGTACAAATCAGGAGCACTTGTGCCTCAGGGAGAAAATTCATGTGTGTGTCCCTTACAATAACAACTCTGAACACAGCTATGACCACAACAGCAGCAATGCCAGCCAGCTCATTATTAAGACAGTGTGCCCCTTCTGAGATGAGGTGGGTGGCTACCAGGGATAGAATCATAGAGTTGGAAGAGGTCATGAAGACCATCTAGTCCAAACTTCTGCTTCTCTCAGGGAATATAAAGCTTGAACATCCTGTCCAGTATCTGCTTGAACATCCTGTCCAGTATCTGCTTGAAGACCTCCATTGAAGGGCTGCCCAGCACACTTCTTTGCAATTTGCTCAATTGTCAAAAGGCATCATCATCATCATCATCATCATCATCATCACCATTATCATTTTATTATGTGGTCACAGACCCATTAGGATTGTCAAACTGCTCTGACTGTCAAGTATGGATGTGCTAATCAGCAAAATGTGTTCTGGGCAAAGTTCTCTAAATTCCATCCTGAGGGTCATTCCAACTCAAGTCTGTATGAGATTGTGTCCTTATTTTGTGGGAAGGGGGTGGGTATAAAAAGCCATGCACATTTGAATGTGTATTTTTCCAAATGTATGCATCAATTGTGTGCATATTTTAAATGTACACATTCACCATTGAGGACAGCATTTTTGTGCTCACCCCCCCCCCAGAAGTACACTTTTTCATGTGTATTTTTCAAAAGTATGCTGTTGAACGCAGCATTTGGGGTTGGTGAATCACAGTGTAAGCTCAGAAACGTACGAGCTATGACCGCAGATGGCATCTGAGTCCATGTTCAGTCCAGAAGGTGTGAACTGGGTAAATCCTATCAAAAATGAACTGAAATTGATTTCTCATACATCCCTATTGTCAAGACACTTCTTCTCATGTTCAACCAAAATCAACCAAACTACCAATCTGTAATATTAAGTCCAGTAGATCTTGTCCTGCTCTCTGGGGAAGCATAGAACAAGCATTTGCCCTCTTCTACATGGCAGTGTGGCATTACACCCCACAAGTCAGTTCCCAAATGTATGTCTGAAGTTTGTAAGTCTGTGGTTTTTAGAATGTTGGCCTGAGTGGGTGGAGCTAGAATGTCTGGGGAGGGGGAGGAGTGATATATAAGGGAATGACTGAGGGGATTGTTAGAGACTTTTTAGGTACTCTTAGGCCACAGCTAGACCTAAGGTTTATCCTGGGATCATCCAGGGTTCGCCCCTGTCTGAGCACTGGATCCCCTGTGTGTCACCTAGATGAACAGGTTTGACCCCTGGATGATCCAGGGATAAACCTTAGGTCTAGCTATGGCCTTAGTGTTTAGAGTACTGGGGTTCTGGAGAATTTGAGGTTCAGTGTAGGGAGTGGTGTCTTTAGAGTGTGGTGTGCACATAGTTGATGTATATTAAACAATATTGATAATAAAGAAAGCTCAATAGTGATTGTGTGAGAGAAAGGAAAGCGTGTATGTGAATGAGTGAAAGGATTGGATGAAAGGTTTCAAAAAGGTTTTAAAATGTTTTAATTTGAAACAAAGCTTGTGAACTTTTAAAATAAATTTTAATTATTTTGTTTTTAACTACCACAAAAATCCCATGTGTCTGTTTGGCATTTATCATCTGAAGTTTACACATTTAACACCCACTCTGACAATAATTCACCTCAGCACATATAACTCACAGCACATTATTTTATTATTGAAATCCTTCTCCATTTAAACTCCTTTCTCCACATAGTTTGGAGGAAGGTGGTTTTTATCCCTTGCCTCAGGCGTATCAAGCGGTGGTGCTTAGCTTGAGCAGGGAGTAACTCTGTTGTTCAAAGCCTGTGTCATGGCAGGCAGCCCTTGGATATTTAGAGAGTGATATCATGTCCCCCTACTCTTCCCAAGGCGTCTGTTCTCAAGGATAAACATACTCCATTTTTTTCAACCTTTACTCACAGGACTTGTTTTCCATACCATTAACCATCTTCATCTGACATTAGTGATGGCAAATTTACCCAGGTCTGCCTCATGCACCACTTGATGGACACCCGGGTGCCCAACCCTGTTTGTTGCTGGGCATGAGCTGTGAGCTGCCGGCCGGTCTGCAGGCACACAGTGAGTAGAACCCACTTCCTCATTGAGCCACCATCATCAAGATGCTACATAACCAATAAAACTTGGCTATGCTGTGCTCTTGTAAACTGTATGACTGGCTTGTACCTTTTTAATGCAAATTGCTGCTGTAAATAAGGCCATTTATACAACACAGCAGGCATAAATGGTCTAAATGGGCTTATTTATGGCCTCCTTTAGCATAAAATGTCCTTTTACAGAAAAGAACAAGCCAGCATTTTCCACAAATGGTGGTGCACCAGGTGGCAGCTTGTGCCCCATGCCAAACAAGGTTGGGTGACCAGCAGGGTCCAGTCCATGGTGCCTAACAGGTGGATGCCCATCAGATACCACCCTCCATCCCACCTGTATAACTGCAACATTCCTATCTGACAATAGGTTATTTTCCATGGTGGCCTCCAGGTTGCACCAGAATACTCTCTATCACTATTTGGAAGGTCCCATCCATATTGTTGTTGACCTGCTGGCTGAACAGGTTTCTGTTGACTCAGGCGTCTGACAGCATTTAAATTATTATTTCCCCTCCTGCTGTAATATGCACTGCTAATTTTTATTCTGTCTGTTATATTGGCTTAATTGGCTTTCAATGATTGCTTCATAATATTGTTGGTTTATGTAGTATTGTAAGTCACTTTAGGGACCAGTCTTTAATCAGGAGATAGAATATAAACCTTTTTAAATTTGCATAACAGAGTATTTGCTTCTATTTCATGGCACCTAAAATCTTGAAGTAGTCATTCTACCTGAAGATTGGGCCAACCCAGGATATAATATGCTGAGGCTAGGGAAGTATAATAATTTTAGTTTGATTCATTTTTCACTCAACTTAGCCCCATTTGCAACCCTAAATGAAAATGGGAGCATGGTTTTCAGAGAAAGCTCACATTTCTGTTATTTGTCTTCATTAAATGCATACTTTAGAAATATGTGCATTTAAAAATGTGATCCCCTATAACAAATATACATTTTCATGCTTTAGTCTATTGGGGGGGGGGGGAGAGAGTAAGGATTTGAGTTCACAAGTTCAAATAATGCACACCAAAACCTGCACTTCCCCATTAAATGAAAACCAAAGCAGTTTCCAATAGAAAACAGGAGTGAGATGGTCTGAGCTTTGAGGTAGAACTCAGTGAATTTCGAAGAGCTCAAATGTAGCTGATTATCCTTTTCCAACCAAAGTCTCTCACAAGTTAACTCCAGCCCCATACAGTGCATGTTATTGCTTTGTCGTCATTCATGTGCAGAGTTGTTATTGTTTTCCTGGGGAGAGGAAAAAGCTTTCTGGAGAAAAGGTCTTGGCTAGCTCAGAAAACTCAACCAGCATAGAAAAATAGAGCTTTTGGCTTTCCTTCTCAGCTGACTTCTCCCCTGAGGACTGGACACATGATACTTACATGAAGGTTGGCTAAGTTTATAGGTCTCTTTCATAGATGTATCAAAACTGTTTAAAACCTTGCGACGAGCCTTCACAACATCTTCAGCAGGACCACAGTACCTTTCTCATGCAAACCTGCCCATTAGTTAAGATAACCATCTGAGGTCCTTCTTCAGGACCCTCCACCTTTGGAATTGAGATGAGTGGCTACCACTTAGAAGACCTTGTCTTTGGTGGCTCTCCAGATATAGAAATCAAATGAAGCAAATGTATGTGGTCCCATCATTACTATCTTTTAGATACCAGGCTAAGATTGTCTTGTTTTCCTGAGATGATGATGATGATGATGATGATGATGATGATGATGATGATGATAATGATAATGCTTTGTACTACCATTTACTATGTTGTTTTATCTGTTTTTAGATTATTTCCTTAATTAATTACTTTTGCTGCTTTTAAAATATTTTATGGCCTTAGCTAGACCTACTGGAAAGTCCAGGGGACAGGAGGGGAGACCTCGCATTGTGAATAACATGAGATCTCACCCCCATTTACACGTAAGGCGTGACGATCTCAAGAAGAAAGGCGTCGTGCCCGCCATTTTTAAAAAAATTAAGGGCCGGCAGCGCATGAGCACTCGAGCGACTCAAAGTAAGGTTTTTTGTGTTTTTTTAAAATGATTTCCCCACTCCCCCACCCTAGCCCCTATGGGCTCAGTGCTCCTGAGGAGCAGTGTGCCCCATGTGTGGCTCCCGGCTCCGCGCGAGTAATCACGTGGAGCCGGCTCAAGCTGCGGCAATGGGCTACATCTTCCATGGTCCCAGGCTTAGCCTGGGACTGCGGAAAAAATGGGCCCAAAGTGTAGGGCTGTATCCCAGGGCCAGGGAGGAATGATCCTTCCCTGACCCCGGGATCCCCTGTGCATCATCTGGATGCACAGGGACCATCCCAGGGTTCGCCCCAGGATAAAGGCTGGTCTAGCTAAGGCCTATGTTTTCTCTACTCTGCCTTGCAGGTAGAAAGATGGGGAAATATTTTAAATAAACTACCATGTACAATGAATTGCGCACATTTAGTCTGATTATTATTATTATTATTATTATTATTATTATTATTATTAGGGAAGCAAACAAATAACTACTACCATGTCTCCAATCTGTTTCATTCTTATGGTTGCTGTTGTTTTTAAAACAAAGATATATAAAAAATAGTAAGGAAGAATATAGGATTGATGGAATTTGAATGTATCTGACCATACATCTACAATCCTAAGCCTAAGTACTTGGAAGAAAGACTCAATGTAAGCAACAGACTTCCCTCCAAGTAAACATGATTAGAATTAATCTGTATACATATCTCTGTCTGAAATATCCAAGGCCAATTTAGTTTTCATGGAAAACATGGACATTTGGCATTGCATCCTCAGCTTCCAGCTTTCAAATGCCTTTGCATGATGACGATCTTGAGTCTACCAGCTTGTGTTTCCCCAAACCCTGCCAGACTTCAATGGCACAAGCTTTCCTTGGACATCTTGGGGTGCTGGATGAGTAATAACGCACAGATGAAGCAACAAGACTTTCTCCTGTAGGTAACATACACACATGCTCATCTAATCTTGATATCATTTCACACTGAAATATTGAATGGAATAAATTAGCCAATTCCATATAAACAAAAGCCACATGCATAAACTACTGCGATTTCCTAGTAAACTACTCTGCACTAGAATAGGGCTGAAGTGAAATGAAGGATGAACCATTTTGAAAGCATCATCAGTATTCCAAAGTTCTCTTGCTTTTTGGTGAAATTTTATGGGGTTATTGTGAATGATCGCTGATTGGCTAGGAGCACCCATGCAAGTAGCACTGGAAGCATTGTTGTCATACTAAATACACATCACTTACAGTCACACTAAATACACTTCATTTACAGTTTGCAAGACACCAACATAGCCAAGTTTTAAGGGTTATGTAGCATCTTGATTCCTGGAGGCAAAGGCTATCAATGGCTACTAGCCCTGATGGTTGTGTGCTATCTCCAGTATTTGAGGCAGTAAGCCTGTGTGCACCAGTTGCTGGGGAACATGGGTGGGAGGGTGCTATGGCACCATGTCCTGCTTTGTTGGTCCCTGGCCGATGGCTGGTTGGCCACTGTGTGAACAGAGTGCTGGACTAGATGGACCCTTGGTCTGATCCAGCATGTCCCTGCTTATGTTCTTATGATGGTTCCTACTTGGAGAAAACATCTGAGGGAAGTTGAAGAAAGGGTTTTGTTGTTGTTTTAAGTAAAACTAGTGGTGGTTTTCAGTGGTGGCAGTACTCAGTGGGAGTCAGGATATAATCCCTGCAGATCTTAATTGAAGGTTGGCTAAATCTATTGTATTGTATCTGGTGCAATGAGCAAAAGTTCCCATCCTTCTGTTCAACCACAGGTTTCCTAGTGATTAGGAAAAGCTACCACCAATAGAAATAAATTTTGACCTCTAAGGAAGTGGCTATTGGTTTCAAATGTAATGAGGCCCACCACTGCTATCCATTGATAGCATAACCAGAAATTTATGTAATTGCCAGAGAGTAGCTGTGTTATTCTATTGCAGCAAACCCAACAAAGAGTCTTAAAGTCCACCACATTTATTCTGGCATAAGTTCTCATGGAGTATAACCGACTTCATCAGATGCATGGAGCATTATGGAAATGCTCAGGTGTATATACAGTACATATGGCAGGGGAGACAATTGTAAACAGTGAGGTCAGAAGGAAATTTAATGCATAAATTAAATAAAGTCACATTATTAACCATGGTCATTCACGGTTACAATGAAAACATTTGGAATATTCCAAATATTCCACAACCAGGACAATAATTTATCCTGGTTGTGCTTTTATATATGTATTTTATATTATGGGTTTATACTTTTTTATATACTTTCAATGTTCTGAATTTTTGTGAACCACCCAGAGAGCTTCAGCTATTGGACGGTAGAGACATGCAAAAAAATAAATAAATAAATAAAGAAAGAAAGAACCAGAGGTGATCCAAATGCAGAATCCTTACAAAGTTAAAGTTTATGATATACCTGTTCTGGTTCAGCACACTGAAACTCTTTACTAATGAACCAGGAATCCATTCAATATTAAAAGATAGCACAAGGAAGAATGCATATTTTGTGATGTATAATAGATCAATGCATTTCCTGTGTATGACTGAGGGAGTAGCCTCAGTAAACCTGTTGGGCATTGCTACAGTGTTTATTAAATGAAGACTAACAGAAAGACCCTGGTATCTCTACATGAGCTGTACATAGGGTCAGTGAAAACATGGCAGAAACATCACAGGGATATGCTTGGAATGAAACGGTACAGGAAGCCTGCAACTTTGCTGTAGCCCTTTTCAGTCCTTCAGTGAAGCATGGCAGCGGCAATCAGGCTCTCCCCATCCTCTTCTTCACATGTTTATCACCTGTGCATCACTTCCACTGTGCAACCTGGAATCTGTCCTGTCCAACTTGGTTCAAGGCACCCAAAGGCACTAAGGTCAGCAAGTGCACTGTAGTGCAGGTCAGGTCCAGCCAAGGTAAAGCAAGCCCAACCCAGTTTAGGGTTCTGAATAGCCAGGCAAGTTAGACCAGGCAGGCGCTTTCAGGACCGTGGGCAACTCCAAGTTATCTGAAACACTGGCTGAGTTCAGACAACACACTAATCAATGGTTGTTTCCCTTTCTGTTCCTCTTTGGACTCAGAGAATGAGTCAAGGGTAGGGAACATGACAGAATCCTGGAAAATGCCTGGAACGGATTCCACAAAAGATCATATGCATGTATGATTTGTACATGTGTAAACCCTATACATACAGTCAGAGGAACATAGCAGAGGTGGGAGCAACAAGTCCAATTTAGTAGTAGAACACATGCAAACAGAAGATCGTGGTTTCAATCTCTGGCGCCTCCGTGCAAAAGGGTAAGGGAGCTGGTGATGAGGAAGATTTACACTGAAAGTCCTGGATAACCCACTGCTTGTCAGGGGCTTTTTCCCTATGCAAATTGGAGGCACAGGGGAGACAGTCCCAATTGGAGACATGGCAGAGGGCAAAGAGTTAAAGCCTCCATACTTCCCCACACAAGGTCCCCACATTTACTTCTGAGGAAGTAAAAAGAAAAGAAAAAGGGGGGGGAAGGCATAGCTGCTAACTTCATCTTTAAAGTAGTGTGTAGTTCTCAAAACATTTAGAAAACAGAAACACCCCCCACGTATTAATGGAGCAGGGAGGGAGGAACTTGGCCCCATATAGTTCTGTATATGATCTTGAACAGGATTGATAAACTAAGAAAACAGCATACACAGCATACACTTAGAACACTTAGTCACCTGCTGAAAATGTTTGTTTTGGGGAGGTTTTCTTTGCTAGGCTTTTTTTATGATACCCGCTCCCCCCTAATATATAGATCCGGTGTGGCATAGGGGCCAAAGTGTCGGACTGGGAGTCAGGAGATCTGGGTTCTAGTCCCCACTCAGCCATGGAAACCCCCTTGGTGACTTTGGGCCAGCCACAGACTCTCAGCCCAACCCACTTCACAGGGTTGCTGTTGTGAGGATAAAACGGAGAGGAGGAGGAGGATTATGTACACCACCTTGGGATCTTTGGAGGAAAAAAGGTGGGATATAAATGCATATTAATTTCTTTATTTCTTTATTTATTACATTTATATACCGCCCCACAGCCGAAGCTCTCTGGGCAGTTTACAACAGTTAAAAACAGTAAACATTAAAAAAGTATACAAAACTTTAAAAAACACACATCAGAAACATATAGTAGACAACAATATAAAAACAACATTATCCATTTAAAAACAACAGTTCTGGGGTCCATTAAAAACAAACTTAGCATTGTTAAATGCTATTAAATGCCTGGGAGAAGAGAAAAGTCTTGACCTGGCGCCTGAAAGATTACAGTGTTGGTGCCAGGCATTATTTATATTAGGGGTGTGCACGGACCCCCCCAATCCGCTTCGTGGCCCGATCCGGAAAATCCAGATTGGGCCCGATCCTCTTCTCGCCGCTCCGCCCGTCTCCCGCTCCGCTCCGCGGAGCGAGATCCAGCTTCGGCGCCGTCACTATATGGGCGGCGGTGGCGGCAGAGAAAACACCCACCCACCCTGCCCCCTTACCTTCCTCTGTCGCGGGATTCAATTGAGGCCCCGGTTGAAGCCGGAAGAGGCCTCGGCCTTTACTTCCAGCTTTGACCGGGGCCTCAATTGAAGCCGGCGATGGAGGAAGGTAAGCGTCCCTCCTCCCTGCTCCCATACCTGGTGCTGCTGCTGCCGCCGCTGCATGGATGGCGGCACCGGTGGCGCCAGATAGGCCAGACCCCCGCCCCAGCCCCAGCCCCAGCCCCCTTACCTTCCTCAGTCGCGGGATTCAATTAAGGCCCCGGTTGAAGCCGGAAGAGGCCTTGGCCTTCACTTCCAGCTTCAACCAGGGCCTCAATTGAAGCCGGCGATGGAGGAAGGTAAGCATCCCTCCTCCCTGCTCCCTTACCTCGTGCTGCCGCCGCCGCCGCATGGATGGCGGCGCCGGCAGCACCAGATTAGTCCCCCTCCCCCCCACTTACCTTCAGGCGAAGCTCCGGATTGAAGCGATCCTCTTCGCCTCGATCCTCAGCCCCCCTGACTCTCTTCGCCTCCGCCTTAAGGGTAGGCGAAGCCCCCCGCTCCGCTCCTGCTTCTCCGGTTCGGGGAGAAGTGGAGCACATCCCTAATTTATATATATACTCTCAAGGTAGGGGGAGTGAAATCACAGCAGAATTTCAAGCCAAAATTTTACCCTGAAGAGGGCCAACTAACCTTTCCACATTTCTTGTGTGTGCTGAAACAACCCAAAAGGCAGCAACCCAAAGATTATTTCCTAGCACATACAAGATGTCTTAAAAGATTTTAAGATTTAAATAATGTATCAGTTTTATATGTTCTTAATCAGTTTTATATATTTTATATTATTTTTGTATTCAATGTTGTTCCACACCTCGATCCAGAGGGAGAGGCAGGTAAGAATTATTATTATTATTATTATTATTATTATTATTATTATTATTATTATTTCTCTGTACAGCACCATGTGCATTGATGGTGCTATATAAATAATAATAATAATAATAATAATAATAATAATAATAATAATAATTTCCGTGGCTAATTTTGGGGGGTTGGGGAAGGCTATCCCAAAGTGAGAAGGCTCCACCATTTATCTGATCATCACAAAAGCAACTCAACTGAAGGAGATGTGAGTTCTGAAGACCCTCATGGGGCCAAGGAAGAAAGGCTTGTTGCTATTGTCAGAAAATAATAGGAAGGAGAGTGAAATGATTCAGCATGTGCAGTTGAATTTCTCTTTCCCCCCTCCCCTTCACAACTGTGCATTATGCAGCTCAGAAGTCAGTTTGAAATCTTCTTTGGCTGGGAGCACCATGAAGTAAATACACATATTCCCTGCAGTGCATTACAGCTCTTACTTCAGAGCGACTGTGGAGAAACAGAAAGATACTAAATGAATTGAGAACTTTAATCAAAAGGACTAAAGAAGAGATAAGCTGACTTGGAGGGGGGGAAATATAGAAGTGGAGGTTAGCAAACAAAGAACAAAGGGAGAGTTTTGAATACAATTACCAAGAAGTAAGGAATGAAATTAGGACACCAACACAAGCAGGGAAGGAGAGAAGGGGGGAGGGGGGAAGAGGCAGGTTGTTTA
Organism: Elgaria multicarinata webbii; assembly: GCF_023053635.1. Classification (NCBI taxonomy): domain Eukaryota; kingdom Metazoa; phylum Chordata; class Lepidosauria; order Squamata; family Anguidae; genus Elgaria; species Elgaria multicarinata. Next base: position 16,368,800 of record NC_086185.1, on the reverse strand, counting down.
AAGGATCCATGTGGGTTTTGAAGAACAGATCGGATGTAGGTGAGATGTGAATCAGGGGTCTTTTGGAACTAGGGTGAAAGTGGATGGGAATGTATTCTTTAAAATAATTTCACTTCTTCTCCAAATCTGTTTTTTCCTCTGATGGTTCACCTAAGAGATTGGTTTTGGAAGAAAAATAAAATAAAAGAGACAGAGGGAATTTGGACTCTCCTCCCTTTTCTACTACACTAGGGCTGTGTGAATCAGCAAATTCGAGCTCCAAATTCCTGCTCAAAGTTCATTCTGATGAGTCCATACCAGATTGCAAGCGTTGTGTTGTTTCCCCCCCGCCCCAATGGAATTTTTTTTGTTTATTTTTTTTCTCAAATGTATGCATCAGTTGTGTGCATCTTTGAAACGTATGCATTCTTCGCTCATTCATTAAAGTGTATTTGTGTGCATTTTTTAAAGGTATGGATTTTTACATGCACATTTTATTTGGGTCCATGAATGAAGTTACAATATTGGAAATGTACAGACTTCAATCACAGATCCTGTCCAGGTCCTTGTTCAATTCAGCTGGTGCAGCAGTCAAAGGCCTTAGCTAGACCTAAGGTTTATCCCAGGATTGTCCCGGGGTCATCCCTGTTCGTGTAAATGACACACAGGGGATCCCGGGAGCAGGCAGGGATGACCCCAGGATAAACGTTAGGTCTAGCTAAGGCCTAAATGACACACAGGGGATCCCGGGAACAGGCAGGGCAGGACAGATTATTCTGATTCAAAGATGCGGTGGATAAAACTGTTGTTTGACATCGCCTGTTTGTTATCTTTTGGGTCTGCTGCGCAGAGCAGTAAAGCAGCAGTTTCTGCAGCTGAAACTCTCCCCACGGCCTGAGTTCGATCCCAGCGGAAGCTGGTTTCAGGCAGCCGGCTCGGGTCGACTCAGCCTTCCATCCTCCCGAGGTCGGTAAAATGAGTACCCAGTTAGTTGGGGGAAAGGTAATAACGGCCAGGGAAGGCAACGGCAAACCACCCCGCTAGAAGGCCTGCCAAGAAAACGTCAGCGAAAGCTGGCGTCCCTCCAAGAGTCAGTAATGACTCAGTGCTTGCACGAGAGGTTCCTTTCCTTCCTTTCCTTGTTGGTACTAGATTATCCCATATCCTTGTTCTATGTGGATTCCTGGCTCTCCACCCTCCTGTGGCACCGCCCGGCCTACTGCCTGTATGAGAAATGGACCAGAGCGACTTTAAATTCTAGCCAGGCCTCCGGATGTGAAACCAGCAGGGGGTAACAGCACTTACAAGATTGGCCAGAGGTTCCCCGTACCCCGTTGCTCCCCGATGATGGAGGAGTCCTTGATTGCGGAAGAGCTTGCTTATGAAATGGGACCCACCTTAGTTTGCCTCAAGTGACAGCTGTGTAAAAGCAGTCCTTCCTAGCCTGGGGTACAGTGTCCACTACGTTCTCTACAATCGAGAACAGCAGCTTCTTGTGGCAACAAACTGGTCCCTGCCTTTCCACACGCGAGCCTGCTGGACCATCAAGGGTGAGCTATTCCACCTGCTCCCCTCCCCCCACCCACCTGGAGACTTTAAAAGCAACGCTGGAGCTGAACATTGGGAAGTGCTGCTTTTGGGGGAGAAAGGTTGTTCTAACGAAGTTTTTTTAAAAAATCTTACCTGGTTTGTTTTGCTGTACACTTGTATTTAGTATATTTTTGAATATTATTGTGATGTTGTTGTTTTATATTGTTAAATATTGTATATTGTTAAATAGTGTTGTAGTTTTAATTTTTGTAAACCGCACAGAGAGCTTCGGCTATTGGGCGGTATAAAAATGCAATAAATGAAATGAAATGAAATGAATCCCAGGATAAACCTTAGGGGCTCATCTACACCAAGCAGGATATTCCACTATAAAAGTGGTTTGAAAGTGGTATATACAAGGCAGGAGCCACACCAAGCAGGATATAGCAGTATGAAAGCAGTATATGGTATGTGTCAATGGGCCCCAATAGTTGTCAATGCACTTCAATACCACTATAAAGCTGCAGTGTGGCTCCTACATTTTATATACCACTTTCATACCACTTTCATAGTGGAATATCTGCTTGGTGTAGATGAGCCCTAGGTCTAGCTAAGGCCAAAGCCTCTAAACCATCTTCAATGGCAGTCCCACATACAGCCCATTACAGTAGTCCAACCATGGGGTCACTAAATCATGGGTCATGTTGTCCAGGCTATCCCCATTTGAAAATGTATGTGCCATAAGGGTACATAGCACATACTTCGGCCCTTTGTTCCTCTTGGAACAGGAGCAAGACTGGACCGGGATCTTAACAGTCAGCAGCTTTACTAGGAGTCGTCTCAATCAAAAACAGTTGTTTTCCCACACTACTCAATTGGTAAAGTTGCTGGGTCCATTCCAGGTAACAGGGAAATTGAATTAGGAATCTCTCTCTCTCTCTCTCTCTCTCTCTCTCTCTCTCTTTTCACACACGCACACACCCCAATTTTCTCCATGAGACACCTTCTCTCCTTTCTCCTTTCATAGGAGATTTTTTTTCTTATCTCATCCCATTCCATGGGAAGGAACATGTAGAAAACACACATATGCACACACACACACACACACACAGAGAGAGAGAGAGAGAGAGAGAGAGAGAGAGAGAGAAGAGTCAAAATAAGCTATAAAAATATTAACAGGCAAACAGCATGCCAGGAGTGAGGGCAAATCAAGAGCCGTATATTTCTCTGCTGGTGACAGTTACGATTCAGACAATAAATAGAAGGTTCTTCATTACTGCTTTCAATTACAAAGCTGCTCAGTCAACACAGGTTTTCTTATTAGCGGTGTAACCATTTTGGTCTTCTCCCTCAGCATGTGTACACTGCAGCGGATGTGCCTCAGGCAAAGCTCTTCAAGTGAAGTCCGCAACACTGGTTACCTTACCTTTCACAACTGCTAGAATCACTGCACCAATGCAATGGCTTCATGTATTGCATTTCTGTCCTTCCTTTCCTCCAAAGATCTTGGGGTGACGTACATGGCTTTCCCCACTCCATATTTTATCTCCACAACACAAGTCTGAGAGATAGTGAGAGGTCCATAGTCACACAGCGAGCTCCATGGCCAACTGGGGGTTTGGACCTAGATTTGCCTGGTCCTACTCTAAGGCCACAGCTAGACATGAGGTTTATCCCGGGATCATCCAGGGTTCGCCCGTGCCTGAGCACTGGATCCCCTGTGTGTCACCTAGATGAACAGGTTTGACCCCTGGATGATCCAGGGATAAACCTTAGGTCTAGCTATGGCCTAACACACTCTACACCAAACAGGGCAAAAACAAGGCAGTCCTCAGTGTCCCAGACTTAAACATAGGCAGATGGTTATTACAGACCCAAACCTGTGTTCCATCTGGCTCACTATTATCTACACTGACTGGCAGTGATTCTTAGGGATGACCACCACTAAAAAATATGGTTCCTTTTTTACTTCATGGAACTCTGCAGTGTGTACAACTCTATTTAGGGTGGTGAGCCAAGCTGCCAGCTTTCTCCTGAACTTCAGGAATCATTTTGGATTTATTTACACATTTTTCATAAGCACCAGAATTTGTGAAAAATTCTGAACAATTCACACCAAATTCTAAGGAGTTTGTGAAGTTTTCTAAAGGATTTGTGTAAATTATGGCGGAGTTAGTTCATATTATGCCCAAACTTGTGCAAATTGCTCAGAAATTTGTACACATTACAGAACCCGGAAAAAGGGGCAGAAAATGCTTAGAAAATCAGCATGTTCACCTGACTTGCTGCAGACTGAGGTGGGTGTCGCAGCAGGAACCAGAACAAAGTTTGGTGGCAGGAAGTGAACTACGGAAAATTGAATGAACGTCACCTCCAAATAGATTTCTATGACAGAGGACATCTGAAGGATCAACTCCTCCCATGTGAGGCTGCAAAGAATCCAAGATCTTCTTTAGAGACTCTGTTCCTTGTCCCCCTAAGAGATTAGATTGGTGTATAGATTGGTGGACAACCATCTGTCAGGTATGCTTTAGGGTGGATTCCTGCATTGAGCTGGGGGTTGGACTCGATGGCCTTATAGGCCCCTTCCAACTCTACTATTCTATGATTCTATATATGAAACAGGGTTATTGTTTTTTCTGTAGCATCACCTCACCTGTGTAACTCCCTCCCAAGGGAGCACAAGATGACTCCATCCCATTTAAAGTTCAGACAGGCAGTAAAAACTATAGTATTTCACCAGCCCTTTGGTTTTTAAAATTGTGTCTGGTCTAGGCATGAGAGACTTAACTGATCCAGGGCCTTGCTAGACCTGCCGGCTTATGCTAACGTTAGCGCGCCTCCCCCAGGCTACCACACGGCGGACGCGTAGGGACGTCGCGTCCCTGCGGCGTCCACTTTTTTTTAAAAAAAAAAAGGAGCTGGGTGCGGCCCGAAGACGGCGGACAAGGTAAGTGTTTTGTTTTGTTTTTTATGGGGGGGGGGAGCGAAGGCTGGGAGGGTGGGTGGCAGGGTGGGTTGCATGGGGGGAGGGCGGGTGCGATCACGCCGCGTGCCGCCCAAGCCCAGGCAATGCCTGGCATGGGGCGGCATTGCCCGGGCAATGCCACCCCATGCGAGGCATTGCCCGGGCGGCGCGCGGCGCGATCGCACCCACCCTCCCCCCGTGCCACCCACCCTGCCACCCACCCTCCCAGCCTTCCCCCCCCGCCGATGGGCACAGTGCTCCTATGAGCGCTGTGCCAGGTCCGCGGCTTTTCGTGGCTCCTCGCTCGCGAAGTCCCTAGACGTTCCCCAGCTCCGGCCTGAGGCCAGAGCTGGGGAAAAGGCGCGCCATAAGCGAATTCGCTTATGGCGCATTGGAGGAGGCCTCAGTGTGGCCTGTCTCCGGATTCCCCTGTGCGTCATCTGGACGCACAGCAGGGAAGCTGGGACAGAAGGCGCGCTAAGGCCTCGTCTAGGAAGGCCCCAAGTTTGTGGAGGTTCTCCTAATTCCACCTTGAAACTCCTAAACCCCATTCAAATGGTAAAAGTGCACCCTTTTTTAAAGTGCGCACCCAAATGCATATCACCTCCATTGATAAAAGCATGGCTGCGTGCTTTTCACCAAATGAACTTTTTTTAAAAGTACAAATTTTGTGAACAAACATTGCATAGCGGGTTCCTTTATGGCCACCACAGCTGCAACATTCCATTCCTGGAGAACCTTGAGATGTCATATTTATTCAAAATGGTGGCTCACGAAGGGGACAGGGGGCTTGCTAAGGAGATAGGTGTCCACCAGGTGCTTGCAGACCATGCGGCACCTGGAAGCAGGGGTCCAGGAGGCTGAGGGGTAAGTGGTCCAGGTGGAAGGAGTCCAGGAGGCTGAACAGGGAGAACTTTGGTAGCCCTGTTTGGCAGATGAGTGATACATAAAAAGAGATTGTGAGTGTCTTCCCTGAGAATGCTTGGCTCATTGAACAGAACCTCTGTGCTCTGATCACTGTAGGAAGATCATCATCACATCAGTGTATACACAACACCTTACTGACAGTGCAGTCCTATGCATGTATGTCTTGTCTACTCAGACTTAAGTTTTATTCATTTTAGTGGGACTTGTTCCCTGGGAAGTGTGCATAGAACTGCATCCTAGGGGTTATGCTCTCAGTATAGAGAGTGCTATGAGTTCAGAGCCCTCTGCCTATCCTATGCCCTATGGGTTAGAGCCTGGTAGGGATGTTGGAGGCATCCCCCTGCCCCCAGGCTCAATGAATGACTTGTTTCCCAGCAACCTGGCTAGACTTGATCAGCATCGAGTCAGGCCCAGTTTGTGGATTTTCCAGGTTTTTTCGTTTAAAGTTTATGTAAATAGAAATGGAGTTCTCAAATACAACAATAGAAACAAATGCATGCAAATGGCATATAGGGCATGTATTAGGGAAAGGTGCATGCAAATATGTGCGAGTTGGTAGACGTATTCACAAATGCTTTGCGTTATGAAAAAATAAATGTTTGTAAAGAATGTGTTCATCAGGCAACATTGCATGCCATAATGTGTATATTGGGAGAAATGCCCAGAAATATCTGTTCAAATTTTTATGCACAATTTTCATTTTCAACATTTGGGATGAACTACATTTAAGATGGGGGTGAGTGGGATACCAAACTGAGTGAAACTAAAATGGACAGACTCAACTAATTCTTGAAATAATGTGTTTCTGTTTGACCAAGTAAGACATCTGATTTTCACCAATCTGCTCTACCTACTGAAACCCACCATCCTATATCCCATACTGTTCCGGAGCTTTCCCCTAACCTGCAGGAATAGATTTTCAGGGGCAGTGCAGAGGAAGGTTAAATGCATCAGAGGGATTGACAAAAAGCAGGCACCCCACTTTGTGTGGGCAGAAGTGCTCAGTGCTTTCCGTTCAGGCAAAGCCATTCCTGGATATGACCCAAGGAATGCCAGACTTATTTAATTTGCATGCAATTTTAATCTGCACAATTTGGTTTGGTAATGCCAATACACAACAGGATATGCTCGACATAGTCTTCTTTTCAATGATGCCTGGCTGAATATTCTGAGAATCTAATCAGGTGTTTAACTACAGAAGTTAGATGGCTCTGGAGACAGGAGAACGTTTGTACTGGGGCTTTAGGAGCTCATGTTGTTGCATGAAATTACAACCTTTTGCAGAAGTAAAGAGCCACCTGGTCTCTGTGCAGACAGCCACCTTCCTTACTGACGAAATCACTTCTCAACAAGTCCCTTAGCCTTATCCGAGTGGTTGTCGGCTTTTGAAGCATTATCTCGCGGTAGGGGCGGGCTGCCTGAAAGAAGACAATGCTGAGCGTGCAATCCAGCTGTTCTTTGAGCCATTCATTTCTCCATCCTCTCTCTAGATCAAATATGGATGTGTGAGATTATTTCCCACAAAGCCAGAGACTATGGGAGGGGCACAGAAGGAACCGTGCTGAACTCCAACTTAATTATCTCACTTCCTACTAGTGATACAACATAGTGACTCTTCTTCTTAGCAATCCAATTCCAAATGACATTTATATTTATTTATTAATTACATTTCTATACTGCCCAATAGCCGGAGCTCTCTGGGCAGTTCACAAAAATTAAAAACATTCGAAGTATAAAACAAAAGTATAAAACCATACTGTAAAATACAATATAAAAGCTCAACCAGATAAAAACAGCAGCAATGCAAAATTACAAATTTAAAACAACAAGTTAAAATTTATTTATAGACTGTTAAAATGCTGGGAGAATAAAAAGGTCTTCACCTGGCGTCTAAAAGCATATAATGTAGGTGCCAAGCAAACCTCCTTAGGGAGCTCATTCCACAGCCAGGGTGCCACAGCAGAGAAGGCCCTCCTCCTGGTAGCCACCTGCCTCACTTCCTTTGGCAGGGGCTCATGGAGAAGGACCCCTGAGGATGACCTTAGGGTCCAGGCAGGTACATATGGGAGGAGGCGTTCCTTCAGATAACCTGGCCCCAAGCCGTTTAGGGCTTTAAATGTTAATACCAGCACTTTGAATCGGCCCCGGACCTGGACTGGCAGCCAATGAAGCTGGAAAAGGACTGGCGTAATGTGGTCTCATCGGCCAGTCCCTGTTAGTAAGCGTGCTGCTCTGTTTTGTACCAGTTGAAGTTTCCGGACCGTTTTCAAAGGCAGCCCCATGTATAAGGCATTGCAGTAATCCAAACGAGAGGTTATCAGAGCATGGACAACTGCAGCTAGGCTATCCTTTATAAGCTAGGCTAATAAAGGAGCAAAATGATCAAGTTCTGCTCCTTTTTAGAAACAAATGGTAAGTCAGGTAGCAGTAGTTGGCAGGAAGCATTTTGGGAGTCAGACAAACTGGAGAATGTCCAAAATAATCCAATGGGAAAAAGAGTCAAAGTCTCAATTTTTACACACACACAAACACACACACACATATGGCTTTGACCCTTTTTCCCATCGAAGTAGCATTTTGTGGTGCAATCACACTGTCAAAATGCACTCCCTGTCAAGTGTTCTTGCCAGAGATGCAACAATGAAAGCAAATTTTTTAAACATTAAATAGTATAAAATGATTTTTTTTTTTAACAAACATTTTAAAAAAGAGAGAGAGGAAGAAAAACATCTAAGCTGCTTTGGATTCCTAGCAAGAGAGAAAAGGGTGGGATATAATGTAGTTAATAAATGATACATTAAAAATAAAAGAGCTAAGCTTCTTACAAGCGGGTCCTAGCTGCATCACCAGGTGACTTTAATTCAAAGTTTTCCTCTGTGGAAACCGTTCAGTATAACATATACTGAAATCAACCACAAAAAGTTAAAAGAACAGAGTTATTTTCCTCCTCACCAGGGGTCTTCAAAACCTGCCCCCAGATGGCCATTCTGAGAGGTTACTGCTGATGCAGAGCAATGGATAAGGTTCTAATGATTAACAATCTAAGTAGGCTTATAGGAAATTTCTGGTCTTGGGTGGAATCCAATGCCTGGATCTGCTGGCCCATCCCTTCTTCATTCTCCACCCCCTCCCTGCTACTGGTAGGAAGCAAACTTTATGTTGGCATTCTTGAGAAGATGCCCAACTAATCCCATCCTTTTTTCCAGTCCCACTGAAGCCATTGCCGGAGGCTCCATACGCAATTGTTTTGGTGGTGCAATGAGGCAGTCTGATGAGAATTTCCACCTCAGCACTAAGATAGATGGAAGGAAAGATGCTGATTTTTTAAAAAAATAAATAAATAGGGGTGGGTGAAAGAGCGATGTTGAAGATCACCAAGATACTCTCAATTTTGTCTCAACACTCATGCACAAATTACACATTTGCACTTGTGATCACGGCTTGCTCTGCACAAATGCGTAATTTGTGCAAATCAATCAGTTATCAAATGGGAGACTTGCACAATATAATTTGAAGCCCTCCCACTGATGCCAGACGATAAAGACATCTGCTGTGTAATTCACAAAGTTTTATTAAACTAATAAACACTTCTTCACTCTTGAAAGGAGTGTGAATGCTAGGAACTATCCTCTAAGCTTAATTTGCCTAACTAAGCTAGGCAGTTCCCTTCAACTAAAGCAGCACTGTTTCCTACAGTCCAACAGGAACTTTAGCTCAGAGAGGGTCCTCTCCACTTTGTCCACTTGACCCTGTGGTGGACTCTGGGATCTGTCAACTCCAATGTCCCTTCCTCCTCAGGCAGAGACTGAATTCTCAAGGAGGGGATGGTCTCAGAGCAGTCTGCATTCTTGCTGATAAGCTTGTGGGAAGATTCATCCTTGACTCCTGAAGAGTCTTGGGAGAATCTCCTCCCCCACATCCTGTGTTGGCTGGTAAATTCCTGGTCCTTCTCCTTCTTCAGATTCTCAGTCTGATTGATCCCCCCCACTAGAGAGAACAGGCCTGATCCTTACACACAAATCCCCCAAATTTGTGCAACTCTCCTAATTTGCGCAAATTCCCTCCATAGAGTAAAGGAAGGCTGAGTAAGTCTAGTGAGGATATTTGCTTAAATTTGGAAATTTGCACAAATAGAACTGGGAATCAGGAATAAGACTAATGCAAGGACACATTGGACAAGCAGACACATCCTCATATTCACATTCAGAACTCCAAAAGAGGCATGTGCACATGTTTTTGAAGCAAAAAATGAAATCCTCATATATTCCCAGATATAAAGATGCTAGATAAAATTATTATTATTATTATTATTATTATTATTATTATTATTATTTAGATAGATAGCAAAACCCTAAATTATCTTAATGATTCCTGGAACATCACAAACATAGTAATTAAAATTCATTTTTCTCTATTTTTCTTCCTTCCTCCCTTTCTTCCTGAAAAGCGTATTAGAGGAAATGTGGTTTTCCCAATGTCCCAGAGGAAAATTATCCATTTGTAATTCATCCATTAGGGCTGCTTGAAATCCCAAAGGGATGTACATTCAGAATCAGCCACAACCTTTGTTTCATCTGAATTCACACACACACACACACACACACACACACACACACACACACACACACACACTTCCACCAAGGTTATGGTGTAATTGAGCTACATGGGTAAAACAGCAAATTGACTTGCAGAGCTGAGGTTTTGTAGGATTTGCTCCTCTGCTAGTTTTCAGCTGCTCCGCTCAACTGCTCCTTTACCTCTCAGGCCTTTTATGCAGCCAGAAATGGAATACTCTTCCCGTCCCCCAAAAGAAGAAGGAGAAGAAGAAAGAGACAAATACGAACAGTGCTCCAAATGACTGCCCTGAGAGCCAGTGAGGCAAGAATGTTAAACCTGTAGCTTGCAGTGTAATGGTGAATGAGGTGACATGATAGATAGATGAAGGCAAACCAGCTGTTACAACCCATTATTTGGCTCCCTGATTCCAAACACATTTTAACTTGGGAAGAAATTCCATCAATTTCACTCCAACGTATATCAAAATGTGTGTGCTTCTGTGTCAAATTAGATGCAACATCGGAGATCTGTGAACAAGGATTGACTTGCCAATGGTGGGTGCAAAAGAGTGAGGGGGGAGATCCAGATAAGGACCACAGTGTGAATATTAAACACATACACAAACACACTTTTCTTTCTCCGGCATTGCTTTCCCAGTAAAAATCAACACTGTCTTTTTTTTCAAAAATTGTTTATTATTTACACTGATTTTTCAAGCTGCCTTTAAGAGTAAGACCCTCTGAACTTGGTGTTTTGTTCCCATAAAACAAAATATACCAGTATGGGGACTGGTATGTGATAGTCCATGGGCAAAGAGGAGGTTCAGGTAGGCAGATTTTTATTACAAAAGCGACATAAGGGGAAATTTAATTTCCACCTGTCCTCACTGTGATGGATCCAGTCCCAATACACACTTTCTAGTAATCCCTAAAGTGGGGGGATTAAAACATGGGTGATTTAAAAGTTGTACATTTCTCAAAATCTGTGCATTATGAGAAAGTTTTGCATTATGAGAAAGTTGTGCATTTGTCAAGTACACATTTATGAATGCAAACCCAAGTCTGGGAATCTGGAAACGTTTGGGGATAAAATGCACTCTTGTTCATGTTCGAGGCTACACATGGGTCATTTTCTTGTGGCATGTGGACTGAAAGGAAATTGTCATACATGCCCAAATATGGCCCAAATGTTAGTAAATACTTGATCCATAATGGGACCCTGTAATCCAGGCTTCCCCAACACCCAATGAGTTGTCACGACAGGCAGAACAGACAGAATAGTACTATTTTTTTATTTTTTTACATTTGTATACCACCCAATAACTGAAGCTTTCTGGGCAGCTCACACCAATTAAAACCACCAGAGCCAAATACTTAATATCAATCCTCCATTCTGTCTAAAACAGAAACAATGTGTCAAGCACAAGAAGAAAATGCAGCATATTTCATCAGGATCATGATGGTGTTGTGTTCAGTTGCATTCCAAAGGTCCTAATTGCAGTAAAACGGCAAGAGACAGTGTGGTGTAGTGGCTAGAGTATTGGACTGGGAGTCAGGAATCTGGGTTCTAGTCCCTATTCAGCCATGGAAGCACACTGGGTGACTTTCAGCCAGTCACAGGCCTTAGCTAGACCTAAGTTTTATCCCGGGATCGTCCTGGGGTCGTCCCTGCCTGCCCCCAGGATCCCCTGTGTATCATGTACATGAACAGGGATGATCCTGGGATAAACTTTAGGTCTAGCTAAGGCCACAGACTCTCAGCCCAACCTACCTCACAAGGGCCTAATCTACACCAAGCAGGACATTGCACTATGAAAGTGGTACAAAAGCAATATATAAAAGGCAGGAGCTACACTACTACTTTATAGCAGTATTGAAGTGCACTGACTGCTGCTGGGGCCCATTGACACAGACCATATACCACTTTCTTACTGCTTTCTTGGTGCTGTATCCTTCTTGGTGTGACCCCTGCTTTTGATATACTCCTTTCATACTGCAATATCCTGCTTGGTGTAGATTAGACCAAGGTGGTTGTTGCGAGGATAGAAATGGAAAGAATGAGGATTACGAACACTTCCTTGGGCTCCTTGGAGGAAAAAAAGGTGGGATATAAATGCATTAAATAAATAAGTAAAATAATAAAATATCAGCTGGACAGGGGGGTTCAGTGGTAAACTACCACCACCCTCCAGTGTGGAATGTGGTGGAACCCGAAACCACGGGTTCCTGTGGTTCGCTGAGTGGTGGTCAAAGACTCTCAAGACACAATTTCTCTCTCCTTAGAAGGTTTATTACGAGCAGCGCTGCAAGGTGGCAGTCTAAAAAACTGCCCAATAATTTCAGGAAATGTCAACATATTTATAGGGTCAGTTCTCTTTAGATACCATGGCAGAACTTTCCCCACCAGTCATAATACAGTTCTGAAAATGCAACAACCAATGAGAAGCCAAGCATTTAGGCATGTACAGAGTTGAGTGCTTCTCTGACTAGAAGATACTATATTGCAAAAGTTACAGGAAAACAACTCCATCTGTTACTTTCTTGGTTATCTTGCTTTGCAGACATCCTCCACCCTCTGACTGCCGGGGTGGACAACGCCTGTTTTGTCACACAGTTTCAGCATCAACTTAATTCTAAAAGCAATTGCAGCATTAAAAATAAGTTTTAAAAGAACAGGAAACCATGAACTTTATGAACTATAGCTAAGGCTGATAGGCCATTTCCCTATACCTAGGGGCATAGTAAAAGAGCCAGCTAAATTTCCACAACAGGAAGTACAATATATTTTGTATTACGGCAATGCAACATTTTCTTTCTTTCTTCAAAATAAAACTGGCCAGTTTAAGATTTCTTTTTAAAAGCACGAATAATGATGTGTGGTATTTGACCCTTGAGCTTCTGCTGAAAGCAAGAATTTAGCTCTGTTTTCTCCCTCCTCTTTCTTTCTTTTCTTTTTCTGTTAGCAGTTTGATTACCCTGCCCTGCCCTTATGTTTTAATATGAGCTCCGTGGCTTAGCAGAGGCTTGTTTCTGTTTGACGCCACCAAATTCTCTGTTCTTTTGAGGCATTCAACACAAAGGGAAAGGAAAGGAAAGAAGAAAGAGACACACACAATGGTCAAAAGATTTTCCCAGGGATCTGAGCTACTAAGTAAGCAGTACAAGCCTTCGTTTGAAACACAAGCTTGGATTTGATTTCACCGTGCGGTGCCGATTCCAGACAAACTGTATGTTGCTGAACTTGTTAGAAAAGGGAAAGAGGGAGAGTGGACAGTTGTGGAAAGGACAGTTTCCATCGATACCAAAAAAAGATCCTCTAGTAGCTTTGCTAATATAATAAATGTAACTTATTGCTCTTTTCCACCCCTAATTCTCTGGATTCCAAGGACCTGTGAGTCACACAAATGCTGCATATTGAGCCACAAATTACCATCCCTCCTGCAATTTCAAGGCATAGTTGTAGGAACATTGTCTATGCTCACAACAAAGATAACTTCACAAATCTCACTTATTAGACTAATGATAGCTACATGCTACCTCCAGGTTCAGAGGCTGTATACCTGGAGAACTAGAGAGTGGGCGGGAGAGCTATTTACTTTATTTATTCATTGCATTTATATCCTGCCTTTTTTCCTTCAAGGAACCCAAGGCGGCATACATAATCCTCCTCCTCTCCATTTCATCCTCACAACAGCAACCCTGTGAGGTAGGTTGCGCTGAGAGTCCATGACTGGCTCAAAGTCACCCAGTGGGTTTCCTTGGCTGAGTGGCGACTAGAACCCAGATCTCCTGACTCCCAGTCCAACACTTTAGCCAGTACACCACTATTGGCTCCATTCCCTGCTCCTGGGATTTCCAGAGGCATCTAGTGATTGGCCTTTGTGGGAAACAGGATGATGAACTACTTAGTGGGGAACCTTTCCACCCACCCACCCATTGAAGTTCACACTCCCTTGGGGATAGTTTGTCAAGAGTTGCATGGACAGAGTGGGTGGGGCTGAAGCAAGTGGTGGGGAAGACAAGAGTCCAAAGTAGCCAGGGCCAACCAGGGCTGGTGTCAGACACCTGCTGAGGGCCCATCCCCCTGCAGGGGCCCACTAACAAGCACCCCCAGGACTTGTTCCTCCTCTTCACCATTGCTGCAACCTGCTTGTTGCCCTACCTCTTCTTCTGGCTTAGCCAACAGTGGTGATGAGAAGGAGAACCTGCAGGTGCCCCTGCCTACTTGCTGTCCGGCTCAGCCTGTCATGCAATAATGAGAAAGAAAATGAGGACCAATTGAGGAGGTCTTGACCAAAGGTCCTCAAAAAACTGGAACCATCTCTCTCTCTCTCTCTCTCTCTCTCTCTCTCTCTCTCTCTCTCTCTCACACACACACACACACACACACACACACACACACACACACTCCTGGACATGTCTACATGGGGAGGTATCCCAGGGATCACCCCGGGATCATACCTGTGTGTCCACATGAAGCACAGGGGATCCCAGTGGCAGGGAGAGATGATCCTTCCCTTTCCCTGGGATATCTCCCTACCCTTTAATCGTGTTTTTCCCATGGTCTCAGAGTGATCCTGAGACCATGGGAGGTGTGGTCCACCATCACAGTTTTGTGCTGGCTCCTCGCAAGTAACCACAAGGAGCCGGGAGCCGGGCACAGGGCATGGAACTTACTTTTTCATTTGAGCCCTCGAGTGCTCATCTTCATTAAAAAAGCAAAAAAGCAAAATGGCAGGCGTGACATCCTCCATTCCTCCATCCTCCCATGACGTTGCACGCCGTGTGTAGATTGAGGGGGAGGATCTCATGAGCATAATACAGTGAGATCCTCCCCCTCCCTCCCACAACCCCATGTGGTGTTGACATGCCCTCTCTCTCTCTAACCCCCCACCACTTTCTAACATGCCCTTTAACTCTCTCTCTCTTTCTCTGTCGCTCCCCAACTTCTTCCCTCTCCAGTGGGCTGCTTTGGGATGGTCAGATTCCTCTTGCCAGATATCTGAACTGATGGCTTGCAGAGGACTTTTGAAATTAAGCCGAGGATGCCATGAACCCCGTATGACCCCAGGATGCCAACCATTGACATAGGCCTTTGGTGGGACCCAGAAGGGCTCTTCTTATGTTCTTAGGCATTATTGAAGGCTTTTTATCACTTGCTCTCTGCATTCCCTTTCTCTGCAAAAGGCTGTCCTCCACTGATATAAACATCAAGGGGATAAATCCAATAATAATCAAAATGAAAAAGGATCGTGAGGGATTTCAACAGAAGGGCAAACTTTTCCATGGAGATTCTCATCTGCTGAAGTGGGGAAATTAACTAATAATGAAGTTCTCAAACAGAAAGAGGGGACACACATCATAATCTGTTGTGCCGTTTCCATTTGAACTAAGCTAAAATTTCTTTGGAGACAAGTTTCTGGGGAAATTCCTGAGATTTTCCTTTCTTGTTTCCTTACACTTCCGATAAAGAAACCCCCCTCCTTTTCAGAATTTACTCTAAACATTCTCCACATTTTCTGTATGTGTGGTCAGTTGTTGATGCCATTCATAGTGGTAGCAGAAGGAGGAGGACGAGGAAGAGGAGGAGGACGAGGAGAGAATGAAGTAAGATGCTGTGTTAGTGTTACTTATCCGTCCCAAAAAAATGGATGAAATGATCCCCCCACAAATTTCTTTATCTGAAAATGGGGTACAAAATTTTGAGAGCCTAGCTGGGCACAGCTTCTTATATTCCTATGAGAGCCATGCTGGATCAGACCAGGAATCTTTTCCCATAGCATCTAACCATATGCCATTGGGAAGCCCACAAGCAGGACAAGAATACAAGAGCATCCTCCCACTGAAGTTCTCAGCAGCTGGAATTGAGAGACATCCTCTTTTAATGCCAGCCAACTTAATGGCCATCACTACATCTTGTGGTACCAAACATTATAGTTTAACTATGTGCAACTCTAGGTTCTATGTATCCTGAGTTGTAAAGCTTACTGAATTTGGAAGGGCTCTGAGAACACTGAAAAGGAGTGGCTTTCACATCTTCTGCCTACAGTGAGCACTTCCTATTTGTCAGTTTCAAGGAATCCAGGTATCCTCCATGCAGTTCCTTTTCAGTGCTGGGGATAGGGTGACCATATGAAAAGGAGGACAGGGCTCCTGTATCTTTAACAGTTGTATTGAAAAAGGAATTTCAGCAGGTGTCATTTGTATATATGGAGAACCTGGTGAAATTCCCTCTTCATCACAACTGTTAAAGCTGCAGGAGCTATACTAGAGTGACCAGATTTAAAGGAGAGCAGGGCACCTGCAGCTTTAACTGTTGTGAGAAGAGGAAATTTCACCAGGTTCTCCATATCTACAAATGACACCTGCTGAAATTCTTTTTCAATAGAACTGTTAAAGATACAGGAGCCCTGTACTCCTTTTCATATGGTCACCCTAGCTGGGGAGAACTTTCAACAAGGTGAATGTTTGGCTGGAATTTAGGTGGGATGGAGAGGTGGCAACAAAGATGAAGTGAACTTCGAGGATGGAGGCAAAACTCAATGGCTACACCACCTTCTCATCCCAGGCTTCCCATTGTTCCATCCACAGTTTTTAATTCCCCTGAACAACTCTACATCATAACATCATGGCATTCTGGAGAGAAACTGGTGAGCCACACTGCTGGCCACCATTACTGATTGGTTGAATCCTAGCTTCTGTGTTTTCCAAAGGATTCTGGGTAATATTCAGGACTTTTTACTGAAGAGCCATAGGCCAAGCCTCTTGTACCTCACCATACTCTGCATGACAAGAATATGTATCCCAGAGCACACCAAGCACAACCCTGAGACTTCACATTACTGAGAAGATCAGCCTGTTGAGTAATGGCTTTAGAAGCTGATTAGTTATGGCACAGACTGGGTTTCTGGCACATAACCTTTTCTGTTAAGTCTCTGTCTGGGCCTTCCAGAGACTAGCAGAGATTGCAGCGGTTCTCAGCCAAGTCAGCAAAGATGTTAATTAAGACAAAGATTCATGTAGGTTAAAATAAACCTTTTACTGGCAAATAAATATATAATTTAGTTATGGCAGTACAGATACAAATACTTACAAACGGTCAGTCAATACAGCTCACATCAAGTTGGGTAAGAGACATGGAAGTAAAGTGAACATGAAAACACATTTACTTTTATAGACAACCTGTACAATGATGCAACTCCTTGCAACCCTTAATTGAAGACAATCAGTTAGACAATTATTCAATTATGACACTCAATGTCCAGGTGTAGAGTTGATCTTTAAGTTTCTACTGAGTCCTTTGTTCCTCCAGATCCTCAGCAATTAACAGAGCAATGGAAAACATAACCAGGATCCATTCCAGGATCCAACACAGCCATGGTGAAGCTTGTTTACTGATCAATTCTAAGCTGCTCCGGGAGCCTTTTTGGCTGAGGAGTGGAATAAAAATACTCTAAATAAACAAATACTGATGCTTTGGAGGAAATTTCAGGTCTGACCTCAGATGTCAGCATCACTAGACATCTACCAATTCCCACCCCCTAGCATGAGAACCACTGCTGACCCATAGATCCCCGTGGCTAGCATGCTTCTCTCCTCTAAGCAAGTGAGCCAGGGATCTGGAAACAAAGCCTTATGAGGAGGGACTGAAAGAACAGGGCATGTTTAGCCTGGAGAAGAGAAGATTGAGGGGAGACATGAAAGCACTCTTCAAATACTTGAAAGGTATTCACACAGAGGAGGGCCAGGATCTCTTCTTGATCTTCCTAGAGTGCAGGACACGGAATAATGGGCTCAAGTTACAGGAAGCCAGATTCCGGCTGGACATCAGAAAAAACTTCCTGACTGTTAGAGCAGTACGACAATGGAATCAGTTACCTAGGGAGGTTGTGGGCTCTCCCACCCTAGAGGCATTCAAGAGGCAGCTGGACAACCATCTCTCAGGGATGCTTTAAGGTGGATTCCTGCATTGAGCTGGGGGTTGGACTCGATGGCCTTATAAGCTCCTTCCAACTCTACTATTCTATGATTCTATGAAGCAAAGGGAAGGAGAAACAGCCTCCACTCACCATGCCTTCTTTTTTTGGATGGCTGTGTGGATTGGGACCAAAGGGGATAGATCAAGCAAAATGGGCAGCAGCAACAGTAGTCAGGAAAAAAAATGGGTCCATTCAAGGAGGGTATGCCACGACACAGGCTCTGAACACCAGACCTCACGTCTGCCACCACTTACTATGGGGCGACACAGGCTCTGAACAACAGACCCGGCCGAGGCTACTCCCTGCTCAAGCCAAGCACCACCACTTGATACGCCTGAGGCAAGGGATAAAGCCCACCTTCCTCCAAACTATGTGGAGAAAGGGGTTTAAAATGGAGAAGGATTTTAATATATATAATAATGCGCTGTGAGTTATATCTGCTTAGGTGAATGATTGTCAGAGTGGGTGTTATATGTGTAAACTTAAGATGATAAATGCCAAACAGACACGTGGGATTTTTGTGGTAGTTTAAAAACAAAACAAAATTTATTTTTAAAAGTTCATAAGCTTTGTTTCAAATAACAACATTTAAAAACCTTTTTGAAACCTTTCATACAATCCGGTCACTCTCACATTCGCGCTTTCCTTTTTCTCACACAATCACTCTCGAACTTTCTTTATTCTCAGTATTGATTAATATACTTCCACTACGTGCACACCACACTCTAAAGACACCACTCACTACACTGACTCTCAAATTTCCCAGAACTTAAGTACCATAAACACAGAGAGCACTACAGACTCTAAGAGTACCTAACAAGTCTCGCTGAAAAGATCTCTCAATCCCCTCAGTCATTCCCTTATATATCATTCCTCCCCACTCCCAAGACATTCTAACTCTGCCCACTCAGGCCAACATTCTACAAACCACAGACTTAAAAACTGCAGACATACATTTGGAATTGACTTGTGGGGTGAAACGCCACAGGTATCAGTGATGGCATTTTGCTCGAACCCTCCCAAGCCTCCCCTACCCCCAACTCTGAACCCTTGATAAATCTCGGAGTAATTCCAGGATTTTGAAGAACGAAGTTGGGAAACACACCCAATACTGGAACATCTATACTTTAAAAAGAAAAGAACAGAAAACAGGTAATCTTCCAGATGTAATGGGGGTTATAGGTATTCACAAATGAGAAGAAAAAACTGTCACCAATTATATTTGGTGTATATGGTGGGAGAAGAGATGCACCTTTACAGCCTCTGCCTTGCTGATCCCCAAAATAGTTTGCTAACAATTATTTAAGATGATGAAAGGGCCACGTGAGATCGGAACGTTTTCCCTCCTTTGATGTCACAAACATCAACTGCTCCCCCTTTTTCTTTTATTTCAAAATCACACGGCAAGGCACCAAGGTCATTTCAAGACAGCTGCTGAACCCAGAGCAAAGGGTTGTTTGTTCTCAGCTTTAATCACAAACAAATTTGGAAACCTTTTTGGTGCATTAGAAAGAAGAAGAAAAAGCAGCATGCCGGGGGGGGGGGGGACCCTGTGCACGCTCTGAAGGCCAAAAGCACCAGCTATTAGTGTGACATCCCATTCCACAGCTTTTGTCCTAGCTGCCTTATGAAATGCAATTTTGTATTAGCAGGGATGAGCTTTTTTGTGCCTTTTAACAAGCATGGCCTGGCAGCTTTCAGAGTACTTCATGTGCAATCCCTGCCAATACAATACACAATTTCCAGCATGTCACACAGTTGAACTGGTAAAACAGCATAGACTCATCTGATGCTGCCGCTGCCACCGCAGTCCCTGTAGCGACGGTGATGGAGCCAGGTAAGGGGGCAGGGAGGTGGGAGGCTTACCTGTGTCCATCGCAGTCCATCGCGGGCTTCAATTGAGGCCCCAGCTTCAAGCAGAAGAGGCCACGGCCTTCTCTTCTGCTTGAAGCCGGGGCCTCAATTGTAGCCCGTGACGGACCACGACGGATGCAGGTAAGGGGGTGGAGGGGTTGGCCTTCTGCCAGCACTGCCATCCATGTGGCAGTGGCAGACCCAGGTAAGGGGGCAGGGAGGAGGGAGGCTTACATGTATCCGTCATGGTCCATCGTGGGCTTCAATTGAGGCCCCTGTTGATGCTGGAAGTGATGGCTGAGGCCTCTTCCGGCTTCAAGCTGGGGCCTCAATTGAAGCTTGCAATGGACTGTGATGGATGCAGGTAAAGGGATGGGGGTTGGCCTACCTGGTGGCGGTGCAGCCAGGTAAGGGGGCAGGGAGGACAAGGCTTACCTGTGTCCATTGCAGTCCGTCATGGGCTTCAATTGAGGCCTGTCTGAAGCCGGAAGTGAAGGCCGATGCCTCTTCTGGCTTCAAGCTGGGGCCTCAATTGAAGCCTGTGATGACACACAGGTAAGGGGGTGGGGGTGTTGGCTTACCTGGTGCCACTGGCACCGCCATCCATGCAGTGATGGTCGCAGAGCAGAGGACGGGCAGATCAGCCGGAAGAGGATCGGGGGGGGGGGTCTGTGCACAGCCCTAATATATATCTTTCGCAGATAGTTAAATTATGAAATCCACTACCACAAGATGTAGCGATGGCCATCAATTTGGATGGCTTCAAAAGGTGGGTGGATAAATTCCTGGAGGAGAAGGCTATCAATGGCTACTAGTCCTGATGGTTGTGTGTTACCTCCAGTATTTGAAGCAGTAAGCCTGTGTGCAGCAATTTCTGGGGAACATGGGTGGGGTGCTATTGCACCATGTCCTGCTTTGTTGATCACAATACTGGTTGGCCAGTGTGCGAACAGAGTGCTGGACTAGTTGGAACCTCGGTCTGATCCAAGACGGCACTTCTTTTCTTCTTATCTTTGCATTGCTTGAAAGAAGGGAGTGTGCAGAAATCTGAAATTAGGCTTTTTCTGGAACCTGTCCCACAGCGACATAACTAATCAGTTTGGAGGAGCCTTCTCATTGCCACATTCCATAACAAATGCCTGTATTCATATGGTCTTAGCTTGTCACAAGGATAATATTTGTGTGATTGCAATACCATATTAAATAATTCATGCAAACTGTGTTCCTGCTGGCTGTCACTATATTAACAGCCCATTCATTTTGGGCGTTGTTCTGACAATGCATTAACATGGCTTTTGCCAGCAGGAGTCTAATCTATTGCTTCAAGTCTTCCTTGTTGCCTTCACAAATCTCTCCCTTTTGCTACACAATATAGTCGATTGTACAGAAAAATGATTCAGCGAGGCAGCACATACATCACTATAGAAATCACTCCACTGGTGGCATGGCCAAGATACAGTGTGCATTTTGTAAGCTTCAACATCCACAGAAGCACAGAACCACAGAGGCAAACAAAGTGGAATCCAGCCAAGTAAAGATCAGCGGTGGTTGAGAAGAAATCCTGGGTTTCTAAATTGCAGTGGACTGCACATAAGATTAAAGAAAAGGATGCAGGAAAAATCACTAAAGCCCACAAAGATACAAACACACTGACATTTCAAACTCATAATAAGTTAATGATAATGCACATGGAACAGGGATGGAGAACCCAAAGTCCTTAGCCTGATTACAAAAGTTCTCTACAATTGATTAGAGATGTATGGGAATTTCATTTTTGCTTGCACAACCTGTGAGCATGCCCTGTTGACAACTTCAGACATGATGGCATGAGCATGTGTCCTTCAGAAGTGTTCCTGAATTTCTGAATACGTGTTGGCATTCAATTTGTATAAATTTCTTTAAATGAATTGCCTGAATTAATTTCATAATTTGCAAAAATTTCCCTGGTAAACCAAATCAGCCCCACTTTAGTCTAGGAGAGAAATTTGCATAAGTGTGTGTGGATTTTAATCTGCACAAACTGAAAGGGGAGAATTTGCCCAAATTCTACATGTGATCACTGCTTGATTTGTGAAATTTTCCTGCTCATGAAAAGTAGGACTGTGCTCCACTCCATTTTGGTTCCTCGAATCTGGAGCAGAGAGACCTGATCTGCCTTCGCCAAAGGTAGATCCGAATCGAGTCGGGGGAGCTGCGGACTGAGGCGAAGTGGTTCGCCTTGATCCGGAGCTCCGGACGCAGGTAAGTGGGGGGGCTCACTTCGTGCCGGCGCCGCTGTAGTCCTTGCAGTGATGGCAGTGGAGCCAGGTAAGGGGATAGGGGGGCTCACCTGCCTCTGTCGTGGTCCGGCGCCGGCTTCAACTGAGGCCCAGGCCTCAAGCCGGAAGCAGGCCGCAGCCTCTTCCAGCTTGAAGCCTGGGCCTCAGTTGAAGCTGGCGCTGGACCACGACAGACAAAGGTAAGTGGGGAGGGGGGTTTACCTGGTTCTGCCACTGCAGTCTGTGCAGTGACAGTGGCAGAGCCAGGTAAGGGGGCAGGGGGGAGGGGGGTCTTACCATATCTGACCATTGTACCTTCCAGAGGGGATCTTTACAGGGCAGAGGGAGTTCACCTCTCTGATGCAGGGAATGCTATTTTCCTGCAGGATCTGTATGTGGGTTTGCTGGACTTTTTCCAGGATTGGTGGGGGTAGGGCACCTAAGCTGAGGCTTGGTGTCCTGCAGTGGTGGGATGTGTGGGAATTTGCTATGCCAGAATAGGGACGGTGATCACTCTGGCACCTTTTAGGTAATTGACATATCCGGAGCTCCTGCTCCTCACGAGTTTCACGGTATGCCTTCGGAGATCCTCTGGCCTCATCTACTCATGTAGTTCCAGTCAGCAGTCTTGGAACCATATTCTGAAATAAGTCTTTTATTCCCCTTGGCCAGTATGGCATGAAGGGGAGAAACAGTAATTGTGGCGTGGAGGAGGGAATAAAGGCCTCACGTGGGCCACATGAGGCAGGGGTGGGCCAAGCCTACCAAGGCTTGGTCCCACCCCTTACTCGGCCTCTCTGGTCTTTTCAGCACCCACTCTATGTCGCTTAGCCAGTTGCTCCCTTTGCGGGAGGGGCTGAGTAGGTTTTTTTCCTTCCTACAAGTTGTGGGGAGGTTTTTGCCTACTCCATACTTGAGGTTTTACCGGGAGGATGGATAAATAGGTCGATTTGTCAGCAGGATGTGCAGGAATTTGCTATCCCAGAATAGGGACGGTGACCAGTCTGGCATCTTTTAAGTGATTGGCATAGCCAGAGCTCCTGCTCCTCATGAGTTTCACGGCTCACGTGTCTGGATATGGTATGCCTTTGGAGATCCTCCAGCCTCATCTACTCAGGGCTTTACAGCTCTGCATGGAGATGATGTGGGGTGGTCTCCCTACACTTTTGAATATATGAAAGGGGGCCGGGTTACCCGACTCCTGGATTAAGAGAGTGGCTCTCCCTTAAACCAGGCAATTAGCCTGAGATTAGGACATATTGCTTCCCACACTTTTCACATGCAGTTCCAGGGAGGGGTTGAATCTCCCTTGTTGTTAAATAAAGACGCCCTAGTTTATCCCAAGCTCTGGTGTCTGTGTCTTTATTCTGTGCTTCCTTCTCCACTCGCAATGCTATTGCTTCCCCCACCTGCTTGAAGCCTATCCATCGGGTTTTAAGAATAACCCATGCACCAGTAGCTTAGTACTGCAGATGTACTAAGCTTGGCACAGAGGGTTTCACTCGGTGGTGTAAACTGACAGGCATTGCTGGTTGGGATTAGGGCAAGAGAAGACATATATGTGTCTGTTTGCATCATCTATTTTTAGCCACAACAACACAGAATTTAAGAAATGACTTTCTTCACAGATGTGAAATGCACACAGAATACTTTTTCACTTCTCCTTCCACCCACGATTGTTTCCCTTAAAGCAAAATCATTCACACAGATGATGCTTCATGGAGTGCGCAATGAAAAGATTAGTTCAAGCATTAATAAAATCCATTGGAAATGCCAGATACTGAAAGCATTAGAGATGAGGTATTATTTATTTATTTATTTATTTATTTATTTTGAGTGAGAGAGGTTTTTTCCTTCTTCTAAAACAATGAAAGGGGGGGAATCATGTCTCCCCCTTCCAACCTTTAAAAGAACAAAAAGTTATGAGCCACAGTCCAGAAAGGCAAATTACACAGGTGCGAGAACAAAAAAAGAAAGTCTTGTGACATCTCAGAAAGACTTAACAAGGTCATTGTGCTATTAGCTTTGTAGGCTGGTGCTCACTTCGTCAGATCTGTAATATGGTCTAACATGCAGCAGCCGAGTGGAGTCAGAGCTGATGGGGATCCAGGGCTGGCACTTCGGGGATTAGCAGGGACACTGATTTGATCTGTTACTCACACACACCTCCAGACTTTCCTGTTCTGTCAGAGCTTGGCTTCAATTCTCACTGTAGCTAGAGGGAAATGAATATATTGCTTGCAGCATAGGGATGCTGCAAGCACCTGACTGCATAGGGGAGTCCTATGGACTCTCCTTCCCCATGTCTGCCCCCCCCCCCAGACCCAGTCAAACTCTCCCCACAAGAGTGTGGACCTCCACCCTGGCACTGGCAAGACCCAGGTGAGTGCTTGACATCCACCCAGCAACTGATACTGTGCTCTTCCTCTTCCTGCATCAATGGTGGCTGCCGCCGATGCATCGGGGCAAACTGCACAATCTCTGGAACCGCCATAAATTGTGCCCCTCCCCCTGGTGCTAATTTCTCTGTGAACTTTTGCCACAGCTCTATTTTAAGTATTATTTATTTATTTATTTATTTATTACATTTTTATACTGCCCAATAGCCGAAGCACTCTGGGCGGTTCACAAAAATTAAAACCATGATATTGTAAGCCTATGCGGCAGGGTCTTGCGATTTACTGTTTTACTCTGTACAGCACCATGTACATTGATGGTGCTATATAAATAAATAAATAAATAAATAAATAATAATAATAATAATAATAACCAACAAGTTAAAAAACACAAATACAAAATACAATATAAAAAGCACAACCAGGATAAAACCATGCAGCAAAATTGATATAAGGTTAAAATACAGAGTTAAAACAGTATAATTTAAGTTAAAATTAAGTGTTAAAATACTGAGTGAATAAAAAGGTCTTCAGCTGGCGACGAAAGCAGTACAGTGTAGGCGCCAGGCGGACCTCTCTGGGGAGCTCGTTCCACAACCGGGGTGCCACAGCGGAGAAAGCCCTCCTCCTAGTAGCCACCTGCCTCACTTCCTTTGGCAGGGGCTCACGGAGAAGGGCCCCTGTAGATGATCTTAAGGTCCGGGTAGGTACATATGGGAGGAGGCGTTCCTTCAAATAACCTGGCCCCAAACCGTTTAGGGCTTTAAATGTTAATACCAGCACTTAGAAACCATCTTTCTAAGATAGGGGAAGCAACCTCTAGGTGCTGTGGGAATCATATACGCCAATTTAAGAAGCTGTGCTGTGCACCACCGTAACATGGCTGCCATGGAGGTATGGCAAACAAAAAGTAACATGCCATGATGCCTGACTACTAGATGGGTGCTGAGTTCCAACAAATTCAACAGCTCCTTTGAATTTTCAGCACAAACAGAAACTTATTGCACTGCAATCCCAGTTGCAGGTAA
Organism: Elgaria multicarinata webbii; assembly: GCF_023053635.1. Lineage (NCBI taxonomy): Eukaryota > Metazoa > Chordata > Lepidosauria > Squamata > Anguidae > Elgaria > Elgaria multicarinata. The sequence goes on along the minus strand of NC_086185.1, from coordinate 16,343,325 downwards.
GAAAATATACTAATAACAAAAGCGGGAGTGGGGAGTGGGTAGGACAGCTTGGTGGGCACCAGAAAAGGTGTCCAGCTCATTGGTGTTCATGGGCACCACATTGCCTAGCCTTGCTCTAAACTAAGTGCAAATGATACAGAAACTGGATCCACAATTACATGATCATATTACTTTTGCTTTCACTTTCACTTGTAACATATGGAAATTTCAAGTTGGTGAAGGCAATCAAAGGCTTTTGCATGGCATTGCAAGTTGGCTACTTTACATGGGATGGGATGGGATGAGTTGGATAAGTCTTACATGGGATGGGATGAGTTGGATAAGCTTTACATGGGATAGGATGAGTTGGCTACTTTAAATGGGATGGGATGGGATGAGTTGGATATGCTTTACATGGGATGGGATGAGTTGGCTACTTTACATGGGATGGGATGGAATGAGTTGGATATGCTTTACATGGGATGGGATGAGTTGGCTACTTTACATGGGATGGGATGGAATGAGTTGGATATGCTTTACATGGGATGGGATGAGTTGGCTACTTTAAATGGGATGGGATGGGATGAGTTGGATAAGTCTTACATGGGATGGGATGAGTTGGATAAGCTTTACATGGGATGGGATGAGTTGGCTACTTTAAATGGGATGGGATGGGATGAGTTGGATAAGTCTTACATGGGATGGGATGAGTTGGATAAGCTTTACATGGGATGGGATGAGTTGGCTACTTTACATGGGATGGTATGGGATGAGTTGGATAAGTCTTACATGGGATGGGATGAGTTGGATAAGCTTTACATGGGATGGGATGAGTTGGCTACTTTAAATGGGATGGGATGGGATGAGTTGGATAAGTCTTACATGGGATGGGATGAGTTGGATAAGCTTTACATGGGATGGGATGAGTTGGCTACTTTACATGGGATGGTATGGGATGAGTTGGATAAGTCTTACATGGGATGGGATGAGTTGGATAAGCTTTACATGGGATGGGATGAGTTGGCTACTTTACATGGGATGGGATGGAATGAGTTGGATATGCTTTACATGGGATGGGATGAGTTGGCTAAGCTTTACATGGGATGGGATGAGTTGGCTACTTTAAATGGGATGGGATGGGATGAGTTGGATAAGTCTTACATGGGATGGGATGAGTTGGATAAGCTTTATATGGGATGGGATGAGTTGGCTACTTTAAATGGGATGGGATGGGATGAGTTGGATAAGTCTTACATGGGATGGGATGAGTTGGATAAGCTTTACATGGGATGGGATGAGTTGGCTACTTTACATGGGATGGTATGGGATGAGTTGGATAAGTCTTACATGGGATGGGATGAGTTGGATAAGTTTTAAATGGGATAGGATGAGTTGGCTACTTTACATGGGATGGGATGGAATGAGTTGGATATGCTTTACATGGGATGGGATGAGTTGGCTAAGCTTTATATGGGATGGGATGAGTTGGCTACTTTACATGGGATGGGATGAGTTGGCTACTTTAAATGGGATGGGATGGGATGAGTTGGCTAAGCTATCCTTAGTAGCAAGTGAATGTTCAGAGATTTGTTTATTTATTTATTTGGACATCTTCTGTAGGTTTCTGGTGTAGACACACTCTGGTGAGTGATGATTGCAACATCCATGGAGTATGTATATTCTCCAGAACATCTGCCCTCCACAAACAAGAAGATGAACATTAGAACATCAGAAGTGCCCTGCTGGATCAGACCAAGGGTCCATCTAGTGCAGCCCTCTGTTTACACAGTGGCCAACCAGCTGTTGACTAGGGACCAACAAAACAGGACATGGTGCAACAGCACGCACTCACCCATGCAACTGGTGCACACAGGCTTACTGCCTCAAATACTGGAGATGTCAGCCCCTGATGCCAGCACTGGCAAAATAAATAAATAAAAGGGGCTGAGAGTCTGACTCAAATGCAGAAATGTCTAGTTATGACACTACTAAGTGCTTCCAGAGAACACTAGAGGTTGAATACAAACCCTGTGGGGAACTGCAATTAATGTGGACTCGGATTAATTCACTCCACTCTTTTTTCTTCTTCAAGTCAAACTTCAACTTTGATTAGTTCAGCTAGTTTGATTAGTTCATTTAAAACTGATCTAATCAAAGCGAAGTTTGACTTCAATTAAAATGTAAACTGAATGGCATGTACCGAGTTGCTGTAAAAACTCCCACCGGTTTCAGAACATCATCCCTTATGTGGTCCTCCATCAAAACCATTGTTGATTAAAAATGTAGGGCTCAAAGCATTAATTGGATCAAAGCATTAATCAAAGCATTAATCAATAGATTAATCAAGCAATTACTTTCAGATTCAAAAGCAGGGATTTTAATGGGGGAAAGGGTTTCAGTGCTGAGGGCATTATTGTCAATGATGCAAGTGCTGGGGTTGATGGGATAGGTGAATCAGTTTATTTCCAATCCATGACAGTTTTGCATGCATTCAATCCATTATGTCCTATTTCCACATCCATCTGCATTAAAAATAGGGATGCACAAAAATGTGTGTGTTCCCCCCCCCCCCAAAGCATGCATTTTGGATTCAGTTTCCTATAAAATACATGTTTTTCATGCAATTTCCTCCAATGCAGACATTTTTGTATGCAACCTTTTCCTAATATATGCAGCTTTGTACATCATCTCAGCCAAAGAGTACGTCACAAAATTTGCAGAAGCATGTTATCCAAACACCGCGTACTTCAACCTGTGTATTACTAGAGAAATGGCAAATTAGGTTAATTTCCTTAGAAAGATGGACCAAACTAAGTCCTCCTCCATCGATAGTGAACACATGTGTTTGTTTGTTTTAAAACGGTGTCATGATTTGCCTGTGTCTGTGTTAATTCTCAATTGCTGCGGGCCTTTAAGACCTCCCAGAGTCCATTTCCAAGCTTAGTGTAGGAGAACTTCACCATAATCTGATGGGCCAATTAGAGACGTGTGAATGAGCAAAATTCAAGCTCATTGAAGCTCTTTGAATTCCACCCCAAAGCTTGTTCTGACCCGTGTTCATATCATATTGCAAGATTCCCCCCCCCTTTTTTTCGCACAAATATCTGTGTAAATTTTCAGGTTCATTTTTCCAAATGCATGCATCAATTGTGCACAGTTTTGAAATGTATGCATGTTTTCTCCAGTTCATTAAAGCATGTAAGAATTCTTTAGAAGAATGCTTTTCCCCTCCTCATTCATACAACATTTTCCCAATGTACTTGTTTTGCAAACCTTTTGTAGACCCCGAAAGCAGATTGCATTCTGGGAGGGGTGAATTAGGTAAATTCTTGTCAAAAATGAACTGAAATGAATTTCTCTTGCATTTTGAATTTCTGAATGTCAATCAGTTTTATCTTAACAGATCTTAACAACATATCAATGTACATGTTCGAAGTCACATACATGGTAAATATGACCATGAATTCACAGTGTGTATAAGGGTGGCACAAGTGCCTGACTGAGTCCAAAAGACCAGCAGACACACACACACACACACACACACACACACACACCATGCCAAGCCTCTCTGAACCTGCTTGACAAGCCACAGAGCCCCCACCCCTTACCAGACCTATTATTATTATTATTATTATTATTATTATCATCATCATCATCATCATCATCATCATCATCATCATCATTATTATTATTACACTTATATCTTGCCTTTTTTTTCTCTCCAATGAATCCTAGGTGGCATACATCCTTCTCCTCCTTTCCATTTAATCCTCACAAAAAAACCACAACCCTGTGAGATAGGTTGGGCTGAGAGTCTGTGACTGGCCCAAAGTCACCCAGTGAGTTTCCACGGCCGAGCGGGGACTAGAACCTGGATCTCCTGACTCCCAGTCCAACACCTTAGCCACTACACCACACTGGCTCTCCATGAGTGCCTTGCAACAAGTTGCCATTTTGGGTAAAAATGATGACTTGTGTTTTCCTGTAAATCAAATCTTACACAAGGGGTGGTGGTAAAGCAGCAAGATTACATAACATTACAGGCATCCATGTACACAATGTTACAACCCTGTAGTGTTGCATTAATGGCTTCTTTACAGCCATCAGTTCCATCAGATTTGATTTACAGAACAACACAAGTTGCCATTTTGGGTGGACAGTTGTTGGGCACTCATAGAAGAGTTCAGTGAGGGCTAGGTGTTTGTGAGTGGGCCCCCAGCATGTGTGGCTGGCTACTCACCAACCACCAGGAGACACCAGACAGAAGTGAGCTCATCCATCCCTACAATGAACCTAACTTATTATTTTAAATTTAAAAACAAACAAAAATGCCCTTATATATTCCAATAACTGGAAGACAATTTCAAAGAAGCTAAGGCAGCAATCCTATGGCCCCTAGACAGCATCCGAGAGGCCATGGGATACTTTTGGCAACCTCACAGGTAGAATTGGAGCTCCGACCCTCTCCGCCTCATAGCCAGCATGGAAATAACTTCACCAGCAGCTCTTGGAGGTTGGGAATTTGACCTTGGAGAAGGGGAAAGGAGCTGTCTTCATGGGCAGGGAGGGGAGGAGACTGGAGAGGGAAGGATACAAAGTATCCAGAGGCCTCTCCAGCCACCTTCCCCCCTCTCCAAAGTACCTGAGCTAGATGGTCAAAACGCCCATCTAGGAAAACATGTCAGGTGGGAGGCTGGGGAGGTGAAGATTTATTTATTTATTACATTTATCTCCAACCTTTTTTCCCTTCCAAGGAATTCAACGTGGTATGCATAATCCTCCTCCTCTCCATTTCTATCATCACAACAACCTTGTGAGGTACGCTGGGCTGAGAGGCTGTGACCAGCTCAAAGTCACCCAGTGAGCTTCCATGGCAGAGTGGTGACTAGAACCCAGATCTCCCAACTCCCAGTCCAACACTCTAGCCACTACACCACATTGGCTCTTCCCTCCACCTCTCTACATGCCCTGAGTTGGATAACCATAAACCTCCGAGTTCAGGGGTATACGATCATCAAGACATAATCCATAGGACTGCAGCCTAAATCATTAAAAAATGCTTCCAAAAGCAGAGGTAATCCTTATCATGATATGCATGCCTTATCTTGATATATTTGAAGACTTGAAAACATATCAAGGCAATCATGTTGCAGATTTGAACAAATTAAACTAAATTTGGATAAACTAAATAAAAAAAATAAGGAAGAATTTAACAACAAATGATTCTGATATATATATATATATATATATATATATATATATATATATATTCTTTCAAAGGAAATTAATTTGCAACTGGAATTGCATTCATCTAAAGATTTCCCCCTTCCAAATTAATATCATAAAAGTTCCAGACTGCAAGAAGACTTATTCAGAACTATTTTGTGTTTGCTAAATGGGATGTGACAGGGATCTGCTACCGTGCTATGCTACGGAAAATAATTAGTCAAGAAGTAACTTGATAATTTTACCACTGTGAAGAATGAATAGAAATCAGCCTTTGCTTTAATTATGTGCAAAGGAGAAGTATAATTACCTGCACAAGATAGTAATCAGAGAAAATGATAATGTTGGATTCCCATCTTATCTGGTCCAGAGCAAACTAGCTTATTTAATCTTCTCACCTCTGCTGAAATACAGATAAATGAATAATAATACATTGTGAAGCCAAGTGAATCTGCTGGTGGCTATAGATTGTCCTTCTTCCAGTCTTGGAGAGCCTCCAATGGTGTGCGCTCTTAGTGCTAACTTTCTAGATCATCGCAGACAGGGAAGGGCACTCCTGTACGACAACCTTCCCCAACCTGATGGCCTACAGATGTTTTGAACTTCATCTCTGATCGGCCCCAGCCGGTATGGCTAATGGCCAGAAATGTTGGGAGTTGTAGCTGAAAACATCTGAAGGTTGGGAATGGCTGACCTAAAACCATAGCTCTGCATTCAAAAGATAAGGAGGATATAAGAAGACTCCTGCTGGATTAATGTAAAATCTAGTACAGCATTCTCTTTTGTATGCTCAAGAGCAGAGAGGGTAGGCAATAGCCTTCTTCCTCTGTTCCCCGCACCCATCAACCCACCAATCCTCAGCAACTGTTACTTATTGGAATACTATCTCTTCAATTGAAGATTCTATTTGGCTATTATGACTAATGGCCATTGATAGCCTTCATAGAATCACAGAATACTAGAGTTGGAAGGGGCCTATAAGGCCATCGAGTCCAACCCCCTGCTCAATGCAGGAATCCACTTTAAAGCATCCCTGACGGATGGTTGTCCAGCTGCCTCTTGAAGGCCTCTAGGGTGGGAGAGCCCACCACCTCCCTAGGTCATTGGTTCCACTGTCATACTGCTCTAACAGTCATTAAGTTTTTCCTGATGTCCAGCCAGAATCTGGCTTCCTGTAACTTGAGCCCATTATTCCGTGTCCTGCACTCTGGGAGGATCGCGAAGAGATCCTGGCCCTCCTCTGTGTGACAACCTTTCAAGTATTTGAAGAGTGCTATCATGTCTCCCCTCAATCTTCTCTTCTCCAGGCTAAACATGCCCAGTTCTTATCCTTCTCAGATTTGTCTAATCCCCTTTAAAAGCATCTCATCCAGGGATCATCACCATGTTGTGGAAATTAATTCCTTAAGTTAGTTATACATTGTTTAATGTGTGTGTGTGTGTGTGTGTGTGTGTGTGTGTGTGTGTGTGTCATACACAGTGAGGGGGGAAGAGGAGTGAGTAAGCAGAAGATGTTCCAGTGGGACCTCTTAACAGAGTTTGGTTTACTTTGAAAGCGATATCACTGAACACTTGCAGGTTTTTTTGTAATGTGACAGTTTATTAACAAATATACAAGCTGAGCATACTTTAGGACTCCAGAGAGGCACCTCGGTGCCCTCAGATATGTTTTAGTTGACAGCTCCGGACTCCTTCTCTTCCTCTCCCCCTCTGTCTTTCTGCTTCCATCCTCTTCTCACACATATCTAGCTTATGACAACTAAGGATAGATGGAATCAATGGCCTGTTTCAGACAACATGCTAAACCACGCTGCTTAACCACAAAATGGTTAATGGAATGCATTAAGGTCAATGCATTCCATTAACCATTTTGTGATTAAGCGGCATGGTTTAGCATGTTGTCTGAAGGGGGCCAATGTAATGCAGTCTGTGTCTGTTGTTTGACATGTGTACACCATTAAGTTTGTTCCATCTTGTTTCTGCAGAATTTTTAAGGGGAAATTCTAAAAAAAAATATGCATAGATGTCCTCCTCAAAATTGGGTGATGATGAGCTGTGGATTTAATTAATAAATATAATGAAGCCATCATATAAAATTGGTTTTCAGATTTAAATCAGGGGATGTATGAATCAGCAAAACCCGAGATCATCAAAGTTAATCAAATTCCAAATTGAAGCTCGTTTCATTTTGTGTCTGTATCAGATTGCCAGCTTCATTTTATGTGCACATTTCCCCAAATGTGTGCATCAATTGTTTGCATCTTTGAAATGTACATATTACACCACCCCCCATTTATTAAAACAAACACATTGGGGTGTGCATAAATAACGTTGCAAGCTTGGAAATGTATAGAATTAGACTGCAGATTGTGTTCAAGTCTGTGTTCACTCTGGGAAATGGATAATGGGTAACTTCTGTTCAAAAACAAACTGAAAGGAACCTCTCATGCATCCCTGATTTAAATATATTTGGGGTGTACAAAGAGCAAAGCCCCTTCCTTTGGGTAGAAGCTGGTCAACGTCTGTGCCTTGTGCCAAACCAAACCACCCAACTGCATTGGTTAACCAACCCTCCCGCCATGAAGTCAAAGCAATTAATCAATTTAATGTATTTTTATTGCCTGTGTAATTAGTTATGTCATAAAAGATCAGCTTGCTTCCCCAGCTAATTCCCTGAACCTCATCTTCAAATTTCTCATCAACATTCTATTAATCCCATGTATCATTTCCTTTCTCTGTACTGCCAGCTCTCAGCAGTATTAGACTTCATGCTGGCTTATTTTCCTTGATTTTCCTCTTATGATGATGTCAATGGTGTATTCATAAGGTTGCATCACTTCACCTGACAGAATGGAAAAAGGCACTGTTCTCCATCTTTTGAGGATATGGGACAAACAAGTTATCACATACAGGGGAATGGGTTGTACGTTCTCCATCTTCTGAGGATATGAGACAAACAAGATTTCACATCCAAGGGCATCAGTTGTATAACCAGCATAAGAACATAAGAAGAGCTATTCTGGATCAGACAAAGGTCAATCTAGTCCAATATTCTGTTCACATCGCATAAAGCCATCAGGATGAATGCCATTGTTAGCCTTTCCTCCGTGAATTTGTCTAATCCCTGTTTAAATTCATCCAAACTGGTGGCCATCACTGTTTCGTGGCAGCAAATTCTATAGTTTGATTATATGCTGTGTGAAGAAGTACTTCCTTTTGTCCATGGGATGACTGTGGGTTCTAGCATTATGAGAGATGGAGAAAAATATCCCCCTCTGCCCTTTCCACAGCATGCATAGATTTGCATACCTTTATCATGTCTCACTTGACTTGACTTTTTTCTAAGCTAAACAGCTCCAGTTGTTGTAAACTTTCCTCATAGAGGAGTTAATCATTTTAGTTGCCCCTGCTCTACAAAATCCTTTAAAAAGCCCCTCACCCTACCCGGTGCCTGTTTACACTTCCCTGTGCCTGTTTGCATTCTCTTTCCCTCCTTATTGTTTACTACAACTTTATTAGATTGAAAGCCTATGCGGCAGGGTCTTGCTATTTACTGTGTAATCTGTACAGCACCATGTACATTGATGGTGCTATATAAATAAATAAAATAATTAATAATAATAATAATAATAATAATAATAATAATAATAATAATAATAATCCATCTCTCTTCTATGGAGAGCCCCAGACAGGCCCTGCAGCCAGAGCTCTCTGGACGGTTCACAAAAATTAAAAACATTCGAAGTATAAAACAGCAGTATAAAACCATACTATAAAATACAATATAAAAGCTCAACCAGATAAAAACAGCATCAATGCAAAATTACAAATTTAAAACACCAAGTTAAAATTTATTTATAGACTGTTAAAATGCTGGGAGAATAAAAAGGTCTTCACTTGGCGTCTAAAAGCATACAATGTAGGTGCCAAGCGAACCTCCTTAGGGAGCTCATTCCATAGCTGGGGTGCCACAGCAGAGAAGGCCCTCCTTCTGGTAGCCGCTTGGAGTCTCTACCCTAATTTCACACTTTAAAACCATTATGCTACCAAAAAAACTCAGTTATCATTCAAAATTCATTCTTCTCCAAATTTTGCAATTGAGTTATTCAATAAAACAAATGCCTACAAATATATGCTTATTAGGGGCGGTGTGTGTGTGTGTGTTAAAAATTCATTAGGGGAATCCCCCCTCCACTCCTGAGAATACAACCTCTGTCTGAGGGGGAGGAGCCATCAGAGTTCAGTTCCCAGATCCCAGAATCCACCACAAATTCAAGCGGGCAGAGTTGAGAGCATGTGGGAGGCAGTCCTTTAGGGCAGAGGCTCGCAAAGAACCCTCCCTGACCTAAAGTGCCTGTTAGACGGTAAGAAACATCCCTGCTTTAGTTGAAGGTAACCGCCTAGCCTTGTTGGCCAAATTAAGCTTAGAGGATAGCTCCTAGGATTCACACACCCTTCAGGTGGGAAGAGATGTTTATTTGTTGAACAAAGTTTGTAGGTTACACAGCAGAGGTCTTTATTGTCAACCATCAGCAGGAGGTCTTAGAGCCATGACATTAAATGGCCTATTTAGAGACACACACACCCCAAGCTTGAAGTAGAGATGGGATGGGCATCCATTTGGGGCTCAAAGCCCAGTAAGAAATCTCCAGCTTGCCCTGCTGGACACCTGTCTGCAGATCCCTACGATTGTCCAACTTGCCATATGACCAGTCAGGCAAGCTCATAGTTTTCCACTGCCCAGCAACCCCAGTCATGCCCCATGTCATGTGTGTGGACCCATTGCTCAAGGCCATGGCAAGTGCTCAGCAACCATCTGCCCTACTGATGAAAATGCATACTTCCCCTCCTGTGCCAATGAGTCCTTTATGACCACCATCAACATCAGGGCCTGCTTCAGTTGGACTCCCCGCCCCCTCATGTGGCTAATGGTCATCTTGTCCCTGTGGGGAAGCAGCAGCAGTGAGGGAGATGGGAGCAGTTGGAGAACATCAGGGTTTGCTTCAGTTGGACACACACCCCCAGGGCTAATGGTCATCTTAACCCCGTTGGGAAGAAGAGGGAGCTGTTGGTCTGCCCTCTGTTGGGAGATGAGAGGGGGAGCAGGGTCTTCCTATCAGGCCTGCTAAACAGTCTCCTTAATTTCTTTTCTTTACCCCCTCTTCCCTCCCCATCCACTTTTCCTCATGTGTCATATCTTTTCTTTTCTTTTTAGAATGTAAGCCTGAGGGCAGGGACTGTCTTCTTTTCTGATTTATTGTAAGCTGTTCCGGGAGCCTTTTTGGCTGAGGTGCGGGATAAAAATACTCCAAATAAATAAATAATAAATATTAACACAGTGGGGAGAACTACACAATTTCCAGTGCCTCCATTTTGACACAGTTAGCACTACAATTCAGTGGAAAATCCTCCCCCCCTCCCAGCGAAATATGGACAAAAGTGTAACGTTACGAACATTCGTTGCAGCATGAATCGACTTGTAATTTCACCTTTACAAGGAAAATGGGATCAGGACCTCTTTCCCAGCTTGCCTGACAAAAGCAACTGTTGCAATCCTTCAAGCCTTGTGTTCTGCACGCGCAACGTATAGATTCCCCAGGTTGGTGAGACAAGTTATCGGTGGCATTATCAGCTTGTAATGCAAATGCATTGAAATGAGTTACGGTGTAATTACCATTGCCTCTGACAGATTTACCTTGAAGTTACCATGTTGCTGCTGCTCAAATAACATGGGTTATTTCATGATAATTATGTAAGCTACAGTTGCGGTTGTGCGCAAATCTTCGGTGATAATGAAGGCAGGCATCGTGCCAGCGGAATGGCAGCGGTTCACTCTCAGAGAAGGGAAGGGATAAGAATGCAAGCCAGCGCAGCAAACAACACCAAATGCAGCAAAGGAAATAAATGCTTTAGGGGAATAGGGTTAAAAAAAAAACAGCACAGATGGACAGAACCCTAGTAAACAAATATAAAGTGTCCGTTCCTAATGAGACTGCTATGAGGCTTTGCCTCAAGTGTAAGAATTATTGCTGTTTTCCCCACCACACATATTTAATTGATTAAAACTCTTTTCACCTTTTCTATCCTTTTCTTTCTTCGGTTGTCATGGTGTAGTGGTTTGAACGTCAGCCGAGGACTTTGGAGACTAGAGCCTTGCACAAGTGGCCTCTTAAAATCTTCCACCCTATTTGTGGGTAGAAAAATCGAGCAGGGGTGGGTGGGATTTCACCTAATTTCTCCAGGTTTTCACACCATTGACAAGGGTAGGAGAACAGCTTCCTCCTTCCTTCCTTTCATTTTTCTCAAAGGGTTTTGGGGGAATTTTGCACTGCCATTGCAAGTGGACACAGGATCAACTGTGTTGGCAGCCTGGCCCCCATTTTGCATCCTCCGCAATCAAATGGAATGGGAATGGTTGAAATTTTTGTAGGAGAAATTTTCAGGACAGCACTAGTGGAGATCCAGGTTCAAATTGTCACTCAGGTATGAAGTAGGGATGTGCTCCGCTTCTAATCGGACCGGAGAAGCAGTAGCGGAGCGGGGGGCTTCGCCTGCCCTTAAGGCGGAGGCGAAGAGGATTGGGGGGCCGGCAGAGCGTGGCGAAGAGGATCGAGGTGAAGGCGGATCCTTCGCCTCGATCCGGAGCTCCGCCGGAAAGGTAAGTGGGGTTTACCGGGCCCTGCCGCTGTCGCTGTCGCCCATGCGGCGATGGCAGCAGGGCCCGGTAACGCCCCCCGCCCTCCTCTCCCTTACCTGCCTCCGTCCACGGTCCGTCAGGGTCTCCAATTGAGCCCGTGGTTCCAGCAGGAAGTCTGGGCCACACTTGCGGCCCAGACTTCCTGGTGGAACCACGGGCTCAATTGAAGATGGCGACGGACCACGGACGGAGGCAGGTAAGGCCCCCCTCCTCCTTACCGGGTTCTGCCACCATCGCCGCATGGGCGGCGATGGCGGCAGGGCCCGGTAACCCCCCCATGGGGGGGGGACTGGAGCTCCGATCCGGATACGGAGCTCCGAGCGGAGCGGAGTGAGCACAGGCGGAGTGGGGGCGGGGCGGAGCGGGCCGATCCGAAAATGGCGGATCTTAAAGTGAAGCGGAGTGGGGGGTCCGTGCACACCCCTAGTATGAAGCACACTGAGGCCCTTTCTATACCTCCCAGCCTTCCGGGAGGGAGGGGGGATCTCAGGATTTCCTGGTTCCGAAATCCTTCCCCTGCCATGTCCAGGGATGCAGGCACCTTTTTCTTTTCTTTCTTTTTTTTTGAAGCAGCAGGGCTAGTCACGCAAAAGCGAGGCCCTACTTCACCAAAACTGTGAGTAGTTTTTTGTTTTGTTTTTTAAAATGAAACCACCCCCAAAAACTCCTCCCTGCCATCCCAGGGGTGGCAAAATTGCTGCCACCCCTCCCCTGATGGGCACAGAGCAACGCGGCATGGATCTGTGCCCATTTCTGGTGCCGCGCTTATTCATGATGTATTTCAACATCAGGCAGGATGGGCGCCCACACCTTCCAGTGTCTCAGAACAGTCCCAACAGTGCCAGAAGAACCGGGTTTCCCCAGGGTTTCTTTATTCTTTGGGAAAACCTGTGCCTGTGCATCGTATGGAAACACATGGACTCAGCCATGACCAGCCCGGACAATCAGGCTGGTGTAAACACGGCCTGAGTGACAGCCACCATATCTTAGCATATCCTACCTGACAGGGTTGTTGTGAGGATAAAACTGGTGGAGGGGGAAGAGGGAGAACCATGTTTGGTCCAGAAGGATTAAGTTGGATAAATCCTGATTATTATTATTATTATTATTATTATTATTATTATTATTATTATTATTTCTTTTTAAAAATGTGTATGTATGTGTGTGTATCACCACCTGTTCTCCTGATTTTATTGTGCTCTAACATAACACCAGGAAATGGAGGGTTGGTTTCTAAGTGGACTGCAGTCTGAAACACAGGTGAGAGGAGGCAGAAACTGACCCTCACCCCAACACTTGAATCACTTTTGGCACAGGAGAATGTAGGCCGCATCACAGTGATGTCTGCAGATGATGTCTGCATCCCTGTATTATTTTACCCTTAAGTGAGTGTCTATCACACACACACCTGGGGAGAAATAAAGTATGGCAGAGCTAGCCGGGGATAGTGTGGTTTTCAGTGCATACCTACGATGTAAAGCAACACCAATGGTTATCCAAAAGTGGCCCTGAGGTTTCTCTAAAGTCCCAGGCTGGCCCTACCATAAGTGGGAAGCAACTGCCTCAGGTGGCATATGCTAAGGAATAGCCAGCAGTGAAGAGATGCTGGAGGACAGTGCTACATGGCCTGGCCTCCATCTCCAGGCTAGACTGCTGCCCTCAGGTATGTTGGAGTGCCCTTCCACATGACCGGCCAACGCCCAGCCTAAGTTTGGGCGGGAAGGCCAGCAGTTGCGTTTGGGGAGGAGCGATAAAACGCTCACCCCACACTAGGGCTGGTCACGTGGACTGACTGGGCTGGGCTGCTATATAAGCAGACAGCCCCCAGCAACTCGACCTCTTTCAACGCGCTGACCCACCCGCCCTCCCTCTCCTAGAATGGGATTAGCCAGTCGCTCTCTTTGGAGAGGGGGCTAAGTAGGAATTTTTCCCCACGGGGTTTTCGCCTACTTCATACTGGGAGCATAAAGAGGACGGGTGAATAAATAGGTTAATCCGTGGCAGGGTTGTGCGGGAATTGGTTAGTTTGGATAGGGTTGGCAAGTACACTGGCACCCATTGGGGGGTGATGGGCATAACCAGATGGCCTGCTCCACGGGGCTTCGCGGCCCCCGTGTCAGGATATGGAATGCCTTTGGAGCCCCTCAGGTTTCATCTACTTACTGCCGTTATGGCAATAAGCGGGGGTGAAATCTGGCGGACTCCCCACACTTTAAAAGTGACGGTCAAGGCAGGAGCCGGGGAACCGCCTTCTGCCTTGGAGTGTGTCTTGCCCTTGACAGGCCTAGGGGCCTGAGAGAAGAATGAATTCCCGCACAGGCACATGGAGATCCGGGGAGGGATGTTACTACCATGTTATAAATAAAGAGGCCCAAGTTTAACCCACATACGTTGTCTGTGTTTTATTTCTGCTTCCTTCTCCAACACGCAACACCATAACTAAGGTAAGATTCAGCTGCCAGCATGGACAGCTTTGGTACATGGAATGGTGTAGGCATCATCTTGTTCTCAGAAAAATGATTTGGGAAAACACTGCTTAAGCCTTCAAGGTTCTCCAAGAAATGTTTAAACTAGGGTGACTATATTAAAAAAAGGACAAGGCTCCTGTATCTTTAACAGTTGTATTGAAAAGGGAATTTCAGCAGGTGTCATTTGTATATATGGGGAACCTGGTGAAATTCCCTCTTCATCACAACAGTTAAAGCTGCAGGTGCCCTGCCCTCTTTTAAATCTGGTCACTCTAGTATAGCTCCTGCAGCTTTAACTGTTGTGATGAAAAGGGAATTTCATCATATATACAAATGAAACCTGCTGAAATTCCCTTTTCTATGCAACTGTTACAGATACAGGATCCCTGTCCTCCTTTTCATATGGTCACCCTAGTTTAAATCACAAAATCTCACATTCTGGCTTTAGCTAGACCTAAGGTTTCTCCTGGGATTGTTCTGGGGTCATCCCTGTTCATGTAAATGACACACAGGATATCACGGGAGCAGGCAGGGATGACCCTGGGACGATTCCGGGATAAGGCCCCTGTTTCTGTTCAAAAATAATAAGAGTTCTTAAAAAACATGCAGTTCTCCAGAACTGCTTTCATAACTGAACAACAACAAGATTTGTGATGGACTGAGGACTACATGGACTCAAATGAAGCAAGAGTTTGTTGGAACACTGTTGCAGCTGGATCCCAGCAAACATCCGAGGGAACCATGACCACATGCCTTGTCAAGGCCTGCTTCAAGATGGTCCGGTCTTCTGAGTGTAGAGTCAGTCAACTATAACAACTATTTGGAAGTAATTTGGCACTTCCAGGATATCAGTGCTGCCTCTATCCTGCCAGCTCAAAAGCCTGTGACATTTGTGAGGAAATATCACTTCTATGCCCAGTAATTGCTGTTTTATTGAGGTTATCATCATGTCTTTTATTGGTTTGGACAATAATGACAGAGAAGACATCTAGTCTTGGCCCATGCAATAAAATGAAGAAGTTTACAATGCAAAGCTGCCCTTTTGATAAATTTGTTGAGTTTTTTTAAAAAAGAGAATGAAGTAGTCTCCTTTGGGGATTTCTGTTAAAGGGAAACATTCATGGTTTTTTTTGACAAAGCAAATATTCCCATCCTAGGTGGGGATGTGAGTTGACTCCTCCTCCTCCTCCTTCTTCTTCTTCTCTCTCTCTCTCTCTCTCTCTCTCTCTCTCTCTCTCACACACACACACACACACACACACACACACACAAAATAAATGCTATGATGTTGAAATACATCAGAAATTTTGTCTGAGGGAAAAACCTCAAATCTCCAGAACATGTGATAAGCTGAATGTGTGAATACTCTACATGTTAACATTTTGCTAATCTTATCAAAACCCCATTACCTTCCTTTGCAATTCTTCAAGTCTGGAGGCAAATCTACTTGTTGGCCTGGCTAGCTTTCATTAAATGTTGGTCATAGGATTAGTTCTGGTTCACATCCCAAAGTGCATTCAATACCCTTGAAATTACACCAACGATTCAGCATGTTCCCACAATGACATGAAGGGACTTTTACATGACCACACACTTTTCATGACTGACACTACCACTTGGCTGAGAGGAACATGCTGCCATCCGCATCAGCATTGGAGTGCTGCTGAATAGGAAATAGAATAATGCATCCCATTGTCAAAGGGAAAAGGGAGGGAAAGTGCAATGCTGGCAGAATGAATTGGTGAAAGCTCATTATTTCATGCAGGGCATGAGAACATAGGAAGAGCCATGCTGGATCAGACCAAGGGTTCATCTAGTACAGCGTTCATTTCACACAGTGACCAACCAACTGCCCACGGGAAACCCTGGCCTTAGCTAGACCTAAGGTTTATCCCAGGGTCATCCTGGGGACATCCCTGTTCGTGTAAATGACACACAGGATATCCCAGGAGCAGGCAGGGATGACCCTGGGATGATCCCGGGATAAACCTTATGTCTAGCTAAGGCCCCACAAGCAGGACATGAGTGCAACGGCACCCTCCCTCCCTCGTTCCCCAGCAAAAGGTGTACATAGGCTAACTGTCTCTGATACTGGAGCTAGCATAGAGGCGTCTGGACTATCCATTCATAGCCTCCTCTTCCAGGAATTTATCCAACCCCCTTTTAAAGCCATCCAAATGGGTGGCCATCACTACATCTGGTGGTAGTGAATTCCACAGTTTGACTATGCGTTGCGTGATGAAGTACTTCCGTTTATCTGTCCTGAATCTCCCACCAATCAGATTCATGGAATGGCTGAATTGGGTTTTATTATTATGAGAGATATAACACTGTCCAGGGATGCTGGAAATTTACACAGGAACTCATAGGAACACTGGCCTTTGCTAGACCTACCTGAAAATCCATGACGCAGGAGGGGAGACCCCACAATGCAGCTATCGCAGGCTGTCGTGGTGGTCTACACGTCAGACGTGACAGGCTAAAGGAAAGCCCCGTCACGTCCGCCATTTTTTATTATTATTACAATGTAAAGGGTCAGGTGCACAGGAGCGCACGAATGACAAAAAGTGAGGGGGTTTTTATTAAAAAAAATAGGTTTCCTCGCTCCCCACACCCTGCCCCCGAAGGGTGCAGCACTCCTGAGGAGTGCTGTGGCCCGTGCACAGCTTCTCCCGTCTACACGCGAGTAACTGCGTGGAGCCGGGGAAAGTGGCGGAACGGGCTACACCTTCCATGGTCCAGGGCTCAGCCCGGGACTGCAGAAAAATCAGGCCCAAAGGGGTAGGCGATATCCCGGGGCCAGGCAGGGTTGACCCCTGCCTGAGCTCGGGATCCCCTGTGCGTCATCTGGATGCACAGTGGCAAACCCGGGTATCACCCTGGGGTATAGCCTGGTCTAGCAAAGGCCACAGTCTCTTTTCAAACTTCCTGCTCTGGAATCAGAAGGTAAGTCCACCTTCTAGTATCTGATTGGGCTGCTTCTAGAGAAGAACTCATCTTTTCATGCTGTTCCTGAAAGGTAGACAATTGCTGAATTATGCTCCTTCTTTCCCACTGCCTCTCATTCTAGCCTCCAGCTTTCCCAAACAAATCCTCCGGCTTCTAAACTTCTATGGCCCTTGGACGTAGTCCCTCTTCTTCTCATGTGACCATCTTGACCTAGCCTCATGGAAACAGGTCTGTTTGTAACCAGGGCTCTGTGGATTTCATAAAATCGTTTTTGTCCATGTTTCACAGATTGTCAGGTGCCTTTCGTTCCATTGACTGTTCAGTGGAGGAATCTGATTGTCTGAATTTCCTGAATTTGTACAAATTCCTGAATTTTTGCCCTGGATTCTATTTTGTCCCATAGCTTTGAAGTTGCCAACTCCTGGCTTATCTCTGACTATTTCACACGCCTCCCTTTGAGCCAGGGCAGCGTATTGCAAAATTTGAGAAAGCAAACTGCCACTGAATCCTTCTCTAAAGCGCCCCCTTTTATGTGTTTGTTTCTTTGGTAAACAAGAGACGCCTTTCTTCTGAGGCATATTTACTGGTGTGGATATAATATCCTGTGTATGTGATCTGAAAACGTAATCTGCACAAGCTTCTCTCGCTGGTTACTTTTGCCACCTGCAGAATTTTTACACCATTCTTTCTCAATGATAACTAATCCCAAATCCTCTTCACAGCTTTTTATACGAGTCATGTTGGAGATCCGTATTACCAACATGAAAGAAAGCTGTCAGGAAGAAAAGTCAGTTGTTTATGAAAAGGGGAGGGTATTTCCTATTCCATTTCCAGTTGGCATAGCTTCATTGGAGTCTCTTTACTCTCCTGTAATTTCCTGATGGAATTAAAATGTCATTTGCTGACATAGAGAGAGGTGGGAGTAAGGATTTCTTCAAATAAAGACAGATTATTTTGATAGCAGGAATTGCACTTTTCATTGCCAACACTTTTCAGTTCGTTAACGTCTTTGGGCACAATCAATGGGCATCTCTTCGTAGCAGGTATCCTTGAATTGAAAAAGCATCGAATATAAGCTTAAGGAAATATAGGTCTCAAGAACGATGGATTTGACCAAGGGTGTCAGACTTCATTCATTCCAAGGGCTGAATCTCTCAGTGGCTGAATTCCAGTGATGGACAGACCAAAAGGCAAAAGGGGGCAGAACCAAAAAGCCATGAAGTCTTAGGGGAGGCATCTCAGTGTTTGAGAATGAAGGGGGATAAGCAAAAGCTGGGGCACCACCAAACGGGTTGGGGAAAAGGGAGGAATGGCCATTTCGGAAACCATTGTGGGTTGGATTGGGAACCCAGGAAGGCCAGATTTGAACTTCAGGCCTGATATTGATCATCTCTGACCTATACCATGCTAGCCACACAGAGTCCATTATGCTTTGAGGATTATTTTCTTGTTGGAACTCACATTCCTTCACAGGCAATCTGTTGGGGACTGCATATGTGTACACAGCACATTGTAGAACTATGGAATTCACCACCACAAGATGTAGCGATGGCCACCACATTTGATGGCTTTAAAAGGGGATTGGGCAAAATTCCTGGAGGAGAAGGATCCCTATGGCTACTAGTCCAGATAGTTATATGCTACCTCCAGTATCAGAGGCAATCTGCCTATGTACACCAGTTGTTGGGGAACATGGGTGGGAAGCTGCTATTGCACTTCTGTCCTGATTGTGGGTTTCCCGTGGGCATCTGGTTGGTTACTGTGTGAAACAAATGCTGGACTAGAAGGACCCTTGGTCTGATCCAGCATGCCTCTTATGTTCTGATGACCTTATGTATGCCTCCAACAGGGGGCAGTGTAAGAGTCAAAAGTGAGTAAGGGCACCTCTCTCTCTCTCTCTCTCTCTCTCTCTCACTCTCTCTCTCTTTCTGGCACCCCTTTCCACTGTTACCTGGGTGCTTCACAGCTCAAGCGCTCATAGAGTAGTGACTGTAATCAAAGTTGGATTCATGGAACCAGGTTGTCTGATTAAACAAAGAAGATCCACCATGGAAGCATGTTTGGGTGAAAGTTTTTCTTATTGGGTCAGAGCATAAATCAGATGCACATTTACATGCACATTTGAAAGCAGACCCATGACCTATCTGTTCAAACCTGACTAGGAAATACCACCACATGTAGGTGGCACTGATGCATATGGGTCAGCCTGAATTGTCCATCTACCAAACACAGGTTGATATTCCCTGTTCAGGCATAACAGCTTACAGGGCTGATGGGTGTCCACACTGCATTGCATATCAAAGCATTCATTCTACTGGACAACTCTATCTGGATACCCTTTGGTGTGATGATGTGATGGTTCATCACACCCTTTGGTTCATCACACCCTTTGGTGTGATGAACTAGGCAACCTGGATGATCAGGGGTCTGGAAACAAAGCTGTATGAAGAGAGACTGAAAGAACTGGGCATGTTTAGCCTGGAGAAGAGAAGATTGAGGGGAGACATGATAGCACTCTTCAAATGCTTAAAAGGTTGTCACACAGAGGAGGGCCAGAATCTCTTCTCGATCCTCCCAGAGTTCAGGACATGGAATAACGGGCTCAAGTTAAAGGAAGCCAGATTCCGGCTGGACATCAGGAAAAAACTTCCTGACTGTTAGAGCAGTACGACAATGGAATCGGTTACCTAGGGAGGTTGTGGGCTCTCCCACGCAAGAGGCCTTCAAGAGGCAGCTGGACAACCATCTGTCAGGGATGCTTTAGGGTGGATTCCTGCATTGAGCAGGTTGGACGTGATGGCCTTGTAGGCCCCTTCCAACTCTGCTATTCTATGATTCTATGATTCTATGTTGATGTTGTTGATGATGATGATATTTATTTGTATCCCACCTTTGGCGCAATACTGGGCCTCAAAGTGGCCTATCAAATTGTATATCAAAAGCATTCATTCTACTGGAAACCATTAGCATGTGCTTTCAATTTTTAGTCCAGAAATTGTTTCTGGGGCCTTAGCTAGACCTACCTGTTAGTCCACAATGGAGGGGTGAAGATCTCATGATGGTCCCCCCCCTTCTGTTTACACGAGGTGCACAATGACCTCAGATGGAGAGGCATCGCGCCCGCCATTTTTAAAATTTTCTTAAAGGAGCAGCAGCACACAAACGCTCATGTGCAAAAGGTAAGTTTTTTCAAAAAAAAATTACTTTCCCGGATCCCCCACCCCACCCCTGATGGGCACAGCATTCCTGAGGAGTGCTGCACCCCATGCGCGGGTCCCAGCTCCTCACGAATGAATTGCAAGGAGCCGGGTGCAAACCGCAGTGCCCGGCCGCACACTCCATGGTCTTGGGCTCGACATCGTGGAAAAACTGGGCCTAAAGGGATGGGTGAGATCTCAGGGCAATGGAGGGATCATCCCTCCCTGATCCCAGGATCCCCTGTCTGTCATGTGGATGCACAGGGATGATCCTGGGGATCACCCCAGGATTTTGCCAGGCTTAGCTATGGCCTGGGTGTTGGATTGGGGCAAGAAACCATAGGTTGCCATATGGAGGGTGAGTAAAAGGAGGAAAAGCAATCCTTCTCTTTGCCCTGCCACTCTTTCCTCACCATGTGAAAGTTATTCATAGGACACCGGCTCTACTATATATTCAATCTTATTGCATGCTTGACAACATATATGATATACCTGTGGTGTGGATTCCAAATTTGTCAGGGCAGCAGGCACATTCAGTAGCATCCCAGGTGCAAGGCACTTTGGGATATGTAGCTCTCCATGTCATTCAACATTATGAACAGAGGCATCCTAGAGATCTACAGTTCCTAACCTTACTTTTTTAAAAAATATATATTTATTAAACTCTATTTAACAAAGCGGTTAAAAAAGTTAAAAATATATATAAAGACATACAAGTCAGACAGCATTTCTAATAAATACACAAACATGATTTCTGTGATGCTGAACTGAGCTTGTTTCCTTCAATTTACTGTGGTCAAAGGAAGATTAGTTAAGTTGGATGCCACATCTGTACCATTGAGTTGGATGCCACATCTGTACCATTGAGTTGGATGCCACATCTGTACCATTGATGTAATCGAGAAAAGGACACCATATTTCTTTGAATGGGTCATAGCTAAGTTGCCCCAACGAAACTCTGCGGTGGTAGGTTAATTTTTCAGAGCAGGCTATATCCCACACTTTCCCTTTCCATCCAGTGAGTGTAGGGTCCTTTGGAACCTTCCAATGTTCGGCAATTTCTAAATGAGCTGCTGTAAGGAGGATGTTACATGCCAGCAAAAGTTGGCATGTAACATCCAACATTTAACATCTAATCCTAAGCACCAATAAATTCCTAATCTTACTGGTGCCTAGGATTCCTGGCACCATGGCAGTGTTCAAAAAGCCAGGGAAGGAGTTACAGTGCCCCAGACTGAGATCTCAGCTTTTGAAAGAAATGGTGCTAACCTTGTAAGGAAGGAAGAAATATGGCGAATCCATATTCCAAGGCAAGATGACTTTTGGATACATCATGAGTGAGAACTTCTCTGTATGGCTGAACTTGAAATATCTAGGCCTTGGTGACTATTGTTTCTGAGGATCGCAGTCCACTGAGACACAACAGTGATGACCTCACAGACAGCAAGGAACCAATTCTTATTCACTTGGCCTGCAATCCCAATTGATGCTCTGCCCTGCTTCCTGCTCTGACGCTTCTTTCAAACAAGTGTCTTCTCCATTCCTGACAGCACCGAGCTGAGAGACAGAAGTTCCTGTGTTCCCATAAAGCTGCCATGGAGCTTGCAAAATTAATTTGCAGCAGACTCAGTGTTCATTCCCAGCAATAACAACCCTAACTGACACCCTTCCTTTTTTGTTTTATGTTTCCAGAAACTTAAGAAGCTAATAGAGAGGAAGGCTAAAATTAACAGCTAGCAAATACCTTGTGACGCAGCCTCAGATGAATAAATTACACAAGTCATACAGAACTGGAACACCAAAAACACAGTGTAGTTCAAGGCTGAAGGGGGAAGGAAATGGTTGCATCATTGGGCTGGAACGGTGTGTGTGTGTGTGTGTTGTGGGGGATGGAGATAATGGGTGTTTTGGATGTCTGTATTTTTTTCAGATTGCTAGGCGTTGTTTGCTTTGTTATCTGTTTATTGAAACATTCTGATTACCCCCCACCCCACCCTTCAGAAAATTCCATCACAATTTACAGAACGTGTGGCGCAGAGAGGTAAAGCAGCAGTTTCTGCAGCTGAAATTCTCCCCACGGCCTGAGTTCGATCCCAGCGGAAGCTGGTTTCAGGCAGCCGGCTCAGGTCGACTCAGCCTTCCATCCTCCCGAGGTCGGTAAAATTAGTACCCAGCTAGCTGGGGGAAAGGTAATCATGGCCGGGGAAGGCAACGGCAAACCACCCCGCTAGAAGGCCTGCCAAGAAAATGTCAACGAAAGCTGGCGTCCCTCCAAGAGTCAGTAATGACTCAGTGCTTGCATGAGAGGTTCCGTTCCTTTCCTTTCTAACATTTTGTGTATTTTTCTTAGCTCAATGAGCAGAGCATATTTGTGCATGCGCGCGCGCACGCACGCACGCACATGCACACACACACACACACACACACACACGAGACCAGAGATGTACGAAATGGTGTGCTTGTGCACATTTTGTGTTTACAAAATGGCATATTGATTAGTGTTTCCCTGCAACTTTCTTATCTTTGTATAACTAAGAGCTCCATCACACCAGCATTTCACCACACTGTCATCCTGCCTTGTTTATCCTTTTGCCCCTTGTTTATCATTATGACATCGTTCCCGTCCTGCAGTCATGTCACCTCTTCCCCTCCATTTTCCATGTTTTTCTGAGGTGAGGGAAGTGCGGCATCTTTTCTCCATGTGGGATAGAACTGCCCTTCTGTCCCTGTGTATTGCTGTCCTTATGCTATGCCGCAGAACCTCCTTTCTTGGGGGCATCTGCATTGAAGGTCAGTCTTGCTGACCAAAGAGGAGGGTGTGCTGAGTTGCTCAAAAGACCGGGCTTGTGCTGAATCACTCAAACAGACTTCTGCTGCTCCAACCCCTCTCTCATTGCTCTCTCATTGCTAAAATACTCGTGTGCAGGAAGACACCTTAAACCATGGCTTTAACCATGGTGGTTAAGCCAGAAACCTGGGCTGTGTTCAGAAGACACCTTAAACCACAGCTTTAACCATGTTGAATAATTCAAGAAGCCTTATTTGCCATGGTTAAAGCCATGGTTTAAGATGTCTTCTGAACACAGCCCTGCTTTCTGGCTTAACCACCATGGTTAAAGCCATGGTTTAAGGTATCTTCTGAACAAGGCCACTATCTTTAAAACAGTAGACAACAAAATCAGAGAGGGTGGGGGGGAAAGGCACACACATCCATCACAATGTCTCTGAACCACAAGAACCAATGAACTGGAAGGGGAAAGAAAAGGTGTGGGGTGGGGCGAGCGCAGTGTCGATACCAAGAAGTGTGAGCTGGCACAGGTGAAAAGGTAAACAAGGTAAAATGGCACAAAAATGCACACATGTGAAAGTGACCAGCACTTGACCTGCTAATGGAACAGAGGTGGAAATCACAGATGCGTAGCAGGAACGCTAAATGTGTGTACATTCCAGAAAGTAAAAATGAACTGCAAGTCTGTGGAATCTGTGTGACTTGGAAAAAGCCCATGCCCGGCAGAATCTGTGGGTTGGATTCATAGAAATCTGAAGTCATTTGGCTCTTGTGAATTTCTCTGACATCACTAGCACTATGGATAAGTTTTGGCTGGTGTCAAATAGATACATTTATTGCAATATATCTGATGGCCTATGCTCTGTCGACTGTCTACTAGGGATGGGATGAATCTGGAATTTTGCTTTGTCCTGCATTTGAGCATTTTAAATTTCACACCCTTTCCATCCCAAATAGGAAGAAATGTGTGAATTTTGGAAAGTTCTTAACAAAAATGGAACTGAAACAAAAGCCTCACCCATATTCACCAGCCAAATTTGGTACAGCTGTTCCCAGCATGGAGAAGACCATCTTATACATGTCTTCTACAGATGTGTTAAAGATCAGGAACCTGTTGCCGGGGGTGTGGGGTGTGGAGTTGCAACCCTAAATCAGCATTAATATAGTTGGATGTACTGGGATTCAAACTCAGAGTTCTAAGAGCTAAGCATCTATAGCCCTGGTCATGAATGAATGAATCTGTCAGCTTTGGTTTCTCAAATAAATAAAATCTTTCTCTTCCATACATGGAAAAAAAGTGAATTCCTTACCATCTACCTCTAGTTCTTTGTCTTTCTGGTGGCAGTAGAGTCATCTACTGCCACCAGAAAGAAGAAGCATTGTTGACAATGAGGGTGGGTGATAAAACCATTGACTTCCTTCTCACAGGAGCTTCAAGTGCCACTCCTGTGAATTTCAAGGGTGGCTCTTGAAAAAGTTGAACAGGCTGAAATACCATCGGAGCAGCTTTTAATACACAGTTAACAACATTGTTGGATATATCAGTTCTTCCCCATTATCCACTGCTCTGGAGTCACAAAGGGTAGTATCCAATTTAGTCCTACTTAAAGTAGACTCACTGAAATGAATGGGAAAGATATTAGTCATGACTATCTTAACCTAAATTCATTTCAATGGCTCTCTTCTAAGTAACCCTAACACTGGATACTCCCCTACATGTCAAGATGTCAGAGATGAGCAGTAGGCAGCTGTTGAGTGGGAGCCAGGAACCAGGAATCAGGAGTCAAATCAGGTATTAGAAACAGTAGGTCAAAACAAAGAGAGAGCCAGAAAAGACAATCTTTGCAAACACACAGGTTACACAGAGGCTGGGGCTTTCAGTTTTAACCTTGAGAAGTCTAGACTCTGAGAACATGCTATTCTCATAGCCTCCACAAGGCTCCCATGCTTCCATGTGAAGGATCCTAAATAGTGTGGCCTGTACACCATGCACTAGAACAAACAAGGTGGTATGTAGATGCTGTTAATCCAACTTTATCCCATGGGCTCATCTACACCAAGCAGGATGTTCCACTATGAAAGTGGTATGGAAGCAGTATATAAAAGGCAGGAGCCACACTACTGCTTTTCTGACCCTTTCTACACCTAAGGATTATCCCAGGAAAATGGAGGGATTGTCCCTGCCTGCTTCCAGGATCACCTGTGGGTCATTTGGATGCACAGGGATGATCCCAGGACCATCCTGGGATAAATAGCTGGTGTAGACATGCCCATAGTAGTACTGAAGTGCACTGACAACTGTTGGAGCCCATGACACATCTACACCAAACAGGATATAACACTATGGAAGTGGTATGAAAGTGGTATATGGTATGTGTCATGGGAACCAACAGTTTTCAGTGCACTTCAATACCACTATAAAGCAGTAGTAGGCGAGATCACATTACGCCAGTCCTTTCACAACATCATTGGTTGCCAGTCCAGGTCCGGGCCCGATTCAAAGTGCTGGTATTGACATTTAAAGCCCTAAACCGTTTGGGGCCAGGTTATATGAAGGAACGCCTCCTCCCATATGTACCTGCCCGGACCTTAAGATCATCTACAGGAGCCCTTCTCCGTGAGCCCCTGCCAAAGGAAGTGAGGCAGGTGGCTACTAGGAGGAGGGCTTCATCTGCTGCGGCACCCCGGTTGTGGAATGAGCTCCTCAGAGAGGTCCTCCTGGCGCCTACACTGTACTCCTCTCGTCGCCAGCTGAAGACCTTTTTATTCTCTCAGTATTTTAACACTTAATTTTAACTTAAATTTAAATTTTACTGTTATAACTCTGTATTTTAATCTTATATCAATTTTGCTGCATGGTTTTATCCTGGTTGTGCTTTTTATACGGTATTTGGTATTTGTGTTTTTAACCTGTTGGTTGTTTTATGATGGTTTTAATTTTTGTGAACCGCCCAGAGAGCTTCGGCTATTGGGCGGTATAAAACTGTAATAAATAAATAAATAAACTAAAATAGTGTGGCTCCTGCCTTTTATATGCCACTTTCATAGTGGTATGAGTCCTGCTTGTGGGTTCAACAGCTGGATGGCCACTGTAAGTATGATGAACAGAAAGCCGGACTAGACGGACCCTTGGTCTGATCCAGCAGGGCTCTTCTGATGAGCCTTTACAGTGAGGTCGAAAGAAACATGCAACCTGATGTCAGCATATCCGGCTTTTTCCGTACTGCAAGCTGTCAACGAATTGGCACAAAGCTGAGGAAACACTGAACGTGATAATGTCAAGAGGCAAGATATTATTTGAAGGTTTTAAAATGCCATGTTGTTGTTTATTTGTTTTCTCACGGATGGTAGAAGAGACTGATAGGCAATAGATGGAACAGCTGGCCTCTATGGAAACTAATTTAAGAACTAACATTAAAAAAAAAACCTCTGTCCATCAAAGGTTAATCTAGTCCAGCATCCTGTTGGGCCAATCAGAGGCTTCCAGGAAACCTTCAGTAGGGGAACAAGGGAGCAGTCCTTTCCTGCTGCTGCTGAGGAGCACTGAGTGGCACAGAGCCTCTGAAGATGGAGGTTCCATTACCTAGCATGGCTAATAATAGCTTCCTCTATGGTCTACTAAGAACAGAAGAACTTAAGAAGAGCCATGTTGCCTCAGTCCAAGGGTCCATTTTGTCCAGCACTCCGTTCACACAGTGGCTAACCAGCTGTCAACCAGAAACCCACAAGTAGAACATGGGTGCAACAGCACCTCCTGCCCATGTTCCCCAGCAACTGGTTCATATAGGACTAGCTGATATGCCCGGATTTGTTCGGGTCCATGAATAATGTTTATAACATTTATTTTATATATAATAAATTTCTATGCAACTTATTCATCTTTAGGTTGGTTGTTTTTTTCTTTAGTTTGGTTGAGTTAGTAAATTGTTTTGTTAGAATAAATGGAAAATCACGTTAATAAGAACTGCATTATAAATTAGAGCTTTGTGATAAACTACATTTTTTGTTTTACCTGAAATGCCTACACTTCCCATCATGCCTTGGCTAGAGCAGCCATCTAAACTTCAGAAACAATCAAGATACACAACACCCTTTCTGCTAGCTAAAAGAGATACAAACCTAAAAATATGTTTTCAAAATATACCCTGTATTGCCCAGATATCTGAAAAATACATAGTAGGGAAGCAAATCCACCATCTTAAAGTAGCAGGCCGGTGCTAGGCCTGTGAGTTAACCTTTAAACAAATTTAATTCATTTTCCCCCTCTCTTACCCTCATGACAAACCTTCAAGGTAGGCCTGTCCTAGGCTTGTGAGGTAACTTTAAAACAAATTAAATTAGTTTCTTTTTCACACACATACACACACTCACCCTCAATGCCTGCTTCAGGCCAAGATGGTGAACCTCTTCCAGGTGATGGCTGCCACAGCCTGATAAATCTTCCTTCCCACTCAAGGCTATTGAAACAGAAGAGTGAATGGAGGAATGACTGACAGCTAAGGCTAGAATGGAATGGTGGGGGGAGTTAGTAGCAGTTGGAGAAAGTCAGTTAGTGGGGGCTGAGTTAGGACTGAGAGAGAGTGATGCCAGTACTACACCTCCCAGCATGCCTTTGGCGGTCCTCAGGTGCCCATGTCCTCTGAGAGGCGCAGCATCCAGGAGTAGCATCACCAAAGAGGGGAGGTAAGCGGCTGTCAGTGGACAAGCACAACTCCGGCCAAGTCCTGCTGGGACTGCCTCAGCCCATACTTCTCACCCACAAAGTGCTCTATCAGGAGCCTGTACTGAAGGGCTGGGCAGTTGCCCCCTTCATCAAGCCTGTTTCTGGGCATGCACAGAGTGCTTTCCTTTACACCCTCCCCCTTCCCTCCCTCTTAAAGGTGAAGGCTGGGTGTGCGCTTTCCTCAGTTTCTGAGGAAACCGATATCAGAACAGGTAGCACCATATGTGGAAGTGGATAAAAAAATTGGGACATATGTGACACACACACATACTTTCCGCTTTATAGGTTGAGATTACTGCCTCTGATTCTGGAGGTGGCACATAGCCATCAGAACTACTAGTCATTTATAGCCTTCTCCTCCAGGCATGTATCCAACCCCCTTTTAAAGCCATCCAAATTGGTGGCCACCAGTACATCTTGTGGGAGTGAGTTCCACAGTTTAACTATGCGCTACTAATTCCCAGTGCTGGGTTAAGAACTTCCCATTTGCCCAGGAATACTACACAAAAGTTGTATGCATATAGCCTATTGAAATTCTCCAAACTCTTGCAGGCAGAAAAATTAGGAGGAACACTTCACATAATTTCTCCTGGTGGGGGGGGGGGTTCTCAGAGGTGGGTTCTCAGCATTAGCAGTGGCAAAAGCACAGCTTCTTTCATTTCCCTTAATGTTTTGGGGTTGATTTCTAAGAGGGGCAGTGTGGAGTAGGGGACAGCAAGTGTATCAGCAGCCTGACCTCCATTTTACATCCTCCACAATGCCCCAGACCTAGCGTCGTTCCAGAGCATAGTTTTTAGGTGAGTGTTGTTAATTGTGGCGGTGGAGAATATTCACAGGAATTTCTGCAAAATGGCTGTCTTTTGTAGGGATGTGAGGAAAAGAAAAGGGAGGCTCCTTAATGTTGGGAGGAGAGACTTCTTAGAAATTTCAACCTAGTTCTAATTTTAAACAAAACTTTGTTGAATTTCTTTTTATGCTTTTAGTCTTTTTAACCCTGGTTAATTATTATGTCATATTATGTCATGGATATTTATTCTCATTCTCATTCTCTCTCTCCCTCTCCCTCTCCTTCCCCCCTCTCTCTTCTGCCCCCTAACCAGGAAAATAAATGATGGGGGGAATTGCCATCACAAAATGCAATAATATGGGAAGCTTTAACTGCTAGCTTTCTGTTGGCCTGCCTAGAAAGAGGCCAATATATTACACCTAGATCAAAATGCACTCAAAAGAATTCAGAAGTGAGTGCTCTTTTTTTTAAAAAAAAATCATTTAAGTATTCTGAACAAATAGAAGAAACATAATAAAACATTTACACAAATAATATAAGTGTCATTTGATAGAAAACTGTGACGTGGCAAGGATCTTTGTGCATTTTTAATCACACTGGTAATAAGGATGTCTCATTACATCATTAAGCATTGTACTTTGTTTTGTGCAATGGAAAAAAAAAACTCTGTATGTGCTTGCTTTGTTTTAAAGCACCCCAAGAGCTTTTAAAAAAAAGAGGGGGAAGAAATAGTAACTGTGTAAATGAGGCAAAGCATTTTTTTTGGGGGGGGGGTGATGTCCTTCATGAATAGCATGTGTGTTTTGTGTTCTCTGTTTTCCAGTAATAGAAATATATAAAGCTAAGACTTAACCCAGGGTTTGGGTTCGTGGGCCCTTTTTTCTCCATGAGAAAAGCTTTGCACTTATAGGAGGGTGCCCTAGTTGCTTTTTAACTTTCAAGCTCTGCACAAAACTTGAGAGATTCATGACTGATATCACACGGAACACAAACGTTCACCTTAAGAGTGTGCAAGAATTTGAGGGTTGATTTTATTTAGTTTCGTTACAAATGATTTATTTCATTTTGTTATTAATTCCCTACAATTGCATTCATGCAGTTATTAATGTGCCAAACAGACGTTTATAATTACAGTCATTTTCTTTCATGGTTTCTTTCTTTCTTTCTTTCTTTCTTTCTTTCTTTCTTTCTTTCTTTCTTATTAGGTATCTTTGCCGATATTTTCAGTGGGGACAGCAATGCTAAAGTGATTTCAGAGACAATTTCGGAGAAACATCATTTTATTTTTCCAAAATGTCCCATATGTTGTATCATTCCAGGACATTTTGGAGAGAAATGGCAAGCACTTCTGGCAGCTTCCACTGTTTCCTCAGGCTATAGCTAGAATCATAGAATCATAGAATAGCAGAGTTGGAAGGGGCCTACAAGGCCATCGAGTCCAACCCCCTGCTCAATGCAGGAATCCATCCTAAAGCATCCCTGACAGATGGTTGTCCAGCTGCCTCTTGAATGCCTCTAGTGTGGGAGAGCCCACCACCTCCCTAGGTAACTGATTCCACCGTCGCACTGCTAGATGGGGCTTTATCCTGGGGTGATCCCTGGGATCGTCCCTGTGCATCCACATGATGCACAGGGGATCCCAGGATCAGGGAGGAATGATCCCTCCCTTGCCCTGGGATATCACCCTTCCCTTTGGCCCTAGTTTTTCCACTGTCCCGGGCTGAGCCCGAGACCACGGAATGTGTGGCCGGGAGCCACGGGTTGACCCGGCTCCACGCGACTCATGAGGAGCTGGGAGCTGCGCCCATTGGGGGTAGGGTGGGGGGGAGCAGGGAAAGTAATTTAAATTTTAAAAAGTACTTACATTTTGTGCACGAGCGTTCATGTGCTGCTGGCCCTTTAATCCAAAAAAAATGGCGGGCGCAATGCCTCTCCTTTTGAGGTCGTCGCGTGTCGCATGTAAACAGAGGAGGGATCTTGCATTAAACACAACATGAGATCTCCCCTCCTCCGATGTGGGATAACAGGTAGCTCTAGCTAAGGCCTCAGAATGACATGGGCATTCTGAGAAAATAAGATGGCAGCCACTAGAGATGGTTGAATTACAGAAATGGCGGCTTCCCATAGGAAGCTGCCATTTGTGTAGAAATGGTGGTTCAGGGTTTTCCATAAAAGTAATGTTTTGCAAATGGAGGTTGTGGAGGGGCCATTTATGCAACATTATATTTATGGCTGCCATTTGTGCAACGTTGCTTTTACAGAACCCCCAAGCTGCCATTTCTATACAAATGACAACTTGCTTTGGGAACAGGCAGGTGACGGACCTGCTCATTGGGCATGTGTTCACTTGGTGAGCTGCTTTGGGAGAGGAATGGTAATAGCCAGTGTGGTGTGGTGGTTAGATGTTAGACTGGGAGTCAGGAGATCTGGGTTCTAGTCACCACTCAGCCATGGAACCTCACTGGGTGACTTTGGGCCAGTCACAGACTCTCAGCCTAATGTGCCTCACTGGGTTATTGTGAAGATAGAAATGGAGACCAGGAGAATTATGAACTCCACTTTGAGTTCCTTGGAGGAAAAAAGGTGTGTATAAAATCAATCAATCAATGGCCACCTGGAGAAGCCAGATGGTGGTAACTCTGTCCATCCCTACCCAGAACTGCTAATGCAGATCAATATCCCCACAAGGTGATGCTAACATGGAGGCAAGTGAAAATATCTCCAAAAAAAAATCAAAGCATGGGGTTTACACATTCCAAATAAGGGGATGATATGGCAGTTCTGTGAGGCAACTTTTGAGAGTAGATGCTGTGAAAAGCCACAGTGATCTCCATAAATATCCATCTGGCCCAAAGGAATTACCTTAAACACTTTGCCTGGGGCAATTTCCACTTTTTAACATCACCTGTGGAAACAGCGTATTATATACTGTTGAGTGATCAGGTAGAATAAGACCATCCTGCTGTGGATCTGAGGGTCAGGAGGCTAAAAGGCTACACTCTGAATGTCCTGAGGCTTCAGGCTTTCCCCAGTGGAATGCCAGCGAAGTACGATAGGTACAAATTCAATGCATACCTCAAGTGAGTGGAATTTTCCTTCCATAATTTATGGCACTTGGCAGTATCCCTATAAGGCCCATTTCCTCTCCTCCTCCCCTCAATTACAGCACACCTGCCTGAGTGGTTTTCACAGCGCAGCGGCAATGATGCACTTACAGCAGCAGGGTTTCCTTTAATGCAGGCAGCTTCTGAGTTGGTGTTGTTGAGGCTCAACTCTAAACACTGCCTCTCCATTCATTTTGGCACCGAATTTATGCATCTGACTAAGCTGAGAATTGCGCTGATGCTCTCTGTGCATGGAATGACAAATACAGAAACATCTGGATTTCTGGTAAACATTCTAGTGCTATTTAATTCCCCAGGCCCTCCTCCTTCTGTGTCCTTTAAGTCAATTAAGTCCAAGGGGTGGTTGGTTGGGTGAAATGTCCATAAATCAAATATTTTATTTCAGATGCAAGTCATTTTTCCCTTCTCAAGATCATTTCTACACTATTGTTTCTCTCTAAATGTCCTCTTCCAATGCCATGAGCAGACTGTGGGCATGGCTAGATGGGGCAATATCCTGGGGATCATCCCAGGATTGTCCCTGTATGTCCACATGATGCACAGGGCATCCCGGGAGCAGGGAGGGATGATCCCTCCCTTGCCCTGGGGTATCACCCTTCCCTTTAATTCTGATTTTTCCCATGATCTCGGGATGATCCCGAGGCCGCGGGACGTGTGGCACACCATCGCGGTTTTGTCCCGGCTCCTTGCAAGTAACCTCAAGGAGCCAGGACCCGGGATCTGTGCCCATTGGGGGGTGGGAGGCGAGCGGGGTCTTCCTTTTTTAAAAATAATAAATTTACTTTTTCGTGGGAGCACTCCTGCACTCTTTTCCGATAAAAAATAAATCCAAAATGGCGAGCACGACATTCTCTTCCTCTTTGGACATTGCACGCTGCGTATAGACGAGGGGGATGATCTCATCATCATCAAATCGTGAGATCATACTCCTCCACCCACCCCCTCATCTAGCCATGCCATGTGTTTGTGAAGCAACTGGCAATGTACCAAACACTCAGGGGGGGTGCTGTCGATTTGATTTTGAATCAGCTGGATTTTTTGGTGAGAGGTTGTGGAACCATTCTGCCATTTTCCAAGAGATCCCTCCCGGTTTCTAATGGTGTTAGCTGCATACTGATGGTGCCATCTGTAGAGATGGGGAGGGGGGGGGAATTCATACACATCACAATTCGAAGCAAATGTACCTAGATTTGCACTTTTGAACCAGTATGCAAAACAAAACTTGGTAATCTTTCTAAATGTCCATTTCTTTGAATATAGAAATAGAGATTTCCATTTTTTTAAAAAAAAATGTGTACAACAATAAGCACAATAGGTATAGTAATTTAATAATTAGTGTATTAGTTATAGTAAAAGTTACTATATAGAGCTCATCTACACCAAGCAAGATATTCCATTACGAAAGCAGTATATAAAAGGCAGGAGCCACACTACTGCTTTAGAACGGTATTGAAGTGCACAAACAACCGTTGGGGCCCATTGAGACATACTATATAACACTTTCGTACTGCTATATGCTGCTTGGTGTGGCTCCTGCCTTTTTTATACCACTTTCATAGTGGAATATCCTGCTTGGTGTAGATGAGTCCCCAAAATGCATTATATTAGCAACAACTGATTGCATAAACGTTATATCACTTGCATACAAAATGCATGCGTTTGGAGAAATGCACCCAAAAATGAATGAAAATGTTCATGCAAACTTTAGAAAGAAGTTTCAAGTTTCATGATGAACCAAACTTGAGGTTGGAAAAATAAGAAGCTGAGAGAAAGCTAATTGGATGCATGCATCCATTCCTAGCCATATGCATGCCCATATTGTATTGTCTGCCTGGGAATTGTCGCTCCCAACACATGGGAAATTCAAAACCCAAACAAACAAACATGCCCAGGAACAAGATGTGGATGGTGGATAGAAGCCACATAAAAGTTTACAAGAAACCGTCAAAATAATTGACCCAAAGAGAAGAGACATTCATCTAACAAAAGGCTGTTTTGTTGAGTGATGTGGTCATGTGGTTCACAGTAATCAATAAATATATCAGCAAGACTCAAGGTTTTCACATCAAAGGACATTTCAGGAAGTGTCAGCAAAGCAACTGTTTGGGGGGTTCTGGTCTGCTGAAAATTCACCACAGCTCTGTAGAACATCACAAATTCTTATTTTAAAATGCAAACCAGGGGGGAAAATTGGGGGAAATAATGTTTGGTTCATAATACAGTGAATCAGAGGTCTCCAACCTTTTTGGGTCAGAGGGCATGATTGGAATGTTTAGACGATGTTGCTGCTCGCCCACAAAATGTCTTCCAGACTGGGTGGGGGAGTTGCCCATTCATAAAAGGATGGCCATGGTTGGTCGCAAAGGATTCATTTCCCAGAAGGCAAACTTGGGAGGCTAAAAGAAAAGTAACTTGACCAAGATCTTTGATGATTGGTGGGAGACCCAGGAACAATAAAAGGAAAGACTTCTTCACATAGCGCATAATTAAGTTATGGAACACACTACCACATGATGTGGTATTGGCCCCCAATCTGGATGGCTTTAAAAGGGGGTTGGATAAGTTCCTGGAGGCAAAGGCTATCAATGGCTACTAGCCTTGATGGTTGTGTACTATCTCCAGTATTCGAGGCAATAAGCCTGTGCACACCAGTTGCTGGGGAACATGGGTGGGAGGGTGCTGTTGCACCATGTCCTGTTTGTTCATCCCTGGCCGACGGCTGGTGGGCCACTGTGTGAACAGAGTGCTGGACTAGATGGACCCTTGGTCTGATCCAGCATGGAAATTCTTATGTTCTTAAGAACTGCAGTACAAGGCATTAAACTTTGTTTCGAGATCATGAATAGCATCATGGTCCTATCTAGCTCTATATGACAGTTGTCCCCCCAGCCAGCCAGCCAAAAATGTACAGTGAACATTTTTTTGAAGGAAAATATCTCTATACCATTTTGCAGTCAGTTTGGTTACCAGGTATTATGGGGGTTAAATCTTGGGGGGGGGGGTGTACATGCCCTAGTCAGTTTCAGTCCAAAGCTTAATGGCTTTAATATCAAATGTTTAGTAAAAACACAAAGATCAGATAATGTTGTTTAGGAAGCAGGGGATTATACTCCAACAGATGGTCAGAGGAAGAAAGAGGGGGGAAAGTTCTAACTCAGGAAAATTAAACTTGTTTGATGGAAATGAATGAGAAATTACCTTCCTGATTGGTAGGAGGTGGGCAGAGAAAGAGAGATAGTGAAGGAATTTTAGAAGATAAAAGAAAAAAGGAGAGAGGGAGAGGTTCAGAAAGAAAGAGAGAAGGAAGGAAAGAAGCCAAAGACGTAGAGGAAAGAAAGATTCAGATTTGTTGGAATGGGATAATGATTGTGAGAGCTGGACCAATGACACTATGGCTTGAATAAGAGACCTGGGTAAAATAGAGACACAGGTCATAGCTAGGCAGGGCTTTATCCTGGGGTGATCCCTGGGATCGTCCCTGTGCATCCTCATGATGCACAGGGGATCCCAGGATCAGGGAGGGATGGTCGCTCCCTGGCCCTGGGATCTCACCCTCCCCTTTGGCCCCGGTTTTTCCATAGTCCTAGGCTGAGCCCAAGACCATGGAATGTGTGGCTGGGTTCTGCAGGTTTACCCTGCTCCACACGATTCTTTGCGAGGAGCCGGGAGCCGCGCACGGGGTGCAGCGCTCCTCAGGAGTGCTGCGCCTATCAGGGTTAGGGTGGGGGGGCGGGGAAAGTAATTTAAATGAGAAAAAAACCCACCTACTTTATGCACACGAGTGTTCATGTGCTGCTGGCCCTTTAATAAAAAAATGGCGTGCACGACGCCTCTCCTTCTGAGGTCATCGTGCGTCGTGTGTAAACAGAGGAGGGATCTCACGATAAACACAACATGAGATCTTCCCTCCTCCATCGCGGGCTAACCGGTAAGTCTAGCTAAGGCCACAGTTTAGTTAGGCTAGCTGGATGTGTTTATCCTTGGTTGTTTTTTATTATCCTATTGCTCATATGCTTTTTGGAGGGGTCTTTGTGTCACGGAATCCAAAATACTGATATGTGATTGTTACAAGTTGAGTGATTTTTTTAAGGTTGTGGAGTAATTTTGCGATTTCCTGAGCTGGATTACTATCACACAAACTCATTCATTCTATCCATAACTATCAATTGATACCTTCTTTTTCACAGCTTAGATTATGGTAACAAGTCTCAGAATTCATTTAGGGATGGGGGGGATTCTGCATATTTCTGGACTGTGTCATTTATAATCCATTTCATTTCCTCATTCACATTTTTTTAAAAAAAATCCTTTCAAAATATGTATTTAAATGCATATTTTAAGATGTTTAAACTGCCAAGAACTGCATGGTGTTGCTCCGAGAAGTGTGAAATCTGGTGGATAGCTCATTCTGTTCCACACATAAGTCTGAGAGTTGGAGGTCATTTCATATAAGCATTCACAAAGATCAAAATCCTCCAACATCTCAGCTCACAATACAAAAAGCAGATTGGGAAATGTTTTATTGAAAGAGCCTGACATCTCCCATCAGGAGGAAGGATGCATTCTAAGGTGAGCATCAGTTCCCCAATGAAGTCTTCGGTTCAGAATATAAAACAATGTCCTGCCTCTGTGCTGTCAGTGGTCAAGTTGATGAGGGAGTTTTGTAGACATTAGAGGTTATGGAAAAATTCATTTAGCAGCAGCATCGGATGAGCATTTTATGGCATGCTCGCGACTGGCCACTCACAGAAGTTTGCGGGACATTTTGACGATGCAGTGATCATCCTGCATGTCTCCCGTTCCTTCTGCCATTTCTCCAGCTTCAAAATACCACCCGGAAAATCCAGTTCTTTTGTCTGTAATGCTAATTGGCTCTATTTCCTGCCATGTGCAGGAGAGGTTGCGCCATAAAAATCCCCACTGAATGGCCCACATGGTTGTTGCTTTCTTCCTCTTTCTTCCCCATGTGAAGAAAGAAGAAGCTGATCATCTCTATTGTGGGACAGAAGCCGGAGGCAAAGCAACAGTAGGAAACATAATCCCCCCCCCCCAACCCAACTGATGATCCACTAAGTAAAGTTGCCTAATTTTGACCTTCTGAACCAATAAGTGAGCTGAAATTGAGCTACCTCAATTTTTATAATCAAAGAAGTGTACACAAATTAGGGCATATATTCATGAAAGTTTATATATTCATCTATCTGCAGATGTCTCTCTTGCTGCTGACTAGGCTTCCTGCCCCTCCTCATATTTGTTAGATTTCTTTTTTTAATTAATAGGGTGTTTGTTTTTTAACTGGGAGGCTGGCATGCTCCTAGTTTAAAACAGTGCTACTTTTATTTGGGTTCAAAAGAGTGTTCTTGTGTTTCAGAGCTCAGACCCAACATTGCCTTGTACACCGATAATTTTTGTCTTACCACTGTGACTTCTGAGAAGTAAACAGAATGCCCATAATGGCAGCCATTTTATGAATGGGCAAGCCTCCCATTTTGTGACAGCGCCCTCAGCATTCTCTCAAAATTAACGATCTGTGCCCTGACCCAAAGGTTTTGGGATCCACTGATCTAAATTGGAAGACGAGTCCTCAGTATGGCCACTCGCATCTCCACGCTTGTGGTTCAACGAAATGGTCTCTATAGTCAACTCTACAGTATAATTCTAGATTTGGCATTGATTGAGGAAATGTCATGCAAAATATTTCTTTCTTTTACAATCTATGCTCCTGCTGGGAAGAGAGAATCATTTTAAGAGGACAAAGTCCAGAAGAGATTCCTTTCCCAGAAAGAGATGAGGGCTTACAAGTCAGCTGAGCTGACCACATTTATTGAGTGGCCATAAAGATTTCCAGGTAGCTCTCAGGAAAGTTCAGAGTCAGAGAAACCAACTACTGTATTTATAATGGAACCAACGTCTCCTTCTCTTAAATGCCCAAACTGAAAACTCTTAGCACCACATTTTGTCCTACTTATACAGTTTCCAAAAAAGATAGGTAGGTGGTGTGTGTTTTCCCTTTTCTTTTTAATAGCAGGAACTTACATCCCCCCATTATGCAATGAGTGATTATTTTTTTTTAATTTTGGGGGTGGGCCTTGAAATTTGCAAAAATATTGCATCTTTCTTTTTCCTTTCTTCTTTTATTGGTGCTTTTACGCACCTGTGCATGATTGCAAGTCCACCTGTGTCCACTATGTAACCCCCTCAGAGACATATTATTCCCCTCTTGTCAATGTCAACAGCCTTGTCAGTTCCATCCTCTCCACATGACTTCATTTAGCCAATTAGAGCCAACTTGTCTATTCCCTCCTCCCCTTCAATCCAGGGTTACTGGATCACTAGACACTGACAGAGCCATACACACCAGGTGGGGCACCATACTCACTAAGTAGGGCACTCAGAGAAGGCCCTCTAAAGAAGATATCACTGTCCAGTTAGCTACATGTGGAAAGAGGACATTATTTTTCAGGTTCCCTGTGAAAAACCTTAAAGATCAAAAACAGCACCTAGAATTTGGCTGGTAATGAGCTGGTAGCCAGCAAATATGGTCAACTGCTGAGATGTTTTGTTCTCCTCATGTAGTTGCAGTCAGCAGTCTTGGAGCTATATTCTGAAATAAGTCTTTTATCCCCCTTGGCCATCATGACATGAGGGGGAGAAACACTAGTTGCAGTGTGAAGGAGAGGAATAAAGGCCTCACATGTTGCACACATGGACCATGTGAGGCAGGGGCAGGGCCAAGCCTATAAAGTCTGGTCCCGCCCCTTACTTGGCCTCTCTGGTCTTTTCAGCTCCCACCCTCCCTCCCTCCCTTTTCTAGTATGGGACTTAGCCAGTCACTCCCTTTGCAGGGAGGTCTGAGTAGGGATTTTTTCCTTCCCACAAGTTGTGTGAAGGTTTTTGCCTACTCCATACTTGAAGTTTTACTGGGAGGATGGATAAATAGGTTGTTTTGTCAGCAGGATGTGTGGGAATTTGCTATGCCAGAATACAGTGACCACTCTGGCACCTTTTAGGCGATTGGCATAGCCAGAGCTCCTGCTCCTCATGAGTTTCACAGCTCACGTGTCTGGATATGGTATGCCTTTGGAGATCCTCCTGCCTCATCTACTCAGGGTTTTATAGCTCTGCGTGAGGATCACATGGGGCAGTCTCCCCACACTCTCAAAGTGTTGTATAAGAAAAGGGCCAGGTTACCCAACTCCTGGCTTAGGAGAGTGGTTCTCCCTTAAACCAGGCAAGTAGCCTGAGATTAGGACATATTGATTCCCAAACTTTTCACATTCAGTTCCAGGGAGGGGTTGAATCACCCTTGCTGTTAAATAAAGAGGTCCTAGTTTATCCCAAGCTCTGGTGTCTGTGTCTTTATCCCATGCCTCCTTCTCCACTCACAATGGTTGTTTCCAGACTATTTTTAAAGTCACCCCACATACAACAGATTGTACGTCAAAATGTTACGTTTAATAGCACATGGACAATTAAAGCAAGGATATCTATGTCAAGATAGGGTCCTAGTTAGGAAAGGAACTTAAGATATGGGCCACCATGGCTACTTTTGCTGCCAATGAGAAAGGGGGACCCATGATAAAAGTATGACCCTTTAAGGGCAGTGCAAATCCACTTAGAAAAGGTTTAACACCACTTACCTGGGCAGATGAGATGAACTACCTACCAACAGTGCTGGTGTCTTAATTGGATTAAGCTTCAGTTGATTGGACTTCATCAAGCCTGAGAGTGCTTTCAGGCTCTGATTTAGCAGCACACCCTGCTTTAACGGAATGTGAAGAAAAGGAGGTGAGTTGGGTGTCATCTGCATATTGATGACTATGAATTGACTGGGTGGACCTCTGGCTTGATCCAGCAAGGCTCTTCTTATATCCTTACGGCAAAGTAGACTAGAGAATTTGCACTTATTATAGAAAGGGAAGAAGGAGGGAGGGAAGAAAAGATGTTTGAATTTTGGTGGAGCGATTCGGCAGAAGGGAGGGTGGGCAAAGGGCAGCGAGGGTGTGCGTGGAAAGAGAAGCAGGCATTCATAATTGCTAATTAGGAAAAGGAGGAGTAAAGTGGCAAAAAAGTGAAGCTTCAGTTTAAAAAAAGAAAGTTCTCTCCCTTACTGTGCTGCTCTTCAAAACAGCCTGTTTGCCTCCCACCATCCTGCCCCGCTAAAGAACGTGCTTCAATTTTGGGGGTCCTGCTGTGTTAATTACCGTTTCTCTGATTGCCTTCAATGAGTCTGCAGCACTTGTGTTATTTGAACAATAGATGTTAGAGGAGTTTCAGACCTCTCCAAGAGGCTGGGAAGTGGCTTCTAGCCAACTGTGTGTGTGTGTGTGTGTGTGTGTGTGTGTGTTACATAAGCAAGGTGGATTTCTTTGGCATCCTCCCCATGCAGGATGAGTTAGGGAAGTTGATGTACAGACACAGCATTGACTGGATGATGTTGCCATGAAAGTAGCTCATTCTCTGGTGCAGTAACTGGGACTGGGTGAACGAGATACTGTGGCCATGGCTAGACCAGGTGATATCCCAGTGATTGCCCCAGGATCATCCCTCCATATCCACATGATGCATGGGGCAGCCCGGGAGCAAAGAGGGATGGTCCCCCCCATGGCCCTGGATATCACCCTACCCTTTCCCCCCTGCTTTTTCCATGGTCTCGGAATGATCCCAAGACTGTGGAATGTGTGGCCACGCAACATGGTTTTGTCCCAGCTGCTCATGAATAACTGCAAGGAGCTGGGAACCAGGTATGGGGCACAGAGCAGCTCTGTGCCCATTGGGGCTGGGGTGGGGGAGGAGGGCGAGGTTGTTGTTGATATTGTTCTTTTTTAAAAAACGTACCTTTCGTTCAAGCACTTGTGCGCTCCTTTTCCTTTTAAAAACAACAAAACCAAAATGGCGACTGTGATGTCATGCGCCATGTGTAGATGAGGGCGATGATCTCACGATCCTAAAATTGTGGGATCTTCACCCTCCAACCCCCTCGTCTAGCCATGGCCTGTCTCACGGGCAGAGCTAAGTGCATGGCCTTCCTCAGTGAAAAGGGAAGCTAACAGGATCTGCCCAGAGCTTTCTAGTGTAGTGGCTGAGTGGACATCCAGGAACTCATTTGTTCAGATTTGGGAAATAATGCACACAAATATGGATGGGTTTTCATGAGAGAGAAAAAAGAGAGAGAGAGAGAGGCAAAGGCCTGATCTACACCAAACAGGATATTGCACTATGAAGGCAGTCTGAAAGCGGTATATAAAAGGCAGGAGCCACACTACTGCTTTGTAGCGGTATTGGAGTGGACTGGCAACTATTCGGGCCCATTGACATATACTGCTTTCATACTGCTTTCATAGTGTTATATCTTGCTTGGTGTAGATTAGGCCAAAGATTGCAATCTGATACAGACTCAGGTCATAACAAGCTTCAAGGTGGCATCTGGAGAACTTCAGTAAGCTCAAGTGTTGCTGAGTCACACGTCCCTAGCTCACTGCTTCCCCATTTCCCTGATCAGTTGACAATCTCTGTTGGTTTTCTGATCAAAGACTGCATCAGACTCCAAAGCTAATGTCAGTGGATCCTATAGACCAGACTTCCCCAATCTAGTACCCTCCAGATGTGTTTTGTACTGCAAACCCATCATCCTCCACCAGCATGATGACTGGTGATGGTGGAAACTGTAGTCAAATATATCCAGATTCTGCCAGGCTCAGGAAATCTGCTTTATCCATATCCAAGGCAGCAGCCAGACCTGGTCCCACCAGCTAGTCCCAACAAGACCACTGTCCCACCAGCTGCCTCCAAAATCACTCTTCTCTGCTCAGAGATGTGCCTTCCAATGCTCAGTGACTATTACTTATCCAGCCTGTTTCTCTCCATAAAATCCTTCTGCTCCCTTCTTTATAATCTCTCCACATACTCTTAATACCTCCTCTCCCCCGCCCCTCCACTTGTCATACCTCTCAGCTATTCCTCATAATACAGCCTGGAACGGGGATTTCTGTGCTCACTTACCCTTAAAGCTTTGCCAGCTCTCTGAATGATGAAAATGATCTAAGGAAGACGGAGAGAGAGAGAGAAAAAAACATAGTGAAAAAGTCAAGGTTACCATCTTACTATACATGAGGAGGGTGGGCTGGGGGACAATCAGTGTGACTTTCAGATTTACTAGCCAAGCATAAGAGTGTTGCTGCCATGTCATTGATAATTCCAATTTGCCTGGCAAATCTCATGAAAATTTCACAGTTCTGGCCATTGTGTTGCGGGAAACCTGAACTGGCAGCATACATGGAAAAGAAAGACATTGATATAATGCTGAAAGAAAAAAAAAAGAAGAGGAGGGGAGGATTTCCCTGTCTATCCGGCAGAGAATTAATTTCTCTGCTAGGTGGTAAGTTTCATATCTTTCAGCTGGCAAGGGGTCTTCACAGCTTAATTCTGCAAAACACACTGAAAGAAGACTAATTCTCTACCGCCTCCTTGAAATTGGGTGCGGATGAGGTGGTGCGGGAGGGGTGGGGGGCAGAGAAAATTAAGACATGGAACTTGAAATAAGCATGTTTTGTCATTTTGGCCTTAGTTAGACCTACCTTTTGTTCCAGGACAGAGGAGGCGAGATATCGCGTTGGGATTAACATGAGATCTCTCCCCCATTTACACGTAAGGTGAGATGACCTCAGGAAGAGAGGCGTTGTGCCCGCCATTTTTATTTTTAAAGCGACGGCAGTGCACGAATGCTCATGCGCTGAAGGTTAGTGATTTTTATAATTTAATTTGGTTTCCCCACTCTCCCCACCCTAACCCCAATGGATGCAGTGCTCCTGAGGAGCGCTGTGCCCCATGCACGGCTCCTGGCTCCGCACAAACAGGGTCAAGCCACGGAAATGGGCGACACATTCCGCAGTCTCGGGCTCACCCCGGGGCCATGGAAAAAGTGGGCCCAAAGGGGAGGGCTGTATTCCAGGGCAAGGGAGGGATGATCCCTCCATGATCCTGGGATCCCCTGTGTGTCATGTGGACACACAGGGATGATCCCGGGGTTCGCCCCAGGATATAGCCTGGTCTAGCTAAGGCCTTGGCATGTGTTTCCAATAAGATGTAGGATGCGCATAAAAATGAGTCAATGTGCATGCTGTGTTTTACAAAATATGTTGTAGATATGTGGCTGTCCTACCTGTAGCAAAGAATTGAGACAAGACGAGGGCTGTGTACAAATGACTTTTGAAATTCTCGACGCTACCTGTGGGCAAACAAGTTGGAGGGAGGAAGAATTCTCCACTACATTCTCTGGGGTGAGTTCCACCATAGGCAGTAGTAAGGGTTAGCTTTTGTGTTCGGTTACTTCTGTATGCATGGTCTGATCCAGTAGGACACTTCTTATGTTCCTATGTTCTTAACCTCTGTGATGTGTACAACATAATGCAGGTGGGGCTATGCAATTTTGACCATCCAAATAGGGCTGAGGCTGAAAGCCAGGTAAGGATGTGTGAATCAGGAAAACTCAAACTCACCCAAGTCCTCTGAATTCTATCTCAACCCTCATTCTGACTCGAATCCATATCAAAAC
This sequence comes from Elgaria multicarinata webbii, assembly GCF_023053635.1. Lineage (NCBI taxonomy): Eukaryota > Metazoa > Chordata > Lepidosauria > Squamata > Anguidae > Elgaria > Elgaria multicarinata. The sequence continues at coordinate 16,299,832 of NC_086185.1, read as the reverse complement.
TGCATTCCCCTCCCCTTAGAAAAATCTGTGTATTTTCATGCATATTTCCGTAAATGTAAACATCAATTGTATACCTTTTTTGGGAAATATACACATTCTTCTCCCGTTGATTACAGCATATTTGTGCATATTTCCTCCCAAAGGATTTGTTTTTCAAGCACATTTTTCAAATGTACTTATGCCGTTGAATGCATTTTTGCGTATGTCTGTGAATCACATTGCAAGCTCATGGATGCACAGACGTCAACTGACTATACCAAGTGGTGCTATGGCATAATCCATAGCACGTACTCTTAGCTTTGATAGACTCTGGTACATTCCTCTAGAGCTATCCAGGTTGTTGGTGTGTGTGTGCGTGCATTTTAAAATGAAAAGCATTCAGTCATGTGATCCACTCTGCCCCACTTCCCAGTAATCTTCCTTTGTATAGCCCAAATGCAGGTTTATCACCTCAGTCAGAACTAGGCCTTAGAGGCTACTCTTTGCAGAACTACCATCCTTCCATGTCAGGGATCTAATAGTGAGATCAAAATCAGGAAAACAGAACTGTTCTGTCCTAAGTGACAACAATGTTATAATACAACACACCAGGTATTAATAGCAGGCCAGACAAACTGTAATGGTTTGCCCACATGTATTTGTACTTTAGATTACAGTAAGTAAAGCTGCATTTACAAAACACACTAATAGGCAGTGTGGTATAGTGGCTATAGTGTTGGACTGGGAGTCGGGAGATTCAGGTTCAAGTCCCAACTCGGCCATGGAAACCCATTGGGTGACTTTGGGCTAGTCACAGACTCTCAGCCCAGCCACCTCACAGGGTTGTTGTTGTGAGGATAACATGGAGAGGAGGAGGATTATGTATGTCGCTTTGGTTTTCTTGGAGGAAAAAAGATGAGATATAAATGCAATAATAAATAAATAAATAAATAAATAAATAAGTAAATTCTGTTCAAAAACAAACTGAAACATTTATTTACTATTAAGACATCTGTAGCCCACCCAATATCACAAGGACCTCAGGGCAGTGTTCAGATAAAATCATACTAACAATATAAAACAATACATATACAATACAAACATTTGTTTTCCATCTATCCCGAAATGAAGGCCTTTGAGCAAAACAAAACAAAACAAAATGCAGTGCAGGCCGATCTCAATGCAAATGTTAGAGATGGGTGAGAATTTAATTCTAGTTTGGATTTGATGACGTTTTTACCAACATTAGCAAAGTTCGCCATATTTGGGACAACAATAACTTCAGATTTAAAATCATCCCAATGTAGGAAAAAGCAAAATGGAGGGTTCACCTATATCTCTGTACTTGGTTGACTTCTTTCCATATCTATATCTCCTCCTGCTTTCATACTTGTCCCCACCACCTTCAGAGGGCACTTGCATTTTCTTAGAGTCCTGAAGTTTATGTTTCCTTTCTGAAAAATGAGTTTTCATGTTCATTAGTCATACGCTTCCCTGTCACTTCACCATTACTTTTGCTGAGCTCTGCCGTATCTATCATCAGTTGTTTTTTACAAGTGACACCTTCAACCTCGACTCCCTGATGTCTGCCAGGTTCTCTTTTATTTCCTCCTGGGCAATACTGAAGTACTTCTGTTCCACCCTCTGCCCATTCATCATGTGGAATCGCCCTCCCCCTTTCCTGTCCTTCCCTGGGCACAATTTCAAGCACCAGCTTGATGTACGAATTGCCTTTGCAGAAACTCTACTTCTGTCTGGAAGAGTTTTACATCTTCTGTCTGGCTTCCCCAAGTCAGAGCATAAAACTCCTGTTGGTGGTTCTGTTGGCTCTCTACTTTATTCTGGACCAAATCCAAAGGTCCAGTTTTGGCTTTTAAAGCCTGAGATGATCTGAAACTAGATAAGGACAAATCTGTTAATTTCACTTTCTCTGAGTTTCTCATTTTTTTTCCAATCTGAAGTTTGTTTCATCCCTAACACAGAGATATAAACAAATTAAGTAACAAACATGTTTGCATGAACATCCATCACCATTTTTATGCAGATTTTGCCTCCTACATTCTGGTATCAATTTCTTTTTTGTACTATATGTTTTTGCAAGCAATTTTCCTAATATAATGTAATTGAATAACATTTCCCCTAATATATGCATTTTGTATACAGAGAGAGAGAGAGAGAGAGAGAGAGAGAGAGAGAGATCCACCAAAAAATTCAGGGAAGTGTGAATTTCAAAGGATAACTGAGTTTTTGTTTGCATAATGGTTTGAAAAAGTGAAACTTTGGCCGTAGATAGACCTAAGGTTATCCCAGGATTATCCTGGGTTTGTCCCTAACTGAGCGCTGGATGCCCTGTGTGGCACTTAGATGAACAGGTTTGACCCCAGGACAATTCTGGGATAAACCTTAGGTCTAGCTATGGCCTAGGTAACATTCAGATGTGAACTGAATGAAGTCCTTCCCCAAGCCTAGGACCTACTTACCTGAAGCAGCATTTATTTCTGTATAAGTCTGGCCAGGTATTAAGTTTACCCTGGGAGTCTCTACTGCAGGTAACATTATAAGATATTGCAAATAAATGCCAAAAAAAATCAAAAAAATCCACTGGGTAATCATGAGACACAAGTCCTTTTTCTGTAGCACTGTTACAACTCTGAAATACTCTCCTGGTAAATATCAGTCAGACCACTCTGAATCTTTTTTCACTAGAAACTGAAGCCATTTTCATCTTGGTGGGTTTTTATTATGTGAAATAGTTACCATCAACATGCATATAGAGTAGTCTTCTGCAATCAGAAGGGCACTTTCTGTTCATCTGTCACAATGTTCTGGAGGGTACTATCCCTCCAGAATAGATTTTCAGAGGAAACAAGGAGAAAATTGTCTTCCTGTCCTTCTGTGAGGAGGATGTTCTGGGAACAGAACTCTGCTCATGGGATCTCTGAATCCAATCTTCTGTGGCTGTTGTTTTTGTCATCATCATCGTCCACTGTAACCCCAGTGGCACAATTCTGAGCCCTGGTATGACAGTGAAATGCAATTTCACATAGTATTTATTAATATATTTTCTTTGATATTGGCTATATGTATAGCATATAGTTTTAATGATACAACCCTACAGTCATCCCTGCACAACTCTGCTCCCTCCCATGCTTGAAAAGGGTTTTACGTTTGGAACATAGAATCCTGCATTACTCACTGGGGAAGGTTTTCAACATTATTATTATTATTATTATTATTATTATTTTCCTAGATTTTTTTTTCATGGAGTAAGTGTTTTACAATAAATTAAAACTCACAAGAGTATATATACATAATTTCAGGACATACGTTAAAGCCCCAGAATAACTGAAAAAGAATAATCTATTAGAAGGTGGGTGATATATTTCCCTCCAGGTGATATTGCATTACAACTTCCATCAGCCATAGTAAGCATGGCCAATGGTGAGGATGTTTTGGGTTTCAGTCCAACAACTCCTGGAGGACCACATGAATCCCATCCCTACCTATTATGTACTTTGGCTTATTAGGACCCTCGTCCTCCTCCTCCTCCTCCTCCTCCTCCTTCTTCTTCTTCTTAGGTTTTCACAGGCTGGAGTTGCAGGCAAAACCTCTTTCTTAATATTAAGCCTGAAATTCACAACATTGCAATAATGACAACACATTTCATGAACCTTTAAGATTCTCCTTGGCTAGTCATGGGACAATTCATGCCCTACTGAATTAAGACTGGGCCTCTCGCACCAAACCACACAGCTCGTTATCACAACTCCCAATATTTCCATCTAGCTTCAGGTTCCTGATAAGGCTGTGGACTTCAGTTTGCGCTAAAAAGCCTGGCTTCCATTTAAGCCTCCCCCACAACACCTTAAGATTTTCTGCAAAGTAATTTGCCCTACAGTTATCTTGAGCCAAAGCTGCCTTCGGTTCAGTGCATAAAGGAGTTTGCAGTGAACCATGAATTTTTATGTAGATTTGTCTCATTGTAAAATAGAGTTTAAAAAGGTTTTTTTTTTAAGTAAGTAAAAAAGAAGGAAATAGATTATTTTGTCCAGGAACTTGCTGTAGAACCCCCCCAAAAAAGAAAAGTGAAAGTTGATTGATTTCTGGATCCGCTCCAGGATTCCTCCGGCAGCAATGCTGTGAGGTGCCAAACCTCTAAGATAAGCAGACAGCAAATTCCAGCTCATGCTGTGAGGGCATATGAACACTTCTTTAACTCTGTATGCTGAAGCCTGGTAGAGATGGGAAGGAGGGAATAGAAAAGACTCAAAAGCTGTACTTGTTTTTCTCCCCTGCAGCTGTGATGACCACATCACCCTTCCTCCTCCATTTCTACATGGACTCCAAGTCACACTCCTCAACAAATTCCACCTTCTAGTAATTAATTGCTGTTGTTGTTGAATTTGTTTTCTTTTAATCCCCCACTTTTTACTGAATAAATGCAGTAAATAAATTGTGTAAAGAAACATATCGAGAAGAACATGCCCCCCCAAAGGAGACCCCCCCCCCAAGTACACTGTATTCATCCCCAAGATTAAATAAGCTCTTCCCTATCTTGGGCCTTAGCTAGACCTAAGGTTTATCCCAGAATCGTCCTGGGGTCATCTCTTCCTGCTCCCGGGATATACTGTGTGTCATTTACATGAACAGGGATGACCCCGGAACGATCCCGGGATAAACCTTAGGTCTAGCTAAGGCCTCATTCTTCAGATATGCCTTCAATGTCTGGGGAACTTTAGATTTTGACTATTGCAAGAGCAGGTGCTTGGCCAGCACTTCTCAAGAACCAAGCTTGGCTTCCCACATGGCAGGCCTCCATTCAAACTCTTGATCTATGGGATGCTTTATGCATGCATGCCTATTCCTTGATTTGTCTACAAGTGCTTATTGGCAGCTGAAAGCCTGAATGCGCTTCATCGAAAAGCATTGTTTACAAAGCGGGATGAACATTCTACTTCCAGTGTTATTTCTATGATTCTCCATATGCCTCCATAATTGTGCATGTTGATGACATGATATTAACATCTCTTTGGGAAAGTATTAAGAGCTCACCACCACCACCACACACACACACACACACACACACACACACACACACACACACCTATCTTAGATCACACAGGCTACAAACGAATCATTGGGATACATTCTCTGCCCTTCTCCTTTCTGCATTTCTCATCTTAAGAGTTTAATTGGGATTTGAGCCAGGTGTAATCAAGACTAGCCTGCTCATTAAGTGGACTTAATTGTTCACCTACAGTAACGATGCAACAGAATTGGCAGTATTCTCCTAGTTTTAACTCTGACATACATCATCCTTTAATAGAACAGGAAAATGGAATTGTCTAACTTCAGCCCCACAAGATTTGAATTGCATCAAAAAGTTATAATTCTCACAAAATTGCAAACAGGGATGTTAGAGGAACCTGCAATAGAACCAAATGAGTTCAGGTGTGTGTGTTTTTAATGAATCTGACCTATAGATTCCACAGCAGACTGGTTTGTCCTCTGTTGGATGGAATCCACAGACTTGTAGATTGCATTTTCTAACCTTTGGGGATTTTGCGCAGGTTTCACCATAGAAAAAATACACAATTAAAACAACAACAACACCTGGTCCCATCAGCTAAAGTGTGAAAATATGTACTTGGGGTAATTTGTGCATTTGGGGGTAATTTGTGCTTTGGCCAAATGCAAATTTGCGCAAATTCAGAAACTGACAAAAATGTGATTCTGTGAAACTCAGACAGAACACATTTTGCACAATCTGTACATCTCTATTTGCAAAGTCTCTGTATGTGCTGGAAATTGACAGGATTTTTAAGGTCTGGTCCACCTGAACCAGGCAAGTGTCTGTTTCTAGATCTAAATCTCCCCACCCACCAGTCTCAAAACAACTTCTCTGAGTGCCCAGAGAGCTTCGGTTATGGGGCAGTATATAAATGTAAATAATAATAATAATAATAATAATAATAATAATAATAATAATAATAATAATTCTCAGAGGTATACAAAGGATGGCTTAGCCAGCAGGGCTCCCCACCTCCCCACACCCCCATCCTCATTGTTATCTCTGATCTCATATAACAGCAGGGATTCCTGAATGGTGGATTCCACCAGGCCAGGATCATCCCATGGAGAAACTCAAGGGTACTCTATGGGCTTAATGCAGAACCTTCAGAGCCAGAGGTTCTGCATCTCTAGTTTATAACCTCTGAAGTCCTTATCTCGATATCCCAACTATGCCTGAAGTCTCTGCTCCACCGAGTAGGTGTTCATCCAAACATCTGAACACACATGTGCATGATCTCTGTGTGCAATCAGAAACCTAAACATGCACACAGTTATACATATAATGAACAAATGAGTAAAGTTATTGCTTTAGATTAGGACAATACTAACATTCTGAATAGATCTTCACAGGATAGGTTTATCAATAAAAAAATGGGCAAATACTCTACTCTTTTGCATATGAGCACCATCTACAATGCTTAAATGGTGGCCTTCTGGACAAGACAAAAGGTCACAATACTTACTTATCCCACAATGGGGGCAGTGTGGTGTGGTGGAAATATAGAGGCTCTGTTCAGACATTTGGAGACCTGGTGTGGGAACATCAGGCACAATCCTGAATCTTTTTTCCCCATGCATTCACCAAACATCTGTGCAGGATTTGGGTGTTTACCAGTGGGTGTAGAGAAGGTATAAAAATAACATCTCTGAAAGGGTAATTCACAACATTATTAACTGAAAACTTTGAATGATGTTTTAAACTCTTTGAGCCTAGCCTTTGCATATTCTGAGATACTTGATACCTTGTGGTGTTACAACTTGATATTTATTTATTTTATTTTATTTTAGAGGTGAGGGAGAAATTCATTCACTCCACATTCTAATGTGAACTTACATAATTTAACATCTTCAAGCCAACAGAATCATAGAATCCAACAAATATGTAAACCAAAATTCGGTTGTCCTTTGGAACTTGTTCCTTTCCCAATTCTGCAGTGGAATTCTGCCATCAAGAAATGTATATAAAAATCTGTACACACATACCCAATACGTCAAGTATGCATTATATTAGGAAAACTGTCTACAAGAATGTGTATATTGGGTGGGGGGTTAAAATGTAGGGAAAACCAGGGATGCTCAAAGTCACTTAAATTCTCCAGACTTTACATTTTTAGAAAGTTGTGCATTTGTCACATGCACATTTTGCAAATGCAAGTTTGGGAAGTTGTGAACAATTTCGGAGAACATTCCCTCCCATTTGTGTTCTTGTTTGGGGTTATGGGTGGGGTATTTTCAAGTAATTTGCAAACTGTATTGAAATTCTCATACATCCCTACAAAAAAAGCATGCATTTATAGAAATGTGCGCAGAAATCCATTTTTTAAAATGTAAATAAATAGAAAGCTGCCTTATACTGAATCATGCCATGAATCCATCAAGCCCAATAAGGTTAACATTGACCAGGGTTTCAGGCAGGATTCTTTCCTAGTGTTGTGTGAGAATTTCAAGAGCTCAGAATAGGGATGGTGAGCATTATAGCACCTTCATGGTGATTGACAATCCAGAGGTCCTGCTCCTTGGGGGCCATGCAGCTTTTGTGCCCAGATAAGCATGCTCAGAGGAGGGCAACGAGGATGTTCAGGGATTTGGAAACAAAGCCCTATGAGGAGAGAATGAAAGAACTGGGCATGTTTAGTCTAAAAAAGAGAAGATTGAGAGAAGACATGATAGCCCTCTTCAAATACTTGAAAGGTTGTCAGACAGATGAGAGCCAGGATCTCTTCTCGATCCAACCAGAGTGCAGGACACGGAATAATGGGCTCAAGCCAGATTCCGGATAGACATAAGAAAAAAACTTCCTGACTGTTAGAGCAGTACAACAATGGAACCAATAGCCTAGGGAGGTTGTGGGCTCTCCCACACTAGAGACATTCAAGAGGCAACTGGACAACCATCTGTCAGGTATGCTTTAAGGTAGAGTCCTGCAATGAGCAGGGGGTTGGACTCGATGGCCTTGTAGGCCCCTTCCAACTCTACTATTCTATGATCAGGGCTGGGCAAAGCTAGTGGTAGGCCTGAGCCAGATGGGAAATGTAGGCCCCATTTCAAACTGCTCATTAAGTATTTTTAATCAGTTCTAAATACATTGAACTAGAATGATTTATTAAAAAGGTAATGGCAAGCACTTTTATTCAAGATGGATATAAGACATCACTTTTTCATATTCGGAAATGTTTTAATGTTCTTTGGGCAAATTCATCATCAACAACAGAAAAACTAAGAGACTTTGCCCAGGGGGACTTGGAGTAGGCCTCCTCAAAGTCGTAGGCCCATGACAACTGGCCCCACTGGGGCCCCCTCTGCCCAGCCCTGTCTATGATTCTACATGGTTTGCCTTTGGGGATGTTCCTGTCTCATCTACTTGGAGCTGTGCAGCCCCAGGAGGAGATGACGCATGACTGTCGCCCGAAACATTGAAGTGTAGTTTGAAGAACGGGCCGGGTTTCCCAACCCCTTTGTTCAGCTGAGTGGCTGATCCTTATTTGCAAGCTAGTTGCCTGGAGTGAGAAAGATTAAGATTCCCACATGTTCACACACAGATCCAGGGAGGGGAGAATTTCCCTAATTAAATAAAGAGGCACTAGTTTATCCCAAGCTCTGGTGTCCATGTTTTATTTCTTGGGTTCCTTCTCCACTCACAAGATTTTTTTCCTAGTTCTATCTGAAAATACTTGAAATTGAACGTGGGACCTTCTGCAGGCAAAGTAGCTGCTCTGCTACTCAGCTAGAGTCTTCACTTCAATCTTCTGAACTTTGAATTCCCAAAGTTGAGGAGGATGAACTAAACTTAAGACTGGAAAAATTCTCAAAGTTCGATATGAACTGAATTTAAGATTTGAACGAGAGAGAGAGAGAGAGAGAGAGAGAGAGAGAGAGAAACTGGAATTGGCCAATTTCTCCACTCCCATTTTTGTATTGGTTGTGGGGAGGGCATTGTTTTTATGGGCCCATGGCTAATGCAATAAAGAAATCCCAGCACAAATTCTAGGGGAGTTAACTTCTGCCAACAAGAAATTTTCCCAGTGCACAATCTGCATCCCTATTTTTTGCCACCAGAAGTGTTCCAAGCAAGAGTCATTTCAGATGAGATCAACATTGCCCTGAACCCAACGCTTTACTTATATATTTTAGATCTAAACAGGTCTGTAACTTTTCAAATATCCCTATGAGTCACGCCACACGGTTATGGAGCAAATAATATCCATCGGTTGACATTCAGGAGATTATGAGCTGCCATTATATGTATTTCATTGTTCACATGGTAACAGAAATATATGAAACACAATGCCGGGATTCAGAAATAGACGATAATAACATACTTTGTGAAAAATCCTAACGAGGGGAGAGAAAGCCAAACTCATAATAGATGAAATTCATCACTCTGGACAATCCAATTAAGACAGAATAAGCTATAAATGCAGTAAAAGTAATTCTTGGGTCAAATGCACTTTTTCCACTCTTTTTTTCTTCTTTTCTTTGAAGGGTGGGTACCACAAACTCTCCGTTTAACCACGGGAGCTCTTTGTCCCATTCAATATGGGATTCTTCTTTTCATTATGAAGCTTATTAAAATAATCACAGGTCAAATTTGTAATCAGAATTGATTTTGAGTCTGAACGTTGTGAGAATAGCAGACTGAGAGATGATTTAAAGCAAGGGAGAGAGAGAGAGAGAGAGAGAGAGAGAAGGGAAAAAAATCTTTGTTAAGTATAAGAAACGAAAGGTTGAAGGGGACTTAATTTTATAGCTTCAAGCTATCCTTTGTCTTAAAAGGTACAACAGGAATTACCATGGCAACCAGTTCACTCCTTTTCGTTCATAGAAAAAAAAATCAAGAGTTACCGTGCATGAATTTAAACACGATCAAATTGTTTATTCCTAGCTTTAAATAATGTTCAGGGTTCTTTCCCCCCCAAAGCTACACCATTATCCCCACCGAACAGAAGTTAGAGCAAGCTATCGGAAGGAGACTAAGCATTTGTCAGTGTTTTAAATCACAGCTCTTTGGTTTTATTTATTTATTTTCCTTTCCTTTCCGTGGCTAGCATTTTATTTTTATTTTATTTTTTTACTGCTGCTGTGAAATTCACACCTCTCAGGAGGTAACCTTCACACATAATCTGTTACTTTCTTCCAAAGCATGCATGTTTGACAGCAGCTGAGCTCTTTAACTGGAGACAATAAAGGAAGGCAATTGTTCCTTTTAATACCAAAAAGGGGAAATTTCTTCCCATCTCTCCTCAACACAATCTGGACCATGGGTCTTCTTCCAAACTGTCATGCCTGATTGCAGAAGGGAGTATGGTGTGGGCTGGGATGCATCCCGTCTTCTCTCCATTCCACATTTACTGTGGGAATGGCGATAAATTGTAGGATGCAATAAATGCATTTATTAGTTCTGCTCCAGGTTTCATAGTTCATCCTCTTTGGTTCTAACTAATTCCCATGAAGGTGAACATCTATGTAAATCACAACTACCCTGCAATTGGAGACTCCTTCAGAAGGGCCTTTTCAGTGGTGGCTCCCAATTATGGAATGTTCTCCCCAATGAGGCTCACCTGGCACCAACACTGTTATCTTTTCAGTGCCAGGTCAAGACTTTTCTCTTCTCCCAGGCATTGAACAGCATTTATCAATGCTAAGTTTGTTTGTTTTTAACGGCCCCCAGAACTGTTGTTTTTTTAAATGTATACCGTTGTTTTTATACTGGTGTTTTTATGTTTCTGATGGATTAAAATTGTGTATACTTTTTAATGTTCACTGGTGTTTTTTTTTACTTTTGTAAACCGCCCAGAGAGCTTTGGCTATGGGGTGGTATATAAATGTAATAAATAAATAAATATAAATAAATGCTGATTCCAATGGGGCACTTCCACTTCCACCGGTTCTCTTCAACCCTGCTAATTGTGATGCACAAGCAGTCTGCAGCAATTGCACAATGTTGACTTAGCACTTCCCAGGCAGCCCAAAAGCAAGCAGAAATGTTTGTTACTGGAAGGAGGCAGGTCAGCGGAGGTCAGATAAGGGAGCTCCACCAACCTGCATTTCTGATAATTGTTCGGCTTTCTTTAGGAAGTGCTAAATCTCCCTTGTATATGGTGGGTCCAGCTTGTGCAATGGAATTGGTAGGCCCACCATTTGCAGAAGGCAATTGGTGGGGTGGAACAAAACTGGAGGAGATTTAAGTGCTCCTTTGAATTCTACCCAGAATCTAGGGATGTGGATGGACACACACACACCCCTATTCACTTCAGATCCCAATTTGGACCTTCCGAATCAAGCCTGATTTGCTTTGGATTCGGGATTTGGATCCGAAGCGATGCACAGCCCTAAAAGAATCAGGGAGTGGTGTCGTGTTTGGAGATTGATGAATGTGTCAATTTCACTTTCTTCCCTATTGATTTAATATATTTTCTTTCCATCCTGTTTATGAAAACATCTGCACATTTTGAGCACCACCAGAAGGGGGGGAAATTGTGTTTCCTTACCATCACTTCTCTTTTGTCCCTCGGTACTTCCTCTTTTGAAAGAGGAAGTAAACAATGTGCACGTGGCCCCTTCAGTGGGCTGTTTTGATCCCGGTGCTGCTCCTGCACACAGCCGATGATAGCGGCAAGTTCCATCTCAAAAATAATTCAGATTGAATGGGGTCTTTTTTGTCACACAAAGAAGTGTGCACAGGATGCAGACAACATTGTGAAACTCTGTGAGTGCCCAGTAATGTGTGTGCAATAAAAAGCTTGTCTGATGATGCCCTTTTTTAAGGTCTTGTTTTTATTTATTTTTTAAAAAAATTAACTGAACAAAAGTTGCATCCATCTGCACTGGCCAAATTCAATTGACATGGCTAATTCCAACATGGGGAAGACCATGTTGTACCAGCCTGCCATGTAACTGTTACAGATGAGGAGACTTTTCAGAACCACAAACATGAACCCAATTCAGAACCACAAACATGAATATGCGAGGATTCAAACCAAGGCTTCTAAGAGCTAAACACTCAAATGGATAGACAAACCTGTCACATTTTCCTTCACCTGTATCCATTTAAACAAACAAACAAAAGTCTCACGTCCTTTCAATCCCATTTATGAGGAATAAATGCCAACTTTTTAAGTTCTCATAAAAATATGAATCAAACATCATCATCATCATCATCATCTTAAAAACATCCCTACTTATATGCTACATGATTGCTGGTTGGTGGAAAATTGATTCAGGGTGGAGAAAACAGCAGATGGGTGTGGAGTAGTGCTAAGGAGGGGAGGCAAGGGCTGTCAACAACACAAAGAAGGAAAGATTAAGGGGGTAAGATAGGAATGTGGAAATCAGCTAATCTTGAGATTGCCAAAGTTCTCTGTATTCCATTTTAAATAGGGCGACCCTATGGAAAAGAGGACTGGGCTCCTGTATCTTTAACAGTTGCAAAGAAAAGGGAATTTCAGCAGAGGTCATTTGCATGCACACAGCACCTGGTGAAGTTCCCTCTTCATCACAACAGTTAAAGCTGCAGGAGCAGTACTAGAGTGAACAGATACTAAAGAGGACAAGGCTCCTGCAGCTTGTGATGAAGAGGGAATTTAAGTAGGTGCCGTCTGCATACAAATAACACCTGCTGAAATTCCCTTTTCTGGGCAACTGTTAAAGATACAGGAGCCCTGTCCTCCTTTCTATAAGATATAATAGACTGAAGGCTGTGGTTATAATAACAGAACACAACTAGGGTGCTTAGCACTCAATGACAAAAACTCACATTTAAAATGGGAAATAAATGAACATTTTTATATATTTCTGCTGTGGATGAATCATATTTGCATCAACCCTACATATGCTGTCTAGGATGCTATTATATAATGGCCATAATCAAACATACAGAAAGATATACTCCTCTTGTTGATACCTTTCACATTAGAAATAAAGCTGCTGGATTCCCGTGCAGATTTTCCCCAAATGTATGCATCAACTGTGTGCATTTTTGAAATGTATGCAGTTTTGAAATGTGCTCACTTTGAAATGTATGCAGCCCATAGAACACTTCTTCTTGGTCTTAGAATTGTATGGAATTTGATTGCAGATTGCATCCGAGTCCATGTTTGGTCTGGACAATGTGAACTGGGTAAAATCCTGATGAAAAATGAACAAAAACAAATTTATCATACATCCCTAGGGTAAGCTACTAGTTGTAGAATGAAAACCTAAATGGCTGCCCACTCTGGACAGCTCTAAATCTAAGGTTTGCATGGTGTTATAATTTTGGCTTTTGATAACCAGGTATCAGGCAAGAGAAAGCAAACTGATAATTCCCTAAATGCAGCTAGGGTAAAAGAACTTGTGTTTTGCAACTTTCATTTTCTTCTCTTTTCTTTTATTTATTACGTTTTTATACCGCCCAATAGGCAAAGCTCTCGGCTATTGTCTTTGTATCACTCAGTTCTATTGTACTTGGGTTGTTTCATATTCTAGTAAATGGTTGTGTTAAATCTAAAGTATTTGGAGTGTAACTCACCCTTCATCTATGGCCTAAACCCCACATTACTGGGAAGGAGAAGGCCAAAGAAAGAAGCTGGGACTCTTAAGGAGGCAAGAGATCTTCAAGGAGTCGCTCAGGTGGTCCAGGACATGGAAGTAACCTTGACAGGAGGAGGCCAAGAAGGCCAGCTTAAGAGACAATCTTCTGGCCACCCCAACTTACTTCTCTCCCACTCCTCAGCTTCTCAGCTAGATGGGCGAAACACCCATCTAGCTATATTGCAGAATGGAGGAAGTGGGGAGGTGATTATTGTCTCCAGGCTCCTTTCTCTAAGCATAGGATGCCCATCAGCCCTTGAATTTGAAGGCTGGCAGGTATCCAGAGAGGATTGTGCACTAAATAAATAACCATGAGACAGCCCATTTTGTAAAGCAAATAATCTTATTATTTATTTATTTATTTATTTATTTATTACATTTCTATACCGCCCAATAGCCAGAGGTCTCTGGGCGGTTCACAATCATATTGCTTTTATTATAAAGCTGCATATAACATTGTATGAGCCCATAATATCAATATGACCCTTCCAAGTCTTATCTTTCAGAAAATAATAATAATAAAGGATCTATACTATCTTTTCCTTTTTCTCTTTTTGACCATATTCCAACAATAAAAGTTGTCTTTCTGGCAATCCCCTAGCTGAATTTTCTTTCAACAATGGTAGCCCTGGAGAGAATTCCTCTCCTTTTGTGTAGGCAATTAGGAGCCAGAAAATATTACCTCAGTACCATGGTTCCAGGATTTATATCCAGAAATAATAACCCTTGCAAAGAGTTCCAGGACATTTCTGTCACAATTTTTTTCCTCCCAATTGTCTTGCCTGTTTCTCAGGTCACTTTATTTCTGTAAGGAGCTGTGAATTCCACTCATCCGGAATGACATACCCTGCAACATTTCACAGGTGAAAACAGGGACATCTCTGGACAGAGTTTTAACAGGGACATAAGCCAAAAATAGAGGGGAGCTGGGACATATTAGATCACAATGACACCATTGTTTGTGCAAGATACACAACACTTTCCCTGACACCTTCAGTGGAGGCTATCCTTCAATTGTCCACCACCTTAGTAGTTTATATGAGTATGGTACTGCCAAACATTCCCAGAAGAATGGGGAGGGAGATTTCTAGGAGTGGGGGAGTGGAGGAGAAAAGGGGAGGAATAGACAAGGTGGGGAATTGCTGATAACTTTTGGGAGTATTTAATTTTTTTTAGCAATCAGAAACGATAGCATAGTCAGAGGGTTCTTCTGCATTTATTTGTGTATTTATGTGCACCCCACCTCCCTGCCAAAAATAGGCATTGAATGTGGCTCACAAAAGCCATTTAAAATAGTTTAAAACAATAAAACACATTAAAATGCAATAAACAACCCATAACAATTACAAAATAAAAACAGCGCCACACCCACTGATCCACTGACAGTCCAAAGGCCTTCTTGATGGAAGTGGTCTTTGCCTCCCACCAGGCG
Organism: Elgaria multicarinata webbii; assembly: GCF_023053635.1. NCBI lineage: Eukaryota > Metazoa > Chordata > Lepidosauria > Squamata > Anguidae > Elgaria > Elgaria multicarinata. The sequence continues at coordinate 16,284,780 of NC_086185.1, read as the reverse complement.
AGCAGCAGAGAGGGACAAACCAAGCCTGGGAAAGGCCCTCTCTCATGGTGCCACCAAATGTGACTTTGATTATGGCCATTTCAAAAAAGGGGCCTCTCCAGAAGGCCTTTAGCCCCACAGTACATCTGAGGGATGACAGGAGCAGATCACTCTGATGGAGTGGGATCAGTGCAGTGGCCAAACCCACTTAAAGGTTGGGGAGAATCTGGTCTGGTACTGTCTGACTGCTAAATATATATATATATATATATATATATATATATATATATATATATATATATGCGCCCTGCCCACAATTCATTTGATGTGTAGTAGGATTGTGTCTATCACTGGTGCTGCTTCAGGGGGAGAAACGCTGTTCCACCAAGGGTGAGCTATTCCATATGCTCCCCCCAACCCCGGAGACTTTAAAAACAAAGCTGGAGCTGAAGGTTGGGAGGCATTGCTTCAGGGGGTGAAATGCTCTTCCACCAAGGGTGAGCTATTCCATATGCTTCCCCCCCCCTGAGACTTTAAAAGCAAAGCTGGAGCTGAAGGTTGGGAGGCATTGCTTCAGGGGGTGAAATGCTGTTCCACCAAGGGTGAGCTATTCCATATGCTTCCCCCCCCCCCGGAGACTTTAAAAGCAAAGCTGGAGCTGAAGGTTGGGAGGCATTGCTTCAGGGGGTGAAATGCTGTTCCACCAAGGGTGAGCTATTCCATATGCTTCCCCCCCCCCCGGAGACTTTAAAAGCAAAGCTGGAGCTGAAGGTTGGGAGACATTGCTTCAGGGGGTGAAATGCTGTTCCACCAAGGGTGAGCTATTCCATATGCTTCCCCCCCCCCCGGAGACTTTAAAAGCAAAGCTGGAGCTGAAGGTTGGGAGGCATTGCTTCAGGGGGTGAAATGCTGTTCCAACCAAGCTTTCTTTTCTTTTTTATCTTCTTATCTGGTTTGTTTTGCTGTAAACTATATATATATATATATATATATATATATATATATATATATATATATAATTGTGATGTTGTTGATTAGTATATTGTTCAAAATTGTTGGAGTTCTTAATTTTTTTAAACTGCCCAGAGAGCTTCGGCTATTGGGCGGTATAAAAATGCAATAAATGAAATGAAAAATGAAATGGATCACTGTTCTGTGTGAACGCCCTACTTACTTACCAAACCCCTGTCTCTAACCATGACGTGGGACTGGTTGTAATGGAGTTGTTAGTGGTTGAACCACTGGACTGATGAGATGATGGCGTTGTGGCATTGTGGTGCATGTTGAATGGGCAGCAAGATATGGGGTGTATACTGATGTGGGGTCCCCATTAATTTATTGTGGGTTTATTGGCTCCCTCTGTCTATGGGCTGTTCGTGGGCCACTTTGTCAGAACCTTACTTGGCTTTTGGGCACCAGTAGAGTTTTTTTCAGAGACACTGAGGGTGTATTTGCCATTTTTATGACATCTCAGTATCTTCTGGATATGCTTTCCCCTCCCAGGCTGAGCATGCAAAGGATACAGTGGTTGTTCCACTACCTGGAAGTGTATTTCCCCCACCTCAGCCCAGCACAATTAAAATAAAGGAGTGCTCCATAGGTGTGTTTGCATGTGCAACATGTCCCATACCAAACCTGAGCTCTAAACGCTCAGTGGACATTTTTAAGTGCAAAATCATCTCAGTGGCACTAAGATTCAGGTGGAGAAGTCAGTCAACTGGTAGGAGGCGATTGCCTGCGGATAAACAGTTTGCACGAATTGAGCTGCAAAATGTGAGTTGTATAATTAAATCTGCAGTTCCTCCTGCTGAGAAAATACTCCACTCTGTGATTTTCTTTATCCTTTAATGATAATGTTAACACACTCCTTTATTTGCAGATATGGGTTATTTCTGAAACTTGACCCCAAATCAAATCAAGTCACAATTTTTTTAAAAAAAGCAAAAACAAAAACAGGAGCGGACCGAAGCAACATTTGTCATGTTGGTGTGATAGTTTCAGCTCCTTCCATTATCCTCTCAGGCGTCAAATGTTGCCCATCATCACCTTGCGTGGAATAAAATCAAAGCTCAGCTTCAGAGTTCTTCAAGGCAGACGTATATACTTCAAGCTACCTCTTAAGCTGGAGATCATGAATTCCTGTTATAGCTACCAGGGATTCAGTTTAATAGTGTTACAGCTGGAAGTGTTACTTCCAACTTTGCAAGAAACTTGTCTACAATTTACAAGGGGAGAATGATTAATAGCACTGAATCAGAGACTCTCTTGCCTGGAAAACACGCTGTTGGATGAAATGAAATTGCAGTCTGTTGTTTTTTTCTGGCCCAGAAACTCTGCAGGCAGCAGTAGAAAAAGGTGTGTATCACAATGCTCTGTGTGTGTGTGTGTGTGTTGTTGTTGTAGTAGTAATTTGAAGGCTTTAAAACTGAAAGGCAGCTGGATGAGGAAGGATTGTACAATAGTCAGCTTATCAGGCTTGAACTCAAGAGATTTGGGTCAAAACGCAAGAGATCTGGGTTCAAATCAGGACTCTTCCCAAAATGCAGTTGAACTTTTCCTTGGATTTTGGACTCCCTAAATTGCATAGTCTTGTTTCCAAAGTACAAGCATTGCATTAGGATTCCTCCTTTGTTCTCATTCTCATTCTCTCCCTCTCTTTAGTCAATTATTGTGCATAGTACAATGAGCTTATAGTCAACAAATACAATAATAGTCAACTATTCAAACCAAAATATAGTCAACTATTCAAACCAAAATTGAGAAAGAAATTGTTTCCATTTTTTATTTTGATTACATGGGATGGGGAAGTGAGAATGTTGGGGCACTGGTCCATATGTGATGGGACTGTCACCAGGTTTGACACTTCTGGTCTGGAGTATTTGGGGTGATTTCAGATATTGTTACTTGCATCGTCGGGCTAGAGCCCAGAGAGCTTCGGCTGTGGGGCGGTATATAAACGTAATTAAATAAATTTTAGCACTGCTATCTCCAATGGAAAACATAGAGATACCATGGTAAACCTGTTCTTGCTGCTAGCAGCACAACTAGAAATAGCACAACATTGGAAAACAGGTGCCAGTTGCACAATACAGAACTGGTTCACCAATATCCAGAAAATTGGACTTTCAGAGAGACTAACCCACCATAGCAGAGCTCTGAGAGGGGCAGCCAAACATGACCACTTCTGATTTCCCTTCATTGTGTTTATCAACAAAGGAGTGGTAGCCTATAAGTCTCCAACACCCCAAACATCATTCTGGAGGGATCTAATGAAATGAGAGTGCTGTGAGAAAATTCTCTTCTTAATCATCCCAGAGTGCAGGACACAGAATAATGGGCTCAAGTTACAGGAAGCCAGACTACAGCTGTACATCAGGCAAAGCTTCCTGACTGTTAGAGCAGTATGACAGTGGAACCAATGACCTAGGGAGGTAGTGGGCTTTCGCACACTAGAGGCATTCAAGAAGCAGCAGGACAACCATCTGTCAGGGGTGCTTTAAGGTGGATTCCTGCATTGAGCAGGGGGTTGGACTCGATGGTCTTATAGGCACCTTCCAACTCTACTATTCTATGATTCTATGATTCTACTGCTGGAAACAACATTGACTAGGCTTTCCTGAATCTAGCTTCCTTTGACTCTGAAGTGCTTCCTTGTCTGATTCCTGCTGGGAGTTCTTCTGGGCTGAACTGTGATTGTCCCTCTGCCTGTGCCTTGTTTGTTGTGTTACTTTCGGCCCTTGTTACATGGACCATGACCCTCCTTCTGCCTGCTTCTTATCGCCTGTGTTGCCTTGGAACCTTGTTGCCTGTGAACTGGAATGTTGAGACTTTGTGATTTGTCTGATCCCTGGTTGTGCTGATGACTTTGGGTCTCTTGAACCTGGAAATGCTTGGCTCAGTTTATTGAAACATGACAGTCTGGGAAGAAGGGAGAAGACAGGCAGGGAAGATGGAGGTAGAGCTCATGGAGGTAGATCATGATTCCAGAAAACAGTGGACCATAAGAGGCAGGTCTTTCAGCACCCTGGATAGAGCCCAGGGAGCAATTACTTCTCTCAGCTATTTCATTTATTTATGTCATGTACATCTGAGATAGTGTCCATGATCCTCCACTCCATTTTATCATCAGAACAACCCTGAGGTCAGGTTAGTTTGAGAGTTAGTGGCAGGGCTAAAGTCACCCAGTATCCTTCAAGGCTGAGTGGGGACTTGAACCTGGCTCTTCCAAATCTTATCCAGGATCAGGAACCCAGAATGGTGGTTAATCCTTTTCCTCATTCTGTTATTTTTTTTTCCCTTCTGCTGCTGACATTTTTATAGCACACCTCAATTTGATGCTATTAGTGACTTAAAGGTGTTGCTCCCTGTGTGACAACCATCAGCACGGAGAAAGAAAAGAACACTGATCCTGGAATTCAAAGATCCATGGGCATCAGCTATAACATTGTGTGTGCACTTTGGCAAATATTTGTGTATTCATTGAGAGCATTTATATTCCACTCTTCTTCAGACAAAAGACTCCCAGTGTGGTTTACAAGCATCAACAATCAGACAGCCACTGCCCTCAGGCTTACAAACTAAAAAGACAAGAAACTCAGGGAAAGGATTAGGAGGGAGGAAGCATGATACTAATGCTTGATTCCATGCCCAGTTGGATGGGGAGATATCAAGTAAATATGGGTTTACACTGCATCTATTGTCCTTCTGAGCTGCCCTGTTCTTTGCTGGCTTACTCCCTACTTCTTTCTTCCGTGGATTACCTTTTTTTGGAGCTCAAGCCTAATATGTTTCTTCTCCGCATCAGAGTGGGGTGTCCTTTAGAAACCCTTCTGTTGGCACTTGGAGATAGGGGGTCACTGCTGGGAGATAGATGTAAATATATGGATGTAAACTTAGGTTTAGCCTGGAGAATTGACAATTAAAATGCAATATAATTGCAACCTTCAAATATTTTAAGGGCTGTCACATAGAGAAATTCTGGCTCACTAGGGCCCAAATAGGGATGGATGACATTACATGCTGCCATCTTGTACACCACTCACCAGACCTCCCCACAAGCTGCCCAACCTTGTTTGGTGAGCCACCAGACCATCCACAAGTTCCTGGTGAGTTTGCACGACATGATGGTTGTAAAATAGCATGATTTACATAACACTGCAGACATAAATGGTCTAATTTGATTGAAGTAAAAAGCTTGCCCATGATTTTTTTTCTGAAAAATGAGGCAGTGCACGCCAAGTCGGACAAACTCGGGGGTCCATGGACGGCATTCAGGGGACCGAGCAGGTGGATCTACCACCTGAATCCACCCTCTGCTCCCATCCCTGGATTTTTTTGACATCCCTAGACCCAAATGAACAGGTTGGGTTGATTGAACTGATACACCAGCTGCTCCCTTCCCTAAAGTTGGAAGACCTAAAGACGGTAGTGCATGTGCTGGTAACTTCGAGGCTTGACTTCTGCAATGCACTCTACATAGGGCTACCATTGTGCCTAGTCCGGAAACGTCAACTAGTTCAAAATACGGCAGCCAGGTTGGTCACTGGTACACCTTGGGGTGACCATATTACACCAACTTTAATACCATTACACTGGCTGCCAATTAGTTTTCAGGTGAAGTGTTGGTTATTACCTTTAAAGCCCTACATGGTTTGGGTCCAAGTGACCTATGGGATCGCCTTCTCCCATACAATCTGCCCCGCACACTCAGGTCCTCTGGAAAGAATTTATTTTAGCCAGCAAAAACTAGATTAACAACTGTTACCCAGAGGACCTTCTCTTCTGGTGCTCCCAGACTGTGGAATGGGTTGCCAGGAGAGATCTGCCACGTTCATAATCTTTCTGAATACAAAAAAAGCAATAAAGACTGATCTCTTCCAACAGGCCTACCCAGTCAAATTTTAAGATGTCTGTCTGGCTGTTATTTTAATAATGTATTATTTTTTCTATGTTTTAATCAGTTTTATGTATTTTATAATATTTTATATTCCATGTTGTTCCCCACCTCGATCCAGAAGGAGAGGTGGGTAATAAATAAATAAAATTATTATTATTATTATTATTATTATTATTATTATTATTATTATTAATAATCTTCATGGGGCATCAGAAAGAAATTCCTGATGGTGCAAGCTGCTTGAAAGTGGGACACACTGCCATGGGAGGTGGTGGACTCTTCTTCACCTGGACATTTTTAAGGAAGATGGATGTCTACATCTCAGGAATACTCAAGCAGCAGATTTAACGCCTAAGTAGAGCTTTGGACTAAATGATCTCTGAGGTCCTTCCTAACTGTGTACTTTTATGAACAAAAGTATTAATATGATGAAACAGATTAGCAACTTTTTTTAAAAAAAATAGTCTTCTAGCTCTCTGGGAAGTGCACAGAGACATGGCTGATTCAATAAAATAATGACCTTAGTGTCACGATAATAGCCTACATGTTGGGAGCTGCCATGGTAGTTCATAGCACATTAAAGCTGCACTCAGATTTACCCTGCCTTCCATGATCCTCTGATGGCCATGCCAATTTCTAGACTAACTATTTCAGACATTGCCCTTTACTGCTCATGAAATCCCTTTAGGCAGCACTTGTACGCTCCTAGTGATGACCTCCACTGAATGTGGGAACAAAACTCCTAGAGTGACTTCTAAGCCTGACAAGAAGCAGTGGCACATTTTGAATGCCAATGTTAACTTTTGATGCCAAAATATACATTTTCAATGAAATTAAACAAGTGAGTGGGGGGAGAGAGAAATCTGGCAGCAGTTAAATTAACTTCTACCAATAACACTATAAGAGACAGTGTGGTGTAGTGGTTGGAATGTTAGACTAGGATTCAGGCGAACTGGGTTCTACTCCCCACTGAGGCCGTAGGAACGTAAGAACATCAGAAGAGCCCTGCTGGATCAGACCAAGGCTCCATCTAGTCCAGCACTCTGTTCACACAGTGGCCAACCAGCCATCGGCCAGGGACCAACAAAGCAGGACATGGTGCAACAGCACCCTTCCACCCATGTTCCCCAGCAAGTGGTGCACACAGGCTTATTGCCTCGAATACTGGAGATAGCACACAACCATCAGGGCTAGTAGCCATTGATAGTCTTTGCCACCAGGAATTTATTCAACTCCCTCACTGGGTGACTTTGGACCAGTCATTGATTCTCACCCTACCCTACTTCACACAGTCATTGTGAGGATGAAATGGAGAGGAGTACAGTGCAAGCCACCTTGGGTTCCTTGTAAGAGGTGGAAAATGGGATATAAATGTAACAGTGATGATGGTGGTGGTAATGGTTATTATTATTATTATTATTATTATTATTATTATTTTGTCTCATTTTAGAACATATAGCTTTCTCATTTTAGAACTTAAATAACCCTGTGCATCTCTGCTAAGAAGTTAGCCCCAGTTGATTTCAATGAGGGTTATCCCCAGGTAAATGGGTACAGGACTGCAGCCTAAAACATAGAAACAGCCCATTATTGGTAATGTCCTAGAAATACCATATTTGAATTTTGGAAGAAAGATATCTAAAAGGGTTGATCTTGAAACTTCTGTTTCGTAGAAAATCCAGGTATGTATCTCAGTATGCAATAAGCACTGGTGATTATTGTGGGTGGGAAGCTTTCAGATTATTATGATACAATGAAATCATCAAGGTGCTTAAGGCAGAGACAACATGTCCAACCACTGAAGAATCCTTCTTCTCACATCAGTCCATTGGTTTCTGTTCACCACTCTGCTGCTAAGATCATCTTCTTGGCTCACCGCTCTGACCATGTTACTCCACTTCTGAAATCTCTTCATTCGCTTCCAATTCACTTCAGAATCCAATATAAACTTCTCCTGTTGACCTACAAAGCTTTTCACTGTCTAGCTCCTTCCTATCTCTCCTCTCTCATCTCACACTATTGCCCCGCTCGTGCTCTTCGCTCCTCTGATGCCATGTTTGTCGCCTGCCCAAGGGTCTCTACTTCCCTTGCTCGGCTTCGTCCATTTTCTTCTGCTGCCCCTTACGCCTGGAACGCTCTTCCAGAACATTTGAGAACTACAAGTTCAACCGCAGCTTTTAAAGCTCAGCTAAAAACTTTTCTTTTTCCTAAAGCTTTTAAAACTTGATTTTGTTCTGATTTTATACTGCTAGTTTTACCCTACCCTGTGCCTGTTTGGTGCATTCTCTTCCCCTCCTTATTGTTTTATTATGATTTTATTAGAATGTAAGCCTATGCGGCAGGGTCTTGCTATTTACTGTTTTACTCTGTACAGCACCATGTACATTGATGGTGCTATATAAAATAATAATAATAATAATAATAATAATAATAATAATAATAATAATAATCCTGCAACTGATTAACTGCCATACAATTTTGGCCATGTCTCTACAAGGTTAAATCTGCCAGTTATCTTTGATGTAAAAAATAACCTTTTGAATCTTTGAAGTAACCTTGCTCATTAATTTTCATTTCTTCAGATCTAATGTTTAATTAAATTAAGAACTCTTTGGGCTTGTTGTTGGTAGTATCCATAGCAACTCTAACAAGCACAACCATGATTGTAATACCCCATTTCACTTATTTATTTATTTATTTAGAATATTTATATACCACTCCCCATTGAAAAATTTCAGAGCGGTGTACAATGTAAAATGAAAATAAAAACAGAATAAAAACAGTTAAAACAAAATTTAAAAGAAGCAATAACAGTAATCCAAGGCTGCATGTTAGAGAAAGGCTCTTTGGAATAAAGATGTGATACTTAGCGCTAGTCAGTGCCATCTGGAGCTCATCTTTTATCCAGGGATGTCAGAGAAATCCATTTCCAGGTGAAGTTTGATGGGTTTTCCTAAGTTCAGGCCCAAGGACTTTGTTCCAATTCCTGCTGTGGTGCCCAGTGTGGCCTGCAGTGAGTCAGGCCACTTTGTGGATTTCCTGAGCATTTTGTGCATTCCCCCCTGCCCCGGCAGGTTCTGCAATTTGGGCAAATTCCTGAGCTATTTGCACAAATCCGACCATCATTTGCATACATCCAACTGTTATTTGCACAAAATGCTCAGAAATGCAAATTGTGGAACCTGGTTGGGGCAGGGGGAAGTTGTGAAAATAGATCCTGAGTTCAGGAGAAACCTGTAGCATTTCGCAAGCACAATCTATGCACACCATGGAATTCTGTTGAATCAAAAAAGAACTAGATTTCCCAGTGATGGACATCCCTACTTCCTGTTTCCCTAAATCATCACATGTGCAGACCCTAATTCTTTGGTGCTCAAAGAGGCATCACATTGTCATATCATAGTTTGGGGGGTGGGTGTCTTTTGGGTTCCAGCATTATCACTAAAAACACAGATGGACTCAGTGGAATAGAGCACCATTTATCAGCTTAGATTGATATCCCAACTACATATTCATCTGAACAGAGATAGCCTAGTGCAGTTGTCCATGTTCTGGTAACCACTTGTGTGGATTACTGCAATGCCTTAGATGTGGAGCTGCCTTTGAAAACTGTCCAGAAAATTCAGCTGCTCCAAAATAGGGCAGTGAGATCGTTAATGAGGACTGGCCAGGGTGGTCATATTATACCAGTACTTTTCCATCTGTGTTGGCTGCCAGCCTATGATTGGGCCTGATTGAAAATGCTGGTGTTAGCATTCAAAGCCCTGAACAGTTTGGGAAGATTATCAGAAAGATCATCTCTTCCCATATACATCTTCCTGGACCCAAAGATAGTCTTCAGCAGTTCTTCTCTGGGAGCCCCCATCAAAGGAAGAGAGGTGGGTGTCTACCAAGAAGAGGGCCTTTTCTGCTGTAACACCCTGGTTGTACTTCCTAGAAGAGGCTCCCCTGTCACCTACATTGTGCCAGGGGAAGACCTTATTCTCCAAGCCATTTTAGTCTTTCAGTTTCTGCTTGTTTTAAATCTCTGGCTATGGCCTTAGCTAGACCTACCTGATAATCCAGGATGGAGGAAGGAAGATCTCGCGTTGTGATTAACGTGAGATCACTCCTCCGTTTACATGTAAGGCAGCTGGACAACCATCTGTCAGGGAAGCTTTAGGGTGGATTCCTGCATTGAGCAGGGGGTTGGACTTAATGGCCTTGTAGGCCCCTTCCAACTCTGCTATTCTATGATTCTATGATTCTAAGGCGTGACGACCTCAGGAATAGAGGCATCATGCCACCATTTTTTTTTAAAGAACATGGAGCACATGAATGGTCATGCACAAAGGTAAGGTTTTTTTTAAAAAAAATTAAACTTAATTATCCGCTTCCCCCAGCCTACCACCAATGGGTGCAGCTCTCAGCTCTGTGTGAGTAATCATGCAGAGCTGGGTCAAGCCACAGCAACAGGCCACACATTCCATGGTCTTGGGCTCAGCCCAGGACCATGGAAAAAGTGGACTCGAAGTGGAGGGTGAAATCCCTCCCTGATCCAGGAATCCCCTGTACGTCATGTGGATGCACAGGGATGATCCCATGGTTCTCCCTGTAATTTCGCCAGGTCTAGCTTTGGCCTATATTTCAAATCTTTGCTCTGCTGCTAGATTTTTTGGGGGGAGTTATATTTTATATTGCAAAATATTTTAATCTTTAATATTGTATTTTATCCTCTTGTATTGTATAGTTTTAATTGTTGTGAACCACCCAGAGAGCTTCAGCTGTTGGGTGGTATAGAAAAAGAATGAATAACTAAATAGCCGTGTTTGTAAACATCAGCTACCCTCCATTATCCAAAACAACCAAGAATCTTGTTGCAACAAACTAACATGACTACCCTTCTGGAAATTCTTCCATTAGCAGGTATAGCAACAGTTTGGGAAAGTAATTTCTCAGACAAAAGCCTCTTCCCAACTTTCCAGTCCACTTGTAGCCAAACTGATTGATTGGGCCCAATCCATCAGCCTGCATCATTTGGAAGAACAGAAAACCTGTTCATTGGTGTCAGTTAAACCAACACAAAATGGATGAGACGGTTTGATTTTTTCGTTTCCCTCTAGTGAAGATCCATCTTTAAATATCTGGATTTGGGTGTTGTTTTTTCCTCCGACGGAGAGAAAAGGGGGGGGAGCTGTTTCCTCAGAGGGAATTGAGGAAGGAGAGAGTGGAGAAAGCAAAGAAAAATGGCGGGGGGGGGGTTGGTTTGCTGCCGGTTAAAAATCTGCATCATTGTGCTGATGTTTGACGTGCCAGATGGTGTAACAGCTGATGGTGAAATGCTGAGCCTGACACTTACGTTGCAGCTGACACAGCAAACGGTGACACGTTCATGAAAGAGCTGATAGTGAGCAAGGGGAAGTGAAACGTAAGGGCTAAAACGGTGGAGGGTAAAATGCACCGGCCGGGGAGCATTGTCATTCTGCAAGGCTCGGACAGGAAATGGCAAAGAACTGAGCAGAAAACAACAGGCTTTGGAGAGGGTGCTTGGCTACAGGCTGGAAGTTTCAAAGGAGACAGAAGGGAGAGAGAGAGAGAGAGAGAGAGAGAGAGAGAGAGAGAGAGAGAGAGAGAGGTGGCCAAAATTGTGGACACTTTTTGAAATGTTCATGTTTTGCACCACACTGACAACAAAGGTCCGCATAGTTAAAGCAATGGTATTCCCCGTAGTAACCTATGGCTGCGAGAGCTGGACCATAAGGAAAGCTGAACGAAGGAAGATAGATGCTTTTGAACTGTGGTGTTGGAGGAAAATTCTGAGAGTGCCTTGGACTGCAAGAAGATCAAACCAGCCCATACTCCAGGAAATAAAGCCAGACTGCTCACTTGAGGGAATGGTATTAAAGGCAAAACTGAAGTACTTTGGCCACATAACGAGAAGACAGGATACCCTGGAGAAGAGGCTGATGCTAGGGAAAGTGGAAGGCAAAAGGAAGAGGGGCCGACCAAGGGCAAGATGGATGGATGATATTCTGGAGGTGACAGACTTGACCTTGGGGGAGCTGGGGGTGGCGACGACCGACAGAAAGCTCTGGCGTGGGCTGGTCCATGAAGTCACGAAGAGTCAGAAGCAACTGAATGAATAAACAACAGACGTGCTTATAGAAAATGTTCTGTTACATGAAATTCAAATGTTTATATATCAATTGAAAGACCTGATTCACGTAACACCACAAGCCTGCTTCTTTTCCTGGGTGCCCAGTCAACTCTTTTCTTTGGTGCCCTTGCTCTATTTATGATGTACGTACGCACACTTTTGATTTGAGAAATACTTCAAATATTCACCCAATCTCCAATTGTGCTTCAGTTACAGAGCAAACAGCAAAACTGACTTTCCCCAAATTGAAACATGATGTATCACAGCTACTGCCATGTGACTGGTCCCCAGAAGAAGGACTGTGATTGGCCAGTAGGGTTTGCAATTGCAATCCGCTTCTTCTCTCAATCACACCTGTGTTTGTTTTTACACTAAAGTAAGCATAACTATTTTTGTAATGCAGATATTTGCATTCTGGTTTTTTTGTATTGAATTCAGCATTAAATTCTCTTTCAATTTATTATTTATTTATTTATTTTATTTATTTAGAATATTTATATACCGCTCCCCATTGAAAAATTTCAGAGCGGTGTACAAGGTAAAAATGAAAATAAAAACAGAATAAAACAGTTAAAACAAAATTTAAAAAGAAGCAAAAAACAACAACACAGAAATCCAAGGTTGCATGTTAAAGAAAGGCTTCTTGGAATAAAGATGTTTTCAGGAGGCGCCGAAAGGAGTACAAGGTTGGCGCCTGCCTGACCTCCAGAGGCAGGGAATTCCACAGGAGGGGCGCCGCCACGTTGAAGGCTCTTCCGCTGGTGGATTCCAATTGGAGGATGGATCTAGGTGGAACCACCAGGAGCAGGCCCTCGGATGACCTCAGTGACCGGGCAGGTTGGGAAGGGAGAAGGCGCTCTCTCAGGTATCCTGGTCCCAAGTTGTTTAGGGCTTTGTACACAAGTACAAGAACCTTAAACCTGGCCCGGTAGCAAATAGGCAGCCAGTGCAGTTCCTTCAGCAGAGGAGTTACATGCTGGAAAGGGGCAGCTCCAGACAACAGCCGAGCTGCAGCATTCTGCACTAGCTCCAGCTTCCAGAGCAGCTTCAAGGGCAGCCCCTCATAGAGCGCGTTGCAGTAATCCAGTCTTGAGGTTACCAATGCCTGTACCACCATGGTCAACCTATCCCTGTCCAGGAGAGGCCGTAGTTGGCGAACCAACCGAAGATGGTAAAAGGCACTCCGAGCCGTGGCGGCTACTTGAGCCTCCAACGACAGAAATGGGTCTAAGAGTACCCCCAAACTATGAACCTGTTCTTTCAGAGGCAGAGCAACCCCATCCAGAACAGGCAATGAGCCTGTCTCCCGGACTCGGGAACCACTCACCCACAGGGCTTCCATCTTGCCGGGATTCAGTCTCAGTTTATTGGCCCTCATCCAGCCCATTACTGAGTCTAGGCACTGGCCCAGGACCTGCACAGCCTCACCTGATTCAGTTGTCACAGGGAGACAGAGCTGCGTGTCATCAGCGTATTGATGGTATTTAGCTCCAAATCCCCTAATGACCGCTCCCAACGGCTTCATATAGATGTTAAATAACATTGGGGACAAGATGGTGCCCTGCGGCACTCCATAGCTCAATTGCCAAGAGGCCAAGGACTGGTCACCCAATGCTACTCTCTGAAAACGACCCCATAGGTAAGACCAGAACCACTGTAAAACAGTGCCTCCGATGCCCATCCCATGGAGTCGATTGAGGAGGATACCATGGTCGATGGTATCAAAAGCCGCCGAGAGATCGAGCAGGATTAACAGGGTTGCATTCCCCCTGTCCCTCTCTCGATAAAGGTCATCCATCAGGGTGACCAAGGCTGATTCAGTCCCGTAACCAGATCGGAACCCAGACTGGAATGATATATAAACATTTGAATTTCATGGAACAGAACATTTTCTATGAGTATGCGAAGTTGCAAAATATGAAAATTTCAAAAAGTGTCCACTATTTTGGCCACCACTGTGTATATATAGGGCTGGAGGGGACTTTTCCCTCTCTGAGGAGCACTCCTAAAGTGCAACCATGTTTGTGCATGGATATATTCGTGCTGGACCCCCCCCCCCAAAAAAAAGTTTCTTCCATTTTTGGCATTTTGTGGAGAGGTGGGGGAAGAAGAAAAATTTGACGACAGAGGTTGGAAAAGGTGAAAGGTTTGGAGAATTTTCTCCTTGGGGAGGGGGGGCAGTTGTTGAGGGGTCTTCTTTGTGTTTTTGATTTAAAACAAAAAACCACCCCAGCACTTGCAGGAATGCAGGAGTTCTTTCTGAATGCCTATTGGAGAAGGTGAGGTCACATGGTCCTCAATAGGCATTCTGGAAGAACTGCCGGGCTCCTCCAAGTGCCAGGTTTTTATTTGAGTTTTTCTGAAAAAATCAAATAAAAATAGAAAGAAGATCCCTTAACAACTGGCCATACTTAAAAGGGTATCTGAAAGCCCAGTTCTCCTCCCAGTGAAAAAGGCAGAACAAGTAATGCCTCTTTCACAAGGAGAGGGAAAGTATCCAAAAAGAGGGGGCAGGATTCAGCACATATGAAAGATAGAATGACTAACAACAGAATACTAAAACATACATTTTGAGCGAAACATTTCTGCTCCTGCCCTCATTCAGAAGTGGAATTGGAAGTGGCATTTTTTGATGCCTGGACATGAACATTCCTTAGGAGGGGAAAAAAAAGCCCATATCCCCTTCTCCTGGCCTGTCTAGCAGGGGCTATAGGGCCAGGCATGAGGTTGTCCACTGGACTCTTGGACCCAGTCATGCACTTGTGACTGGGGTTTAGAGAACTCATGGGGTGCTCACCCTGTGAGTTTGCCAAGCACTGCTCAGCCATTAGTGTGCCGGAGGAATTGTACACATTCTGGAGGCCCTGGGAAATGCCCATTGCTCCACCCCTGTGTCAGTCATGACCTTAAAGCCCCTCTTGGGTTAAGTTTATTAGACAAAACTACACACACTCATGGTTGAGGTGTTCTTTTGATAATTCTGTAATGGGTCTGGTGCCATTATGTTAATGGAAGTTCAGAATGGGTAGTTTTGTATCACTTGTATGGAGGTGGGATTAAGTGACGAAGAGAGAGCCGGAAGAATAAGAGTTTATGTCGCAGAGCATCTGTTCCTTAATTGTGATCACAATCTATGTAGAGTTTAGGAACCTAGCAGAACTATGTCTTTGGAATGACTGCACACAAGGGACTATGGCACCAAGTCAAGGGTATTGTATCAATGTGCTTTATACTAATATTTGTTCCAGTGGAAGAGATGGAGCAGGGAGTCTGGTTAATTCTGCTCTGGAATCTTTTGCAATAATAAATTGGGTCTATAGTTGTCGGGGTAGGGAAGGTGTGATAATTTCACGGTGACAATGCAGGTGATGGCATTTTCAAAGAGTTCTCGTGCAGGGTTTCTGAGTTTTTCCATCCAAGAATCCCCAAAGGGTCCCCCTTAATAGATGTCACAAATGCAGGATATTACTTACTTTTAGACTGATGCTGTAGTATCACTGTGGCAGGTCTTTCTCTAGTGTTGATTCAGTGAGAAGAAAAGCAGTGTGTAAGAGGGTGGGGAAAGAAAGAAGATGAAAAAAGAGTCCCCAATCTCTCAGAGTGGTTTATAAGGTGTGGGTGATGGCAATTCCTTTCTGTTCTTGCAAGTGCTGCAGACCTTGATCTGCCTCATTCTTTGTTCTACTGCCCTATCTATTCCCAAATTCGTTATAAATATTTGGATTGTTTTCTTGAGAAAAAGTCCAGCTGGTCCATTTCAGAAAGAATATACTTTTTGTTTACGTGCAATAGCCTTGGCCTTGGCCAACTTCACTGTTAAAGCCCAAATGTATAGAGAAATATTTCTGATCTTGGAGAATGTATGATTTGTTTTATCCTTGTTTTTACTAGAGCAGTGCTCCGCTCTGTTTCGGGTCGTAGAAGCAGTAGTGGAGCGGCCTGATTCCCCTCCGTTAAAGGTGGAGGTGAAGCGAGTTGGGGCGGTGCAAAGCGTCACAAAGCATCACGAAGCATTGCGAAGTGGATCACTCAGTAGCAAAGCGATCCGCTCACTCGTGGAGCTCCGCCCACCATTTTGGATTTTTCCCATAGGATTGCATTGGGCAAAGAAATGCCTATAACTTCTTTGTTTTTAAAGCTACATCCCTGAAACTTACTGTGCTTAGAGATTGATGATTGGGGGTCATTTGTGTCAATTTTCAGTGTTTTGTTGTTGTTGTTGTTGTTGTTGTTGTGCAGTTTGCTTGCAATTAATTTTTATTGAATGGGTAAAGCGGGAGGGGGGAACCTGCTTTTTTCCAGCATTGATAGACAGGTTCATCTCCCAATCATGATAACTGATCAGCCCAAGTGAAGCTGCCTCCAATTCCAATGTTGGAGGGGGGATAAGCAAAATGGGATACTTAGTAACTTTTCTTTCTTTGTCTTTTGTAGGACTCTTGCCACTTTTTGAGTGCATTGGTGAAGCAGTAGCCCCAGCAAACTCACACACACACAACCTTAAATAATATACAAAGTAAAATAATAGATAGGCAAATTAACACTGCAAAGTACCCACCATAACCTTGGTGAACAACTGAATAGATTTGGTGCAAGTGGATGATGTGTTGTTTGGCATGTGGATGTGCCCAGTGCCCGCTGCCCTTGAAGGTCTTCAGAACTAGGGGTGTGCACGGACCCCCCAATCCGCTACGTGGCCCGATCTGGAAAATCCAGATCGGGCCCGATCCTCTTCGCGCCGCTCCGCCCGTCTCCCGCTCCACTCCGCGGAGCGAGATCCGGCTTTGCCGCCGTCACTATATCGGCGGCGGCGCCAGAGAAACCACCCACCCAACCCGCCTTCTTACCTTCCTCCGTCGCGGGATTCAATTGAGGCCCCGGTTGAAGCCAGAAGAGGCCTCGGCCTTCACTTCCAGCTTCAACCGGGGCCTCAATTGAAGCCGGCGACGGAGGAAGGTAAGCGTCCCTCCTCCCTGCTCCCTTACCTGGTGCTGCCGCCGCCACAGCCGCATGGATGGCGGCGCCGGCAGCGCCAGATTAGTCCCCCTCCCCCCCACTTACCTTCAGGTGAAGCTCCAGATTGAGGCGATCCTCTTCGCCTGATCCGCCGGCCCCCCAATCCTCTTCGCCTCCGCCTTAAGGGTAGGCGAAGTCCCCCGCTCCGCTCCTGCTTCTCCGGTTCGAGGAGAAGCGGAGCACATACCTAATCAGAACCCTCCAAAGGGGAAACAGTGGAAGGAAGCCAATGATTTGCACGAGCTGATGTGTGATGTGGCTTCTCAAAGGCAGGTACCTAGACAGGACTGGCTGAATGACTGGTGGCAGAGTCCACTGTTCCACTAGGCGCGTCCACTTTCCCCTTACTGGTAATAAAGTCAGACAGTGTTTTTGTTCTAATTCTTCTTGTTGTTTTTATTATTAGTATTTTTATTGTCATTGTTGTTACAATTATTGACTGGGCATACCCTGGAGTGTGTGAACCGTGACGGAGGGGGGGGTGTGGGTGCATCTTGAAAAACCAACACATTACAGCACTTTGAAATGAGTGGATGGCATGAAAAAAAAATAAGTTTTTAGAAGTATTGCGACCCAAGTGTGGCAATGCAAGGTCTGAGTTTATCTCATGACCAGCTATGTGCTGTATGCTCACCCACTTCAATAATTTTCTATCTTGAAGTTCCCTGTGTTCATTTTTGATGTGGTTACCTGAGAGGAAGATTCTGATTTAGGTTTAAATTTAAAAATTCCCCAAAAATCAGGGCATGAGCAGATTTCCTACAAAATGGGCATGAATAAGGATGTATGTGGAAGCTCTCATGGTGGCCAGTAGCAGGTGTGCATCTGGAAAAATGACAGAGATGTATGCAGTTTCGTTTATTGGGGTCATGGTTGAAAGTTAAAATATTAAAATTTCCCCCCAAATCAGGGCATGATCACATTTCTTTCAAAATGGGAAAGAATAAGTATGTCTGTGGAAGCTCTCATGGTGGCCAGCTGCAGGTGTGTGTCTGAAAAAATGACAGAGATACATGCATTTCTGTAAATGGGGGGAATCTTTTAAATATTCCCCAAAATTCAGGGCATGATCAGATTTCCTTCAAAATGGGCATGAATAAGGACCTATGTAAAAGCCCTCATGGTGCCCATTTTGATGTTTCTAAGTTGAAAACTTAAAAAGGTATAGGTGTTTGTCATTTTCAATGCAAGTCTATGGGGAAAACACAGAGCTCCGATCCGGATTTGGAGCCCTGCCGTGGAGCGTAGCAGACCGGAGGCAGATCACCCCAAAGCGGAGTGGACCTGATCCAAAAGTCGTGGATCAGGATCCAGAGCAGATTGGGGGGGGGTCCATGCACAGCCCTAGTTTTTACTATGCTTGATGTAACCACTGGTTGAAACAATAAAGCTCTATCTATCTATCAAGCTATCTATCTGATAGATACTTGGACTAGACTGACAGCAGCATCCCATCCCACTCCAGCTCTGTCACTCAGTCAGGCTGGGCATGTCAGCCATCACATGAGCTGACAGAGCATGCTGTCCTGCTGGGGAACCAGCCTTCCCCAAGGTGACACAGCAATTAAAATGTGGGACTATGAGATGGAATGTGACTCAATGGGAACTGCAGATATTCATTGTTTTTGAAGGACCCAATCTCTTGTGGCTTATTCCACCACAGCATCACAGAAGGATGCTTCTGTGCTTCTCCTCCTAGCACCCCCCATTTCTTTCCTCTTTGCTATCCATGTTCCTATTTTACAGAGAATATAATTGAGGGGAGTGGGGTAGAACTGCCCAGAGAGCTTCGGCAATGGGGCAATATATATAAATGAGGGGGGGAGGAGAAAAAGCACCACTAAGTGGTGTGAGAAGAGAGCCTGGCTCTGGTGCTGAGAAGGATGATAAATCTTTAATGGTATTGTCGAAAGATAATAAAAATATTTTTAAAAAAACTTTAAAAGCTCAACGTTTCAGATACCAGGATCCTTCGTCAGGAGCAAAGGTTAACACTTTTTCTATGGAGTGTCCTTGTCAAAAGCTGTGTTTTCTATCTAAACAAGCAGTTTTTTAGATAGAAAACACAGCTTTCGATGAGGACACTCCATAGAAACAGTGTTAACCTTTGCTCCTGACGAAGGATCCTGGTATCCAAAACTTTGAGATTTTAAAGTTTTTTTTAAATAAAATGTTTATCTTTCAACAATCCCATTAAAGAACTATCATCCTTCTCAGCACCAGAGCCAGGCTCTCTTCTCACACTGCAGTAAATAAATGAATAATAATAATAATAATAATAATAATAATAATAATATCAATATCAAAAAACTATACAGAAAATCTTCAGAAACTGAGCCTACCAAAATACATCCACACCAACATCCAGAAATCAGTCTTAATTAAAACATGCTGAATTGTCAGGAAATTCCTGAATCAGTAAAAGACAGCATGACTTGGCAAAGCCCATCTTGTCTGTCTAGAAAAACCACCATGAGAGAGAAAGAGATGAATAATAATAATAATAATAATAATAATAATAATAATAATGATAATAATAATAATAATGATAATACACCACTGGCTATGGAAGTTAAAGAACTATTCACATACAGAAAACCTTCCGAAACTGGGCCTACCAAAATACATACACACCAACATCCAAAAAGCAGTCATACTTAAAACAGGTTCAATAGTAAGGAAGTTCCTGAATCAGTAAAAACCCCAGCAGGACTGTCTTGTTCACCTAGAAAAAAACAACATAAGCGAGAAAAAGATAATAAAAATAGCATGTTAAGGGCAATGAAGGACTAAAAAATAACAATGGAAAGAAGACATTATGGGTGGAGTTGCGTCCAGATGGGGACAATCTAAATCTTGTGTAATTATTATATGATTCTATGACACATTCTGTGATTTTATGTTGGAGAAGGTCCATAGCTCAGTAGCTATGGACCCTCAGTAGCAGAGGACATGCTTTAGAACCAAAGGATCTCATGTTTAATTTCTGGAATCTCCAGGTAGGACTGGAATAGACCTCTCCTCATAGAGACAGAGATAGAGATTAGAAATAGGGGTGGGTGAGAACTTTGTTTCAATTCAGTTTTGATAAGAATTTGCCAAAATTCACAAAGTTCTCTATATTGGGGACAAGAAGAAGTTGAGCTTGAAACAACAACAACAACAACAGTCTTCCTCCGGGTGCCGAGGGAAGCTCAGAGGATGGCAACAAGGGAGAGGGCCTTTTCAGTGGTGGCCCCCCAATTATGGAACAATCTCCCTGATGAATCTCGCCTGGTGCCAACATTAGTATCTTCTCAGTGCGAGTTCAAGACTATTCTGTTCTCCCAGGCATTTAACAGCATTGCTGAGTTGTTGTTTTTAACTGACCCCAGAATAGTTGTTTTAAATGGATATTGTCTGTTTTTATGGTTTTTATAGTTTTAAAATTTGTATATTTGTTTTTAATATTTTAATGGTATAGAAATATAATAAATAAATAAATAAATAAATGTTAACTGTTTTAATCTTTGTAAACTGCCCAGATAGCTTCAGCTATGGGGCAGTTTATAAATGTAATAAATAAACACGTGGGAGAAACCAACACTGACAAATGTATCCATCCAGGCCAAGGTCTTTGAGTGTTTTGCACTGCATCAAGATGGGAACTTGGACTTGATGATCTCCAAGTTCCCTTAGGAACGTACAGGAAATCCATTTCACTTTCCAGACGAAACAGGGACTGGGGCCACAGCTAGACCTAAGGTTTATCTTGGGATCATTCAGGGTTCACCCCTGCCTGAGCACTGGATCCCCTGTGTGTCACCTAGATGAACAGGTTTGACCCCTGGACGATCCAGGGATAACCCTTAGGTCTAGCTATGGCCCCAGAGGCAATCAAAGCCTGTGCATTTCCAAGCTTGCAATTTGATTCCTGAACCAAAAAGAAATGTGTTTGACAGCATGCATACATTTGAGAAATGTTCACGGAAACTGCCTGAAAAATGCATGGAAAGACATGGTAATCAATAGGAGAAGGGTGTGTTCATTTCAAAAATGCATACTTGCAATGTGTACATTTGAAAAAAAAAATATGCACAAGAATGTGCAATGATTTTCATGCACAACAAAAAACAGCGCTCTTCATCTGATACAAACTCATGTTGGAATGATCTTCCAGATGGAATTCAATTTTGTTGATTTGCACATCCCAAAGTTTCTTTCTAACTCTATAATACTATGGGCAGTATCTAATGGTAGTCCTACTCAGATTGGGCCCATTCACATCAATGGGTCTACTCTGTGTAGGAGTACCATTGAATACTGCCTTATGATTCTAATTTGGGGGGAAAAACTATTCATTCTTCTTAACATTATATTCCATAGCAGCCTTTGATAGCATCAACCATGCTAGCTGGGCTTGATGGGAATTGTAGTGGAAAGCACCTGGAAAACACTAGATTGGGGACGTCTATTCTGAAGGCTTGCAGAACACTATTACAATTTTTTGCCATGTTTTCTGTTGCAAGACTATTTTATTTGCTGTGTTACACATCTTGCTTCATATTGTTCCTGTTCTAAATGTAATGCAGCCTACCTCTGTGCCGTGAGGCCCTCTGGTGCAGGAACGAGGTCCATGCTGGGGGGAAAGAGGGTGAACGAGATACGAATGGGGCTAGCCGAGAGGCAAACTGTGAATGGTGTGGCAGTTCAGCCATAAAAGAAGCCTTGGGGAAACTATGTTGTTTTTGCTGCTTCTTGAATTCATCTCATAAGGGGAAATGAATACCTCATCAATCTCTGTTGTGATGCATAATAAAAATGAAGTTTTGGCTGCCTGCCACAGAGCAGGGGATAGACCTCTGCAAATCACCCCAAAGCCTGTCAAAACTCACCAGGAAGTAGGCTTCAGAATGGGGAAGGGGGGATTAGGCTTCAGAATTAGGGGACAAAGTGGTCGGGCACCTACCAAAGGGCCACATCCCAGCAGGGCCCACTGGCAAGAGCCCCATACAGTTGTTCCTCATCATTACCATTGCAACCTGCTTAATCACCTGCCTCTCGCTCAGTCCCAGGGATGGCGAGATGGAGAAGCAGTGGGTGAAACTGCCCACTTGCTCACCATCTCTCTGCATGTCAAGTGAGCAAGTGGAAGCAATGATGTCAAAGAGGTTGAGGATAGGGTGACCAACTGTCAGGATTTCCCCGGATTTGTCCTGTGTTTTGTTCTTTCCATGGTGTCAGGGGGGATTTTCTATAATTTTCAATAATGTCCTGGAATGACACACCTTCCTCTTTAAGGCTGCCATTAGCATGGCAGGAGGGAATGACATGCGTTCTTGAGGCACAGCATTCCCCCACCCCGAGCTCCAATTGAGGTCTTAAAGGGCAAAGTGGGTCATTCGTGGACATTATAGAAAAGGCCCCAATTGGAGTGGATGGTGGTGGTGCAGAATGAAATCCTTTCCCCTCCTCCACTCCAATCGGGTTCTTTAAGGTGGCGGGGGAATAACGTACTTTCTGCAGGACTCAGAAAGCTGCTTCCCCACACGCACACTAGGTATCCTCTTTTTTGGTTTCCCAAATATGGTCACCCTAGTTGAGGAGCAATAGCAGCTGTTGACTGTTGTCATTGTTGTTTAATTTATATTGCACCTTTGCTCAAAAGGGACCTTCCATAATGGTGAGAAGGTGGACTCACTGAGGGAAGGTGTCACAACACAGGCCTCCCACACCAGGCCTTGTCGCACACAAACCCTCCTGAAGCCAAGCGCCACCACTTGAACAACCTCAGGGTAGGGTAAAACACAACCTTTCCCTCATGTGGGAGGGTAAAGGCTAGAATCTGAAAAGGTTTTACTGTGTATGTAATAAGCTGAAGGTTATATATAAGGTGTTTATGGTAGTAACTGTAGAGCAGGTGATAAAGCCAAGCAGACATGTGGTTTGAGGCAACAAAACAAAATAAAATGTTTATTTTTGTTTAACAGATCTAAGTTACTTCAAATTCAAGTTAACCTGCTTAATCTACTAGTTTTAATAATAACAGTAACCTTAAGTCTCTTAAAATCTTATCTCCTTTCACTCTCCACACCACTGACAATCCTAACTGACACTCCCCACTCCCAACCAACTAACCAATCCCCAAGCTCTAGACTCCCCCATTTATACTCCTCCCCCTTTCACAGCATCATCAGCCACGCCCACTCAGTCCAACATTCTGCACTCACTAGACACACAAATCCAGAAATACCTAAGGGAACAGAACTGTGGGGTAATGCCATAGAAGGAGTCCATTAAGGGTATGTTGCCCAAGGGACCTCAAAAGCCTAGACCCAATATGATGGAAGGTTTGCAGAAGAACTGTCTCAGTTTGATGGTTCCAGCAATGCAAACTAGGGCAGTCAAGGGTCAAGTCCCAAAAGCAGACCGTGTTTTCAAATGGAATAGGAGCTTTAGCCTCGTAGTTATGGTGGCATTGTCAAAAGAGGACACACATTTCCATAACATGCATATATGTCATTAAAAATAATGTCAATAATTTAAATAGTAACACCAGACATCTCACTATAGTGGGGAAAACTGTGGCCAGATGGTCCGTCTGCCTGCTCAGTCAGCTGTGCAGGTGCTGTTGACAGGCAACTTCATGGCCCCTGGTCTCCTTCTTATGGTTCGTTATCTTTAAACACTTCAAAGAGAAGATGCCTTTGAATAGAGGACTGTCCGCTGTACTTTAGGACACATGGCCATCCTATACCAGCAGGTTCCTCTCACAAGTCTACTCAGACTGAAGGACCCAGATTCAGAATCTTGCTTTGTATGGTCTAGTGAGACTGTGTTGATACTCGGGGCAATTGACCAATTGGTCAGCAAGCTTGTACAGCAACTTAGCAATGTGGCACCTTTGAGAAACATAACTCTGATGTGAATATGACTGCTGGGTCACCACGTTTCCAGAATCCTACATCAGGGGTGGGCAAAAAGGAGATCTCCAGCAGGGCTGTTGCAGTTGCCCTGCTGGGTCCAGGAATCCAACTGACTCTCTTGCCCCCTGCTCTCAGACCCATCTTGCTTGGCCGCATCATGTTTGTAGGTCCTACTCTTTGAGTGCCTGCAGCTTGGCAACCAGCTAGCAGCCATCTGGCCTCTTCTGAAGCCTCCATTGTTGTGCACAATGGAGGTTCTGGAAATTCTACATTTCCTACATTGTGTAAATGGCAATTGTAAAGGCCCCGTTTATGCAAGATTAAAGGCATGGGAGCTCCACAAAGAAGCTTGCATGGCACTGCAAGCAGAGCTGGGTGGTGGGGGCTTAGTGAGCTTAGGATGGAGCCAGATGTGGGTAAGTCCTTCCATTGCTAATCTCCAGATATTTTGGACTTCAGCTTCCAACATTTCTTAAAACTGGCCCTGATGGCAGGGACTTCTTTGGAGATCTGCCTTCTGCCCAGTCCTGGAAGTGGTCTGAACAAGGCCATACCAAAATGTAAGCCACATGTCTCCACTGATCAGTTCAGCATCTATATATATAAAACACTTAGGTATGTTTCCGTACAGGCTTCAGCTGATACAGGTTGCTAAGCAACAGTAACAACATGTAATGTCAGCTGATACAGGTTGCTAAGCCCCTCGCCTGACTCCTCCGGGCTTTCCAAGATAATCCTACCACCCCCTTTCTGCCCTTTCTGCCTCTTCGCTCCCCCCCCCCATGAAGGGGGCAGCACCACGGTCCGGAGCATGAGCAAGGCACAGCCAGGGCCCTTGGTGACCAGGTGGGAGGCCGCTCGCCTGCTGCGAGCCCAGGCCCCGGCCTAATCTCATGCAAGCTGGGTGGGCGGCCCAAGGCTGACAGGAACCCTGGGGAGAGAGGGATACCTGCTCCCCCTCCCCCGACCTCCCTGCCCCCCAGGTCTGCCAGACAGTGCTGTATCAGTGGCCTCCAAGCAGCCCGTGCCCCCATGATGATATTTATTTAATAAACTTTAAGATATGCTACAATGGCGTATGTTATGCCGGGTACAGCTAGTACTTTTTAATTCATTAATTAAATTACTAGAATCCCATTCAATATGGTTGTAGTAAGAATTGGTCTCAGTTCTACAGTATTCCAGTTCACATTTACCCTACTCCCTGCTCACCCAAATTCCACTTCAAAATACCTTTGGGTAGATCATCATCAATGCTTTTATTATTCATTAAAATAACATTAATCATAAACCTCTTCTGGTATTCATGTGGATGTAATGTGCAGTTCCAAAGGAATTATGGATTAAAAGGGAGAACTTAAGCTCAGAACACTTCATTCTCCATGAACACGCTGCGTTCATTATGTTAGATTTAGTGAAAACTATTTTCTTTGGCATTATTAAAAGCGAGTGATAGTGGAGTTTTCACATTGCCTTGAAAGTGATTAAAGTCAAATTTTCACCTTGAATAAAATACCACGGCAACACATTAACAATTTTTCATCAAGCCTACAAAAGAAAATCTCTTCTCAACTGATTGGAAATAATCCTCTGAAATCTACCTGCTGTTGATTGCATTAATGCATGAAAAAGGAATACACATGTTTGCACATCAGAGGGTTTTCTTCCTGAAAAGCGTGAATCACAGTGCAAGAGGTTGCTAACATTTCTTCTACCAAGCTGTACCTAGAGGCAGTAAAGAGTCAATGCATATCTGCTTTTCAGGGCAGAACTTCTGAAGGCCTTCTATTAATATTCTGGGGTTCATTACTGAGATAAAAAATGAGTTGCTTTATTGAGCGTTACCTGTCTGGCCTCATGACAGCTGGGCACTAATTAAAACTCCCCAACTTCTGTGTCGGTATCTGCTGGGTGTTTGGTAAAACTAGATATGGACTCCTTAGACATTTTTCTTTGAGGAAACTGGGGGGTACCCATCCACATTTTGACAGACAGACCCTGGAAGCTAAACCAGTGACTGGCTTATGGCAGCAACAGAGACAAAGCTGGAGGAATCAGGTTTGGTGATTTAATTCTAGGACCAGCTTGATCCCCCCCCCTCATTTTCTCTGCAATATTATTACAGAGGGTCAGAATATTAGGTCAGTGATAGGGAACATGCTTTGCATGTGGAAAGTGGTACCAGATATCTCTAGTTCAAAGGATCTCAGTCCCAGGAAGGGAGGTCAGATAAATCTTCAATAGAATCAAATGAGTCAGACTTCTATGAATCTGAGCCATGGATCCTGCAGTGGACCAGCTTTTCCTGAGTCACACAGATTCCACAGGCCTGCAGACCAGTGGTGGATGGCGGAGGCAGGTAAGTGGGGACAAAATGGGGGCCGATAAGTCCAACTCCCCTCTGCCCCCTTACCTATGTCCATTGTGGTCCATCGCAGGCTTCAATTGAGGCCACGGCTTGAAGCCAGAAGAGGAAGCCATGGCCTCTTCCAGCTTGAAGCCGGGGCCTCAATTGAAGCCCACGATGGTCTGCGACGGACACAGGTAAGCCCCCCTCCCCCCTTACTTAGCTCCGCCATCGCTGCATGGACTGCAGCAGCAGAGCCAGGTAAGTGAAACTCCCCCACCCCGTTATCTGCCTCTGTCACGGGCTTCAACTGAGGCCTGGCCCTCAGTTGAAGCCCACAACAGACCGGGACAGAAGCAGGTAAGCCCCCTCCCCCTTACCTGGCTCCACCACCATTGCCACATGGACAGCGGCAGCGGAGCCAGGTAAGCCGAACTCCCCCCCACCCCCTTACATGTGTCCATCACAGTCCATTGCGGACTTCAATTGAGGCCCCGGCTTCAAGCTGGAAGAGAAGGCCATGGCCTCTTCTGGCTTGAAGCCGGGGCCTCAACTGAAGCCTGCGATGGACCGCGATGGATACAGGTAAGCCCCCCTCCACCCTGCCCCCTTACCTGGTTCCATCGCCATCACCGCACGGACTGTGGCGGCAGCAGCAACAGGAGAGTCCCTCTTCCTCCCACTTTCATGCATCCGGTGCTCCGGATTGAGGCAAACCACTTCACCTCAATCCGCAGCCCCCCCCCTCCCTGACCCGATTCATATCCACCTTTGTCAGAGGTGAATCAGGCCTCTCCGCTATCGCTTCTCTGAAGTGAAGTGAAGTGGAGCACAGCCCTACTAAATATGTGCTTGCATTTGATTTACAAAACGTTGACAGTTTGATTTTGTCCAGATCTCCCAATTTGTGCAAATTCCCCCTGTAGACTGAATCAGCCCTATTTTTGTCTATTGAGGAAAGTTGCGTAATTTGGGGAAATTTGCATGCATTTTGCATTCAATTGATTGCTTGATTTATGCAATTTTCCTATTCACCCAGAGCGAGGAGCAATCATGAATGCAAACGGGAATCAGGCACGAGACAAGCAGAGATATGATGTTTAGAAAATCCTATTGATCTCAAATATCACTCATTCATTCACCCATCCCTAGTTGGTAGGTACAACACTATCCTCACCAACTAGGAACAGAGGTCCCTGCTGAATTTGGCTCATAGAGATGGATGAGAATTTCATTTCAGTTTGTTTGTGGGAGAAAGCAAAACTGAAAGATTCACCTTTCCATTGTGCAACCCATTCATCTCTCTCCCAGTAGCTAGGATGGGTGACACGCCATCCCAAATCCAGTCCTCATACTGATCTGTGGTTCCTGAAGGTGTCATCAGTTGCTGACATCAATGAGTCAAAGGCTGACATGGAGGAGGCCAACAGGTACAAGGAGTCATGCAATTCCTTTCCCAGGAGGAATGAAATAGCATGCCAATTGGTCCTAGGAGAAAGTCTCAGGAGGCTGAAACTGCAGCAGGGTCATCACATAGAGGAAAATCGCATTTGCTACTGTTGCTTTTCTGCCCGTGTGATTGTCCCTCATTACTTCCTCTTCTGAAAGAGGAAGTAAACAACGTGCTCGTGGCCCATTCACGGGGGCGTTTTGATCCCGCTGTTTCTCCTGCACACAGCAGGAGATAGCAGCAACTTCCATCTTTAAAAATAAGTCATACTTACTGGGGTGTTGGTGTGGTATTTTGTTGCACGAAGGAGGCTAGAAGGGGCAGGAGGTGTGCGGAAGGCAGATGACATCGCGAGAGGGACCCGCAAAAATCTGTGAGTGCCCAGTAATGAGTGTGCAATAAAAACACTTGTCTGATTGAGCTCTTACCTTATCCAGCACATTCCCATTGACCCATGTGCAGCAAATGTTTGTGATCTGGGCCCCAGCGAAGACTTTGTAAATCATATGGAGGAAAAGGGTATCAATGGCTACTTGACATGATGGCTATGTATTACCTCCAGTATCAGAGGCAGTATGCCAATTGCTGGGGAACATGAGTGGGAGAGGCTACTGCACATGTGTCCTGTTGTGACACATGTGCAGTGTCACAACATCTAAATTTAGTTGTTTTATCGTGCCCTGTATTTTATTTTATTTTATTGGTTTTAGTTGTTCGAAATTGCTTGAAACGTTTGCTTTTATCTCTTTTGTAAGACATCTTGAGTTGTTTATGTAACAAATTGTCCAGGAAAGGAAGACAAGGAGAAAGGAGATCTCGTTGGTCACCATGTGAGCAGAAGTGATGGACAAGATAGCCTTTCATTTGTTCTTAACTGTGGCAGGATCTACACTACTGCTTTAAAACAGTTTATAACACTAATGACAACTGTTGGGGCCCAGGTCACATGCCATATACAGTTTTCATACCAATTTCAATGTGTTATATCCTGCTTGGTGTAGATCTGCCCTGTAATTGGAAAAGGTGTAAGTCTATGTAATTCAAAGAGGTTCAAGGGCAAACGAAAAGGAAAGGAAAAACCTCAAAGGTGTATGTGAGGAAATATTGCTATTGTGGTGATGGAGGTGGGGGGGGACCTTCACCCCTCCCCCCAAGTTCATTGTCCATTACCTGAGAATGGATTCAAGGTGGGTGGGTTACAGACGTCCCTCTAACTCAGGCGTGCAGTATAAATGGTGATATTGGTACAACTGGATAGTACACAGCAGTCCATCGAGAGAACATGAATAAACTGTTGTTGTTGTTGTTGTTGTTGTTTAAAAAAAAACACCTCACTGTAGTCTCACTTCTTCCCCTCCTCCCCGACTTTTTGACACTTCAATCCTTCACCAGGTTTTCCCATTTCAGATTTAGCAACTTTGAGGTTTGGAAAATTCTAACTAAAACCACAAAAAGGGAGAGGAGGGAAAAGGCATCAACAGGTTGAAACGCTGAACATGGAGAGAAAGAAAGAGAATAACCTTTGGTTCAGCTTCCGACAGTGCAGAGAAAATGCTAAAGTAGCCTACTTTGAAGTGGGTTTTGCTCAGAAGGATTTTCTAGCAACAAATCCAAGCACTTACTAGGGATTGCATATATATTTTCTCTCTCTCTCCGACTGTTTAAAGCTCCGGTTCTAATGGCGTTCTCTCCCCCCTCCTTTCCTGTCCACCTTCAATACCTAATGCCCTTTGTTCATTAATAATGCTTCATTCTTTACCTGCACCGTTTGAACTTAATTTGTCATCTACTTACTACCCTTTAAAAGATCTTAACCTATCTAATTTCCTACACATCGTCTTTCATCTTCTAATCATTCCCTCCAGAAGTGAGGGACTTTAAAGTTTGACATTTACAAAAGAATCCCTGTTTCCCCATCTTTTATTTTTTTTCATTTTCTATTTCTTTTTCTTCCTGTGGGAGGAGGAATTACCTGCACAACACACCGCCAGTCATTTTTCCTAGTTGCAATTCGCTGTACCTTTTATTAAACACATCACTGGTGAAAGACTTGGGATGGATGCAAACAAGTGTCGGTAGTTTCTGTTGTATGTTCTGGATTGAGAGAATTGTCAGTTTCGGGTAGTTTCATGCTGGGGCAAAGCTGAAAAAGCTTTGCTAGGTTTGATCACTCGACGCAACACCTGACCTCCCTCTTGCTTTGGATTCCATCTTCGATTGGAACTTTGAAAGCACTCTGTACATGGATGCTTTGCTATTTGGACTTTGGATATCTAAGAACTGTGCCATAAAAAGTACTGTGAGGCTTTTCATAGACTTGGAGGGAATCCGCACGTCGTACCGAGATCGCTTCTAAGCGACCCCAGTGCGGCGTGAAAGCGATCGTGTAACTTGCCTTTGGAAGAGACGACAAAGAGACGACTTTGCCGCCACCGCCACCGCCCACAGACCTCCTCACCGACTGGCAAGGAGAGCTCGGCTGAAGAAGGCGGGGTGGAGAGCGGAAGAAGCTCTCCACCCCGCCTTCTTCCCCCGAGCTCTCCATCCCAGCCGGCGAGGAGGGAGTTGGGTGGCAGCAGCGGTGGCGGCGGGGGGAAAGACGTCTCTTCGTCGGCTCTTCCAAAGGCAAGTTACACGATCGCTTTCACGCCACACTGGGATCACTTAGAAGCGATCTCGGTACGACGTGCGGATTCCCCCTTGGACTTGCATTTGCTGTAGATTTTGTGTGGGAGGACTCAGGTGGCAAAAGAGCTCCCCTGGAGCTAACATTATGTGCAGGCGAGTTCCTGGGCCTGAAATGTTACCTTCCCTGTGGTCATGGAAACCAGGGTCAGTTCAGTTGTGGCAGGCTGAGATTGACTGGTGCGTGACCTATCTTCTCTGCCCAGCTCTGGTGGCTAAGAGCAAACCCCTCCTTGGGATTTTGTTTTAGGCTAAGGCCATGTCCCTTGAGGTGCCAGTGTCTGCAGCGTCTGGAGAAGCTCAAATTGGATGGTGGCTACCCCTAAACACACACTCACACAAATGAGTATTTTCCTTAAGCATCGTATCAAAAAAGGAGCCTAAAGCTTTCTAACCATCATTCAGCTTTAAGTGGTGTTGTTTGGAAAATGTAACCATTACACTGTTTACCGTGTGATTTCCTCAATTAGAGAAGTCTCACTGATGTGAGTGTCTCATGTCAGCTTGCCAGCACATGTGAATACCAGAGGGAACAGGCATGAACATGACAGAGATTTGACACCATCACAGTTTACCGTATGCAAGAAAAGGGTCAATGCAACCAACTTGGCACATGCAAGGAAATAGCATTGTTTAGATGCAGATTGTGCA
This sequence comes from Elgaria multicarinata webbii, assembly GCF_023053635.1. Classification (NCBI taxonomy): domain Eukaryota; kingdom Metazoa; phylum Chordata; class Lepidosauria; order Squamata; family Anguidae; genus Elgaria; species Elgaria multicarinata. Next base: position 16,253,715 of record NC_086185.1, on the reverse strand, counting down.
TGCTCAGAAGCTCGCAATCAAGTCTGAACGTAATAGTGAATTTGCAAAATGCCAGTCCAGGCTTGTTGAAATGGTGAGCATTACAAAGACATGGAGTTTGACCAGCGAACTGACACAATTCGGTGGAATCACTCATCGCAAGTTTATACTGGGCACCAAAAATGATTCCTTTGTCCTGATTGTTGTTCATGCAAAAGACTATAAGAACTGTGTGTGTGTGTGTGTGTGTGTGTGTGTGTGTGTGTGTGTGTGAGTGTGTGTGTGTGTGTGCACAAATAATCTGAGGTTGACCATAAACCATCTAATCAACCACTGAGTGTACAAAACATGTTCATATCTGAAATGACTCAAAAAAATAAATGCAAAGTACAAATGTTTTAAGGGAAAATGCACACAAGTAGGGTGGATACCCAAAATGCAATGGAATTACTAAATATGGGAATAGAGCAGAATGTTCTTCTTTTTTAAAAAAATTAAAAGGCGAGCTAACCCATGCAAACGGATATACCATCAATTGGAAAAGCTCCGTAATCAAATATTTATAGCTCTCGCTCTGCAGTGTTTGAAAAATTAAATTATTAAAAGCAAATATTGTAGCAAATAGGTTCCAATCCATCTCAATAAAAGGAACATTTTGGTATCTCTGTCATATTATTACTTTTTGGCTTTCAGTCTTCTGAGATTGAAGGGAACGTTAACAAATCAGAGCTTTTGCAATGTAATTTACCCAGTGAGTAATTTCTAATTGATTCAGACTGATTGGGCTGCAACAGTTTGATATATTGCCAAAACAAGGCACACTCTGGACCAAGTAAATTTATACGCTCTTCTTCTCCAGAGGAAAAATGATGGCAATCTTTCTCCTTGGCATTTTGAGCTCCAGTAATGTACTTAACACATATGTGTTTCTACTTGTGCAATTTTCATTTTTAAAAAAAGTTGTAATGATTGGCCATGCTGAACCTTTGGAGTTCAAAATGAAGATAGAAGCTAATCGTCATTGCCACAGGCTGTTCACTCTTCACTCTGTTGAGATCACCACTGAGAAAGTCAAGCAGCTGAGAAAGTCACCAGTTAGGGCAAATCCTACATTTGCCATAAGAACATAAGAACATTAGAAGTGCCCTGCTGGATCAGACCATGGGTCCATCTAGTCCAGCACTCTGTTCACACAGTGGCCAACCAGCCATCGGCCAGGGATAAACAAGCAAGACATGGTGCAACAGCACCCTCCCACCCATGTTCCCCAGCAACTGGTGCACACAGGCTAACTGCCTCGAATACTGGAGATAGGCACCCAACCATCAGGGCTAGTAGCCATTGATAGCCTTTGCCATTTATCTTGTATCATGGTGACATAGGGTGGCTGCATACTCATTGCCATAAAAAGGAAAAGGTGTCACCCAAAGAGAGCAGACAGATTTCTATGGAATTTGCATATACTGACTTGTACATGTAGAAGATGCAAATTTAGAAATAATTATTATAAATTGGAATGGATTAATCTGTCAGTTTTGGTTTCTCTCATTCCCCCCCCCCCCCTAATTTGGTTCAGCCTGAACTTTGAGCATTTTTCCTATCTTAAATTCAGTTCATCATGAACCTTGAGGATTTTTTTTTTAATGTGCAAGAAAATTTGTAGGCACTTTTCCCCATGTTTCTTGCACATGCATTTTTGCATGCTCCTTTGCTTAAGACACACATGTTTGCAAGACATGTTCCTAATCAGATACATCGTTGAACGTTATTTGCATAAATACATGCATTTTTGTGTGCACATTTCCTAATATAAATATTGTTGCATGCATTTTATTTATTTATTTATTTATTTGGAGAATTCCATTTTAAAATTTGGAGATGAGCAATTTGCAGAGGTTTACTGAGTTTTGGTTCATGTATTCATCCAAAAGTGTGCAACTATGTACAGCTTGAGTGATTTTCTTCCACCATCCGTAAGTTAAACAGAAATGCAATACATCTCACCATAATAGTAGTGATTTGAGATCTGTGGAAGGAACCCTCTTCTGTGTCCCACCAAAGTGAGACATACATTATGGTGGGACATGGGAGAGGGTTTTCTCTATGGTGGCACCCTGGTTGTGAAATACCTCCCCTTGGAGGCCTGACTAGGCCCGATGTCAGCTTCATTTCAGCACCAAGTTAAAACATGCCCTTTATTAAAGCCTTTAAAGGCTAAAATTCTCCAAGGTTGCAAACTTGGGCAAAATTGTCCTGTCATTTTCTCTGCCCAGAAATAAGGTGGAGAATTCCGAGAGGCCATTTTTGCTCAGCTTAAATATTTATACTCCTGCTCTTAAATAATAAGTATTAACAGATGTGAATTTCTTTAAGTGTCCTTCTTACGCGCACACACACACACACACACATTAACTTAAGCATGGGAGAGGCAGGCAAAGAGGTACAGTTTCAAGCTGTCTCTTCACAGTGATAAAAACATGACCTTTTTTGTTTATTTGTTTTAAGGGAAATGAAAATTCTCAGTGATCTGTATGTATGTACACAGCATGATCATACCGCTACACCCAAACCTGCCAAATCAACAACAATAATAACAAATAATGAAATACTAAGCAGCGATCTCCGACATCTTTCCCTTCTAAAGCTATAAAAGAGAAAGGCGCTTAAGCCAACACAACACACACACACACAAACACACACACAAACACACAGCTTGTGGAGCATTCCTACCAAATTCAAAATTAACCCCAAAGAGTCAGCATGACATATAAAAAGCACTGTTGCCTAGTAACGTCATTAAACCACCTGCAGGTCGGAGGTTCAGATCCTGTTAATGTCGCTGGAAATTAGATTAAAGAGATGACTTCAGGGGGTTTGTGTGTTCTGTTGATGACATTGCTGTCACAGCAAAGGTTTGTGTCATGTTTTGCAGGAAACCATTGTTAAACACTTGTGGGTTTTTAAAGGGATTATGCATACATGGATTGCAGTATTTAAGGGGGGGGATTCAGAGGGGGGGGAAGCAGAGGACTGTGCTTGGAATCTTGTGTGTGGCCATCCCGTGGGGTAGAAGGTGAGAGAGGCTTCGTCTCCGTTCACTGCCAAATTGATTTCTTAAACAAAAGAAATGTGGCAATATAAAGAAAAAGAAAGAAAGAAAGAAAGAAAGAAAGAAAGAAAGAAAGAAAGAAAGAAAGATGTAGAAGTTGAAGGAGAAAGAAATAGTCCTTGTGTCAAAAACTAGAACCAGCTTCTCTCGCCATCCATTCCTGTGGAAAGCTTTAAGGGAGAAACATGTAAACTAAAAAATAAAAGAGTAAAACAGCTTGGCCTTTATAATCTCCAAAGACCAGTGCCTCGGGGAACAGATTAAACTGAACCCTCTTTATTTCCCCCCTCCAAAATCTGCATTCTCTCGGGTCCCTGATGGATGTTCTTTTTTCTCCCAGAGGTACTGGTCACACAGGCCCTTAGCCTTGCTTTGTTATCCCATGGAGGTCCAGCCAGGCTGTCTCCTGCAATTCCCTTACACAAGTCCCATTGCGCCTGAACGAAGAGTTTCACGATTGTGCTGTGCTCTGTGTGTGTGTGTGTGTGTGTGTGTGTGTGTGTGTGTGTGTGTGTGTCTTAGCTAAAGAATCCCTGGAGATGCCACTGAGTCTCAAAATGGTCTTGTAAGGAGAAAGACAAATAGTTTCTTATGCTAAATAGTACGGTAGGCTGAGTGTGACCTGGGGGAATGGTTGCAATATGCTTGATGCAGGCCTAAAACACACACACACACACACACACACATTTGGTGTGATGGATCTGTTGCAGTCTTCCAAACTGGCAAAACACCTCTGCCCCCTAGCCACATCACCAGTAGGGGAGGGGCTACAGACGCAAAGCACATGGCAATTTCAGCTGCAATTCCCCTTCTGACCACTGCATGGAAGTATATAAGCTATTGTCCTGCCTCAGCACAGTGTGACCCTGCCTTTGCTGTGTGAGCGCCAAGAGGTCACCTTTTCTTGAGAATGAACATATGGAGCCCAATGCCTTGCCTGTGATCTTTCGCAAGTGTCTCAATATTGGATTTTGGCACACTTGGATTTGTCATAATTTATGTAACATCATCACATTTATATCCTGCCTTTCTTCTCTTGCATTGAAACCAAAGTGGCTTACATGGACCTCCTCCTGTCCATTTTCATCCTTATCTCCATGTTACCCCCTGTGAGGTAGGTGAGCCTGAGAGCCAGTGACAGATGCAAAGTCACTCACTGAGCTTCATGGGCAAGTGGGGAGTAGAAACCGGATCTCATGACTCCCAGCCTCTAACTGCTACACCACACTGGCTTTCAGCTCCTGGATTAGATGTATTTTGGGCCTGGTCCAATGGAACTCTTCTTGAACTTTATAACAAAGCCCAAACTTTCTCCCAGAATAAATTTGTTGAACGGGCCCTCCAACTCCAATGCCCACAAATAGGTTGGAGAATTTCGAAGAACCATTTGCACATAGCTCCTGGCTGAATTGTCTTCATAACTCAAGAAATTCCACATCACCCTTAGTTTACTGGAGATGTTTTTTGATTGAACAATGTCCTCTGCGGATGTCAAGAGCTTTATTGGTTTTTCTTTTCTTCTCTTTTTTGCTTTTTCTCTTTCTCTTTTGCTTTTCTTTTCTTTCTTTTTTTAAAAAAGCAAATGAATGTGGCTAATCTTAAACAAAGAAACTCCGCAGCAAGGCCCCGGCTTTCATTGTTTCTTCACTCTCAAGTTTGGAAAAGACAAACTCCTTCAAAAACAAAAACCAAGGGGGTCGGTGTAAAGAAATCATTCTGCAGAGTTGTCAGCAAATTCCACAAAGGGAACTCGCCCCTGTGGAATCCCAGGCACCTCCCTGCTGGCAATGAAAACAATAAGCAAGAACTAGACATCTTCAATATTTTATATGCAAAGTCCAACCTTTTCAAAGATGTCAGAGTTATCTCCTTTAATGCTTTATTCATGCTACTATTTCTTAAGATGTATATCTCAAAATAATAGCATTTTTAAAGATATATATATATATATATATATATATATATATATATATATATACTCAACAGCAAAATATTGCAAAGGTGCTCAAATGCCAAAACAAACAAACAAGGGAACTGCAGCATTGTCTGATTGCTATCTGGCCCTAGATTCTGGTTTTTATTTTGACCCTATTCAGAAGACACGCTCAGCCACAGTGGTTAAGAATTTTGAGATAAATGTAATGGCTTAGCAAGTTGTGTGAACCATGATTTAATGTGTCATGTGAACAATTCTTAACTATGGTGGCTACATAACTGTCATGTCTTCGGCTATTAGGCTGTATAAAAATGTAACAAATAAATAAATAAATGTCTAACCCTACTGCCCCTGTTTTGGGAGAAAGTGTTTCAGGTAATCAATCAGAATCCGATTCGAACCTAGAAGACACAGCGCCAGACACCAGTCAGCCTGTACCAGTGGGGCGGGGGGAGCTCTCATGGATGATTCACCAGCTGGAAGTTAGCCTTCTCCAGAGTTTATCTCCTCAAGGCCAAATCCTACACACTCAGTGGGAATTGAGCTTTCTTCTGGAGGAGAGCGCCCCGACAAGCTAGCTGATGTTAGGGTCCGCTGGAAGCTATAACACATGGAGCAGAAGGAAGGCGGAGAAAGTCAGTCCGACTAGGATTGCGCCAGAACCTGCCTCCACACCAAGCTCTCTGAAGTTTTGGGTGTTTGGGAAGGCGCTTCCTTTTCTCCTTGGTCGGACAATTGCCTCACTTAGTTTGCATAGTTTTGCCTAGGGGGAAGTTCCCAAGAGATTAGACTCTCTTCAAGTAGAAGAGATTTTGCTGCTTAATAAAAGCTTTGTGGATTACCTAGCAGGCCTCGTCATTAGTCTCCCATCGAAAGCAGGAGCTTTCCAAGAAACACGACAATAACCATGGTTTAAACACACACAGTAATCATTTGTTGCAAAAGGGTTAGCAGCCTAAACATGGCTTAGTATGTTGTCTGATCAGGCCCATTGTGGTTTTATATTGACCCTATTTAGACAACACAGTAAGCCATGGTAGTTAAGCATTACTTATGGCTTAGTGTGTCATGTGAACCATTCCTAACCATGGAGGCTACATAAGCAACGATTAAAAACGTTCAATAACCGTTTGCGGTAAAAGAGTTAGTGGCCTAACCACGGCATAGCATGTTGTCTGAACAGCCCCCTGGTGGCCTTAAGCGTCCATATTTTATATTTTATGGTGTACATAATGGTTTTAAAAAATTTTGAACCACCCAGAGAACTTCGGCTGTTGGGTGGTATAGAAATGAAATTAATAAATAAACAAAGTGTGGAATTTCAAGAGTGATCCGGCAGTAAAAGTTCGCAAACCTGAATGAATAGAACGTTAGTGCCCAAGTTTAGCTTGGAAACAAGCTAAATTGTACCATTATAGAATTCCATAGTAGATCTTTTGTTGCCATGGCCATGAAATTTAGTAGCACAGTGACAACGGTCTACATGAGATGTACCAGGAGCTGCAATGGCCACACGCAGGTTGCAGGCTGTGTATTACCCATCCTTGATTTAAATTATAATAATTATTCCTAAATTTGCATCTATGCATACAAAATAGCATATGCAAATACTAAGCAGGTTGGTGTCCCCTTTTATTTGGGATGCATTTTCTGTGTTTGTTTGTTTGGAGAGGTTCAACACGCACGCACGCGCACACACGTACGTGTCACCTTCTGGTGTTTTAGAAATCAGGCACTGCCAGAGAAGCATGTGTGATTGAGAATGAAAGCATCAAATGGCATGCAAGGTCTTCTGGGGCAGAAAAAAGAAAGAAAGCAAAAAGCATTTGACAGCCCCAAGGAATGGGGAAATGAGTCCTACAGAGATTTGGCAACTCATTGTGGAGGAATAAAGCCACACACAAAACATGCCAGCCTGGCAGAGGAATTCTCCCAGCCTGCCTAATATGCTTGTGTTCAGACCTCAGAATGTTCGATCTTTTGAAAAGAGGAACTGATTTAAACAAACATGGAGAATACAGAGCTGCAGATCTAAGCTTCACCTTAATCATCCTCTGCAAATCTCTGCTGTTAACACCTGTTTTGGCCTATAAACAAAGGCTCCAGTATCCATTTGTGTGAGATTGCTTGGCAAAGATCAAATGTGTGATGCTGGAAATCAGGCCCAGGCAAAGGAGTTCAAACAACAAGCTGTTTATCCATCATAGCAACATGTTTTATTCACTCTCAAACAGAGAGGAACAACCTGTTGCATTTCAACTTCCTGTTCCTGGCATTTCTATGGAGGCAAGAAACATTTCAATGGAAGTCAGTCAAAGAAGATGGCCACTTGCTGGACCCAAGGATCCCTGGATTTGTCCGTTTCAATTTCTCCCACAATTAATTTATAAAAATAAATTAGTTCTTTCCCAAATGCGAACTTTGCAAATTTGGGTAAATTCTGATCAGATCCAGACAGAAATGGGGTTTTCACCCATCTGCACCACTCATATTCAATGGCTACAGCTGTTCTCAGCATGGAGAGAACAATGATGGTTACCTGAAATATTGTAATCCCCTTTATAAACCTAAGAGCTCACTACAATCCTCAGGGGAGGTCCTGCTGTACATGCTGCATCCTTCCAAATGTCATCTGGCAGAAACACAGCAGCGGGACCTTCTCTGTGTTGGCACCCTCCCTTTTGACAGGTCTCCTTTCTGCAATACATCACACACTGTCAATCATGCTTTTGATGACAACCATTACCCAGAGGACCTTCTCTTCTGCTGCTCCCAGATTGTGGAATGGCCTGCCGGAGGAGACTCGTCAGCTTGACACTCATTTAGCATTCAAGAAAGCTATCAAGACTGATCTCTTCCGGCAGGCCTATCCAGTAGAATTTTAGGATGCTTTTAGGATGCTTTTAGGATGTTTTTAACAGTGTATACTATGTTTTTAATCAGTGTTTTATGTATTTTATGCTTGCTGTTGTTCCCTGCCTCAATCCAATCGGAGAGGAGGGTAAGAAATAATAATAATAATAATAATAATAATAATAAGAAGAAGAAGAAGAAGAAGAAGAAGAAGAAGAAGAAGAAGAAGAAGAAGAAGAAGAAGAAGAAGAAGCTAATTTGTTCATGCTGGCTTTTCACAACCATTAACTAGTCTAAAGGGTTCATCAGATGAGTGTTTTATTGCACACTCTCTACTGCCCACTTACAGATGTGTGCACATCCTTAAGATGACATCAACCTCCTTTGCATGTCCCACTCCTTCTGCTCATTTTCCCGTTGCAAAATAGATCCCCTTTAATCTGACTTTTAAAAAAGCCAACAACCCAGAATGTGCCACAATCTCCTGCTATATGCAGGAAAAGTGGTGTGATAGAAACGGCCCCTGAATGGGCCACATGGTCTTTGTTTACTTCCTCTTTCCCCTCTGGAAGGAAAGAGGAAGTAACGAGGGACAAAAGCAGGGCTGGAAAAGTTATGGTAAGGAAATGATGCTGTATAATTTTATTATAATTTGCTGTAGACCTTTTTGGTGCATTTTAAGTGGAAAGTGGTTTAAATATGTTGAAAGAAGAAAGAGAAAGACATGGAAGAATTGTTGTGTCTGAATCTACACACTACAGAGCTGCTGGTTTAACAGTAGGGATGTACAAGATTTTCATTTCGGGTCACAAATTGCTTGTAAATGCCCCATTCACAACCGCAAACAGGAGTACATGTTCTCTGAAAATGCTTGCAGATTCTCGAACTTGAGTTTGGCAGAATGTGCATATATGCACACCTTAAGAGATGGAGAATTTTTTTTAAAAAAAAATGCACAATTTGAATTGTGTATTTATTTATTTATTTATTTATTTGTTAAGAAGTGATTGATTTTTAAAAGCACAGTTTGGTAAGGCATTTCCTTCCCGGCAACTCTTACGAACGTATCAAACACCTTTGTCCATGTGAATGTCCCCTATTGAAATCTTAAATGGTGGGGAGAAAAGGAAAAGAGATTCAAGAATAAGTGAGAAGAGAAACTGCTACGCTATACACACAGAGACAGTGGTATCTCCCCCACCCCTGAGGCTCAGCACGGAACATACAAAATACTGTGCACTAACCCCGTTCAAGTGGCTTGTAGCTGGAAGGTTCATTCTGTTCACCTAGCTACTCAATTTAGCCCTGCAAAAGGAAGTCCCACTTTGCCCTTGATTGCTTAAGATGCAGTTGTTGTTGCCTGGGACTCTCACAAATCACATTATTAAGGAGAGGCTGCCTTTGCAACTGAGCACTTTTTCCCATTTCGGTTTCTTAGGTCAGCCGCTCTGTGGCTGCCCCTGCTGATAGAGGCTACACCGCCTGATAGGGACAGGTTTCCAAACTGCAGTGAAGTCTGCATACCTTGAAGCCCCTTAAGGAACAAGCACCAAGGCTTTGCATTTCCTTTTTTTTTTTTTTTTTTTTAGTGTCTCTTAGCACAGAAATAAACAGTCTGCTCTAACCTGGTTAAAAAGGAAGATGGGTCAGTGTAGTGTGTAGCAGGAGAAACACCCGAGCTCAAATATGGCAGCAATCTGGACATTAGTCAGGAGCAAACTAGCATTCGCCCAACCTCCATCTCATAAGGACATCAGAAGAGCCCTGCTGGATCAGACCAAGAGTCCATCAAGTCCAGCCTTCTGTTCACATAGGGCATGTCTAGATGAGTCATTATCCCGGGGATCACCCGGGGATCATCCCTGTGTATCCATATGATGCAAAGAGCATCCTGCGGGCTGGGAAGAATGTTCCCTCCCTTTCCTTGAGATAACTGGGACAGCTTTAATCCTGCCTTTTCCTGGGATCTTGGGATCATCTCAAGACTGTGGGACATGTGGGAAGCCATCCTGTCTTCATCTCGGCTCCTCGTGAGTAAACGCGAGGAGCCAGGAACTGGGAATGGTGCAAGGAGCTCTTTAGGAGCTCCGTGCCCATCAGGGTGGGAGCTGGATTTTTTAAAAAGAAAACAACAACACTGTCCTTTTTGATGGACCACTTGTACACTCATCTTCAATAAAAAACAAAACAAAATGGTGGGTGCAACATCCTTCATCCTCCCGGGATGTTGCATGCTACGTGTGGACTGAGGGGGACAATCTCACAAGCAAAATACTGTGAGTTCCTCCCCCTCCTTCCTGAAAAGCCAGGAGGTCTAGACATGCCCACAGTGGCCAGGCAGATGTCAACCAGGGACATGAGTGCATCACACCCTACTGCCCATGTTCCCCAACAACTGGGGTAGATAGGCTTACTGCTTCTGATAGTGGAGCTGGGATACAGCCATTTTCCTTCATGTCTGGTTTGTTGCCGTAGCCATGTACAGACAGAACAGGACTATGCTGAGAGAAGAAGAGTCTGTCTTCTCTTTGACACGGCCTCTCTCCCTTTGCAGTTTTGAAGAGAGTATGTGCCTGGAGCAGACTGATGGGCATCTCCGGAGTAAGGATAACAGTGCTTTTTCACTCACTCACTTGTTCACTCTTGCTCACTCTGTGTGTGTGTGTGTGTGTGTGTGTGTGTGCAAAGCTCTTCAAAGCAACCAAACAGCACTGGATGTATGTATTACTATAAGGACAAGGGAGAATGTGTGTGTGCACACGCAAACACACACACACACACAGAGAGAGAGAGAGAGAGAGAGAGAGAGAGAGCTCTTTCTTGTCCTTGAGTTATTGCAAAGGAGAAAAGCCATACTGCGGGCAGAAGGCATAGATTGCGAGGCTGCCAACAGCTCTACAATCTCCTATTCTAAGTTTAGTCAACCATTTCTCTCTCCATACCAAAGCTTCCTTCCTGAGCTGAGTGGCAAAGAGAAGGACAAGGCGGTAAATACATTGCACGCCACCCAGAGTAGCCATTTTATCCCCACTTTAAAATAATTGCCCAAAGAACAGCCTGTAAACAATGTAGCCTTCAACAGCATGACAACCGTGTGGGGCTTCTTAGCGTCGAGAAGGCTGTCATTTTCTAGAAGAAGATTGGCAGTTGCCAATAAAGCAGGGAGGATGGGCATTTTAACTACCCAATAATCAAGAGCCAGACACTGGAGTGGTGTGGATTTGATTCCCGACGCTGGCAGACTTATACTTAGAGCAGCGCGACAGCTCAGATTGGTTCAAAGTCGCTGGCCTTCCCTTCTGTCAGTGACAGAGGAGGCCACGATTCCATTTGTTTCTGTCTGCGGGATCAATATGGAGAGACCATTCTGTCTGCAATGAGGCTCAGCCAGATAGCCACACCTCTGAAATAGTTTTCAGCTCTCTCTCTCGCTCTCTCGCTCTCTTTTCAATCATAACCCAAACTCTCCAACCCTCTCTCTTCAGATCTTTCAAATCAGAAAGAGATATGAGGGAGCATTTGTTTTCCCATGGAAATAAAATGAATCTCCTTTTAAGCAAAGAAAGAGGGAGGGAGGGAGGGAGGCCTGGTTCAGACAACACGCTAAACCATGCTGCTTAACTACAAAATGGTTAACGGAATGCATTGACCTTAACGCATTCTATTAACCATTTTGTGGTTAAGCAGCATGGTTTAGCGTGTTGTCTGAACCAGGCCAGAGAGAGAGAGAGAGAGAGAGAGAGAGAGAGAGAGAGAGAGAGTCTTAATTAATTTGGAAGCTAATAATAAGCTGTGGATTTGGGAACTATTCAAACTGTATTTAGGGTCTAACAGAATTAAGCAACCCCATACAGATGGCAGAATATCACCAGTGCCAGGGGCATTTGTGCATTGCCACAAAAGATGAAATGTATCAACAACAACAAATGAGGTCAAAAGAGGACACTAATTTGCATAACATTTCCATATGCAAATGATTTCATATATGTACACATTTAGAAATTATAACTAAAATTTAAATAGAAATGAGGATGGCTGTCAAGAAAACCACTGTGGCAGCTGTCCAAGGGTGACAGGAAACCTCAAAGCCCCTGTTGCTCTCCCTTCTTAGGGTTCTTTGACTTTAAACCAGACTCAGACTGGACACTTTTTTCAAATAGAGGACACTTTCTAACAGAGGACTGTCCTCTGCCAGCTCTCCTATGCAAAGCAGGATACCTAGCCCTCCTAAGGAGGCTGAGCGTAGATTGATGCAAACATTTGTGCACTAAAATACCCATAAATATTTGTGCAAGAAAAGATGTTTGCAATCCAATATGGACATACATTGCTGTCCGTATTTGAGGTAGAATTTGGAGAACCTCAATGAGCTCAATAATGCATTGTGAGGTCCTCCTGTTCAGAGTTCCAGGCAGCCATGCCTTCTTGCAAGAAGACAGATCATCCTCACCCCTATATAGAGAGGGAGGGAGAGGGAGAGGGGGAGAGAACACCTCTGGCCACTGAACATGCTCAGTATTCATTGGGCTGGGTTCTGTTTATTGGGGGGGTAGATTTTTTTTCAAACCTTAGAGTTCTCCCAACACTGTGGATTCCTCCCTCTTCTGTGGGGAAGGTGCCATAAATTTTGGCACGTGCAAATCAGCAAAACTTGTGCTCACCAAAGTTCTACAAATCACATCTTGAAGCTCCTTCTGACTCGACTCCATATCAGATTGCAAATTTTGCTTTTTTTCTTTTAGCATGAAAACCCATCCGAATTTCCATGCATTCCCCCCACACACCCCACCCCACCCCCCGCAAATATACACATCCATTTTACACATTTTTGAAATGTACACATACTGTCGAATGTATTTTTGGGAGGTCTGCAAATCCCATTGCCAGCTCAAAAATGTACAGACGTTGACCATTAATTCTGCCCCAATGTGTTCGGTGTGGAAGATGTGAAGTGGCTAAAAATCCTGATCAAAAACAAACGGAAATAAATTTCTTATCCATCCTTCGTTTAGCTACACAAGGAAAATGTGTAATGAGCTGTTAATTGGTCTTAAGCAGCAGCAGTGTTTTAAAGGAAACTGCAATATTCCGTTTACCAGCACACATGTTTGATAGTGCAAGATGATTCGTTACATGTGTTGTAATGCATGCACAGGGAGAAGTAAAGGACTTTGGCAATGTGCAGATTGGAAGAGGGAGGAGGATATATAGTAGATAGTGGTCCTTGATGTTACAAGCACGGAAATCTGTCCCTCATTTTCTTTTTCTTTTCTTTTTCATCTGTGAAACATTGGAGGGTATCCTTGCATCCTCTCCTGGCTCTACAATGCCAGGTTTTTCCTTTTCTTTTTGGTCTCCATCCATCATTCACAAACAGCTGCAGTGACTCCGAAAAGTCAACACAATCCCCTGTGATGCAAACAGGTGGTCCCTTTAAAGTCAAGGGAAGGTCTAGCTTGTTGCCACCCTCTCTGCTGCCATTGCTGTTCCTCTTTAATGAAAGCGTTGTGTTGCAGCTCAGCTGTATCAGGAGAAATCAAAGCACCAATGGGGATACACTGATCCCTTTCTTGCATTTTAATGTCCGGCTGTTCTATCAATTACCTATGCTCTTTGTTTGGAGAGAAAGCCAATGCAAATAAATGTGCAGTTTGATTCCAGTTGTTCGTAAGGCTTTGTTTTGATTTTGATTTGTTTTCTAACAGGCTTTAGTACTAGGGTGACCATATGAAAAAGAGGACAGGGCTCCTATACCTTTAACAGTTGCATAGAAAAGGGAATTTCAGCAGGTGTCATTTGTATATATGGAGAACCTGGTGAAATTCCCTCTTCATCACAGCAGTTAAAGCTGCAGGAGCTATACTGGAGTGACCAGATTTAAAAGAGGGCAGGGAACCTGCAGCTTCAACTGTTGTGATGAAGAGGAGATTTCACCATGTTCTCCATATATACAAATGACACCTGCAGAAATTCCCTTTTCTATGCAACTGCTAAAGATACAGGAGCCCTGTCCTCCTTTTCATAGGGTCACCCTATTTAGTACCCAATTTGCAAACTTGAGAAAGTATGGCAATTCATTTCTAGGAAGGGCCCTCTGGGAAGCTCTGTAGCTCAGTGGTAAAGCACCTGCTTAATGTACAGGAAGTCCCAGGTTCAATCCCCGACATTTCTAGTTAAGAGAAGCAGGTAGGAGATCATGGTTAAGACCTCTTCTGGTGACCCTGGAGGGATGCTGCCACTTAATAGACAATATGGGTGTGCAAAGTGGATCTTCTCCACCCCGAAATTTGAGGAAGAGCTCCATTGAGGTGATTCTCTGCCCCGATTTTGGAGTGGCTCCCCTTAATCCACCCCCATCAGATTAGCCATCGGAGAACCACTCCTTTTTGGATAACCACTCTAATCAATGTACAATACCCCCACTTTTAAAGATAGAGAGAGAAAACATGACACAGTGATAGCCCTAAAGGAGGGCTTTAGCCCTGCCAAGTTTGAATCAGATTGGTTTGTGCTTTGATTTTTAGGATTTTTTAAAATGGAAATTAACAAAAATGCTTACACCTGTGTAATTTTTATAGATGAAGAGATGAAACATGACAAGCTGATTGCTCTTTAGGAAGGCTTTAGCCATGCCAAGTTTCAATCAGATCCATTCATGCTTTGATTTTTTAAGGAATTTTTAAAATTCTCCAACTCCAGACTTCACCAACCTGGTACCCTCCAGATCTATTGGACAGAATCCCCCACCTCACACTGGAAGCCCAGCCACTTAAATAAAGAGGCTGTCTGTGCCTGACTCAGGTGTAGAAGCTTTTTCACTCACGATGCCAGCCAGCCCAGCAGCACTTTCACCCTGTGGAAATGTGGATGATTGACTTCTATGAGTCCAAGCAGAAATGTGCTCCCTCTCTCCCTTGCCCCACCACACACTCCTGCCATGTCCAGAATTAGCAGCTAGTTCCTGTTTCCCACTCCCCCAAACACTGCTATTGGAGAACATGGTCAGGGACAGTGCTGTGGCAATTCCTAATTGGCTAGTCACAGATGTCAATATCAAAGTTACCTCTCACTCAACTCAGCATCTTCCAAATATGGATATTCAGTTCACACACACACACACACACACACACACACACACACACACACCCATTAATGGTTGAAAAACAGTCAGATAATTTGAGAGAGTTTAGAAGCTCTGATTTGGCACATCTCTGCTCTGATATTAATTGATGGGTTTGGAAGCAACCAATCTCTGCTTTGGAAGATCAAATGCTCTGTGGATGTTCATGGTTACCAGATAATTCCAGGGCACAGAGCACACCTCTAACAGAAAATACTGAGCTGGATGGATCAATAGTTTAGCCATAGCTTCTGACCTGTCTAGTTCTGCTCAAGGTTCCCAGGGGACAGGAGCCAACCTGCCGCAGTTGTATTTATTAGAAGGCAGGGGCAGAGCCATATCTAGCTATGTAAGTTGGCAAGGAAAGGTCAGACCAGGCAGGGTTTGTCAGGGACTTGGACAGATCTATGCTGGCTGCAACTGACTCAGAAAGAGAGGTTGTCTCAGCAATATGCAAAGGTCTTATGAAAGCTGGCTCTTAACCCCACCCTCTCTAAAGAGTACTGTGTTTCTTAAAGGACTATTACTTTATTCTGCAGCTGCTGGCTCCTTAGGCATGGGGAAGGGTGTTGGGCTCCTTCTGAGTCCAAAGACTCTAATAAAGGCCAGAACCTCTGGCCTGGAAGAGCATAAGAACATAAGCATTTTTGTGAACTGCCCAGATTGCTTTGGCTATTGGGCAGTATAGAAATGCAATAAATAAATAAATAAATAAATAAATATAAAATAAAATAAATAAGAGCCATGCAGGATCTAGTCCAGCGCTCTGTTCACAACTGTCAACCAGGGACCAACAGACAAGTAGTAGGCTAACAAATACTGGCTCGCTGGACGATGCCTCCTCCAGCTCAGAGCCTTCCTTTTACTTCTAAGGTCATTGATTCCAACCCCCTGCTCAATGCAGGACCTGACAGAGGGCCATTCAGCTGCATTTTGAAGGACTCCAGTGTGGAAGAGCCCACAACCTCCCTAGGCAATTGGTTCCATTGTCATACTGATCTAACAGTCAGAAAGTTTTTCCTGATATCCAGCCAGAATCTGGCTTCTTGTAACTTGAGCCTGTTATTCCATGTCCTGCACTCTGGGATGATCAAAAACAGATCTTGGCCCTCCTCTGTGTGACAACCGTTCAAGTATTTGAAGAGTGCTATCATGTCGCCCCTCAATCTTCTTTTCTCTAGGCTAAACGTGCCCAGTTGTTTCAGTCTCTCTTCATAGGGCTTTGTTTCCAGACCCCTGATCATCTTAGTTGCCCTTCTCTGAACACACTCCAGCTTGTCTGCATCCTTCTTGAAGTGTGGTGCCCAAAGTAGATGCAGTAATCAAGATGAGGCCTAACCAGCGAAGAATAGAGGAGAAGCAGTACCTCGCATGATTTGGAAGCTATACTTTTATAAACGCAGCCCATTAGGGGCAGTAAATTTTGTTAGGACTAGAAATCTTCTCTTCATCCATACTTTCTGAGCAGAAATCTGTCATACATACAAAAATCCCTATTATGACCAATACTACTATGCCGGACAAATAGACCTTGTATAATTTTCAGCACTCAGCTTTGTGTACTGTACAAAGCCTCACTAGCAAGAAATCAGCGGCCTACTGCTTACTTTGGATCACAGACGGCAGCAAAATCAATTAGCTCCTTTTACCTATCGGAAGTTATTGACTCCTTCCCACTTCAGGAAGAAATGCGACTTTAAATTGGTAAAGTTAAAAAACACATCTCTCTTGCTGTGTCACGGCAGTGGGTGGTTTCCCTAGACAGCCTGCATTACCTCCTCACAGCTCTTTGCAAAATGTGTTCCGTTCCTTTGGCATCATAGTAGCCAGCAAAGGAACTCAATATTGAACAGGCTGCTGAGGTACATTTTGGGGTTGGCAGGATCTCAATTGCCAGCGCTGCCACTAATTACTATTTCACATCACTTGGGCGAGTCAGCAAAAGGAGCCCCAAACTGTGCAACCCCCCATTACACTACAAGTAATGGGGGGTTGTGGGGTTTGGACATAGATACTCCCACCCCAAACTATACGTCAACACAGTGGGTAACATGCGCAATGTTGCTTAGCTCCATGCCGTGCAGAGAGGTACAAAGGAAGAAGGCCACCACTTAAGTATTTACAGCAATGCATAGGGAAGTGGAATGCTAGTCCAATGGGACTCCACTAAACAAATGGTCCTTCACCTTTTGTTCCGTAATGCATGCTGATGATACTAATTAAACGGGAGTCTCAGCTAAGCAAAGTAATGAGTCTCTTCCCCTGCCGATGTTACAGAGTACCTGAATCTTTGCTGATCCTTTGAAAACAAGAGCAGCTAGAGAGCTGGGTTGGTGGAAATGGAGTTTCTGCTGGAAAATCTGAAGCTTCCACCTGTAGTAGGTCTGGAGTAACCTGGGTCTGGAGGTGTGTTAAGCAGTTCTGGATGGGGTTACACTCCCCCTGAAAGGCTGAGTTTGCAGCTTGGGGAGGTGCTTCTGGATCCATTGCTCCAAATGACAGCTCAGTTAGATGCAACAGCCAGGAGTGCCTACTATCAGCTTCGGCTGAGTCGCCAGCTGCGCCCCTTCCTAGAATTGGAAGACTTGGGCCCTAGCTAGACCTATGGTTTATCCCGGGATCGTCCTAGGGTCATCCCTGCCTGCTCCCAGGATCCCCTGTGTGTCATTTTCATGAACAGGGATGACCCCAGGATGATCCCGGGATAAACCTTAGGTCTAGCTAAGGCCCTAAAGATGGTAGTGCACGCACTGGTAACTTTGAGGCTTGACTTCTGCAATGCACTTTACATAGGGCTACCTTTAACTAATTCAAAATATGGCAGCCAGGTTGGTCACCGGTACACCTAGGGGTGACCATATTACACCAACTTTAAAATCACTTCACTGGCTGCCATTTAGGCCAGATCTACACTACTGCTTTAAAGCGCTTTATAACAGTTATAAAGCGCTTTAACTGCTTTAAAGCGCTATAAAACTGTTATAAAACGCTTTAAAGCAGTAGTGTAGATCCGGCCTTAGTTTCCAGGTAAAGAAAAAGTGTTGGTTATTATCTTTAAACCCTACATGGTTTGGGGCCAGGTTACCTGCGGGATCGCCTTCTCCCATACAATCCGCCCCACATACAAAGCATACAAAAATGCGTGCATTTGTAAAAAGAAAAAAAAATGGGGGGAAACCCACACAGAACTTTTTATCCAATGGGAGGAAATGCTTTACATTTCCAAAAAGTGGTACACAAAAATGCAGGGCTGTTGTTGTTTTAAGGGCACAAAAATGTATTTACATTTTCATGCAGGCTAAACAACACATTGCAATCTAACGTGGAATTGCTATGGAATAACTTAATACTGGAATAATGAGAACCGAAGCGAAATCAAGCTGTACATGTTCGCCCACCCTAAGGCACCCTTGCTGTGGTCATATGATGGAAGTCCAATCTTCACAAATGCACCTCTGCCCTTGTTTCATGTTAATCGTGTGCTCTGGTCCATTGACTTCCTATTAAGCAATTGCTTTAAAGACTTCTTAGACAGGGACTATTTCAGAGGGCAAACATTCAATATTCTGACCTGTTTATCTATAATGGACGTTCAGCCAGTTAATCGTGTTTGTTTCAGGGCATAAGCTAGCCAGTGTCTGATGAAGCTTAAGAGGAAACGTTTCCCTAGGGGCTGGTTATTTGAATGCTTCCTAGTAACATTCAGTTCTTTTGCCTTTGGCCCAAACATCTGCTCCCGGCTGCTGTCAGATACAGGATAAGAGGCAGGGCTACAGGGCTGATTTGGTTTGGCAATTTGTTATGTCTTCTACTCATTTCCCAGCAGGCCACCAAACTACTATTTAAGAAACACACACACAGCATCATCTCTATTGGGTAACAATAGATTCTCTCTCTCTCTCTCTCTCTCTCTCTCTCTCTCTCTCTCTCTCTCTCTCTCTCTCTCTCTCTCATAGAATACAGCAATAGACTGCTCTACAGGCCACAGTCAAATACCATTAGATGTGTGTGTGTTTTCATTCCCACATTCCTTTCTATTATGAGTTACAAACACAGGTCCAGAGAACTGTGTCCGCTTCAGCGGGCCATTATAAGGCCAGCCATGTCCAGCTATATTACAGCATTACAGCCCACTCCATAGCAAGAGTGGGAGTCATTAAAGCAGAGCTACCCTGGTTTTTAATGAGAGCTGAGCTGAAGATTCTTTGGAATTTGCCAAATTGATGAGGGGTTAGTGAATGGAAGGGGGGAGTACTGCCCAACTTATGGGAAGGAAGATTGATTAATTGATTGATTTTAAAGGGGGTGGGGTTGCTTTTAGGGTGACCATATGACCGGATTTGCCCAGATTTGTCTGGGTTTTTATGACAAATCCGGGAGGGGGAGAGGAAATCCGGATTTTCCCCAAAGTGCAGCTCTAATGGGAATTAACAAAAATGCTTATAACGCCGTCATTTTTTAAGATATGGACATGAAACTTGGCACGATGGTAGCTCTTAGGAAGGGCTTTAGTCATATCAAATTTGAAACAGATCCATTCATCAAATGATTTTTTAGGAATTTTTTAATAAATTGAGGTTTTAAAATTATTATTTTTAAAATTGTAATTTTTAAAGATAAAGAGATGAAAGTTGGCACCATGATAGCTTTTAGGTAGAGCTTTAACCATACCAAATTTGAAACAGATATGTTCATCCATTGATTTTTAGGATTTTTTTAAAATGTGAGGATTTAAAAAAAATAAAAAATGTTATTTTTAAAGATAATGAGATGAAACTTGGCACCATGATTGCTCTTAACAAGGACTTTAGCTATGCCAAGTTTGAAACAGATCTGTCCATCCATTGAGTTTTAGGATTTTTAAAAAAAGTTTGAGGTTTTAAAATTATTTTTTTTAAATAATTTTAACATGGCGACCATGTTGTCCTCCTTTTTGGTTTCCAAAATATGGTCACCCTAGCTTACTACTCCCAGTCAAGCTATAAATTTTAGGTGTTTCTCCACCCTGCCCCCCCCCCCAACACACACAGAGGCCTTAGCTAGACTTAAGGATTTTCTCAGGCAAATGGAGGGGTCATCCCTGGCTGTTCCCAGGATCCCATGTATGTCATTTGGATGCACAGGGATGATCCCGGAATGATCGTTAATAGAAGTATAGCTTCCAAATCATGTGAGGTACTGGTTCCTCTCTATTCGGCCCTGGTTAGGCCTCATCTAGAGTATTGTGTCCAGTTCTAGGCTCCACACTTCAAGAAGGACGCAGACAAGCTGGAGCGTGTTCAGAGGAGGGCAACCAGGATGATCAGGGGTCTGGAAACCAAGCCCTATGAAGACAGACTGAAAGAACTGGGCATGTTTAGCCTAGAGAAGAGCAGATTGAGGGGAGACATGATAGCACTCTTCAAATACTTAAAAGGTTGTCACACAGAGGAGAGTCAGGATCTCTTCTCAGTCATCCCAGAGTGCAGGACACGGAATAACGGGCTGAAGTTACAGGAAGTCAGATTCCAGCTAGACATCAGGAAAAACTTCCTGACTGTTAGAGCAGTATGACAGTGGAACCAGTTACCTAGGGAGGTTGTGGTCTCTTTCACACTAGAGGTATTCAAGAGGCAGCTGGATAACCATCTGTCAGGTATGCTTTAGGGTAGATTCCTTCATTGAGCAGGGGGTTAGACTCGATGGCCTTATAGGCCCTTTCCAACTCTTCTGTTCTATGGTTCTATGATATAGGCCTGGTCTAGCCATGGCCAGAGACAAACAACTGGGCCAAAATGGCTCCCTACTTTCATGAGTCATGACTATAGAATGGGGCTTCCTACTCAGGCCCTCCTGGTGCCAGTACTATCATCTTTTCAGCACCAGGGTAAGACTGTCCTGAACCCCCTGGCATTTAGTGGCTTATGATGGGATATTTATGCCAGTCATCTAAAGAGGCCTAGTATTTTACTGAAACTTTTTTTAGCCACCTAAACTCATTTAAATTTTGTATATGTAATTTTTATTGGTATTTTATGCTGTACTTTTATATCGTGTTTTATTACTTTATGAATTGTTGTAAATCACCCAGAGAGCTTTGGCTATTGGGTGGTATAGAAATTAAATTAAATGTAATAATAATCAATAATAATAAATTGTGAAGGGCTCTGCAAAAGTGGAGAGACAGTTTTAGCTCAGTCCGAATATAAACCAAGAGTCCATTTTGACATTTACAATTATGCTTAAAACCTGATTCTCTCTCTCTCTCTCTCTCTCACCACACCCTGCATTTCAAATCATACATTCTTCCTGCTTTTTTTAAAAAAACGACATCTACTCCACCTGCCAAACTGGCAGAAGGCTGCAAAAAGAAACCTTAATCAATATTTCAATCAGACACCTGTGGGTAACTGAGAATTGGTAGTTAACAGTTCTCTTGGGTAAATAAGTTGGCTGTTTTCTTTTTGTGAAGAAAAATCTGTTGGAAACATTTGCTGCTCTATGCAAATGAGCAAGGAACTTCTTCCAAAACACCCCCTTCACTCTTGTGAATTGAACCCTTGCGTCCTCCCCGCATTTATTTATTTTTTAACAATCCTATTTAACTTTGATAGTTGCTTGTAAAGGGAAATGCAGAGTTTCCGAACGTGAACTTAAAGGATTTTCAGATGAGTTGATTGAAAACTGAACTTTGGAATACTGCAAGACTTTGCCTTTAGTCAACACTTTATGCTTCTCTCTTTTGAGATGAGATGTCAATAATCTCTTCCAACATTGTATTGAGTTTGACGATGATGATGATGATAATAATGATTCAAGGGGATCCCTAAACATATGAAGCATGCATGAGGGGGGGAAATATGTAGTTGATACAGAGATCTGGAGTTGACTACAGAACCCTGTAGAAATGCATTTCCAGTAGCCCATTGGACAAGTGATTAGCATTGCATGAAGAGAGAAAGAGAGAGAGGAAGAAGCAGGGTCTTGTATGCTGGCCTCACCCCCCTGATAGCCCACCCCCACAATGTCCATTAGTTGGGAGGCACCAAGGGAAAGCCTTACCAATGCATGAAGGCTGATAGAAGGCTGATACACAGGATTCCAGATAGAAGGCTGATACACAGGATTCCAGCTGTTGAGGGGAAACCTATGCCTGCTGGCCTGACTACCTTTCTGCAGATATGCCCCCAAGGCATAGACAGCCTTGAGAAAAAACCTGCAGAAATATTTATTTATTTATTTATTTTATTTTATTACATTTATATACCGCCCCACAGCCGAAGCTCTCTGGGCGGTTTACAACATTAAAAATAGTAAACATTAAAAGTATACAATTTTTTTTAAAAAAAAAAACCATAAAAACAGTATAAAAACAGTATCCATTTAAAAACAACAATTCTGGGGTCCATTAAAAACAAACTTAATATTGTTAAATGCTGTTAAATATCATTTAAATGTCATTTTTATCACATTTATATCCTGATTTTTTTCTCTTCTTCCAAGCAATCCAAGACAGCTTACATGGTCCTCCTCCTTCTCCTTCTCCTCCTCTCCATTTCACCCTCACAACGACCCTGTGAAATAGGTTTGACTGAGAGTCCCTGACTGGTCCAAAGTCACTGACTGGCCCAAGTGGGTTTCATTGCTGCATTGGGACTAGAACCCAAATCTTCCAAGTCCCAGTCTGAGGCCTTAGCTAGACCTAAGGTTTATCCTGGGATCATCCCGGTTTCATCCCTGCCTGCTCCGGGGATATCCTGTGTGTCATTTACATGAACAGGGACGATCCTGGGATAAACCTTAGGTCTAGCTAAGGCCTAAGACTCTAACCACTACACCACACTGGCTCTCAATATGGCTTAAGGCAGAGACCTCCTTTGATTTCTAATGGTGATCTCCCCAGCTAACCATATCACCAGCAAAACTATTGAGAAGGAAAAAACAAACACAATATCCTCCATTCCTTTATGTGCATCCAATGGAAAGGAGTTATGGCTGTTTCTTTAGAATTAGGCCAATTGTCTCTGTTTTATATATTTATTTATTGCATTTTTTACAAAGCCGTAATATACAATAGCAACATAAGGCATAATAAGCAGAAGAAAAGGAAAGTAGGAACCAAGATGAAAGTTAGATATATTGGAGGAATCTGCTTGGGAATGGACCACAACCTAGGGTGACCATATTTGGGAAACCAAAAAAGAGGACATCTAGTGTGTGTGTGGGGAAGCAGCTTTCTGAGTCCTGCAGAAAGTACATTATTCCCCCGCCACCTTAAAGAACCCGATTGGAGTGGAGGAGGGGAAAGGATTTCATTCTGCACCACCACCATCCACTCCAATTGGGGCCTTTTCTATCATGTCCATGAATGACCCACTTTCCCCTTTAAGACCTCAATTGGAGCTCGGGGTGGGGGAATGCTGTGCCTCAAGAAAGCATGTCATTGCCTCCTGCCATGCTAATGGCAGCCTTAAAGGGGAAGGTGTGTCATTCCAGGACATTATTGAAAATTAGAGAAAATCCCCCCTGACACCATGGAAAGAACAAAAACCAGGACAAATCCGGGGAAATCCTGACAGTTGGTCACCCTACCACAACCAGGTTCCGTTGGCTCAGTCCCCCAGACTTCTCTGTATTTCCCACTAAGTGGCCCAACTCGGGCTGCTGTGAGTCTGGCCAGTTAGTGGATTGCCTGTTTAAGTTTTCTTTTTAATTTGTGCCAATTACAGACACAATTTTCACAACTTCATGTAATTGGTGCAAAATGTGCAAAATACAGCCATGATTTGCACAACTCACATGCATTTGGGATTCGGTTTGTGCAAATGAAACTAGGAGGAGGGCTTTCTCTGCTGTGACACCCCGGTTGTGGAATGAGCTCCCCAGAGAGGTCCACCTGGCGCCTACTCTGTACTCCTTTCGTCGCCAGCTGAAGACCTTTTTATTCACTCAGTATTTTAACACTTAATTTTAACTTAAATTTAAATTATAGTATTTTAACTCTGTATTTTAACCTTATATCAATTTTGCTGCGTGGTTTTATCCTGGTTGTGCTTTTTTATATTGTATTTTGTATTTGTATTTTTAACTTGTTGGTTGTTTTATGATGGTTTTAATTTTTGTGAACCGCCCAGAGAGCTTCGGCTATTGGGCGGTATAAAAATGTAATAAATAAATAAATAAATAAATACAAATGAAACAAATTTGCACACATTGCAGCCTGACACAAAGAAAACATCCCTGGATTTCTGGGGAAACCCATGGCTCAGTTTGCAAATGCAAGCCAAGCTGGGCAGGTTGTCAAGGTCTGCTGACCCCCAGAAGGGGTGGATTTCCAAGTGACAGACATCCCTGGCACTATTGCTTTTTTTAAAAAAAACTATAGGCCCCTGGCTAGCCTTTCTGTAGGGGGCCTTCCACAACCAGGGTGCCACCACTGAAAAAGCCCTTTACTTAGTAGCCACCTGACTTACCTCATTTGGTGGGGTAATCCATAAAAGGGCCTCTGAGACTCATCTTAGAAGTTAGGCAGGTATATATGAAAGAGACGATTGTTCAGGTAATTTATCTGCAAGCTATTTAGTGCTTTGTAGGTAAATACCAGCACTTTGAATTGGGTCCAGACATTGACTGGCAGTTAGCACAGATCATAAAGCACTGTCATAATATGAACACCTCCTCCATTTAGGTTTTATTTTGTGAACCACCCAGAGAACTTCAGCTATTGGGCGGTATAAAAATAAATAAATAAATAAATGAACGCATGGGCCAGTCCGTATTATTCATCAAAGTTCTGTAGCAAAGGGTAAGTACCGGAATCCAATCCTAGATCCTTTCCTGTTTGACACTGAAGAGATTCTAGAAATGCCTAACATTGCATCTTAATACAAATCCTGCTACGCCCTCTGAAGTACTTGTCCAAGCACAAGAAATATCACAACATCCTTATTAGGTCTTTAGATTTGGGTTGATTATAAGCATGAAATAGACCTGTTCCGAGCATTGTGTCACAATTACTTTCAAAGAATTATTGTTTGGTCAGTATTTATTTATTTATTTATTTATTACATTTCTATACCGCCCAATAGCCAAAGCTCTCTGGGCGGTTCACAAAATGAGGTACACAGTGCTTCTCACTGACCAGGTATTTCCACAACTTCTAAGATTTTTTAAAGCATTTCTTTTCTTTTCTTTTTAACTGCCTTCTCTCAGTGGGACATGAGCAGGAACTTTTTTCCATCCCTTGAATGGCAATGACTGCATCTCTAGGCTCCTGTTTTGTTTTTGTTTTTTTCTTTCTTTTTTCCCCCTTTTTATTGTTTTCACTTTCAGCTCAGTCTGCACTCAACACAACGGAACGATTTTTGCCCACACCTCCCTGAAGACTTCCTTTTCATACCCTACAAGGACCGAAGCCATTGTCCTTTTGAATCTGCCAAATAAGAAAGTTACAATGGAGGAGGTGTATTTTTTTTATTATTATATTCCATCAGCACAGCAGAGACTTCTAAGCACTATCGATCGGGGGGGGGGGGGAAATGGACAGATCCAGTCACCTATGGTGAAGAACAGAAGAATGCTCAACAGATCACCCAACTGTGAAGCAGCCTGGGAGATGCTATATGGAGAAATATTTGGAGACAGAGCATTGCTCTCCAGTGCATGAATGTTAGAGAAGCAATTTTTAAAAAGTGATAAATGGCATGTCACTCCAACAACAGGAGATCATCTACAGTCAAGAGATGACCTCTTTTGACAGGGATGCAGCCAAAAGATTGTAGGCTTCAGGCTGTGAATATGTGAGGATGTCATCAGATCTCTAGTAATCCTAAAATAATATTATTTTATTTATTTTATTTTATTTATTACATTTTTATACCGCCCAATAGCCGAAGCTCTCTGGGCGGTTCACAAAAATTATGGGTTTTTTTGTATTATATTTAACCTTCTTCCTTTTCACGGGGACAATTGCATGGAGATCAGATACAGCTCCATCAGTGAAGCACTGAATAGGCACCCAACGGGAGAGCCCTTGGACAGGGAAGAAGCAATCCCACCATATGAAAGAAGCAATGGGCCAAACAAAGGTTTTCTTTGATGAATGATATATGGATATATCTGAAATTCCCCATTTGAGAATTTTTGTGAGATCTACAAATGTGTAGAGGAACAGGTGTGTGCATGTTTGCCCTACACCCCCCAATCTCCACGCATATCAGATGCTGCACCCTCAGTTTCTGCCTTTCCATGTTGTGTGGAAAAGTCTAAAGAGGTGTTATATTCACATTTGCTTGAATTTGAATAGTACTGTGCGAATGGCCAGGGATCTTGCTTTATCAGGGTCCCGGAACCACACTGTCTCATTTCAGGTTCGGTCAGTGCTCCAAAACCCTGCATTGCAAGGTTCTGCTGTTGACCAGACCTTTAGCACCTTTCTCAGAGAAGCAAGAGATCAGCACCATGGAAAGTTCCAAGTGGGGCTGGAGGCCAACCAGGGCTTTCTGTATGTTGCACCAACAAGGAGCAGATCAAGACTGAGAGCCTTGCTAGACCTGCCGGATAATCCGGCCGGGAGTCGGGGCGATGGCATGCTGCAACTAGCGTGCACCATAGCCCTTTTCCACATGTAAGACGTGACGGGGCAAAGAGAAGCCCCGTCGTGTCCGCCATTTTCTTTAAAACTTAAAGGGCCATGTGCGCAGGAGCGCACCGCCGGAAAAGGTAAGTTTTTTAAAAAATAAATATAGGGTCCCCCACTCCCCCTGCCCTGATTTCCCACACACACAATGCCTGATGCCCCCCTGCCCACTTGCTCGCCAGTCCTCCCCCCTTCCCCATGCCCTGTCCCCATCCTTCTTTCCCCATCCCCCGTCCATGATGCCCAATGCCCTGTCCCCCATCCTTCTTCCCCCCATCCGCCATGCCCGATGCCCTGTCCCCCATCCTTCTTTCACCCCTTCCCCCGTCCGCAATGCCCGATGCCCTGTCCCCCGTCCTTCCCCCATCCCTTGTCCGCCATGCCCGATGCCCGTGCCCATCCTTCTCCCCCCTTCTCCTGCCATGTCAGGCCTTTTCCCCAGCCCCTGTCTCTCTCCCCCATGATTCCCTCCCCCTGGCCCGATGGGCACAGCGCGAGTAAGTGAGCAGCCGGGAAAAGCCACGGACCCTGCTAGACCTTCCGCAGCCCTGGGCTGCGGAAAAACCAGACCATAAGCGAATCTGCTTATCCCAGCTTAAGGGAGGCGTTAGCCTGGCCTGACCCCGGAATCCCCTGTGCGTCATCTGGATGCACAGGAGGGAGACCGGGCCTCACACTGCGCTAAGGCCTGGTCTAGCAACGGTCTGAGTCTTTAGCTGTAGTTAGGCTCCTTTAGGCTGCTTGGCTCCACCTCTACAGTGATTTAAGCTTTGTTTCTTAAAGGGGCCTGGTGAATCCCTCATGCCTGGAGGGATTGCCAGAGTCCTAAGATAGCAAGGCAGCCTCCTCTAATTGGACAAATGGGAGCTGATCCCCAGGATCTTTCTTGGGAACCAGGTCCTGGGGATGTGGAAGCCTCATGATGATACCATTTTTGTGATTAAATTCTCTTGCTGAACTGTTGACTACAGAGGACAAGGAGTTGGGATCCTCTGAGGATGAGGGTTCAGGGCCCTGGTACACGGCATCTAATCAAGGTCAAGTGAACACAAATAGAACATCTCTTCAGACTACCCTGCTCCATTCAGGGAGATAAGAAAATGAAGAGGTGGGCTCTGAAATGCATGGCGACATTGGAGACATTTGAGGGCAGGGCGACCATGTGTGGCCTGGTCCTCCTCCACCCATTTAGCCCTCAGAAAGATAGGTGAATGCCTGAACAGAACTTGAGTCAGACCATTGGCCAATCCATCCTACTGTTTTTACTCTGATACACAGTAGCTCTCCCGGGTCTCAAGGAGGGGTCTCTTTCTCATTACCCATTACTTCATTCTTTGATGAAAAGAGGTCAAGTAATGAACTTGGGATTCCTGCATGTGCTCTACAACTAAACTATGGCCCAACTGTGCAATACGTTATCAATAGTTCAAAATATACCTTAGCAGGCTGTTCATTGCACAATCCCTTTATTTTCGTACTAATGCATTTACAAGCCTATGTACAAGATACAATAACACACGCCACACCCCCAAACACACATCTGAGATGCCACTTCTGGATAAATTGGTGTGGGAGCTAAACTTTGAAGAATCATGTCTTCAGCATGTCACACTAATAATATTATAATAAGGCATACCTACAGGCAAAAAATAGAGAAATTTAGTGATTTAACATGGATAAAAAGGGCTGCATGTAAGGATGGTCCCATAAAAGATAGGGAATCATTTGAGTCTATATTGGATCTCTCCTCATATATATAAATGGAAAGGGTGCTTTGACTCCATTTGTTGAATTACAGGTTCTTCTTTCTTTATTTTTTTAACAACATGCAGAGCTATTTTTTTTAACCAGATTATTATTTTATGTGGGTACAGGGCAAGGGGATGGATGGATATACTGGGAGGAGAGTGGACTGTTGATGTTATTTTGTGTATCTACACATTGTTTGAGGGCACTGTATGATTAGACTTTCTCTGAATTTTTTTATAAACTTTGAATCATAAAATTCCAACCTGACAACAAGCCCCTGACAAAGACACTTAAGAGGCCAGTTCACAGAATTGAATTCCAAACACAATTGTGTACAGAGACAAGGCTTCTTCTGCTGCTTTGGAAAGAAAGACAGAAAGAAAAATGAGTATTTTTTGTGAATATAAGCCATTCTCAGTACTCAGCAGGCAGCTATTGATGCAGAAGGTTTCTGAACCTGATAACTATCTGTCTGGATCCAAGAATGAGTAAAAAGCCAGTTTTGTTTCTTCACATTTTTGCTGAGTTGCTGCTTTATGCTAGCATAAGGAAAGGATTGTGGAGGTATATGAACAGGCATGTGCTGTGCGTTGAAGATTCTTGTTTCCTGAGTAAGGATGGATGACAAATTTGTTGGGTCCATTTGTTTATATGAATTTACCCAATTTGCACTCCTGAATACATATGTGAACCAAAATGCCCATGCACAATGAAATGTTCAGTTTTCAGAATTTTGAGGTGCAATAGCAACTTTAAAAAACGCACGTAGAAATGGTCATATTAAGGAAAAGTGTACATATGCCTATTTCTCATATCTCTACATCCTTTTCCTTGTAAACTAGACATAATGTGAAAGATGTGGAATCAAGATTTCCAGTTTTTTTTTAAGCATTTTAATTGTTTATTTTATTTATTATTTATTTATTCACTGCATTTCTTTTTCCCCCCCCATTTTTCAGACAATGATTTTCCCCCAAAGTGGCTGGCATAAATGTGTACATTTCAAATGAATTTTAGCTAGAGTAAAATTAAAGGCACATTTGGTGGTTTCCACTCAAGCAAAACATCCTAGAATGTTCAAAGCAAGTTCAAAGTCTTGGTGCCAAAGACATCTCGAAAAAGATGGGTATTGTCATTCAACATGAGCCATATTTTTGATGAGGACCTGACACCATTGGACACTATGAGGTTCACTCCAAGGACTTCAGGCAAGTCAGGTTCAGCAGGAAAAAAGTTTCCCAGAAAGACAGATAATAGAACAGAAGCACAGAGAACTCAGAGTGATGCACAAGCTGGAAGCCAGGCAAGCTTGCCTGTAAGTTGCTCCAACAAGCAGCAGACTGTGACTGAGCCTTAAGTATGGCTTTTGGCTGGTTAGTCCCACCTCCAAATTGACTGAAGCCTTTTCCCTTAAAGTGTCCAGATGTGTTTCAGAAGCCTAGGGCTGTTATGACACAGAAGTGGCTGCAACGTGGTAGTAGCTTCATGGTTACAGTCCACAGAATCTGAGGATAGCAATATAACTTCTCTGGTCAGAAGGGAACTAGTCCCTGGGCCCTTCTTGGGAAAATAGGTCCTAAGGATGGGGGGACCCATGATGCCCTTCTGTAACCAAGCCATCTCCCTGATACATTAACTCATAAGCTTCATCCTCTGAAGAAGAGGGACCAAGACCTGGATCACATTCAGAGGATCAGATTTCCAAATGAACTTCCCTACATCATAGCAATGACTCAGGCAGGTGATAATCTATACTTGACAGAAAACAACAACACAGAAGCTCTTCTGAGACTTTTGTGATTTTCCCCACTTCAAAACATCAATACATGGCTGCATTTCTATTGTAAGCGCTATTTGTTTATCATTGTGTGTCATATCCATAGGTTTTGCTATGTCCTTTCTGTAAGAGCATTTGTCTGCAATGACCCCAGATCTGGAATTCAATATATACTTACAGATAATTCTAGTTCTAACCTTTCCAGGCCTGCAGTTGGTACAGAAATCTTGTTTTCTCTATTCATGCTATTTTGACAGTCCACTGGCAGAAAAGGGAAGAATAATACTTTTTTAATTGCATCTTACCAAACAAGCAGATTTGAATGCAATGCAGGGATTATGTACAGAAGGGGAGGGGATTTCCCTTCTGGCATTAACTGTCGCTCATAAAAGGATGTTCAGAATAATCCTATAAGGTTAGATATCCAGGCATGCTGTTAAAGAAGGGCAGCCTAATTTTTAATTTAACGTTCTGTCATTCCGATTATTTTCTCCAGGAAGCTCATATGTTTGTACTGCCCTTTGTGCTACACTCGAGAATGGCACAATTGTCAGATAACGCTTTAAATCACCACACAGCTTTTCTCCTCCAATTACATCACCCCGCGTCACATGTCACAGTGCATCTGAAGCAGAGAGAACAGAAATGGTATTACGTGTTAGAATGGGTTAGATAAGCTGGACAAGGAAAGGAGCTTTAAGACAAACCCATTTGGGGGAGAAAAACTGCAGATCGTGTCCCTTTAGAGGCAAGGTTATTAAACAGAACTGACAGGCGAATGGGTGGGAGTTCCGATATAACTTACCCTAACTTTTTCTGTGCCCAATTTCAAATGCATATATGACATTATGTTATGTTAAAGATCCATGCATCATTCAGTAACATCGATGTACATAGTGCTTTAAACGTGTTCTACCACTGAGCTATGGACTTCTCCAGAGATTATTCTCCCTGTGCTACATAAAGACTAGCCTCTGAGCATGCCACACTGGCTCCTGAGAGGCGCTTTTTAGATTGTGGAAGCCTACATACAACATTTATTTATTTATTTATTTATTTCTGCATTTATTTCTGCATTTATTTCTGCATTTATTTCTGCATTTATGTCCCACCTTTTTTCCTCCAAGGAACCCAAGGTGACGTACATAATCCTTCTCTCCATTTTATCCTCTCAACAACAACCCTGTGATGTGGGTTGGGCTGAGAGTCTGTGGCCATAGCTAGACCACGCCTATATCCCAGGATCATCCCAGGATCATCCCTGTGCATCCAAATGGCACACAGGGGATCCCAGGAGCAGGCAGGGATGACCCCTCCATTTGCCTGAGATAATCCTTAGGTCTAGCTAAGACCTGTGACTGGCCCAAAGTCACCCAGTGGGTTTCCATGGCCTAGTGGGGACTAGAACCTGGATCTCCTGACTCCCAGTCCAACACTTTAGCCACTACACCACACTGGCTCTCATGTGCCTTTCCTCCTGTTCAGTTGGGATGTCAATCTATGGAGCATATCCAAGTAGTGTCTAAATTGTGGGTCAGCCACTGCTCAAGCATTAAACATCCAGGGTATGCAGGAAGTCCTAAATTCAGTCTCTGGCACCTTCAGCTGGAAATATCAGGTAATGGGTAACAGGAAAACTTCTAGCCAGGCTCAATGAACAAATAAATTATTATTATTATTATTATTATTATTATTATTATTATTATTATTATTATTATTATTTGTATCCCACCTTTTGCCCAATGCTGGGCCTCAAGGCAGGATATAAGAGTATAGGGTCGCTTCCTATGAGTGTTGATCTACATGCTATTGATGTCTTGACTTCAATAACAGGACAGGCCGCTAACCCTTTTGCAGCAAACATGGATGGAGTTATCAAGAGTTATTTCTGGTAACAGTAGTATTCATCTCTTTGTTGTGTTGGGTTTAAGCCACCAATGATGAATAACTGCTAGAACCCCCTCTAGGAATGATTAATAATTGGCAGCTACCCAGGGCAACGGGGAATGCAGGGTATCTTTCCAGGCAAGGGATCTGTTCCAAAAGACTTCAGGTGTTGTCCTCACCAAATGTTGGCTGCTGGTGAATGATTGATGCCACCGGCACATCAGGTAATTAGGAAATTGGAATAGGTTGTTGAGCTCCACAAGAGTCTTCAAATCCCTTCAGGTGGCAGATGGGTGAATTAAACCAGGTGGAATAATAATAATAATAATAATAATAATAATAATAATAATAATAGATCACTTTCTGAGGTCTTCCCCACATACACACACAAAAGTTTTTATTCCTTTTTTTCCCCTTCAAAGAAAAGAAAAGAATGATTGCTGAGCTTGACCCCCATCAGAAAGACAGAGTTGAAAATCCACAGGGTTTGTTATTGGAGTGAGACAAGACGTGAAACAAGGTTGGAAAGAACATGAGCAGGTGTCTTTTTTTATAAATCAGTTGATGCTCAGATCTGTTAAGGCAGGGAGTTTTTCCACACAGTGTTCCAATGAGGAGTTCAGTAATGCTTGTCGATCTTTCTAATGATCAGGCTACAGGAGATGTCCAGGACTCTTGTACGTCGCAAATCCAACTTTCTGCCAGTGGTCTCCAACATGGTTTACAAACACAATATACCTCAAGTAGCTACCTGGAGGCTCAGAGGGCAAGAACTAAGCCCCAAATGGTCTGGTCAGTTGCTCATGTGGGGCTGCCAAATAGGATAGAAACTTATGAATTCCCCACTAAATGCATCACCAAAACAGAGGCCAAAGGAGGTTGCATAAAAAAATGCATGTGCTAGTTCATGTGTATCAATGCAAGTCTAGAAATAATGATTATTTATTTATTTATTTATTTATTACATTTCTATACCGCCCAATAGCCGGAGCTCTCTGGGCGGTTCACAAAAATTATCAATGTAATAGCAATATATGACACCTAACTAGAGTGCAGGAAGATCTGACAAAGTGACCCATGTGCCTTCCAGATCCTAGTAAAGACCTGACTTTTCAGAAAGGTGTTAAATGTGCAAAATTTAATATGCTATTTTGATCTGTCTCTTAGAGATGGACAAATCTGTCAATTTCAGAATTCCCCCCCCCCCAATCTTAAATTCAGTTCTTCCTGAACTTTGAATGGGGGTGGGAGAGTTTTGCATGATAATTTATATGCATTTTTGTACACATTTCTCCCAATACATATGTTTTTGTACACAATTTCACCCATTGTGCACATTTTTTGCAAGCAACTTTTTTTAAAAGATAATGTATTGGGGAGAAATGTGTTTATCACTAACTGTTTGCTGGAACAGGGTTAGTGGCTTGATTTACTGAATAGTCCTGAAGGGCTCACAGATCTCTGGAGGAAAACATAGCCCCATGTCTCTTCATCATTACAATGGTTTAATTTCACTCATCCTCACAACGTATCTTAATTATGAGGTTTGGAACATATCACAGTTTGTAGCTCTTAGTGACAGCCTGTCAACCCTTCCCTTTTCACCTTTCATGCCTCAGGACAGGCCGCTAACCCTTTTGCAGCAAACAGTGATTGTGTATGGTTAGGCAGCCACTACGGTTAGGAATGGTTCCCACAACACGCTAAGTCATGGTTCACATGGCACGTTAAGTCATAATGTGTAGCTTAACCTCTGTGGCTTAACATGTCATCTGAACATCTTGAGCTCCCAGGAGAAAAGGAAGGTTATACGTGTTATTTAACCAACATAAAACAAAAGCTTAGATACTTTTGATGTCAGTTGAAGTATCATGGCTTTCCCCACCCTCCACCCTCAAAGAATCCTGGGAACTGTAGTTTGGAGAAGGTGCCGAAACAGCTGTATTAGGGATTTCTACTAGCTTCCCTCACAGAACTAAAGTTCCCTGGGGAGAGGGAATAACTATGGGACTATCTGAACTCTGAGGTAAATACAGATGCCCACAGAAAATGATCCTTTGTTCCTGGTAAGGATACTTAGGGCAGCAGCAGGAAATTTAAGACTTAACAACTGCCACGCTGCATACCAATAAAGGAGAACCAGTATCAAGATGACTTTCACGGGCACTCTTTATGAGTTGTTAAGCCTTGTCTCTGAAGTGGCATTCCTGTTTCGTCAGCTCTGCCCTTGCAGCTTAAATTCACTGTGTGGTTGGCCCGACTGTCATCTTCCAAGAAAATGTCCTCTCTTTCATCCCAAATATCCCCTCACTAAGATTCAGGAAGAATCTAAGGGTACTATCATAGGGTGACCATATTTGGGAAACCAAAAAAGAGGACACCTAGTGTGTGTGTGGGGAAGCAGATTTCTGAGTCCTGCAGAAAGTACACTATTCCCCCTCCACCTTAAAGAACCCGATTGGAGTGGAGGAGGGGAAAGGATTTCATTCTGCACCACCACCATCCACTCCAATGGGGGCCTTTTCTATAATGTCCACGAATGACCCACTTTCCCCTTTAAGACCTCAATTGGAGCTCAGGGTGGGGGAATGCTGTGCCTCAAGAAAGCATGTCATTCCCTCCTGCCATGCTAATGGCAGCCTTAAAGGGGAAGGTGTGTCATTCCAGGACATTATTGAAAATTATAGAAAATCCCCCCTGACACCACGGAAAGAACAAAAACCAGGACAAATCCGGGGAAACCCTGACAGTTGGTCACCCTAACTATCAAGAGCACAGGTGCTCAACCTCATGACTGAGGGCCAACAGTGACCATCTGGGGTTCCCACTGTGCCCATCTGGGGGTCCCCAGAAGGCCCCACCCCTTTTGACAGTGTGCACAATTGATACATACATGTTTAGAGGGGGGGCGTCCACAAAATCATGTAAAGTTTTTCATGTGTCAAGAAAACAAAGCTCGCAATCTGATACGGACATGCATCAAAACAAGTTTCAAGAATGAATTCGCAGTGCTACCGAACTCATGCTTTACTGATCCACACATTGCTAATTTAAACATGTAAGTACGTAGGTAAAAACGAATTTAAATGCAGAACTTGTGGTGATTATTTTAAAACAAATAATCACAGATTAATCAGGAAATGTGATAGATCACACTTCTGAATGAACACATATGCATGTG
The DNA here is from genome assembly GCF_023053635.1 of Elgaria multicarinata webbii. NCBI lineage: Eukaryota > Metazoa > Chordata > Lepidosauria > Squamata > Anguidae > Elgaria > Elgaria multicarinata. Next base: position 16,218,507 of record NC_086185.1, on the reverse strand, counting down.
AAGATGATAATAATAATAATAATAATAATAATAATAATAAGAAGAAGAAGAAGAAGAAGAAGAAGAAGAAGAAGAAGAAGAAGAAGAAGAAGAAATAATAGACCAATCTGTCCATCCCTGGTTGTTTTCATAATGCTTTAAGTCACAAGGACAACTGTGTCAAACCAAAGGTTCATTCCACCGGACCTCAAGCTGGACTCAGGCATGATAATTTCTCTGTCCACCAGCATCTGTCCCTCTGCTGTCCTGCTCTCAGTCTTCCATAAAGGCCATAAAAGCAGACGGATTAAATAATGCTACAGGCAGAGATCTGCCTCATTCTCTTCTTGTGTTATCCCCTGTAGCATTACCTTTGTGCTATGTGTTAAATGAATAGCCCCTGCCAACTCTGTGACCCTTCTTTGATGCAAGCAAACAAGGTTGCCTTTTCTCCTTATCCTGCAGCAAAGCAAACATTCCAAGGTCTTGAAGAGACAACAAATTAAGTCAAACAGCTCCACAAGGACAGAAAGGAGCCTGCATTATGCCAGCAAGTAGTTTAATCAGAGGCATTAAGAATGTACCAAGTGTCTGCACATCAGCGGCCCATGTGCTTCCTTTTCAGCACTGCAGTATCCTATCAGAACTTTGTCCACCTGTAATAGCCTTTCCTCACTCCAAGTGCCCTGATATGGTTGGATAATAGTATCTGTTTTATCTAACATCTAACTTGTCATTCTGACTTCTGACTTCCCGATCTCATAAAAACAAGAATAAAATCTTACTTTTGTAAAAGGTTGGGGGTTATCTGGTGGTGGGTTGTAGCCTAGCTCAGGTCTCACTCTGGAACACAGAATGATAGGGTTTGAATGGACCTTGGAGGTCATGTAGTTCAACCCCCTGCTCAATGTCTCTGCTTAAATAGCTCCATCGATTGAGAACCCACCACTTCCCAAGACATTTTTTCTACTGCTGAACAACTGAATATCTCCTGATGTTGGGTCAAAATCTGCTTCCCTGTAAATTCTACCAGTTGGCTCTAGTCCTGTCCATGGGAGCAACAGAGAACAAGTTGGTTCCATCTTCTTGAAGCTGATGTTGATGTCAAAGTGATCATTCTGAGCATGCTGAGAAGCCAAATTTCCTGTTGAATTAAGGTGTCTGTCATTTTTTTCCCTAGGGAAAGAAAATTACATGTCTCTGGAAACCAGCAGGAAGTGGCTCAGAAGCAGCAGTTCAACACGTTCTGGAGTTGCTTCAGTAGGACGATTTGCCTTGGTAGCCACATGCTGTGCTTTATAAAAGACAGTCCTTTGTTTGAAGCATCCTTGGTTTGAATGACTGCCAGTCCAGGCCTGATTTAAAGATAAAGAGCCATAATGAAGGATAGTAGGGGCTTTTAATTGACTATCAACACTTAGCATCTGGACGGGACAAAGGTCACAGTTTTCCCTACTATGTTGAAGTGCCTTCTATTTCTATTTAAACTGTAGTTATGATTGCAAAATTTGCATCTTTACATATCCATTTTTGGGGTTGGGGTAGGGTGACCATATTTGGGAAACCAAAAAAGAGGACACCTAGTGTGTGTGGGTGGAAGCAGCTTTCTGAGTCCTGCAGAAAGTACGTTATTCCCCCGCCACCTTAAAGAACCCGATTGGAGTGGAGGAGGGGAAAGGATTTCATTCTGCACCACCACCATCCACTCCAATTGGAGCCTTTTCTATAATGTCCACGAATGACCCACTTTCCCCTTTAAGACCTCAATTGGAGCTCAGGGTGGGGGAATGTTGTGCCTCAAGAAAGCATGTCATTCCCTCCTGCCATGCTAATGGCAGCCTTAAAGGGGAAGGTGTGTCATTCCAGGACATTATTGAAAATTATAGAAAATCCCCCCTGACATCATGGAAAGAACAAAAACCAGGACAAATCCGGGGAAATCCTGACAGTTGGTCACCCTAGGTTGGGGGAGGTTTCTTTCTTTCTGTCTTTCGGTGATGCATAAGTGGTCACCCTACATGAGCCATGCTCTTTTCTACCACCAGGTGATATAAAGCCCTCCAAAGAACCTCTTGGGAGGTGGTGGGTTCCCCTTCAATGGAGCTATTTAAGCAGAGACATTGAGCAGGGGGTTGAACTACCTGACCTCCAAGGTTCATTCCAACTCTCTCCTTCTGTGTTCCAGAGTGAGACAGATAGGATCTGAGCTAGGCTACCACCTACTACCAGATACCCCCAACCTTTTACAAAGGTAAGATTTTATTCTTGTTTTTATGTGATCTGGAAGTCAGAAGTCAGAAACAAAAAGTTAGATGTTAGATAAAACAGATACTATTATCCAACCATATCTGGTTTGGAGCAACCAGAAGAAAACACAGCCTCTTCTAACCCCCATACCAAGACTTACATCTGCCTGGGACCAATTCAAAATGTTTTACACAGTGGGAAGAGAGGTTCAAATTCTTTCCCAGACCTGGGGGAAAAAACCCAGGCTATGTTTTCTTTCAGGCCTGTCATGTAGGAAGAAAACAATAGAGACAGCCATTACTATCTGTTGTTTTAGTGAAGTGCTTACAGATACAGGGCTTGTTTCTTTGTTTCTATGATTGCTGCCTGTGCACCGAAATTCTGTCTAGCAGTGTTGGGAAAGAGAGAGGACTGGACCTAAGTAACCCTTGGAATGTAGCAATGCTTGAGATTATTAGCTAGTGTTGTAAAAGGTCGTGGCAGGAACATAAAGAACACATTGTGGATTGTGCAAATATTCTCTCCCTCAAGGAAAATTGTGGCAAGGCCTAAAAGGGGCGGGTAGGAGGAACGGCTTAGAAATGAGCAGCCAATGTAAATAAATAAGTAGCAATGGGAATGTGAGGATATCTAGGAATTAAGCCGACAGCATAAATAAGAAGGTTGGCTAGAGGGCAGATAGAAGTTCAAGAAGCACTGCAATAACACCTGCAGAATCATTAAGTAGCAAAGGAACTTTGGTATAGAGAAAACTTTAGGGCAGTAAGGATGCAACTGAGTGTGCAGCTAGCCGAGCACAGGTAGCCATGGTGTGGCTTTCATAACGACATACACAACACTGTGCAAGGTCTCAATAACATGGGTAGGGTGACCATATGAAAAGGAGGACAGGGCTCCTGTACCTTTAACAGTTGCATAGAAAATGGAATTTCAGCAGATGTCATTTTTATGTATGGAGAACCTGGTGAAATTCCCTCTTCATCACAACAGTTAAAGCTGCAGGAGCTATACTAGAGTGACTGGATTTAAAAGAGGGCACGGCACCTGCAGCTTTAACTGTTGTGATGAAGACGAGATTTCACTGGGTTCTCCATATATACAAATGACACCTGCTGAAATTCCCTTTTCAATACAACTGTTAAAGTTACAGAAGCCCTGTCCTCCTTTTCCTTCTCACCATGGTAGATCGGGGAGTCCCATTCAGGAAACATGCAGTGTAGACAAACACATGGTGGGCCCATTCAGAGGACACCTTAAACCATTTATAGATTTATTACATTTTTATACTGCCCAATAACCGGAGCTCTCTGGGCAGTTCACAAAAATTAAAACCATGAAAAGCACAACAAAACAACCAACAGTCTAAAAACACAAATACAAAATACAATATAAAAAGCACAACCGGGATACAAACACACAGCAGAAATTGATATAGATTAGAATCCAGAATTAAAACAGCAAAGTTTCAATATAAGTTAAATTAGGTGTTTAAATATTGAGAAAATAAAAAGGTCTTCATCTGGCAATGGAATGAGTACAGTGTAGATGCCAGGCGGACCTCTCTGGGGAGCTCATTCCACAGCCGGGGTGCCACAGCAGAGAAAGCCCTCATCCTAGTAGCCACCTGCCTCACTTCCTTCGGCAGGGGCTCACGGAGAAGGGCCCCTGTGGATGATCTTAAGGTCGGGGCAGGCACATATGGGAGGAGGCGTCCCTTCAAATAACCTGGCCCCAAGCAATTTAGGGCTTTGAATGTTAGTACCAGCACTTTGAATTGGGCCTGGACCTGGACTGGCAGCCAATGAAGTAGTAGAAGGACTGGTGTGGCGTGGTCTTGCTGGCCAGTCCCTTTCAGTAAACTGGCTGCCCTGTTTTGTACCAGCTGAAGCTTCCGGACCATTTTCAAAGGCAGCCCCACATATAAAGCATTGCAGTAATCCAAACGAGATGTTATCAGAGCATGGATAACTGTAGGTGGTTAAAGCCGTGGTTTAAGGTGTCTTTTGAATGGGGGCAGTGGTGACCACCTAGTGATAAATGCTGCACCAATTTCAGCTGTAATGCTGAGTTAATTAATCAGAAATACTAATTAGACATCAGATTTATTTTGAAAGTGTAGATTATTTTTAAAAGAAAAGGGACAGGTTAGTCTACCAATGGCTATTAACCGTGATGGCTGTACTCGTGCTTTAGATTGTGAGGTGGGTCGTGCCTCCCTTTTTTTTGCCTTGATTAGTAGTTCGAGGCAATGCTGCCTTAATTAGTAGCAATGGGGGGATTTCTCTTCTCTCAGAAGGTGATAGAAGGGGATCTGCTCTTCTAGACTTAATCCTGACCAAGTGGGGAGAAACTGTAGATGAAGGAACCTTTGGGGAAAGTGACCATATCATTTTGGAATTTGTAATGAAGAGGGCTTTGAAAGCTGAGTTTAGGAAAGGCGTTTTTAAAAAATCATTAGAAAGTTTGGTGTGATCCCATAGCTAGAATTCCTGAAGGAGAAATAAATAAATACATAAATACATAAATAAATAGTTCAGAGGTGATGGGAGATCCTGAAACTGAAGGCACAATCACAAACTATTCTAATGAGAAGAGGAAATGGAGCATATTTAAAGAAATCTGTGTGGATGCTCAGGGGACTCTTGGATGTGCTGAGACTCAAGAGGGCCATGTATCGAAAATGGAAGAAGGGACTTATTACCAAAGACAACAGAGTTGCTTGAACCATGATGGACAGTGTCAGGAAGGCAGAATGAGCTGAGACTGGTGAGGGAAGCGAAAAACATCAACAAGGGCTTCTTTGACTATTTTAGGAGCCAGAAGAAGATCTAAGGAGAGGTAGGTCTCTGCTTAGCACAGCTGAGAAAAGAAAAAAAAACTGACAATGGGTATAAAGATGGTGAACAGTGAGGCTCTCAGTGGAGGGCATTCCATATGATGTCAGTTTTTGCAACTCACCTGCGCAACGTCTCATGCCAAAGAATGCTGCGTCCTTCTTCAGAACTATTGTTTCATTCATGAATTGATTGACCAATCCATTGAAAGAAATGATTAATCCAGAAAGACTTCCTTAATCAGATGACAGGACATTTGCAAATGGGTTAATTGGAATCAACTTCTGGAGGTGGACGCATGCATATGATAACTTTGTTCGATGTGTATTGTGGATTTGTGGGGGCAGGCAGAAAAATCTATACACAATGTGTACACACAGTGTAAGCTTTCAGCAGGATGGATGGATTATGGATATAGAACTGCTAGTTATCCTTTCCATTTCTGAAACTCCTTCTCTTTGAAAACTCATAAATGAACTGTAGGAGGGCCCTTTTGGAGTAGGCAGATGTGTGTGTTCTTCTAAGCTGTATAATTAGCAAATATCTTCTCTCTCGCAACTAACCATCCTTGTGAGAAGTGCTTGGTATATGGAAGGAGGAAATCAAAAGGCATCTTTGGAATCCTACTGTTTGCTTTTATCTGAAGTACTTGCTCCTAACAATCGCAATCATCTACTGTGGCCCTAGTATCTATTCCAGACATGAAGAGTCCAGAGGCTTCTTCCTGCCATCCAGTTGCAGGGACTGATAATGCACAGACTGCTGTTCGATGATGATGATGATGATGATGATGATGATGATAGCTACCCCTGGTCTAATCCCTTTTAAAAAGCCATCTAAGGCATCTAATGGGATGGAGAGACAGAACTAGAAATGTAACACATATATTGTGTGTGGCATTCTATGAGATGAGCAGTACTCACATGAAGAACACACCTGCCAGGGCCTATAGATTCCTTGCTATCTGAAAAAAAGCATTCTTCATAAAGCTTGCCATGAGAGGAGTCATTTCCCATATAGGTAAGCCAGACCTAAGAATATAAGAAGTGCACAGCTGGATAAAACTAATGGCCCATCAATCCAGTCTCATTATTATTATTATTATTATTATTATTATTATTATTATTATTATTTATTTATATAGCGCCATCAATGTACACGGTGCTGTACAGAGTAAAACAATAAAATAGCAAGACCCTGCCGCATAGGCTTACATTCTAATAAAATCATAATAAAACAATAAGGAGGGGAAGAGAATGCACCAAACAGGCACAGGGTAGGGTAAAACTAGCAGTATAAAGTCAGAACAAAATCAAGTTTTAAAAGCTTTAGGAAAAAGAAAAGTTTCCCATAGACAAGGTGAAATCCTAGGGCAATCCCTGGGATCATCCCTGTGCATCCACATGATGCACAGGGGATCCCAGGATCAGGGAGGGATGATCCCTCCCTTGCCCCGGGATCTCGTCCTACACTTTAGGCCTGCTTTTTCCATGGTCTCGGGCTCAGCCTGAGACTGCAGAATGTGTGGCCGGGCATCATGGTTTGTCCCAGTTCCTCGCGCTTACTCGCAAGGAGCCAGGACCCACACACAGGGTGCAGAGCTCCTCAGGATCACTGCGCCCATTGGGGGTCGGTTGGGGGGAGTGAGGAAAATAATTTAAAACAAAAACAAAAACCTTACCTTTTGCACATGAGCGCTTGTGCGCATCTTCTTCTTTAAGAAAAAGAAACAAAATGGCAGGCACAACACCTCTCCCTCTGAGGTCATCATGCGCTGTGTGTGAACAGAGGGAGAGATCTCATGATAAAAATATCGTGAGATCTTCATCCTGCTAGACCAGTAGGTCTAGCTAAGGCCTAGGAAGCCACAAGCAGAGCATGAAGGCAACTGCCCCTGAATTTAATTTTGCTCCTGAGCAACTGTCACTCAGAGACATGGGCCCTTTCTACACCTAATGGTTATCCCAGGAAAATGGAGGGATCGTCCCGGGATCCCCTGTGTGGCATTTAGATCCACATTAACGATCCTGGGATGATCCTGGGATATAGGGCTAGTGTAGACTTGTCCTTAGTGACTCTGAACATGAAGGTTGCACATAGTCATTATGACAGGTAGCTTTTGGTAGACAGGGATGTACAGGGATGTGTTTTTGATGGATTGTCAGGCATTGTTCATACCATCGTTTGCTAATTGACGGAATCTGGTTTTTGTTCAAGAATTTCGTTCCTGTTTGTAAATGTGCAAAGGTGGTGGCCCCCTTTCTGTGGAACTCCCTGCCTCTGGAGGTCAGGCAGCCACCCACACTGGCACTTCCTAGAAACAGCTCTATTCCAAGAAGCATTCTTTCACTGACAGCCACAGTTCTTACTGGCATCCTGATTTGTTTTGTTTTTTAAAGTATAATTTCAAGGATGTTTTAATCCCGCCCCCCTATTTTTTATTGTTTTACTACTTATTTTAATCGTTTGGGAATCTGGTTCAGATATGGAGCAGTATACACTTTTTTGTAAATAAAATAATAAATAACCCCCCCCCCCAAAAAAAAGTCCATGAAACACAACACAAGTGTTGTAATTGTTGCTTTTGTTACTTTTTTTTTAAAGCCACTTCAAAGCAATTTCTTCACACATAGTCCTAACCTGAATCAAAATCAATGGGACTCACTTACAGTAAGTCTTTAGGACCAGGGTATTAAGAAATTTTCCTGGATCTGTGCCACTTCATGCAACATTGTGCAGCATTCCCCATTACCAAAGCCATAAAGACTTTTCTCCTCGGTGCCAAAAAAAGGTGAAAGTGAGGAGAAGAGGAGAAAAAAATGCAATACTCTAGAAGCCACTAAAATATTTATAGCAGCTAAATCTCCTTATCGGAGGGTGCTATAAGGTGCTGATGTCATTCAACCTCTCACCTCAGCAAAAATGAGCAATTGGGGAATAACATGGCTGAAGTGAAGGAAATGTTGCTAAGGGTAAATCTGTGCTGAATTGCTTCCTACCACTATATAACTTGAGAAAGAAAGCAGGGGGAAAGATCCTGCATTTGCAAATGGCAACCTTGTCCCAGGCCATTTCTAAATCTGCCTTTTTTCCCCCAACGGATCATCCCTGTGCATGCAAATGACAGGGGATCCCGGGAGCAGGCAGGGACAATCCCTCCATTTTTATGGGATAATCCTTGGTTGTAGAAAGGGCCCCAGATAGCAAATCCACCTTGCTCACAGTTGGAACAACAGCACAGGTGGGCTGACATCTCAGAACATTTGGGGAGGGGGGGAGGTAATGGCATCCCATTAGCACAGATTCCTTCCTACAATGATGCTGAATTCCACATATGATGGCAACCCTGAATCATTGACAATAAAAGTGAGCCATGATGAGTAGGGATGGCCATGAGCTGACTCAACCAAAATCCCTCCTCTCTCTAATTTCAAGACATGGCCACCTTAGTCGGGCCAGCTCATGGTGAAGGTGAGCCAATGTCCAGGAGGCTAAGCTGCTGAAAGCCCAGCATGTGTACACACACACACACACACACATACGGAGATGGATTCCTCCAACATCTTTAATGGTGAGATCCCAGCACAGAGAGAAGGAAAATGTTGTTGTCAACTGTTGGACCTAGCCAGCCAAAGAAGGAATGCAAGCATCATTTAGTAGGGTGACCATATGGAAAGGAGGACAGGGCTCCTGTATCTTTAACAGTTGCATAGAAAAGGGAATTCCAGCAGGTGTCATTTGAATATATGGGGAACCTGGTGAAATTCCCTCTTCATCACAACAGTTAAAGCTGCAGGAGCTATACTAGAATGACCAGATTTAAAAGAGGGCAGGGTACCTGTAGCTTTAACTGGTGTGATGAAGAGGAAATTTCCCCAGGTTCCCCATATATACAAATGACACCTGCTGAAATTCCCTTTTCAATACAACTGTTAAAGATACAGGAGCCCTTTCCTCCTTTTGATATGGTCACCCTACATTTAGGTGCTTGTGGACTTCCCAAAGACATATGGATGGCCACTGAGGAAAACAGGATGAAGGACTCGATAGGCATGGGGTGGGGAACATGTGACCCTACAAATGTTGTTGTATTGAATTGCAACTCCTATCAGTCCTAGCCAACATAGCTAATGGTGACAGATGATGGGACTTGAACTCCAACAATATCTAGAGGCCCAAAAGTTCCCCATCCCTGAGGCAAACCATGGGTGTGATCCAGAGGGTGACCTTTTTTAATGTTCTTGTGACCCAATCTGGGTCCTACCTCTAAGCCACACAGAGAAGCCAGAATTCCTCCCACCCACCCACTGTCTCTCTCTTTTAATTTCAAGACATGACCACCTTAGCTTGAATGTTTGCAGTGGCTGCTTCTCTGCCTCTGCTCCATTTATGAAAAAAAATAATTAAAAAAAATAAAGGCAAATTGCATTTCATTGGAAGCAGGTTCCATTTTAATGCACAGGGATTTACTCCTGGGTAAACCTGTTTAGACTGGAGTGGTAGTGCCTCAATAACAGGGTGACCATATGAAAAGGAGGTCAGGGCTCCTGTATCTTTAACAGTTGTAGCAAAATGGGAATTTCAGCAGGTGCCATTTGTATATATGGAGAACCTGGTGAAATTCCCTCTTCATCACAACAGTTAGCTGCAAGAGCCCTGCCTCTTTTGTATCTGGTCACTCTAGTATAACTCCTGCAGCTTTAACTGGTGTGATGAAGAGGGAATTTCACCAGGTTCTGTATATATACAAATGACACCTGCTGAAATTCCCTTTTTGATACAACTGTTAAAGATACAGGAGCCCTGTCCTCCTTTTCATATGGCCATGGTAGATCGGGGAGTCCCATTCAGGAAACAGCATTCTGGACACAGACAAGAATTATTAAAGATTTTAATCACTTTTATCTGCACCAGAGCTAGTCTCCCAATCCGCGCATGCACAGTGGAGCCTTCTTACCCTGCCAACTACATGAAGAGGGAATTTCACCAGCTTCCCCAGATATAAAAATCACACCAGCTTGAATTTCCTTTTCAATACAACTGTTAAAGATACAGGAACCCTGTCCTCATTTTCCTATGGTCACCCTACTCAATAACCCAGGCATTTTGCACATGCACAAAGTCCATGGCTCACTGCGCCGAAGCCACCCCGTTCCTCCCCATAATTCCCTGCTCCCTCCTTCCTTCAGAAATCTTTGGAAATAAACAAACTAGTCCAACGGGGCTTTATTATGCCCTCTTGTTTTTCAACAACGGGAAGAAAAATTGTGATTTCCTGAGAACTCTCCTGCACCAATCATTATTTTCCCGAACTTGCATTTGAGGAGCGGCTTGATGAGGGCTGCTTGGAACACGAGAAATTTCATGACCTCTTTACTTTGGCCCCCAGGGCTCTGTCCTGCTGAACGCAGGGCCAGATAATAGGCTGCGAAGGCATTAATTATGTCTTTGGTTCCTGTGGCTGTTTGGTGTGCTGGAGGCTGGGTGGCTTTAATCACTGCCCTCGAGGCTTGTCGCTCCAAGGCCGCCAGCCAGTCCGCCCTGTTTACTTGTGTGGAATCTTATTTTCCTTAAGAGAGCAAATTGGGTATATCATGTTATTCGGTAATGAATAAAGTCCAGGAACTGGTTAAGGGCCTCTCTCCCTCATCCCCGCCACCTCCCACCCCCCTCTCTCTTTCTTTACTTCCCTGTTTAAAAACACACAAATAAAAACAAAACTAAACTCTTGTTTTGTTCCATCTGTGGTCTTTATCTAATTGACTTAGCTTGACTCCTCGTGTAAGTCTTCAATTACTTCCCCTTTCTCTTCATTACATTTATACAAGAAGGCAATTTCCTCCTCCAACACCCTTTCGTGTCACTGTGTGCGGGCTTTCTTCTCCTTGAGTTGCTTTAACGGCATCTGTAAACATGGAGGTGAAATGCAGGAGCCGGGTGACAGAAATGACTGTAAAGACTGATGTCTTCCAGCAGGCCTACCCAGATGAATTTTAAGATATTTCACTGTTATTTTAATATTGTATCAGTTTTACATGGTTTTATGTCTTTTATGGTATTTGTATCTCATAATATATTTATTTCTTACCTGCCTCTCCCTCTGGATCAAGGCAGGTAAGAAATAAATCTATTACTATTATTAAAATTACTATTACTATTATTATTAATAATAATTTGCAGTGGCAAACATCCATGAAAAGGAAGTGTAGGGAGCAGGCATTCAAACATTCAGTCCTTGAGCAAGGGAGGAAGAAAAATTTGAAGTGCAAGAAAAATATGTTGGATGGAAAAGAACAGGGACGCAGAACCTCAGTCTTGGTGATCAAATCCAGTCTTTCTGGGGCTCAGATGGTCCCAGTTAGCCATGCCCACCTTCTCCTGGCCCACCTGGCTTTCTCCTACACTACTGCTTTAAAGCGCCTTATAGCAGTTTTGACAACTGTACATGCAGTGTGTCCTGGGCCCCACAATTTGCAAGTTGGGAAGAAAAAAGTTTTTTTCCATATTCGTGATCTCTTTATGCAAGGAAAAATCATATCAGTGCAACAATTAGAGGCAAAACTGAGCCCACTCCCTCGTACCTGGCTCCAAAAAATGCAAATAGTCTCTTTTGCAAATGCTCTATATCGATTCCATAACATTCCACGCTCGCTTACTATATTTGAGGAAGCTTGCCTGACTTTTTCTAGAAAGGTTAAAGGCGGAGCTTCTGATATATATCACAGGATGTTGAATTGTCAATTCCCAGATAAGGGAAGGTTAAAAATGATTTAGGAACACGGAATAATGGGCTCAAGTTACAGGAAGTCAGATTCCGGCTGGACATCAGGAAAAACTTCCTGTTAGAGCAGTACAACAATGGAACCAGTTACCTAGGGAGGTTGTGGGCTCTCCCACCCTAGAAGCATTCAAGAGGGAGCTGGACAACCATCTGTCAGGTATGCTTTAGGGTGGATTCCTGTATTGAGCGGGGGGTTGGACTCGATGGCCTTGTAGGCCCCTTCCAACTCTACTGTTCTGTGATTCTATGATTCTATGATCTGCACACTAGTTTCACTGAAAGTGAATGGAATAGCTTATGGCAATCAGCACCATATAAAACAATATCGGCAAAAGTTAAAGAGCTCACTCTGAAAATCACTCACAGGTGGTATATTACCCCTGTTAGACTGCACTATATTAGTGGTAATATGTCCCCGCTCTGTTGGCACGGTTGCTCAGTTCCTGGCACTTATATTCATCCTTGGTGGGAATGTCAACAGGTCAAAACTTTTTGGTCAAGTGTTTTCCAAACCATTACAAACATTATTCATGTTGAAGTAGAAACTGATCCAGCACTGGCTCTACTTTCTATTTTTAGGGATGCCAATAGAAACATTATTCCCAAAGCCTTGGTCACCGACTTGCTGGTTGCAGCCAGGTGGGAAATTGCCCACTTCTGGAAAAGCAACAAACCTTTTGGCCATCAACGCTGGTTTGATAAGGTTTGGAAACTAGCTTTAAATGATACGTTGACTCAACATAGCAGGTTAGTGAGAGGGGGAATAACGTCAGACACATTTTTGGAAAACTGGTTGGACTTTTTCTCATTTATTAATATGAATCCTGGTGAAACTAGACCTCCAATGACTCAGGAATCCTTTTCGTCAGAGGTTCTAACTTAACCTGCATCTTTTTTCTGTACCAGAAAGTATAGATTTGTTTAAGATTTCTATAGTTACTAAGTGCTTACTGGAGGTATGAACACCCATGCTTTTTATAGTGGTGCTGTGGGAACATTTGTATTGTTGAGTGTTTTCTTTTACTCTGTGTGTTTATTGTATTCGTCCTTACTTGAAAATCAATAAAAATAGTATTAAAAAAAGAAGACAGAAAAGAAAACTGTTATAAAGCACTTTAAAGCGCTTTAAAGCAGTAGCGTAGATCCTGCCCCAGTCTATTGATCGCCCAGCTTTTCTGACGTTTTCCCATTCTAAATGGTTGAAATATTTCTCCTAAGGATGAATCACTGGAAGTAAGAGCTATAAGCAAAAATACACTGGTATTATTATTATTTTTACTCCACCCATTTTGCTTTTAGCTTCACCTCTTTTGCCTTCTGCCTCATTCATGATTTCTGCAGCTTTTCCTTCCAGTCCTGTAAGTAGGGTACATCAGGGGGTTTTTCTGGGTTCGAGGGGGAAAAAAATATGCACTCTTCCCAAGGCGTTCCACCATTTTTTTTTTTTTAAAAAAAAACATTTTGGGGGGATCTTGAAATGTGTGCAAACGTTGTCATATATATATATATATATATATATATATATATATATATATATATATATATATTTGCTGCTCTTGCACAACTGTGCACGACCGCAGGTCTGCTTGTCCACCATGTACCCAACATATTCCCCTCTTGTCAAAAAACTTGTCAATTTCATCCTCTCCACCCATTATTTCCTTTTGCCCAGCAGAGCCATATCCCATACTTGTCAAACAACTTACCAAATTCCCAACCTACCCTTTCACTGCTGCTGTTACTGCAAATCAGAGCCTGGAAAAGCGGGCTAAAAGCACTTGCTTGAGACTTGGGCAAGTGTGCAATGAAGTAGGGTAATTCCAAGTGCCTGACGCTTCAAACCCTAATGATAAGGTGGGACGACCTGGTCCCTTTTTCATGACCTGTCAGTGGGTAACTGGTGCATTGTGACGTCGACTGCTAGGGGAAAGGGGACGAGGCCACCCACTTTACAACCTGATTCTCAAGGTATGAAGTGCTAAACTGTGTATCCTAGCACTTGATGTGAAACAAAAGAATGCCAACAGCCTTTGATGGTTAATAACTATTTATTTATTTATGGAATTTTGATACCACTGAATACAGGAAAATTCTTCAGCTGCTTTTTCCTATAGCTACTCCAATCCAACGGAATGCATCTCATCCCCCACATGGACAGGTGAAGGCTGCTGGGGGGGGGGGGCAATATCCCAAAGAGAGCAGTTTGGATGAGAACAATATTTGGGGGGGGGGGAGGACATGGTGAGTTTGAAGCCTGTTTGAAACAGTTTGAAACAAATTGTTAAGAGATTTCTTTCTGGAACAGGAAACTTCTAAGATATTAGGAAACCAACGTTGCTTGGGGGACCAATACGGCCGGTATGCATGCTTTCTTCCCATCTGCTCAATCTGTACATGAACTAGTGATGTTGCCAAGTTTTGAAATTAGAGGATTGTGGGATCAGAAACACGCGTATTGTAAATGACAGATTGTAAATGACAAGCTTTTAATGACCTGAACCAAAATCTTTAGATTTTTCTTTGGATGGTTTCAGCTTGTAGATGTGTTCAAATAAGTATAAGAATGATAGTTACTTATGTGCTGGTAACTTCTCTCTGTAATGCTGTACAGCATACAGCATTACAGTTTGGATTACTGCAATGTGTTATATGTGGGGCTGCCTTTGAAAACGGTCCAGAAACTTCAGCTGGTACAAAACAGGGCAGCCCACCTACTAACAGGGACTGGTTGGCGAGATCATATCACGCCAGTCCTTCTACAACTTCATTAGCTGCCAGTCCAGGTCCGGGCCCGATTTAAAGTGCTGGTATTGACATTCAAAGCCCTAAACAGTTTGGGGCCACGTTATTTGAAGGAACATCTCCTCCCATATGTGCCTTCCTGGACCTTGAGATCATCCACGGGGCCCTTCTCCGTGAGCCCCTGCTGAAGGAAGTGAGGCAGGTGGCTACTAGGAGGAGGCTTTCTCTGCTGTGGCACCCCGGTTGTGGAACAAGCTCCCCAGAGAGGTTCGCTTGGCACCTACATTGTTTTCTTTCCATTGCCAGCTGAAGACCTTTTTATTTTCTCAGTATTTTAACACCTAATTTAACTTAAATTTAAACTTTGCTGTTTTAATCTCATATTTTAACCTATATTAATTTTTGCTGTGTGGTTTTATTCTGGTTGTGCTTTTTGTATTGTATTTTGTATTTGTGTTTTAAATTTGTTGGTTGTTTTTATGCTCTTTATGGTTTAAAATTTTGTGAACTTCCCAGAGAGCTTTGGCTATTGGGTGTATAAAAATGTAATAAATAAATAAATAAATAAATAAATAAATAAATAAATAAATAAATAAGAAAGAAAGAAGTGCTGTCAGGCCCTTGATGTGCATACAGGCAGAGAGAGACTTAGGCCGTAGCTAGACCTAAGGTTTATCCCTTGATCATCCAGAGGTCAAACCTGTTCATCTAGATGACACACAGGGGATCCAGTGCTCAGGCAGGGGCGAACCCTGGATGATCCCAGGATAAACCTTAGGTCTACCTGTGGCCTTACAGACACAAACACTACTGCTGAAATGTATGTTTTTGGGAAGAGAAGAGGGATTTGTGAAGTGGGAGGGAGGGGAAATGGCTTGAGGAAAGGCTGAGGAGATAGGCAGGTAAGCAGCGAAGAATTTTGAGTGTGCCAAGTCTTTCCAAGGCATCTATTGGGGGAAAAGTCTCAGCTTTCCCCCCAAATTCTCTGAAAATACTTGGAAAGGATAAGGCCTTTTTGAATCAAACCAGGCAGTGTTTGCCCTTCTCTAAAATAGTTTATCACCGAAGGTACCATAAGTCTTCAGCTGTCTCTGCTAGTTTGCAAAGAAATTGACCAATATGATTTTCTGCCCCTCCAATTTCCTGTGGCTAGAGGAAGCATGAACTCCATTCCCAAATGGTCTTGGCAAGCCCTCCCTGCACATCAATGACAACGGCAGGCATTTTGCCAGTAATATGAATGCAAGAAGGGCTGTGTTGAATCAGATCAAAAATCTAGTCCAGCATATTCTGTCCACACGGTGGTGAACCAGCTGCCTGTGGGAAGCCCACAAGTAGAACATGAGCACATGATAGTGTTCTCTACTACTGGCATACAGAGGCACGCTGCCTCTGTGACTAGAGGTAATCAATAGCCACCCTGACTAGAAACAATTGATAGTTTTATCCTCCATGAATTCATCTAATCTCCTTTGAAAGCCATCTAAGTTGGTGGCTGGCCATGACTAGATCTTGTGTTAGCAAATTCTATAATCAATAACTCTGCTTTCTCTTTTTCTTTCATTGTAGTCCGGGCATTTCTGACCTCCTTACAAAAATGGAGGTTCAAAAGTACTTTCTTTTCGAGTTGGCCTTGTGTCCTCAAGGTACCACAAGATACCTGCTTTTTAATAATAATTGGGTGGGGGAAGCCAGTCAATTTCTCCTCACCATTGCTGGCAAACAAAGATTGACTGTTTTTAATGTGCATTTCAATTTTCAGTGCTTTAGCAGGCCAAGAGGGAAATATAAGAGTCCTAACCGCTTAGCAAAATGTTGTCATTATGTCAATACAAGATCATTAAAATAAAACACTCCAGTCTGCTCTAAAGTATATTTTTTTTTTAAGTTCATGAATAATTTGAGGCATATTTTATATAAATCTATAATTTAACTCAGTAGGAAACATTACCATGGTGAGTCCCATTATGATGATTATATTGAACTTGCCTTCCTGATTGTTGTAAAAGTTTGTAAGGCATCCAGGGGGGTTCTGTGTTTGGTGAGGAGAACAGAGGAAATGGCCTCATCCTGAGTTAAACCATCCAGCTTGGTATTACCCACACAAAGACTCATAACTAGGTATGTCAGAGGAATTTGGGGGTGGGCAGCTCAACAAGATTTGCTCACCCTCTTTGGTTCAACTTCTGTTAGCTGGCCCGACTCAAGCCTTAGCTAGACATACCTCATAGTCTGCGACGGAGGAGGGAAGCTCTCACATTGTGATTAACAATGTGAGAGCTCCTCCGTTTACACATGAGGCACAATGACCTCCTCCGTTTACACATGAGGCACAATGACCTCAGGAGGAGAGGCGTTGGGCCCGCCATTTTTTTTTAAGAGGAAGGAGCACACGGATGCTTATGTGTTAAAGGTAAGGGTTTTTTTAATTTTAATTACTTTTCCCTCTCCCCCCACCCTACCCTCAATGGGCACAGCGCTCCTAAGAGCGCTGAGCCCCATGCGTGGCTCCCGGCTCTGCGCAAGTAATCACTGGAGCCGGGTCAAACCGCGGCAATGGACCATACGTTCTGCGGTCTCGGGCTCAGCCCAGGACAATGGAAAAAGTGGGCCGAAAGGGGAGGGCAAGATCCCGGGGCAAGGGAGGGATCATCCCTTCCTGATGCAAGGATCCCCTGTGCATCATGTGGATGCACAGGGACGATCCCAGGGTCCACCCCGGGTTTTTGCCTGGTCTAGCTAAGGCCTCAGTCTGCAGTGAGTTGGGACAGCTGGTGGATTTTGGTGTCTTTGAATTTGTGCAAATTGCACCCTTAATTTGCACAAACCTCTATTTGCACAGATAAGAGCTGAGACAAAGCAAATGCATAAAAGCTCCCCAGAATTCAGGGAAATCCCATGGCTCAGCTCTGAAATGCAGGCTGAGATGGCATGCCGTGGAAGTCCAGTGAGCCAGCAAAGGGCTGGATTTTTCAATAATGGACATTCCTACTAATGACTAACTAAAGTCCCACTCATTTCATTGGATCTACTCTAAGTATAATTAAATCTGGATCCAAACCAAAGGGTGGGCATGCCTTTATTTATTTAAAACATTTCTCAGGGTAGAAGCCCTCCCAAGGCAGCGTACAAACATACATTAAAAGCAATAAAAGCAGAGACAGTAAACATTAAACGCAATAAGAGCACAAACAGTAAAGTATCAGTTGAAAACAATAAAAGCTCACAGTAAAAACTAACAATAAAAATAACAAGGATTATAGAAGCAAAACAGTACTCATTTATCAGAAGGCCATAGTAAAATACATCATTTTTAAAGTCTCCTTAAAATCTTATAATGATGGTGCATAGTGGACAGACGGTGCGAGTTTGTTCCACAGGGGTGGGGCCACTGCTGGGAAGGCCCTCTCCTGTGTGGTGACCCACCTAATTTCTCCCACTGGTGGGCAGGTGAGAAGGGCCTCTCTTTTGGATCTTAAAGTGTGGGCAGGCTGATATGGGTGAAGGCGGTCCTTCAAGTTCATAGGACCTCTAGTTCATGGGACCATCTCAGTCTTGTTTTAACTAGAACCCAGAGGATCACCAACCAAAGGCAAGTGTCCAAATAGTGGCTCAAATGGTGGACCCAGAAGCAAAATGGTGGTTGAAGACAATTGCCTACTCATGAACTGGCAGTACAGATCATCTAAGGATGTTGAAGGAATCAGGGGAATTTTCGCCAGCTCACACCACCACCTCCACCTTTGGACTCTGTCTTGCTTATCTGAGAGCTGGCCTAACTCATTGCGTGAATTGGGCCAGCTCACTTTTTGTTTGTTTGTTGTTTATTTTGCACTAATCACAATTTGTGCAAAATCACAGGGGTAAATATTTATGGAATTCACGGTTTGTGCAAAATTGCAGCCATAAACTTGTACAAAATTGCAGATGTGAAATTTTGCACCAGCTGCTCTATTCACGACCGTGATTTTGCACAAACCACAATTTCTGTTCATAATTTCACCCACAACTGCAATTCACATATACATTTTAAAAAATCGCAACACTCCCGAGCTTTGGAAACTAACCCACTGCTGGGCTTGCGAGTGTAAGCTGACCCAAGCCTGTCTATATCTGAATTACTACTGATCAGAGTTAGTCAAAGGCAATCAACTGCAGGAAAAGAAGACTGAGGTTAAGAGAGAAATTATTAGAACATTATTAATTGTTAGAATTCTTAGATGTTGTTTGTTTTTACTCTCTGTTTTTCTCCCATTTTTTAAATTCTCTATTTTCTGGAGAACGACTGAAATTCAACCAAAGACCTATCAATATATTCAGATCTACCATCTGCTCATTCACTGGTTCACAATGACTGCTAGTAACTTCCTGGAAATTTTGGCAGAGGTCACACCAGGTCATTTATTTTTTATTAGTATTACATTTATATTCCACCTCCTCCCACCTCTTGCAAGGAATCCAAGGCAGCTCACACAATACTCCTCTTCCTCTCCATATTATCTTCAGAATAACCCTGGGAGATAGTGACTGACCCAAAGTCACCCAGTGATCTTCACAGCCTCAGTGGGGACTAGAACCCAGATCTCCTGAGTCTTAGGCCATTGCTAGATGAGGGTTTAGCCCGGGCTGATACCTGGGCTCACCCCTGTGCATCCAGATAACACACAGGGGATCCCGGGGTCAGCCCAGGCTAAACCCTCCCTCGGCCCGGGATAACCAGCACTGGTTGTGGCCCAGTATTTCCACAGCCCCGGGCTGAGCCCAGGGCTGCAGAAGGTCTAGCCCGTTCCACAGCTTTTCCTGGCTATGCCGCTTACTCGTTAGTAGCCGGGAAAAGCCACACACAGGGCACAGCGCTCCAAAGGAACGCTGTGCTCATCGGGCCGGGGGGATTGCAGTGGGGAGGGAGATCGGGGCCAGGGAGGGAATTGCAGGGCGAGAGATGGAGTCCAGGGGGGAAGAGCGGACCCAGTGGGAGAGATGGGGGGAAGAGCGGAGCCAGGGGACATTGGGGGGAATCGTGGCACAGGGGCGATGGGGGGGATCGGAGATCGCGGGCGGGCGGGGGGGGCATTGGACATTGTGGGGGGGAATTGGCGTGAGGGGGAGAGAGGAACCCTTTTTTAAAAAAAAGTACCTTTAATGTGGGTGCGCTCCTGCGCACATGGCCCCTTTAAGATTCAAAACAAATTCGCCAACGTGACGGGGCTTTCTTTTACCCCGTCGCGTCAACGTGTGGATAGGAGTGTCAGCCTACGCTACTTCTAGCATGGGATGGCCCTTCCACACGCCAGGATTTTAAGGTAGGTCTAGCAGGGCCCTCAGTCCAACACTCTAACCATACACCACACTCACTCACATTGGGGGAACTGGCAATGTGAGAGTTTTAAACTTAAGCCTCATAGCTGCTCACTGCTACAGCTGAGTAAATCTATGACTGGGGGACCAGACAGATAGGAGAGGACCTATCAGTCACAATGCATTGCTCAAGGATGGGCATGTTTGGGAAGGTGGTTCACAGTTATGCTGGTTTGCCCTGGTTTAGTTTTTTAATTGCTACTTCTTCTTTTATTTTATTTTCCATTCTCACCTATGAATTATGTTTTGTTCACAAAACGACATCTGGACAGAAAGCTGGCAAATCTAGTTGTACAACTGGAAGGCAGCCAAGAATGATCCAGGGCAGCAGCAAGGTGTGCCAAGGCTGCATAGAGGTGAGCCATGACTTGGCATCTCCTTCCCCACAAGCTTATCAAGTCAGCTCTGCCACTTGGTGAATGCTACCGCTACCACCACCCGGTTGCCATTTCCCAAAGGTAGGAAAGAATAAATCAAATGTGCTTCATTTATTACATTCAATTGATATAGCTATGGAGCATGGCTATTTCTTATTCCTGACCATCTCTCTCTCTCTCTCTCTCTCTCTCTCTCTCTCTCTCTCAAATAGCCTCCTATATGGCAAATCTGATACTATTATCTATTTAGTTATAGAATTTATTACCCACATTTCATTATAAAATGATCCTGTATTACACCTATAATCCCCTTCGATCATGACCAACTGGTTAACCTAGTCTTTGCCATTGTTATGTAGGTGGCTTTAAGGGTGGAATTCTATAAGGAATTTAATTTCCCATATTTTGTTTTTATTTGCTATTCTTTTTTTAGAAGAAGAAGAAGAAGAAGAAGAAGAAGAAGAAGAAGAAGAAGAAGAAGAAGAAGAAGATTCTTATATTTTACACACATAGTTTGGTTTATAGATTGTTCTCTAAACAAAGGGAGAGAAAGGAACAGCGTTATCAAATATTTCAGGTATATTTCTTTGGATGATTTGTTTATTGTGTTTTATTTATGGCAACACATAACAATCTATTAACATATTGTAAAAGCAGTTGTGGTTGCATGTATTACTAATTTCAGTGTTCCGTGTTTACTAAGACCAGTGTTTCTAGCTGTATCAACTTGTTACGTATGTGTTGTGATTATTGAGATCAGTTCTGCTGTTGACAAGGAGGATCATTTTAGATTTCTTTCATGGATACATATTTGCAGATACCTGTTTTCATTTGCTGTCATCTATTTAAGCCATCATTAAGTTTGTTTGCAAATGACATGCAGCTTTTAAATGACATGCAGCTTTTATTTGTTTGGAGGGAAATAAATGGTTCAACTTTAAACAAAAGTTTTACAATCAACATCACAGGGCTTCCTCTGAGGGAGATTCACAAGGAGACAACAAGGGGCAGGGCCTTCTCAGTGGTGCCCCCCTGATTATGGAATGCTCTCCACACTGAGGTTTGCCTGGCGCCAACACTATCATCTTAAGGTTAAGTAGGGTGACCATATTTGGGAAACCGAAAAAGAGGACACCTAGTGTGTGTGTGGGGAAGCAGCTTTCTGAGTCCTGCAGAAAGTACGTTATTCCCCCGCCACCTTAAAGAACCCGATTGGAGTGGAGGAGGGGAAAGGATTTCATTCTGCACCACCACCATCCACTCCAATTGGGGCCTTTTCTATAATGTCCACGAATGATCCACTTTCCCCTTTAAGACCTCAATTGGAGCTCGGGGTGGGGGAATGATGTGCCTCAAGAAAGCATGTCATTCCCTCCTGCCATGCTAATGGCAGCCTTAAAGGGGAAGGTGTGTCATTCCAGGACATTATTGAAAATGATAGAAAATCCCCCCTGACACCATGGAAAGAACAAAACACAGGACAAATCCGGAGAAATCCTGACAGTTGGTCACCCTAGGTTAAGACTGTCCTCTACTCCCAGACAGTGTTCGATAGCTTATGATAGGACATTTATGTCAGTTGTTTTTATCAGGTCCAGTACCTTATTGTAAATCTTCTAGTGCTTAAATTGTTTGTTTGTTTCTAATTTTGAATGTTAGAAATTTTAT
This sequence comes from Elgaria multicarinata webbii, assembly GCF_023053635.1. Classification (NCBI taxonomy): domain Eukaryota; kingdom Metazoa; phylum Chordata; class Lepidosauria; order Squamata; family Anguidae; genus Elgaria; species Elgaria multicarinata. The sequence goes on along the minus strand of NC_086185.1, from coordinate 16,196,521 downwards.
ATTACTATTTTTAGGGTTTTTTTAAGTAGTTTGTATTTTGGTGTGTGTGTGGCCACAGCTAGACCTAAGGTTTATCCTGGGATCATCCAGGGTTCACCCCTGCCTGAGTACTGGATCCCCTGTGTGTCACCTAGATGAACAGGTTTGACCCCTGGATGATCCAGGGATAAACCTTAGGTCTAGCTACGGCCTGTGTGTGTGTGTGTGTGTGTGTGTGTGTGTGTGTGTGTGTGTGTGTGAACTGCACATAGATCTTCGGGTGCTATAGTAATAATAATGTGGGGCACAACCAATAGAACACAAACAAAATCATGCAACATTGATCACCCCCTACCCCCAACAGGGGAGGACAACAACACAAATAAATAGCAGTTTACGCAGTGAAGCAAAACAACTTCAGCCAAAAGCCTGAGTGAACAAACAGATCTTTCACTGGTGCTGAAAGTTTGTAAGATTCACTGCTGACCATGTATGTGTGTGGGGGGCAGCTACATAAGAGAGGAGGCACTCCATCAGGTATCCAGGTGCTAATTCATTGAGGGCAGGGGGTGGGCAATTCCCAGAGGCCCCCCAGGGAGTATTTTTGCACATACCCCCACACAGAGCGTCTGGATTTCGGGGGGTGGGATGGGCAGCTTGCAGTAGCAAACTGCTTCGCAGTGCTTTGTAGCTTTTCAAGATGGATTTCCCCTTTCAGCACTCCATTTTGCTAAAACTGCCTGGCTTTTGCTGCCATCAGATTTGAGGGCCATTCTGCCACACCTAGCACGGCCTGGGCCTGGGGAAGCATTTGTGAGCGGAGGAAGAATTGAGACATGCCCTGTTGCTATTGGTTGTGAGCAGGTGGTGCCACTGAGCAGGGAGGGGTATCCTGCTGGCCTATAAATAGACTCTTACCCCTCCCAGTTTCCTTCTTGTTCATGTGGCTCCCTCCCTCCCTCCCTCCCTCCCTCCCTGTAGGCAGTGTGAGTTCTCTGGTCACCATTCGGGGCCGAGTAGGAATTTTTTGCTCATGTTCTAAATTGTTCATGGTTTTTTTTCCCCACCTATTTCACACTGTAAGACAACCTGGGAGCATAAATACGTTGATTTTGCATTGCTTGTTAATTTGGTCACATTTGATGAAAGGCAGGAATGAACTGGCATCCAGAGGGATTTTGTAATAGTGAGCATTCACAGGCACTGTTGCAGTGACTGGTAATGCCTGAAGGCTCCCAGCTTTGAGCCCCGTGGCCTGACTGGGAGATAAGGGTTACCTCTGAGGCCAACCTTTCTCACCCACCCGTAGCCCTGCAGCGTGAGTTGGGGGTGACACCGGAAGGACTCCCAACCCCAAAAGGGGTGGCCTATTGGAGGGTGAATTGTACAGCGCCAACCCACAGGCCATAAATAGCTCGCCCTACTCAGAAAGGTCTGAAAACCAGGCCAGACTGGATGCCCCTTTAGGTTCCTCCTTTGCAGATCTTTCATAAATGTGGCCCTGTTTAAACCTGAACTTCAGTGTGTCATCTCTTTATTTACAGACCTCTGTCTCGCAATGGCATGGCAAGGGGATGGCAGAGGCTGCTCAAGGTGATGCTCTGTCGGGGGCCATATGCAGCACCCGAGCCACATGTTACCCACCCCTGATATAGGGCTTGATATGTCAGCACAAGCACTTCAGTAACTTAATGGTAGTGAATACAACACCTTCACAACTGGCATAATATCATCCCAGTAGGCTGTCCCACTCTACAGCCCAGTCACGGAATTTTGCACTAGCTCCATCCTCCAGGCCGACCTCACCGACAACCTCCCCTGGCCTTCCGTTTCATCCCATCTTCTAGGGAAGCAAGGGGTCAAGGCAGGTCAATATCCACTTGAAACATCTCTGCGCACAAGGATCATGTTGCTTCAGAAAATTTGGATGTATGATTTAAGAAGCAACATTGATTCTCTGTGCGGGGTGAGACGATGCATTAAGAATTAAATGGGATAGCTGGCTCTTGACCACCCAGGCAACTGGATCCATAATTGACTCAGCTGTACTTGTAGTCATCATGGCTGCCAAGTTGGACTGCTTTAAAAGGGGAGCGGACAAATTAAGTGAAGAGGGACTTCACTTAAATCTAGGCTGTTGGTTTCTACTGGTAAATTTTTGTTTCTATTTATTTTAAGTGGCAATCTCATACTTTTTTAATGGATGTTACTAAAATATGCTTTATGGATATTTTTGTTTTTAATTTTCTTTACTTTGTGAATAATTATATTCATTAATCATTATCCATTTTAAAAAATTGTATCCACTTTGTGTGTGTGTGTGTGTGTGTGTGTGTGTTTCTAAAATCATTACCTACCTTATGACCACTGGAAATCCAAGGTCTCTTCCCCCATTCGATATCCCAGAATGAAATGGATATTGTCTAGTTGTTGTTTTTTCCCCAGGAGCATGGAGGACTACAAACTTGAATATATATTCAAGTTTGAATATCTATCTATCTGTGGACAGATAGATGATTGATAGATAGATAGATAGATAGATAGATAGATAGATAGGTAGAAGCAGTGGCCAGGTTTTGAGTTTAAATTTTAAAAAGACATTAGTCCACACAGAGCATGAAAATGATAATAGCTATGCCAAAGATGAAACCCCTTATAGATTAAAAGCTCAAAGACAGAGTCACAATGATGAAGGACCCATCAAGAGGATTCCCACCACGTTATTATGATCAGAGCGCTCTCTCTCTCTCTCTCTCTCTCTCTCTCTCTCGCTCTCTCTTTCTCTCTATCCCTCTGTATGGTTAATGGAAAGGATATCTCACAGCTCCCACATCAGAGAACTCCTTGATCAAGCTGTCGGTTCATCAGGCATCATGGAATGCCTTGATCAAACTCTTGATTGGGATGCCATAGCTCAATCGTTATTGATGTGCTCATATTCAGTTTTATTTCCCTTGGGGCAACAAAGCAGGTGTCTATGCCCAACAATTAACAAAATGTTCTTCCAGAGGAATAAGACCACTGTTGCAAGTCACATTTCATGCACTGAGATCCACCCATAAAATGACAGAAATATCCACCACAACTCCTTAATTTTCACAGAGGACATGGCAGCAATGGGCTGTGAGTATTCTGGGAGTCCAAAAATGTGCTATGCAAGTTCATAATTTAGTAGACTGAGAAATGATGTAGTGGCTAAAGTGTTGGCCTGGGAGGCAGGAGATCCGGGTTCTAGTCCCCACTCAGCCATGGAAACCCACTGGGTGACCTTGGGGCAGTCACAGACTCTCGGCCCAACCTACCTCACAGGGTGGTTGTTGTGAGGTTAAAATGGAGAGGAGGAGGATTATGTTCACTGCCTTGGGTTCCTTGGAGGAAAGAAGGCAGAAAATAATAATAATAATAATAATAATAATAATAATAATAATAATAATAATAATTTTAAAAAATCATTAAAAACAAAAACAAAATAAAGCATCATGACTTCAAAATGCAAGCAGGAACTTGGGTGTACAATGTAAAATCTCAGAAGTAGAGCAAAAGAAGGCTAAGCAGGAGGGCCTTCAGGTCTAACCCCTGATTGGCTAGGAACACTTTTTGGAAGAATCATAGAATCCTAGAATAGTAGAGTTGGAAGGTGCCCATAAGGCCATCGATTCCAACCCCCTGCTCAATGCAGGAATCCACCTTAAAGCATCCCCGACAGCCATCCAGCTGCCTCTTGAATGCCCCTGATGTGGTAGAGCCCACTACCTCCCTAGGTCATTGGTTCCACTGTCATACTGCTCTAACAGTCAGAAATTTTTTCCTAATGGCCAGCTGGAATCTGGCTTCCTGTAACTTGAGCCCATTAGTCTGTGTCCTGGACTCTGGGATGACCGAGAAGAGTTCCTGGCCCTCCCCCATGTGACAACCTTTCAAGTACATCAAGAGGGCTATCAAGTCTCCCCTCAATCTTCTCTTCTCCAGGCTAAACATGTCAGTCTCTCTTCATAGGGCTTTGCTTCCAGACCCCTGATCATCCTCGTTGCCCTCCTCTGAACATGCTCCAGAGACATGATCAAGGGAAAGTTGGTGCCAAGACAGCATCAAATCTGGGACACAAGAAGCAACATATGTGAGCTGTCTTAAATAGTGGCAAATATTCCCAGAACCAAGGATTAGGAGGAAAATATTACAGGGGTCTTGAAAGCATTACTTTTGTTCCCCAATGCAAAAGAAGAAGAAAAAGGAAGAACGTTTTACACAGCCATAATGGTATCACTTGGAATGGTGGTGGTGGTGGGGAGAGTAAGCTGCCCCATTACATTCTGCCTCTTCCTCATTTCTGTCACTCGAATTTCCCTTGTACACCAGCAACCAAGCCTCACTAATTCATCTGCAGTTACTTTAGCAGGGATGTAAATCAATTTGCTGTTATGAAATACCTATAGACGGGGAATTGGGCGGCAGGTCTATTAAGCCATCCATCAAAAAAAGTGTAGAGTCTGCTCACAATAATTGAGGATGAGGGTGAGCATTGATTTAGAGGCGGATGAGCAAAGGGCAGCTCTGATTTGTATCTAAGCTCTCTTGGGTGGCTCAGGACAAAGCACATGCAGCTAAAGGCAGACAATGGATATGATTCGCCAAATCTCCGCTCCTGTGATGTAGTGGTTAGAGTGTTCGACTCAAAGTGGGGAGCCCTGGGTTCTAGTCCCCGCTCAGCCATGAAGCTCACTTTGGGCCAGTCACTGACTCTCGGCCTAACCTACCTCACAAGGTTGTTGTGCGAATAACATGGAGAGGAGGAGGAGATCATGTATGCTGCCTTGGAATTCTTGGAGGAAAACCGAGATATATAGGGAATAAATAAATAAAATATGAAGGTAAATGCTTAGGGTGGACATGTGTCCTTCTTTATAAAGGGCAGCCCTCTATTAGCTTGGGGAGTGTGTGGGAAAAGGGTAAGGATAGTCATGACAGAGGCATACAAAATTATGCATGGTGTGGAGAATGTGGATAGGGAGACATTTTCTCCGTCTCTCGTAACACTAGAACCCACTGGGAGTTATCCCATAAAGCTGATTGGTGGGAGATCCAGGACTGATAAAGGAAGGACTTCTTCACACAGCACAGATTTAAATTATGGAATTCACTACTTCCACAAGATGTCATGATGACCCCCACCCAATATGGATAGCTTTAAATGAAGGGATAGGATACATTTCTGGAGAAGGCTATCAATGGCTGCTAGTCCTGATGTTTCTATGCTACCTCCAGTATCAGAGGCAGTAAGCCTGTTCGACCAGTTGCTGGGGTACATGGGCAGGAGGGTGCTCTTGCACCCATGGCCTGCTTGTGGGTTCCTGGTTGACAGCTGGTTAGCCACTGTGTGAACAGAGTGCTGGACTAGATGGACCCTTGGTCTAATCCAGCATGGCTCTAATGATGTTCTAATTTGAAGACCTGCAAAAGTACAGTTCTCTATTAGAAGGCCTCTTCTGTTCAAAGACTTACTTCAAGTCTGGCTTAAATATAAAGAAACGTAAGAAGGGAGGGGATGAAAGCGGGGCATTGAAGTTGCCCACCAACATTTAGCACCTGAACAGTAGACTGAGCAGGCACAAACCATCCCTGGCCATATCCACATCTTGGGTCAAATCATTATGAATGTGGAATAAAAGGCAGGCAATAAGTATAAGGAACATGTCATGTGCCCTAACAAGCTTCAGTAGGGGTGTGCACGGACACCCCCCCCCCCCGCTCCGCTCCGTTCCGCCCATACTCCGCTCCTCTTCGCCACGGAGCTCTGGCTCCGAATCAGAGCTCCGCAGTGGAGGGGAGTGGCGCCAGGTAAGGCTGGGAGAGGAGGGCGGGGGGGGGGGGTTACCAGGCCCTGCTGCCGTCGCCGCCCGTGTGGTGACAGTGGCAGAGCCCAGTAAGGGACCAAGGGGGAGTGGGGCCTTACCTGCCTCCGTCCGCGATCCGGAGGGCCGGCCTAGACTTCCTGGTTGAACCGCGGGCTCAATTGAAGAAGCCGACGGACCGCGGATGGACGCAGGTAAGGGAGAGGAGAGGGGGTTGTACCGGGCTCTGCCGCTGTCGCCACATGGGCGACAGCGACAGCGGCAGGGCCCGGTAAACCCCACTTACCTTTCCGGCGAAGCTCCAGATCGAGGCGAAGGATCCACCTTCACCTCGATCCTCTTCGCCACGCTCCGCCGGGCCCCCAATCCTCTTCGCCTCCGCCTTAAGGGCAGGCAAAGCCCCCCGCTCCGCTTCTAATTCACCAGTCCGATTAGAAGCAGAGCACATCCCTAGTCTTCAGTGCACTTCAATACCACTATAAAACAGTAGTATAGATCTAGCCCTGGTCACATTCTTCCCCACCAGGGTGATATTTATTGTATTTCTATTTAAATTAAAGTCATGATTTCTACATTTGCAGCTGCATACATCAATTCGGTGTCCTCAATTGCCCTCTTATTCTTGGCAATGCCTCTCCTCTTCTTTGGCAATGTCTGCATGGCTACCCTACCCACAGGCCACAGATTACGCTGATGCTCTCTCAGGGCGCAAACCTATCGATTGTCAGTTTTCCTGCACCATCAGATACATCACAGGCAAAGCATGTTGCTTTCTCGAGAATAAATGGCTCCAGATTGTACAGCCCAGTCTATTGCTCCATCAACTTGTTCTACTGAACATTTTCATTTAGTACCCCTAAACTGAATTGTCACACAAGCCATCCCTGAAGTGTCAACCCAGCCATCTAAGCTTGATAGTATACTGTAGAGTGTGCAGTTTTACTGCTAAATAGCATTGATTTATTATTTGTGTAATTGTATTGCTATGTCTTTTTTCCCCCATGGTAACTACCTTCATGTCCACCACTTTGATAACTCTATGGAAAGCGTTGTATAAGCATGAGTAATAAACAATTAACAAATATATTCCTGGGGTAGAAAGAGGACAGAGGAAAAATTGCGTTCGCTTCTTCTTTTTGTGACTGCCAGGTGTTAATTACAAATATGAGACTCGCACCTGAATTCATGCCTCAACCCTCCCCCAGCCATTCTTGTCCACTCCTCCGTTATTCACCAGCACGATGATTTCCTATCAATCTGTTTTCTTTTCAGTTCTCCACACCACGTCCTATCAGCTTGAAAGGCTCGTTTCTCCAGTCCCAAATCCCAAGATAAATACAGACCTTTCACCCTTTATGAGTCTGTGCCCAGCTTTGTGCAAAGCAAAGTCAATAGAACAGAGCCTCTAGGTTATAAACAGGCTGTATTTCTTTTAACACATGGAGGTTATTTGTAACAAACCAATATGTGATCCTTTGAGAGCATTCTACCTGGGTCTCCCTCCCCCCCCACACACACACTTACTTCAATTCCATAACCTTGACCTTCCCTTCTCTTTGGCTCCTGTCGTCACTGTTCACACTACCGTGCAGGTTACCTATTCATTAGTATAACTTCATCCCTCACACACAGTGGCAAATCCCACACTCCTAGTTGCAACGATGACACTCTCATGAACCCATCCAAAGGTACCCTGCTGCAAAGAAAGGTGGGTGGGTGAGTGGCTTTACATGTCATGTCTCCTTTACCTAGGGTGACCATATGAAAAGGACGACAGGGCTCCTGTATCTTTAACAGTTGTATAGAGAAGGGAATTTCAGCAGGTGTCATTTGTATAGATGGAGAACCTGGTGAAATTTCCTCTTCATCACAATAGTTAAAGCTGCAGGTGCCCTGCCCTCTTTTAAATCTGGTCACTCTAGTATAGCCCCTGCAGCTTTAACTGTGGTGATGAAGAGGGAATTTCATCAGGTTCTCCATATATTTATTTATTTATTTATTTATTTATTTATTTATTTATCATATTTATACCCCGCTCCTCAGCCAAAAAATGACAAATGACATATACAAATGACACCTGCTGAAATTCCCTTTTCTATGCAACTGTTAAAGGTACAGGAGCCCTGTCCTCCTTTTCATAGGGTCACCCTACTTTACCCCAAGTTTTGACATGGTAGAAATGCAGGAAGAGAAAAAAATGGAAGGCTTGCTTTACTTCTGATACATTCAAAGCTGCATTTTAAAAGTTTCGTTCGTGCTTTTAGTAGCTCATATTTATTCATTCATTTAAGCCACTTGAAGGGTTATCTTCTGCCTTTAAAATCGTGATTGTGTAGTGTAGGTGGGTAAATAACGAGGCAGACAACATAGCTGGGTTTAAACAGGGCCACTTGTTTATTTAACTATCTGCAAGAGGGGGTTGCAACCTATCGGGCATCCATTTAGGCCTGTTGCCAGGCCGCTTTGATCGGGCGAGACATTCCTGCCCGCGGCCAGGCGCTACGCCTAGCGTCTCTCCACGGGCCTCCCCTGACGGGGTTGGGGGACCTTCCTTTGTCACCCCCAACTCAGACCGCCCGGTTCAGAGTGGGTGAGTAGGGTTGGCCCCAAAGGTAGGTCCTATCTCCCAAGCTAGGCCGCTGGGCTCAAAACTGGGAGCCTCAAACCTACCAATCGCTGTAAAGAGCGCCAGTAGATGCTCACCAAATTATAACCCCTATGGATGCCCGTACCTAGCGCAAATTCAAGTGACCAAATTAGCAAATCAACCTATTTATACTCCCTCGCTGTCTTACAGAATGAAGTAGGCGAAAAAACTCATGTACAATTCAGTATATGAGTAAAAAATTCCTACTTGGTCCCCAACAAGGCAACCAGCAAGCCCACACTGTTTACAGGGAGGGAGGGAGGGAGCCGCGCAGCAAAAGAGGTGGAGTGAGGGGTTAGGCTAACCGATATAGCCCACTCGCCCCTCCCCACCTGGCCCAAGATATGTCCATCATGGCATGGATGGACACGCCTCGTCACCACCCACGCACACACACAACCTCTTCCCCACGTTCAGGCTTTGCCAAGCACGGCAGAAACGCCCTTGTGGTTGCTCTTCTAATGTGGTGTTATTAGCTTTATTGTTTAGTTTATAGAGCTGGATCCAAGATATGCCTTCCACCGATAGAAGGGATCCACGCATGTAAGGAGCTCCCATCTCCTTCAGCAGGGTCCCCAGATCCTCTAAACATACAGAGCTCTGTGTAGCTTTCAGGCAGCTGGAGGGGAACAGGGAGCAGTGAAGTCCACTTCCACCAGCCAGGTTGTCCCTATCTGTTAGGGTGACCATATGAAAAGGAGGACAGGGCTCCTGTATCTTTAACAGTTGTATAGAGAAGGGAATTTCAGCAAGGCAAGATCTAGACTACTGCTTTAAAGTGCTTTATAACAGTTTTGACAACTGTATATGGAGTGTGTCCTGGGCCCCAACAGTTCTCAAAACTGTTATAAAGCACTTTAAAGCAGTAGTGTAGATCTGGCCCAGGTGTCATTTGTATATATGGAGAACCTGGTGAAATTTCCTCCTCACCACACCAGTTAAAGCTGCAGGTGCCCTGCCCTCTTTTAAATCTGGTCACTCTAGTATACCTCCTGCAGCTTTAACTATTGTTATGAAGAGGAAATTTCACCAGGTTCTCCATATGTAGAAATGACACTTGCTGAAATTCTCTTCTCTATACAATTGCTAAAGGTACAGGAGCCCTGTCCTCCTTTTCATATGGTCACCCTACTATCTGTATCCAACCCATAGTCTTTATTGTAATTATGTATGTTGCCTTGAGAATACTAATATCATAATATAGAATGATGATGAAGATATCTTTGTAAAGTTGTGTTTACTTGCAGCTAGATGGGTTATTAGGCACTGCAGAAGCACAGAATCTACTAGGTCCAGATCTACACTACTGCTTTAAAGTACTTTATAACAGTTTTGGCAACTGTATATTAAGTGTGTCCTGGGCTCCAGCACTTGTCAAAACTGTTATAAGGCACTTCAAAGCGCTTTAAAGCAGTAGTGTAGATTCTGCCTAGCACACAGGCAGACTGCTTTAGTTTCAAACAACATCCACACCTAGGGTACTATCCAGTGTTACTCCAGAGTAGAGCCATTGAAATGTATGGGGCAGGACTATTTTAAGTCTCATTCATTTCAATGTGTCTACTCTACATAAGACATAGGCCCTTTCTACACCTAAGGATTATCCCAGGCAAATGGAGGGGTCATCCCTGCCTGCTCCCGGGATCCCCTGTGTGTCATTTGGATGTGCAGGGAGGATCTCGGGACAATCCTGGGATATAGGCCTGGTCTAGCCATGGCCATGGATGCACAGGGATGGTCCCGGGATGGTCCTGGGATAAATGGCTGGTGTAGACAAGCCCTAAGACTGGATACTTTCCTTAGGATCCAAAGAAGCAAACCCTGAGTTAAGGTATATTCTGTGTGCTTGGAACAATGAGTGTTTTGCTGCTGGCAAATGCACATAAGCAACACATTCCACACCTGGAATGACCGGGCCATGACATGCGATCATTTTGGAAACACAGCAGAAAGCACACATACAGATTATGCTCATCCCAGAGCAATGGCAGGATCTGAAAACTACAAAAGCAACAGCAAACTGTTCATTCATTTAGCAAATGTATTTCAGTTTCCACCCTGACAGGGGGAATATGACTCAAAGGAAAGGAAAGGAAAGGAAAGGAAAGGAAAGGAAAGGAAAGGAAAGGAAAGGAAAGGAACCTCTCGTGCAAGCACCGAGCCATTACTGACTCTTGGAGGGATGCTAGCTTTTGTTGACATTTTCTTGGCAGGCCTTATAGCAGGGTGGTTTGCTGTTGCCTTCCCCGGCCATTATTACCTTTCCCCCAGCTAACTGGGTACTCATTTTACCCACCTCGGGAGGATGGAAGGCTGAGTCGACTTGAAACCAGCTTCCGCTGGGATCGAACTCAGGCCGTGGGGAGAGTTTCAGCTGCAGAAACTGCTGCTTTACCGCTCTGCGCCACACGAGGCTATATGATTCAAAGGACGGCTTAAATATGATGGCAACGAGGGCATTCTTTCTGTGCCCATTTGCCATCAGCATTTGCTGTCTTCCACAAATGAGTGGTCCAAACTGCCCCGACCTTGCAGCCTCCAGTTGTCTTGGACTACAAACTCCATCATCCCCAGCCAGCACAAGGGCAACGGGTTGGGGAAGGCTTGGCTAGGCCCTGCCGCATCCTAAACCAACAGCTGCTTTGTGTAAGACAGCAGCCAAGCTCTTGACAGTCCCTTCCTGGGATGGGGGTCGTTCACTCCAACCTGCTATTCTGCCAGTTGGCCCTTTGACCAAGTGGGGAATTAGCTTTTCCATTCTTCCTCATGAAACCTGCTTTTTGAAATCAAGATTCTCATCAACCTGCAGGAAAACAGGTAACGATAACTGGTGAGTGAGGACACCTTGCATCGTTAGTTAAAGAGAGGTTTGGCTTTGGTTCCAAGCGAAGCTTTCTGCTCTCTTTCCTGGCGTGCTCTGTTTGTCTGTGCCTCAGTTTCCCTGGCATGAGTCTCTATGTACCTATCTAAAAAGGCTTAATTAGAGTTTGACAAAGCTCCCAGAGATCTTCAGCTGAAACGTGTTTTACAAATGGAAAATATAATTACACGGTTTTAACGGTTATTATCGTCATTAAAACAAAAAGGCTGCTCCTCTTGTCTCTTCATTATGAAACTCTAAGAAATGTAATCTAGGTCAGTGCTAGAAGAAAGTATTTTTTAAAAAATCTGCCACGGTTAGGCGGGGGAAGTATGTTTTGCTCATTTCAATGAAAGGGAGGTATGCAGATTTCCCTCTAAGGCCTCATCTACACCAAACGGGACATTGCAGTATGAAAGCAGTATAGAAAAGGCAGGAGCCATACTACTGCTTCACAGTGGTATTGAAGTGCACTGACAACTGTTGGGGCCCATCGACACATACCATAGACTGCTTTCATACCCCTATATCCTGCTTGGTCTGGCTCCTGCCTTTTATATACCGCTTTCACAGTGTAATATCCTGCATGATGTAGGCAAAGCCTTTCTCTGCCTTCCCCAACATAGTATTAGATGTATTAGACTACAACTCCCATCATTCCTAGATGTATTAGACTAGATGTATTAGACCACAACTCCCATCATTCCTAGCCAGCATGGTCAATGGTGGGCATCAGGATGGTAAAGGCTGTTCTAATATTTTCAGTAACACTGAGAGCCAGTGGTTAGAGTGTTGGACTGGGACTTGAGAGACACGGGTTCTAATCCCAACTCGGGTCATGAAGTACACTGGGTGACTTTGGGCCAGTCACTGTCACTCAGTCTAACCTGTCTCCCAGGGTTGTTGGGAGGAGGACCATGTGAGCCACCTTGGGTTCCTTGGAAGAGGGAAAAACATGGAATCATCTTCCTCCTCAGCCACCAGTGTGCTGTACTGGATAGACTGTTAGATGAGAAATTAAGAGCATACTTCAAATCCCTGCTGAGTGATGGATGGACTCACCTCAGTCCATACCACTCATCAAACCCCCACCGGCAGCCCACCCTTATTCAGCTCCCGGACAAGGTGTTATGTGGTCAACACATGCCCAATGAGTAGTGCACAGTCATCCACTCCCACAATGAGCCACCATTCTGGGGAGAAAAAAATGGCAGCTATTTAAATGCCTATTTACCACCTGTAGGTACAGTACAAATAAAATAAACAAACAAGCCATAGGGATAGGCCAAAGTGTCCCCCCCCCCCAGTTTGCCACCCTAATCATAGGTGTTGCTATCTAAACTTAATTAACAATTTCATTGGGGGGGGGGTTTGGTGGTGTTACAAAACCAACTTTATAAAAATACAAATGCAAAGCCAACCCATTACAATACAATATTAAATAACGACGAACAAAACCAGCTGAGAAATAAAGAAGGAGTTAAAAGAGCAAAAATTTAAAATATTTTATTGGGAAAACAAAGAAGTCTTAATCTGGTGATGGAAACAAAATGTTGTTGGTGCCCATGCTGGAATTTCCATGCGGAGACCATTCATCTATGACTGAGAAGACTTTCTCTCTAGTAGCCACTCTCAGGACTCAGAATGAGGGGCCATGTGGAGGACACTCTCCAATGACTAGGGATAGTCATAAGAAGAGCCCTTCTGGATCAGACCGAGGGTCTGTCTAGCCCTGCACTCTGTTCACACACTGGCCAACCAGCTGTCAACCAGGAACCCACCAACAGGACATAGTGAAACAGCACCCTCCTACCCATGTTCCCCAGCAACTGAAGCACACAGGCTTACAGCCTTGGATACTGGAGGTCCAACATAACCATCAGGGCTAGTAGCCATTGACAGACTTCTCCTCCAGGAATTTATCCAAACCTCTTTTAAAGCCAACCAAATTGGTAGCTATCACTACATCTTGTGGTAGTGAATTCCATACTTTAACTACGCTCTGTGTGAAGAAGTCCTTCCTTTTATTTGTCCAGAATCTCCCGCCAATCAGCTTCATGGGAAGACCCCGGTTCTAGTATTTTGAGAGAGGGAGAAAAAATGTCTCCCTACCCACATTCTCCCCACCATGCATAATTTGTCCGCCTCTATCATTAAGGTAGATCTCAAGATGTTTTGGACTTCTACACTTAGAACCCCATGCCAACATGGCCAATAGTCAGGAATGCTGGGAGCTGAAGTCCAAAACATCTGGAGATCTACTTTCTGCCCATCCCTGCCATAAATGACCTTAGGACATGTGTTTACGACAGGGAGATCCTTAAGACATCACTTGATATAGCAATAGTCAAACTTTGATTCTTTTCTCTCCTCTGTCATGACGTATTTATCATGACCTTGTGAAGACATTTTTTTAAAAAAAAAATCATCTGAATTTCTCTGCTGCTAAACTGCGTTTGTGTGCAGTTTCACTTCTTTGTTTCTGAGGCTTCTGCTCTGTTCACAATCTGCTTCCATATTAAATCACAGAGTCAGACTCTTCCTCTCTGGTTACATTATTTAAGCTAGACTTCCCCTATCTGGTGCTTTCCAGAGATGTGGACAATTCCCTTCATCACCAGGCAGCTAACCACTGGCCACATTTGCTGGGGATAATGGGGGTTGCATTCCAGCTCATTTGGAGGGCACCAGGTTGTGGAAGGCTGATCAGAGCATTATGGAGTTTCTTAACGATGTTCTTCAGATTCAGAAACTCTGCATCTAGGTCAGCGGTTTTAAAACTCCTGTTTCTCATTCATTACATTGCTGCTCCTTAAATCTGTCATTCCCTCTGTAATTCAAAGCAATTAAAAAAAGAATGAAAGAAAGCAGCCTTGTAGAGTCCATTCCTCTCTTTCAAATAGCATTCTGCATTTTCATGATACTCATCACCTCAGCATTAACCCCTTCATGAGTGATAGATATTATTTTATGTAGATAGTGATTGGGCAGCGGTAAAGGGTAAAGATTTACCCCAATTCCTGAAGATACCACTCATAAGAGTATAAGGACAGCTCTACTAAATCAGATCGAATGCTTATGTGGTGCAATGGCTGCAGTGAGGCCTTCTCCTTGGGCGTCAGAAGTGGATCCTTCACTGGCTGATGGGCTTTGTGGTGGATATTGAAGATCTCTTGCTCCAGCAGTGACCGTGGCTGTGGGGGATGAAGGGCATGGAGGAGTAGGCTCAAGTTACGCTAAAAGACAGGACTGGTCCAGCGAGGCTGCCGCTGTCACTGGGAGGCAGGCAATGGGATGAAGGGGTGATGCACACAGCTCACCTGGCGCTCTCTGGATCCTTTGGACTTCAACTTCCATCAGCCCCAGCCAGCCTGGCCAATAGACAGGAATCCTGGGAGCTGTAGTCCAAAACATCCAGGTTGAAGAAGGTTGTTCCAGGCACCTCATACAAGATCCCCATCCAAAAGATTCTCAAGTTCATTTCAGCTCACCTGCACTGCTCCCAGATATAATATCTGTTGGGCCTGCAGCACCAGCCTGGCCAATAGTCAGGGATTATGGGAGTCATAGCCTCAAATGTATGGATAGCACTGGGTTGTCTACCCTGAACCAGAAATAGTGTGGTGTAGTGGCTAGAGTGATGGACTGGGATTTGGGAGAGCTGGGTTCTACTCCCTACTTGGCCATGGAAGCTCACTGGGTGACTTTGGGCCAGTCACAAGCTCTCATCCTAACGGACCTCCCAGGGTTGTTCAGAGGATAAAATAGAGAAGAGAGGAAGATCATACCCTGCCTTTCCTCCAAGAAGCCTTGGAAACCTGCATACACGAAAGCTCTCATCCAGCCTCTATCACCTCCACTGAGCCTGAGGGCTTCTGAAAATGAATCAGGCCATTTCTTCCACAAGCCTTTTGGATCATCCAAGAGGGTGAAGAGATAGCTGGGAAGTCCTAATTTTCAGTCTGTGGGCCTTGGGATGTGTGAAGTCTTTGAATGCTCATGATCTGCCTCCAGACTTCTCAAAGGCATCTAGCTGTACATGGTGAGAACATGGTGAGAACTAGATGGGCCTTTGGACTGATTCAGCAGGACCCTTCTTATGTTTTTCATGCTACCAAGACTACACAGGGCATAAAAGATACTTGCACACCTCTATACCATTCTTACTTTCCCCCCAAAAAAGTTCTATAATCTTTTCTGCTCTGACTCTTCTGTCATTTGGAATCAACAAGGCAACCACCATCTTAGAAAGGAAAGCAATGTTCCAAGAACCTGGAGGCAATGTCTAATACTCCAGCCTTTTAAAAACTGACCCTACTGATACTGAGTTCTACCAAATAGCCTCAGACCTCCCGAAGTCTACCTTGCGAGAAACAGAAAGACAAACCAAGGATGTACATCAAAGTCCAACTGATTTCACATGCTCTGTGTTAGGTCTGCCAATCTTCTGAAACAAGCCCACTGCTCAAGACATTAAAGAAAAGAGAAACAAAACCCTGTGGTGTGGATGATTTCTCTCCCTCGCCCCTCCACTCCCCAACTCCTTGTTTACAGAGTTACAATGTCAAAATAGTTGGTAGGGCTCCAGTATCAATGAATATATGCAGAATGTTGCTTGTCCCTGGACAACGAGATGCCTGGAATTAATTCAGAATTTGATACATTGCATTTAAAGATCAGAAATTCATCATCATCAACAACAGCAGCAACACACACACACACACCATAACACCTAGCCTATTTGGACTTTCAGTTTTCATTAATAGATATCTAGTCAAAATAAAACATTATTATTTTGTTTTTGTACCCATATGTGAAAAAAAAAGACAGGGGGGGAAAGGGAAGGGGGATGGAGAAGGCTAGATGGCTCTGTGCGCGTGTGGTTCGACTTGTCGTTCCTAAAACTTACGTTTTGAAAGTTCTTTGAAGCTGTAAATTACAGATCTTCCCTATGAAAAGTTAATGAAGGCGTCGAAAACCAAATAAAATAGGAATGATGACATGAAAGAGGCTCCTTATGGCTTCAATAACAAGATAAACAGTTTAATATTCCACATTCCACATTAAAAATAACAGCTGAGCTCTGCAGAGACAACTTCCCGTACCGGATGGCGGGCTGTTGCTGAATATGTATATGTGTGTGTGTATGTGTTTTCATATTAGGAAAAGAATATTTAAGGCAAATGGTGATACCCCATACATACACATACACAGAGTCTCTTCAAGACATTACCTGCTGTCACACTCGAGATGTCTAGGAAGGAAATGACACCTGCTAAGTTTACAGAATACAAGGAAAGTGTTTAAGAAATACAATAGGCGAGTGCCATTTCCCAACACACTTTGCCAGTCTCCTAAGTGATAGATACGGCCTGGATTGTCAGTCTAGAATTTTAATGAGTAATGTCTGTTTCAGACGGTATTGATTGCCTTCTTTCTTCCTCTTTCTCCAGCTCAGTCGAGAGAGGCAACGAAGGATCAGTATTTCATTAAAGTCAAAGTTGTCCAGTGATATATATTTTATGAAAACCTGTGAGTGAACATGTCCTGTAAAATAACCAATTAATTTAGCTGTGTTAACACTTGGGATGAAACCTTAAAAACTTTCCCCTTTGTTCCAAAAGCTGGATGTGAATGGGGGGGGGAGTGTCCTTTGTAAGCCCTGGTGTCTGTAACCTACACTTTCCTGCTCATCTTTTCTCTTTCTTTTCTTTTCTTTTCTTTTCTCTTTTTTAGTTTCACAGTTTAACCAACAACTTCTCTTTGTGGCACCAGTATACATGCATGCGTCTGTATCAACTATTTGAGAACAAATGAAGGTGCTGCTATCACTTCATTTTCACTGAAAAGAAAAAAGGAAATTATCCACACACAAACTATTCTTCTTCATTCCTTTCCCCAACATTTTCGCCAGTTTTAATTAGCTGTTTTAAATTGACCCTGGGGTCTATGAAATGTACCTCTAAGCAGCCAGTACGGAAGAATCCATTTGACACTCTAATACTTCCCTGGTGTGGTTCAGTTGCATTGGATGAGGCTCTTGTCATATACTATTTTCCCTTTGCCTGCATCTTCCAGGAGTTTAGTATTCATTAGGCTTTAATGCCATGGCGGGTTCTATTCTCAGGTCAGCACTCAGCAGACAGGTAGGTTCATAAACACCATCTTTATATTAGGGAGAATGCACAGAAATAGAACTACCTTGCAGCAAGGCAGAGAAGAACCTTCTCTTCACTCCTATGTGCGTAGAGACAGGACGTACAATATTTTATGTATTTTATACTTATTGTTGTTCCCCACCTCGATAAGGATGGAGAGGCAGGTAAGAAATATTATTATTATTATTAATTATTATTATTATTAGCTGTTAAACCTCAAAAAACCAAGATTATGGCAACCAGCTTGATTGATAACTGGCAAATAGAGGGAGAAAACGTGGAGGCAGTGACAGACTTTGTATTTCTGGGCGCAAAGATTACTGCAGACGCTGACTGCAGCCAGGAAATCAGAAGACGTTTACTTCTTGGGAGGAGAGCAATGACAAATCTTGATAAAATAGTTAAGAGTTGATAGTTATCTTGGCCCTGTGGGGAAGAAGAAAGACCGAGGGGACAGGAGCAGGCTGAGGAAACATCGGGGCCTGCTCCTGTTGGACTCTTCCCCCACCCTCACAGGGCAAACTGCTATCTTGGCCCTGTGGGGAAGAAGAAAGACTGAGGGGACAGGAGCAGGCTGAGGAAACATCGGGGCCTGCTCCAGTTGGACTCTTCCCCCACCCCCACAGGGCAAACTGCTATCTTGGCCCTGTGGGGAAGAAGAAAGACTGAGGGGACAGGAGCAGGCTGAGGAAACATCGGGGCCTGCTCCAGTTGGACTCTTCCCCCACCCTCACAGGGCAAACTGCCATCCTGGCCCTGTGGGGAAGAAGAAAGACTGAGGGGACAGGAGCAGGCCGAGGAAACATCAGGGCCTGCTCCTGTTGGACTCTTCCCCCACCCTCACAGGGCAAACTGCTATCTTGGCCCTGTGGGGAAGAAGAAAGACTGAGGGGACAGGAGCAGGCCAAGGAAACATCAGGGCCTGCTCCTGTTGGACTCTTCCCCCACCCTCACAGGGCAAACTGCCATCTTGGCCCTGTGGGGAAGAAGAAAGACCGAGGGGACAGGAGCGGGCTGAGGAAACATCGGGGCCTGCTCCTGTTGGACTCCCCTCTTTCGGGAGCAGGACAATCCCATCAGCCCTTTCCCCAGTCCACTTAATTTCTCTCTCTCTTTACCTCTTCCCTCCTTGACTCCTTTTCCTTGTGTGTCATGTCTTTATTAGACTGTAAGCCTGAGGGCAGGGACTGTCTTTTTTGCTAAGTGTAAGCCGCTCCGAGAGCCTTTTTTGGCTGAGGAGCGGGGTATAAATATGATAAATAAATAAATAAATAAATAAAGAGCAGAGACACCACACTGACAACAAAGGTCCGCATAGTTAAAGCAATGGTATTCCCCGTAGTAACCTATGGCTGCGAGAGCTGGACCATAAGGAAAGCTGAGCGAAGGACGATAGATGCTTTTGAACTGTGGCGTTGGAGGAAAATTCTGAGAGTGCCTTGGACTGCAAGAAGATCAAACCAGTCCATACTCCAGGAAGTAAAGCCAGACGGCTCACTTGAGGGAATGGTATTAAAGGCAAAACTGAAGAACTTTGACCACATAATGAGAAGACAGGATACCCTGGAGAAGAGGCTGATGCTAGGGAAAGTGGAAGGCAAAAGGAAGAGGGGCCGACCAAGGGCAAGATGGATGGATGACATTCTGGAGGTGACAGACTTGACCTTGGGGGAGCTGGGGGTGGCGACGGCCGACAGAAAGCTCTGGCGTGGGCTGGTCCATGAAGTCACGAAGAGTCGGAAGCGACTGAACGAATAAACAATAACATGGGACGAAACCCCACCAGGCAAGGGACACCCATTACAGCCCCCTTAGAGGTGCATTCTCTGTCAGGACCACCACCAACCCTACACACTTTCACTTAAACATTGCCTGAGCTGTCCCTGTTAGCAAGAACTAAATCACACTGATGCCATTAAAACTAGGCTGTACTACTTGAAGCTGCAAAGCAGGACTCCGATGACTGAATGCTCCTGCACACACAAAAGATCCCACCTTACAGAAAACTAGATTTCAGGAACGAGCTTCCAGCCTAATATTTTCACCAGCACACTAACTTTCGACGTGCATGGAAGTCTGCTTGTTTTTGTGTGGGAGGAAATGTAGGGTGAGATCCAACATCACGTGAGCATACAGCTGCTCATAATACCAGCCTTTCCTCTGCTCTCCTCCCCGCCCCCAGAAAGCATCCCTCAAATCTGTTCCAGAAACTCTCCCAGCCTTTCAGTGTGGATTTGGGGTGACCACAAAGAGGTGCAGGAGGGATGAGGGGTGCCATTCCACCAGCAATTTTTATTCTACTGGTGGGGAGACAGGACTGAATATAACCCTTAGCACCATGGGACTTTGACTTTCCTCCCTCCTTTTGTACCCCAAATCAACTCTTGAGAGACCCCAACCCTGAGAAGATTTGGGGATACACATATGGCTACAAGGAAGCAGTGTCCATTCTGTTGATGGATTGACAGAGACAGATGCACCTGGTAGTAAATATGTGTCACAGCATAGACATCAGTTCACCATTTAAGAGAGAATTAAGCTACTGATTATTATTATTATTATTATTATTATTATTATTATTATTTATTTATTTATATAGCACCATCAGTGTACATGGTGCTGTACAGAGTAAAACAGTAAATAGCAAGACCGAGACCTCCCAGGAAACACAAAGCATCATGGGAAGTGTAGTTGGCCTTCAATTATGATACTAACTGAACTACAGCTTTCACATTTCTCTTGCCCTGTTTCACTTTTTCTGCAATACCATGGTGGGAAGAGACCCTCTCGACAGTACAAGTGTATCTGTTTTCAGTCCCATGGTTACTTCCAAAGAATTCTGGTAACCATAATTGGCTGCAAATTATCTGTTCAGGATCCATAGTGTGGATAGGTAGAGAGAATAGAAACTACTCACCATACGGAGCAGCTGGCAGCTCTTGACAGACACGTATGATGATCCATTTATAGATTATTATTTTCAAATTATAGGAGGGAAATTGACAATTTTAAAAAAGTTGCAAAACAGCTCCAGGGATTGACGAGACAGGATACATTGATGATGGCACAGGCACTAGCCAACCAGTGCTGTCCACAACTGTTTTATTTCCCTATTCACTCAAATGGGAAAATTCAGAAAAGCAGCAGAATGTTTATTCCCCTCTTCCCATCCTGAGTTTATTTATTATTTATTTATTTATTTATTTATTTTATTACACTTATATACCACTCCCATAGCCAGGGCTCTCTGGGCAGTTTACAGAAATTCTAAAATTGAGGTAAAAACAAGTATACAAAATTTAAAACTCTAAAACACAGAACATACACACATAAAGCATTAAAAACTGATTAAAAATGAAACGTGGTAGGATGTGCCGCCATATGCCTGGGCAAAGAGGAAAGTCTTAACCTGGCGCCGGAAAGATAGCAGCGTTGGTGCCAGGCGAGCCTCATCAGGGAGATTATTCCACAGTCTGGGGGCCACCACCGAAAAGGTGGAGTTCATCCCAGGAGGGGAAACTACATTTTTACTGAACAAAGCATTTTCCTTCTTGCAAGATGATTGGGTACAAAACTGAAAATGGTGCAAATTTGCATCGTACTTCATTGCTAGAATGCCGAAGCATCCTGATTCATAGACTAGTGTGCTTTCTTCCCTCTCCTCCATTCACTTTTGATGGTTTTCTTTTGCCAGCTGCATCACAAATCCAAGTTATAAACAAGGGTGGGGGGGGAGTAATGATTTGCAAATTATATTAATTTCATACAGAGCCCTAGTTTTGATAGGATTTAGTGTTTAATGAGTTCCTGAGACATTACTTTTGCTTCAAAGCATCATTGAGTAGTGTATCCTATTATATTCTAACAGTAAGCATGGCACACAGATGCAAAAACAAGAAAAACCTGAAGCTAATTTTAATAATTTTTAATTGAAGAAATGCTTTATTCAATTTGAATATTAAAACTAGAGTGGGATGTGTGGTGTTGTGGGGTTTTTTTCGTTTTTTGTTTTTTATGGAAAACCAAAAACTCTCTCTCTAGCTCAAAAATATTTCAGAGCCTTCTTTGTACAGTGATGACTTGATTAGCTTGATTAAGCTGCAAGTTGAAAGGTAAGAGGAAAATGCAAATAGTCCTTAAACTGATTTCTTTTTTTCCAGGCCAAGTGAAAAAAATATGCAGTAATTATTTTCAATTTTATTTTATTTTGGCCTCTTTCAATTGCATGACTCACATTAATCACAGTTCTTTTCCCTGCACTTTGCTGCCTGGCAGTACAGTTCTGCTTCCCCCCACCCCAGCTTAAAATAGATGGCGCTTTTAGCAGGAACTCGTTGGGAAAGAGGGACGTTGGCATTGTCCAGAGGGTGGGGGAGAGAATGTTTCTGTTTCTAAAAGGCACAGTTTCCCCCTTGACATAGGCCACAGCTAGACCTAAGGTTTATCCTGGGATCATCCAGGGTTCGCCCCTGTCTGAGCACTGGATCCCCTGTGTGTCACCTAGATGAACAGGTTTAACCCCTGGATGATCCAGGGATTAACCTTAGGTCTAGCTATGGCCATATTTTCCCTAACATACACATTTTTGTATGCATCTGTTGATCGGAGAACCGTGTTGCAAAAGCCGATGAAGTGCAAAAAATGAAGGATAATGGTGTTCTCGTTTCACATATTAGTTTGGGAAATGAGAATTAGTTCAGTTTGTATTAACATGCAACCAAACAATAGTTGCCCCCAGTCAACAATAGTCAAAACTTTGCTCCATGTACCCAGTACAGCCTACAGTGATTCATAGTCACTCTCCAAGATCTCTACTAGGGATCTTTAGCAGCGCTTGATGCCTGACAGCTTGTCGGTTGGAGATGGGAGTGAGTGGACAAAGGATCGGCTGCATACAAAGTATACAATCTATCCCCTGAGCCTGGAAGCAAAGGAAAAGAGGGTTTGTAGACACATAGGCCTCATCTACACCAAGCTGGATATTGCACTATGAAAGTGGTATGAAAGTGGTATATAAAAAGCAGGAGCCACACCAAGGAGGATATAGTGGTATGAAAGAGGTATATGTTATGTGTCAAAGGGCCCCCATAGTGGTAAGTGCACTTCAATATTTATTTATTTATTTATTTATTACATTTTTATACCGCCCCATAGCTGAAGCTCTCTGGGCGGTTCACAAAAGTTAAAACCATAATAAAACAACCAACGTGTTAAAAGCACAATTACGAAATACAGTATAAAAAGCACAACCAGGATAAAACCATGCAACAAAATTGATATAAGATTAAAATACAGAGTTAGAACAGTAACATTTAAATTTAAGTTAAAATTAAGTGTTAAAATACTGAGAGAATAAAAAGGTCTTCAACTGGCGACGAAAGGAGGACCTCTCTGGGGAGCTCATTCCACAGCCGGGGTGCCACAGCAGAGAAAGCCCTCCTCCTAGTAGCCACCTGCCTCACTTCCTTTGGCAGGGGCTCATGGAGAAGGGCCCCTGTAGATGATCTTAAGGTCCGGGCAGATACATATGGGAGGAGGCGTTCCTTCAAATAACCTGGCCCCAAACCATTTAGGGCTTTAATGTCAATACCAGCACTTTGAATCGGGACCAGACCTGGACTGGCAGCCAATGAAGTTGTAAAAGGACTGGCATAATGTGATCTCGCCGGCCAGTAGAGTTGGAAGGGGCCTATAAGGCCAGCAAGTCCAACCCCCTGCTAAATGCAGGAATCCACCTTAAAGCATCCCAGACAGATGGCTGTCCAGCTGCCTCTTGAAGGCCTCTGCTGTGAGAGAGCCCACGACCTCCCTAGGTAACTGGTTCCATTGTCATACTGCTCTAATAGCCAGGAAGTTTTTCCTGATGTCCAGCTGGAATCTGGCTTCCTGTAACTTGAGCCCATTTTTCTGTGTCCTGCACTGTAGGATGATAGAGAAAAGATCCTTGCCCTCCTCTGTGTGACAACCTTTCAAATACTTGAACAGTGACTCCATCGAATTTTATGCAAGCCCCCCTACTGTGTACAGAGTAATATCTTTTCAGAGTAAGTTTGTACCTTCCTCTGTTTTTAACAATTTTCACTGTGTGTGTGTTTTCTTTAATGTATTTTATTATTGTGAGCCACCTTGGGAGAGCTTCTGCCCTGAATGGCAGCCAAAAATGTTTTTAATTAATTAATTTAACCATGACCAAATCTAGGGTCATGCAACCAACAGGAGTACTAGGTTTGGATGGCTCCTGTAACATGTTATCTCAATTATCCACTCAACAGCTGAAATAAATAGTATAAGCAGTTCATCTGCAATTAAACTTGCAATACTGACCAGTGAAAACAATGTTGCATTGACATTTGTTTTGTATGTGTTATTTATACCCCACCACTTTTCCTCCAAGGAAATCAAAGCAGCATACGTAATTCCTCTTCTCCATTTTATCTTCACAACAACAACCCTGTGAGGTAGGTTGGGCTGACAGTCTGTGACTGGCCTAAAGTCACCCAGTGAGTTTTCATGGCCGAATGGTGACTAGAACCTGGATCTCCTGACTTCCAGTCCAACACTCTAACCCCTTCACCACACTGGCTGTCCTAATTAGGGATGTTGTGGGCATCCAGTGGGGTCCAATTTGGTGGGCAATCCCACCTAGATCCCCGACCTGGAATGCTTGTATGCATGCTTGTAAAGTGTCATGCGCGCTGCCAGCTTCCCCCTGTGAGCCAGCTGTGAGGCAGCATTTTCTGCAAAAGCTGGGCTCCCAAAAATGCACACAATGGCAGCCATAAATCACTATTTCTGCAAGATTAGAGGGATAAAGTGCCCCTTCCTGCCCTTCCTGTTTGGACTGCTATTTTGCTTGCACAACAACAGACTTTTTGGCTCTGGTGTGTTTTGGCTTGTTCATCATCACTTGACTCCTGGCGGGACCTCGAAGCTTCACACAAACATACACACACACACACACACACACACACACACACACAAACACACACACACACACACAGTTCTAACTGTGTAGCACAACTCCTCTGACAGCTGTCTACAGCTCAACCCTGACACTCCAAGATGTTGATGTACAGGATATAGCTTATATAGGGAAGAAAGCTTTTTAACTAGCCTAGACCCAGGTTACTTAGAGACAGCAACATTTTTTAAAATCAGTGGAAAATGCGGACCAGAAACACCGCTCTCCAAATCCATGGAATGGAGAGAGATAGACTTATGAGATGAGGCAGCTTGCAAAGACCAGCAGAGCAAAATCACAACAACCTGGCCAAACAAGGCAGCCCCTTTTTAAAGTCCCATTTTTCTCCCGGATGGCAAATTTACAGCTTCCAAAATGACTTCAACAGCAATAACTTGGGCATTTCTCATGAGGGAGCCTTCCCTTTGAATAATGGATTGCAAGGGGGTGGACTCACAGGGTCTCTGTTTTAACACAACTTCCTTCCTCAGCAGGGCCCAGATGTAATGGTTCAATGGGCATGACTTCTGAGTAGGGATGGGTTGGGGAAATTAATTTGCTATGCATTTTAATGCAAACTCACCGAATACACATTTCCCAAACCAATATATGAATCAAAGCACAGTTAAACGTTGATATTCACACTTTTCTAAATTTTGCAGTGCTGTTTTCCTATCAAAATATGCATACAAAAATGTATAGATATGGGGAAAGTCCACAAAAATGCACATATGAGTGAAAGATAATGTACAAAAATGCATTCTGTTCCGGAAAATTGTTTGCAGAAATGTGCATATTAGGCAAAGTGTGTATAGAGCACAAAAGCATTTACAAGTTTTCATGCAGACTATTTTTTATTTTTTTATTTTTAGAAAAAGCACAAACTGATAAAGAAATGGGGCAAAAAATGAAAAATAAGTGAAATCAAAATTAATAAATGCATCCATTCCTAATTCCAAGTATGCTATTCTTCTGCTCAAATATGTATGAGTGTTGAAACATTTTGCTTATTGACCACCAAAAGCCATATACCTTTTCCCTGAGCCTAGAAATGCATAGAGCATTCCCTCTTCTTAATGCATAGAGCATTAAGAAGAGGGAGGTGGAAAGATAATTAGCAAGGGTATAATGAGTGCTTTATATAAGATATTGTTGGGAATGGAAAAGCAACATGAACATTATAAAATGACATGGGATCAAGATATGGAAAGACAGTTGAGTAGTCAAGAGTGGGGAAAGATATGGAACCAATGTTTATTAAAGACTATGGCCACAGCTAGACCTAAGGTTTATCCTGGGATCATCCAGGGTTCGCCCCTGCCTGAGCACTGGATCCCCTGTGTGTCACCTAGATGAACAGGTTTGATCCCTGGATGATCCAGGGATTAACCTTAGGTCTAGCTATGGCCTTTGTCAGTAAGAATAAAATAAAACTATTATAAATTGATATGGAGGTGGTATCTAACACCAGTAAGACTACATCAAATGGATAAAAAGTATTCTGTATATTGTTGGAGAGGATGTCAGGAAAAAAGTACATATTTCCATATGTGGTAGACTTGTGAAGCTATTCAGAGGTTTTGGCAAATAGTATTTAAAGAGATAAATGATATAATGGGATGGAAGTTAAAGATAGGGCCAAGGACAGCACTGTTATCAATACATGAAGGGGTTAAATGTACACAAAATAGTAAAGAATTAATAAACAATTTATTAACTGCAGCTAGATTAATAATTGCCAGGAATTGGAAAGAACAAAGGGATTATCAAATAGAAGAATGGTATAAAGAAGTCTGGGATATAGCTATTAATGACAGACTCATGAGTAGTATTAAAGTTAAGAGAGGACTGCTGAAGCGAAATGACTTTGATGAGATTTGGAGACCATTTGTTAAATTTGTATTAGGAAAAGGGAAAGGGAGTAAACCATCACAGGATACACTACAATTTTGGAAAGGAGAAGAAGGGTCCTGGGGGGGGGGGGGGTGCACGAGATATTATTATATTATTTTAATAACTTCTTTTTTTAATTTCATTATTGTGGTATATTGAGTTGATATAGTGTGATTATTGTATGTGTTATAAAATTCAAATGAACATATTATTAAAAAAGAACTGCATAGAGCATATCTCTTCTTTAATAGACTAATAATAATAATAATAATAATAATAATAATAATAATAATAATAATAATAATATTTCTTACCTGCCTCTCCATCCTGATCGAGGCGGGGACCAACAATAAGTATAAAATACATAAAATATTGATTAAAAACATAGTATACGTTGTTAAAACTTCCTAAAAATCATACTAAAAACATACTAAAAGCATACTAAAATTCCACTGGATAGGCCTGCCAGAAGAGATCAGTGTCTATAGCTTTCTTAAATGCTAAAAGACTGGCAAAGTCAAGAATGAAGCAAGAAGTCAGAGCCAACAAGTGACCAAGGATTCAGGAATACAACAAAACCCAGGAAGAATGCATTGCTCAACAAGTGCTCAACTGGAACAGGAAGCCCTTTTACACTCCTTCCTGTCCAGGAGGACCAATGGCCAACTTGGATGGGAGGAGTCAATCCAGGGCCTGAGGGTAATTTATTTGCAGTTCCATGTCTCACCACTCAGGGCAGGGGACTACAGATCCAAGAAGCACCTGAGAGTCAGTCAACTCACTGAAGTCCAGTTTCCAGAAACCTGCTCGGTCCATTCCTAGCTTTTGGGGTTTCACAAAGCATATGAATGTAAGAATGTAAGAGCCATGCTGTATCAGACCAAGGGTCCATCTAATTCAGTATTCTGTTCATACATTGGCCAACCAGTTGCCCATGGGAAATCCGCAAGCAGGACATGAGTATAACAGCATTCTCCCTCCCAAGTTTCCCAGCAACTGGTGTACATAGGTATACTGCCTCTGATACTGGAAGTAGCACAGAGACATCAGGATTTGTAGCCACTGGTAGCCTTCTACTCCAGGAATTTGCCCAATCCCCTTTAAAACCATCCAAATTGGTGGCCACCACTACATCTCGTGGCAGTGAATTCCATATTGCCCACATATTTTCATACCTACCTTTAAAACCTTAAGGACTGGTAACTTAAAACAAAAAGGGAAGAGAGAGAAAGTGGAGATTCTCAAGATATTGGATTCCAAGCCTGATTACAATTGTGCACACACCCTGTGGCTGAGGAATCTCAGAGTGTGCATTGCTTTGTCAACAATTTTCTTTATTGGACTATTCCATCTTTTTTTTAAAAAAAAAAAAAAAACAGAAGAAAACTTTGCAAATTGTATAGATCTCCTTTGCATACACTCCAAGCAACGTTTTAAAAGCTTGTCTATGTACTTCACTGTCTATTTTATTTAGCCAGGTCTTACTGCTCTTCACAAAAAAGAAGCAGCAATCAGAGCAAAGAAGTGTTAACTGAATTACAAATAAGCCATGTGCAAAATTATTCAGGATCAAAATGGCAGAGATTAGGACCATGCTCACTGGCCATTTCCCAACCTCCACACTATTAAGGTGTCATTTGCACAGGAGCTAATGTACCTATTAGGGGTGTGCACGGACCCCCCACTCCGCTTCACTTTAAGATCCGCCATTTTCGGATCGGCCCGCTCCGCCCCGCCCCCACTCCGCCTGTGCCCACTCCGCTCCGCTCTGAGCTCCGGATCCGGATCGGAGCTCCGGTCCCCCCCCCATAGGGGGGGTTACCGGGCCCTGCCACCCTCGCCGCCCATGCGGCGACGGCGGCAGAGCCCGGTAAGGAGGAGGGGGGCCTTACCTGCCTCCGTCCGTGGTCCGTCGCCGTCTTCAATTGAGCCCGTGGTTCCACCAGGAAGTCTGGGCTGCAAGTGCGGCCCAGACTTCCTGCTGGAACCACGGGCTCAATTGGAGACGCTGATGGACCGCGGACAGAGGCAGGTAAGGGAGAGGAGGGCGGGGGGCATTACCGGGCCCTGCTGCCGTCGCCGCATGGGTGACAGCGACAGCGGCAGGGCCCGGTAAACCCCACTTACCTTTCCGGCAGAGCTCCAGATCGAGGTGAAGGATCCGCCTTCACCTCGATCCTCTTTGCCATGCTCCGCCGGCCCCCCAATCCTCTTCGCCTCCGCCTTAAGGGCAGGCGAAGCCCCCCGCTCCGCTACTGCTTCTCCGGTCCGATTAGAAGCGGAGCACATCCCTAGTACCTATGTCCAGCTGCACATAGACTCTCTATGCAGAATCTCTACCCTGGAAAGATGGAGGGTATGGAGTGCATACAGGCTTGGCCTGTTTTCCCTGGGTATGGACCGTGCATAGAGAGCCTATGCATGTTTGGGTATACCTGTATAGGTTCCCCTGCAAATGACACCTTGGAGGTCAAGGGAAGGACTAGTATGTGAAACCTAAAATTCACATTCTCTTTAATTCATTTCCTGCTGGAATCAGTGGTGGCTGGTGGCTCTGATTTTGGAGTTTGGTCAAAACCAGCCCGAACTCTTCTTTAAAAAAGCTGTCCATGGCCTGAACCATAGTCCCAAAAGAGGTTCAGCACCTTGGATAGTTCCATTGAAATCAGTAGCACCAGCCTCTACTGGCTGGAATCAAATTTGGACATGGCTCTTGTGAGGTCCTAACTACATATTTCATTGATGTCATGACATCAGTGGGAAGTTGGCATCAGTTGAAGGTCGTTGGGTTTTTCTTTTTTCTAATGCTTATTGCTGTGCACTGCAGGGGAAGAGCCCTGATGCTTATGTGCTGCCTCTAGCATCAGAAGTAGTGCACCTATTTACACCAGTTGCTGCAGAACATGGGCGGGAGAGTACTGTTGCACCCGTGTCCTGCTTGTGGGTCAGCAGCTGGTTGGCCACTGTGTGAACAGAGTGCTGTGATCCAGCACGGCTCTACTGATATGCTTAAGAGTTTCATCAAGCTTGAAACTGGAGAGGGGAAGCTCACGTCTCCCTTCCTTGCATGCAGTGCCGATCACAATCCCTACCCCACCCCACATCTGGTATCTAATTGTTTAAAACCCACCTTGTGGTGGCTAAACACATCATTAATACAACATGTAACTAGTCCCTCAATTATATCTGAGAGAGGACTGGACAAATATATGTGTATCACTGTGACTTTCTGTTGCAACTTAGTGGCCAGGATGGGAGAGGCAACTTTATTTGTGTTGGGGGCCATATGACACCCCCCACTGACCCCTCTGTGGGTGATTGAGATGGCATTAGGGGTCATGGCACTCCTGCTGATATCAGCAGTCCCCAATTGAAGCACTGGGTGGAGGAGAGCTCCTTCAGCTGGTGCTTGGATCAGGAATCTGGTTTCACAGCAAGTGACCTACAATTCCCAGCATTCCTGGCCATTGGCCATTCCGGCTTGGAATTTGGGAGTTGAGGCCCAAGACTTATTATTATTATTATTATTATTATTATTATTATTATTATTATTATTTAGATAGCACCATCAATGTACATGGTGCTGTACAGAGTAAAACAGTAAATAGCGAGACCCTGCCGCATAGGCTTACATTCTAATAAAACCAGGATAAAACAATAAGGAGGGGAAGAGAAAGCAAACAGGCACAGGGTAGGGTAAACAGGCACTGGGTAGGGCAAAACTAACAGTATAAAGTCAGAACAAAATCAAGTTTTAAAAACTTTAGGAAAAAGAAAAGTTTTTAGCTGAGCTTTAAAAGCTGCGGTTGAACTTGTAGTTCTCAAATGTTCTGGAAGAGCGTTCCAGGCGTAAGGGGCAGCAGAAGAAAATGGACGAAGCTGAGCAAGGGAAGTAGAGACCCTTGGGCAGGTGAGAAACATGGCATCAGAGGAGCGAAGAGCACGAGCGGGGCAATAGTGTGAGATGAGAGAGGAAAGATAGGAAGGAGCTAGACAGTGAAAAGCTTTGTAGGTCAACAGGAGAAGTTCATATTGGATTCTGAAGTGTATTGGAAGCCAATGAAGAGATTTCAGAAGTGGAGTAACATGGTCAGAGCGGCGAGCCAAGAAGATGATCTTAGCAGCAGAGTGGTGAACAGAAACCAAGGGACTGATGTCAGAAGAAGGAAGGCCAGTGGGCTCTGGGCTGGGGGATGTGGCCAAACCTATCCTTAAGCTCCTTGGAGGATAGATGAAATTAAAATGTAATGGAGAAACCAACCCAATATTTCATGTAAGGCAAAATCCAAAGGGAATGTCAAGGTGGCTTCTCAAGAGATGAATTTTAAAGGAGGCCAAAAAGTTTTCCGTGAGATGAGTGGTTTTTCTTTTCCTCAGAGGTGTTTCTCTTCATACATTGCCAGGCCCAACATCTTGGACATGATTCCATTGGGAAAGAAATGCCTCCTTACAGATGAGTAATAGCATCCACTCTTGAAGAAAAAGAAAGGGGTGGGGAGAAATTGGTTCTTTCAGAACTTTAGAAAGAAACAGAAAAGGGAGGAAGAAAATGGATCAAGCCCAGAGAACCAGTGGAATCAGAAATGCTATGTCCCTGGAGGTGTTGATCAGCCTGAGTGAAATAGAAATTGTGAAGTAGAGGAAGGGGGGGAGAAAGAAAATACTGCTCTGCTTTGCTCAAAATTGTATTTCCAGTCGAGCGACTCAGAAGAAAATATCTCTTCCCTTTACTGTGATTTTGAGCAATCCATTTGCAAAGTCGGCAGTCTCAGGAAGAGAGGATGGCAGTATTTATTTTCAATTTATGAAGTTGCTCTAACTGCGGATTTTTCTAGAAGTGGAGCCTGACTATGAAATAAAAAAAAAGAAAGAAAGAAACTTTATTCTAATCTGCCTGCTATTATTAATTTCATTCTAATTCTTCACAGGGGTGGAGAAGAGTTGGGACAAGCGAAAAGAGTTGCCGAATCTTAAAAGGGAAATATATTACACTCTGGGATGTTTTCAGATGTGAAGGGAGGGGGAGAAGAAATTGAGATAAGGGAAATGTTTGCATGAAACGTGATTGAATTATCCCCCCTCTACTCACACACACTTCTTTCCCCTTCAACATCAGGATTATCAAAGGAAAGTGTTTATTGCTATAGAGATGAGTCATTCCTTATTAAGTGGCCCATGTAATGTTGCTACGCATCCCAGTGCAATGGTGTATTGCTGACCTTATGGAAATGTATTTCTTATCTACACTAGGCATGTGCTCCGCTCCGATTAGAAGCGCAGAAGCAGGAGCGAATTGGCCTGCTCCGCCTTGCCCAGAGGCGGAGTAGAAGCGGACCGCGGACCCCTAGAAGCAAGGTGAAGAGAAGCGCCCATTTTCGGAGCGCTCCGGTTTCCGTGTTCCGCTTCTATCGCCATCTTGAAACATTTCGCCCATAGGATTGCATTGCGGAAAAGAATCACAGATAATTGTGTTGTTTTTGAAGCTATCTTTCTAAAAATTCTTGTGCTTGGAGAGTCGTGGATGGGGGTCATTTTGAGACTACTCTCTGCTCTCTGCATGGTGCAGGTCGCACGCTAGAATTTTTTAAAAAACCGGCGGGAAAAATACCTTTTCCGAAGGGCTGAGGGGCAGAGTCAACTCCCGGTCATGATCACATGATCCCAAAGTTGGAGGAGGGGATAGGCAAAATGGGTAACTTGGGATTCTGGGAACTTCTCTTTCTTAGTCTGAACGGACTTTTCCCAGTGTTTTTTAAAACAGTAGCCCCACCAAATGCACAAACACAACCTGTGAAATCATATACTAAGCCAATAATAAGAGATAGAAACACAGCACTGCTACCCACCCTAACTTTGGGGAACAACTGAAAAGATGTGGTGCAAGGGGATGAGCTCCCCTAGGGCATCCCATGTGGACGTGCCCTCACTGTCTCCTGTACTTGGAAGGCCATCAGAGCCTTCCAAAGAGAGTAAAACGGTGGAGCAATGCCTATCATGAGTTGAAGTGAGCGGTCTACTTCTCTTAGTGGTGGAGCGATGCCTATCATGAGTTGAAGTGACAGTTCCACTTTTCTGTTGTGGTGAAGCAATGGCTTTCATGAGTTGAACTGACAGCCTTGCTTCTTAAAAGACTGGTTGACCACCAGTCAAATTGGCAGCTGCTGCTTTTCCCTCCCCTGGGCACGTCCCCCTATTGCTGGTAAAAGACAGATATAGCCTTTTTAAAAAAGTTCTTCTTGTTGTTTATTCAGCAACACTGCTGCTTTTAATTCCACCCCTCCTTCGTTTATTTATTTATTTATTTATTTATTCCATTTTATATGCATTACTGGCTTATCCTTGGCTCACTTCCTTATGCCCCCAGAAATGTCTGCTGCCTGCCTGCCTGCCTTCCCTCTCTCCTCCCCTGCCCGCCTTGCAGGGATGTTGTGTGTGTCTGGCTTTGACTCAGGAGAGAAGTCCTTCCTGCACTCACTTGGAGTTTTGGAAGTTCCAAATTCATTTTTCAAGTGTGGAAGAAGATTCATACTCCCCAATTCATGGCATGTTGGGATTTCCTTTGAAATGGCCCCATTGAGATGTCTGCAGGTTTAAGCCCCGCCAAAAAACAGGGGATGATGGGACTGCCTTGAGTCTGGGTGTGCATCTGTATCCCTGGATAAGCTATCATGGTGGTGAGTTTGAGGTTTTACTTTCTAACGTGCAAATTGACGGAGCTATGGAAAGGGGTGTGAATGGGGTGTTGGATTTTCATAAATTCCCCCAAAATCATGGGATGATGGGACTGCCTTGAGTCTGGGCGTGCATGTGTATCCCTGGATAAGCTGTCATGGTGGCGAGTTTGAGGTTTCTAACGTGCAAATTGACGGAGCTATGGAAAGGGGTGTGAATGGGGTGTTGGATTTTCATAAATTCCCCCAAAATCAGGGGATGATGAGACTGCCTTGAGTCTGGGCATGCATGTGTATCCCTGGATAAGCTGTCATTGGTGGCAAGTTTGAGGTTTCTAACGTGCAAATTGACGGAGCTATGGAAAGGGGTGTGAATGGGGTGCCCAGTTTTCATAAATTCCCCAAAAATCAGGGGATGATGGGATTGCCTGGAGTCTGGGCATCCATGTGGACACATGAATTAGCTTTCATGGTGCCAAGTTTGAGGTTTCTAATGTGCAAATTGACAGAGCTATGGAAAGGGGTGTGAATGGGGTGCCCGATTTTCCTAAATTCCCCAAAAATCAGGGGATGATGGGACTGCCTTGAGTCTGGGCATGCATGTGTATCCCTGGATAAGCTGTCATGGTGGTGAGTTTGAGGTTTCTAACGTGCAAATTGACAGAGCTATGGAAAGGGGTGTGAATGGGGTGCCCGATTTTCATAAATTCCCCAAAAATCAGGGGATGATGGGACTGCCTTGAGTCTGGGTGTGCATGTGTATCCCTGGATAAGCTGTAATGGCGGCAAGTTTGAGGTTTTTAACGTGCAAATTGACGGAGCTATGGAAAGGAGTGTGAATGGGGTGCCCGATTTTCATAAATTCCCCAAAAATCAGGGGATGATGGGATTGCCTTGAGTCTTGGCGTGCGTGTGTATACCTCCATGAGGTGTCATGGTGCCGAACTTGAGGTTTCTAACTTTCACAGAAAAAAAGTTGTTTACTTTTTTAGCGTAATGCAAGCCTATGGGGGGGGAACGGAGCTCCGATCCGGATCCGGAGCTCTGAGCGGAGCAGAGCGGACATGGGCGGAGCGGGGACGGAGCGAAGCGGACCAATCCAAAAATCACGGATCTGGAAGTGAAGCAGAGCGGGGGTTCCGTGCACACCCCTAATCTACACATATGTGTGCGGGTACATTAAGAAATGCACTCAAATGCCACCGCAGAGGAGACAACAGCCTCCGGTAACAACGGAAGAGGATCCAATCCCACCCCACATCCAGTGCTTTAGAAGGCATGCCAATGCATTGATCATATCATATGCATTACCCCAAGCTTTCTCCAAGATACAACACCCCCTTTGTCACTTGTGCACAGATTCATAGGCCTTAGCTGGACCTACCTGCTATCCCGTGATGGAGGAGTGAAGATCTCGCATTGTGTTTAGGGTGACCATATGAAAAGGAGGACAGGGCTCCTGTATCTTTAACAGTTGCATAGAAAAGAGAATTTCAGCAGGTGTCATTTGTATATATGGAGAACCTGGTGAAATTCCCACTTCATCACAACAGTTAAAGGTGCAGGAGCTATACTAGAGTGACCAGATTTAAAAGAGGGCAGAGCACCTGCAGCTTTAACTGTGGTGATGAAGAGGGAATCTCACCAGGTTCTCCATATATACAAATGACACCTGCTGAAATTTCCTTTTCAATACAACTGTTAAAGATACAGGAGCCCTGTCCTCCTTTTCATAGGGTCGCCCTAATTGTGTTTAACACAAAATCCCTCATTTGTCTACACGTGACACATGACGACCTCAGCAGGAGAGGCGTCACATCCGCCATTTTTTTTAAAGGACCAGCAGTGCATGAACACTCGTGTGCTAAAGGTAAGTGGTTTTTAAAAAAATTAAATTATTTTCCCGGCTCCTCCCCCTACCCTGATGGGTGCAACACTCCTGAGGAGCTCTGCGCCCCGTGCGCAGCTTCCGGCTCCACGTGAATAATCTCATGGAGCTGGGTCAACCTGCGGCACCTGGCCACACGTTCTGCAGTCTCAGGCTCAGTGGGAAAACTGGGGCCAAAGGGAAGGGCTATATCCCAGGGCAAGGGAGGGCTGATCAAAGCCCTATGAAGAGAGACTGAAACAACTGGGCATGTTTAGCCTGGAGAAGAGAAGATTGAGGGGAGACACGATAGCACTCTTCAAAGACCTAAAAGGTTGTCACACAGAGGAGGGCCAGGATCTCTTCTCGATCCTCCCAGAGTGCAGGACACGGAAGAACGGGCTCAAGTTAAAGGAAGCCAGATTCCAGCTGGACATCAGGAAAAACTTCCTGACTATTAGAGCAGTACGACAATGGAATCAGTTGCCTAGGGAGGTTGTGGGCTCTACCATACTAGAGGCATTTAAGAGGCAGCTGGACAACCATCTGTCAGGTATGCTTTAGGGTGGATTCCTGCACTGAGCAGGGGGCTGGACTTGATGGCCTTATAGGCCCCCTCCAACTCTACTATTCTATGACTCTATGATTCATGTGGATGCACAGGGATGATCCCAGGTTTCGCTCCAGGATAAAACCCCATCTAGCTATGTCCAGAGTCAGCCAGGCTCTAATGTTATACAACCAGGTAGGAGGGTCCTTATAAGCCCGGAGCTCAGCCCACAAATGCAAACAGTGTTGGCACAACACAGAATTCCATCAAGCCAAAAAGAACTGGATTGCCCACTGATGTAACCTGGGTCATTATGCAACTATCTTCACTTAGCCCACTCATGGATGGCCTTTGCTTTTATTTCTTTACATTTATACCCTGCCTTTTCCTCCAGGGAGCCCAGGGTGGCTTACATAAGCCTCCTCTCTATTTTTCCTTACAACAACCCTGTGAGGTAGGTCAGCCTGAGAGTCACTGACTGGCCCAATGTCACCCAGGGAGCTTCATGGACTAGGAGAGGAAGACAGAGCTCAAGGGCATGTCTACACCATATGGTGTAGAGGGAGGGAGGTTGGACAATCCCAGACTTACATGCTTCTTGGATCATCACAGGATTTCTAGATGCAGCGCATGAAATCGTGGGAGGAAGAGGACACCACAGCCATCTTTTTTTATATATATCAGAAAAGAGCACAGGAGCGCTCCACTGAAAAAGTATATAATACACATACATATATATTCCTGCTTCCTCCGCCCCACCTCCAGGTCCTGGCTCCTCGCAGTTACTCTAGTCCAGTCTATTCCATATTGCATGGGTGTTAAATGTGCCTAGAAATGTCAGAGAAATCTGTTTGAGGGGTGGAGTTCGAAGAGTTTTCCAAGGCTCAACTTCTCCCCAAATTTTTATTTATTTATTTATTTATTTATTTATTACATTTTTATACCGCCCAATAGCCGAAGCTCTCTGGGCGGTTCACAAAAATTAAAACCACAGTAAAACACCCAACAGGTTAAAACACAATTACGAAATACAGTATAAAAAGCGCAACCAGGATAAAACCACACAGCAAAGTTGATATAAGATTAAAATACAGAGTTAAAACAGTAAAATTTAAATTTAAGTTAAAATTAAGTGTTAAAATACTGAGTGAATAAAAAGGTCTTCAGCTGGCGACGAAAGCAGTACAGTGTAGGCGCCAGGCGGACCTCTCTGGGGAGCTCGTTCCACAACCGGGGTGCCACAGCGGAAATTTTGATCCAGTTCCTGCTCCGGTGCCCGACTTGATCTGCACTGAGTTGGGCCCTGCCCTCTTTTGTTTCTAGTCACTCTAATATAGTTCCCGCAGCTTTAACTGTTGTGATGAAGAGGGAATTTCACCAGGTGCTGCATGCATACAACAACAACAACAACAACAATAATTCTTACCTGCCTCTCCATCCTGATCAAGGCAGGGGACAACAGTAAGTATAAAATACATAAAATACTGATTAAAAACATAATATACAGTACATTGTTAAAACGTCCTAAAAACATCCCCCCAAAAATCCTAAAAGCATCCTAAAATTCCACTGGAAGTGATCAGTCTTTATAGCTTTCTTAAATGCTAAAAGACTGTTAAGTTAACGAATCTCCTCCAGCAGGCCATTCCACAGTCTGGGAGCAGCAGAGGAAAAGGTTCTCTGGGTAATCCCTGTCAGCCTAGTTTTGGCTGGCTGAAGGAAATTCTTCCCAGAGGACCTTAGTGTGTGGGGTGGATTGTACGGGAGAAGGCGATCCTGCAGGTAGCCTAGACCCAAACCATGTAGGGCTTTAAAGGTGATAACCAACACTTTATATGTCACCCGGAAACTAATTGGCAGCCAGTGAAGAGGTTTTAAAAATGGTGTAATGTGGTCACCCCTAGGTGTACTGGTTGTAAGGAAGGGGTAAAATCATACTTGGAATGGCTGTTTTAAAAATGTTAAAATGTTTTATTGTTATGGTTTTTAGGAGCGGAACAGATAAGCGCCAGCTGCATGGGGGCGTTCTGGTACATCCTGGAACCGCTTGGGGCAAGGCCGACCGGCCTTGAGCGAAAATTAACGTCTGAGGGGAAGGTGTGAAAGATCTTCGAAGGGGAGGGGGAAGGAGCAGGGAAAAGTATCTATAAAGAGTTTGCTTTTGAAAAGGGGCTTTTGTCCTGAGCTGGGTGATCTCATGGCTGGGTGAAGTATGGTTCTACAACTTAGTTTTTAGTTTGCTTGGTTATTATTATTATTATTATTTATTTATATAGCACCATCAATGTACATGGTGCTGTACAGAGTAAAACAGTAAATAGCAAGGCCCTGCCGCATAGGCTTACAATCTTTGGGTTCTTTTCTGTATCCGCATGTTTTATCAGTTTCAATGCTAATCCTGTATTTCCTACCCTTATCCTGAATAAAATTGGGCTTAACCCTCCAAACTGGGAGCTGTGTGCGTTTGTTCCGGGGATCTGTGCAAAATCCAGTGGAGAAGCCAGTTTTGCTGGGGCGTGCTTCCTTTACACCGGTGACCAGCCTGGCTGCCATATTTTGAACTAGTTGACGTTTCTGGACTAGGCACAAAGGTAGCCCTATGTAGAGCACATTGCAGAAGTTGAGTCTCGTAGTTACCAGCGCGTGCACAACCGTCTTTAGGTCTTCCGACTCTAGGAAGGGGCACAGCTGGCATATCAGCCGAAGCTGATAGTAGGCACTCCTGGCCATCATACAAATGACACCTCCTGAAATTCCCTTTTCGGCACAACTGATGTTGTGCTGAAAAAGCCCTGTGCTGCTTTTCATATGGTCACCCTATTCCCAAGCCATCACTAGGTGGCAATGGTGAGAAAAAGGAGGCGGAACAATAGCAGTGGGTGGCGGAGGGCATTGATGGTGTCTTGCTCAAGGACCATCAAAAACCTCGACGCAGCGCTGTCTGTCTGCAGGGCTGGTGCTAGATTATTTTGCGCCCTAGGCAGGTGAGCTGCTTTCACCCACCCACCCCCACCCCAGCGCACCTGGGCGCGGGGTGCCATCTCGCCTGCCCAGCCGAAGCGAAGCCAGGACGCTGGGGTGGGGGGGCGGGGGGCATGGCTTTAGAAAGGCGCACCCAGCCGGAAGCCACTCTGGGAGAGCTACTTCCAGGCACGCTATTGCGAAGCCAGGATGCTGGAGTGGGGGTGGGGGGGCATGGCTTCACTTCGGCTGGGTGGGCGCCCAGCCGAAGTGAAGCCAGGATGCTGGAGCGGAGGGACGGGTTGCTTCGGAACGGCGTACCCGGAAGCCGCCCTCTCAGAGCGCTGTGGGAGAGCGGCTTCCGGGTGTGACGTTTGGCGCCCCCTTACCTTGGCACTCTAGGCGGCCACCTAAGTGGCCTCTATGGTAGCGCCAGCCCTGTCTGTCTGCTTGCTATTGCAGCTGCTTCTCAGCCTTAGAGGTGCCCTGACACCTACAGCAGACTCCCAGGCCTGCTTACTCAGAAATAAACCCCATTGAGTTCAGTAAGACTTACTCCCAGGGAAATGTGCATGGGATTGCAGCCATACGCATTTAACAACTTCACTAAAGTTGGAAAGCATACAAGCTGCAAATAAAAAGGAAATTAAAAGAAAGGTAACTCATTACAGAAGCAATAGTTCAAGGATGAAGAAATTGATTGTTATGACAAATCTAGAGTCTCTGAGACACTATTAATCTAACATAAAATATCGAAGGGAAAATAATGACATTAAATGAGGAAATAAACATTTAAAAGATTATTAAGAAGTCTAAACCTAATTTAAATCTATGCTTAAAACATCCTTATGAAGCTGTAATAATTAGCAATTAAAATAACCCATTAAAAAAGAGGGATCCAACTGCATTAAAATGATTTTTAAAACAATAATAATTGGTCAAAGTCATTCAAAGTTATCAAGATGACAGCTGTTGGGATTATACTCCAAAACAGTCGATCTTGCCCAGTTTCAGGGTGAACTGATCAACCATTGCCCTGATCAATATGCATAGGCCAGAATCACAAATGAATGATTTAGAATTTGTGATGGGAAGCTACCCGATCAAAATTGACTGAGAACCGAACATCTGCATCCACAACTATTACCAGCATAGACATCAAAGGGTTTTTGAAGGGGTCTTGATGTTAAGTGTGGGGCAGAGTTTTGAAATGCACATGCTTCATGAACGTCTTCTTCATAACTGCTAACCAGTTTAAAAACACAATTGGTTTGAGCTTGCTTTAAGACATAGCCATCTTTCTTTTTTTTCTTCTCCTCTCATAGGACTCTTGTGAGAAGCTGTAAGTGTGTTGCTTTAGCTTCAAAACAAGGTATTAGCAAAGATCAGAGGTCACACCCAGTGAGGCCAAGCCTCCTCATCAAACACAAGCTAAGCACAGGCAGTGTGAATATAACCACTGGTGACACAGAGACAGGAAGTATCTCTGACCCTGAATGAATCATCTGCCTTCACCACATAGCACCATTTCATAGCCTCACCAGCACATCAGGAATCGGTGACCTTGTCCCTGCATGGGGAAGCCTCACCATAGAACCAAAGTGTCAAAAAGTCAGTCTGAGTGAACAAACACTGCTTCTTTCTCCCACACCTTGCGTGGCCTTCTGAATAACATAACTGCTTAGGAGGCCAACGATTCTCTCAACCCCAGATGCAAGACTTTAGAGCTCTGACGGTGAATTACAGCATCAGACTTTGACTGAAAGGGCAGAACAGTTTGCTTCAGTGCTGAGACATCCTCTGAAAGGTTCCTTCGTTCATTTATTGGAGGGCAACCTACACTTCGATAAGAAGATGCACTTCCTTGAAACCCACGTAGGGATGGACACATCCATCTGTTTGCAGTCTGTGTCAGCTTCATGCATGTTCTTCCCACAAAAGTAAAAAGAGTAGCAACAAATAAAACCGTACAACATCATAACAGCAGGTTAAGTCAGCATCAGGACAGAGTACTAAAGCAGTTCTAAAAATTCCTTGGGGAATATTATTATTATTATTATTATTATTATTATTATTATTATTATTATTATTTTATATAGCACCATCAATGTACATGGTGCTGTACAGAGTAAAACAGTAAATAGCAAGACTCTGCCGCATAGGCTTACAATCTAATAAAATCATAGTAAAACAATGAGGAGGGGAAGAGAATGCAAACAGGCACAGGGTAGGGTAAGCAGGTACAGGGTAGGGTAAAACTAACAGTATAAAGTCTGCACAACATCAAGTTTTAAAAGCTTTAGGAAAAAGAAAAGTTTTTAGTTGAGCTTTAAAAGCTGCGATTGAACTTGTAGTTCTCAAATGTTCTGGAAGAGCGTTCCAGGCGTAAGGGGCAGTAGAAGAAAATGGACGGAGCCGAGCAAGGGAAGTAGAGGCCCTTGGGCAGGCGAGAAACATGGCATCAGAGGAGCGAAGAGCACGAGCGGGGCAATAGTGTGAGATGAGAGAGGAGAGATAAGAAGGAGCTAGACCGTGAAAAGCTTTGAAGGTTAACAGGAGAAGTTTATAGTGGATTCTGAAGTGAATTGGAAGCCAATGAAGAGATTTCAGAAGCGGAGTGCTGAAAAGACCTTAACCAAGGCAACTGGTGAGTCTCTCTGGGAGAGCATTCCACAAATGTGGTGCCACTGTTGAAAAGGTCCTCTCTCTTATAGCCACCCACCTCACCTCCTCTGGTGGGAGCAAATAATAATACCGTATTTCTTTGATTCTAAGACTCCATCGATTGTAAGACGCACACTAATTTCAGTACCACCAACAGAAAAAAAAAGCCTTGATTCTAAGAATAATAATCGCACCCGCGATTCTAAGACCATTTTTAAAGATGTTTATATGGGGAATAAAGTGTGTCTTAGAATTGAAGAAATATGGTAATAATAATAATAATAATAATAATAATAATAATAATAATAATCAACAGCATCAAACAACCTACACCGTGCTCTTCGTTCCTCTGATGCCATGTTTCTCGCCTGCCCAAGGGCCTCTACTTCCCTTGCTCGGCTTCGTCCATTTTCGTCTGCTGCCCCTTACGCCTGGAACGCTCTTCCAGAACATTTGAGAACTACAAGTTCAACCGCAGCTTTTAAAGCTCAACTAAAAACTTTTCTTTTTCCTAAAGCTTTTAAAACTTGATGTTGTGCAGACTTCTACTGTTACTTTCTACTGTTAGTTTTACCCTACCCTGTGCCTGCTTACCCTACCCTGTACCTGTTGGCATTCTCTTCCCCTCCTTATTGTTTTACTATGATTTTATTAGATTGTAAGCCTATGCGGCAGGGTCTTGCTATTTACTGTTTTACTCTGTCCAGCACCATGTACATTGATGGTGCTATATAAATAAATAATAATAATAATAATAATAATAATAATAATAATAATAATATACACACACCCAAAACAATATGGGGACAGAATAATTCATATTGACAAGACAATACCTTGCAACTGATCAGACATAACAGTTAAAGACAAAAAAGAAAACACACATACCTCATTGATGTAACGATACCTAATGTCATAGAAAAGGAAGAGGAGAAGAGAGAGAAATAAACACCACTAAAGGTTACAATTATCCTGTTAGTCATATCAGTCACTGGCATCGTATCAAAAAACTATACAGAAAACCTTCAGAAACTGGGCCTACCAAAATGTATCTACACCAACATCTAGAAAGCAGTCATACTGAAAACATGGGCCTTAGCGAGAACAGGCGAAATCCTGGGGCAAACCCTGGGATTGTCCCTGTGTGTCCACATGTCACACAGGGGATCCTGGGATCAGGGAGAGATGATCCCTCCCTTGCCCCGGGATCTCACCCTCCCCTTTCAGCCTGCTCTTTCCATGGTCCCGGGCTAAGCCTGAGACTGTGGAATTTGTGGCCCACTGCCGCAGTTTGACCCAGCTCCGTGCGAGGAATCACGCACAGGGTGCAGCGCTCCACAGGAGCACTGCGCCCATCGGGGGTAGTGTGGAAGCAGTGGGAAAAGTAATTTTTTAAAAAAAAAAAACTTAACTTTAGCGCAAGAGCATTCGTGTGCTCCTTCCTCTTTAAAAAAAATGGCGGGCGCGACAACTCTCCTCCTGAGGTCATCGCAACCCACATGTAAATGGAGGAGGGATCTCAATAATGCGAGTTCTTCTCTCCTCTGTCATGGACTATGATGTGGGCCTAGCAAAGGCCAACATCAATTGCTAGGAAATTCCTGAAACAGTAAAAGTCAGCGTGACCTGGCAAAACTTCAACTTGACTTTGTTCTTACTTTTACACTGTTAGTTTTATTGTCCCCTGTGCCTATTTGGTGCATTCTCTTCCCTCTCTTATTGTTTTATTATGATTTTATTAGAAGGTAAGCCTATGTGGCAGGGTGTTGCTGTGTTATTCTTTTACTGTGCACAGCACCATGTAAACTGATAATAATATCTGTCATGTCTGTCTAGAAAAAACACCATGAGTGAGAAAAAG
Source organism: Elgaria multicarinata webbii (assembly GCF_023053635.1). NCBI lineage: Eukaryota > Metazoa > Chordata > Lepidosauria > Squamata > Anguidae > Elgaria > Elgaria multicarinata. Next base: position 16,153,600 of record NC_086185.1, on the reverse strand, counting down.
GATGACAATACTAATAACAACAACAACAACAATGTTTAGTACAGAACCCCATTTTGAATAAATCAGCAAACCAGTGTTGGTAGCTGCAACGCCACCACCTCACACACAAGGCTTTAACGCGCACACCTGCCTCAGGCTAAGCACCAACACTTAAATACCTGAGGAAGGGGTAAAAAGAAACCCATAACCTTTCCCTTGTAGCAGAGGGGAAAGCTAAGGAGCTTTGGAAAAGGCTTTTCTGTGAATATAGCAGGCTGAAGGTTTGATGTAATGTGTTTCTTTATGAACCAATAGAGCAGGAGACACAGACACAAACTGACATGTGGTTTTATGGTAGCAAAATAAAGAAAATGTTTCTTGTAGTTTACAGTTCTTAGTTCCTTCAAATTCTATTCAACTCCTGCCTATTCTTAAGAATACTGGTAGAAACAAATGTAATAATAACCATCTTTAGTCCTTATGATCTTATTTTCACTCACTCCTCACGCAATTCCTGACAAGAAATCACTCAGCTAAACACATCTATCCTCCAAACCCAATCACCAACCGAACCCCTCAAACCACTCAGCTCCCCCATATATATAGACTCCTCCCCCTTTCCACAGCATCACCAGCCACACCCACTCCGTCCAACATTCCGCACTCCCTAGACATACTCACACAGACATACCTAAGGGAATAGAAAGGTGGGTAATGCCACAGTAGCCCTTTTCTCAAGCCAGTGAATTTCCTAATCCCCACCCCAGACTGTGCATGCAAGACAATATACCATTTGGAGTGCTCCATGTACCCCTGCATTCATGTGAAGCCCATCCTGATGGAGGGCCACACCATTGTCACCCCACGTTTCCCTTTTTAGCCTTTGAGAACAATACCTCAGTATGCTTATCTCATAAATGCAGCTAGCAAAGGGTGTTAGGAACTTGCTTTGAAAATTCATAAGTGATCTCTTCTTCACTTATCTTGCATAGTGGAGTAACAGCAATGCTACTTTTATTGAAATCCAAAATAATAATGAAAAAGTGCTAAGTGTGATAATACTATTTTATTTTTATTTTTTTTAAAGAATGCTGTAAAGGTTATCATTCTTTAGTAAATGGATTGGGAGTTGATTTGTTATTTTAGATGGTAAAGCTTCGTGTTCATTGAAAAACCTATAACTGCAAATGTGCCTTGAGGGAGGAAAACCCAGAGGTTTTAATACTAATAATCTTTTGAATTGCTATATTCTTTTGTATATGAAGTTCTCAGATACTATTTTTAATGCACTATAGGAGTAAGCTGTGTAAAACTCCCACTTTTAAATATATATATATATATATATATATATATATATATATATATATATAGTTAGCTATCTAGGACTTCACTGTTGTCCAGTTTCATGTATAGCTAGATTAAAATGTTCAAAGAATAGCAAGACAATAACCTTCTTTTCCCCAGCATCTGTATTACAAGTAGAAATTCAACAGGCAATCCCAGCATGGAAATGTAACGATGGATAAAGCTTCTCCTGTTAGTTTTCTATCTGTTGTGTCACTGTTAAATCTGTTGTAGTGTAGTGGTCAAATAGTCAAACTAGGGGCATGGCTAGAAGAGGGGGGCTGAGAGGGTGATCTCGTGATTTTATGATCATGAGATCAACTCCCTCGTCTACATGTGGTGCACGATGTCCCAGGAGGAAGAGGTTGCCATTTTGTTTTGTGTTTTAAAAACCCAAAAAGTGTTTAAAACCAAAAAAAACCTCGTGCTACCCCACGATGGCAGGCCACATGTCCTGCAGTCTCGGGATCATCCTGAAACCACAGGAAAAAATCAAAATTGAAGGGTAGGGTGATATTTTATTTATTTATTTATTTATTTATTTATTTATTACATTTTTATACCGCCCAATAGCCGAAGCTCTCTGGGCGGTTCACAAAAATTAAAACCATAATAAAACATCCAACAGGTTAAAAACACAAATACAAAATACAGTATAAAAAGCACAACCAGGATAAAACCATACATCAAAATTGATGTAAGATTAAAATACAGAGTTAGAACAGTAAAATTTAAATTTAAGTTAAAATTAAGTGTTAAAATACTGAGAGAATAAAACGGTCTTCAGCTGGCGATGAAAAGAGTACAGTGTAGGTGCCAGGCAGACCTCTCTGGGGAGCTCGTTCCACAGCCGGGCTGCCACAGCAGAGAAAGCCCTCCTCCTAGTAGCCACCTGCCTCACTTCCTTTGGCAGGGGCTCATGGAGAAGGAACCCTGTGGGTGATCTTAAGGTCCGGGCAGGTACATATGGGAGGAGGCGTTCCTTCAAATAACCTGTCACCAAACTATTTAGGGTTTTGAATGTCAATACCAGCACTTTGAATCAGGCCCGGACCTGGATTGGCAGCCAATGAAGTTGTAAAAGGACTGGCATAATGTGATCTTGCCGGCCAGTCCCATAATCCTGGGGAAAGGGAAGGATCATCCCTCCCTGCTCCTGGGATCTCCTGTGCATCATGTGGACGCACAGGGACGATCCCAGGATGATCCCTGGGATATCGCCCAATCTACCCATGCCCTAGGACTGGGGATAGACAAGGTTCAAATCTTCACTGAGCCATGAAGTGGCAGTCTAACCTACCTTACAGGGTTGTTGCAAGGATAAAATGAGAGGTTCGAACCATGTATGCCACACAGACCTCTTTGGAAACCAGTGGTTTCTCAAATGCATCGCTACTGGTCAGGACAGTGAATAAAGTCAGGAGAGTGGAATATTCCTGTAAAAATATATCAGCAGCCGTCCTTCCAGACAATGTGCATATCCAATCCACACACACACAATCTCACAAGAGTGTGATTAAATGTAAAATCATCAAAGTGCCCCCCTCCCCAAAGTGGAACAGAATGCATAAACACATCTAGGATAAGCAGAAGTCAAACTGTTGTCATGACATTTAATTTTTTTCCCCTCAAAAGTGTGGCGGGGAGAGAAATCTCCTGCAACAAGGGGACAAAACTAAATTAAAAACCAGATGGATCAAAGATGTGATTGTATCTTTGGATTACGGGAAAGGGAAGAAGGGGAGCCACACATTTCATTAGAAGCAAATCAGGAACACAAAAGCCAGGAAATTAGACACGAAGAGCAGAGACAGGCTCATCATAATAGAATTAATTAAAATATCAGGACCTGGAGTTATTTGGGGTCCCACCGGCAGCCACACAGGGCTTTTGAACCAAACGCTTCATTAACACGTCAGAACCTCCCACAATGCACACTTCAGCAGAGGAGCACCTTCTTTTGTGCTGTATGAGGAGCTGAGGAAGCAGTGGATTTTTCTGAGCTCATCTTTAATAGGTTGTTGGAAGGAGGACAGCATGAAACATTTGCCAATGCTGAATTTACACCCACACAGATTCCATATGCTTATACACTCACACATGCACGCACACACATGGTCCTGCTTCCGCTTTTTCCCCTGTTTTGCTTTCTTTTCTATTTCAAGACATCCCCAGATTCTCCAACCAGAACTGAAAAGTTCTGGATTTTTGGCCAGTTTCCTAGCGAGATTGCAAGGGATCGTACAAAGAAGAAACCGGGCCAGGGCCGGCCCTACAATGAGGTAGAGTAAAGCGGCTTCCTCAGGCAGCAGATGCTGAGGGACATGAGATAGAGCTCTATGTGGGCCTGCTCTGCACCCCCTAAGATGCTTTCAAGTACAGTGGAAGATGCTGACCAATCAGCAGCAGTGAAGTAAAGTTCTCTGTCAGCCTGGTCAGCTTTTGTACATGGGATGGGAAGTATGGGGTGGGTGGGAAGGCTCCATTCTGTATTTTGCCGAAGGCAGCAAAATATTTGGGGCCAGGCCTGAAGTGGGGTACAAGTAGGGACATATGGGACTTTCAGATTTGGTCACAAAACATGTGAGAATGCCTCTTTTGAAGCCCAAAACAAGAATTCCGAACACGTGTTCATATTCACCTCATTCCCAATTCCCAGTTCAATTTGCACAGATATCACAATTGACACAAATGTCCTTTATACACTGAATTAGCCCTGCGTAATTCTATGAAGGAAACTTGGGAAAAATTTGGGGGAACCCATGCAAATCTCCCATTCGCTCGCTGCTCGGTTTGTGCAAATTTCCCATTCACACAGAGCATGCAGGAATCACAAACGTGGACAGGAATCAGGCCTAAGGCAAGCAGTGATACGATGTTTGGCAAAGCCTAGCAATCTCGAACATGGGTGCGAATGGTGGAAACTACAAGATATCATTGGGTAACATCAGAAGGCAGTTCTTGCAGGGATGGCTGAAACTATCCAGCTTGCTTTCTCATGCACTTGAGGAGTTGTTCTACATTTCTAATTCTTTCTCTCCCAAATATCAAGAGTTTTGGAAATTTTGATACATTTTAGTGTTGTGCTGGAAATTTTTCCCAGATTTTTTTTTTTTTAAAAAAAAAACCATTACCATTCAATTCTGCAAAAATGAAATAATTTTCAAAAAGAAATTGAAAACAGACCAACATTTTGGGGAAATTCTCATGGGCTGGGTTTTGTGCTTACCTTATTTGTGAGGTGGTTGAAGAACACACATAAGTGTATCTCATTGGGCTGTCATCTTTCTGGCAGCCTGTAGCCCCCTAGGCTTCCCTCATTTCAATTAAAGCCCAGAAGAAGACATCATGAGGTAACTCCTCCAAGAGGGCATTCGCACAGGCAACCAAAGGAATTTCTATACCTTGCCTTATCTTGGGCATCACCCCGGGATCACCCACATGATGCCCAGGGGATCCCAGGGGTAGGGATGGATGATCTCTCCATTTCCTCGGGATTACTGGGATGGCTTTTAGCCCAATTTTTCCTGTGGTTTCAGGACATCCCGAGACCATGGGAGGTGTAGGCTGCCATCCCGGTTTACTCATGAGGAACCAGGAACAGGGCATGGACTCCATGCACATCGGTGATATGGTGTGGGGAGCAGGATCATTTTTTAAAAAACCTAATCTTTTCTTGGACCACTTGTGAACTCATCTTCAATAATAATAATAATAATAATAATAATAATAATAATAATAATGGTTGGCACGATGTCCTCCTTCCTCCCAGGACATTGCGCTCCATGTGTCGACTGAGGGGGAGGATCTTGAGATCAGCATATCGCGAGATCCTCCCCCCTCTGCTGGGAGGTATAGACATGCCCCAAGAGGCTGCAGAGCAGTTGAGAAGTGTGTGATAGAAACACACACACACACACACACACTGTTCTCAGCTACCTTGCAGTGATTAAATAGGCTCCAAAACACCAGGAAAGGAAATCCAAAATAAATAATAGAAAGCCCTGAGAATGAGGTAGGGAAACAGAAACCTCTTCCATAGGGTTTCAGAACATTGGAGGACAGATGTTAGTGTAGCACTAGCTCCGCCTCTTTCCTAGAACTGAACTCAACACTGCTCCCTCACTCCTGTTACAGGGCCTTCAGGGAAATAGTAGCATTAAGCATCAGCGTTAGAGAAAAGATTTATTCACAATAAGCCCTCAGAAATGTTGTAAACCGCCCAGAGAGCTCCGGCTGTGGGGCGGTATATAAATGTAAATAAATAAATAAATAAATAAATAAATAAATAAATTCAACATTTGGAAGGCCACTTCGCAGATTTTTTTCCCGAGTGGGTGTGGCTGGGTGTGTAGTGGCTGCCTTCCCCCTTCCCCAGCCACAAAGCCCTGGAACAAGGCCAGGTGTGAGCATTGTGGAGGGTACAAAATGGCAGAGTTGATGCTGTTATCACTTGCTTGGGTTGTTGTCACAGGTGGGTAGAAGTGTGTTTTCTCCCTTTAACACCAAACAAAACCTCTCCTTTTTTTTCCCACCACCTGTGGTGGCAGCCATTTTTGCTGAACTTCTCAAGGAGCAGCACCATTCTAGAGAATTCCATGGGTTGGTTTTTATTTCTTTTTAAGTAGCTCCTAGAAGGGGGGAAATGATCCATACTGCCAGCTGCCAGTTTTTGCTGCTGGTGGACATTTTTTTCCTCAGAATGCCCTAGAACTGTGCCATGTACATGATTTTTTTTTTTTTGAGGGTCATATTGCAGCTGTCTGCCAAAGCCCGAGGTTCAAATTAAAAAGCATGTTTAGTGAGAAATTATTACCTGGGACACATCATTACCCAACAGGCAAGATAGTTCATATGCTGACCTTATCTTGGTCATCGCACATCCCTACTTAAATCATTATCCTAATGTAAAATCTACCTCATGTCGCATTTTTTATATGTATAGTTGTTGTTTGTCAGGATAGGCAACCTTTGGGGGCACATGGGAACACTGGGCTATTTGAGAAACTGTCCTGGGGCCCACCAAAAATAGATGCTATGGAAGTATGGCTTACCAGACAAAAGTGGTAAGAGTTGTTTCCTGAATCAAAAACATGGGGAGAAACGCACCGAAATCAGGTGAAAAAAGGGAGAAGCAAATTCTCAGGATGCGGAACTTTTTATTTGTAGGTTAAAGAGCCCGACATGTTTTGGCCTGTATCTTTTCAAGGCCTTCTCCAGGGGATTGGAGGAAGATGTCTGCAAAAATCTTCTTATCAGCAGAATTTCTTTCTCAGGTTGTTAACAGCGCTATTAACAATCTAAGAAAGACATTCTGTTGATAAGAAGACTTTTGCAGACATCTTCCTACAACCCTCTGAAGAAGGCCATGAAAAGATACAGGCCGAAACGTGTCAGGCTCTTCAACCAACAAATGAAAAGTTCAGCATTCTGAGAATTTCCTTCTCCTTTTTTTCCCACAAGAGTTGTTCCCCCCTTTCTTTTTCTTGGGGGCTTTATGGGCTGTAGAAGAAAGCTCTGGCCTGCAGCCACCACCACCCATCTTCATTTCCTAAGAATGTTCTGAGCACATATGTGGTCCAGAGGGACTCATGGGAAATAAAGATGGCAGCAGTTTCAAGCCCTCACTTCACTTTGGAGAGTCCCAAGTGATGGTAAGAAAACGTGTTAATTAAAATAAAGTGTGACGGGTTGGGTTGAGTCCTAAGAAAGTCGTCCAAGGATGCACTAGAGCTCATAGGCCACGTATTGCCTATCCCTGGTGTATGCACTGATTCCTTCCTTCTTTATTTCTGAACAGAAAAAAAGCATCTGTTTTAAGGAATCTCATTTGCTCAGATACCTGGTTTTAGTTTTATTTTAAATCACCTTAGTGGAATTAGAGGAGATGAATGGCCCTGATCAGATGCTGCACTAGTCCAGAAATCCAAAATAGGCCCTGGCTTTTTTTTTAATGCTTTCCAAAGATTCAGGCCCCAACCTTGGTTGAAGATTAAGAGAGAAAAAGAGAGGAGAAAGTGAGGGATTTGCAGCCACTTATCTATAGGCTGGGTTTCTGTCTTTTTTATAAATTTCTTGGCAGAAAACGCTGATTGTTTTCATTGATCTTTGTAGCTCCTGGCTTAATTTTTCTCTCCCTTTCTTCAAGTCCTTTTCATACCGCCTTCCTAGTCTCTCTAATGGTGGCTAATCACAGCTTTGCATTGTGGCGAGTTGCTGACTTGTTCCCTTTTGTCAGCAACAGATTTCTCTCTGGGCTTTGTACCATTTAGATGCAAGCAAATGGTGGCCTGCTAAGGGCGGGATTTCTCCTACCAGGTACAAAGAGTCACGGAAGAGATTAAGAAATGGTGCAAGTCATTTGCTCCCTCTTTGGGAAAGGATAGATTTCATACACCGAGAAATTGCATCCCTTGCCAACTCTCTGAGCATCAAGGTTTTGTTCTCAACTTGTTAGACATGTAAAAGGCACCTTCTCATAATTTTACTCTGCCATTGTTTTGCTTCATTAGAAGTGGTCGAGGAATTCATTCAGTCAAGGTTTTTGTGTTTGTTTTAATGGCTTTACCCAACCGAATGTGACAAACTGAAAAAAGAATGCACATACAAATACATACAAAATTCTCTGCGTGTGTTTGCGGGGAAGGGAGGAAACCTTGTACAGAATAGGGACAGAATTAACTTAGCAGTAGGAAAATAAGAACCTTGATTAAATCAAGCTGATCAGAATTCCCCCATCCCCAATTCTCTTCCCAATATCTGAGCTCACACTCATTAGAGGAAACTTGCATTGTCTGTAGAGTTCCCAGACATGTACACATGTGCCTGGGTTAGGAACAAGCTTCCACATGCCTTAAAAGAGGTGAGTTTCTAAGAACCCCTGAATTGATTTCCAGCATGGATCAATATTTAGCCCAGGGCAGGATCTACACTACTGCTTTAAAATGGTTTATAACAGTAGTGACAACTGTTGGGGCCCAGGACACACTCCCTATACAGTCTTCAAAATGTTTTCAAAGTCTTATATCCTGCTTAGTGTAAATCTGGCCCTGGAAAGGAGTTCATAGCTTCCTTTTCCCTCACCCCCAGCAACCTGCCAGCCCCACAGTACCGTTAATGCCATCCCAATACTTCTCTTTCATTATTCGCAAGTAAGGGTGTCAGAGGAATCTATACCATACAGGGGGTATAGTTTGCCAAGATTTAGCAGCTCACACACACACACAGAGACTTCAACTCAGTTACCCATGAGCTGACCCCTCCTCAGCTTTGTCGCTGTGGACCCAAGTGGGGGAGAATCAAGCTACCAATAGAAGAAAGCAGGCCCAGTGAGGGCATGTAACCTGGACAGGACTGGAGGTTTCCCACCTCTGAGGTAAATCGATAGAAGATGGAAGCTACCACCACTGTGACCATTTTGAACCTGTTAAAGAATTGACCCCTCCCCATCAGAAAAAAGAACAGGGAACGGCCACCACACACATTTAGTACCTGTGGCTCTGGAAGCTAACATTGGCCGGGCAAATTTCACTCAGCCCTAAAGCCCCCACATACTGTCCCACCTGTTAGTATTGGCTCTTTTCAACAGGCATGGCTATAACGATTATCTGTTCAACCTGAGAAATAATACTCTTTCCTGGTTCTTGGCTTGTTTCAGTAGAGGCTAATGGTTTCAATTTAGGTGTGACTGTGCATCCATTCTGGGTTTCAATCAGGGCCTGCCAGAACTCTAAAGGAGCTCTCCAGGGTGCTAAACTCTACAGGAGCTCTCCAAGATTCAGGGGCCTAGAGAAGCTCTCCAAGATGCAAAACTCCAATGCAGCTATCCAAGGTGCTGAACCTTGCTCTCCCCCCCCCCCCCCTCACCACCACCAAGAAAAATAAACATTGGTTTCAGCACCTTGAATATCTTCTTTAAAATTCTGGCTGGTTCCATATGAAACAGAGGGCTTGTTCAGATGACACGCTAAGCTCTCCCACACTAGAGGTATTCAAGAGGTAGCTGGACAACCATCTGTCAGGGATGCTTTAGGGTGGATTCCTGCATTGAGCAGGGGGTTGGACTCGATGGCCTTGTAGGCCCCTTCCAACTCTGCTATTCTATGATTCTATGATTCTAAGCCATAGTTAGGCTGCTAACCCTTTTGCAGCAAATGATTAGTGAGAACATTTCATAGTGGTTATGTAGCCACCATGGTTAGAAATGGTTCACACGACACACTAAGTCATGGTTCACATGACACACTAAGCTATGACATTTAGGTCAAAATGCTTAACCACCTTGGTTTAGTGAGTCCTCTCATCAGGGCCCAAGAGTGGAATCACAGCCCCACTGAAATTGGAACCACCAGCCTCTACTGGCTTGTTTTAACTCTTGGCTTCTTTTGATTCCTGGCAAGCCGTCGTGATGTAAATACTCCATCAGGAAGACCAGAAGGGCTGTAGTCTTTACATCCACCTTCCCCAAGTTTGCACCCTCCAGAGGTTATAGACTACAACTCCAATGTTGGTTGGAGCGGATGGGAACTGGCAGCCAAAACATCTGGAAGGCACAAGCTTGGGAAATGCTGCTTTACATGAACACAAGCCAAAGCAAAGCAACTGCACACATTGCAGGAATTGTTCGGGTACACTGAAGTAGAGATAGACTATTGCAATGATTTGGCCCACCCGGATTAGCCATTGGTTCTCTTCAACAGGAGAAGTGAAAAAGGGTTCCTATTCAACCTGGGATTTTGCCCAGGGAATAATGCTCTTTCTTCGTTCTGTGCTTATTCTGGCTCTTGGCTTTTTCTGAATCCCAACTCCAACTCAATGACTCGATGCAGCTCCATTCCGGCACTCTCACATTGCAATCCTATATGTGTCTACTCCGAAGTTAGGACCCACTAGGTTCTATGGAGCATTTCCAGGTCAATGAGTATATCATTACAGCTTTAGTGCTACAGCACACCATAACCAACCAAGCACCCCTAAACAGGTGGCTAGAGCCACATTGTTGGTGTTGCCATACGTCCCGGAAAACCGGGAATGTCACGGTTTCCAAGCATTTCCAAAATGTCCCGGCCAGTCAGTCAAGACTCCCAGATTCCTGTTCCAGCCGGCCGGAGAAATTCCAACCTCCGAAATGGTGCCTTGAGCCTGCTCAGTGGAGTGTCAGTCTCCATATTGAAGTCTCCTCTAGCTTTTGAGAACTAGTGGAGAAATGTAATTTAGTGTCATTTTTTTTTCTGTTTGTTTGTTTAAACCCTTCTTTGCCTATTATTTATTTGCAGGTGCTTAAGTACTTTAGGATGCAGTCCTATGCATACTTACCTGGGAATAAGCCCTATTTAAGTTAATAGGATTTGTTTCTGAGTAGACACACATAAGATTGTCATGTAAGATAACTAAAGCTTAGATAGCTTGCTTGCTTTCCCTAGACCTTTACATATTGCTCAGTTTTTTTAAAAAAAAAAATCCTACCCCCCCCCCCGCCCCCTAAAAAAAAATTGTCCTGGTTTTGTGGATTCAGAATATGGCAACCCTACACTTAGTTAGCTAAGTAGGTGGCTTGAGCACATAGAGCAACCACTCTCATTTCCTACACAGTGTAACCCACAAGAAACAGTAGCTAATAATTGGGGAGTTAACAGTTTCAAATCAGGATTATGCATGTGGTTTGATGTGGACTTCACAAGTTATCATTGTTTCCCCCCACCCCCGGTAAAACTGACAGACAGGAATGTCTGCCTTGAAATCCAAGGCAAGAAGAGTCAAATGTACATCTGAAAATATGTGATGCGCCCTGCATGTGTCACAATGTTTACTGTCACTTCAAAACATATCCCCACCCACAGTTCTTCAGTGATAGCCTCTTGGAGCAGCTCCAGTTGGGATTGCTAATCACTGCTAAAGTCAATTAAATATCAACTATCATTGTGCAAATCATGAAATCCAATAAGATGAAGGTACGATAAAATGGAACCAGATGCTCATAAATAGCAATGATTTATATAGAGCACTAGTCTTCACCTAACCCCCTCTTTTTTTTTCTTTTTGCTTTTTTGCAGCCAAAATGTTTGATTTCCGGCTAAACTTGCCTTTGAATATAAAGATAGCCAGCCAATCATAATTTGAATATTCTAATGAGGATGCCGAGTCAACAGGTTGATACAATGAACTAGTCATTGTTTCCACTTCTGCTGTATGTTGATAGTTGTTGGGATCATACATCACAAATGAAGTGGACTTGATTTGTCTTACATGGGTCAAAACAGATTGGATTCCACAGCCAATACTTTGCTGGACAAGTTTGGATGTTAGGGCATAGTCAGTGAGCATTGGCAGTTGACAGGCCTTCAGGCAGTGAACATCTGGAGATGAACCAGTTGCACTTGACACAATGCAGCTGCAAAACTCCTGGGAAAGGCAAACATATATTGTGCAGGGGAATGCTATCATACTGCTTAAATGAAAGTACAAAACAACAGTTTATTGTTTTGGATGCAGATGAATTAAACATGTAACATTTTTGATACATAGGACTACAAAGCCAACTCTTGTTGAATGAGCTGGTGGAATGTTGTCTTGAGATGAGTGTTGGCTTGGATGAAGCTGAGTTCTGCACATATTGGTCCTCTTCAAAGGAATTTGTACCATTTGGTTATCAATGCACGTTGGTTGCATGGGGGAGTCTCTTCTTAATGTATCCGATGAAAAGGTCCCAGTAGGCAAACCATCTGTGGAAAACCAAGCATTTGCACCCTAGAATGAATCAGCATTGTAATATCTCTGCATTCCTCATGTTTCTTCATGTGAAGTTGAAAAATCCATTTTCTATAGTCATACAGGGAAAAGTGACTGAGATCATATCTGCCATATCTATGAAAATGAGCAACTTTATTTATTTAATGAAATACATGTACTTAAAAGCCCCTTGTGTTTACTTATATATTAGAGCCAACTCTTCCTCTGAGGAAGTGGCCAAGATATATGGCTGCAAGGCAATCTCCCATCTGGACAACTTTGAAGTCCTGATCTGCTTAGCTGCTGCAAGAGAACAGCACCATGTACCTTCAGACTATCACCTAAGCCATAATGCACTTTTAACAGAGCATACGTCTAGTGGAAAGTCTCCTTCCTTCCTTCCTTCCTTCCTTCCTTCCTTCCTTCCTTCCTTCCTTCCTTTCTTTTTTTGGCATGACTTGATGGATGGGGTTTGCCTACATTTAAGCTTGACTGATTCAATTCTCCCATTCAGATCGATTAGCAACTCCATTTTCATTTGTTTGTTTGCCTTCCCTTTGTAGCATGTGGCTTGGCTTGCTACCATCTGGTGCATTGATGCTCTGTAAGATCTGTTTGTGACACACCTGCTTTCTGCTTGCATGTGTTATATGGACTGAATTAAAGGGGTTTATCCATGGGTTGCAGTAGAGTCTCACATTTTGCCAAGCAGTTGGACTGCATGGTGTACATATCATTATTCAACCATTTTGTCCAGCTCAAGGTCCACCATCATCATTACGTTTATTTGAAGAGCAGGGTGGTTCAAAGAGAGAAATTAAGTAAGAAGGATGCCTTTCTGTTTGCTTTGCAATTTCCTAATTTAATAGCACAACTTAACCCAGAAAAGAGATCTGGCAGCCAAATAATACAAGCCTTTGACACTAATTACCATCCACAATGACATAAAGCATGACCAATTTTGCTTCTGCCCATTTCCAACCCACAGAGTTATTAAACTCTCCCAAAGCAGAGAGATTAGATTGAAAAGAGAGAGAAAGAGAGAGAGAGAGAGAGAGAGAGAGAGAGAGAGAGAGAGAGAATGAACGAACGACTCTTGGATTGCTAATGCAGCTGGTGGGACTAAACTTGGAAACAGAGGGATTTCGATTCACGTCGGCAGGAGCAGAGACGCAAACAAATGTTTAATTCCTGCATATATAAATTTATGGACTAAATGACTTTGAGGTTTACTGAAGGCTATGGTTAAATAGGTTGTGTGTTTACTGAGCAATGCAATGGCCACCTGTCATCCAATGACAATGATAGTTGAAGTAGTTCTCTCCTCTGCCAGAAACTATAATTCCAATTGAAGTCAAAATGGAGAAATGCTGAATACAGATTCAGCCGCACAAAGAGGCCAGTGCTAATCCCCAATACAAAAAAAGTAAGAAAAGACGGGATGTTTTATTGGATTTTATATGGAGGATAATTAAACAGTATTTCTTTACTTATAAAGCTGCACTGCATTGCCATCCCTGCTGAAATGTGTTTACCAGGAAAGTCTTGGATATTTTATAGCATTTTTTATGTTGAAAAGAAAATTGACTCTGTGTGTGTGTGTGTGTGTGTGTGTGAGAGAGAGAGAGAGAGAGAGAGAGAGAGAGAACAAGCACTGTTATTTGAATAGTGTGTGTGTGTGTGTATGTAGATTAAAATTGCCAAAGAAATATTTTAACTGAGAAAATAAACGTAAGGATTTTTTTAAAAAAACTCAACATAAATATGGATCAAGATGGATAAATAATACAGATCAGATGCAAAGAAATACTAGTAAGAAAGCAAAATCCTCTGAACAATTTGAGGGGCAGGAGGGAAGATGACAAGTCCCTTTTGCTTCTCATGAGACTGGTTGACTTTTTAGGTCCTGAAGAGGACTACATTCACAAATGCCTCCTTCCCACAAACACACACACACAGAGACACACACACACAGAGAGAGAGAGAGAGAGAGAGAGGTTTTGGTGACCAAGAGAGCCTTTATACTGATTGCGAACAAACAAACAAAACTTTTTGCAGGGCATGGCACTTAGGAGGATTTAAAGGATGCAGGGTTATCTATGCACAGCTACTCTGCTATACTAGTATATAGAGTGATGCTGGTCCGATCTAATGTAGACAGGAAGATGGGGAGGAGCCTTAGGTCAAGCCCAGCCACTGGTCTATCAAGCTCAGTATTCTCTGCACTCATGGAACACAACTCTTCAGAGTTTCAGTCAGAGGTCTTTCCCTGACCTACTTGGCCATGCTCAAGATGAGACCTGGGAACTTCTTCAAGCAAAGATTGTGCATTACCACTGAGCCACAGTGGCATGTGTACAGACCAAAGATGCAGATAATTAGGGATGTCAAAGAAATTGACAATGGAATCAAATGAATCCAGATTCCTATGGATCTCATCCATGGTTTCTACAGTAGACCAGCTTTTTTGAGTTGCATGAATTCCACGGACATGAAGATTATGGTTTGTTTCTGTTCGTTTTTCACTTCCCAGAATTTTAGATAAATTTCATCATAGGAAAATATGTAAAATAAAATAAAATAGTCACTGACTGAAAATGTGCCTTTACCCCATAGGCTAAAGCAGGAAAAAGGCTTATTTTGGGGAGATTTGCTCATTTTTGCAAGTACAAATTTGCACCAATGCGAATTGGTGCAGATTTGGGAAATTGGGGTGGGTGGGAACTGATTCCATCAATGAGTGAATGATGGGATGAATGGCCCTTGATAATCAATGAAACACAGATGGAACAGATTTTACAAAATCTACACCTCCCTACACAAAATTGAGGCAGACATTTGGGGGGAAATAGCACAAAAATCTGAAAAAGTTTTCATGCAAAAAGAAGGGGGGAAATGAAGTTCATAATCTGATATGGGCATGAAGACCAAACAAGCTGAAATTCATAGGAACACCTGGAGCTCACGCTTTGTTCATTCATGCAACCCTAGGAAGGACACCCCCTCCACTCACCTCATGCCACACCCAGGGTTTTCCATGGACTCCCTTAATATTCTTGGCTGCCAAGGCTCAATTTATTCAGGTGATAAGAAATCAAGCAACACACCACCTCATCTGAAAGAGCCCCCACCCCTGCGGGCTTGTGCAAAGTTGACCAGTCAAAAGTAGTAGGAAGAAAACACTGCAATTCTACCACATTTCCCATGCAAAGCGTCACACTGGCATATTAACGATGCCATTCATTACCCCCGAAACAGTTTCCGACACAGCGATAGCATCTCTTTTGGTACATTCCTTTCTAAATGCACATATGTAGCAGTGCATCAAATCGCCGGCTCAGGCCTTTCGTTCCACCAAAATCAATAACGTTGTTCTATAATACTGTTTTATATTAAGCTGATCGCTTCTTATCGGCTTTAGTAAGACATTAACCTCTTCTGAATGTAGCCACTCTTCAGCAGAACTCAAAAACAAGACGGAGGTTCTCACGGATAAAATATATTGAAGCGAATCTTTGAGAGCCAAACTATCCCACATCGTCCTTGTTGTTCACTGTGGGCAGCCCCAGTGGGAAAGTGATGAGCTAACCCTCTCAGTACGCTCGCTTGTGGCCAGCTTGGTTGGTTGCATTGGTCAATTTAAACAGTGGTTAGATGTTCTCTGGGCTAAATAATGAACCCCCATGAACTCTGACTTGCAGAGTTTTTAAAAATATATATATATAACCTGTTTTTTCGTTATAAAATAAACACAAATCCACATACACACACACCGAAAAAAATATTGTTTGCTATCTGTTTCCTTAATATAACACTAATTGGATGTTTTCTCTAATAAAACATTTTTGTACATATTAGTTGATGGGAAAACTCTGTTGCAAAACCTGGAAAAGTGAGATTTCAAAGGAAAACTCAATTTTGGCTCACATAGTGGTTCAAAAGAGCAGAATTAGGTAAGTTTGCATTAACATGTGAGCTGAATAAATTTCTCCCCAAACCCTAATGCAAGTTGCCATTCAACGATGTAGGAAAGTTACATTGCAACTATGAAGGAAAGTTTCCATTTCATCTATGTGCTGCTGGTAGTTGCTTCATTATGAAACTGTGTTGCGTTTTATAACTACAGTTGTTTATGGGAGGAGAAGAGAGAGAGAG
Organism: Elgaria multicarinata webbii; assembly: GCF_023053635.1. Classification (NCBI taxonomy): domain Eukaryota; kingdom Metazoa; phylum Chordata; class Lepidosauria; order Squamata; family Anguidae; genus Elgaria; species Elgaria multicarinata. The sequence continues at coordinate 16,137,394 of NC_086185.1, read as the reverse complement.
AGAGGGAGGGGGAGGGAGGGAGAGAGAGAGAGAGAGAGAGAGAGAGAGAGAGAGAGAGAGAGAGAGAGAGAGAGAGAGACTCTGACTATCTCATGAATTCATAGACCCCTCTCTCTCAACAGATGGTCCAACAGTTGTGAAGAAACTATTCATAACCTAAAAGTAGCATTGAAAAAGACAGTTTGTTCTCAATTTTCATGTAATTCTTAGCAAGGTGCTAATTTTGTAGCCACTGTCTCATTTCAAAAACCTTTTGGCTTACGTTGTGGCTCTAAAATATCCACACTTGAATGCAATTAGGTTATAAACTACGGCAAAAATGCCATAGGAGTGCATTTCTTCTTTTTTTCTTTTTTCTTTCTTTCCCAAACTTTATTTCAAAATAAGATAAAGTTACATTAATGACATTACAACAAGTATGGTGGTTGTTTCTTCATGATGAAAATACATACTTACATGAATATTTCAGGCTGAGTGGTTACATTGTCTGTATTGTATGAATACATTACCAATTCCAATTACAATCAAGATTCAATGGTTAGGATGAGTAAGCCATTACAGTTGGGTTTTAACATTATTTTAAACTGATGTGCATTTTAGTTTTGTTTCTATGTGTCCTGTTTCTTTGTAATGGCTTTTGCTACACAAATAAATAAGTTTGTAATTTGGAGTGGACGTCTTGTGAAACTTATCTACAGCATTCAAAAGAACCCACCTCCATTCCAATAGGTTGGGGGAAGAAAAAGAAAACCTCATCACTCAATTCTAAACCTCCTTTGGGTGGCTGCTAGCATTTTCCCCCTCCCCAAAGCCCCTGGGATTTATTTAGTTATGCATTCATTCATTATCAAATGCATATACTGCCGAACTGAAAATGACTCCAGGGCAGTTTACAATCATCATCCTCATCAAAACACCAAAATAATAAAATCAAAACCAAAGCAACAACTACAATAAAAAATATCAAATATTAAAATATCAATGTGTTAAATAAATACCAAAGAGCCAGTAGTAAAATTAATAACCAGAGCAATACATGTTGGAAGAGGAAAGTCTAAATCTGGTGCCTAAATGGGCTGGCGTTCCCACTCTTTTGGGGGGTCATCAGGCAGATTTGAAATTTTGAGAAAGCACTGTGAGTGCTCTCACAAAATGGCTGCCATGGGGGCATGCTTGCCTATTCATATAATGGCTGCCATTGGGGGGGGAAGCATGGCCAGTCACAAGACACACATTTACCAGAAGGCAAAACTAGTGAGAGCAAAAGAAAAGCAATTTGCCCAAGAACCTAAGTTCTTGAGCAGAGTTGAGGAACCACCACCACCACCCACCCCCGGATTCACTTCAAAAGGAACATTTAGTGACTGACAGCTCCCAGTACGACCAATGAAAAAATATTGTGGAACTATTCCACATTTCCAACCTTTCTATGGCAAAGAAAAAGACAGGTGAAGTGGTGGGAAAACCCAGGAGGGTTAGGAATGGAAGACAATTGTGTCTTAAATCCCCCAGCCCCATAAAAGTCTGTGCATTGCACAATAAAAGCTCCCTAAGACTTCTATTAGTTAATGTTGCTGGGGGGGGGACGTTTTCTGTTTGTTTGTTAGACTGGTGCTAGTTACGCAAATTATGTAAATTAAATAAATGCCTCCTAGTTTTAAGATGCATGGGAAATTATTGTGGATGCCCAGGAAAGGCACTGAGAATGGGGCAAAAGAGCTACATTGCAGCGCAGTATCAACACATGGATCTCCCTCCTCAACCAAGCCCTGTTGAACTTCAGTAAGAGGGCAGCTGTTTTCGCTTCCCTGGTCCCATATTCACCCCCAGCCTTTCTACAAAAGGAATCACGGCAACACTACTAGTCAAAGGCTCTTGCCCAGAACACCTCTGATTTGTTCATAAAAAATAAGATCCTCCGAGTCAGACCAAAGGCGCATTTAATTCAGCGTCCTGTTGCACATGGTAGCCAGCCAGTCCAGGACAGAAATGGGAGAAACATTTGTTGAATTAGAATCATAGAATAGTAGAGTTGGAAGGGGCCTATAAGTCCATTGAGTCCAACCCCCTGCTCAATGTAGGAATCCACCTTAAAGAATACCTGACAGATGGTTGTCCAGCTGCCACTTGAAGGCTTCTAGTGTGGGGAGCCCAAAACCTCCATAGGTAACTGGTTCCATTTTCTTACTGCTCTAACAGTCAGGAAGTTTTTCCTGATGTCCAGCCGGAAACTGGCTTCCTGCAACTTCAGCCCATTATTCTGTGTCCTGCACTCAGGGATGATCGAGAAGAGATCCTCTTCAAGTATTTGAATAGTGCCATCATGTCTCCCCTCCATCTTCTCTTCTACAGGCTAAACATTCCCAGTTCTTTCAGTCTTTCTTCATAGGGCTTTGTTTCCAGACCCCTGATCATCCTCATTGCCTGCCTCTGAACACGCTCCAGCTTGTCTGCATCCTTCTTGAAGTGTGGTGCCCAGAACTGGACACAATACTCAAGATGAGGCCTAACCAGGGCTGAATAGAGGGGAACCAGTACCTCATGCAATTTGGAAGCTATAGAATCATAGAATAGTAGAATGCAAATGGATCTAATTTTACACTTCTAAAAACCACTATACGAACCCAAACTGAGTTATTCTTCGAAATTTGCCCGTCTCTAAATTTTAGGGGGAAATGCATGCAAGAATAGATATATTGCAAGAAAAGTGCACAAAATGTAGATGGATTTTCATGCAAGCTTCTTTAAATAAATGGCCCAGGATGAATTGGATTTATGATGGGGGGGGGGGGGGGGAGAAAGAAATTAAGGCAGTTTCCATGCTACTGCTTTAAAATGGTAGTGACAACTGTTTGGGCCCAGGACACACTCCGTATACCATTTTCAAACCTTTTTCAAATTATTATTTCATGCTTGGTGTAGATCTGGCCTAAAAGACAGTAAAACTGACAGTTTTGTCCATTCTTAGTCCAGGACATCCTTCGCTATTTGCCTTCCAGGAACTGCACTTAATAGGGACTAGAGTCTCTAAAACCAGGTATTCCATGGCTCAGATCCATTCATAGACTTACCTTCAAAAACATGTCTAATCCCCTTTCAAAGCTATTGAAGCCAATGGCCATAACCACAACTTATGGCCAAGCTCCATCTCCTTAAACCAAACCTGCCAGCTTCATCTTGGACTTTAGGGTTATAGAAGGATTTCATTTTTTCTCACGGAACGTGCAAGCATGCCCCGTTTGAAGTGTCAAATGCTACCTTGAGGGCAAGCACATGTCCAGTAATTTTACTGGGCATGTGTTCATGTGCATTTCATCCCTGGTTCCTGGTTTGATTTGCAAATATTTTCTAATTTGCACAAATTCCCTCCATGGACTGAATCAGACCCAGTTTAGTCTACGGGGAAACTTGCGCACAGTCAGGGAAATTTGCACAAATCTCCCACTCGATAGCTGATCGATTTCCAGTCATCATCAAGTGATGCAGATATGCAAGAGTAAAATTATTAATGTTAATGTCCCCTGACAATAATAATGATTTTCCTATACACCTTTCTGCATCATGCATCAGATAGTGAAAAATGCAGCAGCTAGACTGCTGGCGGGTGCATCTTACAGAGACCACATAACACCGGTCTTAAAGGAACTGCACTGGCTGCATATACACTTCCAATTGGAATTCAAGGTCTTGGTAATGATGTTTAAAGCCCTAAATGGATTGGGACCTCGATACTTGAGGGAGCGCCTCTCCTTATATATGCCTGCCCGAGACTGAGATCTGTTGGAGGAGCCCTTCTCTGCATCCCACCAGCACAACACATACGCTAAGATGGGACAAGGGAGAGGGCTTTCTCTGTTGTGGCACTCCAACTGAGGAATGCCCTGCCTTTGGAGGCCCAACTGGTGCCTACACTGATTTTATTCCAGTGCTGAGTGAAAACATGACTTTTTAACAAAGCCTTCAATGGTTAAATTCACTAAGATGGTACATTGTTTTAATTGTTTTTACTGCTTTTAAATTATATATTGTTTTAACTTGGTTCATGGTTTAATTTGTTTTTAGCTGTGTATATTTACTATTTTATACTGTATGCTTTTATCTGTATGCCGACCTGAGTTCTTAATGATATAGGGCGGGATACAAATGTTTTAGATAAATAAATAAAGAACATAAGAACATAAGAAGCGTCATGCTGGATCAGACCAAGGGTCCATCTAGTCCAGCACTCTGTTCACACAGTGGCCAACCAGCCATCGGCCAGGGATGAGCAAGCAGGACATGGTGCAACAGCATCCTCCCACCCATGTTCCCCAGCAACTGGTGCACACAGGCTTACTGCCTCGAATACTGGGGATAGCACACAACCATCAGGGCTGGTAGCCTTTGATAGCCTTTGTCTCTAAGAATTTATCCAACCCCCTTTAAAAGCCATCCAGATTGTTGGCCATCACTACATCTTGTGGCAGTGAGTGCCATAAATTAACTATGCACTGTGTGAAGAAGTCCTTCCTTTTATTTGTCCTGGATCTCCCACCAATCAGCTTCATGGGATGACCCCACTGGGCTCTAGTATTTTGAGAGAGGGAGAAAAATGTCTCCCTATCCACATTCTCCATCCCATGCCTAATTTTGTACACCTCTATCATGTCTCCCCTTAGCCTCCTTTTTTCCAAGCTAAACAATCCCAGTTGATGTAACCTTCCCTCGTAGGGGAGATGCTCCAGGAGAGTGCAATGATTTGCTGCCTTAACTAGTCATTTCCCTCTCACACACGCTTAAAACGCAAGGCCAAGCTGCCATCACCAGTCTTATCCAAGCAGCTGGTAACAACTTATTATTGTCACTCCCTGATACTTCCCCACCAATTTTGACCAAATAACATCCTACAGTAGTGAGCTGTGCAGACTGATAATACTTTGGTTTGGGGGGGAGGCAGGCAGGGAGAGAGAGACAGGAAAACACGGGGGTATGGGTTGCATTTAATGTAGCAATTTCCTCTCGGTGAAAATTGGGGATAACTACATTTTTGCTGCCTGCTCACTTCTCCCATTTTATATGCCTCTTGCATCCCCATTTCGCTTTCACCAATTAAAGGGGGAAGGAGACCTTTAATCAGCTTTGCTACTCTTTCCTGAAGCAAAATAGGAAGGGAGGGGCAACACTGAGAAACCGCCATTCCTTCTCACCAGACACAAGAAAAGAAGAGAAGAACCTCCAGAATTTCAAGCTTTGTTTGAACACATTCTTTGCCTCCCTGCACCCCCCTCCAAAAAAAATCCCGTCTTCTCTCTTTGTACATTTGCCTTCCGTAAGGCCTTCTTGGAGGGTGAGTGTTTGACTACAGAGTAGGTCAGGGATAGCAGGCTGTGTGAAATAATGATGGGCAGGGTGGAGGAGGATGGATAACTTCATTGAGTATTTACGAGAACTCCACTGTGCAACTGATGAGTTCTTCCAAGTAGGTGCAAGAGGAATGAGGAATGAGAAATCTGATTTCATTGTTACTGCCAGCTACAGAATGAATCTGATACTCATCCTTGTTTTTTGTTGGGGGGGGGGGTTAATTCTGAATGATCTGATTTTGTTTCTGAAGAGGAATTAATGCATTAGGTATCAACAATTTGGTGTGTGTGTTTCTGTTTGTTTGTTTTGTTAAAAATCATTTTAACCTGCTTCCATATGTACCGTTAGAACAGACTAACAGACTCCCTTCAACATAGTCACAGCTTAAGGAGTCCAAATTCAAGAGATACCCAAGTAATTCTAGAAAATCCTATAGGGGTTTCCAACCTGGAATCATGTATTTTATGGAATCATAGAATCATAGAATAGCAGAGTTGGAAGGGGCCTACAAGGCCATCGGGTCCAACCCCCTGCTCAATGCAGGAATCCACCCTACAGCATCCCTGACAGATGGTTGTCCAGCTGCCTCTTGAATGCCTCCAGTGTGGGAGAGACCACAACCTCCCTAGGTAACTGATTCCATTGTCTTACTGCTCTAACAGTCAGGAAGTTTTTCCTGATGTCCAGCTGGAATCTGGCTTCCTTTAACTTGAGCCTGTTATTCCGTGTCCTGCACTCTGGGAGGATCGAGAAGAGATCCTGGCACTCCTCTGTGTGACAACCTTTTAAGTATTTGAAGAGTGCTATCATGTCTCCCCTCAATCTTCTCTTCTCCAGGTTAAACATGCCTAGTTCTTTCAGTCTCTCTTCATAGGGTTTTGTTTCCAGACCCCTGATCATCCTGGCTGCCCTCCTCTGAACACGCTCCAGTTTGTCTGCGTCCTTCTTGATGATATCGAAAAGGTAGTCCCTGGCATGAACCCTGATCAATGGGATACAATCCACTTTAATAGGGGCGTTGAAAGCTTTCATTTAGAAGTCTAAAGCAAAACACCTTGCATGAAATTAATTTCCAAAGGAGCAGGGGGAAAGTGAAGCCACCTCCCCTCTCTTATTCTGTCACTAATCAGATCTTAAAATATGAGCAGCAATTACCTCAGAACACACCTTAATCCACAATAGAAATGTTTGCATAGTTTCAAAAGAAATACTAACTGAATTAATCAAAGAACTCTTAAAGGACATCATCATCATCATCATTATCATCATCATGCCACCACAGGCCATGGAAGTTAAAAGACTATGGCAAAAGGGAAAAAGTTATAATTATCCCAATAGTCACATCAGTTAATGGCATCACATTAAAAACAAACAAAATACCTATACAGAATACCTTCAGAAACTGGGCCTACCAAAATGCATCCACACCAACATCCAGAAAGCAGTCATACTTAAAACATGTTCAATTGTCAGGAAATTCCTGAATATTTATTTATTTTATTTTATTTATTACATTTTTATACCACCCAATAGCCAAAGCTCTCTGGGCGGTTCACAAAAATTAAAACCATAATAAAACAACCAACAGGTTAAAAACACAAATACAAAATACAGTATAAAAAGCACAACCAGGATAAAACCACGCAGCAAAATTGATGTAAGCTTAAAATACAGAGTTGGAACAGTAAAATTTAAATTTAAGTTAAAATTAAGTGTTAAAATACTGAGAGAATAAAAAGGTCTTCAGCTGGTGATGAAAAGAGTACAGTGTAGGCGCCAGGCGGACCTCTTTGGGGAGCTCGTTCCACAACCGGGGTGCCACAGCGGAGAAAGCCCTCCTCCTAGTAGCCACCTGCCTCACTTCCTTTGGCAGGGGCTCACAGAGAAGGGCCCTTGTAGATGATCTTAAGGTCCAGGCAGGTACATATGGGAGGAGGCATTCCTTCAGATAGCCTGGCCCCAAACCGTTTAAGGCTTTGAATGTCAATACCAGCACTTTGAATCAGGCCTGGACCTGGACTGGCAGCTAATGAAGTTGTAAAAGGACTGCCGTAATGTGATCTCGCCGGCAATGACTTGCCAATGACTTGGCAATGCCTGTCATGTCTGTCTAGAAAAACTGCCATGAGAGAGAAAGAGATCATCATTTATTTATTTATTTATTTATTACATTTCTATACCGCCCAATAGCCGGATCATCACCATCATCATCATCATTATCATCCATCACTGAGATGGTGAATCCTCTCTGGTTTTTGGTCAGAACTCTGAAAGAGCTATCCAAAATGCTGAAGACTGTCCCAAAATGAGTTCAGCACTTTGGACAGTTTCTTCAGAGTTCTGTCTGGTTCTCACTGAAAGAAAGAGTGGATTTGCCCCACTGACATATGAGTCACCAGCCTCCTCTGCCCTGAAGTAAGTCCCACTGAGTTCAATGGAGCTTAGTAGAGAGAGGGGAGGAATTCGTATTTGACCACATTTGAAAGTGAACTGGCTAAATTCACACTTCTTCAACTAATATGCAGTCCACAAAACAGCAATGCTTCAGACTTCTCCAGATGTGATGTTGTACACTACTCAAAAATTGTGTAGAAAAATGCATATTTTAGGGAATTTTGTATACAAAGACATAACACCACAGTGGGGTGTAGTGGTTAGAGTGTTGGACTGGGACTCAGCAGATCTGGGTTCTACTCCCCACTCAGACATGAAGCTCCCTGGGTGGCTTTGGGCCAGTCACTGACACTCAGCCTAACCTACCTCACAGGAGTGTTGTGAGGATAAAACAGAGAGGAGGAGAATAATGTAAGCTGCCTTGAGTTCATTGGAGGCTAAAAAAAAGATGTGATATAAAATAATAATAATAATAATAATTATTATTATTATTATTATTATTATTTATTTCCCGCCTCTCCCTCTGGATCGAGGCAGGGATCAACATTTAATATAAGAATACCATATAAGTCAAATGCATAAAACTGATTAAAAACATATAAAACCCAATACAATACAACAATCAGACATCTTAAAATTCATCTGGGTAGGCCTACTGGAAAAGATCAGTCTTTATAGCTGCCTTAAACTCAGAGAGAGTATTAAGTTGCTGAATCTCTCCCGGGAGGCCATTCCAAAGTCTGGGTGCTACAGAAGAGAAGGTCCTCTGGGTAACAGTTGTCAGCCTAGTTTTGTCTGACTGAAGTAAGTTGTTCCCAGAGGACCTGAGTGTGTGGGGCAGAGTGTAGGGGAGAAGGTGATCCTACAGGTAACCTGGACCCAAACCATATAAGGCTTAAAAGGTAATAACCAAAACTTTATACTTTTCCCAGAAACTAATTGGTAGCCAGTGAGGTGATTTTAATGTTGGTGTAATCTGGTCACCCCCTAGGTATGTTGGTGACCAACCTTGCTGCCATATTTTGAACTAGTTGAAGTTTCCAATGTACAGTGCATTGCAGAAGTCGAGCCTTGAAGTTACTAGCGTGTGTACTACCATCTTTAACTCTTCTAACTCTAGGAAAGTGTTAAAAAGTTGCATACCAAATTGCATATGTTAGAGAAAGTTACATGGAAAATGCATATATTGTAAACTGCCCAGAGAGCTTTGGCTATGGGGCAGTATATAAATGTAAATAATAATAATAACAATAACAATAATAATAATAACAATAATAATAATAATGCATGCCAAGAGTGAAGCCCAATTTGGAGGTGAGGCATGCTTGCATTTATTTTATTTTATTTTTCACAGAACTGGCTACGGTGTTGGGGGGGGGGAAATGTGTGAACATATTTTCTCAGTAAAAATCATCAGCCACTTAGAGATGATAAAAATCACATGTATAATTGTCACAGTTAAGTGTCTAGTGCTGCACCTGGTAATATTTGCATCAATTAATAGTTTCTTCAGTCCTTCTGTGGGGCTTTTTTGCCCATTCCCCCCCCACACACACACACACGTACATGCCAGGATGACTTCGCTAATTTACTTGGAGGGAAAAAAGCATTCATTTGCACTTCCTTTACACTTCACTTTGTTGGTGTGATCATATTATTTGACCCCAAGTTTGTTGTGATTGGTGTGCGTGTGAGTGTGTGTGTGTGTGTATGTGGTGTTGAGCAGGGGGTGGGTGGAGGGAGAAATTACATTATTGGGATTAACTGTTAGAAGGGCGAGGACCAATCCATTCTTTCTATTCAACTTTTACTTTTGTAGTTTCTTGACTGCCTCTCTCTAATAGATCACACTGAATTGCAGAGCAGTGAAACAATCAGATAGGTCAAAGCCCTTAAAATGCAAGAGAAAAGAGCCAAATTAAAATGATGATTAAAATTTAGATTTTTATTATTATTAAAAGAAAAAGAAAAAAGAATGATACTATTACTACATTTCCATCAAACCACTGGAAGAATATATTAATGGTTTTGTGTTAGTTTCGCAAAGGGCTTCCCGGGGTGAGGATGGGGTCATTCCTTATTTACAGCCAAAGCTCCAGGGATGTCTTTGTTGTATTCTGGCAAGGACATGGAATGTAGAATAAGAATTGGAGGAGACTGACCTAGAATCGTAGAGCCGGAAGGTGCATCTGACGTCATCTAGCCCATCCCCTGCTCAGTTCAGTGTCTGGATCTATGATGCATCTGGAGCATCCTTGCTGGATGGAAGGATGTCCAGCCATTGCTTAGTGGAGGCTGGTGACTCCGATTGGGTGGGCCAGTAATTCCATTCCAAGTTTCAGTCAGAACCACCCAGAACTCTAAAGAAGAGCTATTGAAGGTGTTGAACCCCACCGCACCCCAAATAGTTTCAGAATCTTGAATAACTCTAGAGTTCTGGCTGGTTCTGATTGAAACCCAGAATGGGTTCACAACCCCACCAAAATTGGAGCCACGAGCCACCATTTCCCACACTCTCACCATTATGAAATAGCCCATCTTACACAATTTTGCAGGCACAAATGGTCTAACTAGCAGAGCTGCCCTTCTTGTGCAAAACGGCAGCTCACAGAGAAGCGGGGATCCCCACAGTTACACAATTTGGCGCATGACAAGTTGGGCAAGCTCAGGGATCCATGGATTGGCATTGCATATATTTTATAGCACCCCATAGCACTTTAAGCCCTAGCCGGACTCTCACACCATCCCTATTCAGGCACTGTCAAGAATCCCTGATGCCCTGTTTGGGAACTGGGCTTTAATGGCCAAGGTTTGGCTTTTGGGATGTACCTTACGAACCCAATGGCTGAGCTGAGATCCTGATGAGAACACATCCTCTGTGTACGCACTCCAATTTGGGAGGGGGAGAGTTTAACACTTGGAGCCTGTCAAGAGCCCTCCCCTCCCCACTTTTTTCTTAATTAACACATTTACTTACTGGCAGCTGGGATCATCTCAAAGCAAAGTGCGGGCCTCCAGTCACTGCCATCTTTGTTTCTCATGAATGTCTCGGGGACACAAATGGGACTCAGAGAAGTTCTTCAAAGTGTGTGGCTGTAGGCGAATACTTTTCTCTACTTGTCCCACCACCAAGAAAAAGAGGAGGGGAGAAAAAGGGACTCCAGTCTCTTCTATCTGGTAAGACATGCCTCCCAGGGCAGCCATTTTGTAATATTGCCCAGGACATTTTCTCAAATTGCTAAATACACCCACAGGGCCCAAACGCTTGCCTACCTCTGTATTAGAAAATATCCACAGAAAACCCTCCAAGTGCCTTTTAAAGTCCCCCTCCAGTTCCAAAAAAGAAAAAAAACGGGGGAAGCTGTTTGAGCATGAACACTTTTTTTGAGGGAAAACCATAAGGGAAATAGCCTGGGTGAACTCAATGGGAACATTTCCTGTTTTAGAACTTTCATGTGAAATCATTAAAACTGTTTTTGAACTTCAAAGTTGTTGTTGTTGTTGTTGTTATCATTATTTATTGCATTTGTATACCGCCCCATAGCCGAAGCTCTCTGGGTAGTTCACATAAGATAAAAACATTTAAAAACAATATGCAAAAATTAAAAACCTCAAAAACCTGCAAAATGCACATACATTTAAAACCACTACAACAACTTTACAAACGATGAGCCAAAAAACAGTCCCAGGCTCATTACATATTGCTAAATGCCTGGGAGAAGAGAAAAGTCTTGACCGGGCGCCAAAAAGATGACAATGCTGATGCCAAGCAGGCCTCATCGAGGAGATTGTTGCAAGGTTGAGGGGCCACCACAGAGAAGGCCCTCTCTCTTGTTGCCACCCTCTGAGCTTCCCTTGGAGTAGGCACCCGGAGGAGGATGTTAGATGTTGAGCTAAGTGTACGGGTAGGTTCATGTCAGGAAAGGTGTTTCGTCAGGTATTGTGGTCCCAAGTCTTGTAAGGCTTTTTAAGAGTTTAGAGTCTCCACAAAGAGGTGGGGTGGAATGGAAGGGCACCTTCCTGAAGGGAATTGCTCAGAAAAATGTGGGTTCCTACAGACATGCCATACATTTTCCCACCATCAGCTGGAGCTTGTGCCACACACTGTCTTAAGATTCCAAATAAGTCATTAACACGAAGAGTTCTTTCTCTTTTGCTCCCATTTTCTTTCATTCTGACAATACACCAAGTCGACATGAATCAGAAAGTGAGGATGTGCTTTTTAAAAAAAAAAAAAAAAAAAAAAAGTTCTATTTACTGAAATTGTCATGGCAATACCCTAGTTTTTTTTTGAGAAAGTTGGATCCTGTTTAGCAAGTCACTTTATTTCTCCATCTCTAACTTGTCTCGATTCTCAGCTATAATGATAATTCTTTATGTGACTGTCAGCCCTCCGCATTGTGACAGCTTAAATTAATGTTTTGATATTTTTCCTCATTGCAAGAATACAACAAAGGAGATGACTGCCGAAGACAGGACAGAAGCTGCGAGAATGTAAAGCAGACATTGCGCAACGAGAGAGCCAGAAGGGATCGTTTCCGTTTTATTACCTTGTTAATAAGCTTTCACCACATCTAATCCTTCAGACTTGGGGTTTTGTGCTTTTTTTCCTCAGCTGCCATTGAAGCATTCAGTTGCATCAGGAAAACATGACGCTTACTGGAGGGAACCAGAGGCACAATTGGGACTATTTAGCCCAACTGGGTCATGGAAGTTCAATACCAAACTAGGCTGAATTAGACATTAGTATTGCACAAGTGACAGACGGAAAGCTTTGGAGATTAGCTGGGTTTTACCACTGAATCATAACAGCTCTTGGTCACAACTGAAATTCTTCTGCAAACTTAAATCTACATAATCATAGAACCATAAAATAGTAGGGTTGGAAGGGGCCTATAAGGTCCAAACCCCTGCTCAATGCAGGAATCCACCTTAAAGCATCCCTGATAGATGGCTATCCAGCTGCCTCTCGAATGCCTCTAGTGTGGGAGAGCCCACAACCTCCCTCGGTCATGGGTTCCATTTTCATATGGCTCTAACAGTCAGGAAGTTTTTCCTGATGTCCAGTCAGAATCTGGCTTCCTGTAACTTGAGCCCATTCTTCGATGTCCTGCGTTGCTGGATGACCGAGAAAAGATCCTGGCCCTCCTCTGTGTGACAACCTTTCAAGTCCTTGAAGAGCGCTGTCATGACTCCCCTCAGTCTTCTCAAGGCTAAACATGTCCAGGTTTTTAGTCTCTCCTCATCTCATCTGTTGAATATGTGTATGTGTGCATGAGTGTGTGTGAAGAGACAGTTTCCAACACACCACCTGTCCACTGATGCTATGCACATACAGCTAGCATAACCGACCTGTTGTAGTAGAAATGGGTGAACTAGTGATTCTCAACTCCGCTCATTTCCCATGTTTGAGTGCATCTCTTCCTCTGTTTTTTGTTCAAATGGGGAAAATGAACATTTTGTTTTGGGAAACATGCATTTTTTTAAACAAGCACACCCAAAGGTGTCCTTAAGTCCCATCAAGTAAAGTGCAATATGCAGTTTTTTTTCTTTTTTGAAAGCAAACCCAACTTTGAGAATTTGCAAACCATTTTGGACAACTTGCACTCCTGCTTGGCGTTGCATTTGGTGTTGTGAAAGGGACATGTTGGTGTGATCTGTGAACAACAACTATTCTTATATATCGCTATTTACTGGTACACCAAAAGTGTAAGCTAGCATTATGGGTTTTCCTGGAAAACTCACCACACTAGCTTACACTTTTGGCTTACCAGTAGAGGTCACATATGCTGATGGTATGCCAATAGTATAAGCAGACCAGCAATTTTTGGATCCTGCGCTCTGTGTGGTTTTGTGTGCGAGAGAGGGGAGGTAGAATAGTATCTCCAAAATGGGGGAGAACCCCATTAACTTCACCTTTTAATGCAAACTCACTTATCTCCACCATCCCTCACAGCATTCTCACTGCAGACCCCACCTACACTCTGCCTGCCAGAACAGAATGCAGATGGTTTGTTTTGTTTCATTTATTATTGCATTTATATCCCACCATTTTTCCTCCAAGGAACCCAAGGTGGTGTACATAAACCTCCTCCTCTCCATTTTATCCTCACAACAACCCTGTGAGGTAGTTTGGGCTGAGAGTTTGTGACTGGCCCAAAGTCACCCAGTGGATTTCCATGGCCGAGTGGGGACTAGAACCTGGATCTCCGGACTCCCAGTCCAACACTTTAGCCGTTACACCACACTGGCTCCCAAGGAATGCCAATAAATTTATTTATTTATTTATTTATTTATTATTAATTACATTTCTATACCGCCCAATAGCCGGAGCTCTCTGGGCAGTTCACAAAAATTAAAACCATTCAAAGTATAAAACAACAGTATAAAACCATAATATAAAATACAATATAAAAGCTCAACCAGATAAAAACAGCAGCAATGCTAAATTACAAATTTAAAACACCAAGTTAAAATTTATTTACAGGCTGTTAAAATGCTGAGAGAATAAAAAAGTCTTCACCTGGCGTCTAAAAGCATATAATGTAGGTGCCAAGCAAACCTCCTTAGGGAGCTCATTCCACAGCCAGGGTGCCACAGCAGAGAAGGCCCTCCTCCTGGTAGCCACCTGCCTCACTTCCTTTGGCAGGGGCTCGCGGAGAAGGACCCCTGAGGATGACCTTATGGTCCGGGCAGGTACATACGGGAGGAGGCGTTCCTTCAGATAGCCTGGCCCCAAACCGTTTAGGGCTTTAAATGTTAATACCAGCACTTTGAATCGGGCCCGGGCCCGGACCTGGACTGGCAGCCAATGAAGCTGGAAAATGACTGCCATGATGTGGTGTGCTCATGTGTAAAGCTCATGGGTCTGCAAATCAGCAAAACCTGAGCTTGCCAATGCTCTGCAAATTCCATCCCTAAGTTCATCCTGACTCCGTATCAGTCCATATCACATTCTGAGCTTTGTTTTTCTTTCTTTTTTGCATGAAAATCCACCTGTATTTCATGCCTATTTTTCCAAACGTATGCATGAATTGTGCACAGCCCTAAGTGAAATGTACACATCCTCCTTCCATTGATTTAAATGCATCTGTTCCCACTGTTGAAAAGTATGCATTCTTTTATGCACTTTTTTTTTAATGTTTAATGCATTGGTGGGGGGTGAATCACCTTGCAAGCTCAGGAATGTAAGAACTGTAAATCCTGTCTGAGCCCATATTTGGTCCACAAAGGTGCAAACTGGATAAAGTCCTGATCAAACCCCAACTGAAACATTTTTTTCATTCATCCCTGATGGCACTCCTTAACATCTCTTATCTGTCCCAAGGTGTGCCTTTCTTAATATGAACATCTCTGTCCAAGGTAACAACCCTTCTGGCCTTTCTTGAACCACATATTGACATTTCCAGTTATGTATGCACAGGCTAGCTAAGTTCAGAGATATGATATGTCTTGTAATCAGAAATAAAAATGGTGCCAGGGTTAATTTTGCAAAATTTGTAACAGTTTCAGTAATGCATTCTTTTTTGGGCAGGGGGGAAAAAGGATTAGATGAACCTGTTGGAGGATTTGGACATTTTTTAGTGTAAAGAAAAGACAATCCTGTGGTCCCCTTCCTAGTCTCTCGAGCAGTATTGCATAGTGAATACTCTGAGTATGTGTGGCAAAGCTAGAAGTTAGATCACTATTCAGGGTCATTGTCATTGTACTTGGGACACACTTCCTCTCTCTCTCTCTCTCTCTCTCTGCCAACATTAAGATCTTTTGGATTTCATTGCTGCATGAATATGCGTAATAATTTTGTGCACTGATTGTTTATTGTTCCTTCTTATTGCCTTTCATCTCCCTTAACAACTGTATGAACATTTTTGCCTGGAGCCCTGAATATGGATACTAATGGGACTCAATGAGTGTTTACAGAACAAAAGATCCCCTTTACATAACAGGATGTGAAAGTTAGGAGGGCAGAGGGGCACATCCACAGTCCATCCAGCCTCCCTACATGCTTTTGAATGAGGGTTCGGGGTTTTCTATGCAGAGAGAATTTCATTTGCTGGAGGGAGAAAAGTTTAATAAAATCAACAAAATGAAAAAGAGCTCGCTATTCTTCCTTGACCCTATTACCCTGGTTCTTTTGATGCTTAGACAACATGGCCCTGCATTAAGCGATGGACTTGTACGGCACTGGGAGAAAAAGTTATTTTTCTCTCTCATAAAAGAAGACCAAAAGGGGTGATCTCAGTTGCCCGTTATGTGTATTCCATAAAATCGCTCCCATCCGCTTTCATGCAAAGTTGTATGTATCTGTGTTAGGGGCAGGGGGGTAATTATAATTGTAGCAAATAAGGGAGCTGAACAAAAGAGAGAAATGAAAGCGTTGAGCATTGGCAGAGGATTGATCCATTTGAAAGAGAGAAGCCAGGAAATCTGAGGCAGTCAGATGATTACCAGCTCTGAAAGCATGAGGCAGTCTTAACCTGTGCAGGGCAGAGAGCTATAATTAAGAGCAGCAGGAGGGAATAAAAGTGACAAATGAAAATGAATTTGAATTCCTGTCAGTTTCCCCCAATTAGCATTTTGATGTCTACATTCATTCTAGCTAGTTGCAAACGTGGGTTAAATTAAAATGAAATCAAGGCTAGACTGCTGTAATGAACTTGAAATGGGGCTGCCCTTGATAGCAGTTCAGAAGCTTCAACTGGTTAAAAAAAATTAAAGATGAAAAGAAATACTGCGGTCCAACAAGCATCAGTCCCTGGGAGCAAATTGCACCTGTGTTTCGGAGCCTGCACTGCCTCCCTATGGCTTTGAGGTGGGGACTAGTCTCAGCTGCACCTCCATGAGTTTGGGGATCTATGCTGGGCTGAAACATTGGGAGCACATGCCACCACCCCATGCTATCATCAGTGGTTCCAAAGGTGGTGTAGTGCTGGGGTTATAACTCACCATGTCATCTCACCAACACAATGGGCTACTAGTTTCTGATGTTTACTGTTGTATGGAATCCCAATAATTTATTTAGTAAATTTTTATTTATTTATTGCATTTATCTTCTGCCTTCCCCCCGTGCCCAAGGAACCCAAGGTGGTGTCCATTTTATCCTCTTAATAACAACCCTGTGGAACTCAAAGTGGCATACATGGAGTTCCCAGACAATCCCCCATCCAGACACTGACCAGACCTGGACCTGCTTAGCTTCAGCATAGGCATTCAGCCCTCAGTCCTGGGGACCAATGGGCAAAAGCAGCAAGTGAAACAACAAAAAGGGTATTATGAATCAGGCCTAACCTCCAGCCTGATTTTTTATTTGTGTTTGCATCTACACGGCATCTTTAAAGCAAAAGCTATCATGGGATTCTGTTTGCCTGCAAGAACCAGATAACGATGCACTCTGATTAACTGATGCCAAGATACTTATCTTCAGTGCATTTTCCTCTGCGATGGTTGAAATATTTAAGTAACAAATATGAAAATAGGCATTCAACCTCCCTTCCCCAGTTAATAACCCCCAGTAGAAGAGGAGTAACTATATTTGTCTTGCTATAGATAGCCTAATCGACAAACCAGCTATAGGCTGCTTCACGTGCAACTGGGCATTATGAAAAGCACATGGTGTGACCTTAAGACAGGGGTAGGCAGAAGGTAGAACTGAAGCTTCTCTAGTAGATCTCTAGGTGTCTTCCAGTAGAATTCCTCGCTGCCAGTTTACCACTGAAATGCATAATCACTTGGCTATGCTCTTGTAGAATCCTGTGTTTGCATTAAGACTTATTAGGGACACAGTATGGTCCAGTGTCTGCTTTGTCATTTACTTTGATGTACCCAACTACTTGAGTCATAAGAACATAAGAAGAGCCCTGATGCTGGATCAGACTGAGGGTCCATCTAGTCCAGCACTCTGTTCACACAGTGGCCAACCAGCTGTTGACCAGGGACCAACAAAGCAAGGCAAGCTGTAGTGTACCGATGGGTATCTCCTGATTTTTATAACATCATTAGCTCTGGGGGACGGGTGTCTACCGTGCAATGTCCTCCCAATTTATATGGATTCGGATGCAGCAGAGCTGGCACCTAGGGGAGGTATGGTTGGGCACCTGCTGAGAGTGCATATCCTGGCAGGAGCCCACTGTCAAGAGCCCCCAGGAGTTTTTCCTCCTATTATTATTATTATTATTATTATTATTATTATTATTATTATTATTATTATTATTATTGCACCATCAGTGTACATGGTGCTGTACAGAGTAAAACAATAAAATAGCAAGACCCTGCCGCATAGGCTTACATGCTAATAAAATCATAATAAAACAATAAGAAGGGGAAGAGAATGCACCAAACAGGCACAGGGTAGAGTAAAACTAACAGTATAAAAGTCTGCACAACATCAAGTTTTAAAAGCTTTAGGAAAAAGAAAAGTTTTTAGCTGAGGTTTAAAAGCTGCGATTGAACTTGTAGTTCTCAAATGTTCTGGAAGAGCGTTCCAGGCGTAAGGGGCAGCGGAGGAAAATGGACGAAGCCGAGCAAGGGAAGGAGAGACCCTTGAGCAGGTGAGAAACATGGCATCAGAGGAGCGAAGAGCACGAGCAGGGCAATAGTGTGAGATGAGAGAGGAAAGGTAGGAAGGAGCTAGACTGTGAAAAGCTTTGTAGGTCAACAGGAGAAGTTTATATTGGATTCTGAAGTGTATTGGAAGCCAATGAAGAGATTTCAGAAGTGGAGTAACATGGTCAGAGCGGCGAGCCAAGAAGATGATCTTAGCAGCAGAGTGGTGAACAGAAACCAATGAACTGATGTGAGAAGAAGGAAGGCCAGTGAGAAGAAGGTTGTAGTAGTCCAACCGAGAAATAACCATTGCAATAATGGTTAAATAACATTGGTGGTGGGAAGGAGGAGGAGGAGGAGCAGATGTCACTGCCAATTTGCTCCCTGGCTCTCTGCCTGTCAAGCAAGCAAGAGGAAGCAATGATGAGAAGGAGGGTGGGAAGAGATAGCCCTGCAGAGAAAGCCAGTAAGAAGGCAGATTCATTAAGAGAGAGGGCCCATTGAGGCTGCTCTTGCCAAGGGCTCTCAGAAACATGGAGCCAGCCCTGCTGGCCGGCAAGGTTATTCGTTCTGGGACATGTTTTATCTTTAGCTGTGAGTGACTCATATTTTCAGGGGCAAGAAAGATCACCAAGAAGGTTCTAAACAGAGAAAGGCATTGGCAAAGAATATTGGAAGGGACTCTCATTACTTGGGCTCAGGGCCTTGTAGAGAAATTGATGGCTTCTGCCAATGCTAAGGATGGAAGCTTCACTTTAATTGCAACTTATCACGACACAGGACTGCTTCAGAGTATGCATTAGTGAGCTCAGCACAGTGGCCTGTATATTCCATAATCCCTTGAGCAATTGGAGAAAGGGCAAAGGGGAATACCACAAAGCCTGAAAGATATGCTGGTCTTCAGTAGCCTCTAGACTAAATTATTATTATTATTATTATTATTATTATTATTATTATTATTATTATTATTATTATTATTATTATTTTAAAAATGTGCAATGGAATTTAGGCTAAATATCATTTATTTATTTATTTTATTTATCATTGCATTTATATCCCGCCTTTTTTCCTCCAAAGCACCCAAGGCAGCATACATAATCCTTCTCTCCATTTCTATCCTCACAACAACAACCCTGTGAGGTAGGTGGGACTGAGAGTCTGTGACGGGCCCAAAGTCGCCCAGTGTGTTTCCATGGCTGAGTGGGGACTAGAACCCGGATCTCCTGACTCTCAGTCCAACACATCTGGAGAGCACAAGCTTGGGGAATACTGCTCCGGAGAGTCCATAGCAATGTCTGGATGGCATTCAGTTTTCTGACCCAAATAGACGTTGGAGAACGCCCAGACAACCCACCTACCTGTGTGGCCACAGTCCTTATGACCTTCAGGAGGCCCACCTCACTCTCCGAAGCCCACCAAAATGGGAGGGCCCTACCATTGCCCCACAGAGCCCCTCCTCCTGCCTGGATCACTCCTGCCGACTACCAAGCAACCGTGGAGTTCAGCGGGCTACGGACTCTCATGGTTCTGCCACTTCCTGGATCCATCCCTGCACCATGTTCTAAGCTCACAGTACCCAGTACCTGCTTGACTAAATGATGTACTCCCAACCCTATGTCTCTGGCACTGCCAACACTGAGAGAGATCAGCCTTCCCCATAAGACCATAAGGAGAGGCATTCCAGATCAGACCAAGGGTCCACCTAATCCATCATTCTGTCCACACAGTGACCAGCCCATGGAAAACTCACAATCAGGGCATGAGTGAAACAGTACCCTCCTGCCCATATTCCCCAGCAACTGGTGTACATAGCCATACTCCCTGTTCCATAACAGAAACATACCATGGAGCAGACCACACATGCTGGAACAAGGACTGAGGTGAGGGTGGGGCCTTTAGCTGGTTGGCGACTGTGGACTAGATGAATCCTTGGTCTGATCCAGCAGGGCTCTTCTTACATTCTTGAAACTTCAAAACCAATCTAAAATCTTTGCTCAGATCAGATTGTTGTAAAGTACTCTTGCAAAAGTACCGAGGGTGCCAAAGAGACACACACAAAAATTATATCAGAAGGAAGTATTTGGAGAGGGTAGGATGTGCCAGGAAGCAGGAGATCTTCAGGAGCAATTAGAGTAAAAAAAAAATCATAACTTCAGACAACTTTAACGTTTACAGCTGGAAAGACTTAAAAGCTATTTCCCCCTCTAATCTTCCCCTGACAATCAATGAATAGAACAGTAAATGTTATTAGACTAATTTAATGTTCATCAGGAATGAGAAATGAATAGAATAATTTGCTATTCATGGATCTGATGGTGTAACATGACTACAGATTTACTCAAAATAGGGGGAAGGGGAGTCTCAGGACTGGATCCTCCAAATAACCATGGCAGTGTGATCTTAACTTGCTTCAGTCCTTCTCAGTTTACACTGGTTCAAACAAAATCCTTGTTCTGCATCCTGGAACACCATTGTTGGCCAATAGCAAGCAACTAATATGTTGGCCAAACAGGACTGCCTCCATTGAAGGCCATTGGTGGTAATAAATTGAGAGCACAATAATACAGAACAAGCAATCGCAGGGCAGAGCACTCCAATGTTGGAGCCCTCCATCCATCCTAAACACTGCCAACGAGAGCTTGGTGGAGTAGGAGGAATTGCAGATAACTTTTCATCTCCGATCCTTCCTAAAAACCAAAAGAGACCTCCGAGTCCATCTAACTCATCTATCTTGCTAGGGGGTAGGGAGAGAAGTTGAGAGGCCTGTGGATTCCTGGCCAGCAGATCCATGTCCTCTTATCTTCCTGCCCTGCACATTGTCACACCTCCTTCAGTCCATCTCCATCCTCTTCTTGAGATCATCGCCCAACCTCAGGAGAGGAAGTGATGGCAGACCTTTCTGTTGCAGCTGGGAGGAGTGGAGTAGGGATGGAAGCAGGGTCGGCATGAAGGGTAAGCATGGTTGGGCACCATTCACCTGCCTCTCACTCTGGTCCAGCCAACAGTAATGGTAAGAAGAAGCAGTAGATGTCACTGCCTACTTCCTCCCAGGTTCTCTGCCTGTCAAGCAAGCAATGATGAGAAAAAGGCTGAAGAGCACTAGTAGATAGTGGCAATGGCAATGGAGAAGGTATCCTGACCAAGGGAGGGGGCATTGAGGGTGTCTTGCCCAAGGGCCCTCCAAAACTCAGAACTGACACTGGATGGGAGAGCCATGATAGAATGTCCTTCTCCAGATTTGGAGCTCTGACTCTGGCCATGGAGGTGGAGACCCGTACCCTACTTCCATCGCTCAGACATGGTAGAGGAGATCTAGAATTACCCTCTTAGACACTGAAATGAAACAAACTGAAATAAAAAGGGAAGCGTTTTACTGTTTCCTAGACACAATTTCTCAAACCTCTGAATCATCATATTTAAGCACACAAAAAATACCCATGGGTGGTTGGCAGACAAGAAAGAAAGAAAGAAAGAAAGAAAGAAAGAAAGAAAGAAAGAAAGAAAGAAAGAATCCCTTAACCAATCAGACACCTACTTCACAGAAAGAAGAGATGGTCAAATCAAGAATTTTGAGAGCACCCTGTATAAAGATACCATTAATAAGAAAAATGTGTCTTTGGTAGCTTGGAAAGCACTAAAGATACAATTAATAAGAAAAAATGATAATGAGCTTTTACTTTTTTAGCACTGACTTGCCCAATGCCCATCCCTTTTCCCTTACACTCGTCCAGTCACAGAGGAAGGAATCAATTTTGCAAAAAGAAGAGGAATCTGTATGAATTAAGCCACAATTTGCATAAATTGCACATATTCCAGTTGTAATTTGCTTAATTTGCAAAATTCGCATGAGTTAAGCACATCGCAGGTGAAATTTGCACAAATTAAGTGAATTTCAGACAAAATTCACACAAATCACACAAGTCACAGCCGCAATTTACATTATTGGCAATTTAAGGAGAGGGGAAAAAACCCAAAGTCCCAAAGCTGGCCCAACTCGTTACTGATCAACTCAGGCCAGCTCACAACTCAGCAAGCCAGAGTCTGGGGGTGGGGGTAGGGGAGCTGCTGAAATCTCTGTAGAAGTCACCCCTGTGGCAGGTTCCTCTGACATCCCTAGCACTCAGTGGCTTAAGATATAGGAAAGCCTTCCCCAGCCTGATGCATTCCAGATGTTTTGGACTACAACTCCCATCAGTCCCATTCAGTATGACCAATAGTGGTGTTGGTGTTGGTGGTTGTACATGGTGCAGTACAGAGTAAAACAATAAAATAGCAAGACCCTGCCGCAGAGGCTTACATTCTAATAAAATCATAATAAAACAATAAGAAGGGGAAGAGAATGCACCAAACAGGCACAGGAGAGAGTAAAACTAACAGTATAAAAGTCAGGTCAAAATCAAGTTCTAAAAGCGTTAGAAAAAAGAAACGTTTTGAGCTGCACTTTAAAAACTGTGATTGAACTTGTGGTTCACAAATGTTCTGGAAGAGAATTCCAGGCATAAGGGGCAGCGATAGAAAATGGACGAAGCCCATAGGGATATTGGGAGTTGTAGTCCAAAACTTATCGAGGGTGCCACATTGAGGAAGGCAGATATAGGTAGCTGGCTTACACCAAGGCAGATCATTGCTCCAACTAGTTAAGCGCTATCTACACAATTTGGTGGCCCTCCTTATAGTCCAAAACATCTGGAGGGCACCAAAATAGCCTGCCTCAGTGTAGACAGCCCTGCAGTACTTGTCCTTCAGCCATGCTATCTGAGGCTGATGGGAAATGCAGTCCAACCTCATCTTCCCCAGTCCGAAGTGGCATTCAGCTCCTGTCTGCTGGCTGGCTGACACAGTATTCCTATTTTTCCCCCTTTAATTTTTGGCAGAGTTGTAGTAAAGACTGGTATCGGAAGATATCCCCGGTACTTATCTCATGTGAAATTTCATAGGGAGCCAATATGGTTTCCCACTCCATGTAACAGTCCCCAGCAATCAGAAAAGCTTGAAACAGCCTCTGCTTGAACGTTCCTGCAATGTCACACAGGTTTCTCTCACTGATGTGTGCTATTTCTGAACTGAAGCATAAGGTTTATTGTCCCTGCTGTTCTATCCTACAAGCAGGAGTAGGGAAGAAAGGTTGACTACTGTGTTCAGCCAGCATCAAATTACTGTAAAAGAGAAAGAGTGAAAGCGCTAGCAACAAGCTGGATGTTGAAATTTCAGCATCCTGGGTCCTTCATTCTGATTCTATTTCCTCTGTCAGCCTATTTTTTATATACTAAAAATACAGACCAGGCAGTCACACATACAGGCCACAGCTAGACCCAAGGTTTATCCTGGGATCATCCAGGGTTCACCCCTGCCTGAGCACTGGATCCCTTGTGTGTCACCTAGATGAACAGGTTTGACCCCTGGACGATCCAGGGATAAACCTTAGGTCTAGCTATGGCCACAGAGAAAAAGAGAGTGAAAATGAAAGAAAAAGAAATAAAGGGAGGGGACCTTAAAACATGAGACACTGTAGGGCAGGGGATGTAAAACAAGAACACCGTGAGCTAGTTTTGCCTAATGGTTAGAGTGCTGGACTGGGACTCACGTGATCTGGGTTCTAGTCCCCACTTGGCCATGAAAATCACTGGGTGACTTTGGGCCAGGCACTGAGTCTCAGCCCAACCTACCTCACAGGGTTGTTGTGAGGATAAATGGAGAGGAGGGTGGTTATGTAAGATGCGTTGGGTTCTTGCAGGGGGGGAAGTGGAATATAAATGTGATTATACACACACACACACACACACACACACACACACACAGGCAAAAAATGTCAGAGGATACTAATGGAGAATTTCAAATTGTGATTACTAATGAAATGTGTAATGTGCACAAAAACTATTTTATATGTCACAGTTTGAAGACCAGCTCCTTCAGATCTTCATGCAAAGTATACAAAAGGAGTCTAAGGATGTCAAAATACATCTCTTTCTATTTTCTTTACCAACTAAGCTAATTGATTGATTAGTATTTTGTTTGACACACACACATACCTGGAGCAATGCAAAAGGGAAAGGTCCCTGTTTCAGCCCCCCTCCCCCCATTTTCTCGCCAGCCCAGATGTCTTTCAGGTTTCATTTTATTTATAAAACAGCAGCCTCTCTTTTACCAGATGACACAGTGACCTCGGCACATAGCTCCTTCAAATTAATATCCATAATGGATCTGCAAATGAAACCTTTAAACGATTAGGCACACTCTGGGTATCTGGTGTACTCCCAAGTGGGCAGCAAACTGCAAAGCTTTGCACTCCAAGTGGCTTACCTTAACAATGAAAGCTGTAAAAAAAAAGAGAGAGAGAGAGAGAGAGACATCTGGAAGGATGTGTGCTGGTACCTTAGCTTGCTAGCACAGGGGTTGCCAAAAGTCATCTTTTACTTCCACCAAATGGCTCCCAGCCTATTTATGCATGCAAAACAAGAGCGCCTAGTAATCCTCCGAATTCAATCCCTTCATTAGTTGCCATGCATCTAAGAAGGTTCTGTGGGCAAAAGGAGTTTTTTGATCAGAAATATCATAAAGTAAGCATTGAGCAAGGTTAACCACAACCAGGGAGTTTGATCTGTCTCCCTCTCTCCGTCTTCTTCTCTCAACATCCTCCCTTCTCTTTCTGTTCAGCAAACATCATGGCTAATTGAATGAGCACCAAGCTAGATGTTATATGGGAGATCTGTGATCCAATTGTCACGTGTGATTTTCTTTTCTTTTCCCTATAGCTTTTAAACTTTGAGTTTGTTCTGACTCTATACTGTTAGCTTCACCCTACCCGGTGCCTGTTTACACTTCCCTGTGCCTGTTTGCATTCTCTTTCCCTCCTTATTGTTTACTACAACTTTATTAGATTGTAAGCCTATGCGGCAGGGTCTTGCTATTTACTGTGTTATCTGTACAGCACCATGTACATCGATGGTGCTATATAAATAAATAAATAAATAAATAAATAAATAAATAAATAAATAAATAAATAAATAAATAATAATAATTAAGGTGGCAACAGGAGGTGCTTTGGCTCAGGGCCACAGCCCAAAGTGATGGGGGCACTAGTTTATTATTTTATGTATTATATAGGTCTGTGCAAGCTTCAGGCCTCAGATTCGGAAATCTGAATCACAGAGGCCATTTTATGGGGGATCCTCCATTTTATGATGGATCCGTCATTTTCTTGCACAGCCCTAGGCCCCCATACAGCCTACAACTCCCAGCATGCAGTGTCTGGGAGGGCTGTACTTACCAGGGCCCAAGGACAGAGGGAATACATGAATTTGCTGCCGCCATCGCCGGCTCCTCCACACAATTGCCAGCTTCCCAGCGCAATTGGCCACTTCTGCCACAGTCCAGAAATCATGGGGAGCCCTCCAGGGTCAATGGAGTCTTCCCAATACTTACGTATTCCCTCCACCCTGCTATATCAACTTCCATTATACATTTCTAGTAGAACAACTTCAATCTGCTACCTCCAAGTCTGGGCCCAATTCAAAGTGCTAGTACTAACATTTAAAGCCCTAAATGGCTTGGGGCCAGGTTATGTGAAGGAACACCTCCTCCCATATGTACTTGCCTGGACCCTAAGATCATCTTCAGTAGTCCTTCTCTGTGAGCCCCTGGCAAAGGAAGTGAGGCAGGTGGCTACCAGGAGGAGGGCCTTCTCTGCTGTGACACCCGGGCTGTGGAATGAGCTCCCTAGAGAAGTTCACCTGGCACATACATAGTAATCTTCTCGACACCAGGTGAAGACCTTTTTATTCTCCCAGTATTTTTACATTTTATCATCTTAGTCTTTTAACTTTCCTGTTTTAAATCTGTATTTTAAATCTTTGTGTTGCTGCTCAGTTTTATTCCAGTTGTAATTTTATATTGTACTTTTATATATATGTTTTCATTGTGGTTTCAGTTTTATACTTTCAATTGTACTTATGGTTTTGATTTTTGTGAATCGCCCAGAGAGCTTTGGCTATTGGGTGATATACAGTGGTGGCCAAAATTGTGGGCACTTTTTGAAATGTTCACATTTTGCAACTTTGCAACTTTGCATGCTTATAGAAAATGTTCTGTTTCACAACATTCAAATGTTTATGTATCAATTGAAAGAATTTAATGCTGACTTCAATACAAAAAAAAACATAATGCAAATATCTGCAGTACAAAAAACGTTATGCTTACTTTAGTCTAAACACAAACACAGGTGTGATTGGGTGAAGAAGTGGATGGGAATTGCAAACCCTACTGGCCAATCACTGTCCTTGTTCTGGGGATCAATCACATGGCAGTAGCTGCGATACAGCATGTTTCGAGTTGGGGAAAGTCAGTTTTACTGTTTGTTCTATAACTGAAGCACAATTGGAGATTGTGTGAATATTTGAAGTATTTCTCAAATTAAAAGTGTATGCACGTACATCATAAGTAGAGTAATGGCACCAAAGAAAAGAGTTGATTGGACACCCAGGAAAAGAAGCAGGATTGTTGCATTACGTGAATCAGTTCTTTCAATTGATATATAAACATCTGAATTTCGTGAAACAGAACATTTTCTAAAAGCATGCAAAGTTGCAAAACATGAAAATTTCAAAAAGTGTCCACAGTTTTGGCTACCACTGTAGAACTGCAATAAATAAATAAATAAATAAATAAATTGGGCATCCATGTTCATCAGGCATGGTTGAGACATTTGTTTCAGTTCATTTCTGAGCATGACTTTACCCAGTTCGCATATTCAGGACTGAACATGGATTTGGAGGCTGCCTGTGATCAAAGTGCATACATTTCCGAGCTTGCAAATGTGATTTGCAGACCAAAAAACCCCACCTGTGTTCAACAGCATGCGTACATTTGAAAAACGTGCAGGAAAAAATGAATAAAAAAACATGCATGAAGGGAGAAGAATGTGTATATTTGAAAGATGCACACAAATGATGTGTACATTTGGAGAAAGATGCATGGATTTTCTATTGGATATGGGCTCAACTCAGAATGAACTCGTAGGTGGAAGTCAAGAGTACTGCAGAAAGCTTGGATTTTGCTGATTCATACATCCAAAAAAAACCACCTGTGTTCAACAGCATGCGTACATTTGAAAAACGTGCATTAAAAAATGAATCAAAAAATGTGCACAAAGGGAAAAGAATGTGTATATTTGAAAGATGCACATAACTGATATGTACATTTGGAGAAAGATGCATGGATTTTCAATTGGATATGGGCTCAGCTCGGAAAGAACTCATAGGTGGAAGTCAAGAGTACTGCAGAAAGCTTGGATTTTGCGGATTCACACATCCCTAACATATATGAGATCCATCAGCAAGCCTTCAGGACTCTGAGTTGCTAGCATCATCATCATCATTATTACTTATTTATTTATATAGTGCCATCAATGTTCATGGTGTTGTAGAGAACAAAATAAAACAGAATACAAAGCACCCTGCCCTATGGCTTACAGTCTAAAATCACAATAACAAAGAAACAGGGAGGGGAACGGCCAGCCAGCATGGGGGACAATAAAACAAATAATAAAAACTAGTATCGTCACACTACGGATTACAAGCTTTTGAGAAAAGAAATGTTTTCAAGTAGTTCGACGTCGCGGTTCGCAGGTGCGCTGGAAGAGAATTCCAGGCATAGGGGGCAGTAAGCAAAAACTAGGCATGTGCTCCGCTCCGATTAGGAGCGGAGAAGCAGTAGCAGAGTGGGGGGCTTCGCCTGCCCTTAAGACGTAGGCGAAGAGGATTGGGGGGCCGGCGGAGCGTGGCAAAGAGGATCGAGGTGAAGGCGGATCCTTCGCCTCGATCTGGAGCTCCGCTGGAAAGGTAAGTGGGGTTTACCGGGCCCTGCTGCTGTCGCCCATGCGGCGACAGCGGCAGGGCCCGGTAAACCCCCCCTCCTCTCCCTTACCTGCCTCCGTCCGCGGGTCCGTCGCCGTCTTCAATTGAGCCCGTGGTTCAAGCAGGAAGTCCTGCTGGAACCACGGGCTCAATTGAAGACGGCGACAGACCGGCGGACGGAGGCAGGTAAGGCCCCCCCTCCCCCTTGGTCCCTTACCGGGCTCTGCCGCCGTCGCCGCATGGGCGGCGATGGCGGCAGGGCCCGGTAACCCCCCCCTCCTCTCCCTTACCTGCCTCCGTCCACAGGTCCGTCGCCGTCTTCAATTGAGCCCGTCGTTGGAACCACGGTCTCAATTGAAGACGGCAACGGACCACGGACGGAGGCAGGTAAGGCCCCCCTCCTCCTTACCGGGCTCTGCCGCCGTCGCTGCATGGGCGGCGATGGTGGCAGGGCCCGGTAACCCCCCCCTATGGGGGGGACCGGAGCTCCGATCCGGATCCGGAGCTCCGAGCGGAGCGGAGTGGGCACAGGAGGAGTGGGGGCGGGGCGGAGCAGGCCGATCCAAAAATGGCGGATCTTAAAGTGAAGCGGAGTGGGGGGTCCGTGCACACCCCTAGCAAAAACGGGCGAAGACGAGTGAGAGAAGTAGAAACTCTTGGGTGAGTAAGAGACATAGTGTTATGAGAGCAAAGGGTGCGAGCAGGATAGTAAGGTGAAATAAGAGACAAGAGATAGGGAGGAGCCAAACCATGACAAGCTTTAAAAGTCAAAAGGATAAGCTTGTATTTAATTCTGTAGGAGATGGGGAGATAGTGAAGGGATTTTAGAAGCAGGGTGATGTGATCAAAATGACGAGCCAGAAAAATAATCTTAGCCAAGAATGATGAATGGAAACCAATGGGGAAAGATGAGAAGAAAGAAGACCATGGGAGGACAACTTCTCTTTCATTTCTGTTATCCTGGAGTGGTACATTGAGTGTGCTCTACTTTCCTGTTTGTATTCCTCCAGTCCACTGTATACAAAGTACAGCTTCACTGACATGATTGCTGACATCTCAGTTTGCAACATCCATTAATTTCATTTATTGTCGTGAAGCTGACTTCCTCCATATGGCCACTGGGAGACTTTTGGCATGGGGCAAAATCTCGTGTTCCCCTCCCCCAACCCCCAAAAGGCATGAAAACAGCACAATGGGACATCTCTGGGTCTGTTGGGCCTTTTTGGGTGGAGGAAAACAGGAGAGACATTGTTCTCACGCTTTGAGGCTGCTGCACATTGACAAAACAGAGTGGGAACACAGTGATAATTGAACAATTAGCAAGCGCCGTAATAAAAGAGCACGTAATTAAAATGAAGAGTGCATAATTAAAATTACCGAGCCACAGGAAAAAAAAAAAGTGCAACGGTGTACAAAAAAGAAAATGCACAAGCACGTGGAGAACCGCTCCGAGAATGAGGACCAAACCGCGTGCTTTGGGAAAGCAATGATCAGAAGTAACAAGGGTGGTAAAACTAAAGAAAAAAGCATAATAACAATAAACCAGGCAGGCAATAATGAATTGCCAAAAAGACACAGTAAAGAGGTAAGTGTTTGCAGCACAGTTTACAAGGATGAGAAACTACCGCTCAGTGGTGATGGACACATTAGGAGTCTATAGAAAGGGAAATTATGACAAATGGATCAATACATGAATAGCCTGACTGGTTGGGCCGAAACTAGACATGAAGCCGATCAGGCGGTGGTCACTAAAATTAGTTCCCCGTATCCCAGGCTGGTCCTGCCTTTGATGCCCCACATTTTCACAAAACCAATCCTGGCAGTGCACTTTATTTAAAACATTTGTATCCCACCCTAGATCACTAGGATCTCAAGGCGGTGTACTTTAAGTAGTGTCAGACAGTTGGGTGTAACTGCCATTTAAAATACCCACAATGATCCAGAACAATGCCACCTCAGGGCCATTGTGGGAAATTGAAATGGTGGCCGGCTCCAACCACCCAGGACGGTGGCCAGTTGTGCCTTGTGAGGGGAAAAGAGGACATACTGTGCTAAAACGAAAGGAAGGACCGATGGATGGATGGATGGATGGAGAGATGGCCAGACAGACAGATGGATGGACCAGAGAGTTGCAGAAACCTGTATGTGCTAATTTACATGTATAAATGCAAATATAAGAACCATAATCTAAACGGGAACGCAATACATCTCAGCAAAGTGTGGTGGGCTTACCTGTGTACTTACTGAGGCAACTGGCCAGGAGTAGAGTGACCATGGCCCAATCTACACCAAGCAGGATATAACACTTTCAAAACATTACAAAAACAGTATATGTAATGTGTCCTGGGCCTGAACAGTTGTCATAACCATTATAAACCATTATAAGCAGTAGCGTAGATCCTGCCCATATGAAAAGGACAGGGCTCCTGTATCTTTAACAGTCGTATTGAAAAAGGAATTTCAGCAGGTGTCATTTGTATATATGGGGAACCTGGTGAAATTTCCTCTTCATCACAGCAGTTAAAGCTTCAGGTGCCCTGCCCTCTTTTAAAACTGGTCACTCTAGTATAGCTCCTGCACCTTTAACTGTGGTGATGAAGAGGGAATTTCACCAGGTTCCCCATATATACAAATGACACCTGCTGAAATTCCCTTTTCTATGCAACTGTAAAAGATACAAGAGCCCTGGCCTCCTTTTCATATGGTCACCCTAGCCAGGAGGCAACTGTTGATGGGCATCTTTAAGTAGGAGTGAGAGAACTCACTTGCATTCACCTTGGTGGGCACTTGCCACTCCACCAGCCACCCCACTATCTGGGCCACGTGAGTCTCTTCTGACTCTTGGCTTGGCCCGGGAGCCTTTTGCAGCCACCCACCCACATGACCATGTCCTGCAGGAGGGTACTGGGCTCCCAGATCCAGTTGGGTGCTCACAGCATCCCTATCTTCAAGGCCCCTGGTACTCTCCCTTCTTATGTTCCTTTCCTTATAAACCTGTTTTAGGGTGGTCAACCCTTCAAATATAGGAAACCTTCAACTAGAGTCCTGTCCTTCAAACAGAGGACTGTCCTCTGCAAAGTAGAACAGCTGGGCACCCTAGCACCCAGTGCTACTTGGACTGCTTCTCAGAGTCAAGCTGCCTCTACCCCCTTCTGCCAGGTTAGTGCATCAAGGCCCAATGATGAAGGACTTTTTTAAAAAAAAAATCGCAGGTAAATGCTGAAGTGGAACAAGATGGAATTATGGGCATAAATGCAAAGGTGACACAAACCAGAAGTAGATACATTTTCTGGGGTGACCCTATGAAAGGCTCCTGTAGCAGGGCTCCTGTATCTTTAACAGTTGCATTGAAAAGGAAATTTCAGCAGGTGTCATTTGTATATATGGAGAACCTGGGGAAATTCCCTCTTCATCACACCAGTTAAAGCTTCAGGTGCCCTGCCCTCTTTTAAATCTGGTCTCTCTAGTATAGCCCCTGCAGCTTTAACTGGTGTGATGAAGAGGGAATTTCACCAGGTTCCCCATATATTCAAATGACACCTGCTGAAATTCCCTTTTCTTTGCAACTGTTAAGGATACAGGAGCCCTGTCCTCCTTTTCATAGGGTCAGCCTACATTTGCCCATCCGTCTTCTGGCTTTGGTTGTGACAGATCCCAGTCCTTAAAGAAACAGAACAGAATCTTCAATGGTGAGGTGGGGGCTGAATAAGCCAGAGGTTCCCATTCTTAAGAAGAAGCATGACAGCAACTCTCACCCACCCATAATAGAGAAATGAGTCTGAACTTTTCAAGACAGATTGGGACCAACTTGCATATGATTAGCTTTCGAAAACACACATACCAAGTTTAAAAACAGAGGCTATATTTTGTGTACCGCTGATCGGCATATTTGTACAACAAGCTAATGTCCTGTTTATTTTCCAGGGCAATCTATCACCTAAAGTGCAAGGTTGCTTGCTGAAAGACCAAGACTTATGTGCAAGCCTTTGCCCCTAAATCACAGCAATAAAAAAGCGAGTTTCCTACTGTTGCAAGCACCGTATGCAGATGAAAGATGTCACCTTGTCTGGGATGCTTTACAGCACAGTGTAGCAAGAAGGAAAAACTTTGGGTGATTTTTTTTTGGGGGGGGGAGTTTAAAACAACAGCAACAACCCACTTCAGCTCTTGGGGAGCTAGAGATAGATGAAGCTCAATTCTATCATTAGACAGGAACTGCTCCCAAACTGCAGTGGCTAACCAGTGGATTTCAAATTCCATCAGAAGCACCAGTCATGGTCAAATTCTTCTGAGTAACAATGAGAACAAGAAAGAAACCATCTGATGCTGGAAGGTTGTTTCTGGGGCAGGAGTAGCCAGAAAGTAGATCTCCAGCGACTTTGGACTTCACCTTCTTTTATCCTCACCATTGGCCCTGGTGGCAGAGGCTTCTGTGGGTTGAAGTCCAAAACGTCTGGAGATCTACCTTCTGCAATGAAGTACATGGTAGCTGTTATTTGTGTTCTCTGCATCTATCTCTGACTGCTTTGATCTCTGGCCTGTTGATCACAACAAAAAGAATTGGAATGGTGGAAGACTTTCACTGAAAGACAGCATGCCCAGGACTACTAATTTCCCCATGCATTGCTCAGCTGCAGGAAAGTATTGGGTGCCTCAAAGCCCAATAGACCTGGCCAGGCCATGTACACCAGTTACTGGGGAAGAATGGTGGAAGGGTGGTATGCATCCATGTCCTGTTCATGGGTCTTGGGTCAACAGCTGGATGGCCACTGTGTGAACAGAGTGCTGGACTAGATGGATCCATGGCCTGATCCAGCAGGGCTCTTCTAATGTTCTTTTGTTCTTAAGAGTACCCCAGAGCTGCTCCTCCTCTTCACCATTGCAGACTGCATTATTCCTTTTAGGGCTGTGCACCAGCCCCCCGAACTCCTTCGTGGCCCGATCTGGAACTTTTGGATCGGGCCCGAACTAGTTTGTGCTGATCTGACCCCCCCGACCCATTCTGGATCAGATCCTGGAGCGAGATCCAAAGGGTCAGAGCAAGATTCACCAGCCATTTTGCCCCCCTTTTCCCCACTTACTTGCCTCCACAGCAGAGGCAGGTAAGTGGGGAAGGGGGACAAAATGGGGGGAAAACGAAGTCCCCCTCCCCCTTACCTGGCTCCGCCACGCACCTCCACATGGACTGCGGCGGCAGCGGGCGGCAGAGCCAGGTAAGGCCCCCTCCCTTCCACTTGCCCACCACTTACCTGCCTCCGTCGCAGTCCGACACCGGCTTCAACTGAGGTCTGGCCCTAAGTTGAAGCTGGTGCCAGACCACAACAGAGGCAGGTAAGCCTCCTCCCCCTGCTCCCTTACCTGGCTCCACCACCGTCGACACACAGACTGTGGCGGCGGTCGAGCCAGGTAAGGCCCCCTCCCCCCACTTACCTGCCTCCATCACGGTCCGGCGGCAGCTTCAACTGAGGCCCAGGCCTCAAAGCGGAAACAGGCCTGTTTCCACTTTGAGGCTTGGGCCTCAGTTGAAGCCACCACTGGACTGCGACAGAGGCAGATAAGCCCCCCTCCCCCCTCCCCCCTTGCCTGGCTCTGCTGCCATCGCCACACAGACTGTGGCGGTGGCACCAGGTAAGCCCCCCCCCCACTTACCTGTCTTCGGAGCTCTGGATCGAGGTGAAGCAATCCACTTTGTCTTGATTCGCTTCATCTCGATTCACAGCTCCCCCAACCAGTTCCAGCTCCGCCTTTGGTGGAGGCGAATCGGGCTGCTCCGCTCCCACTTCTATGAACCGTAGCAGAGCGGAGCACAGCCCTAGTTCCTTTCACTTCAGCGCAGACACCAATGGTGGTGAGAAGGAGGAGGATCAGATGCCCCTGCAAGCAAGCAAGTGGCAGCAATGACAAAAAAGAGGATACGGAGCAATAACAGCGATGGTGAGAAGGTAGATTTTGCTGGGTAGAGTTGAAAGGAAGAAGGTTCTGTGAAGCTGACACATTTGAAGGCAACTTTTTAAAGCTAAGGCTGAACCCAATGACTGCTAAGAAGATGTATTAGACAGGCATTCCCTTTCATATTCCCATTTCCCTCAGTCAAAGGAGAAGGCCGCAATTTCTGGGTCTGCGTGTCCAGGATGTGAAATTGCTGTGGGGAGCGTTTCCCGTGCACTACTCCATGCGCATTTAAGAATCTCTTTTGGAAATGTGTTGACAGTCTTGTCTTTTATATATAGTTAGCTCTTTTGCAAGTTAGTTAGTAGGCTTGTCAACCAATTAAACATTTTCAGTTCATTACTCGGCTACCTTTGAAGTAATTGATTTATCAGTTAAACTCCAATAAATGTGTTACTAGCAGCTTTATTTATTTTTTAAAGGAAGTGTGCAATAACTTACAACTGAAACAGGTAATACACTACAACACTGTTAGCATACTATTTCCCCACCACCACCATTTTCTTTCTCTCTCTCTCTCTCTTTCTCTCTCTCTCTTCACATTTTCTCTCTTTTGCAGGAATAGAGAGAATCCAATGAGCTAAAAATAAAATTAAAAGAAAGGGTGCCTTTAATCCACTGACCCATGCAAGTAGGCAGTCTAGGTAAAACTACACCGGTCAACATACTAGCAGGCTAGATTTCTATTTGTAGGGATTTATTTACTGTATAGAGGAGCATTCCAAAATGTGATTCTCCCACTGCCCACCCACACGAAGTCACACTGCCCACATGAATATCTCATTCCACCACCTTTGTAGGCCTGCCTCAGCAGTCAATCACCAAGTGCAGCAAAATTAAATTAAACAAGGCATGCAATTGGTGTGGACCAGACCTTGAGGTGGCAGGATGAGCAAAGCAAATATATTCCTTCCTCCTTCTGAAATTCCCTACATACACCTTGTCGTCATCCTCCCTCCAATCTTATCTCTTCTAGGTAGAACATACCCACCTTCCTCAACTGTTCCTCGTTTTGCCTTCAAGTCTCTTTAGCATCAGCCTGAATGTTTTTCTGAGCATCCTCTGCACCACCCTTACTTTTCGGCATCCTTCTTGAATTGTGATACCCAAAAACGAAGCACAGGTCTCCACTGGGGGGGATAAGAGCCTCACTAAGGTTGTTTACAAGTTTGCAAGAGCAAAGGGAATGCCTCATTCCCCCTGCATCAAAGCTCTGCAGATGAGAGGGGGGAATAAAAAAAAAAATTAAGCAACTTGAAAATGATTCTGTAACAAGGGAGGAAAGAGACATTGTAAACAGATAATGGACTGGATTTCAGCTCATCAGTAATTGTGTATTTATTATTCGGCTGTTGCAAGGAAACATCACTTTGCGTTGATTAAAGGCTTGCCATCTCTCCGGTAAATATTTTAAACAAAAACAGGTTTTGATCTCTATTGCTGTTGGGTTGAGGAAGGAAGATTCCATTAGTGTTACTATAATTAAGTGAGCCTTCACATCTCAATTATGCAGTGTGCTCTGATATGCTGCATGCATCCCTGTGAATATCTACTGCCCTCTGGCAGGTAGCAGGAAGGAGGGAGAGCAGACCCCATTTCTAGAACCACATAAAAGGAAAACACTGACATAAATGGGCTGTGTCCATTTGCAATGCCGCCTCCCACCTTCTGTGTGGTTTTAGAAATCATAACTAGATACAACAGTGTGACTTCGAGGGGTCAAACATGCTCAAAGGCACTCGGTTCTGATATTCCTGTTTTCTCAGAATCTTTGGGAAGCAAACATGCAGCCTTAAAAGGGAGAGAGGGAGGGAGGGAAGGGAGGCACTCTGTACATGCCCAGAAACAGACCCAATGAAGGGGAGGAAGTGCCCGGCCTGGCCCCAGCCCTTCAGTACAGGCTCCTAATGGAGCACTTGGTGGGTGAGAAGGGTAGGCCAAGGTGCAAGCCTCCTAGAGTGCAGGACACATAATAATGGGCTCAAGTTACAGGAAGCCAGATTCCGGCTGGACATCAGGAAAAACTTCCTGACTGTTAGAGCAGTATGACAATGGAACCAGTTACCTAGGGAAATGGTGGGCTCTCCCGCCCTAGAGGCCTTCAAGAGGCAGCTGGACAACCATCTGTCAGGGATGCTTTAGGGTGGATTCCTGCATTGAGCAGGGGGTTGGACTCGATGGCCTTATAGGCCCCTTCCAACTCTACTATTCTATGATTCTATGAACCTGGCCAGCCTTGGTGGCTTTCCGGCTCCTGCTAAGAGCCCTGAGCAAAAGATGATCAAGAGGTGTATGGAGAACTTTGGCTTTAAGGCAGCCCTGGCCTGCATTGGGGTGAGAGAGAGAGAGAGAGAGAGAGAGAGAGAGAGAGAGAGAGAGAGAGAGAGAGAGAGAGAGAAGAATTTAATTCATTTTAAAGTTACCTCACAGGCCTAGCACTGGCTTACTACTTTAAGATGATTACCTCACAGACATATATCAGGAGGCCTAAGCAACACCGAGTATATCAGCTAGTATATATATTATATCAAACTGCACAAGCTATGAATAATTTAAAAGTCTGGTTGAAAGCCAGTCGTCCAGATGAAGGGATGCACCCCCTCTCTCAAAAAAAGGGAGATTTGTGTTAGATCAAGTTGAATCTTCTATACCTGAGGATTTTTCTTTCTTTCTTTCTTTCTTTCTTTCTTTCTTTCTTTCTTTTTTTACTTTAGCGAAGGGAACTCAACATACTTTAAAAGCAGACTTCAAAACATTGCTGGTATGGAATGGTAAGACTTAGAAGGGTTATATCAAGAGTAAAGTAAAAACAACCCCACCTACCCCAAAAAATAAATATCATGAAGGGAAGACTTGTGGAGCAAAAAAGCATTGCCTGCAGCTGTTGAAGTAAAGGATTTGACCTAAATTTAGCAAAGTAGACTCAACTCCCTGAGGGTGATCTTTATGGGTTTCCTTACAAGAGTAGAGTCAACAACTCACCCAAAGCTATAAAAGTGTGATGGAACATCTCTCCAATCCAGCCATTTTGGGTTATATTTATTATACTGTATTATATTATATGTAATATTATATTATATTATGTGCTGTACCAGAAATTTCTCCCATGAGAATTTTGACCATTCTCATTCAATTTGAGAGAAAAGAAATTGCTTTCGAAAAGAAATTCAAAGGAGAAGAAATTTCTTAGAAATTCTCATGGCTTTACTACAAGGTTCTTGTGCTTACCTTACTTATGAGATGACTGAGCAGTGTGTGAGTTTCCTGTCTTCCATTTTACAGTCATCTCTCTGATAGCCTGTAGCCTCCTTGGCTTCCCAGAAGGCCTTTTCAGATCAGGAAGTGCAGGGTAGCCTGGCGGTTTAATCATAAAATGGGGGTTCCATCATAAAATGGCCTCTGTGATTCGGATGTCTGAATCCAAGGCTTGCACAGCCCTAGTTTCAATCAGAACTCTTAAGGAGAGTTATCAAAGGTCTTGGAACTATTTTGGGGATAGGAGTCAGCACCAAGATCAGCACTTTGGACAGCTACTTTATAGTTTGAGCTGGCTCTAACTGCAACTCAGAGCGGATTCACAGCCTCACTGCCATCAGAAGCACCAGCCTCCACTGATATGCTGCCATTTGGTTATTCCCCCCCCCCCAGTTTCTCTTAGGCCTATTCTCATCCCAGGGCATTGTGGGGAGAAAATGGCAGCTGCCACAAAAATGAAGTGGAGTCTGTTGAAAGAAAATTCTGCAAAATGGACTTCTTCTCTTTTTTTCCCCCGGGAGGTGAGAACCATAGAAATAAAAATCTCAAAAATGTTTTTACAAAAAGGTCTTTTGAGAAATTTTGGCTCAGCTCTAGCCTGTATGCTGAGATCTTCGTCAGAGACCTTTCCCCAGGCTTCTCTCAATACTGGCACAGGGCTTGTGGAACATTCTCTCTAGGGAATTTTGCACATCAGTGTTGATGTCATTTCAGCACCAGCAAGCAAAACCTTTTTATATATATATTTCCTCAAGCCTTTTGATCTAAACTGTTTTGTCTCCCATGAGGTGTTTCTTTACACAGTTCTTTTTTAAAAAAATGAGATCCTGTTGCTCTCCGTCTGTATTTACGTTTTTAACGTTGTTTTATATCTTTAATTTTGTCTTGTAAGCCGCCCTGGGAAATTATTTGAAATCCTAGAACACATGAATAATAAATTCAAGGGTAAGCAAGAAACAAAAATTGGTTTGTTGTTTTATTCCATTCATATCCCTTTAGTTATTAAAATGTTCATTTGTTGTGTAGTCCATTTGTTAAAGTCATCTGTTCGTGTTCCTCCCATCTCTCTCTCTCTCTCTCTCTCTCTCTCTCTCTCTCTCCTTTGCTGTTTTTTGTTTGTTTGTTTTGTTTTTGTTTTGCTTCTCAGTGACTGCCATTTTGTTTTCCCAGAATGCCCTGGACTTTGCATCATTTTCAGCCATTCTGAGGAGAAACTGGTGGTGGCTACACAAAAATGAGAATGTGTGATGACTGAAATGCTGGAAATGGATGACACTTGTACCAATCTCTTACTCTTCCTGGCGTTTGTTTTGTAACAACTGACAATTCCACCAAGGAGGTCCCATTTAGTGCAATTTGTCATCTATAGTAACTAAAAAGAATGTGCGTGTATGTGTCTGTCTGTCTGTCTGTCAGTGCCATGAGCTAAGACCATGAAATCTAGACATCTGAAATGCAGCACACGTAGTAAAGGGGGCTTAGGGATGTATACCTCAGACTTATTTTATGTTTTAAATGTATTCATTAATTTTAATTAATATAAATGTGTCCATGTGGTTGAATCCTGCAGTAATATTTCCAACCACTAAGTGGCAGACTTCCCTAATCTGCACATACAGTTTGAAGCCATGGAAGAGATTAGGAGACTCAGACCATTGCTAGACCAGGGTTTAGCCCAGTGCGAGGCCCGGGCTCATCCCTGTGCATCCATCCAATCAGCACCGGTTGTGGCTCGGTATTTCCCATGGTCATGGGCTGAGCCTGAGACCACGGGCATGTAGCCCATTCCACCGCTTTTCCCGGCTACCGCATTTACTTGCAAGTAGCTGGGGAAAGCGGCAGATGGCACGCAGTGCTCCAAAGGAGCACTGCGGCCATCAAGGCAGGGTGGGGAGATGGGGGGAAATGGAGCCAGGGGAATGGGGGGGATCAGAGATTGCAGGGTTTGGGGATCCGGAGTTTGCAGGGGGGGAATCGTGGCCAGGATGGGGAAATCGGGGGCAGGAGGGGCAGGGAACCCTGTTTTTAATTTTTTTAAAAAAACTACCTAACTTGCTGGTGCACTCCTGTGCACCTTGCCCCTTTAACATATGAAACAAAATGGCCGACGTGACGGGGCTTTCCTTTACCCCATCGCGTCGGACATGTGGATAGGAGCGACAGCTTCTACTTCTAGCACGGGCTGGCCCCTCAACATGCCCAGATTTTAAGGTAGGTCTAGCAAGGCCCTCAGGGACACAGGATGTTTCTACATGAACAATTTATTGCATGCTTGTGAGTGGGAGTTTGTGGGTCCATTACACGATGCTGTCAACCTCCAGGTTGTCTCCTGCACCTTCCCCTGGTAATCCTGTTATAAAAATAAATAAGTCTGGATAACCCAATTCTTCTGAAACATTGCGGGATTTCCCAATGCGTGCAGCCAAAGTTGCGCTACAAAACACACAACAGAGGGTGCTGTCCCACTCAAATAAATGAGCACAGAGAGAAGGAGAAGTTTTCAATTACAAACCACATAGTCAACAATTCAAACCACATCGTCACTCCTCTCTGCCCACATAATGCAGTCCATTCTAATTGTGTAAAAGAAGTAGGAAGCCTAAAGCCCCCATAAGGCAACGTGATTTCCCCTTAATGTAGAGACGCTGAAAGTTATACACCTGCCCGCATGCCCCTGCTGTGGGGCAGTCCTTCACTGAGGAGAATGGAGTGTTGAGACAGCTGCCTTAGGGGGCTATGGATGTGTCATGCCCACTGACACCAGTGGGCATGGCTTCACTCAGATGGCATGGAAACACTATGTCCAACTCAGGCAGCTGCTTACGTTTTCCTGAAGGCTTTTGCAACACCACCACCTCACACACAAGGCTTTGACACGCACACCTCCCTCAGGCTAAGCACCACCATTTAAATACCTGAGGAAGGGGCAAAAAGAAAAGTATAGGATTTCCCTTATAGCTGAGGGAAAAGGTAAGGAGATTTGGAAAAGGCTTTTCTGTGAATATAGCAGGCTGAAGGTTTAATGCGATGTGTTTATTTATGAACCAATAGAGCAGGGGACACCCCAAACTGACACGTGTTTTATGGCAGCAAAATAAAGAAAATGCTTATTGTTGTTTACAGTTCTTAGTTCCTTCAAATTCTATTCAAATCCTGCCTATTCTTAAAAATACTGGTAGAAACAAATCTAATAATAACAATCCTTAGTCCCTATGATCTTATTTCCACTCACTCCTCACACAACTCCTAACTAGAACTCGCACAGCTAAACAGATCTACCCTCCAAACCCAACCACCAACCGAATACCTCAGACCACTCAGCTCCCCCATATATAGACTCCTCCCCGCTTTCCACAGCATCATCAGCCACACCCACTCCATCCAACATTCCGCACTCCCTAGACATACTCACGCAGACATACCTAAGGGAATAGAAATGTGGGTAACGCCACAGCTTTGCCCTATTGAGTGCTTCTAAGCCATGCAGAGCTGGGTCCATCCACTCAATATTTTGTTATAGAGCAAATGCATCCCACTTTGAACTGGGGTGCAACACTGTAAGCAGAAGACCTTGGGCAGAATTCTGTGCCAGAGCGTTGAGAGCAGGCGTGACCAGGAGAGAAGCCGATGGCAGCACGTCCAAGCGCTGCCGGTGTGCAGCCTCGAAGAACCAAACCCTGCGAGGCTTTGAAATTAAAAATGATGAAAAGGGAGACACTTTCATCACAAAGGGGGACAGCGGAACAAATCTGCACAGGCAGAGCTTCAAACACGCCTTTGCTTGAAATCGGCAACAAAGTCAGAGTGCACTGGGAGACGGAGAGTGCAAAAGAGAGCCCACGCTTTGCTTCATCGTGACGCATCAAGGGCGACGTTCATCTCGTTGTGTTCGCTTTGTTAAAAAAAAATCCTCTCCAGGAAAGAGAGCCATGATTAATAATTGACTTGTGTAGCAGCACTTGTTAATGGCAACATCCCAGGAAGAAAATGCAGGGACTATAATGATTTCCAAATAGACAGGCTATTCAAGGAGACGGGGCCTGGTTTTATCCTTCCCCTGAGCAATGGCAGAAATTGACTGCCC
This sequence comes from Elgaria multicarinata webbii, assembly GCF_023053635.1. Lineage (NCBI taxonomy): Eukaryota > Metazoa > Chordata > Lepidosauria > Squamata > Anguidae > Elgaria > Elgaria multicarinata. The sequence continues at coordinate 16,095,976 of NC_086185.1, read as the reverse complement.
TTTAGATGGTATTTCATAGATTGTGATGAGTTTGGGCATCGAACAGCTCAGATGGTCTCAGTAACTTAGGTAAATTTATTTATTTATTACTGCATTTATCTCCCACCATTTTTCCTTCAAGGAACCCAAGGCATCATACATAATCCTCTTCATCTCCATTTTTATCCTCACAACATCCCTGTGGGCTAAGAGTCTGTGACTGACCCAAAATCACCCAGTGGGTTTCCATGGCCATGTGGGGACCAGAACCCAGATCTCCCAACTCTCAGTCCCACGCTTTAGCCATTACACTACACTGGCTCATAATCAAGGAGTGAAGGGCATCAACCTTATATTTCTCAGTGTACCATTTCAGGCCATGGGACTTATTGATGCCCTGCCTCAGTTGTGGCCAGGGCTTCAAGCTGCTGGGCATTGATGTCACTTGGGTTTCATTTCATTTCGTTTTATTACATTTGTATACTGTCCCATAGCTGAAGCTCTCTGGACAGTGCCAAGAGTCAACTATGGCTCATATCTATAGCAGGGGGTTGTGTAGGATAGGTTTCAAAGAGAAGTAACACAGGGGGAGATCAGCACCACACAAAGCTCCAAGTGGAAGCCAGACAGGGTTGGCTGCATATTGCTCCAACATGCAGCAGATCAAGATTGAGCTTTAGTTAGGAATTTGGCTTCCTTTAGGTTGGTTGGCACCACCTCCATAAAGACACAGCCTCTTTCTCTGTCCTGTTTTAGCAATCTCGGGCTGCAATGAGATGGGAGTGGCTTTGGCATGCAAGGGTCCTCAAGGCCCAAGTCCTCAGATCCTAAGGATAGTAATGTGACCATCTCTGGTAGGAGGTGCTTAACAAAACCTACAAACTTCCCTGAGGTTGGCCAAATAATGTTCCTTGTGACCTTCTAGAAAAAGTGGCTAACGCGCCATCACAAAAGGTAGTGAAGAGGTTGAATTCTTGTCCCCACACCCTACTGAAACTACACCTATGTCATGTAGCTGAAACAATTGTTTTCCTGCTTGCCCCTACTTACATTTCCTTCTCCTTCTGTTGTCTCCCCTGTGTTTCATTTGCTAGTTCCTCAGGACAGAAACCTGCCCTTTTATACTTTGTAAAGTGCCATGCATATCAATAGCAGAACAATAGTGTGCCCAGCCTAGTGTAGCCATATGTACTTTTGTCAAAGGATAGTCCTGCATTTGAAGGCACCCTCAATTTCAATTTCTTCCTGGTTTAAAGATTGAAACACACACGCACACGCACACATGGAGAGCGACAAGGGCCTTGAAGTTGCCCATCAACAGTTAGCACCTAGCCAGCAGAACGAACCAGCTCACAGGTCACCAATTCACAGTCTTTTCCACTATGGTGGACATAAGAACATAAGAAGAATCCTGCTGGATCAGACCAAGGGTCCATCTACTCCAGCACTTTGTTCACCAGCTGTCAACAAGGGACCAACAAAGCAGGACATGGTGCAGCAGCACCTTCACGCCCATGTTCCCCAGCAACTGGTGCACACAGCCTTAGTGCCTTGAGTACTGGAGATATACTGTATTTCTGTTTCTAAAGGTGCATCTGCACATTTTATGCAGACTGGAGTCCTCTTTTGGGGTGATGCATAAGTGGCCACCATAGATCACTCAGTAAAGCTCATGACCAAGTGGAGGATTTGAATCCAGGGGCTCATCTACACCAAGCAGGATATTCCACTATGAAAGCGGTATATAAAAGGCAAGAGCCACACTACTGCTTTATAGTGGTCCTGAAGTGGACTGACAACTGTTGGGCCCCTGACACATCTATACCAAACAGGATATAACACGATGAAAGTGGTATGAAAGCAGTATATGGTATGTGTCAGTGGGCCCCAACAGTTGTCAATGCACTTTAATACTGCTATGAAGCAGTAGTGTGGCTCCTGCCTTTTATATACCACTTCCAGAGTGGAATATCCTGCTTGGTGTAGAAGAGCCCCAGGTCACCCTAATCTAAGCCATCTACATCACTTCAGCTTGCTACTTCTAGGCTATGACACTCTGGGTGTCCCTGAAAGTACAGAATGTCCTACATCAAGCAAACAGTAGAACGTCCACAGAGAGGAACCACATTAAAAAAATGAGCAGACCTGTGGCTTAACGAAAATTCATAATTAACGGCCTGGTAACTTTTTAAAAGTTTCCAGTCCCTGGAGCAATCACACCTACACCCACGAGAAAAGGCAGTGGCGGTGACCTCGGATGATTCAGCTTGCTGATGGCCCTGGATCAATCGCTCGCATTGGCAGAGCCCCACAGCAAATCCTCTCGAACGGCAAGTGTCAAAGCACCGATCACCATGGGGGCCAGCAGAGCAAAGCAGTCAATGCAAAAGAAGGAGGCGGACGTCGGGCAGGGGGAAGGAACAGAAAGAGAATATCTTCAAGACCTGCAGCTGTAACATAAAAAAGAAAAAGAAAGAAAAAAGGCACCAAAAGAAAAAGGACCTGCTCTTCAGAATTCTGAGAGCATAACGGAAATATGTGATGTACAAAGAAGTAAACATTGTTTCATTGTTTATGATCTAGCATAGGTTGCGAGAGGGGGGGAGAGTGGGGGGGAGATGGGGCCCTCCTGCCGAGATATTTCCTACTGGGCGATGCTCAAGATCTTCTTGGAAGCTGGAGATGAAAGATGAAAACCACAAGCAGCAGCTAGGAAGATTAATTGAAAATAGCCTTCTTCCTTGCCGACGTTGCGAAAACTTTCCTTGTTTGGCGTGAAGCACTAAAGACTTTGAAAGATGGTTGGAATCAGTTTGGAGAGCGTGTGAAGGGAGGGAGGGAGAAAGGGAAGCACAGCCATCGGGTGTCTTTATGAGCCATGCGAAGGCCTTTGCTGCTTCCAGTTGGTGGATCCGGTGGCTGGCATGTTAGTTAGATCACAGTGGAGGAGGAGGAGGAGGAGGAGGAGGAGGAGGAGGAGGAGGAGGAGGACACGGCCGCCTGAGCCCCATCACATGCAGTTCAGACCTAAGATGACAAAAGAAAACATGTTGCTTCAGAAGCCAACTCCTGGCACGTTGCATGGTCTGCGTGTGTCTGATTTGCATTTCAGAAGTCGGATTGCCTTCAAACAAGATAGTCAGCCTTTGGCAATACAGGCACACTCTAGAGAATCTAAGGTCTATGGCAATATCGCAAGCAGCTAGCTCTGAAAATTAGGGGCAAGTGCTGCCATTTCAGTGGAGACCTACTATAAAGAGGTCAGAAAGGAAGGTCACCCATAAAGGGTTGTGGGGAGGGAGGTATCAGGGTTTTCTAAAGCAGGGGTGGCAGCGTTCGTCGTAATAACTGCATTTTAAGAAGGGTGGGGCGCAAGGACAATTCATGCCTCATGCACCACAATGAGAAAACTCTGCACTTAGAACAGGGATGCAGCCTGAAGGCCAAAAGCCATTGGGGGGGGTGGAGATTTTGAGAGCCACATTCCAGTGGCAGGCAGGGCTGAAGGCAAAGGGGGTGAAGCCAAAGTCAAAGGAGCAGCCCCCCAAAATACCAGTGTATTTTAGCTTAAAGCTCTTAGGAAAGGCATGTTCATGTTTTGGAAGTATGTGGAGGGGGGGGGGGGACTGTACAAAAGTTGGGAAGCCAGTGAATGATGATGGGCAGCAGAGGGAAACCTAAGAATTTTAAGATGCTGTGATTATTATTTTAATATTGTATCGGTTTTATAAGCTATTTTAACCAGTTTTAGGTATTGTATTGTTGTATTTAATGTTGTTCCTCACTTCGATCCAGAGGGAGAGGCAGGTAAGAAATAAATATATTATTGATGATGATGATGATGATGGGACCAGGGGAAGGGATGTGTCAGTGTCTGGGGAACCCCAAAGGTCCAAACTGGGACACTGAGATTCTTCACCCCTGACAAAATATATTTACTCACAAGATGCAGGGATGGCCACTGGCTTAGATGTCTTTAACAGCAGATTAGACAAATTTCTCGAGGCTCGGTATAGCAAGATGTATTGGCAGGTAGGTAGAACCTTCAGATTCAAGAGCAGCATGTTGCAGAATACCAGTGGCAAGAGAAGGCTATTCATGTCCACATCGTTTGTTTGTTTGTTTCGTTTATTTATAACATGCCTTCCTGCCAAGAAATGCCACTCTATGAACTGCAGTTAAATTAAAATGTAATGTAAAACACACACATAAAAAGCACAACAATAAACAGTGCCCAGCCAATTAAGAAGCTCTTTAACAATGGACCAGTTTACATGCCAAAGGTTTGTCCAAATAAAAATGTCTTTGTCTCCCAGTGGTGGAAGCCCAGAAAATGGGACAAGCCATGGCAGGGAGTTCCAGAGCTTGGGAAAGGCCGCTGAGAAGACCTTCTCCTAAATTGCCACCAAACATGGGTCTGATGGTGGCAGGACTGAGATAAGGGTCTCCCCCAATACCCAAGCTCTATGGGAGAATGTTGTGTTTCAGGCAGCCTAGCCCCAAGCCCTATAGACTTCTGTACATCATAACCAGCATTTTGAATGATGCTTGGAAACAGACCAGTAGCCAGTGATGTTGTTGTAACAAGGAAGCCATGAATTCCCTCTAACTGGCCCTAGTCCACAGCATTCTGGACCAGCTGAAGTTTTGAGGGGTTTTGAGAGGTATCAGATCAACTATTCTAAGAAGCAGGATAGAGCCTTCCCCAACTTGGGTCCCTCCAGATGTTTTGGATTACATCAATCCTCACCATTGGCCATGCTGGCGAGGGCTGATAAAAGATGTAGGTCATAACATCTGGAAGGTCCTCGGTTGGGGAAGCCTGGAGTAGGCAGACAATTAGTCTGCTCCATCAGGGTTCAACTTACATTGCTGTTGATCCTCCTCCTTCTCTTTCAACACCGTCACCATGTATATTTAAATTAAACCGTCTGATTCGGGGGGGGGGGGGGATAAGTTCACCAAGGAACAGCTTCCCTAAATGTATTTCAAGAAACATCAAGTTTTAGGTTCAGGCTATCCTGCAGTAATGAATATCCTACACCAGTGAAACCATCAGTGGGATCTATTCAAAAGGGCATCTAAGGAATCTTTCTGATGTAAGATTAGTGGGATATGATTGTGTGTCGTATTATTTGGGTAACATCAGAAGCCCTTAATTAGACGACGAAATCTCAGGTCTAGAGTAAGCTGACAAATTGAAGAAACAATGTGCAGTGTTAGTGTCAATAGTTATGCTCAGTATAACCAATGATCTGCATTTTCTCTGGGCGTTTATTTATATAGATAGATAGATATAAATATTGATTCCTTCGTTTGATAATGTCATTAGCTCTTCAGCAGTATTTTTTTTTTTTAAAGGACAGGAGGAGATCAAAGTTGCATCCCTGTTAGATTTTTGAAATTTGGCTTGAACGGCTGATAAAAGGATGAAAGCTTTTAACTGATTAACAGCCTGATGGCTGGATTAATTGGTGCAATTAACTAATTTATGTCTTGATAGGTGGATTAATTGCCATCTTTAACCAATTAATGGGCTTGGTAGCAGATTTAAAAGAGTGCCTATTGATCAGAGATGGCCATCTAAGCTCTTCTAGAAGCATTACTAAGACTTGATTATTTCCTTTACCAGCTATTTCCTTCACTTATAACCCTGTTCATTGCTCCTGGATGTGACATATAATTACCCCCTTGCATTTCTGCTTCCTCCCATTCACACATGCTCCCAGCAGAGGGAGAGCAGCTTCTGTGTGGCATATTCTGAGACTGCACATGTGAAGTCCACAGGGGGCGGAGCCAATCATGCATCTCTGCCTCTCACCATTGCCTCCTGGCTGGGAGGGAGGGTGCCTGTTTGGCTGGAAATGTGCCGGGCCGAATCCTCCCCCTATTTTCAAGAACATACTCTCTCCCTGCAAAAGAGGCATTGTTTCTTTCTGCCTCCTTCACAGGGAAGGGGGGCCAATTCAGAGAATTTTCTCCTTGGGGAGAGGACCAGGGTTTCTACACACCTTTTTAAAGTGTAGCCCAGTTGCTGAGGGGGCTTCTTCCTATTTTTTTAGTTTTTTCAAAAACCGCCCCCATCCCTCAACATTTGGAAGAGCCCAGCAGTTCTTAGTGAATGCCTATTGGAGAAGCCAGACCTACACCAAGCAGGCTATATGACACTTTGAAAACTGTCTGTGGAGTGTGTCCTGGGCTCCAACAGTTGTCACTACTGTTATAAACTGTTTTGAAGCAGCCTCTGTGACCTCTCCTTCTCCAGTAAGCACACAGGAAGAACTCCTGGGCTCCTGGAAGAAGACCCCTCAACAACTGGCTACATTTAAAAAGGTATGCGGAAATGCTGTCCCCTTCCCAAGGAGAAAATTCTCCAAAATTCTCCTCTCTTCTTTCGCTTGAGTTTTTGTTTCTCCCCACCCCACCCCCTATGAAATGCCAAAAATGGAATGGTTGAAATGTTCAGCCCAGCACTAGTTGGAAAGACCCAGGCAGTCAGCCTTGCCAATGCAATATTCATATACACATGCTTGCAGCATGGGGTTGTGCCATTTGCAAGTGTCGAATCTCTTTCCATTTTGGGAAAGCTCTTGGGGGCCATATTCCAGCGGTGGGCAAGGCAAGGCCAATGGCAAAAGAGGTTGAGCAAAACTGTGGCAAGATGTTTTAGCTTAAAGGCCTTGCTGCTATTAACGAAGCCTTAAGAGAGATATTCCAACCTTTTAGAATGGCAGACGAGCAACAAGAAAAAGCCAATAAACTACCACAACTGATTGACAGTTGGGGGGGGGCTGAAGATGGGGCCATGTGGGGAACTGAGATGGCTAGATTGGGAGTACAGATGGGCCAAAGGTGGCACATGAGATTTGGGCCCTTTGGCCCATGAACCTGCTGCAGGATATGCATCTGATCCAAAATGTCACCAGTGAGATGTGGTTGCTACTAAACAGCCAGTGATGGGTAAGAATTATGTTTCAGTTTGGTTTTGGTAAAGATTTACCCCGTTCTCCCTATTTGGGACAAAATGCTCTCTGTGTTGCTGTGTTTTTGTTATTGTTGTTCTCAAATAATGAGAAAATGAATTGGATACATTCATCCATCCAGCCCAGGGATTTGAGCACTCAGTTCTGGGTTCCAATACCCATGTGTTCAACCCTGTTGGTAGTGAATTGCACATATCATCTCTCTCTTTATTTTTTTTTCCCCCTGACAGCTTCATCTTCTTTAACTGCTATCTGGCACGCAGGTACATTATGGTCTTTTCCATGCTGAAAACAGCTGTACCTGTTAGATTTGGGTGGCGTAAATGAGTGAGCATTTCATTCCAGTCCTTTTTTCACAAGAATTGACAAAAAAAATTCACAAAGTTCTTCATATGTGAGAGAGAAAGAACTTGTGATTAAAAACAAAAATCAAATTCAGGAGAACATAAACAACCACTGCCGCATGTTCGATGCGAACGCATTGCAGCATAGCAGCCCATAAGCCGCGTCTTACATGACTTAGCCACTTACTATAGTGAGAACTAGGGTTGTGCAAGCTTCTCAAAATGAGTTATTGGGGTGGTGAGGAATTCTCTGAGCCAATCCAAACACTTAGGAGTGGTATCAAAGGAAGGTGGACAGAGTCAATGGCAAAAAAAATATTGTTCTCCATTGCCCAAGAACATAATTAAAGATGGGATTAAAAAAAAAAACTAAAAGTAATAATGGGACTGCTTCCTCCACTCTGGCACACACAGTGAGGAATGAGCATGTTCCCACTCCAATGTTTCTTACGGGATTTGCAGTGGATTGGCGAAGATTTCCAGTTCCCAAATGTTTAACAAGACCCACAACAAAATGAGTTTTCCCATCTAAAGTAGGCTGCTGAAATGAAGAAAACCATCCATTGAGCATACATGAGATTCTAAGATTCAGTGCACAGGATCATCGCAGCATAATTATTGGGTTCCCCCCCCCTCCTGCCCCATTTTAACGTCACTGATAATTTATTTCCTATATGTGCATACTCACACAGTGACGGCAATAATTTATTCCCCAAAGAGCAAACATTATATCAGAATGGCCCCTAAGAGTCATCAAAAAGATTGTTGATGAAAGAAAATAGTGCTGGGGAATTGGAAGAGAGAACATGAAACCAATATGTTTGAGGCTTATTCTACAGAACTATGTCATTGCTGTATTCTGATCCTTTCTCTTGCAAAGATCCATAGTCCCTTTAGTACATGACGCCTCTGTCTCTTCTTCATTAACTTTGATTCCCAGCAATTTAGATAGCTCACGGGCTGTGACACAAAATAGAATCATGCAGCCAGAGTACCTCAATGATGATCTTTCAGAACTTTCCAAGAGCGTGACTCTCGTCTTCCTGATCTCAGAGTTAATATGCACCGTGATCAACAGTGTAAGTTGTAAATGATGTCTGAAATGAAATCTGCTTCCTATTCACAAAAGAAAGACCTGTAGGCAACCTAGTTAGATTCAACTCAGAAGCATCTTTGAAATGATTCTGAAACCGAGAGTTGCCCAATGAAGGAGGAGGGGGGGGTCTTTTACTTCTTCCTTGTTGTGTATGGTGAAATTTCCCCCTAGCCTCATTTGTAAGTGGAAGAGAGGTGTGAAGAATATTTTGAGTTTTCTCCTTAACGTGCAGTGTTCCTATCATTAACGACGAAAGAATTTTGAGCAGTGGCAGGCCAAGACCTTTTGAAGACTGAGGTGAAGGACAATATGGTGCCCCCCACCCATCCCATGTACAAAACTTAGCCTGGAGAAGAGAAGATTGAGGGGAGACATAATAGCACTCTTTAAATACTTAAAAGGTTGTCACACAGAGGAGGGCCAAGATCTCTTCTCGGTCCTCCCAGAGTGCAGGACATGGAATAATGGGCTCAAGTTACAGGAAGCCAGATTCCGACTGGACATCAGGAAAAACTTCCTGACTGTGAGAGCAGTACGACAATGGAACCAGTTACCTGGGGAAGTGGTGGGCTCTCCCACACTAGTGGTGAGCCCCTGCCGAAGGAAGTGAGGCAGGTGGCTACTAGGAGGAGGGCTTTCTCCGCTGTGGCACCCCGGTTGTGGAATGAGCTCCCCAGAGAGGTCCACCTGGTGCCTACACTGTACTCCTTTCGTCGCCAGCTGAAAACCTTTTTATTCTCCCAGTATTTTAACACTTAATTTTAACTTAAATTCAAATTTTACTGTTTTAACTCTGTATTTTAATTTTATATCAATTTTGCTGCGTGGTTTTTATTCTGGTTGTGCTTTTTATATTGTATTGTGTATTTGTGCTTTTAACCTGTTGATTGTCTTAGTATGATTTTAATTTTTGTGAACCACCCAGAGAGCTTCGGCTATTGGGCGGTATAGAAATGTAATAAATAAAATAAAAATAAAATAAAATAAACACTAGAGGCATTCAACAGGCAGCTGGACAACCACCTGTCAGGGATGCTTTAGGGTGGATTCCTGCATTGAGCAGGGGGTTGGACTCAATGGCCTTATAGGCCCCTTCCAACTCTACTATTCTATGAGCCTATGATTCTATGAAAAGACAATTGCATTGGCAGATCTGTCTTCAACACAGATAATGGACAGTATCCTCAACTACGGTTGAACTCTGCAGGATAACATAGGGGATGCAGAGCAAGCTGCATGGCCCACATCTCCCTCCTCCAACCCCTTGCTTCTGCCTCCCAACATCTGTTGCCTGACTACTTCACTCTTGCTATTGGTAGGACTGGCCCTGAGAACCAAACATAAAAGGTCTGTAGATATTTAAATACACCAGTAAAGCAGCCTCTAAAAGGGCAGAGGGGGCTTTGATAGGAATATAAGAAGGTTCCTTAAACTGGGGTTCCAGCCTATAAATGATGATGGATGGATGGATGGATAGATAGATAGATAGATAGGGCTTTGATGGCACCATTGCCCATGGGTCCATCTAAGTCAGCAGTGTCTATGATGGCTGGCAGCGGTACTCCATAGTTTCAGACAGAGGTCTTTCTCATGCCCTACCATCTGATCCTTTTAACAGGGATTGAACCTGGTACCTTCTGATGCAAAGCATCTACTACTGAGCTATCTACTGGTACCTTCTGATGCAAAGCATCTACTACTGAGCTACCTACTGGTACCTTCTGATGCAAAGCATCTACTACTGAGCTATCTACTGGTACCTTCTGATGCAAAGCATCTACTACTGAGCTATCTACTGGTACCTTCTGATGCAAAGCATCTACTACTGAGCTATCTACTGGTACCTTCTGATGCAAAGCATCTACTACCCCTTGCTGAGGTGGTCAAGACCACTTTGACAATGAAGTCCATGAGGGAAGTCCAAACCGCTATATGCCCCTTCAGAGGACCAGGTGCCAGTCCCTGAATATTTCGGAAGATTTCTATACCACTTTTCTTTTCTTTTCTTTAAAAAAAAACCCACAACTCAGAGTTTCACAAGATAAAAGCATGATAAATTAGCATAAAACCAATCAATAAAACAATGATAAAACAATAACATTACAATCATCAGAGGTAGCTGGCAATGCCAGCAGTCAGGAAATACCTGGGCAAACAAAGATATATTTTGTTGTCAACTGAAGCACACTAGGATCCTGCCTGATCACAATGAGAAAATCATTCCCTATGTGGGTGCCACAGTAGAGAAAGCCCTTCTCTGTACCATGGCCAAATTAACATCAAGAAGCCATGGTATGGAGAACAAGGCCTCCCTCTCAGAACACCTTTAGAATATATGTAAATCCTTCACCTATGAATAATAGTGCGTATATCTATAGAGATACATAGATATAAATAATTAGAGAAAAGTCAACATTTATGTTTTTAACGGAATGGAAACCGTTTATAGACTTTTTGCAAGAACAAGACAAAAATGAGTTATTCATCTGTGGATTCAATGATTGAGAAGAAAAAATAAGATAAAAGAAAGAAAGAAGGGAACCGGGATTTTTGTAATGGTAGATTAAGAAAAAATAGATTTATATATTTGGGCTGTGGTGAAAATCAGAAGTCAATTTTATGTTTTAAGTTTTATGTGTGGTTTTAACTTTGAATATGGTTTTTTTTATCTCTTTTCTTTTTCTTGTATTGTGTTTGCTGGTAGTGTTGGTACACTATGATTTCAACATATACCATAACAACAACACTACAGACATACATGCAGTTTGTCTTGTATCATCGTTCTGATATGCAAGACTGAGAAGAGATATATAATTGTATAATATCATTTGCCTTCTATTGCTAGAAGTGATCTCTCCCTGTTTCAATTTCCAGCCTTCTTGGATATTATTCCCTTCCAGAAATATGACTGGTTAATACTCTGTGTTAACAAAAGTTATACAGTTCGTCAATGGAGTGAGAGTGAACACTTTGGGAGTGGGGAGGGGAGAGTCTACAAGAATGCACACTATTCCCATTCAAAAATGTGCACTTTCTGAATGAAACAAATGAACAGTCAAAAATGAGAATGGGAGTGAGGAGAACCAAGCTTCAAAGTAGAGCTGGGAAAATCGGTATTGGGAGTATCAAAATCAATGAACTATTGTTCTGCCATCCCTACAGAAGAAGCTTCAACACCTACATCACTAGAAGTATTCGTTTCATACATTTCTACCATGAAATCCCAAACCTATGGGACTCGCAGAGCAACTCCAGGTGAAGAAGGCCAGGCAAATTCTTTCCCATCTAGTTAGGATCTCACTTGGTTTGTGTTCCTGACAACAACCAGGGTGCCAATCCCAATATCGCAGGATCGGATGCTGGGATTGGCATCCAATCTTGCCGGTTGGGAAACATTGTAAGGGGACAGCTTCTTCTTACATTGGATACCCCCAGTGCCAACGCAGTGCAAGAAGACATCTCTAAAACTCTTTGGTATTGTCTTCTGCAATCACTTGAAGCAACACAGACTCTCAGTTTTGGTTACTGCCACTACCTTTTCCCAGTTTTCTCCACACCTTCTCAAATCAATAAATTACTGTCATAGTAGAACTGTATCTGAGCTGCCCCATGTTAGATTGTATGTAGGGGCTTGCATGGTTGAATGCTCATTCATTAACTATATAATATAGTTACATTATTCCAGAAGACGCCTTGGCCTCTGGAATACTTTGCCCCTGGAAAGAAGACATATGCCAACTATTGTGATCTTTAGTGGCATATGAAAAGCATTTCCTTTTACCCATGCTTTCCCAGCTTAACTTTGGTTTGAGTAGAATACTAGTTGTGTAGATATGTGTCTGTCAAAACAGACACTTTATTATTGTTGTTTTGTATGCTATTGTGTTCGTACTTCCATTTTTGTATTGTATGCTACTTCAGTAAATTCCTTTCTTAAGCGGTGTGTACATTTATAAAATAAAAAATGAATATTGGGCAGTATCCAACTGTGATTTGTGTTAGCGGAATGACATTGTTGGATACTGCCCAAATATCCCTACAACTAGAAAGCTAGCATGCCTAGGTTACAGTTCTTTGTCCTGTCATGCTACTTTTCCATGTGAAGGGTATTATATTATTATTATTATTATTACTACTACTATTATTTCATACAGAGGAAAATTCAATCATATGAGCTCCTCGTTGCAGTCTGAAGTGGCACAAGTTTACTACCATTGGCCATGCTGGCTGAGAGCCAGGCTTAAGTCCCAAGGAAAGGAAAGGAGAGGAACCTCTCATGCAAGCACTGAGTCATTACTGACTCTTGGAGGGATGCCAGCTTTCGCTGACGTTTTCTTGGCAGGCCTTATAGCGGGGTGGTTTGCCGTTGCCTTCCCCGGCCGTTATTACCTTTCCCCCAGCTAACTGGGTACTCATTTTACCGACCTCAGGAGGATGGAAGGCTGAGACGACCCAAGCCGGCTGCCTGAAACCAGCTTCCGCTGGGATCGAACTCAGGCCGTGGGGAGAGTTTCCACTGCAGAAACTGCTGCTTTACCGCTCTGCGCCACACAAGGCTTTTTTCAAGTCCCAAAGCCCATAATAAATAAACTTCTGGGAATGACGTTTTTATAGCTGATGACACACGAAGTCCCTTGATGGATTCTTAGACACCGTTTGCTGCTGCAGCCATATTCAACCCGCCTCCCCACCCCTCCCGCCTCTGCCTTCATTTTTCTTCCCTCAGTGTTTATTCTGCGCCTCAACTTTCAGTGTGTCAAAACATAATGCTCCAAGGCAGCAGCTGGAGCTTGAAATTAATAATAATAATAAAAAGTGGTTGAGCTGACGTTTGGAATCGAGAGTTGCAGCCATAAAACGTGTTTGTTTCACAGGGTGTTGCCCCTTCTGAGGGACACAATCTGCATTCCGTTTAGCAACAGCGGCTGTATATGTGCCACATTGTGTAGTTCCCTGATGCTTTTTATTGGGGGTGGAGGGGGGCCGCTTGTCCTTCTTTATATAATGCAGCTGCTAAGGCTGTAATTTGACACGGAAGACTGGTACAGGAGTGGGAGATGCCGTCTTTCTTACAACATTTGCACCCCAAACAGCAGGTACTCACTTTTTCCCCCTCAGTGGGAGTAAAAGCAGTTGCTCCAAAAAAAAAATGTTGCCATCACCCTCAGCCATTCCAGCAGGCTGCGCTGAGGAAAATGAGAGGAGGAAGCAGGGTCATTCCACCGGCACTGCTGAAAGACTCTTATTTTCCCCTCTTCCCTCCACATTATTTTTTTCCTTCTGTGTCTTTCCTTGTAAACCTGCAGGCAGGGAGAACCTTGTTTTACTGATTATATGGATGCCTCTCAACCTTAGAAGCATGGAATCATAGAATAGTAGAGTTGGAAGGGGCCTATAAGGCCATCAAGTCCAACCCCTTGCTCAATGCAGGAATCCACCCTAAAGCATCCCTGACAGATGGTTGTCCAGCTGCCTCTTGAATGCCTCCAGTGTGGGAGAACCCATGACCGCCCTAGGTCATGAGTTCCATTGTCGTACTGCTCTAACAATCAGGAAGTTTTTTCCTGATGTCCAGCCAGAATCTGGCTTCCTGTAACTTGAGCCTGTTATTCCATGTCCTGCACTCTGGGAGGATCGAGAAGAGATCCTGGCCCTCCTCTGTGTGACAACCTTTCAAGGACTTGAAGAGAGCTATCGTGTCTCCCCTCAGTCTTCTCTTCTCCAGGCTAAACATGCCCAGTTCTTTCAGTCTCTCCTCATAGGGTTTTGTTTCTATACCCCTGATCATCCTGGTTGCCCTCCTCTGAACCCCCTCCAGCTGTCTGCATCCTTATGGGCTGAGGAACAGGATAAATACATTAAATAAATAGCTAAAAGCAGCAGAATAGAACATATTAAGAAGCTTTTAGAAGCTTCTGTTCCCCTATATGTGCCACTAAAATGACAACTTGTGTGGGTGTATGGGAACAGTCTCACCTGATGAGCTTGTCCTGATCAGTTGGCAACCTTACTGGTACTCACAAGCATTTAATTATATGGCATGTTTGTGCTAACCTTTTGGTTTTAAACAAATAAAAGCCTGATGGACAATTGCGTATGACAGTAGCCAATCAGGATGGAGAAGCGGCAAGGTGATCGATAGTAGTGTTTTGCGATTTTGCCTCACTGAAGTGGTCATGCAGTCTCCTCTCTGTGTTCTTTGGAATCAGGCTTGGTTGTTGCTTTTTCCTTCTACTTCCTTCCTAACTTATGCCCATTTGTATATTATTGTCTGTCCCTTCTCCCCCTTCCCAATTGCTTTTTCAGGGTGGGGGGGAGGGTTTGTGTGTGTGTGTTGTAAAAAGCCCTTTTTCCACTTGTCCATGTCTCCTCAGCTTCCACCCTGCTGTTACTGCAGCTTCTCAGTCTTCGTTGGGACCCAGTGTGGTGTAGTGGTTAGAGCATTGAATTTCAAGCTAGAAGACCCGGCTTCAAATCCAACTTCACTGGGTTTAGGCCAGAAAAACACCTGCCTTCATTTCTGTCTCCTCCACCCATTTCGGCTAGCCTTTCCCCCCTTGTGCATTTGGCTCTACCACTTGCTACAGGGAAAGCAAACGGAAAGTCTGGTTCTGCTCTCTAGGAACCCTCCTGTGGTCACAGGGCCTGCAGTTCAGTGACTCTACCACAAGGGGCAGTTGAACACAGTTCCAAAGACCATTGATTCAAATCCCCTCAGCTCTTGAAACTGGCAGGGCCCCTGCTGAGGATCCACACCCCAGTGAGGGCCCACTGACAAGAGCCCCGTGGAGTCATTCCTCCTCTTCACCATTGCAACCTGCTTGTCCACCTGCTTATCACTATGACCCAGAACCTGGTGGTGGTGAGAAGGAGGAGCAGTAGATGCCATGGCCAACTTGCTCCTTGGCTTTCTGCCTGTCGAGCAAGCAAGATGAGAAGGAGGATGGGGACCGATAGCAGCTGGTGACAATGGCAGTGAGAAGTAGGGCTGTGCACACACCCCTGAACCACTTCAAATCCCGATCCGGACCTTCCAGATTGGGCCCGAACCACTTCAAGTCAATCTGGAACCCCACCCCCCACCCCCTCCCCCTCTGGAACTGGATCAGGAGCGAGATCCAGAGGTCCGGATCGATATTTGGACACCATTTTGCCCCCGTTCCCAACTTACCTACCTCTGTGGAGGCAGGTAAGTGGGAACAAAATAATGTCCGAATAAGCCCCCCTTCCCAACTTACCTGGCTCTGCCGCCATCACCACATGGACCGTGGTGGCGCCGGCACCAAGTATTTATTTATTTATTTATTTAATTACATTTATATACCGCCCCACAGCCGAAGCTCTCTGGGCGGTTTACAACATTTAAAAATAGTAAACATTAAAAGTATACAATTTAAAAACACACACACACACACACACACACACACAAACACACATAAAAACAGTATAAAAACAACAGTATCCATTTAAAAACAACAATTGTGGGGTCCATTAAAAACAAACTTAACATTGTTAAATGCTGTTAAAATGCTGTTAAAAATGCCTGGGAGAAGAGAAAAGTCTTGACCTGGCGCCGAAAAGATAACAATGTTGGCGCCAGGCAAGCCTCATCAGGGAGATCATTCCACAGTCGGGGGGCCACCACTGAAAAGGCCCTCTCCCTTGTTGCCATCCTCCGAGCTTCCCTTGGAGTAGGCACTCGGAGGAGGACCTTAGATGTTGAGTAATCCCCTGTCCTCCTCCCCACTTACCTGGTTCCGTCGCCGCCATGGTCCGTGCAGCAGCTTTGACTGCCACCAATGCCTAAGGCCAGAAGTAGGCCACAGCCTAAGCGTCCGGCGGCAGTCAAAGCAGCCAGATACAAACACGGTTGCGATGCAGGACACAGGTAAGCCCCCCTCCCCACCTTCCCCACTTACCTGCCTCCAAAGCTTCAGAACAGTCCAAATCGATTCAGACCATTCCAAACTGCTTCAGGTCGATCCAGACCTCTTCCGACCCGCTCCAGAACCAGGTTTAGGAGGTCCAGATCAGCCCACTCCACTTCAGATTCAGGGATCCGAAACAGAGCGGAGCACACCCCGAGTGAGAAGGTAGACTCACTGAGGGAGGAGGGCCACAGAGCCCTCCAAAACCTGCAGGATACCATCCCACCCTATTCTAGAAACATGTGTACAGAAGGCATTTGAACTGCAAGCACGATGCGAGCAGAGCCGAATCCACTTCAGCTCTCGGAGCAACATCTTCATTACTAAAAACCTGGGAGGTGGTTTCACATTATGGGCCAAGGATGGCGGCTCACCAGCGTTAAGTGCCATTGCTCATGCAAGCCCATAGACCTCTCAGTGGCACTGCATTAGAGGCATCCTCCGTCTTACCCTCATTAATCAGTTATTTAAAGTCATCCGCGGAGAAAGCTAGGAGCCGTTTTGACTCGCATAAATCAATGATACAGGCAGGAGAATTAATCCAGTAAGACAGCTACGCCAACCGTACAACGGCCCCAGCCCCAGCCGAGAAGTGCATGTTCGGGGGCGGGGTGGGGGGAGAAAGAACAAGCCAGTTCTTAATGGTAGGCTCCAGAATTCTGATAGCTCTTGGGTTACAGTTAGGGATGTCAGATGTGGCCGGCCGGCCTTGTATGTGTGTGAAGTTCTCTGAGCTTCCATGTGCTCAGCACCCCCACCCACCCGATTCAGCTTGCTAACCCACGAGTTGGCTCAGCTAGATATAGATCAAGTAGAACCAGGTTGTGAATTTTCAGGGCGGGTGGCCTTCTTAAATCAATATTTCTAGAAAGTGTGCCTAGCAATTTGTGCAATTTCCAGCCACAATTTTGCAGTTTACAGGGGCAGAAGAGTAATGTATTTTAGTAGGGCTGTGCTCCACTCTGATTCGGATCGTAAATCTGGAGCGAACCGAACCGATCCGCCTCCACCGAAGGCGGATCCGGATTGGGTCAGGGGAGCTGCGGATCGAGGCGAAGTGGTTTGCCTCCATCCGGCGCTCCAAACATAGGTAAGGGGGGAGGGGGGCTCACCTGGCGGCAGCGGCGCAGTCCATGCGGCGACGGTGGTGGAGCCAGGTAAGGGGGCAGGGGGGCATTTTGCCCCCCCTTCCCTACTTACCTGCGTCCATCGCGGAGGCAAGTAAGAAGGGAAGGGGGGCAAAATCTCGATCCGCCCATCCGAATCTCGCTCCGCAGAGCGGATTGAACCATAGCATATTGGCCCAATCCGAAAGTTGTGGATCAGGCCACAAAGTGGTTTGGAGGGTCCGTGCACAGCCCTATATTTTAGGAAAAGCCCAGCTCGTGAATGCAAGCCAAGCCAAGCCATGCAGGCAGTGAGGGGAACCTGTTGGGCCCCTAAAAGAGCTGGATTTGGAAACGATGGACATCCCTAATTACAGAGCTTTAATGTTGGCACATCAGAAGCCTTATACCAACTCAGACAATTGATTTGCCTAGATCAATATTGTTTATATCAATATTGGAAAATTGATATCTCTATGCACATGCAATTTCTTGTTCTTTTTTTTCTTCATTATTTGATTTTTGTTTTGTTTTGTTAAACTCACAATAATAATAATAATAATAATAATAATAATAATAATAATAATATTAAAAGAAATGTTGCCTGTATCAGCATTCTTCAACTGATGCCCTTTAGATGTATTGGAATACAAATCCCATAACCCCCAGCCAGCATGGCCAATGGTCAGGAATGCTGGGAATTTTCATCCAAAACACCTGGAGGGCATTATATCAGAGAAGACTGCCCTAGCTCATGTCCAGCACTCTGACTTGCTATACCAACACCGCTTCTGCATCACGCCATGTCATTCTACAGGACCATATGATGTCCCCCATCCATAGGTGGTAAATCCATGCCACTGTTTTATCCCTTAATGCTGCATTTAGCTTCCCTGGGAGATGGAAGGTTCTGCGTAAGGTCTCACTGGGGAGTTTCACAAGGAGATTGTGAAGCGCAGCAGGTAATGATAGCATCTGTCTGCCGATCAGCCTGTACGATCACAGCTGCTTGCATGGACCTCCTAACTCAGAGGTTTTGTTCCAAGACTGAGAACTGTAGGTCTTTGCCTACCAGAAAATTAGGGGGAAGGGGCCATAGCTCAGTTGTTGGTGTGCACATGCAGAAGGTTCCAGGTTTGATTCCTTGGCATCTCCAGTGAAAAGATCTCAAATTAGCAGGGCATCAGTCAGAGTAGACCACACTGGGTGAGATGGACCAATGAAGCTTGTCTATAATCTGTAATGACTGTTATTTAAAAGACACAAACGCCGACTCTCAGCCACATCAGGCTTTTCCCCATGAAACTGCATCCAAATGTTGTTAGTTTATCATGCACAGCTCAGCCCTCTTTCCAGGGCTTTTTATAGGGAAAATTTAGAACTGTACAATGGGATGTCATCTTCATTCATGCACAATGTGCATGCCACTACGACATGCAGACAAGGGCAACTAAAATGGTCCAGGGGCTGGAGCATCTCCCCTACGAGGGAAGGTTACACCAACTGGGATTGTTTAGCTGGGAAAAGAGGAGGCTAAGGGGAGACATGATAGAGGTGTACAAAATTAGGCATGGGATGGAGAATATGGCTAAGGAGACATTTTTCTCCCTCTCTCAAAATACTGGAACGCAAGGGGGTCCTCCCATGAAACTGATTGGTGGGAGATCCAGGACAAATAAAAGGAAGGACTTCTTCACACAGAACATAGTTAATTTATGGAACTCACTGCCACAAGATGTGGTGATGGCCACCAAGCTGGATGGCTTTAAAAGGGGGTTGGATAAATTCCTGGAGGCAAAGGCTATCAATGGCTACTAGCCCTGATGGTTGTGTATTCACAACCCTCCAGTATTCGAGGCCGTAAGCCTGTGTGCACCCATTGCTGGGGAACATGGGTGGGAGGGTGCTGTTGCACCATGTCCTGCTTGTTCATCCCTGGCTGATGGCTGGTTGGCCACTGTGTGAACAGAGTGCTGGACTAGATGGACCCTTGGTCTGATCCAGCAGGGCTCTTCTGATGTTCTTATGCCTGTTTGTTTCTGTTGTGTGGATGTGCATACACATACACAGAGAGAGACTTTGGCCGTAGCTAGACCTAAGGTTTATCCCTGGATCATCCAGGGGTCAAACCTGTTCATCTAGGTGACACACAGGGGATCCAGTGCTCAGGCAGGGGCAAACTCTGGATGATCCCAGGATAAACCTTAGGTCTAGCTGTGGCCTTTGTTGCTTAGACGGACACACATTTCATGGCATTTGGAAGTCTACAGAGAGTTTTGAGGAGAAAATCCTGAAAACTGGGAATGTGGCAGCTGTAATGCAGAAGAGAGAAAAATGGCCACATGCATTAGAAGAGTTCTGCTCACTGATAATGATGTACCTTGTTTCCTATTGCTTCTGGTAGACCTATGACATTGGAACTAGGAATTGATGAGTCTGAGTTGTTTTCACCCACATTCACTTAGAAAAAATAAACCTCAAGCACTTTCTCTCCTATTTATGAAGAAATTTGCAGATTTTGGTACATTAAAAAAAAACCTCAGCCATCTGCACTGGCCAAATTCAATCAGTAAAGCTATTCCCAGCACGGAAAGTGGTTGCCTACCACAAGGATGTTAAAGATGAACAGGGGTGGGTGGGAAATACATGGTAGCCCTAATTCAGCAGTATGAACAAGTTTAATATTCAAAGCCCTTTGCCTGGATGCCTGAATCTAATTTTTCCAAATTCTTTCCATCCCATTTATCAAGGAATTGGAAAATGGTGTTAAGTTCTCATGGGGAAAAAATATATAATGAACCATACAAAATTCTCACCCATCTCTAGCAGGCAACCGCCCCCCCCCCAAAAAAAACCCCTCTTTCCTGCTAGCCCATATGCTGCCCCACCTTTTCTTCATGGAATAATAAGACCCTATGTAGCATGGATTACATCTTTTAGAAGGCTTAAAGGTTTTTTGAATGTGAACTTGACACTTCCAAGGGCAAGGCAAATAATGACACCAAACCTGAGACGCTTTGAGGATTATGGTAGTACAAAAACTGAAAAACAAATTATGTCAGTGACAACCTGTTTGCTGAATTAAAAAGAGAGAGAGAAAGTTTTCTCTCTACCTCCTTTTGTCATTTGACTGCCAAATCAGAACTGTACGAAATCCCCATTAGATCAAAAATCTGGCTTCGAAATGCACACTTCGTAAAGGATTGAGCGATAAGAAAAGGTGTGCCTCTCTGTGTCTCCCTCCATGCCAAATACCAATGTCTTTGTTCCACACACACGTATCTAGGACCAGCCCTATCATTAGGTGGAGAGCAGCAGTGGCCACCTTAGGCAGCTGATGCTTGGAGGTGGGGGAGCATTGAGCAAACAGTGCCATGTGGCAAAGTTTTGGAGAATAGAGTTGGGTGTGTTACATAGGCCAGATCTACACCAAGCAGAATCTAACACTTTGAAAGCAGTTTGAAAATGATATATAGAATGCATCCTGGGCCCCAACAGTTGTCAATGCTGTTATAAACCATAATAAAACAGTAGTGTAGATCCTGCCATAGTCTGCCCTGGGCCTCCTAAGCTAGTCTGCTATCCTCAGGTGCCATAAGAAGTTGCTTGTCATGCCTTACCTAGATGAAGATTCATCTGATGAGGAAGAGGAGGGGGAGAGCCAGCACAGCAGGCCCCAGCCAGAGCCAGGCGGGGAGATGGAAGCTCCCCTTGGGCCACTGGAAGGGCAGCCTGGCACCTACAGTGCCATTCCTGGACTCCCCCAAATGCAGAAGGCAGAGCCAGAGCAGCAGAGAGGCAAGAAGAAGCCACACTGTGTAGTGTCCCTTAAGAGCAGCGCGCTGATCTAATTAGCCAGCTGTGCTGATTAACGACCAGCTATATATCAGCTCAGCCAGGGCCAACTCTCTGCTGTAGACAACAGGTATTCAACCACAACATTTCACCTTGTTTCTTTGGACTTTACAAATTCCTAGACTCTTGACAACCCACTTGGACCACCCTCCTGGACAATCCCTGACTGGTTTTGACTTTTGGAACCACTAACTTCTGTGAATCTTTTCAGGACTGCTTTTGACCTCACCCTGCCTTCTCCTACTGCTGTCTTCAGATTTCTGTGTATGACCTTGGATTGGACTGGCTTCTCTCTTTCTTTCCACTTGGGACTATCTGGGTTTTGACCAGGGCGCTTATCAGTCTTGAAACAGGACATTTCTGACCCATTGTTGCCAATGCTGAAGTAGGCCACTTGGCTTCTGTACTTGCAATTGGGGTGGGATCTTTGCCTCTGGCAGCAAAATGTCTTGGCCCAACCCTGCATACAACCCTCAGGCTAAAAGAGCTCCTTCACCCCCGGCCCCCAAGAAGGGCCCCCTTCAACTCTATGAAATCAATTTTCTATGAGATCTCCCGAAGACGTACAAAACAGATGAATTGTCCAACCAGGGACATGTATCAGAAAATTGAAATCATTCCTGTTAAACATCGGGGTGTATAGTGTATTCATTCCAGATATTTATTAGCTTCTCTTCAGATGACGCTGTCAGAACATCAGTGAACAAAATATATTGTGTTGTAGGCAGTTGTAGCTATTAGAACAAGACTTGCTCATTTCCCCACCACTACCACCACTACTACCAGCAGCTCACCTTCCAACCAGAGGATGCAAAATACCCATTCGGGTTTGAAAACTGCCCTGGGCAGCCACATTCCTAGGCCTTGAGCCTCACATGACCATTGCAGGGCAAGGAAAAGAGAAAATATTCTTTAGGCTGTAATTGTCATGTAACTGAGCTTCTATTGCCTATTATCTACACAATGCAAAGCGACAGCAACCGCAGTTAGTTAATTTATCACTACACACCCAAAAGGCAAAGTATGGGGGGTGTCAATGCACTCGGGAGGAGGGCTTTTCTATATAGATTGCCTCTTATGCAACAGATACATTCATCATGTCTTCATCCCACAATGATTTTTTTTTTAAGGGAACTAAGAATAGAACAAGAAAAGTGAGAAAATTACAGTGCCTGACCAAACCGTGTTTTCTTCGGCATTAGGAGAAACTTCCTAACAGCAAGAGAATTGTTTGAAGGTAGAACAGGCTGTCTCAGGAGATGGTAGGGGTGGGTGAAAAAATTGTTCCAACCAAATCTCTCTGTGAATTTACCAGCTTTGCAACTCTCCGACTGATAAACAACTGGAACATAATTGTGCACTGAAATACTCACTCTTCCAAATTTCCTCCAATATTCCCTGTATATTTTCCACTGGGAGGAAAAATATACAGAAATGCACACATTGGAGGGGGGATGTGCACAGAAAATCCATATGCCAGGGGAAATTGCACACAACAATGTTCACAATGGTGAAAATTATGCACAGGAATGCATTATAATAGAGAAAATACCCTGCAAAAGATGTAGACATTAGAAAAAAGGGGGCATAAAAATGTGTGCATTTGTGTAATCCAATGAAGTTGAAGAGTGGGAGATTACAGGCAGATAAAAGGAAGTTGTTGTTGTTGTTGTTGTTGTTACATTTATATCCTGCCTTTTTTTTCCTCCAAGGAACCCAAAGTGGCATACATAATCCCCCTCCTCTCCATTTTATCCTCACAACATCAACCCTGTAAGGTAGGTTGAGCTGAGAGTCCATGACTGGCCCAAAGTCACCCAGTGGGTGGCTGATTGGGGACCAGAACCCAGATCTCTGGACTCTCAGGCCAACACTTTAACCACTACACCACACTGGCTCTGACACAGCACATTGTTAAACTATGGAATCTGCTACCACACGATGTAGCGATGGCCTCCAATATGGACAGTTTAAAATGAGGATTAGAAAAATTCATGAATGACAAGGCTATCAATGGGTACTAGTTGTACATGGGGTTGGGTTGGATGGCATTATAGGACCTTCCAATTCTACTATTCTATGATTCTATGATGTTACCTCCAGTATCAGAGAGACTGTGCCTCTGTATATCAGTTCCTGGGGAACACAAGCAGGAGGGAAAGATGTGCAAGCTCATGTCTAGCTTCTGAGCTTTCAATGGCTATCTGGTTGGCCAACAAAATTCTGGACTCAATAGGTCTTTGGCCTGATCTAACATGGTTCTTCTTATGTTCAACAGTGGCTGGAGGGTTTGATATCTTCTCGAGTGGTTGGAAGGGACAATTCAGTTACGCTATAGATGTGGCTAAAACATGACATCTCAAATTGACTTTTCTCTTTGCATCCTTCCTTCACTGTGCCAAAGATGCATGGCAGAATTACCTTCTACTGTGCTGGTCATCACTTCATTATCAGTGGATTCCATGACCAAATTGTTTACTCCAGTCCCATGAGCCCTACAGATGTTTCCCTGGGCAGCCCTTTTCTTTGCCCTAACAGGAACCCTCCTAACAGCTCTAGCTCTTTAAAGCACAGGAGGAAGCGGAATTACTCCTATCGGTCGTGGAGGAGTTGTCTGAGCAAGATGGACCCCTCAGAGGCCTGGCATGCCTGTCTCAGCTCTTCTTCATTGTTAGATTCAGCAGCACGCCTATAGGGTTGGGTGAGAAATGTGTTCAGCTTGCATTTTAATGCAAACTTGTCAAATTTGCACTTCCCGAACCTGCACACAAACCAGAACTCAGCAATACAGCAGTATTCAGACTTTTCAGAATTTTGCGATGCACTTAATGGGGGAAAGTGCACGCAAAATATATACATATGTTAGGGGGAAGAAAGCATGGAAGTATATTGCATTAGATGAAATTGCTTGGGGAAATGCCTACATTTAGGAGAGTGCATATTTGGAGAACTGTGCCCCCAAATTCGCACAAATATTCATGTGAGCTTTTGGGGTGGTGGGAATCAAAACGGATGTGGACACAGGATGGAATGAACTTAATGCTGGAAAAATGAGAACTTGAGCAGAATCAAACTTGACATGTAAATCCACACACCACCCCCACAAGGCTGTTTCTTCGCATTCTTTCTGCATGATAGCCAATGGAAAGGAGAAATTTAAAGCATTTTTTTTCACCCTGTTTCATTTAGAATCATAAAATAGTAGAGTTGGAAGGGGCCTATAAGGCCATCAAGTCCAACCCCCTACTCAATGCAGGAATCCACCTTAAAGCATCCCTGACAGGTGGCTGTCCAGCTGCCTCTTGAAGGCCTCTAGTGCGGGAGAGCCCATGACTGCCCTAGGTCATTGGTTCCATTGTTGTACTGCTGTAACAGTCAGGAAGTTTTTCCTGTTGTCCAGCCGGAATCTGGCTTCCTGTAACTTGAGCCCCTTATTCCGTGTCCTGCACTCAGGGATGATTGAGAAGAGATCCTGGCCTTCCTCTGTTTGACAATCTTTCAAGTCCTTGAAGAGGGCAATCATGTCTCCCCTCAATCTTCTCTTCTCCAGGCTAAACATGCCCAGTTCTTTCAGTGTCTCCTCATGGGGCTTTGTTTCCAGACCCCTGATTTATTCCTCTCCCATTTGTACCTTGTCTCTCCACATTTCCTCGTCTCATCCTTTCCACTTTTTTTTCATGCTCCTATACAACTGTGAAAGGTCTTGGCTATGGAACAGAACCATGACCTTGGATTGTGTTTGATCCTGGGCTTCTTGGCTTTATCCAGAACTTGAGACCTCCTGTGGATGCCTCCATCTGGGTTTTACACTGCCTAGCTGGCTTTCATAGTCAACAATGGTAATCAAGTTTAACAATTAAGAGCAATGTGCTGAAAACATTTTCACACCATTTTTCACTCAAACTGGGTTATATCACAGTAATCAGATTGGACAGATGACTATAACAATATCGCTGGAACTTCGTGTCATCACAGAGGACATCTCCAGCAAGTGTACAAATGCATCTATAACCAGGGACACAGAGAGGAATTGCCTTTGCATTAAGGGGTCATGTGAATCCCCCCCCCACCCCCCAAGCTCTGCAAATTAACATTTATTAGGCCTAAAGGCTGATGGACAAATCAAACTATTCCCAAGCCATGTCCATTTCACATGCATGCATTCATTAGCCCGTTCTCTCGCATTTCCTTATCAAACTCATGAAATATATTTTATGGGATATAATTTATGATTGTATCATTGTGTTAACCAAAAAATCCACTGGAAAGTGGTGTGTAAATCTGTGTAACAAATATATGCTTACTAAATGTGTGAGTGTGTGTTCTTTTTTTAAAAAAAATCATGAAAACCCAAATCATTTTTTTAAAAAACCATGCAAAACACAGTTTTGTACAGATTTCAGCAAAAGTGAAGTGGCGACAGCCACAATGATTACACAAGTAATAGAAGGCAGTAGTTATTAAGTAATACTATATAAGGTGCCAGGAGGCACACAACTACTCCAAACACCAATGAAAAGTGATAATGATCAAATAACCCATTTATTTACAATTTGTAAAGATATGTAAAACAAACTGATGTGTCTCAAGGTGGTTAACAATCACGATGTTGGGTACTATAATAACCAATAATATATACCATACATGAAAGAGTACGATTATAATACAGTCCAACAATATTACAGACTTTTCTAACACTTAGCACCTGAGACAATACCATCAGAATAATATATATACACAAATAGGGTTGTCAACGCTGAAAAGAACAGAAAATGAGAAGAAACCCTATTTGTGTATATATATTATTCTGATGGTATTGTCTCAGGTGCTAAGTGTTATAAAAGTCTGTAATATTGTTGGACTGTATTATAATCGTACTCTTTCATGTATGGTATATATTATTGGTTATTATAGTATCCAACATCGTGATTGTTAACCACCTTGAGACACATCAGTTTGTTTTACATATCTTTACAAATTGTAAATAAATGGGTTATTTGATCATTATCACTTTTCATTGGTGTTTGGAGTAGTTGTGTGCCTCCTGGCACCTTATATAGTATAGCAGCTACAATGATGGCGCTATCCTCAATGGGCTCCTTCCATCAGTGAGTCTACTTTCTGATTGCCATGGTCACAGCTATTGCTCCTCGTCTTCTTTCTCACCACTGCTTGCTTGACAGGAAGAGAGACAGTGAGCAAGGAGGCTGTGGCATCTGCTGCTGCTTATCCTCCTCACCACCACCACTGTCTGGTCCAGAGCAAGAGGCAAGTGAACAAGCAGGTTGCATTGGGGAAGAAGAGGAGCGACTCCAAGGGACTCTTGTTACTGAGCCTCTGCTGGGGTGTGGCCTCCTGTCAGGTGCCTGACTATGCCTCCCCTTGACGCTGGCCCTGGGTGGTGTATCCTGTCCTTCTTCCATATAGTTCCAGAGCAGTACACATGGTTCAATTTTCCCTGATTTACACTGACCCTGTTCAGATGAAACACTAAGCCACGGTGGTTAAGCATTTTGAGCTAAAGATGATGGCTTAGCATGCCATATGAACCATGACTTAGCAAGTCGTGGGGGCTATGTAACCACAGTTTAAACCCGCTCAGTTTGCAGCAAAAGGTTTAGCAGCCTAACCACGGCTTCGTGTATTGTCTGAACAGGCCCGTTGTGCTACCTCCAGTGGATTGAAAACTTCCTGACTGTCAGAGCAGTACGACAATGGAACCAGTTACATAGGGAGGTGGTGGGCTCTCCCACACTAGAAGCCTTCAAGAGGCAGCTGGACAACCATCTGTCAGGTATGCTTAAAGGTGGATTCCTGCATTGAGCGGGCATTTGGACTTGATAGCCTTGTAGGCCCCTTCCAACTCTACTATTCTATGATTCTATGAGAACCCTTGGGTGCTTTTGCACCTGAAGAGTTCATTTGCACAGAATCAGGAGAGCTGCACCCATGTCCTGCTTGTGGGTTCCTGGTTGACAGCTGGTTGTGTGAACATAGTGCTGGTCTAGAAGACCATTGGTCTGATCAAGCATGGCTGTTTTATGTTCTTATGAATCCCCAAGACCCAAGCATATGTGACCAATACACCTAACAAGAGACGAGAGTCATTTTTAATTGGAAGATTTCAATTCTGAGGCACACGCATCACATTTTTTAGGGTCCCGGGCAAGCAGGCACCTCAGATGCTCTCCTCCCCAACCATCTTGAGGTGCCTCCATGAAGAGACGGATGCAGACAGCCATATAAATTAAAGCCTTTCCTAGTCACTAAGTTGCAGCCTTTATGCTTCCAGTGAGATTGCTCCAATTCTTTATGGCATCGGGAGGGTAATGCAAGATATAAAATCCTCAATAGATGCTTTCGAAGTTTGTATTTAATAGACCTGGAGGCTCTGAGTGAATTCGCACAGATTGCGTTCCAGCTGTCTGCAACTATTTGCATGCGCAGGTCTGAGTCGCATGCTGTGCGATGCAGGCAGCCTCCCACGCATTCTGTGTACCAGGAGTAATTTATGGGTCCATCTATAAAGGAAATAATGGCACGTTAAGAAGGAGGTTATGTAAAGCTCAGAGATTGAGAAGCCGCTCTGTCAATTGAGTACAACTTCCTAAACATTGCCATTATGTCTCAGCTGATTTACAAAGGGGGAAAGGGGGCTTCGTTGGTTGATGCATATTTCTAAAGCAAGGGGACAGGGCTACCCAACCCACTAAAGCAGATTAAACTTAACTGGCCTATCCATTCACTGGTTATTATTTTTAGCTGATTACTTTGGATACTCATATTTAAAT
This sequence comes from Elgaria multicarinata webbii, assembly GCF_023053635.1. Taxonomy (NCBI): domain Eukaryota; kingdom Metazoa; phylum Chordata; class Lepidosauria; order Squamata; family Anguidae; genus Elgaria; species Elgaria multicarinata. Next base: position 16,067,894 of record NC_086185.1, on the reverse strand, counting down.
ACATTAGCACAGTACAAAAAAGGGCTCTTTTTAAATATAATGAAGGTTGTGTGCTATCTCCAGTATTCGAGGCAGTAAGGCTGTGTGCACCAGTTGCTGGGGAACATGGGTGGGAGGGTGCTGTTGCACCATGTCCTGCTTGTTCATCCCTGGCTGAAGGCTGGTTGGCCACTGTGTGAACAGAGTGCTGGACTAGATGGACCCTTGGTCTGATCCAGCATCAGGGCACTTCTTACGTTATTATGTTATTATGAAACGTGATATAGCTATGATTTAACAAACACAAGCCCTTGATCCGTCAGTGGCTTCTGTTTATTATAGTGTAGCTATGTCCAGGAATGCCTGAGACATTTTGCTGTGTGAGGCAGAAAACAAAATGGTGTCCCATCCCGTCCCACGGCCAAAAGTCGGCCAGACTGGCGGAGGAATCTGCCTTCAGTGCTAACGATAGGACAGCATCTTCCACCACACCTGGAGGCAGCAGGCTAGCTTAGAGGGAGCAGAGCAGACCCACATGCCCCCTATTTCTCTTCTCCAATACCTAGCTGCCTTCTCCCAGCATCTGCTGCCTGAAGCAACTATTTCACATTGCCTAATCGTAAGGCCGGCCTTGGCTATATCACATAGTTTTGGAGATCTTTATAAAAACACCTTTGATTGAGGCATTTCTTACAAGAAGACCGTTGATCCCAACCCACCCCCACCCACTTTTTACATTCCTTATTACTGTGAAGACCTTTATATTCACCCAGGAATTTTAGTTTATCCATTTGTTTTTATCTGGTACCGTATTTTATTTTTATTTATTTATTTATTTTGCTGCTGGATTCTGTTTGATTACTTTACTTTTATGTTGTCATTTGCGACTTTTTGACGTTCATATTATATTTTATCATCTATATCTGACTGGTTTTATTTTATGGTTTTAATTGTCGAGAGCACCCCAGAGAACTTCAGCTATTGGGCAGTATAAAAATGTAAAAATAAATCAATCAATGAACTGCAGAGGGCTAGACTGGGACACCCTGAGGCCTGAATTTGGCCCTCAGGCCTGAGGTTTTCCGTGCCTGAGCTAGAACCAAAGAGACCCTGGTTCAATTCTCCATTCGCCATAAAACTGAATTGACTATAGCCAATCACTGGGGCTGAGATCAGAAACTGACATCATTGGGCATCTTCCAAGGCCCATATCTCAGCAAGGGCCCCCACTGCTGAAACCCAGAACCTCAGGCCCAGCTTTTCTAAAGTTCCTTCCCCCCGTTCTAAAATGCTGAATTGCCTCTCTTACAGTTTAGTTACTGGGAGTAAAGAGCTTTAAGTTACAATACATTGGTGTTTTGGGCCCTGCCCCTTTAGCCCTGCCCACTACTGGAATATGGCCTCCGAGAGCTTTCCTAACACAGAACTTCACCCTGAGGCTGGAAGAGGTCCTGCACCCTTGTTCTAAGATGATGGCACATCAGAACAGGCAGTAATGTTTAGAGCAGCCTTCAGTGAGAAGCAGGGCTCATTTTCAGGATTTAGTACCTTTCGTGGGTAGGGGTGCTGCGACGCCACCACCTCACATACAAGGCTTTGACACGCGCACCTCCCTCAGGCTAAGCACCACCACTTAAATACCTGAGGAAGGGGCAAAAAGATAAGTATAACCTTTCCCTTGTAGCAGAGGGGAAAGGTAAGGAGCTTTGGAAAAGGCTTTTCTGTGAATATAGCAGGCTGAAGGCTTAATGTAATGTGTTTATTCATGAACCAATAGAGCAGGAGACACAGCCAACCTGACACATAGTTTCATGGTAGCAAAATAAAGAAAATTTTTATTATTGTTTACAGTTCTTAGTTCCTTCAAATTCTATTCAACTCCTACCTATTCTTAAGAATACTGGTAGTAACAAATCTAATAACAATCCTTAGTCCTTATAATCTTATTTTCACTCACTCCTCACACAACTCCTGACATGAAATCACTCAGCTAAACACATCTATCCTCCAAACCCAATCACCAACCAAACCCCTCAAACCACTCAGCTCCCCCATATATAAACTCCTCCCCCTTTCCACAGCATCCCCAGCCACACCCACTCAGTCCAACATTCCACACTCTCTAGACATACTCACGCAGACATACCTAAGGGAATAGAAATGTGGGTAACACCATAGGTGCACATTTGTTTCCTAGCAAATGGATAACTGAGCTGAATGGGGCCCATTTGGTTAGGGTGACCCTACGGAAAGGAGGACAGGGCTCCTGTATCTTTAACTGTTGTGATGAAAAGGGAATTTCACCAGGTGGTGTATGCATACAAAGGACACCTGCTGGCATTCCCTTTTCTATACAACTGTTAAAGACACAGGACCCCTGTCCTGCCTTTCATAGGGTCACCCTACATTTGGTTCCCCCTTTTTTCCATTTCAAAATGAATGTCACAAAAGAGTATGCATTGATTCATGTGTTATTTTTGTTCCAGTGGTACTCATCCATCACTCCTTCAGAGGTAGGTGGCTTGTGTGTCTTCAGAGGAGCAGCCAATTTCAGCAGTCACCTCCTAGCAGACACCATTTACCATTTCCCAGGATGTAACAGACATGGCGTCATTTGGGAGCCTTCCAAGGAGGGAGGGAGGGAGGGAGAAAGGTTGGCTGTTGGTGGGCGATGCCATTTCTGTTGTATTCTGGAAAAAATTCCGCAGGCAGTAGCCAAAAGAAATTCTGCGGCTGCTTATAGCAACAACAATGACAAGAAAGTAAAAGAAAGAAAGGAAGCCAGCAAGAATGAGCATAAAAAACCAAATATACTTTGAGCCAACAGAGAACTACAGGAATGCAATGTAACCAAATGCATAATGAAACAATCTTCATTTATAATCATAAAAAATGGATGGAATGATTAAACACGAGGATGTTCTTGCACACCCGTAAGCTGCCTTGGAGATTGTCTTAGGTGGAGCAACTGGGTACAAATGTTTAAATAAATAGAGTAGAATCTTTCTTTCTCTCTCTCTCTCTCTTTCAAATAACACTGATCTCAAAACTGCCCCCGTGCACGTTTCATCCAAATCCTCGCAGCCTTTGCGTCTCTTCAAAATTTCCCAGGACGTTCATGGCTTGGGGGTCTTCTCACATCTCCGTCCTGAGATTTCTGGCATTTCACTTTCAACGATGACGACGACAACAACAACAACAGCGACAACAACAGCGACAAAGCTGTTTTGATGACTGAAGCACCTGTTCATCATTGCCGTGGAAAAAAATGCACCTAGCCAGACATTTGTGACTATTTGTGAATATTCTCTGCAGCAGTTTGTGGATTAACAAGATGTGCTTGGGTGATAGCAGAACGCCAGCCCCAGGAGAGCATTTCCCCCCCCTCCTTTGTTACGGTTTGCTTGAATGTCATTTATTTTCAGAGGCCCAGAAGCTGATGAGTTCCTCCATCTGGCTAGGGTGAGGGAGGCCATTAATGGTCAGGAATGGGAGCATGATTCCCCTAAAGGCTGATGAATGCATAATAGACTATGGAGGGTTTTCTTGCAACATACAATATACCTGGATGGCAACCACTGAAAGCATGAAATCCAGTTTGCCAGATTATTATTATTTTTTAAAAAAAAAAACAACTTCCAAATTCAGTTACTAGATGTAATGTTTTTGATCTGATGAAAACAGGTTTTTACCTGGCCACTGTGGGAGCTGAGCCCAAAGTCCTTAACACAAGTGGGTTTTTTTGGAGGAGGATCTCTCTTGTAGTTGCACTATAACCCATCCTTATCCAGCATTTAAACTGGTGCAACTAGATAGTTTTAGATCCTGGACTTAGAGCGGTCCTGCTCCCTCCACCTCTTTAGATGTCCATGTGTATTTCTTCAGTTCTGAAGCGTACCGCTATCACAATCTCCATTTCCTGGTTTATACCATTTTTCCATTCCATATATTGAAACAAGGACAACATAACTGTCTGCAACCCTGATGCTGGTGGTGTTTTTGTCTGTGGCCAAATCTATACTATTTTATCTGTAACGTTACATATGGCTCTGGATGACGTCAGTGGTCACATGACACTTTATAATGTTATATAGTTAGATTATGTACCGTTTTACCTTTTCATTGTAATCCTTCTGTAGCATTATTTTGCTTTCTATGTGCACCGTTCTTTCGCTGTTTTCCCTGTCGCATTGCTAAACTAATGTCACGTGATCCTCCACTCGGCTTCCTGTTTGAGACAACTTCCGCTCCGCGCCATCAGCAAAAGTTTGTTTTCCTCATGACTTACAGCAAACTGCTCCATTAAGGCTCTGGAGAGGATGACGTCTTCCTTGCTCAGATACTTGTATCCTAAGGTATGTTTTCAAATTAATCTACTGCTATTTTTTATTTATTTATTTATTTTTATTTTATTTTTTTTGTGGGAGGATCAGAAGCATGACAGTCTGGGAATTGGGAGGATCATGGAAACGACAGGATCAAGGAACTGGGGCTGGATCTACACTACTGCTTTAAAGCGCTTTATAACAGTTTTATAGCGCTTTAAAGCAGTTAAAGCGCTTTATAATTGTTATAAAGCGCTTTAAAGCAGTAGTGTAGATCCTGCCACAGACAATGGGGCAACAAACAGTGTGCAACGTTACAGATAAAGGTAAATAACGCTAGTGAGCCCCGTTACAAATACTAATGTTATAATTAATAACAGAACAAAGGCAAAAATAATGCTATAAGCTATAGTGTAGATTCAGCCTGTGTGTGTGTTTGTTTTTAAATGAATATTCTGAGCATGTGCAGCTGGCAATCTAAAATGCACTTAAATCACAGCATCCTCATGACACAGGTAAAAAGGAGGTTGCTACTGCTGCCCTAATAACCTGATCACCTACCACTCTATAGTAGGGATGTATGAGAAATTTGTTTCAGTTCAGTTTTTGATCAGGATTTATCCAGTTTGCACCTTATTTATTTATTTATTTGTTTATTGCACTTATATACCACTCCCATAGCCAGGGCTCTCTGGGCAGTTTACAGAAATTCTAAAATTAAGATAAAAACGAGTATACAAAATTTAAAATTCTAAAACACAGAACATACACACATAAAGCATTAAAAACCGTTAAAAAAAAAACCTAAACGTGTGGGTGATTAAGATGTGCTGCCATATGTCTGGGCAAAGAGGAAAGTCTTAACCTGGCACCGGAAAGATAGCAGTGTTGGTGCCAGGCGAGCCTCGTCAGGGAGATCATTCCATAGTCTGGAGGCCACCACCGAAAAGGCCCTGTCCCTCATTGCCACACTCAGAGCCTCTCTCAGAGTAGGCACCTGGAGGAGGACCTTAGATGTTGAACGTAATGACCAGGTATATTCACCTTCCAGATCAAACACAGACACAATCTGTGGATGAACTCTGCACATTTCCACACTTGCAATGTCATTTATGGGCTGAATGAGTTTGACAGCGTACAGATGCTTGAAAAACAACACACGTGAGAAAAATGCGTCCTATTGAGCAATACACACAAATGTGTTTTAATCAGTGGGCATAGAATGCACACATTTCAAAGCTGTGTGCAATTGATCTGTACATTTGGAGGAGAAACCACAAATATAAACTTGGGTTTGCAAGGGAAAAGAAACAAAACAAAGCTCATAGAATGGAATTCGTAGAATTTTGGTGAGGTTGAGTTTTGCTGATTTGCGAATCCCTGCCTCTGGGGGGTCACGAGGGGGTGGGCTGTGGCCCCAAAGTTCTAGCCCTAATTGTACTGAGCATTTAGCCTAGGGTGACCATATTTTGGAAACCAAAAAGGAGGACAACATGGTCGCCATGTTAAAATTATTTTTAAAAAATAATTTTAAAACCTCAAACTTTTTTAAAAACCCTAAAACTCAATGGTTGGACAGATCTGTTTCAAACTTGGCATAGCTAAAGTCCTTGTTAAGAGCAATCATGGTGCCAAGTTTCATCTCTTTATCTTTAAAAATAACATTTTTTAAAAAAAAAATTAAATCCTCAAATTTTAAAAAATTCCTAAAAATGAATGGATGAACAGATCTGTTTCAAATCTGGTATGGCTAAAGCTCTACCTAAAAGCTATCATGGTGCCAACTTTCATCTCTTTATCTTTAAAAATGACAATTTTAAAAATAATAATTTTAAAACCTCAATTTTAAAAAAAATCCTAAAAAATCATTGGATGAACGGATCTGTTTCAAATTTGGTATGACTAAAGCCCTTCCTAAGAGCTACCATTGTGCCAAGTTTCATGACTTTATCTTAAAAAATGACAGAGTTATAAGCATTTTTGTTAATTCCCATTAGCGCTGCTCTTTGGGCGGGAAATCCGGATTTCCCCTCCCCCTCCCGGATTTGTCATCAAAAACACGGGCAAATCTGGGCAAATCCGGGCATATGGTCACCCTAATTTAGCCTATCTCTCCCTTGCCATTTTTGCAACAGATTAAAGAAAACAGACATCATTTCCATCTCAGCTCCGAAACGCTATATTGCAACATAGATGTATGACCCTAGAAGGTCAGCTCCCCTAAACATCAACCTTTGGCAGCTGCCTGAGTGCTACGGTTGCCCAGGACTGCAGAACCTAGAGCCAAAGCCAAGTTACATTCTTCAGTGGCTATAATTCTGATCGTAGATCTGGAATGGCAGTTCTGTGGGTGGCCACGCTGAGAAGCTCTCTTCCTCCTAGGGCTGCAATGGTCAGGTCTAGGCAGATGAGGACGTAAACATTTCGTGGTCTGGGCTCAAGTATGCAAGCTAGGAAACTGTGGACCAAGCTGCTTGTCACATTATTCATGTTTCTTTAAAAGCCTGGTTAAACTGACCTTGGGAAGGGTGAAAAATGCATTTCAGATTGTTTTTGATAAGATTAACTTCGAGGCTTGACTTTGCAATGCGCTCTACATAGGGCTACCTTTGTGCCTTGTCTGGGAACTTCAACTAGTTCAAAATATGGCAGCCAGGTTGGTCACTGGTACATCTAGGGGTGATCACATTACACCAGTCTTAAATATCTCTTCACTGGCTGCCAATTAGTTCCTGGGAAAAGTATAAAGTGTTGGTTATTACCAACTACCCATTGGATCACCTTCTCCTGTACAATCCGCCCCGCACACTCAGGTCCTCTGAGAAGAATCTACTTCAGACAGCAAAGACTAGGCTGGCAACCATTACTCAGAGGACCTTCTCTTCTGCTGCTCCCAGTCTGTGGAATAGCCTGCCGGAGGAGACTCGTCAGCTTGACAGTCTTTTAGCATTCAAGAAAGTTATCAAGACTGATCTCTTCCAGCAGGCCTATCCAGTAGAATTTTAGGATACTTTTAGTATGCTTTTATGATGCTTTTAGGATGTTTTTAACAGTGTATACTATGTTTTTAATCAATATTTTATGTATTTTATGCTTGCTGTTGTTTCCCACCTCAATCTAATTGGAGAGACAGGTAAGAAATATTATTATTATTATTATTATTATTATTATTATTATTATTATTATTATTATTATTCCACACACAAAAATCAAACACAAAAAACCTCCAATCTCTTCATATCTGGGATGGAAAGAACATGACATTTAATATAAAGATATAGATATATGGGAAAAACTAAAATGGACAGATTCATCCCAAAGCTTTGAGTGCATAGCTCCTAAAAGTCTAGCTTTGAATACATTTGAATACCCTCTTGTGGTATTGAAGTAGGGTTTCCACCTCTTTTTGTGTTCTGACAGTCTCTTCTTCTTTAACAGCTATATGGAAAGCAGACACAATGTTGTTCTCTTTGCTTACTGATTGGATTTGACCAATGATGGGCCGAAATTGTACCTTGGTTGTTGTTTTTAAATAAGAATTGAGCAAATTTCACACATTTCTTCATATTCAATATGGAAATAAGTTTAGACATATATTTCTGATCTACATTATAAGGCATGGCTCAACTTAATGAGTGCCATTCTTGCTAACCATCCTTAAGTTTCCTAGTACTAATACATCCCATTCCACAGGACCTGCCATATGATCCTACCCGTGTTCTAAGGTCATTTGAGGAGGCCTTCTTCCAAATATTCTGTTATTCCAAAGCTTGGAGAGTGGCTACTAGAAGGAGGGCCTTCTCAGTAGTGACCACACCAGTTATAGAAGAGACAGCTCAGGGAAATTTACCTTGGATTGTTCTCCCAAACCTATTAAATCTTTGCTATTTTAATCCCTCCTACGTGTTGGTAGTTTAACTTTTGCTTTATTTCTTGGCCAGTTTTAGCTCCTCATTTTTTAAAACTATATTCTATCAGGTTGGCTTTGTATGGTATATTTATCATGTTGGCTTTTGCATTTGCTTCAGTATTATTCTCGAATTGGTTTTACTGCTGTGATGTATTATTTTATTTATTTTATTGTGTGATGCCTAGGGCATTTATCTTATAGGTGTCTTATAAATACTAGGGATGTGCTCCACTTCTCCCTGAACCGGAGAAGCAGGAGTGGAGCGGGGGGCTTCGCCTACCCTTAAGGCGGAGGTGAAGAGAGTCAGGGGGGCTGCGGATCGAGGCGAAGAGGATCGCCTCAATCCGGAGCTTCGCTTGAAGGTAAGTGGGGGGGAGGGGACTAATCTGGCGCCACCAGTGCCGCCATCCATGCGGCGGCGGCGGCGGCAGCACCAGGTAAGGGAGCGGGGAGGAGGGACGCTTACCTTCCTCCGTCGCCGGCTTCAATTGAGACCCCAGCCTCTTCCAGCTTCAACCGGGGCCTCAATTGAATCCCATGATGGAGGAAGGTAAGGGGGCGGGGTGGGTGGGTGGTTTCTCTTGTGCCGCCGCCATCCATATAGTGACGGTGGCGAAGCCGGATCTCGCTCCGCGGAGCGGGAGACAGGCGGAGCGGCGCGAAGAGGATCGGGCCCAATCACGAAGCGGATTGGGGGGTCCGTGCACACCCCTAATAAATACAAATAATAATTAAATAAAAAGTTACTTTTGTTCAGTACTTTGCAGAAAGTTGACTGTTCCTGTATTGGCTTTTTCTTGCCCCTTTCTGATAAGACTACACATTTGCTTCAGCTATGAAACTTTCATTCTAACCTTTGGATTTTCATAACATTGGACTTCACAACTCAGATCTTCAAATGGTACTTTAAGGCCAGCTGCTCAGCAAGATCTCACCTAAGAAAAACCTTCTGTGTTCACCTTCTGAGTGTGAACCACGGACAGATGGAAATGTGGGTCTTTTGAGACAAAGATAGCTGTCCTCTGCATACAAACCTCTGAGTCTTTTAATTTGGCCCTGACCTCATGCAAATGGACTTCATGAAATAAAATCTACTTTGCCTTCATGTTCAAGGGCTTGGCATCAGGGATCAGATGCATTTCCTGATGGAGGCTGACATCAGGCCAAACAGAAAACTACAAATAAAACAGGACAGGGAATGGAGTTATTATGGGCAATTAATCAGGCAAAAGCTTTGGGATCAAGGGCATTGACCTGTCACTGCAGAGAAATTCTCAGTCAGACACACAACTCATTGAAGGGAAAATACACCCATGAGAAGGTTCAAAACATCGCTACCTCACCTCTAACCTCTTCCGAACATGATGGCAGAAGCAACAGATACGATCTGGTTGAGAGGCCTACAGATGGTGCCATAAAGCTGCTTGAGTACCATTTGTCTTGGTAGAACAGTGGAGTACAAATCAAGGAAATAAATATCAAGGAAATATTTACTAAGTAAAAAATCAAAATACATTTAGGGGGGTTCATTCCTCAGGAGAAACATCTGAGTGATTCCAAGGGGTCAGAATCAAGGGTCAGCATGATTGGGCTTGTGCCAAGGCTCACAGCCTAACACTGACCTGCACCGTTGGGTCAACGCTTAATTTCTGGATGGAAGAAATAGCTGATGGCATTGGAGCACCAATTGTCTTAGGCTGTGCTCCATCTGTTGGAATCCCAATTTAAGGGAAGGGGAGAACAGAACCCAATATGGTGGGACCGAAGAACCCCGCCACTGAGGGGCCACGAAAAACTGCCAAAGGCCCTGCAAGGTGAAGCGGCAGACTTCGATAAAGGTCAATGAAATTTCACACATGGAGCATGCTATGTGTCACCAGGAATTCACCTAATGGGAAATCTAAAGAAAAATATGGGAATTCCTCTTCATGGGAAAACATCTGAGGGCTTTTGAAAGAAGCCAAAAGAATTTTAATAAAAGTTCTTAGGGAACGGGGGGTTTTGCAGGTGAGTCAAAGAAAAACAATAAACTATCCTTCAAAAAAATAGCAATACCTGAAATATGTGATTAGCAAATGGGGTGTGTTGGGAGAGTTGTTATTATTATTATTATTATTATTATTATTATTATTATTTAAAAAAAAACACTTACATTTTTGGTACAAATCGCAAAAACTGAATATAGCCAACAAACAACCAATCAGAGTCAGTCACTTTGAGAACGCAGGGGGATTTTTTAATATGCAAGACTGCTTCCTGATAGCAGTAATGGTAGGCCTAAACAGGAAGTGGATGAGGAAGAATTGCTCAGACGTTGCATCAGCCATCATGACAGGTCGGTGCATGGTGGTAACTATGGTGCTAGCTACGGTGCTAATTATGCTCACTGTTCAGTAACCAAGGTGAGAACGGGCACCTTCCCTGTGTGAATTGCAGAGAACCACCGATAGCAAGCTGTGGCAAAATGGATGGTGTTCATTCACACAAGGCCACGGACAATTTTGGATGACTTAAGGCTTTTATCCCACAAGACCTTCCAGGTAGTTTAAGACATCAGCAGTATGAGAGCAAACAGCAGAAAAGCAGATAAAATGAGGAATATACAGCAGTTGTAGTTCAGTCTCAATTGCTTTTGGAAGCTCAGGTAAATAAGGCCTAATCTACCCCAAGCAGGATATTGCAGTATGAAAGCAGTATATGGTCTGTGTCAATGGGCCCCAACAGTTGTTAGTGCACTTCAATACCGCTATAAAGCAGTAGTGTGGCTCCTGCCTTTTATATACTGCTTTCATACTGCTTTCATAGTGCAATATCCTGCGTGGTGTAGATTAGGCCTAAGACACAATTTCACCCTACTGTCGAAAGAATGGGTATGGGGTATGGAGGCTAAGCAGAGGTTGCACCACCCCCCTGCTATGCATGCATAGCTCAGAGGGTCAAAGTACCAGCACTTTTTGATTGTCAGGGATGATGACATCATCTGCCCCTATCCCCCTCCCTGTTCCCTCTGAGCTTAGCTGCAATCGTCATGGTCACATGAGGGAAATGGCTTGTCCTAGTAACAGGAGTTTGTTGTGAGCCTTCCCGGGCTCCCCACATCTGCTGCAGTGCTCACGAGGCCCAGGCGAGGGCTCAGCAGCCCCTTCTCCCGAAATTGCACACTTCACCCATTGCATCAGTGGGCCTTTACGGCTACCATTAACATGACGGGGGGAGGGCCCAATTTCCAGAGCCTCTACTGTGCACAATTTCGGCAGCGGGGGAAGACTGCTCCTGAGCGCTTGTCAAGCTGACCTGAGTCTTGGAAAAACCTCGTGCAGCCCGATGAGCAGGGGTGGCCAAAACAAGGCATGAGTCTGAGGGTGTGGGTGTGGGTGGGTTCGCCCACCCACCCCTAATAAGACCCGTTAGTTTTACTAAAATACATATATCATACACACAGACAGAGAGAGACAGAAGGCATGGCTAGACCAGGGGGTTGCAGGGAAATGATCTCGTGAAATGATGACCTTCTGTCAACACACAGTGTGCAATGTCCCGGGAGGAAGAGGACGCAAGCCTGCCATTTTGTTTTTGTTTTTTTGGAAATGAGCGCAGGAGCGCTCCAACGCAAAAGATAATTTATTTATTTTTAAAACACAAACTCCCGCTCTCCCCACCCCACCCCCAATGGACATGGAGCTCCTGAGGAGTTCCGTGCCTCATGCCCGGTTCCTGGCTCCTCATGGTTATTTGCAAGGAGCTGGGATGAAACTGAGACAGCGGCCCACACCTCCCGTGGACTCGGGACGATCCTGAGTCCACGGGAAAAAAACAGGATTAAAGTGTAGGGCCATATCCCGGGGCAAGAGCGGGATCATCCCTCCCTGCCCCGGGATCCCTGTGTGTCATGTGGACTCCCAGGGATGATCCCGGGGTGATCCCTGGGATATCGCCCCATCTAGCCATGCCCAGAGAGAGAGGAGGGGGATGGATGCATGGATGGATGGATGGATAGTGGTGTGACTATGGAGACTGTTACAATGAGCACCTCCACTTCAAAATGTATTTATTTATGTATTTATTTAAAACATTTATATCCTGTCCTATATCAATAAGATCTCAGGGCAGCGTATAGATAAAAGCATACAGTATAAAACAGTAAATATACACAGCTAAAAACAAATTAAACCATAAACCAAGTTAAAACAATATATCATTTAAAAGCAGTAAAATTATAGAAACAGTTAAAACAATTTGCCACTACATCATGGCCTGGATGTGCACAGAGCTCTTTCTCAAGCCTTCAGGACAAGGAGCTCAAGGCAATTAGCTCTGAGGTTACCTGCAGTCCACCTGTTCTCCAATTCTAGTCAAATCCTCCAGCCTCAAAGCAAAGCACACACATGAGATTATTCCCGGGATGATTCATGGGCTTTATGGAGGGAGGGAGGGAGAGAGAGAGAGAGAGAGAGAGAGAGAAAGGAAAGATTGCTGTAATTTTGGTTTTCATTCCAAATGGGAGCTAAGAGACTGAGATAGAGAAATAATTCTGCAGAATGAAGCGTTCCACAACGTGTGGGTTTGAAATTGTCAAAATGAAACATTTTTTCATTCAAAACAAAATGACAATTGTCACATCAGATTGACATTTTCCCATGAAATGTCACTCCGTTTTAGCATTTTTGTGAAAACCGCAAAACCCCAAACGAAATGACAGCTTCAGTAGAAAAAGGTAAGAAGAAAAAGAAGAAGAAAAGTTTTCTTTCAGGGGGAAAATGCAACATTTCATTAAAAAAAAAAAAAAACTCCAGGGAGTGGAGGGGAAAGGAGAAAATGTCTAAACGTGTACGGGAGACAGTCAGGAAGGAAATCAAGAGAAAACTTGTCACCTAAAGGGCAATGCTCTTTGCAGTTGCTGCTGAGAAAATCAGGAGGACGTTTGTCCATTCGATTGCAGTATATTGTAGGAGAGATTATCTGATACATCTCTTCGTCAAGACAGTAATGCTACTTGGATTTTATTTTATTATACCATTGCTCCATGGTGGTAGGTGTTTTCCTGCATTGACCATAGTGGTTTTATAATTTTATAAGGGCCTCTCTCTCTCTCTCTCTCTCTCTCTCTCTCTCTCTCTCTCTCTCTCTCTCTCTCTCTTTCTCTCTCTCTCTCTCTCTCTCCCTCTCCCTCCCATATCAGCTTGTTGACTCAGAACTGGAGAACTGTTTTGTGATAATCTTTGGCTGGGGGGAGGAAATTAAAAATTACAGTACAGTCAGTGATGCTTCTAAAGTTCTCCAAACTGCAATTTCTCCCTAGATCTCAATGCCAAACTAGCTTCTTGCTTTTGTTTCTGCTGTGGAAACCTATGCATATACAGGGTTGTTGTTATTTTTATTATTATTTATTACATTTATATACCAACCCATAGCCGAAGCTCTCTGGGCAGTTTTTCCCATAGTTATTATTATTATTATTATTATTATTATTATTATTATTATTATTAATAGTTAAATTGTCTGGGGCCACCTTTCTGAGAGAAAAAAGTGACTGTTAGATAATGTTTAAATAAATAGAATAAATGAACATCTTCCATCAATCCTCCATTATTATTATTATTATTATTATTATTATTATTATTATTATTATTTCCAAATTTGATACAGAGCACTATATGGGGTGCTGCAGTTTTTAGTTCCTTCCATTCCTTCATGCCTTTCCCTTTGCACATATTGTTAATGCACAAAAGTGCATTGATAAAACACTGCAACACACAAACACATGTAGTTCAATCACACCTACTTGATGAGATCATAGAATCATAGAATAGTAGAGTTGGAAGGGACCTACAAGGCCATCGAGTCCAACCCCTTGCTGAATGCAGGAATCCACTTTAAAGCATCCCTGACAGATGGTTGTCCAGCTGCCTCTGGAATGCCTCTAGTGTGGGAGAGTCCATGACCCTCCATTGTCATAGTTCTCTAACAGTCAGGAAGCTTTTTTTTTCCTGATGTCCAGCCAGAATCAGGCTTCCTATAACTGGAGCCCATTACTCCATGTCCTGCATTCTAGGTTGATCCAGAAGAGATCCTGGCCCTCCTCTGTGTGACAACCTTTCAAGTATTTGAAGAGATTGTACATCAGTAAGGCATAACACAATCAAAATCTCAATACCTCCGTAAGTACAAGCCTAACATGGCTTTATTTTCTTTTTCGCAACTTGTCGAACACATGCTTGCATTCAGCTCATTCCCGATTCCTGATTCAAATTGCGCAAAATTCATAATTTCCGCAATGCCATTTGCACTCATGGAAGGACACAGTTGGATGCTAGCCTTTGCAATAAAATGAAACTGAACATAGTTCTTCCCCATCTCTGTTCCAACACTTGCATGAAGAGAGAGAACACAAACCAAAACTTCCAGGCACTCTGGAATACACATACACACACACACACATCACAGGATCTACCCATAATCAGAATGAAAGGAAAAGATATCTTTGCTATGAAAATTATTTCCTTGTAAGGATGGTGGCTGCTTTGACTAGAAAGATGGCCCACTTACTTTTGTCTCTTTCTGTGCAATCTGGCTCTTATTTGAAGTCTGAAACAAAAGCAGGGTCTTTGGTTTTTCTTTTCTTTTCTTTTCTAAATGTTCTTGTTCTTTTAATTTTATTTTATAGTGCCTTTTCCCCCTTTTGAAAATGCTTGTCTTAGGCAATTGGAGTCTACGTTTTAACAAATGCTCACTAATTTGCACCTTGTTCAAAACAGAGCGGGGCGGGGGGGGAAACAGATATTTGTTTACTTTCTCTTTGCTTCAGAAGACTGCTGATTCTTGCTATATCCTTTCTTTCCCTTTGAAGCAGGAGGGACATCCTTAAAAAAAAAATCAGACAAGCTCCCTATCTCTATTCCATATTTTCACAGTTTGTTCTATAAATTCTAAAAGAAGCCAGAAGGGCAGAAGAGAAGGGGGGAATGTTTAAACAAAGAAAGTTGTTTTTAAAGGGGGAAAAAATCCTCACCTACTTGAAGATGAATTAAGCAAGATGGGAGAAAATGAATTTCACTAGAAGCATTGTATTCAAACAGCAAAAGAAACGCTGACAAGGTGTCCCTGGGTACAAATTTCCTTCTCACGGACCAAGAAAAGAGATCTAGGGACTTTTTTTTTCCAAGGACACAAGAAAAAAGTTTGAAAACAGCTGAATTGTTTCATACCATCCTATTCCTGCATTGAATGAAGATAGCATTTTTTCCCCATACTCTATCTCTAAGCTACACAATAAAAAAGGCACATTGGACTTGTGTAGAACGCAGGTCAGTAATTCGTTTTCCTAGCAGCCCACTTTGAGAGAGACAACACCCATGACCTCTATCTTCCAGGGCTGGCATCAAGGGTAGGCACAAGAGCCCCCTGGATTGTGCCTCCTCTTAACCATTGCAGTAGAATTTTAGGATATTTTTAGGATGTTTTTAGGATGCTTTTAGGATGCTTTTAAACAGTGTATGCCATGTTTTTAATCAATATTTTGTGTATTTTATGCTTCTTGTTGTTCTTCGCCTCGATCCAATCAGAGAGGCGGGTAAGAAATTTATTATTATTATTATTATTATTATTATTATTATTATTATTATTATTTGTTTGTTTACCTGCCTCTTGGTTTTGCATAGACAATGGGAACAGTGAGGAGGAGGAGGAGGAGGAGGAGGAGCAACAGACACAACTGCATACTTGTTCTCTACCTCTCTGCCCACCAAGCAAGCAAGTTGAAGCAAGGAGGAGGAGGAGGAGGAGAAGGACCGAATGATCATGAAGGCAAGATGGTAGACTCAGTGAAGGTTGAGGGTGTCTTGTCTAGGGTGACCATTTGAAAAGGAGGATAGCACTCCTGTATCTTTAACAGTTGTGACGGAGGGGATTTTAGTAGGTGTCATTTGTGTGCCTGTAGAACCTGGTGACATTTCCTCTTAATCACAACTATTAAAGCTGAAGGAGCTATACTAGAGTGATCAGATACGAAAGAGGGCAGCTTTAACTGTTGTGATGAAGAGGGAATTTCATCAGGTGCAGCATGCAAACAAATGACATCTGGTGGAATTCCCTCTTCATCACAACTGTTAAAGATACAGGAGCCCTGCCCTCCTTTTCATATAGTCACCCTAGGCTTGCCCAAACACCCTCCAAAACCTGGAGCTGGTACTCCTCAGGTGCCAATACAAGTTGACTAGGATTGGATATTATGCACTTTGATTTCAGTTGGGTGCTCTGCCTTAGATAACAAAATGTCTTGGGCCAACTGTAGGTCCTTGGTGGAGATGGTGTTTCCCACCTGAGCCTGGTACCTGAGATACTCCTGGCTGTAGGTGTCTGCAATCAGGGCTAGCATTGACGGTAGTCATGGTGAAGCCCCTGCTGAGATCTCATGCCCCAGCTGGGCCCGGTGACAAGAGCCCCCTGGACTTGCTCTTCCTCCTCGCCATTGCAACTTGCTTGTTCACCTGCCTCTCGCTCTGGCCCAGACAATGGAGGCAGTGAGAAGGAGGAGCAGGAGATGCCATGGTCTAATAGCTCACTGGCTCTGTGCCTTTCAAGAAAGCAAGTGGAGCAATGAGGAGAAAGAGGGTGAGGAGCAATAGCAGCTGGTGACAATGGTGTTGAGAAGGTAGATTCACTGAGGGAATGTGTCTTGTCCAAGGGCCCTCAAGAACCTGGAGGCAGCACTGTTACCCCTAAAGTAGCATAGGAAATACTATAACAAGTCCATCTAGCAAATAATGTATACTCTGGCTCAGAGCAGTTCTCCAAGGCTTACACAAAATCCTTTCACATCACCTCTAGGGATGGGAGAATCTGCCTGTTTCCAGTCCCATGTCACTTTTAATAGAATCATAGAATAGTAGAGTTGGAAGGGGCCTATAAGGCCATCAAGTTGAACACCCTGCTCCATACAGGAATCCACCTTAAAGCATCCCTGACAGATGACTTGAAGGCCTCTAGTATAGGAGAGCCCACAGCCTTCCTAGGTCATTGGTTCCATTGTCATACTTTTTAACAGTCAGGATTTTTTTCCTGATGTCCAGCTGGCTTCTGGCTTCCTGTAACTTGAGCCCCTTATTCCATGTCCTTCACTCTGGGATGATCAAGAAGAGATCCTGGCCCTCCTCTGTGTGACAAGCTTTCAAGGACTTGTAGAGTGGTATCATGTCTTCCCTCAATCTTCACTCCTCCCGGCTAGACATGCCCAGTCCTTTCAGTCTCTCATCATAGGACTTTGTTTCTAGACCCCCTGATCAATTTCTCCATGTAATTAAGTATTGCCTCTACACTGACTGAGAAAGGTTCTCCAAGGTCACTCAGGGTGACGCCTTTCCCATTCCTGTTAAGTGAGCCTTTTAAGCACAGGTGTCAGAGACTGAACATGGGATCTTCTATATACAAAGAAGGTCCACTGTGCAATGATGGGTTAGACTATGCAAGAGGAAGAGGAAGAGGAAGAGGAAGAAGAAGAAGAAGAAGAAGAAGAAGAAGAAGAAGAAGAAGAAGAAGTAATTACCACTGTGTACTGAGTTCTCCACCAAGGAAAACCAGACTCTGTTTTCTGAACACATTATGCAAATTGCATGCAGCTCACACATTCATGCAAATCAGCATCTACATGTCTGTATATTCCAGCAGCAGTCTGCAATCAAGGTCACAGTTATGCTCTTTTGGCTACAGTCCTCTACAGACCTATAACAGTCAGGTTGTCAACTCAGGCTTGGGAGGACCTAAGACAGGTTATAGGGTTCATAGATAAATAAATAATTAAATAATTCTCAAGCTCTCAGGTGCCAAGTGGGATTTCATCTCAGGACTGTCCAGTAAACCTATTCAATCAACAATGTCTTCTAAATGCACAGATGTGCCAAACATGTTGATGCATGGCTGTCTGTAATAACTGGAAGGAAATCCTCCAAATAACAAGGGGGGGTGCAACCTGGGGGGGTTACCTTCATCGCTCTCTCTCTCTCTCTCACACACACACACACAAATCTTTCTAGGCCTTCAGATTCTAGCTCCATGCTTTTATCACTGGTCTCAATTATTTTGCCACTGAACCAAGTTTAAGGCCTAAACCAAATACCAGAGTTTTGACTTTCATCAGTGGGCAATTTGGTGATATTTCTAGGCCCCGCCTGTGCGTAACTCTGCCTCTTAGGTTCTTAGACAACTTGCAACTCCAATTGAGAAATGTGTGGCTAAGCAACAAGGACAATAGAAGAAAGGTCCAGGCAAACTCATCTCACCAGCCAGATGTGCCCCCATGATGAGCTACCAACTGTTCAACTCTGCTTTAGGCAACACAGTCATCTTAAAAGGTTTCCTAAGTTCTCCAAGCTAGGGATGTATGAGAAATTCATTCCAGTTCATTTTGTATCAGGATTTTACCCTGTTTGCGCCTTCCAGACTGAACACAGACTAGGGCCGTAGCTAGACCTAAGATTTATCCTGGGCTCATCCAGGGTTCACCCCTGCCTGAGCACTGGATCCCCTGTGTGTCACCTAGATGAACAGGTTTGACCCCTGGACAATCCAGGGATAAACCTTAGGTCTAGCTACGGCCTTGGACACAATCTGCAGTCAAAGTCAATACATTTCCGGGATTGCAGTGTGATTCACAGACAAACACACCCAAAATAAAAATGCGTTGGACATCATGCATATATTCGAGGAAATGCACATGAAAATATCTGTACTTCTGAAAAATGCACACAAATACACACAAATATGCATTGGCGCTACGTTGGAGACCCTGGCTCCAGGCCATTCTGGGGCATGGGGGTGTAGCAA
The DNA here is from genome assembly GCF_023053635.1 of Elgaria multicarinata webbii. Lineage (NCBI taxonomy): Eukaryota > Metazoa > Chordata > Lepidosauria > Squamata > Anguidae > Elgaria > Elgaria multicarinata. The sequence continues at coordinate 16,048,862 of NC_086185.1, read as the reverse complement.
GTATAGCCTACATTGTGGTTTCCTGTGATTTCTTATGTTTGCTCCTCCCCTTCCTCCCCCCTCTCGTTGATCTCCTCCAAGGTCCTCCTCCGAATGCCTACTCCGAGGGAAGCTCGGAGGGTGGCAACAAGGGAGAGGGCCTTTTCAGTGGTGGCCCCCCAATTGTGGAATGATCTCCCTGATGAGGCTCACCTGGCACCAACATTGTTATCTTTTCAGCACCAGGTTAAGCTCTTTCTCTTCTCCCAGGCATTTAACAGCATTTAACAACATGAGCTGAGTTAGTTCATTTTTTAACAGACCCCAGAATAGCTGTTTTTATAAGGATGCTGTTGTTTTTATGCTTTCTATGTTTTAAAACTTTGTATATTTGTTTTTTATGTTTCCTGTTTTTAACTTTTGTAAACCGCCCAGAGAGCTTCAGCTATGGGGCGGTATATAAATGCAATAAATAAATAAATAAATAAATAAATAAATAAATAAATTGGTGGGAGCTTATACGTTTGCTCTCTTGCTCCTGCTGGTATAAATGGAACGCAAATGGATTGCTCAAACTCCTTTGAAACTCTACGCTCTGCCTGCATTGTATATGCAAGAATACTGTGAGTAAAGGAGTAAAGCTGTTTCCTTTTCTTCATTATTGTTCTCCTGTATTGTTCTAAGACAGCCTGTGTGCAAGTGGGACTGGTAAATGCTCATTCTGTTTTACTTTTTTGTTTTGTTTCCTGCTGTTTGCCTTCTTAATGGGAGGCATGATTACTAAATAACCCCATCACAAAGAAGAGGTTGAGAATATTCACAGAAAGTTTTTTTGTTAAGTGGCCTCCCTTTTTTTCCAGGGGGCGGGTGTGAGAAAAAGAAAAATCACACAAATTATGTTACACACACACACACACACACACACACACACACACACACACACGAGAGAGAGAGAGAGAGAGAGAGAGAGAGAGAGAGAGAGAGAGAGAGAGAGAGAGAGAGAGAGAGAGAGAGAGAGAACCTTGTAAGAAAGGTCAGCTCAGTTCTTAAAAGGCGAAGCCCAGGATTCCCTGCTCTTTCATGCCAGTGTTTCGCCCCATCCGAGGAGAAAACGGGCACTACAGCACAGTGTTTAGAAGCAACCTCTCCTTGGCTGGCCTTTCAAAAATGCAGCTCTGAGGCTCCCGGGCATATGACCAGCTTAATTATAGTCAAGAGAGAATTCCACCTTGAGGAGAAAAAGAGAAAATGAAAGCAGCAAAGAAACAAAAGGAGGTAACAGCACTGAAAAGTTAAACCTTGCCCTGGAGGAATCAAACAGATCTTTCAAGGAGAAGGATGCCACCTCGTTGGCTTTAAATAAACCTGCCTAGGGTTATACATGCCAGTTGCTTGCTTTTTGCTGACCGGTGGATGTGTTTTCTTAAAGGCTGGTCCTCAAGTCTTATGCCTTTTTTTAAAAAAAAAAATCTTTTATTTTTACTCTTTATTTCTTTTCCTTTATTTATTTCAGAATATGCACGCATTTCAGTGGATTGCCCAAGAACAGTGAGCCATGGCCATTTCCCTCTCTCAAGTGGAAGAAGCAGCACCCTGTATGGGTTGTGTAACCTGTGGAACTCACTGCCACAAGGCTTGGCAGTAGCCAGAAACTTAAATGTAGCTCGACTTTAAAAACAACAAAAAGAATTAGAGAGATTCGTGGAGGAAAACTAACAGTACTGGCTGTGGTGATACTCACATGGAACTTTCATGTATAGGCACTGGAGGCTTGTCGCTCTGATGTCAGTGGGGCTGTGAATCCATTCTGGATTTCAGTCAGAACCAGTCAAAACTCCAAAGGAGCTATCCCAAGTGCTGAAGCTGTTTTGGGGGTCTTTCTGCTTTGGCCCGGGAAGATTTGGTTCCATTCCCCCTGTCGCCCCACTGGTGTCAACCTGACCTATAGTAAGTTGATCCCATCAATGCATTTGGTTTGGTTTTGGTTTTCCTGCAGGAATTTGTGAAAATTATATCTTTTGGGTGGTTTTGTAATTTGGGCAAATGCGGTCATAATATATTTTTTAAAAAATATTATATTATCGACGAACTTGCACAAGTGCACAAAATCATAATCTGCATACCCGCTATTTAGTCCCACAGAGGCATATTCCCCTCCTGTAAATATCTTTGTCAGTTTCATCCTCACCATGCCTTCCTTCATTTACCCCAGCACAGCCATACTCCATATTTGTCAATGGACTTGTTAATTTCACCCTTCACTTCGGGACTTCCGGAGTGAAGGGGATGGAGGGCATTGACAGATTCTTTGTGCTTGATCACAGATGAAAAAATATTTTAAAAACTTGTGACCCCATTGCACAAATGTAAAGATCTGTAAAAAGAAAAAGAAAACAATTTGTGCAAATTATCGTTTGTGCAAGTTGTGAGACCCCCTCCTCTCAAAATGTGCAAAGCATTTCCAGAAGAAGGGGGGGGGGAAACTGCTATACTATGCCAGTGTTAATCAGAATGGAACATAAGAACACAAGAAGAGCCAATGCTGGATCAGACCAAGGGTCCATCTAGTCCAGCACTCTGTTCACACAGTGGAGAACCGGTTGTCAACTAGGGACCAACAAAGCAGGACATGGTGCAAAAGCACCATCCTACCCACATTCCCCAGCAACTGGTGCATACAGGCTTGCTGCCTAGCATATTGGAGGTAGCACACAACCATCAGGGCTAATAGCCATTGATAGCCTTCTCCTCTAGGGATTTATCCAACCCCCTTTTAAAGCCATCCTGATTGGTGGCCAACACCACATCTTGTGGCAGTAAATTCCATGATTTAACTATGTGCTGTGTGAAGAAGTCCTTCCTTTTATTTGTCCTGAATCTCCCACCAATCAGCTTCAACATCCCATTGGGCTTAAATGGAACCAAATCCCCAGCATTGGACCAATCTGTTTCTGTGGCCAGTCTGACACCCACTGATCTAAAATGTGGATCAAAGAGATGTATCCCCATTTCCTATGGGTTCTCAACTTGTGCCTTTGATGGACTTCTTTTTAATGACATGATCTTTCCTCGGCTTTCAAAAATAACTTAATTACATGGGTTTTTTTTTAAAAAAAGAATGCACCCTGCATTAATGTAGACATGCCACGGTGCTACATAAAAACGGAGATAATGGGTAGGAGTTTGTTAGCATCGCATCAGAAAGAGAAGATAATAGGGAAGAGATCAAATACAGACTGCTTCATTAAGCCCAGCCTGTCTCTTCTCAGCAGCATTTCAAGGTGAGGGGTAGGGGCTGGGGAAGGGAGGCGTTCCTTGCTCCAGTTACTGCTTCCCGTACAAAGACCTGAACCTACCAAGACAAAGCTGTATTTTGTAAAGCAGTTCTTCAAAGTCTACATCTCTGCTTCCCAATCAGCTTCAAAGACAGGATTGTATAACCCGGTGATGGTTATACAATCTTGTCACCACTGGATTTTACAAGCACCATATAAATGTACAGAGAGGGGGGAGAGAGAGAGAGAGAGAGAGAGAGAGAGAGAGAGTTCACTACCACAAGATGTAGTGATGGCCACCAATTGGGATGGCTTTAAAAGGGGGTTGGATCAATTCCTGGAGGAGAAGGCTATCAATGACTACTAGCCCTGATGGTTGTGTGCTATCTCCAGTATTTGAGGCAATAAGCCTGCGTGCACCAGTTGCAAGGGAACATGGGAGTGAGGGTGCTGTTGCACCATGTCCTGCTTGTTCACCCCTGGCTGATGGCTGGTTGGCCACTGTGTGAACAGAGTGCTGGACTAGATGGACCCTTGGTTTGATTCAGCATCAGGGCTCTTCTTATGTTCTTATGCTCAGTTTTCCCATTTGCACAAAGGGAGCAAAAATCACAAATATGAATGGAAGTCAGGAACGAGATGAGAGTCAAGACAAAGTTTGGAGAATCCTTGCCATCCCAAACATTGCTTGTTTGCCCATCCCTCTGTAAGGAGAGGCTGCTTGACCCAGTTGCAGCTGAGTCCATCTCGCTGTGCTGCTGGAGGCACAGAACCCAGTTCCGCTTTCACCATGGAGAAAGGAAAAATCATTGGGAAGCGGAATGATAACATTAGTGGGCACAGAAATGGGGGAAGCATTTTCTGAATTTCTCAAAGGGGAGGAGAAATTCCTCAACAGGTTCTCTGGCTTGGGACTCACCTATTACCAGGTGCAACGGTACAGATACTGCCTTCCTTCCTAAGGTTTTCAGTACAGATGCATGGGAATTTCATTTTTATTCATAAAACATGTAAGTGTGCTCTGTTCAAAGCCCTGCTCATGACCGCAGTGGTGAGCATGTGTCCACCGACTTTGCAAATGTCTGACATGTGGTCTCTTTCCCTGTTCAATTTTGTTCAAATTTCCTAATTTGCACAAATTTCCTCCTGCAAACTTAAAAGCTCCACTTCAGTTGAGCAAATTAGGAAGTTTCCGCAAATGTGGGGAAATGTCCGCAAATCTCCTATTCAATCACGGCAAAATTTGTGGAATTTTCCTGTTCATACAGAGTGAGCAGTGATCGCAAACTCGAACCCAAACCAGGCATGAGACAAGTGGCAGTATGACAGCTGGAAAATCCAAGCACCCTTTTGGCTTCAAAAGTGGTTTTTTTGTGTGTGTTGTTGCTCAGTCTCCATGGAGGGTCTTGGCAAAGTCCCTTTTCTTTTGGACTTACCAATCTCCCTTCAGGGAAACAAGAGTTTGCCATGCCCACCATGCTAACCGTGGTGTGATTGGGCAACCCCTCCATGGAAGCCATGTTGTGAGAGCACCCACAACACCCTCTCAAAAATTCCAAATGTGCCCAATGACGTTAGGAACACCTGCTCTTTAGGGTCCCAAACCTAATTTCATTCTGGGCCATTGTGTGTGGGGGAGGAAGACGAGAATGGTGGGTGCCATACACAAAGTACAACGGAGAAAAAAGAAGACAAAAATCTCTGAAATTTATCTTTCTGCCTTCACCACCTTTTTTTATTATTATTATTGTTTCCAAGCAGCAGAACCATAGGTAACAAGAGGAAGAGAATACTGCCAGAACTGACAAGATCATGATCAAATTATCCTTTGGGGGAATGTGCAGAATTTCTCCTAAAATGAACAATCACACAGCCTTTGTTGGCCCAGGTGTAATTAACATTAGGAAGTGAAAATTCAGACAAGCTCAATCTCTACCAAAATCCCACCCCGATGGATGGAGCTGTATGTTGCAGAGCCCTTCGCGTTCTGTTAATTGGCAAACCTTCTTCCATTTGGCCCCTGGGAGATTACCCACAATAAAATATATCATTATCCTGTTCTCAGAAAGAAGGCTAGGGAGGAAAACTGCAAGTAGCCTAATACACTGTCAAAATAATTAGATTAAATTGTGTTTCCCAGAGCAACTTGGTAATGCAAAGGTACGGGGCCTGTCTGTGACGTGTCTTTGTGGGAGACCGTTTATGGCCATCTGCAGCTTCTTTCTACTGACTGTTTTGCAAGATGGCCTAAACAGTGTCTGTTTAGATGCTCTCTGCAAGAACGGGTCTCCAGAGTTCATCTGGACAGATTACAGAGCACATACAAAGGACCCCAAGACAAGTTTCTAGAAGGGTGTATTAAGAGCTGGAGCACATGCTAGTTAAAACAAAACAAGACAATCATCACACAGATATCACCTCCATGCAGACTTGATATATCACTGCCACCTTAACGTATTGCACAGATGATCATGTCATTTGTCACCAGATGCAGAGTTTATGGCTCTGACACCTTCCAGAAGGACAGTTACAGCCATGGCAGGGGCAGTCACGGAACGAAGGCAATTTCCAATGGCTTTGGAATGAGGTTCACACCATGGGCTCAATATGCGCCAACTGTCTCTATTTACCATGGTCAGCTCCTATTTTGTGGTTACTGGCTCAGGGGAGGCATGAGAAGCCACTCGCATTCAGACAAACATCCCAGGCAGGGAAACGCCGAGTGTGAACAAGTGGGACCTGCAACACAACGTTGCCATGCAGCGTGAACCTGATCAGGGTTCCAGGCAGCCCCATCCTCTTCCATGATTTGTAGAGGCTGATGGCTCTGACGTCATGAGGTGTGAATCGCTCTGGGTTTCAGTCAGAACCAAGGGTGGGTGGACTCACCCTCATCCGGCTCCAGTAGAGGCCTGTCAAGCCGCCACCGCTGCCACGCGGGGCTCTGCATGAGCTTCTTCGTGGCCTGGCAAATGCCCGATGAAACTACAAGGCCGTCCAACCTTGTCTGGCGCGTCCATTGTGTGCAATGATGGAGGCTCTAGAAATTACATATCTTGCAAGTTGCATCAATGGCAGCTGTAAAGGCCACATTTATGCAAGATTAAAGGCATGAACAGGACAGGACAGGATGGACAGTTCCGGGGTAGTTGCTGAGCTGTGGGGTGCTTGAAGAGTTGGCCCATGAATGTGCTGTGGCCCAGTGAGCTGGATTGGGGGATGGTCTGAAGGACTCCCGGGCCCAGTCACGCCTTTAATCCCACCACACCCCTAAAGGAGCTGAATCCTATCCACAAATAGTGTCTTGAATAGCTCCTCTAGAATTCTGACTGGTTCTGACTGAAACCCTGAATGGATTTTCTGTCCCACTGACATCGGAGCCACCAGCCTCCACTGTCCATGCTACTCCATGCAATCCCCCCCTCCCTGAGGTTTCTGCAGTTCCCCTTACAGACCCTCTGTATTCACTACATTCAGTGCAGTTTAATCTTTATTTGCTTAAAAGTCATCGCAAAACAAGAGTAAAAAAGAAAACCCCAAACAAATCCACAACGGGAATCAATCAATCAATAGCAAACAGTTATTCTCACTAAATATGTTCAACCCTCATAAGGCTGCTTGCTTGAGGGTTGTTGGGGGATTTTGGTTAAGATGTGTGTGTTTTCTAGTTCTGCAAACCTTGGCGTTCCCCCCAAGCATTACTGACACCTCTCTCTTGTTTCTCAGTGCCCCCATTTTGGCTACAACTCTGTTGGCACTCACCACTAGGGTGACCATATGGAAAGGAGGGCAGGGCTTCTATATCTTTAACAGCTGTGTAGAAAAGGGAATTTCAGCAGGGGTCATTGGTATGCATGCAGCACCTGGTGAAATCCCCTCTTCATCGCAACAGTTAAAGATGCAGGAGCCCTTTCCCCCTTTCCAGATGTTCACCCTGCTCATGACCTGAGTTCACTAACAACAAATGTTAAAAGACCTTTGAGCTAAAATACACTGGTATTTCTGGTCTTTTACCCCTGCCCACTTCGCTTCTACAAAATGTAATTCGAACTCCGGGTTAAAAGAAGTTGTCTGCCCTTGTGCTAGCGAGATGGTTTTCCTCTCCCCCTGATGGATTTCCTCATGCACCCCCTCCCAAATCTGTTACAGAGGGTTGGGGGACCCAGGCAGGATCTACACTACTGCTTTATAACATTTTTGAAGTGCACTGACAGCTGTTGGGGCCCAGGACACATTCCATATACCTTTTTCAAACCACTTCCAAAGTGTTAGATCCTGCCTGGTGTGAATCTGGCCCCAAGTGCAGTTTTGGGTGTATGTGCAAGGCTTTATAGGGAGGAGCAGATAGGGAAGACCCGTAGCACCAGTGGAAGTCTGCTCATGAGACACTGGATCCAACCTACAGCTTGGCACATCCATGAACTTGTGGGTGAGGGAGGACGCATGAAAGAAGACACAGACACCAGAGCATTGGGTATAACTAGGGCCTCTTTTATTGAATAATTCTGTTAATCCAACCCTCCCCGGATCTGAGTGTGACAGTGCGGGAATCTCACATCTACTCAGGCCTACTGCCTGCCAAAGGGCGAGCCACTCTCCAGGCAAGAAGCCGTTTCACCGGCTCCCTGCCTGTACGACACTCTGAGAGTGTGGAGAGACCATCCCACTGCACCCCCCGCCCACTGCCATAAGGGACAGTGGGTAGATGCAGTCAGTATGGTCTCCAACTGCACGCCATAGCCTGACTCGCAAGCCGCACAACCCCGAGGAGCAGGTCCTCTGGCTATGCAGCTCACCGCCCAGGGTGCCAGTGGGCTCATCGTCCCTGTCCTGGGTTTAGATTCCCGCACCTTCCTGCTCACAAATTAACCTACTTATATCCCAGATCGCCCTAACGCTCCTAGTATGAAGTAGGCGAAAACCACATTGTGGGAAAAATTCCTACTTAACCCTCCTTCCAAAAGGAGCAGCTGGCTAATCCCAAACTAGGAACGGGCGGGAGGGAGGGAGCCGAAAAACCAAAAGAGGCCAAGCCTTGGGCGGTGCAGCTTTTATAGCCGCGGCGCCGCCCTAAGCACACGAGGCTCGCACCCAGAGCCACGTGAGTTCTTGCTCCTTTCCAGCCCCTCCCAACCCACAACTGTTGCCTTCCCGCCCAAACTTTCAGGTTGGGCGGTAAGCATATTTTTTGGAAAGGTGTGGGGCGAACTAGGAGGAGAAATGTGAGATAAGCCAGCAGGCAAAATCTGAACAGCCAGGCAATTCTGAACGAGAATTTTATCGTGTTTATTTTGCAGTGCCTTAAAGACACTAAAAAGGGCACGGTGGAGAGCCCTGGACACTTGCTGTTACTACACAACACTCCAGATCGCCAGTCAGACACCATTTGTGGGAGAGAGAAAGAAGCAGCATCTGGTGCTGTTAGAATAACCATGCAAACTGTAGGGAGCTTTCCAAGCGATGCTGAATGACGACCACCACCACCCACACCTTGCATCAGAATCTATGGTTAAGTTCTGCACTCTGTATCTGGAATGATGCTGTCCCTTAACAGCCTTCATTATAGACCAATTCAATCTTTTTTTCCTCGTGCCTGAAGAAACTTCCCCCAACCCACGTGGGGGAACGGGTTTTCAGCTTGGTGAACACTTTAGAGCTCCTTAACAGTTATAGGGTGACCCTATGAAAAGGAGGACAGGGCTCCTGTATCTTTAACAGTTGCATAGAAAAGGGAATTCCAGCAGGGGTCATTTGAATATATGGGGAACCTGGTGAAATTCCTTCTTCATCACAACAGTTAAAGCTGCAGGAGCTATACTAGAGTGACCAGATTCAAAAGAGGGCAGGGCACCTGCAGCTTTAACTGGTGTGATGAAGAGGGGATTTCACCAGGTTCTCCATATATACAAATGACACCTGCTGGAATTCCCTTTTCTATGCAACTGTTAAAGATACAGGAGCCCTCACCCTACTTAACTAGGGTGACCATATGAAAAGGAGGACAGGGCTCCTGCATCTTTAACAGTTGCATAGAAAAGGGAATTTCAGCAGGTGTCATTTGTATGCATGTTGCACCTGGTGAAATTCCCTCTTCATCACACCAGTTAAAGCTGCAGGTGCCCTGCCCTCTTTTAAATCTGGTCACAGTCTAGCTGCAGTACAGCTCCTGCAGCTTTAACTGAAATTCCCTTTTCTATGCAACTGTTAAAGATACAGGAGCCCTGTCCTCCTTTTCATATGGTCACCCTATAATTGTTAAGGAGCTCTAAAGTGTTCACCAAGCTGAAAACCCGTTCCCCCAAGTGGGTTGGGGGAAGTTTCTTCAGGCACGTGGAAAAAAAGATTGAATTGATGTATAATGAAGGTTGACTAGGGTGATCATATGGAAAGGAGGACAGGGCTCCTGTATCTTTAACAGTTGCATAGAAAAGGGAATTTCAGCAGGTGTCATTTGTATACATGGAGAACCTGACGAAATTCCCTCTTCAACACACCAGTTAAAGCTGCAGGTGCCCTGCCCTCTTTTAAATCTGGTCACAGTATAGCTGCAGTACAGCTCCTGCAGCTTTAACTGAAATTCCCTTTTCTATGCAACTGTTAAAGATACAGGAGCCCTGTCCTCCTTTCCACATGGTCACCCTAACTTAACACCTCTCTTCTAACTAAGAAGAATAACCTCTACTTTTTTCATCTGACTCTTCGTCTCTCTCTCTCTTGCTCGCTCACTCTCTTCCTCCAGCCCCTCCCAGTCTGCTTCTGGTTTTCGCTCCAGCATCTGCCACCACCAGCGAACCCCTACGGCTTGTTTGCTTTGAAACTGTTGTGTTTGTTTTGTCTTACTGCTAACTTCCAAATAGAAATGTGTAATCAGAGGAAAATGCTCCTCACGCCCCATATGTTTACCCTTGGGAATAATGTTGTTTTTTTTCTTTCCCAGGCTAAGAATCTTCACCATCATGGAAATTGAGGGTTGTTGTTGTTGTTTTCTTCCTGTGCTTCAAATACTAAAGGAGGAGATAAATCCTGGAAAAAGAACACCTCCTGCAACCCCAGTTTCCCTGAAACTGAAGAAGCTCTGGATTGCTCTGAACCATAATGAAGGCTGTTCCAGATTTGTGTGAGAGGCTTTGCACATGGCAAAAAAGGCACGTGCAAGAGAATGCATTTGCACTTCTGTTTCCCATCAGGTGGGCCCAGATCTACTTTATTCAAAAACATTTGTACCCCCACCTGTTCTCAGAGTTCACGGCAAGAGTTCACTTATGGGAAGTCAAGTATGGCAATGACCCTAAGGCAAAGGCAATCTGGGGTGCTGAGCCAGCAGGAATGACAGATTCTTGTTGTGTTACCAAGGAAGGATGAGGACAAACTCAACCTCAACAGGCAATCTGAGGTCAAGGCCATCGAAGTTCAAACAAAGTGTACCGTACCAGGCAAGGAAGAGTCCTAACATGAAGTCACAAGGCAATTCAGGATCTACTCACAGAAGATCTGACAGAGAATGGGCTAGGAAGTCAGAGGCCACAGCTAGACCTAAGGTTTATCCTGGGATCATCCAGGGTTCGCCCCTGCCTGAGCACTGGATCCCCTGTGTGTCACCTAGATTAACAGGTTTGACCCCTGGACGATCCAGGGATAAACCTTAGGTTTAGCTATGGCCAGAGGCAAGGTGACCAGGGATCAGAACTGGTATGAAGACATTGATCCAGCAGCCCTCCTTGCCTGTTCATCAGCATATCAGGGCTTGCATAGGGTTGAGCATCTGCTGATGCGATGACAAAAATAGTAATATTAGCAGGGGGCCACAGCTGTGAGTATGAAGAGGAGGCCTGGACAATGTAGTCCATGAGGAGGAGGAAGATGCTTCTAAGAGCAGAGAAAAAGTGGCTTAAACTGTTGCTTGCAGTCTAAATAAAAATAAAGCCACTGGACGTGTTTCTGAACATTTGTGAGCTCATTGATTTGGGGTTCACATATTGTTCCACTGGACACACTGTCTTGGTTTGCTGGCACCTTCAGGTTAGTTTGATGACATCATCACACTGTTTGGACGACCTCACAATTGCAGGAGAACAGCAGGAGTGGCTTGCAACACTGTGTACTGGCTTGGATGAAAATAACAGAACAGGAAGAGCAAGCTAAGGAACACCTCTGCGCGAGAACTATCGAAGCCAATTTGCTCCGGCTGTGTTGATTTAAGACAAGGTGACATTTAGGCTTTTAAAGGAGGACTCCGTGGTTGATTGATGCTAAGAGAGTCTGCCTGCTTCGTCATTCAAGTCATGCCCTGAAGTGACCGGAAAAGTTCAGGTCTCATTCCACCCGAAGATCATTGAACTGGCTCCCCCCCTTTGCTGAAATTGTCAAGTTAGCGCTTGCAGGGAATTAGCATTGTTGGTAACTATGACCCTTATCTATCATACTGTATGGTACCCTTGGTGGCAAATGCATCAGATCATATCTAGTCAATGAAATTGAATTTTGTGGATTGGAGTCCTGTTCCTGAGTATATAGTCTCAATAACCCTGGAGAACCCCTAAGCTGACCAGTCTCAGTGGTTACTGTCTACATTGTGTATTCCTAACCCGTCTTCCACAACCAGATGTGGTGGACATCAACTCCCATCTGCCCCAGCTAGCATGGCTAATGGTCAGGAATGTTGAGAATTGTGTTCCAAAACTTCTGGAGGGCACCAGGTTGTGGGAAGGAAGAGTAAACTCACATGATGTTCCATTAAGGCTGCAATCCAACACCCACTTCCCTAGGAGTAAGCCCTATTAGACCCAATGGGAGTTAGTTCTGAGTAGGCATGTATATGAAAGCAGTTATGCTAGTGGAATAATGTATATCTGTTCACTCGATTCCATTCACAATTTTAGAAGCGTCAATAAACATTTATAAAACTCCCAGCCCCTCCTTGAACTCAGAAATGTTTCATGATGGATCAGGAATGGAGATGAAGCTGAACAGGACAAGGGAATAAAAACAATCAATGTCTTACTGGCCCTTATGGAAGGCTTTGGCCACAACATTGCCCTTCCTTCCTGTTTCTCAGTGGTGTCTACTCCATTTTTCACAAATAACTTTCATTTGAAATCTTCCAAGACTATTGCATGAGGAGAGAAGTTCAGCTTCTTATGAAAAAAGCACACACACGTACAACATTCTGCAGATTCAAAAGTTCCTGTAAAGCAAATAAAACCATGCAACCTTGGGGCAAATCATTATTATTGTAAAGGTGAGAAGCCCCTTTAGAAGTTCAAATAATTTCTCCCAGCCCTTGAAGCTTGAAAACTTTTTTTTCCTACCCCTTCATTCAATCTCTGGGAGCTGATTCATCAACAGGAGATGAGAAAATTCAGTTGCTTAACAATAGCCACTGTTAGATTGATATTCCAGGTGTTAAAATGAAGATCAAGGAACCTGAAACATTTATGAAGTCAGAGAACACAGCAGGAATGTAAATCCGTTGCCCTCGACAGGAGCATTTCAACTCTTTTTTCAGGGAGTTGGTCTTGAAACAATGAACTCAACAAGTTTCCCCGAAGGGGACATAGCAGGCCGGGGGGAGGAAGCTAGAGCAGCTTAGACAAAGGAGGAATGGCAAGAACTGCATTTTTTTTAAAAAGAAAAAGAAATTATTAGTAAAATAGGTAGCTTTTATGAGGAACAAACAATGCTCAGAATGCAGTATGTACATTTTGGGATCACATAGAATACTTTCTTTAGATGTCGGGCACAATGCTATGCATGTCTAGAGAGAGAAAAGTCCTACAACTCCCAGCATTCCCTAGTCAGCATGGTTGGCTAGGGAATGCTGGGATTTCTAGGATCTTTTTTCTCTATAGGCATGCATTTGATTGTGCCCTTAATCAGGTAGGAATAACTAGGCCATGCGTCCTGACCATGATCCAAAGCCCCCTTCTTAATCTTGCTCCACTTTCCAGGATGATCCTTGTGCAACCCAACCTCGACTTTGACAGATGAGTGCTCAGTACAACCACTGCGTGTTGGGATCCATGGACATAAGCATATAGTCCAGGGGCTGGCCCAGAGAGCATGTACAATATCTTGTTTTCAGTTGGCTTTATCCAATGTTAATCCTACATAGAGTAGACCCACTGAAAAGAACAGGACTTAAGTTAGTCAGGCCTAACGTTAGCCTCATTTCTTTCAGTGGGTCTACTCTACGTGGGATTAACATTAGACATGACCCAATATTTCCCATTGGATTCCTGCAGTGAAAAGTGGGTTGGACTCAATGGCCTTATAGGCCCCTTCCAACTCAACAAGTCGATGGTTGTATGATTCCATTCTATTTCATTTTATTGATATCGCACCTTACTTCCAAGGATCCCAAAGCAGCATACATGATCCTCCTCTGCATGTTATGCTCACAACAACCCTGCGAGTCAGTTACTGGCATCCTCAACACTTCCAGGCAAGACTTCCCAAGATCCCTTGGAGGGACCCATGGCAGCTAAATTGGTATAACCTTTGTATAGGTTTATTGAGTAGATCTACGCTTAGGCCTTAGCTAGACCTACCTGATAGTCCACGACAGAGGAGGGAAGATGTCATGTTGCGATTAACGTGAGATCCCTCCTCTGTTTACACGCGAGGCGCGACGACCTCAGGGAGAGAGGCGTTGTGCCCGCCATTTTTTAATTTTTAAAGGAAGAGGAGCACACGAACGCTCGTGTGCTAAAGGTAGGTGCTTTTTTTAAAAAAATAATTTCATTTCCCTCTCCCCCCACCCTATCCCTGATGAGCGCAGCTTCCAGCTCCGTGCCAGTAATCGCACGGAGCCGAGTCAAACCCCAGCAACAGGCCACATGTTCCACAGTCTCAGGCTCGAGACAGTGGAAAAACCAGGCCCAAAGGGGAGTGCTCTATCGGTGGGACAAGTGAGGGATGATCCCTCCCTGATCCCGGGATCCCCTTTGTGTCATGTGGATGCACAGGGATGATCCCGGGGTTCGCCCTGTGATAAAGCCTGGTCTAGCTAAGGCCATAGAGTAGATGACGTTTTTTAAAACAAGACCACATTACGCCAATCCTTTTCCAGCTTCATTGGCTGCCAGTCCAGGTCCGGGCCTGATTCAAAGTGCTGGTATTAACATTTAAAGCCCTAAACGGCTTGGGGCCAGGCTACCTGAAGGAACGCCTCCTCCCATATGTACCTGCCTGGACCCTAAGGTCATCCTCAGAGATCCTTCTCCGTGAGCCCCTGCCAAAGGAAGTGAGGCAGGTGGCTACCAGGAGGAGGGCCTTCTCTGCTGTGGCACCCTGGCTGTGGAATGAGCTCCCTAAGGAGGTTCGCTTGGCACCTACATTATATGCTTTTAGACGCCAGGTGAAGACCTTTTTATTCTCCCAGCATTTTAACAGTCTATAAATAAATTTTAACTTGGTGTTTTAAATTTGTAATTTTGCATTGCTGCTGTTTTTATCTGGTTGAGCTTTTATATTGTATTTTATATGATGGTTTTATACTGTTGCTTTTTACTTTGAATGTTTTTAATTTTTGTGAACCGCCCAGAGAGCTCCGGCTATTGGGCGGTATAGAAATGTAATAAATAAATAAATAGTCATTTGGAGTATTAACCAATTTTAGTTTAAAAAAAATAATGCTCTGCCAGGGTCCCTTTAAGTTTTCTAGTCTAAGTTTGCATTCCTTACAGGCACGTGTCCTTTTGCATTAGTCTTGATCATTCTTGACTGTACAAGCAAACTAGCAGGCAGTCTCTTAATGTTTTTCAATTACATGACAAGCACAGCAAAGTATTGGCGGCTCTCTATGTTAATGTCCCTGTATTTTTCATATTTATGATATCTAATTACATTTGCTCCCGAGAATGATGTAATGTTTAGGTACCGGAGAATTGAGAAGGCTGCCCTAATGTTAATATATTTACATTATTAAAAAGTAATGCATCACAGAAGATGCTGCGTCGCGTGGGCTTGATGGTTGAGATGAGTTCTCGAGGCAAATCCGTTACCTCCTCTTCTCCCTGCCTCTCCTGTCCTCTATACCGATCCACGTTTATTTATTATATCTCTACTCTACCCTTCCTCCATGGAGGCCCAGGAGGTATACTTGGCTTCCCACCACTGCCACCTTATTTGCAAACGCAGTTTGCCTGAAAGGCAGCAACTGGATCAAGGTCACCCAGTGAGCTTTGTAGTTTAATGGGATTTAATCCCTGGTCCGTCACCTTTTTGTAGGGTGGCAACTTGTACTCAGCCAAAAAGGAGGAAACACATCATGGGGAAAAAAACAAAAAAAGAAGACAGAAGAATCTGTATGTGCTAATTTATATGCATATATGTAAATTTAGAACTGTGATCATCTAAATGAAAATGTGACCCATCCCACCATAATGAGAACCACCCTATCTTCAGGTCTGGCAAAAAAAAGAAATGGAGTTAGCCACTGCAGACAAGGTAAAGAGGGCAGGGTTTCAATGGAGGATGGCAACAAGGGAGAGGGCCTTTTCAGTGGTGGCCCCCCAATTATGGAATGATCTCCCCGATGAGGCTCGCCTGGGGCCAACATTGTTATCTTTTCAGCACAAGGTCAAGACCTTTCTCTTCTCCCAGGTATTTAACAGCATTTAACAACATATGCTAAGTTTGTTTGGTTTTAATGGACCCCAGAACTGTTGTTGTTTAAAATGGATACAGTTTTATACTGTTGTTTTAATAAGAGTGATGGTTTTAAATTTTGTACGCTTTTTAATGTTCACTGCTTTTAACTTTTGTAAACCACCCAGAGAGCTTCGGCTATGGGGTGGTATATAAATTTAATAAATAAATAAATAAATAAATGGGGTGATAGCCGAATATTGATCTTCAAGTATTGACGAACTGGAAGGTGGTGCAACTTGGAAGCCCGTGAACAATGCTGTAAGGTCTATAGAGGGCGTGTGCAATGTTTTCCACCCCAGGGGTGGAGCCCGCAATGCACACACAGGCCTAACCTACACCAAGCAGGATACTGCACTATGAAAGCGGTATATAAAAGGCAGGATATAATGGTATGAAAGCGGTATATGGTATGTGTCAATGGGCCCCAACAGTTGTCAGTGTACTTCAATAAAGCAGTAGTGTGGTTCCTGCCTTTTATAAACTGCTTTTATACCACTTTCATAGTGCAATATCCTGCTTGGTGTAAATGAGGCCACAGATGTATTCACGTATGGACACAAATGTGTGTGTTCACAACATCCCAGTGATCTTGCTGCCAGTTGCTCTTTCCTCACCACTAACAGCAGCAGGGAAAGAGCAATCTCATGAGGATTGCCAGGGGAGGGGTGGAGAGAAGCCTAGCAGTTAGTGACTGCAGAAGCAATGGCCAAAACTATAGGAGGCTGCCTGTTAGCTACCGACTCATATACAAGGTTCTATTGTTATCACACAAAGCCCTAAACAACATGGGACCAGGATACCTAGCAGACCGTGATTCCTTATATATACCTGGGCAACACATAAGGTCATCAGAGAAGGCTTTGGTGATCATTCCAAAATGAAACGAATGTCGTCATGAAGGACCCAGGTGGTGGCCTTCTCTGTAGTGGCACCCACCCTCTAGAACGCCTTCCACCATGCAGTTTGGGAGACAGAAAATGTGGCATCTTTCAAACGTCTCCTAAAAACATCCCTTTTCACGCAGGCTTTCCCAGGGCTGTAAGTAATTCAATCACGCCACTCAATCTTGCTGATCCTTGAAGAGTTTTTACTGCAGTGGTTTTAATTAGTGCTGTGCCGAAAATTCTCACCATTCCATTTTCAGCATTTCATGGGTGGGAAACGAAAACTCAGGCAAAAGAGACTGGGGCTGAGTTCGGACAGCACGCTAATCAATGGTTGTTTCCCATTGTTTCTATTACCACCACCACCACCACCACCCTGAGTTGATTAGTGTGCCATCTGAACTCAGCCTCTGGGCTCCACAATTCAAGAAGGACACAGACAAGCTGGAGTGTGTTCAGAGGAGGGCAACCAGGATGATCAGGGGTCTGGAAACAAAGCCCTATGAAGAAAGACTGAAAGAACTGGGCATGTTTAGCCTGGAGAAGAGAAGATTGAGGGGAGACATGATAGCACTCTTCAAATACTTAAAAGGTTGTCACACAGAGGAGGGCCAGGATCTCTTCTCGATCCTCCCAGAGTGCAGGACACGGAATAACGAGCTCAAGTTAAAGGAAGCCAGATTCCAGCTGGACATCAGGAAAAACTTCCTGACTGTTAGAGCAGTGCGACAATGGAATCAGTTACCTAGGGAGGTTGTGGGCTCTCCCACACTAGAGGCCTTCAAGAGGCAGCTGGACAAGCATCTGTCGGGGATGCTTTAGGGTGGATTCCTGCATTGAGCAGGGAGTTGGACTCGATGGCCTTGTAGACCCCTTCCAACTCTGCTATTCTATGATTCTATAAGTGAGAATTCAGGAGAATTTTCTCCTTGGGGAGGGAACAGGTTTCCCACATACCTTTTTAAATGTAGCCTGTTGTTGAGGGCGTCTTCTTCCTTCCTTCGTTCCTTTTTAAAACACACCAGCATTTTCAGGAGCCCAGGAGTGCTTACTGGATGCTTACTGGAGAGGGAGAAGTCACATGGTCTCCAAGAGGCATTCATTAAGAACTGCTGGGCTCGTCCAAATGCTGGAGGAAGTGGGTGGTGTTGGGGTGTTTTTTGTGAAAAACTTCTTTAAAAATAGGAAGTAGGGCTCTCAGCAACCAGCTACATTTAAAAAAGGTATGTGGAAACCCTGTCCCCCTCACAAAGGAGAACATTCTCCAAATTTCCTCCTTCCCTGTGAAAGAGCCAGAAGAAACACTGCCTTTTTCACAGGGAGAAAGTTCCTGAAAATAGGGACAGGTTTCAGCCTGTCCCTAGTTTTAATGTCATGCTTTCGATGCCGTGTGTTTGTTGTTGCTGTTGTTTAATATAATATCTAAATTTATTTATTTATTTATTTATTTATTTATTACATTTCTATACCACCCAAAAGTCGGAGCTCTCTGGGCGGTTCACAAAAATTAAAAACATTCAAAGTATAAAACAACAATATAAAACCATAATATAAAATACAATATAAAAGCTCAACCAGATAAAAACAGCAGCAATGCAAAATTACAAATTTAAAACACCAAGTTAAAATTTATTTATAGACTGTTAAAATGCTGGGAGAATAAAAAGGTCTTCACCTGGCATCTAAAAGCATATAATGTAGGTGCCAAGCGAACCTCCTTAGGGAGCTCATTCCACAGCCAGGGTGCCACAGCAGAGAAGGCCCTCCTCCTGATAGCCACCGGCCTCACTGTAAATGTATTTTGATATTGTGGACCTCTGAGTGAAAGTAATATATTTAGTGGTGTATAAATGCCACAAATCAATCAGAGTCTTGGGGGGGGGGGATTTGGCTCCTGAGCAAATGAGTTGTGCATCTCTGTTCCATAGGGCACCTGTTAGGGGCCAGTGAGAATTCTGTTGGTTTTGATCAGAATTTGCCAATATTTGCAATGTTCTCCATACTAAGGACAAAGGAACTTGAGACTTAGCATATTTGAATGTGGGAGAAATGGAACCCAACAGACCTGTTATTCCAAGCCCAGATCTTTGAGTGCTTTGCTTTTAAAGCTCTGGGTGCTGAATTGGGGTTGCCACTTCCTTTTCTCTGACAGGCTCCTGATCTTTAACTGCTACATGGTAGATACATCATGGCCCTCTCCATGCTAGGAATAGCTATAGCTATTGAATTTGGCCCATGAGCAAGACTTTCATTTCAGTCTATTTTTTATCCTAAGATGCAGTGACTCAGAGTCCCATCACCACGCCAGGAAGAATCCTCTTTGGACAATGATCTAGAGTTTCCTAGGTTGGACATTCCTGGGGAACAAGATACTTCAGAAGATCCTGAGACTGGCCAAGAATGACCTGAGTCCTCCAGACCTTCACCCTTGGAAGTTAGAAAGCTCTGCTTCCAAGTCAGAGGAAGCACACCCCCAAAAATACACGTGTCTGAAAGTACAATCTCAGACCATGGCCAGGAAGACCGCTTGCTTGCAGAAAAATCCTCCTCAGAAGCAAGGACTTCCTGATGTGTAGGACATATGTCAGAAGAACTGGAATGAACTGCAGCTGATCCCTGGAGGGGCTTGAGAAATCCTACCAACAGAAGCCTTCAATATCAGCCTAGCAATTTCTGGAAACAACGTCGTCTAACTCCAGTGCCTTATCTCTCTGGCCTTGCTCTATGAGTGAGCCTTCATGCTCCTGACCCTTGGACTCCTGCTAGACTCTGCTTCTTGGACAGTGTATTGTGACTGACTAGTTATCTGTGTTTGGAGCTTGGCTGCTCTTCAGAACTTTCTCTTGGATCTAAAAATGTTTAAATTAATGTTTCTTTTTTAAATAAATCTCTCCCTGTTGCCTGGTAGAACTGTGCTTTTGACCATTGCCTGTTTATGGACTTGCTTTTCGGTTACCCCTTAGTTCAACAAATGCTGAGCCTAATCCAGCCATAGGAGGACACATGTAGGGGTATCCACTCTTGACAAAGAGGGTAAGCCAAGATTTCACCCCACAACCAGTGGGATCCATCAAGAGACACTCTACTCAACTCTAACAATACCCAAGGATGGTTTGAACTGACACAGGCTCTAAGTGCTTTTAAAATCTCACTAGGCAGGCCAAGAGCTTCGACCTTGCTAGCAAGGCGCCCGCTTCCTGGCAGACACAGCCAGCTTTCCCCGACATTTCAATTCCCTGCTCGGTATAGCTGTGTGTGTTTATATTTGTCTGTCATTTATCTAAAGGAATCCCATGAAACCCTCCCCCTCATTTTGTGACATTCAAAAAGGGCAATGGAATGAGATCATCTGGAAACAAGAGCCCAGCTGTTTGTTGCCGGGAGAGTAACGGGTGCGGAAGAACTGTGAAGTACCGACGGGGTCTCTATACCAAACTATCTGAAAGAAATTGATTTCTGATCCAAAGCCCCAAATCTATACCTAACACTTTTGGAAACGTGGATACCTCTCAGCAGGGCCAGCCCTCCTATGTGGCAAGGTGGAGCAGGATGCTTCAGACTGTGGAATGTAGGGAGCTGTGTCTGCAGGTGCAGCACAGCTTGGAAAAAGTGTTGCCAATAACATGGTGAACATGGGAAGCTGCCTTATATTGAGTCAGACCTTGGTCCATCTAGCCCAGTATTGTCGACACTGACTGGCAGCATTTTTCCAAGGTTTCAGGCAGGAGCCTTTCCTAGTGCTACATGGAGGAGCAAGGGATTGAACCTGGGATTGTTCAGTCTACATTTACCTTCTTGCACCACTGTCTGCTTCAGGTAGCAAAATGTCATGGACTTGCACTGCCTCTTGGCATTTGCCCAGCCCTCTTACTTACTAGCCATCATTGCCTGCTTCCTTAGATTTGTCACCTGTACATCATGGGATCCTCCAGCGCATGATACTGACTGGATCTCCTCCATGAAAAGAGCCAGTTTATATGTTCAACACAAATCAAGTAGCAATGCTTTTCCTGGCCTGGACCAATCCAGGCTGCTGCGGAGTGTAGGGGGGTGAGGAGGAGAAGTTGCATGTTTGACTATTCCAGCATGAAATAAATCTCTCTTCCCATAGAAAAATATCCAGGACCAGACCAAGCTGCCCATCATGTGTTATGTTCCCATATCTGGTACATTTTTGGTGTGGGCATTTAAGGTGAGGGAGTAGTATTCAAAACTGCAACCTCCCTCTGAAACTTAAAGTGGTATAGTCCTGGAAAATCTGTGCCACCTGATCCTAATGAATGTTTAAGTGAGCCTGACTTGCTCTCATTTTAAATCTAGAGTCTTCTCTCCTCTTTGCCCAAACCCCCACCAATATAAGCATCACGTGCTTGCCTAATAATATCCCATCAAACCTCCTAACTCCCTCCTCTCAATAGATTCAGAAAATCCTGATCTTCACTCGTACGGGCTGAGATTTGTTTCGACTCAACGCTCTCTCACAGCAATCATTTTCTCCTTAATTATTCTCCCCCAGCTTTTTCCTACACTCCCCTATTCCCCATTACTGCTCAGAACAATTCACTGCTATGATTTATTGGACTCTGGCGAGGATCCCCTCTGCCCCCCAGTCCCCAGTCAGAGACCAAGTCTATTTTGCATTAATTCTTGTTGTGTATCAGTTTTGACATCAAGTCGGTGCTTTTAGACTCAGCAAATTCCATATGAGAAAAAGATCAGCTCTGTACTCTGCTCCAGGTAAATCCACTTCCTCTAACTTCAGGAGTGAATTATGTGCAACAGTGGGGAGCTGCAATGAAATGTTGCACAGAAGAGTGCTCCTGTTCAGGGTTCCAGTCCCATCCAGCCATGCCCTTTTCCCCCCCAAGATACTCCATTCCCTCTCCTCCAACCCAGGTTTCCACAGCAGTCAGCACTGAGCATGCTCAGTCCTCATCAATCTGTTGTGGTTGGGTGGGTTGGGTTGGGGGGTGGTCCCAGTGGAGGCTGGTGGCTCCAATGTCGCGACAATGGCTGCGACAACGGACTGGATGAGGGCTAATAAACTGAGACTCAATCCAGACAAGACTGAGATGCTGCTGGTGGGTGGTTCTTCTGACCGGATGGGGGGTGTTTTACCGGTTCCGGATGGGATTGCACTCACCCTGAAGGAGCAGGTTCGTAGCTTGGGGGTTCGTTTAGACCCATCATTGTCACTTGAGGCTCAGGTGACCTCAGTGGCACAGAGTGCCTTCTACAAACTCCGGTTGGTGGCCCAGCTATGCCCCTATCTAGACAGGGATAACCTGGCTTCAGTTGTCCATGCTCTGGTAACCTCCAACTTAGACTACTGCAATGCGCTCTACGTAGGGCTGCCTTTGAAGACGGTTCGGAAGCTGCAGCTCGTGCAAAATGCAGCGGCCGGACTGATTTCGGGAACCAGAAGGTTTGACCATATAACACCTGTTCTGGTCCGCTTGCACTGGCTGCCTGTATGTTTCTGAGCCCAATTCAAGGTGCTGGTTTTGACCTATAAAGCCTTACACGGCTTGGGACCACAATACCTGATGGAACGCCTCTCCCGACGTGAATATACCCGGTCACTACGTTCAACATCTAAGTTCCTCCTCTGAGTGCCTACTCCAAGAGAGGCTTGGAGTGTGGCAACGAGGGACAGGGCCTTTTCGGTGGTGGCCCCCAGACTGTGGAATGATCTCCCTGACGAGGCTCGCCTGGCACCAACACTACTATCTTTCCGGCACCAGGTTAAGACTTTCCTCTTTGCCCGGGCATGTGGCGGCACATCCTAATTACCCACATGTTTAGTTTTTAATTGGTTTTTAATGCTCTATGTGTGTATGTACTGTGTTTTAGAGTTTTAAATTTTGTATTCTTGTTTTTATCTCAATTTTAGAATTTCTGTAAACCGCCCAGAGAGCCCTGGCTATGGGAGCGGTATATAAGTATAATAAATAAATAAATAAATAAATAAATAAATAAATAAATAAATTTTGACAGGTCTATGAATCCATTCTAGGTTATAGTCAGAACCAACCAGAGCTCCAGGGAGCTATCCAAGGTGCTGAACTTAGTCTGGAGTTGTGGTTCAGCACCTTGGATAGCTTCTTTACAGTTCCAGCTGGTTCTAACTGAAATCCAGAATAGATTTACAGTCCCACCGAAATTGGAGCCGACAGCCTCCACTGGAACTTCTGCTGAGCCCACCCACCCTCTTTTTTGGTACTTCTGCAAACCTTTGGGCTTCCCACAACCTGTTCTTAACATCCTCATGCGTGTGGATGCTTGGATACTGTCATTTTGGCTAACAGGAGATTGGCACTATATGAATGAGTTTGCTGTTAGTATATAGGATATTACAAACCAGAGTGCCACCATATTATCTGTGGTTGTTGTTGTTATTATTATTATAATATTTATTTATTACATTTCTACACTGCCTCATAGGCGAAGCTCTCTGTGCCATTTACAAAGATTAAAAACCATTAAAAATAAAACATACAAGGTTTAAAAAGCACTTAGATAAAAAGAGATAAATAGATAGCATATCTAAAATGACTTTAAGCAAGCAAAAAAAGATTTTCTCCACAAGAGTGGGAGAGGAGTCAAACTTGAAGACAGGAGGAAGATGAGGGGTTTTTTAAAAATTTGTTTGTTTTTGTAGCCTAGTTGTTGGTGGTAGAATTATGTCTTCTTCTAATATTATTAAATATTAACCAAATTAATTAATAAGATTTAATAATAAACATTATTAAAGGTTAAACTGATTTTGTCTCTTAACAGAATGGACATTACTACTACTACTACTACTACTATTTTATTCAATTGCTTTTATATCCCGCCTTTTTTCCTCCAAGGAACCCAAGACGCTGTTCATAATCCTCCTCCTCTCCAGTTTATCCTCACAACAACAACCCTGTGAGGTATGCTGGGCTGAGAATCTATGACTGGCCCAAAGTCACCCAGTGGGCTTCCATAGTCAAGTGCATCTCCCAGCTCCTGGTCCAACACTTTAGCCGTGACACCGCACGGGCTCATGTAAATCCCATCCATTTCACTGTGTGTCCTCTAATTATGAGTATGTTTATGTATATGTTTTTGCGCACACATACACACACAATATATATATATATATATATATATATATATATATATATATATACCAATTACAATCTTCCTTAACCTTTATTTTTACCAAATGCGCTAAATCAGCTGGAGAATAATTGCTCTGAGGACTCTGCCAAATGAGTGCACATTTCGCTTGCAAATTCCCTAATGCAAGATGAATTGATGAACTTTGGGAGACGTGCATGATATAAATGATCGTGATGTGCCATTCTTATTTCCCTGCCATTGTCTCTGCGAAAACACTTGGCTCTTAAGATGAGAAGCACCGGAAACGCTCATCAGAACCCAAGGCAAGCAGGCGGTTGGGCGGTCGAGTCATTTGCAGAAAGCATTCCCCTTTGGCAAACAGAATCGAGGTTAAACAAGCGAGGATTAAAACTCAACCCTGCCTAACACTGTCAGTTTGCATCATAGGAAAAGAGTATTGCTGCAGAACTTTCATAGCTGTGCAAAACCCAGTTATGAAATAATACCTTTTTTTTTTTTTTTTTGAGAATAAAAGTCATGGATTCTTGTGTATTTCGACCAGGGATTCATGGATTTTGCTAAATCTGTTCCATCTCCCGTTCTTTATTTCTGTTTCTAATTCTGCCATCCTCTCTTTGACGGAATCAGATTTATTCATTTTTACCAGAATTTTGTTCTACTTGCACTAATGCGTATTTGTGCTAGCAACTTAATTTTCTCTTTGCTGTTTTAAATTTGTATTTTCAATCTGTATTAATTTCTGCATTGCTGCTTGATTGCACCTTGGCTGTGTTTTTAGATTGTATTTCGTATTACGCATTATACTGTTTGTTTTATATTTTTGAATGGTTTTTATGTTTTTAATTTTTGTAAACCGCCCAGAGAGCTTCGGCTATTGGGCGGTATAAAAACGCAATAAATAAATAAATATAAAGGTTTCGCAAAATCTGTTCCGTCTGCATTTCGCAGATTGTCAGGTGCCTTTCATTCCATTGTCTGCTCATTGGCATAATCAGCTGAGATGTGGAGGCACAGTGTGGGACACACTACTGGATAGGGAGCAGTTTTAGTGCCACCGTCAGCATGCAAGCACCAGCTTGGAACAAGAAGGTGATTTCAGGACCATGGAGAGCAGTCCTGATGTTAAAGTACTGTCAACTTACCCTAGCACTAGCACTCACAGGAAACAAGTGACAGGAGTTTACACTCAGGCCAAGAGAGTTGTTCTAGAAGCTCCACCCCTTCTGATGCTTATCTGGTTGTTAAAGGGCCAGCAGTCCTTTTTTGTAGGCATTGGCTTCTCCTGGGGAGTGAAGATTAGAGTAGTGGGGAGGTGGTTAGAAAGCACTTCTCAGGCTCTACTTGTTCACTAGAGGAGTCTGAGATCCAGTCCTCAGAATCAGGGGGAGTGGCACTACCTGAGGGTTATGTGGATGGGATAAAAGACCTGAAACAGAAGGAACCAGTTCAGAACACCAAATGACTGGTTCTGGTGCCTACTTGGAGTCACTGTCAGAGGAGGAGTCAGACTCTGAGGGCAACCAGTCCTGGGACAGGAAAAATTGGGCAATAGAACTGGTAATTTTTTCCAGTTTAGATGTTAATGCAGTGGGCCTGTTCAGACAACACACTAAGCCATAGTTAGGACACTAACCCTGTTGCAGCAAATGGTTATTGAGCATGTTTAAACACTGATCACGTAGCCGCCATGTTCAGGAATGATTCACACGGCATGCTAAGTCACGGCTCACACAACACACTAAGCTATAATGTTCAACTCAAAATGCTTAACCACTGTGACTTAGTGTGACATCTGAACAGGGTCAATGATTTTCTAAAAAGAAAAGAAAAAGACAGTATTCTAAACCTGAATTAACTACCTCAAGCTGTTATCAATATGGTGGAATAAACAACAAATAAATACTTATTGTTTCCTCAGTCTTTCACAAATCCATCCAGTAACTTTGTCTATAAGTAGCTTATTATTTCATGTCTATTTCTTTGCATATGGAAGATCTTTCCTTCTCTGGGTTGCTGGCAGGAGGCAGGTGTTACTCACCATTTGAAGAACCCATCAGTTAGTTTGCTCCTGCCCTGGAAAGTCCCTATTTTATTACAGTTTGATTTTGTAATTAACCTTTCTCCCATTTTCCCTTCTCTGCCATAAAGTTAACTGGAATGGGCTAATTAATCCTTGAGACATTGTGTAATAATAGAAAGGCCCACATCGACCCTAGTCCATTTGTATCATGCCTTGCTTCCAATATAGACCACTTATTCCTGGTTGATTTTAATTCTCTCTTTGATCAAGGCAAAAGCAGCTCTGGGTGGACAAATCACTCCATTTCTGGTCAATGCCACTTTTGTAGATATTCACTCATAACAACTCTCCATTCTGTTTCTGCATTAATCTTTGACTTTAACCCCCCGCCAAACAAAATCCTCATGGAAATCCACAACTAAATAAGTTTTAAATGTAATTTAAAACTGTGTTTTTTCTCAAAATATTTATTTTTAAACCAGAATTTTATTTAAGGACAATTTTGATCTGCGCATAGTATGTGGTTGTAATTCACATGCTTTGTGCTTGCTCCTACAATGCGCATGTGCATTTTCCTTGTGTGCACGCATATGCTCTGTTACTTAAAGTCACATGCTGTGATATTTGGAAGCTAACGCAGAGTGACAGAAAATGGTCAGAACTGGGAATGTGCCAGTACTGATGCAGAACACTGCTATACCCAAGCTCCGCACAAGAACATCACAACTGGGGATGTGCTCCGCTTCTCCTCGGACCGGAGAAGCAGGAGCGGATTGGGGGGCTTCTCCTCCCCTTAAGGCAGAGGCGAAGAGGATCGTGGGAGCTGTGGAGCATTGTGGAGCGGATCGAGGTGAAGACGGATCCTTCACCTCGATCCAGAGATCCTTCACCTCGATCCAGAGCTCCGCAAAAAAGGTAAGGGGGTTTACGTGGCCCTGCCGCTGTCACTGCTGCCCATGAGGCTGCGGCAGGGCCAAGTAAACCCCCCTCCTTCCTCTCCCTTACCTGCATCCATCCACGGTCCCGCGGCTGCTTCAACTGAGCCCAAGGACTCAACCAGGAAGACTAAATCCTCGGGCTCAGTTGAAGCAGCCGCGGGACCATGGACGGATGCAAGTAAGGGAGAGGAGGGAAGGAGGTTTACCTGGCCTTGCCGCCTCCATTGGCCATGTGGCGATGGCGGCAGAGCCAGGTAAGGGGGCAAGGGGGAGGGGGGTCTTACCTGTGTCCGTCCTGGCCCATCCCAGCTTCACTAGAGCCCGCGGCTCAACCACGAAGTATAGGCCGCAATCGGGGCCTACAGTTCCTGGTTGAACCGTGGGCTCTAGTGAAACTGGGATGGGCCGGGACCGACACAGGTAAGGGGCAGGAGGGAGGGGGCCTTACCTGGCACCACTCCCCACCACTGCGGAGCTCCGATTCAGAGCCGGAGCTCCGCAGTGGAGCGGAGTGGCCCCTAGGCGGATCGAGGCGGTGCGGAGTGGGCCCAATCCACAATTTGCAGATCCAGTGCAAAGAGGATCAGGGGGGGTCTGTGCACACTCCTAATAACAACCTAGAGAAGAGCTGTGCTGGACTGGGCCAATGGTCCATCTAGTCCAGCACTCTGTCCACACAGTAGCCAACTAGCTGTCAGCCAGGGACCATCAAAGTAGGACACAGTGCAAGAGCACGCTCCCAGCCATGCTCCCTAGCAACTTGTGCATATAGGCTTACTGCCTTGGATACTGGAGTCATGAAGAACCCCAAGGAAAAATATATTCAGAGTCAGGATTATAAAATATACACACACATACACACACACATGGAGGGAAAGTTGTGCAAACACAGTACAGCAGTTCCTGTTAAGAATGTCATATTGGATGTTTTCTAGCATCACCACTCTTATAACATTAAGAACTTCACATGACTTGTCAGGAAAGGGGTCCCCATATTTTAGAACAATGTCTTTCATCTTGGAAACATTGGAGCACATTCTCTGGAGAGTAGCAGACCCCACTCCATGGAGAGTGTTTTTGGCAGGGAGAGGAGCAAATGGACACATTTAGTATCCACTTTGCTTTTCATCATGTTATCACTTTTTATATCAGATAACATAATGCAATTTTTCATGACTTTAATTTTGAACTGCACATATGTTCTTTTTGAACTACACATTTTTTTCCCTTGAGCTGCACTTTTTTTAAAAAAAAAGAATCTGGTTGACATATTATAATGCCTTGTTTTAATTGTATTTTTCTTCCATTCTTGAACTGAGAACTGCATCATGAAATCTGGGAAGCACTAAAGGCAGTAGACAATTAAGTTCCAACCCATGTATTCATCCAGGAGGTGCAGACCAGCCGGACTAGTTCATACTGCAATTCACAAAGGTTGAATTCCTCAAGCATCCCTAGAAGTAGCACATCTTCTTCTGCTTGGATACATACAAAGAAGTACTGGGGAAGGTATGAGACATACCTTAACATTCATTCTGTCATGGTGGCCAAGACACAAACATTTAAAATGAAGGAGATATGCAAGCAAGTGAAGAAAAAATATATTACTTCAGTTGTAGTCATGGATAAAGATGTAGACTGAGGAAGAAGGGATGGGTAGAAGATAACATTTTAAGATTCCTGCTGTACATAATGCTTCCCCTGGGTCCATCTCCTTTTTCCCTACTTCTATGCACAGCTATATCACACTAAAAGTCCTGCACAAAGAAAACTTAGGGTGACCATATGAAAAGGAGGACCGGGCTCCTGTATCTTTAACAGTTGTATTGAAAAGGGAATTTCAGCAGGTGTCATTTGTTTATTTATTTATTTATTTATTTATTTATTTATTGCATTACTATACCGCCCAATAGCCGAAGATTTCTGGGTGGTTTACAAAATTAAGACAATTCAAAGGGTAAAACAACAGTATAAAACCATAATATAAAATACAGTATAAAAGCACAACCAAGATAAAAACAGCAGCAATTCAAAAATACAAATTTAAAATACAAATTTAGAACAGCAAAGTTAAAATTAATTTGTAGACTGTTAAAATACTGGGAGAATAAAAAGGTCTTCACCTTGCGTCTAAAAGAATATAATGTAGGTGCCAAGCAAACCTCCTTAGGGAGCTCATTCCACAGCCGGGGTGCCACAGCAGAGAAGGCCCTCCTCCTGGTAGCCACCTACTTCATTTCCTTTGGCAGGGGGTCACAGAGAACCTGGTGAAATATGGTGAAATATGAAAAGGTGGACAGGGCTCCTGTATCTTTAGCAGTTGTAAAAGGGAATTTCAGCAGGTGTCATTTGTATATGGAGAACCCGGTGAAATTCCCTCTTCATCACACCAGTTAAAAATACAGGTGCCCTTCCCTCTTTTAAATCTGGTCACTCTAGTATAGCTCCTGCACTTTAACTGTTGTGATGAAGAGGGAGTTTCACCAGCTGCTCCATATATACAAATGACACCTGCTGAAATTCCCTTTTCTATGCAACTGTTAAAGATACGGGAGCCCTGTCCTCCTTTTCATATGGTCACCCTAGAAAACTAGAAGAAGATGATGGAAGATCAGAGCAAACCAGATTGAACAAAACACATTTTAATTTTATCAGCATAAGAATTTAGCTTTTCAAATTATTAGCTTTTCACACACACACACACACACTCACACATGTGGAGGGGGGAGAGAGAGAGACTATTTGATGAACAGCCGATTACATTTTGGAAGTCTGTTAATGTTCATAATTAAGCATAGTTCATCATTGTAATTTCACCACTAAATCAAGGTGGATCACCGTGACAGTAATGGCAACTTGTATTATTTCTGTAACTAGTCCTGCACATGATGCAGGAAAAAATGAAGCCAGAATCCTCAACAATGGTTCACACAATCATTTCCTTCCTATAACCTGCCTAATGGCAGTCAGTTCCTTATGGCAAACCATGTGCCACCAGGTCTTTCAAATGGGTTTAGCTACATACATGATATCCTAAGATCATATGTTAGGGAAGGCCCAAAATTCCTGTAAACCCAATTAATTGGAGTACCATTTTTAAATGATCAAAGGATTTGTTTTGTTTTGTTGTTTAAAAAAATCAATTTACTGACCAGATTAAATGTTCCAGTGGAAATGGAAATTATTTTGTAATCTATCTTGAATTTGTTTGTATTTTCCTGCACAATTTCCCCCCCACCAAATGTATGCATCAACTGTGTGCATTTTTTAAATGTATGCATTTCTTCCCATAAGTGTGCTTGTGTACGTTTTTCAAAAGTAAGCGTTATTTTACAAGCCTTTTTTAAATGTACACTTTTAAATATGCTTTTCTGTCTATTTTATTCTGTGAATCACATTGCAAACTCAGGCATGTACAGACTGCATCTGGTTCTCCTTCTACTTTCTCTCTCTCTCTCTCTCTCTCTCTCTCTCTCTCTCTCTCTCTCTATATATATATATATATATAAATCCAGAGCATGTGCAGCTTTCTATTTTAAACTCACTTAGATCATGAGACTGCAGGAAGAAACTGGAGTTTGTTTCTGCTGCCGATACAAAACACATTAGCTGGGTTTACACGTAATGCTAAGCCATGATGGGTTGCTAACCACTATGCATTGTAAGTTATGCAAATAGCCAACAGTGCCCATTTTGTGGAGCATGGGTTCCCCTGAGTGGGGTATTTGGGCAGATTACCCAATTGTGGGTGGTGAAAACATCCCACAGACGAGGCACAAACCCATCATGGGTTCCACCAGAAAATAAACCATCGTGGCTTAGCGTTACATGTGAACCCAGCCATTGACCCAGCACCATTCTGTTATAGAAAAGGGTAGTCCCAAATCCCCACAGCAGGATGCAACTCACACACATATACGGTCATGCATAGTTGCATTACATCATGGGATTTAAAAAAAGAAATAGGGTGCAATTGTATGCATCTTTAGACAGAAGAACATCCTACAATTCCCAAAATTCCCCAGGCAGCCATGTTTTTCTGTCTAAACATGCATAGAATTGTTCCCTTAGTCAATCATTCTCATGCATGCGTACTTCATCCTATCATTAGCACATGTTTGACGAAGTTTTAGCAAATGGTTTAGAGCAAGATAATACATCAAGGATACATGATGCCTGTTCATGAAAACAACGAACGCTTTCTGGTCCAAGGTGAGCATGGGGGCAGATTCACTGAAAACAGATGGATGTCAGCATGGCCCCATATATCGCCTACTGAAGGCTTAAAGTAGCTCAGCCTCAATGCCACTGAACATACCTCCACAGAAAAGAACCTTTTCATTCCTATTATATTCTGCCTCTCACAAGGACACCACTGCAAGATTTTACAATGCGAGTGTTTAAGGCATGCAAAAATGTAAAATACACAAGGGGGTGGGAGGGGAAGCAAAGAAATGAAGTGAAGCTTCTTCACAAATGCTCAGCTAAGAAATATGAG
This sequence comes from Elgaria multicarinata webbii, assembly GCF_023053635.1. Classification (NCBI taxonomy): domain Eukaryota; kingdom Metazoa; phylum Chordata; class Lepidosauria; order Squamata; family Anguidae; genus Elgaria; species Elgaria multicarinata. Next base: position 16,017,504 of record NC_086185.1, on the reverse strand, counting down.
CTGTGGTTGGGCGGGGAAGTTTCCCATCCTGTTCCTTAATTTCAGAGCATCGGTGAGTAATCCTGTGAGTTTATTCACGTAGCACAACCCTACATAGGTCTGCTCAGAAGTATGTTCCGCTGAATTCAACGGAGCTTATACCCAGGTCTAAGGTTGCAGCCTGATTCATTTTTGACACATTGCACTGTTCTGTTATGTCTGTGTGCACCAGTTGCTGGGGAACATGGGCAGGAGGATGCTATTGCATCATGTCTTGCTTGTGAGTTTGCTCTGTGGAGTTGATTGGCCACTGTATGAACAGAATGGTGGATTAGATGCTGTTCTGATCCAGCATTTCTCTTCCTATGTCCTTATGATGTTAGCTTTTCATACTCATAGGCTTCTTTGTGGGCCCATCTGGATCAAGAAAAGTATCCTAGTTTTAAAGTACCATAAAGAAAAGACATTTCACAAGGCAAGTGATGGAGTCCCCGACAATCTTTTCTTTAGGGTACTTTTAAGTGAGAGTACTTTTCTTGATCCAGAAGGGCCCACAAAGAAGCATCCGAAAAGCTAACATCATAATATATATCATAAAAATGATAGTGCACCACTTTGAAAATGTCATAAGCATACAACCACATAGACCACCAGCTAATGCAACCTCCATTGATCTCAACAACTTTCTGAAACAGAACTATCTTCTTGACCTTTTTTTCTTTTTTTACAGGAAAGAAATGACAACAAAAAAGGTGGAATCTATCTTGCTTGAAATATGCCCCTTTCAGGGCTCCCTAACAGTTCTAGAACCCTAAAGGGATCATATCTAGCTAGCAAACAAGCTAGATTTGAATTTTTTTGGTGTCCTGTAGTGCTCTCAGTGCCATTTCTTGGCACATATTGCTCACATACAGCCCACCCCTCAACTTGGCAGAAAGCTTTCTCTGTAGTGACATCCCATCTCTAGAACACCTTCCCCATTGAGTCTGACTGCTGCCAACACTTCTATCACTTCAGCACCAGTGCTGGTTGCCCCTTAGGCCATTTCTACACCACCCCCAAATGCGGGCTAGTCACGGCCGAGTCCGTGTGTGTCCAAATAACGCACAGGGACTCCCGGGGGCAGGGGGATGAGTGTGGGTTTTCCCAGGGATAAGTACTCCCTGGAAAAACCCAACTCTTCCCATGGTCTCAGGAACATCCCGAGACCATTGGTGGTATGTGGCCACCTGTCTTGGCTTCTTCCCTCCGCCCCGTGAGTAGTGGGGAGCAGTAGAGGGAAGGAACTGGGCCGGGAGGAATCAGGGGTGGAGGGAGAGGGGTCAGGGGCTTTTTTAAAACAAAAAACAACTCACTTTTCGTAGGAGCTCACGTACGCTCAGTTCCTTTTTAAAAAATGGCGGCATGACACCCTCCTTCCTTCTGGGATGTCACACCTGCATGTGGACTAAGGAGAGGATCTCACTATTAGGATATCATGAGATCCTCCCCCCTCCCTCCCTCTATGTCAGTATGGTGTAGGAAGGGCCAGAGGCCTTAGCTAGACCTAAGGTTTATCCCGGGGTTGTCCCTGCCAGCTCCCGAGATCCCCTGTGTGTCATTTACATGAACAGGGATGACCCCGGGATGATCCCGGGATAAACCTTAGGTCTAGCTAAGGCCTTAGTGTGCTCTGTTTCTCATGGTTCTAAACCATTGAATGTTTTATGTTTGTATTGTATTCTATTTGTGGCATAGCTGGGCTCTAACGTTGCTTTGTTTGTTTACCACTCTGATATCTCAGGATGAACTGTGGATTAAAATACTTTTAATTAATTAATTAATTAATAATAATAATAATAATGTATTTATTTATTCATCATATTGATTGATTGATTGATTGTATTATTATTTTATTTATTCCCTAACCACAAATGTGGGAGGGGGGAATCATTCACTTTCCAAGAATCCATGAGATTATTCATTGATCACTCCAGGGTAGGATATACACGACTGCTTTATAATGATTTATAATAGTTTTGACAACTGTTTGGTCCCAGGACAAATTCCATATACCATTTTCAAAGTGTTATATCCTGCTTGGTGTAGATCTGTGATTATAATTCAAAGGCACAGGGTGATTCTTTGCTTTATTTCCTCACATTTTTTTTTTAATCGATACGCTGTCATTTGCAGGTTAAGGTAGCACAGGATCAAATCAATCCGCCTACCAGCTGTGTGTCAGGAAGGTCACATTATCCATTGTGTAATGTCAGTAGCAGGGAGGTCATTTCACCTCTGATCATCTCCTCCAAAGGGAATATGAAGACGGAACGGTGAATTTGGCTGTAGCCTTCTTTGCAACATACTGGACTTCAGTCCCTCTGTTGCAAAGTTTAAAGGAGAGATATTAACTCCATCATGGAGAATCACCTTAGAAGAAGAAGAGGCAGGTGGTGAAAGAAAGATGTTTGGTTTGGAAAAACAACATTAAAAACTGTATGGGTTGGTTTCTCCCAAAACATCACTACTGCAATATTGTAGGGAATTGTAAAAAGCCCATTTGCTTCAAGACAAAGAAAAGGATTAAGCTCTAAAGTTTCGTGATGGGGGAGGGTCCCAGAAAAAAAATCCCCTTTGAAATGCACCCTCTGTTTGGGGTGATAAATTGGGAAGCTGAAAATGGGGCAAAAATGTTCTCCTGTTAGAGAAAGGGCAGAAAGACCTGACCTCATTCTGATTTGCCTTAGTGATGTCATCCCATAGCCAAATCTGATCAACTACATGATACTGTGATGTTATGACACTGGCTACATGATGTCTCTTGGAGTGGATCACATTGCCAGCTGGAAGAACAACCCTCTAAAAAGGAAGTTGTAGCAAAGTAGCTGTTGAAAGGGGCAGTAAACAGGAGCTAAACAGGATGAAATGATATGGAAAAGGCAAATTTGGAGAAGACTTTGAGAGAACATTTCAGATCTTTCCAAATGTTTCCTTTTCACACTGACAATGTTCACCCATGAAAATTTCATTCTGAGCTGTGATAGACACACCCTTGACATTGGCTAAATCCAGAGCCCCAATGTGATGTATGGCCTTGCTAGACCTACCTTAAAATCCAGGTGTGTGGGGGCCAGCCCACGCTAGAAGTAGCGCGGGCTGTCGCTCCTATCCACACGTCCGATGCGACGGGGTAAAGGAAAGCCCCGTCTCGTCGGCCATTTTGTTTAAAATCTTAAAGGGGGCAGGTGCGCAGGAGCGCACCAGCGAGTAAGGTAGGAATTTTTAAAATTAAAAACAGGGTCCCCCCGTCCCCGATTTCCCAACCCTGGCCGCAATTCCCCCCCACGGCTCTGATTCCCCCCCCATCCGCCGCAATCTCCGAACCCCCATCTCCCATGGCTCCGATTCCCCCCATCCCCTGTGATCTGCAATCCCCCCATCCCCCATGGCTCCAATTCCCCCCCATCCCCCATGGCTTCGATTCCCCCGCGATCTCCAATCTCCCCCACCCACGATCTCCGATCCCCCCTGGCTCCGTTTCCCCCCCCCCATCTCCCCACCCTGCCCTGATGGCTGCAGCACTCCTGCAGAGCACTGCGTGCCGTCCACCGCTTTTCCAGGCTACTCGTGAGTAAATGCAGTAGCTGGGAAAAGTGGCGGAATGGGCTACACACTCGTTGTCTCGGGCTCAGCCCGAGACTGGGAAATACCAGGCCACAACTGGTGCTAGTTATCCCAGGCCAAGGGAGAGTTACCCCTGCCTGAGCCTGGGATCCCCTGTGCATCATCTGGATACACAGGGGCCGGGCCAGGGCTCGCACTGGGCTACCACATCCTCTAGCAAGGCTCGTAGTGAAATCAGTGACATTCAAGGGTCCCCAGCCTTTTGGGGTCAGTAGGTAGGCTTTGGGATTTTTAGAGAGTGTTGTGGAAATAGTCACATCATGGTAGTGATTTTATGTCAATTCATAAAATCACTAGGTGGGCATTGCTGGCCACAAAACATTTATTTCCCAGTAGGGCAACCTGGTGAGACTAAAAGGAAAGTCACTTGCCCAAGAACCTAAGTACAAGGAGGAGGTGGAGTCCAAGTGCTATCACCAAATAAAAATCAGGATGAAGGGAGCCTGACAGGTGCCAAGAACGGCATCTGTGGAGACTTTGGTGCCCACAGAAACCACAGAAACGCACATCCTGGTTCTGGACCAGGAAAACCGATCTCGTCATAAAGCCCACTGGGCAAACTCAGACAACCGACCCTTTCTCTCAACCTGATATACTTCACTGAGCTGTTATGAAGACAAAATGGGAAAGGTTATCATCTGTGAACCACAACTCCTTGGGAGATGGGTAGGATAAAAAATATAATAAATAAATGTATAAATAAAACATCCAAAATGTGATGCAATTCATTCTCTATGTCCAAGGGACCTTTGGACAAGAGGTTCTTGAATAGCTCTTCTATCCACCTTCCATACCACATAATAAACAACTTATGTTGGTTCCAAACCAATTTATGATAATGCATTAATTTTGGGAGGAGGGCAGGAGTCGGAGATCTGCTGGGATGTTAAACCTCTTTGAGCCCAAAGGCCAAATTCAGTTTCAGAGAAGCTTTTGGGGACAGCATTCCAGTGTTGGGTGGAGCCAAAGAGGGGTTGCCCAAAATGCCCACCCCGCCCCCAAATACCAGCATGTTTTAGCTCCAGATCCTTCTGCCAGTCACTAAGCCCCAAGAGAGGAATTCCAATCTTTTACAATAAGGAAGAAATCAGGCAAAACCCAGGAAACTACCAAACAATGGGGTGATGAGACAGAAGCACAAACTACCTGGTGATGTGGGAAGTGGTTTGGCCATCAGGGGAACTCTGGAGGACCAGAATGAAGCTCCAGGCTGGCCAAGTTTGGTTCCTAGTCCCGAGGTTCAATACCCCAGTCCTACTCAATGTACTCAAAATATCTCTCTGAATGCCAGCCTGGACATCTGGAGAACAATAGAGTTTTTAGGTTAGCAGAAAATCTAGTCCTTGGAGTACTGAGCATGATGTGCAATCTAGCCCTTAAAATCATTCAAATCACTGGGATTACAGCCATAACCTTCTAGACCAAGATGATAGAAGAGGCACATCCCTCAGAAATGGGCCTAGGACAATAAGGCCTCTGCATTTGTGGACAAAAGGTGGCAGCCGCAATGGAGCACTCAGAACCCTGCAGAATCAATGCCCTCCCTTCCCCTCTTATATGATAATATGAAGGGAACCAAGAGATCAGAGAAGAGAGATGCGTTTCAAAATGGCTGAGCAACCCTGGGGAGATTTGCCAACGGGTGTTGTGATTTTAAAATAGCCCAACTTCTGGAAGCTCTTTTAGAAATGGTATCGAGCCACAGATCTGTTGCTTGGGAAGACTGTGTAGGTTTGCACAGCTCACTGCTTTCTCACTAAGATGGCAAATTATCTGGGACGTGTGTCTGATGTATCGCGGTGGCAAGTTCCCTTGACAGATTCTGCAAGCTTTATGAAGCTTTCCCAATAGGCAGGCACAGGTGATATTTCTTCAGACAGAAAAGGCTGGCAGTCCCTCAACCCGTTCTCCGCTGCGCTCCAGACATAGCCTTCTTCTCTCCCTCACCACCCACCCACCCCCCACCCCCACATCTCTTCATTTCATCCCACAATCAAGGTGGGCTGTCACAAGGGCTGCTGCAGGGCTGTGACTTTGCATAATTGGTATGTGCCACAGACCCATCAGCTTCCTTCTCTCTTTCACAAACGTCTACCTCCTTTCCTTCCCTTGATGGCTCAACCACAGACAGAAATGCCAAAAGCCATGCAACGACTCGTAGTTACTGCTTGCTTCTGTGGCACAGGAATTGGAAAAGATCTGGGGATTGTCGGCCAAATTGCTAGCAATTAACAGACACCCTTTAATTATGCAGACTGAAGACTCTCAAAGTCAAATCCCAGCCAGATTTGGGGTCGATTACCAACCACTGGCATTTTACTGCACCTGCTCGAATTGCATGTGTGTGGGGTGAAGCACTTGTCGGAATGATCTACCATCCCTCTAGACTTTGATTTACCATGCAATTCATACCGAAGCAGCCTTTCAGAAGTGTTTTCAGTGGCATGGTAAATTGAGAGCAAAAGCTCAGATAATTTATAGCCCACGTTTCTCATACAGATCCAAAGCGGCTTACAACATATAATGCAACTGTGGAGTTTGGGGTTTTCGTTGATATTCTCACACTCTTCATATCTTTCTATCAGTGCTTCATGTAAGCCCTTGTTTCATATATCAATCATGGGAGGATCAATATGTTACACGCTCCCAACCTATGCATGTTCACCTCACCATGTGAAGCCAATGCTAGTAGGCAGAGAAGACCACTGTGATTCCACCCACATGCTTGAATGGTGCACCAATGGGCCAATGTGAAGAGCTCCAGATTGTCCATTTACATCAGGAATTGTGTATTTGCATTATGTTATTCTAAGCCGCATTTTACTCTTTAAGAAGTGCAGTGTAACAGTCGTCCAGATGAGCAAACCTTGGATCTGCTGCTGTATGAAAAAGGCTTCTGCAGTTCCTCTTTCTCTGACTCTGCTGACAGCTTTGTTTGCTTTAGTCTGAACACCTCTAGAGATCCAGATCCCAGTCTTACCAGTTTTAACTGAATGTCATGAACTTTATCAGGAATTACAAAACAAAAGCATTGGAAAACTCCATCTATGTTACTGCGGGCTTCAACAGGTGGATGAAATACATCTTTCTTCGGATGATCCTCAAATGGCCAATGCCTAAAGATAGGAGATGCCGACGAACTGCTTTTTAAAAATGGACTTCTAGTGTTTGTTTTGGAGGATGGATCGAGTTGGGACTGTTGCTTAAGCCTCTAAGAAATAGGCAGTGCTGAACCAGTTTCCTCTTTTCCTCCAGACAACTCTCAGGAGGTGCCAGAGACAAGACATGGACTGATCTTTTTTTTTAAAAAAAAGTATGCATTTTTTTCCCCTTTTGCACACTTTTCAAATGTGCACATTTTGTGATGCAGTTTTTCCCTTTCATGGAACTGTTGAGGCCTGTGACACATCTACACCAGGCAGGATATAACACTATTAAAGCGGTATGAAAGTGGTATATGGTACGTGTCAATGGGCCCCAACAGCTGTCAGTGCACTTCAATACCGCTATAATGCAGTAGTGTGGCTCCTGCCTTTTATATACCGCTTTCATACCACTTTCATAGTGGAATATCCTGCTTGGTGTAGATGAGCCCTAAAAATCTGGTGCCTGAATGTTTTAACTTATAGGGTTTTGTATTTATTATGATTTTTTTTTTAATGCCTGCTTCTGGAAACCACTTGAAGATAACTTTTGATATGATAAGCTGTGTAGAAATTCATTAAATAAATATAAATGCTGTAAATAAATAAATAAATAACCTCCAACCCACCCAGGTGGTTTAGTTCAGATATGCCTTTACCACAAACGTTAGGGTGACCAACTGTCAGGATTTCCCCGGATTTGTCCCGGTTTTTGTTCTTTCCATGGTGTCAGGGGGGATTTTCTATAATTTTCAATAATGTCCTGGAATGACACACCTTCCTCTTTAAGGCTGCCATTAGCATGGCAGGAGGGAATGACATGCTTTCTTGAGGCACAGCATTCCCCCACCCCGAGCTCCAATTGAGGTCTTAAAGGGGAAAGTGGGTCATTCGTGGACATTATAGAAAAGGCCCCAATTGGAGTGGATGGTGGTGATGCAGAATGAAATCCTTTCCCCTCCTCCACTCCAATCGGGTTCTTTAAGGTGGCGGGAGAATAACATACTTTTGCAGGACTCAGAAAGCTGCTTACACACACACACACTAGGTGTCCTCTTTTTTGGTTCCCCAAATATGGTCACCCGAACAAACGTGAGATTTGGGTCTCAATCAGACATACAATATAAAGTTTCAGCCTTTTTCTGAAGGTAGAGAAAACTCTGATTTCTTACCTTTTTCACAATGCAGATGAGGTGATCCTGTGCAATCCATCATACCAAAAACAAAGACTTCTTCTCCCGTAGCTGCCTAAGAACCCTTTCAGCAATTTATCGTCCAAATGGTAAGTAAGTAACATTTGTAATTTGTATCCTGCCAGGGGATCTTTCCCCTGTTAGCTTTGCTTTTCATCGTTTCAGTTTGTTGTAGAAAAAAGCTACCTCAGCGGCATCATTAGCATCAAAAACATAATTTGGCAGGTATCACTTTGGAACCTTTTAAGCTGATTTACTGTGAAGTTGCCTCATTTGATTTGGGCAGTAATGAGGCAGCAAGGGAGAATTCCCAAAATGAGGACAAAGGAAAACTGCCTTGCCAGAGACTCGGTTGCCAGAAAATTGGATTGCAGAACTTCCGGCAAGCAGGTCAAGTAGCCTCTATCTTAATTATGCCTATATTTACAAAGGATGGTCTCTCCTTTCTGATACTTTTCTGGTTTTTGTCTTGAGATCTGCCTGTTTGAGATGCTTTTTTAAAATTTTGTCAGTGGGAGTTTACCATTTCCAGATCCTCCATTGTGCACAACAATAGAGGCTCCAGAAATTGTGCATTTCTCCCATTGCATGAATGGCAGCCATAAAGGCCCCATTTACACAAGAGTAAAGATGCAAGTGCTTACATATAGCTTCATCACACCAGGGTTATACTGTGCAATCACTGCGAATGGCGTGCAAAGGACTCCGAAGTTTTCCAGTTTATAATCTGCGTTGACTGTGAAGTACACCTATGCATCCTGCTTTAATTGTGCTTCATATATAAAAGAACCAACCTATTTAACTACCTCTTTAGAAGCAAATCTTTTGTTGTTCTCTGAGCGGCCACTGGGGGCGCAGGAGAATGATTTGATATGTTTAAAGTACAAATTAAACAAATGCTTAGATCTGTGTAAGTTTTAAAGATAAAGACATCAAAATTGGCACAGTAATAGATATTAAGGAGGGCTTTAAGCATACCAAATTTGAATTGGATTGGGTCACCCGTTGATTTTTTAAATGATTTTTTTACATTTCTCCCCCTTAAACCCTTTCTTGGTATGCAAAGGATCTTAGGAGCACTGCCGCCCGGGGTGTGATTTAGCTAACAACAACACGCTATGGGAATAATTCAAGGGAAACTAGGGTGACCAACTGTCAGGATTTCCCCGGATTTGTCCTGGTTTTTGTTCTTTCCATGGTGTCAGGGGGGATTTTCTATAATTTTCAATAATGTCCTGGAATGACACACCTTCCCCTTTAAGGCTGCCATTAGCATGGCAGGAGGGAATGACATGCTTTCTTGAGGCACATCATTCCCCCACCCTGAGCTCCAATAGAGGTCTTAAAGGGGAAAGTGGGTCATTCGTGGACATGATAGAAAAGGCCCCAATTGGAGTGGATGGTGGTGGTACAGAATGAAATCCTTTCCCCTCCTCCACTTCAATCGGGTTCTTTAAGGTGGCGGGGAAATAACGTACTTTCTGCAGGACTCAGAAAGCTGCTTCCCCACACACACACTAGGTGTCCTCTTTTTTGGTTTCCCAAATATGGTCACCCTAAGGGAAACGGGTACATGGGATGAAGCCCATAGTTTCAAGAGGCTCCATTGTCACACACAATGGAGGCTCTGGACGAGGGTGGATGGCTGCCGGGTGCTCATTGGGCCACCTGGGTGCTCAACCCATGGGCCCGTGAATGCAATGCAGTTGCCTGACTGAGTTCGGCGAGACCAGACATGGAGGAATCCATTGGACTCCAGTCCCAGTCAGGTGCCCGTGACATCCCTAGCTGTGTTGTCCCACTATCAATAGCAAAATAAGTTTTATCTGCCAGTCTGGTTGGCTTCTCTACATGGGAGGGGGATGCCATCTTGTCCTTTAGCTCAGGCACCAGAATGTCTTGGGGTAGCCCTGTGAAGGCAGGAGAACTCAGGGAAACATAAGAAGGTATGAGCAGGTTATTGCCCCCTTTCCAGCCCACTCCATTCTGCCTCTGGTCTTTGACTCCATGTTTGTGAGCTGACATTGTGGTGGATGTAATTCAATCTTTTGTGTCCTATGGTGGAAAAGTGATGGCAAGGCCTTGCGCCCAATTGGATCTCCAATCTAGGAAGCATTTTTTATACCCTTGGTACTCAGGAGTGTGAGTCACTTTTGCACTGACTACTAGTAAGAATCCACACACTGGATTTGGACACATTAATGAAAGCCTCCCTTTTTTAAAAAAAAAATGCTTCTTTTTCCCATGGGGAAGTGTGAGGCTTACCTGGTCACTATGAGCTTGCAGGATAAATTCTGAGCATCTCCAGCTGGGTCCGATTGACAAGCACTTAGCCTGAGCTATCAGTCCATGCAGATACAGCAACATTGATGTTACCTTGCAAAGGAGCTGAGGACTTGCAAAGGGCCGTGTGACCCACGCGTGGCAGTTCTGGGATGCTTACAAAGATTAACTGCTAAACTGCATTTTTCAACCCCGCTCAGCTCCTATGTAAACTTCCTCAATTATAAAACAAGACATTTTGCAACGTAACACAGCTACTTTTGGAAACGTGCTGGATGGCAAGAAAGCACTTTGCAACCCAATAATGCTCCTTTGCAAGCTAACCAATGTTTCCTAAAATGACGGGGGTAGATTACAATTAGAAACTATAGAGGGCTGAGACGGCATCTTGTGGTGTAGATTCAAAGTAGAATTTCTACTGTATTTTAGCTCCTTTCTATGGGCCATAGTTCCTTTAATCTAGCCTCTAATTTGGGACAAGAGTCCTTTATGTGCTCCTCACTGGTCAGGATGCAAAACTTTCCACTCTAGAGTACCTAGTGGCCGACCTTAGTTTTGATCATCCCCTGGGACTCAGTGTTGCCGGCAGCTACACAAACCCAAGCTGAGATTTATTTATCTCTCGTGGTGCTACCTTTCGCCGAAGCAGACTGACATTTTATTTGATAGCAACATCAGTGCCTGAAGTTTTACAGTTCCAAGTTTGCAGCACGGGTCATTGAGTCATAAGATGTGAAACATCTGTTTGCATTTGCAGTAAAACATCTCGCAGAGACTTCTTAACATGGCTCATGAAAGTAGGAGCAAAGAGCTGCCAGGGTCAAGCACAGCATTGTGACCATTCTTTAAGTCTCGGGAAGATTGGAAATGGCTTGTAAGAGCATCCAGCCGATAGGCAGATAATAGCCATTGTAGCGGGGATGGCACCAGAGAGGGAAATGGAGGCAATTTACAAGAATTAACAGGGGATAGCATCCAGGTGTGAAAGGAATTGAAGCTTGTGTGTGCACCCGTGGACAAAAGAAAAAATCTGTTTCAAAATGAGGGGAGTTCCACAATAGGTGATGACCTTGGAGAGCCAATTTAGATGTTCAGAAAATCCATGCTATAATGTTCTCCTGGGGTTCTACACTTGCGAAGAGCTGGGCCACACCAGAGGTATCTATCTTATGGTTCAGGCCACACTCAGCTTTTCCCATCCTGGTTGCCCCATAGATGGTTTGGACTACAACTCCCACCAGCCCAACCAGTAAGGCTTACTGACCAGGATGATGACAGCTATATTCTAAAACATCTGGACTGCAGCCCAGTTGGGGGAAGGTTGTGCTATTTCAGTGTCCTGTTTCCTTCACTGAATACCCAGATGCTTCCAGGGAAGTCCACAAGTAAGGCATGTGGGCAAGAGCCCTTCTATGATGTTGCCTCACAATGACTGGTGTTCAGGACATCCTACCTTGGAACCTAGAGGTTTCATGTAGCTGTGAGGGCTAATAGCTCTTCATAGAAGGGAGGATTTCATTCAGTTCACATTTTAGTTCTACCTTACCTGATTTTGCACTGAATTGGAGGTGGCAGCTTTCTCCGTAAAGTACCTTCAGGCCCTTGAATGGCTCCACCCATCCACGTATCCTCCTGGTCAGGAAGAAGTGTGAAGGGGTTGCTAATCCAGTTGGATCTTGCTTGAACATCAAGATCTCCTTGCACTCCATGTGTTCTTGCATCCTTGGTCATTTCTTAGATCTGATGTCCTTCTTACTCCTCAAATCTGCCTCCTGTTTTGCCCTGTGGTTCTATCTCCCTCTTCCATCATGGCTGCCTCCTGGCTTCTCGCTCACCTCAGACCGCTACCCACAGCCGAGCCTTGACAGTAATAAATACATATCTTCACGGGGCATGAATCCCCATCTGTTAAAATGCTATAAATCTGTCTTTGTTCTGTCCTTTCTTTTAGCTTTTAAGCTTTCATCAGGCATTGCTCTTACTACAGTTTCAATCCAATCTTTAAGCACTAGATGTTTTTCTTGCTTTTGTTCAGGATGATGAATTCTATGCCAAAATTTTGCACTTGGGTAGAATATATATATATATATATATATATATATATATATATATATATATATTTGCCATGGCAGGGAACTAGGGGTGAATCACACAACCACTTACATCACCCATTTTGAGTCTTTGATTTTCCATTCAGGCTGCCACGGCTGATGGCGTATATGGTGATATAACTCTGTCAATGCTTATTCTTCAGACATTGTTGTCCCTTAAAAGACAGCAGAAGTAGGAGCTGATTTGGTCTCTGCCTAGGAGTTGGTGCTCCTGGGCCTGAACCATAAGATAGATGCCAGAGGAGAGTCAGGAATCAGGAGCCTGGAACTATGCCAGGGAGTCAGAGTTGAAAAATGTGCAAATGTACATTGTTCCTCAGACAAAGTCCCAGACTAAACAGGAAGTCTTTCATAGCCCTTCCTGTCCTCAAGGACCCAATGACCAGGCTGTTGACAATACTAGGAAGATGTTCCAATCTGCAGTTCTGTTGGTTCACCACATGGGCAGCTGCACACATGCCTAATTTTGCACTTTTGAACCACTATGCAAACTGAAACTCATTTGTCTTTGAAATCTGCACTTTCCCAGATATTGCAATGGATTTCTCCATTGCTTACAGAATTGCATATATTAGGGGAATAATGTTCAAAAATGCATTACATTGGGAAATTTGCTTGCAAAAAAACAGGACTCAAGATTATTTATTCATTTATTTAGAGAGTGATGATGAGAGAAACCAAAATTGACAGATTTGTTGATCTCCAGTCTCCGGTAGGGGCATGTGAGAAATTCGGTCCATCTGGATGTATGTTTGGTGTGTGTGTGTGTGTGTGTGTGTGTGTGTGTGTGTGTGTGTGTTTTGGGGGGGTTGCCAATTTCTCCAGGTTGCACCAACTAGAAACAGACAAAGGACACAATGTGCATCTGGGAAGTACATACATTTCCATACTTGCTCCTGCCTTTATATACCGCTTTCATGGTGGAATATCCTGCTTTGTGTAGATGGGCCTTTAGTTGCAAAGTTCAGCAGCTGCTTCCTTCCCCTCTCCCTCTGTCTCCTATAGGGCTGTGCTCCGCTCTGTTTCAGATGCCTGAATCCAAAGTGAAACGGGCCAATCCGGACCTCTGAAGCCCGGTTCTGAAGCGGATCGGGGGAGGTCCGGAACAGTGCGGAACTGTCCGAAGCTATTCAGACCGTTCCAAACCTCTGGATGCAGCGGGGGACTTACCTGTCACTGTCAGCATTGCCGAAGTCCATGCGGCGGCAGCAGCAGCAGTGGAGCCAGGTAAGGGGGCATGGGGAGGGGGGCTTACCTGCATTTGTCGTGGTCTGGGCAGTGGCTTCAACTGCGGCCCAGGTCTCAAGGTGGAAGCTTCTGCCTTGAGGACTGGGCCACAGTTAAAACTGCTGCCCAGACCGCAACGGACGCAGTTAAGTGGGGGGAGGGGGGCTTACCTGGCTCTGCTGTCCGTGTGGTGACGGTGGTGCCAGGTAAGTGGGGGAGGGGGCTTACCTGGCTTCGCCGCCCACCGCCGCTGCGGTCCATGTGGCAGCAGACAGCAAAGCCAGGTAAAGGGGGAGGGGGACCTATTCGGCCCCCATTTTTTTCCTTCCTCACTTACCTGCCTCCGCCATCTGCCACAAAGGCAAGTAAGTGGGGAAGGGGGCAAATCTTGATCCAGCCCTCCGGATCTCACTCCAGATCTGGTTCCAGAGTGGATTGGTGGAGGGTCGACCCAAAGCAGTTCAGGCCTGATCAGGAGGTTCCGGATCGGGCCTCAAAGCGGTTCGGGGAAGTGCACAGCCCTAGTCTCCTACAGATCAAGGCACGATGGAGAGGTGCCTGGCTGCTGCTTCCTCTCCCACTGATGGCCTCTGTGGTGACACCCCAGTTGGGGAATGAGCTTCCAAGAGAGAATCACCAGGCATCAATATTGTCTTCTTATTTTCCCAGGCATTTTAGTCTTCTGGTTTCTGTTTGAATGTTTGTTCGTCTAATCATAGAATCATAGAATAGCAGAGTTGGAAGGGGCCTACAAGGCCATCGAGTCCAACCCAATGCTCAATGCAGGAATCCACCCTAAAGCATCCCTGACAGATGCTTGTCCAGCTGCCTCTTGAATGCCTCTAGTGTGGGAGAGCCCACAACCTCCCTAGGTAACTGATTACTGTATTTTAAATCTTTGCACTCCTGCTAGGTTTCATTTTCATTTTGATTTTATACTGTCATTTTAAACTTAATGTTGTATTTTATTGTGTTGGATTTTACAGTTTTAATGGTTGTGAACTACCCAGGGTGCTTGGTCTATTGGGTGGTATGGAAATGTAATAAATAAATATATAAATAAATTCTTAAGTATAACTATACCAGATGCAAGAGTCAGTAGACCTTGTTGCAGTTTTCAGCACGCAAACACAGGCATCTCATAGAAGTGAGATGTGGTGATGGCCACCAATTTGGATGGCTTTAAAAGGGGGTTGGCTCAATCCCTGGAGGAGAATGCTATCGATGGCTACTAGTCCTGATAGCCATGTGCTACCTCCAGTATCAGAGGCAATAATCCTATGTACACAAGTTGCTTGGGAACATGGGCAGGAGGGTGCAGTTGCACCTATGTCCTGCTTGTAGTTTCCTGTGAACAGAGTGGTGGACGCTTGATCTGATCCAGCATGGCTCTTCTCATGTTCTTATGTTAAGTGGAACACTCACACACAGGGCAACATGCTTCATTTATTCTCCTGATGCAAGATTCAGGTTTAGCTTAGTAGGGGATTTAGATTTAGCTTAGTTGGGGATCATTGCTGTTGTTGCTGTTATTATCATCACTAGAGAGGAAAGCAAAACCTTCCACATTTGCAGCTACCGGCTGGCAAGAGGAAAAGCATACCCCCAACAACAGCAACATTTTATTCATCCATATATCCAACCAGGCAGGTGTTTTCTCAATTGGAGAAAAGGAACAAGTAACCTGCCCAGCTGTTGAGCTGGAGACTTCCAGCTGTGCTGCAAAACAACAGATCCACGACAGCCATGTGATTATCTCTTGGCTCTCTCGTATGCCGGAGAAGGAGCTGGGGTTTGCCATCTTTAGCAAAAACTGGCCTAAAGAATGAAAGCACAGAAGCGATGGGGATTTTAAATGAGAATTCTGAGGAACAGAGGATTGTTGTTGTCTGGAATACTTGGCCTGGCTCTTCTGAGCATCTCCTTCTGTGGTGTTAAGGTTTCTTAGTGGTAGCTGAAAGTTTTCTCAACCTTCAATATAGGCTAATGTAATTCTTGGGCTGAAATTTCTCATTTGAGATCTTTGGGGCAAACACAGAGAGGAGCCGAGCATGCAACAGGAGGAAAATTGTGCTGCTCACTTTTGCATCTCAATGAGTTCAGAGCGCAGGGGATGACTCACTAGCTTGAGGGGGGTGGATGTATATTTCTTTACAGAGGACAGTTCTCTATTTGAAGGGTTGTCCAGCTAAAATTTGGTTTAAAGGTAAAGAACCATTGACTTGAAGACCTGGACCTTGAAGTTGCCATCAACAGCAGCTAGGCAGTAGGCTACCACAGGCTACCTGGTCACAGTTTTCCACACTTAGGAGTGTGTTGATAGCAATCATGGATATTTTTTGGTGGACATGTGCTCTTGAGTGCCCTCACCTTCAGAGCTTCGGATGGGGCAAGCAAAAAGGAAATTCTCATCCAACCCTAATTGTTTAGTGCTGGGTAGTGAGGTCCAAACATAATCACTATCTGAGTCTCTGTGTCCTTCTGAATCACTAACTAAGCTTCCTGAAGGTCCAAATTGATTTGGACTTCTCCTAAATCTTTCCCATTCAGCACAATTTGGTTCAGGATTCAGCCAAGTCCAAAGCAGACCCCTAGTTAAAACTACAAAACCCCAAATGCAGTGCAACCCCAGTTGCAACATGCAAGTAAGGAAATACACGGGACCCTTAATGCAGATGAAGAACAGATCATATTAAGGTCCACCTTGCCCTATGTTCAGATTTGATTCTTTTTTTTAAAAAAAAATTTTGGACAGTGGATATACTGAACTCAGAATCAGGAAAATCAAATTGGATTCAACACTTCCATACAGGTGCTACACCCCACAAGTCAGTTCCCAAATGTATGTCTGCAGTTTGTAACTCTATGATGAGTTTAGAATGTTGGCCTGAGTGGGTGGAGTTAGAATGTCTTGGGAGGGGGAGGAGTGATATATAAGGGAATGACTGAGGGGATTGGGAGTGACTTTTTAGGTACTCTTAGAGTCTTTAGTGCTCTCTGTGTTTAGAGTACTTAAGTTCTGGGAAATTTGAGGTTCAGGGTAGAGAGTGGTGTGCATGTAGTTGATGTATATTAATCAATACTGATAATAAAGAAAGCTCAAGAGTGATTGTGTGAGGGAAAGGAAAGCATTATGTGAATGAGTGAAAGGATTGTATGAAAGGTTTCAAAAAAGGTTTTAAATGTTTTATTTGAAACAAAGCTTGTGAACTTTTAAAAATAAATTTTAATCATTTTGTTTTTAACTACCACAAAAATCCCACGTGTCTGTTTGGCATTTATCATCTGAAGTTTACACATTTAGCACCCACTCTGACAATCATTCACCTCAGCACATATAACTCACAGTGTTTTATTTTATATATTGAAATCCTTCTCCATTTAACCCCTTTCTCCACATAGTTTGGAGGAAGGCGGTTTTTATCCCTTGCCTTAGGCGTATCAAGCGGTGGTGCTTGGCTTGAGCAGGGAGTGTCCGCGGCCAGGCTTGGTGTTCAGAGCCTGTGTCGTGGCAGTAATTTCTCCAAATTTAAAGCTCATTAGATATAATTAATGTTCCTCCATTAACATTTTCTTTAACACCTTCAGATTTATAGAAAGCAGTTTTGTTGCCAACAGTAAGTGCAATTTGTATACAAAAAGGAAATATAAACATAAGAACTTGGTAAGGTGTGTGTGTGTGTGTGTGTGCGTGTTTGTTTAAAGAAGAGTTGTTACTGAGGATTTGAACAAAGTGATACTATCATTTTGAACAGATTCATGTGGGTGTGAGCAGTCAAGGACTTCCGCACATTCAAACATTGCTATAATACTTACTGAGATCCTTACGAAGCTTTCAACTGTCAGTTTTACACAGAAGGAATCTTGTGCCTGTTCTGTCAACAGATTGGGCCTGATGGTTTCTTCCCAATATAAAAAGACCAAATATGAGCACATCTAATGCTTGAAATGAGCACCATGTTCCCAGGACATCAGTCCTTTAACAGCCTCTCTCATTTAAGCCTGCCAAGTTTTGATTTCAAACACACAACAGACGTACACATCAGAAAAGGCAGTGATTAGGAACGTGTGGCCCTCGAGATGCTGTTGGACTACAATTCCTATCGTCCCTCACCATTGGCTTTGCTGGCTGGGGTTGATGAGAACTTCAATCAAACAACATCTGGAGGGGCAGGCATTCCCCACCGTTGACATAAGAGAAGCATAGACGAGCTCTAACTCATTTGATGGCCATCATTTTGGATGGCTTTTAAAGGGGACAGGAGAAATTCATGGAGGAGGCAGTTATCAATGGCTACTAGACCTGATGGTTATATGCTCCCTCCAGTATCAGAGGCAGCATGTCTGTCTACACCAGTTGCTGGGGATCATGGAGAGGAAGGTGCTGTTGTCCTCCCTTGTGGGTTTCCCATGGGCAGCTGGTTGGCCACTGCATGAACAGAATGCTGGACTAGATGGAGCTTGGTCTGGCCCAGCACAGGTCTTCTTATGTACAAGGATAGAGGCTAACAGAAAGAATCAGTTGAGCCAGAGGCCAGCCAGGATGATGAATTGACAATTCTGTCCACTTTGGCTTTCTCTCTATTCCTCTTTTTTTTTTCCCAACCTTACATTTATTTCACCTCAAACTTTGATGAAATATTTTCAAAGTTTGCATGAATTTGTACACATTTGGGTGTATATTTCTCCTAAGACTATGTTTTTCTACATAATTTTGAGATATATAAGTAGATAGATATAGATATACTGTACACACACACACACACACACACGTGTGTGCGCGCGCAAACTATTCTCACAAATATAGGCATTTTCATTGTCATTTTCACTAAAATACATATTTTTTGTGCACACTTTTCCTTAATGAAGACATCAAGCCCTACATGGTTTGGGTCCAGGCTACCTGCGGGATCACCTTCTCCTGTACAATCCGCCCCGCACACTCAGGTCCTCTGGGAAGAATCTACTTCAGTCATCAAAAACTGGATTAACAACTGTTACCCAGAGGACCTTCTCTTCTGCTGCTCCCAGACTGTGGAATGGCCTGCCGGAGGAGATTTGTCAACTTGACAGTCTTTTAGAATTTAAAAAAGCAATAAAGACTGATCTATTCCGGCAAGCCTATCCAGTGAAATTTTAGAATGTTTTCAGGATGTTTTAATCATGTATGGTATGTTTAAATTCGTTTTAATGTGTATTTTATCTCTCTTATACTGTTTGTTTTACACTTTGAATTGTTTTAGTTTTTGTGAACCGCCCAGGGAGCTTCGGCTATTGGGTGGTATAAAAATGCAATTAATAATAATAATAATAATAATTACTGGGGAAATGCAAATTTTGAAAGGTAACTTCAATTTAGGTTCATGTCTTGGTTTGGAAGTACAAAATGACTTAAATGCATATTAAAATGGGAATCTAGCTCATTTCTCTCTCATCCCTACTCAGGACCGAGCAAAACTAGGAACTTTCTGTATCATGTAAGCTCCGGCATACAGTGAGTTGGAGCCATTTCTGAAAGAAATCAGTTGCTAGTTCATATCAATTTCTTTGGCAGAACATCTGTCAATTTGTCTATTTGTACAACTCCAAATGTATTTAATAATCACTCCATCACTGCAGATTTTCATCATGAGTACAATATTTGGTGCACCAAGAGACTGGCTGACCATTATCTGTCTTTTCATGTGTGTGTGTTTTTTAATCATATAGTGCCCCATCACCCACATGGGGAATCCCTGACCACAGAGCATAGCTGTTAAATTTTTAAGACACAGAGAAGAATGAAGCAGAACAATACCCAAACAATTTCGTCAAAGTCTGAGTGATCAGCAATGGAAAAGCCAAAAAGATTCATCTTATCCTTCCTATAGGAAGAGTCCTTTATAGCTTTTAAGCTGCTCTGAGAAATAAGGCCTATGGTATGACTTATTCTTGTTTGCAGGGGTGGAGACGACGGACATTGAATGTTATTAGTTACATGCAGCCTGGTGGCCATTTGGATTTTGCCTTGAATCCTCTGATCTGCAATGATTTGGAGGCATTTGAAAATGCTCAAATGACTATGACAGATTTAAATGTTGAATCAATGTCAGCTTTGCAGAATTCCGATGGCTTACATAGCACAGGTGAAGCATCATCATGCAAGAGAAGAAGGAAGAACTGTGAGACCCAGGAAGAACCATCAGTTTGCTAGCAGAAAAAAAACCTGATTTTTCTTGCTCTTGACAGTTCCCTCATGGAGCTTGTTTTGCTCATCCTGCTTCCAATCATTAATATCTCCAACGTTTCCTTCTTCTTTTTTTAATGGCCTGAGTTCTTTTTCTTTCTTCCCCATCTAGCAACAAAGAAGACAGCTCTGTTTATGCTTGTGGTGGAAACCTATTAAGCGGACCACTGTAGCCCACCTGCTGATTTATGAGTGGCTGAGATACTTTACCTGCCTGTGCCAATTAAGAGAAGGAACTTGGTATGCACATCTGGGATTGAGGCTCTTTTGAATGACTACCAGTTGGAGATTGGCCTCATCTTTATGCCCTCCTGTCTCCGCTTGGCAATGTTGAACTGTTTAGCTCACTTTCCTCCATCGCTACTATAAACATGTCAAAGTCTCCTTATATTCTTGCAGTAAGACCTGAAACAGACAACCCAGATGTCCTACATGGATTCCAGCTTTCTTCCACCAGACTGGGAATCTACAACCTCAGCCCTGTGGGCCAAATCTGTCCTGGCTAAAGACTACATCCATCCCTCCTGGGTTATACCCATAACCATGCTGTCTTCCCCTGGGCCCACCCCGTTCCCCCAAATGCCAATGATTTTTGATAGTTTCCCAGCATTTGCACACACACACAAAAATCACCATTCTGAAAGGTTGAAATAATGCCTTTCTTAAGGCTTAGTCCTGGCAGGAAGAGCTGTAAGCTAAAATACGCTGCCTTTGGCTTTACTTCCTTTGGCCTTCAGCCATGCCCACCACTGGAATGGGGTCCCCGAGAGCTCTTCACCCCTAGACAATGAAAGCTGAGGAGTCATGGCTCAGCAGAAGATCATCTCCTTCTCTTTCAAAAGGTCTCAGGTTCAATTGTTGGGTTCTCTAGTTAAATGGATCTCACGTAGCAGGCCATGGGAATGCTATCTTAGAGAGACCCTAGTGAGCAGATTTAAAATCAGAGTAAAAAAAAATTTTTTTGCTAGGTGGACCAATGGGCTAACCTGGTAGAAGGCAGGATTTTATTCTCCTTTAGAATCATAGAATAGTAGAGTTGGAAGGTGCCTATAAGGCCATCGAGTTCAACACCCTGCTCAATGCAGGAATCCACCTTAAAGCATCCCTGACAGATGGCTGTCCAGTTGCCTCTTGAAGGACTCTAGTGCTTTAAAAGCAGTAGTGTAGATCCCCCCCAGGTGTCATTTGTATATATGGGGAATCTGGTGAAATTCCCTCTTCATCACAACAGTTAAAGCTGCAGGTGCCCTGCCCTCTTTTAAATCTGGTCACTCTAGAATAGCTCCTGCAGCTTTAACTGTTGTGATGAAGAGGGAATTTCACCAAGTTCTCCATATATACAAATGACACCTGCTGAAATTCCCTTTTCTATGCAACTGTTAAATATACAGGAGCCCTGTCCTCCTACCATTGTGCATCACAATGGAGGCTTTGGAAAGTTTGTATTTCACCCTGCTGCATAAATGGCAGCCATAGAGGCTCCATTGATGCAAGGTGTAAAGACTCCGTTAGCACCTTTACTCTTGAGCAAACGAGGACTTCAGGTCCACCATCTATGCAACAGAGGATTTGCACCATTTCCAGAATGAAGGTGGGCAGCAACTGGGCACTTGTTGGGCCAAGCCTCAAGAGAACTTTAGGAAGCTGAACAAACAAGGCACACAGCAGTGGCAACAAGACAAACAACCAATGAATCAGCCATGGGTGAGTTCACCTACCCCTAACCTACACACCTGCCTACCATTGGTCTGAAACGGTACAGCCCAGCAACAGACAATGGGCTCTTGCTCCTCTAATTTAGAGTTGGATGCAGGGTGAGGTTGGCTCACCACCACCTCTCCACCAAAACCTGGCCCACCGACCAGACAGAGAAAGAAAAGCTTGATTATTTTTTCAATATGTGGCCTAAGAGCTGAAGGCGGCTGGCAGGATATTAACAGCGTTTGACATGTAATCTTCTCCTCTTGCGTTTCGCAGCACATGTTTTGTAGGTGCTGATATATCAACCCCTTTTCCCAAGCTCTGGAGGCCTTTTTTTCCCCTACATTGGATTACATGGATGATCAAACACATCAATAACCCGCCGCTCTGCAATTATTAAACCAGAGTCACGATCCTGGAGGCTTTGTCAGAAATAACCATACTTTATAAGTAAACAAGGAGAGAATTATCGAGTGAGGAGACAGTCCCCAAACTTCCTGGCTTTTTTTGCTCATTTTGTTCATTCAGAAGGTCTTATTTTTACAGGATTCTTGTCTGCTGTATAGATTTACGTGTACTTTTGCAAAACAGGAAGAGCAACGAAACCATCTCGGTCCTCCTTCGCTTCGCTGCCTACCTAGAGTGATCGGTACCCTGGCCTCATCCAGTTTCTGCAATAGATATCTCCCCAAAATTCCTATAATGCCTTGTTTGTACACTAAGAGGTGTGTGATGTATACAGATAGTTCTACAATGATAATATCTGAGCATTTATATTCTGCTCTCTGACAAAGGTTGCACTTTTATACAACAGAGATGGAGAATTGTTTCCACACTGAGTGCAAGGTTGGCTCCAGGAGGTGATGTCAAGTGGGCTCCTTCTCAAAGCTCTGTCCCTTGCCCAAAGCCACACCATCTGATGTCATGAGTTGCCCAGCTCAGCACTAGAGAAAGGCAGCCCTTTCTGAAGCAATGAGATAGGGAAACCCTGGAAGTGGTGGTGAGTGTGGCAGGATGGATGGATGGATGGATGGATGGATGGAAAACCTCCATGGAGGCTCCCCATCCTGCTATACACATTTTCTTGGCTGTAAGTCCTATCGAACTCAATGAGTCCTATTTCAAAGCAGAGATGCATAGGATTGCACTGAAAATCAAACTCAAGGCAGCTTACAAATGAAATTAATAATAATAATAATAATAATAATGACTCATCACATTTTAAAAATAATAATTAAAAGCACAAATCGAACTGTAAAAAAGCAATACAAATCACAATCTTAAAACATCACAGAAGTATATAAATAATAGCACAACTTCAAAAAAAATGTAAACTAAGGTTAAATACATATCAAAGAGCATGAGTCTGGTTCAGACACTTACCAAAAGGGTGTGGGGAGAAAGTTCAGATGCTACTGTTAGCACATGAAAAGAGTGCTGTGCCCAAATCTGCCACAGGTCCACACCCATCTTATTCACTCTCCTGAGGGTGAAGTATTGTGTGAATCACCCATACATATAGCTGTACCACATCTAGTATTGGGAGCATGATGTCACCTTAATCTGGTTGTTCGGGGTGGGTTTATACTCAGTTTGCAGGGGGGAGTTCTGATAAATCCTTTATGGGGAGGGTTGTTTTTAATCTGGAGGATGTCTTAGAAAACTTCTTGAAAGATTGAAAAGTAAGGTAAAATAAATGCATAAAAGATTAGAAATGAAATAAGCAATTATGATTGGCAAGCTTTGGAGATCTTCAGAAGGAAAAGGTGGCCTGGAGCTGTTGAAGTTACAGAGTCTGCATGGCCAGACTCTTAAGATGGGGTAATACCTACTTAAATGGATTACCCTCTGTCTCCCATGTGTCATGCAGATTTCAGGTTACACCTAGGAGTGTTGGAACAAGCAAACAAACACACGCATGATGGTTGAGACCCACCCCACCCCATTTTTCCAAATCCAAAATCCAGTTGTTACTCAAACAACTGTCTCCAGCCTTAGGCAAAATACACAGGTTTCTTGAGAAACAGAAAACAAAAGAAAAAGAAAAAGGAACATAGCAGTTTTTCATATTAACTAAATCAAAATTTGAGCTTGATTACAACTTACCCTACGTGCACTCACACTTTGCCTTGGTCTTCCAGGATCAAATCCAGATGGGGAGGATGGAATGCCTGGGACCAGCAAAGGTGCCCCATGTTGTCCTGGTGCAATCTTGTCTTATGAAGCATCTTAGCTAGGCTGTAGAGAAATCCTTCTATGAGTTAACTAAAGGGACACACTCATGCCATAGATGGATGGATAGATAGATAGATAGATAGATAGATAGATAGATAGATAGATAGATAGATAGATAGATAGATTCATAAGAAGAGTCATGCTAGATCAGACTATGGGCCCATCTAGTCCAGCGTTCTGTTCACACAGTGACCAACCAGCTGCCCATGGGAAACCCACAAGGAGTACATGAGTGTAACAGCACCCAAGTTCCCCAGCAATAGGTGTATATAGGCATATTGTCTCGATACTGGAGGCAGGCCATAAGAAAACACCCAATCAGAAAGGGACCACATTACATGGTGACGAATGACATCATGCCATACTATGTAATTCCAAACTACATCTCCTAGGATGCAGTTTGACATTTTACATGCACAGTCATGTATACAGATTTTGTATTTAAAGAAAACTTTAGTCCAAGCTCACATGGAAGCATTTGTTACCTTCGGAGCAAATAACAAATTCACTCGGGGTAAGTCACTAACAAGAACATCTGTTGTTTTGGAAATGAAAGTGATTTCTCACTTCTATGCAAACACCTGTGTACAGAGATCCTGTATGCATGTACTGTATAACGTGTGAGGAACCTTTACATCTTGGTGAAATTCCAGAGAGAGAGAAAGAGATCTTGGCCTCCCTCCTGAACTCTGAAACAGTATCCCAAATAATTGCCATTCCCATGAGGTTTGATACTAAAGAATGCTTTGAGTATTGAAATATACTGTTCTTTACAACCCTCCACCCCCAGCCAGGACTTTTCTCATTTTAAAAAATGTACTTAACTGGCTAGTTTTACAACCACAGCACATCTCATTTCCCAAATACTAAAATGTCCAGAATTGGCCGTTATCCTGATATAAAGGGTTTGTTCCTTTAATGTGAAACCTGTAAGTTGATTCCCCACCCACTTTTAGATATTAAGTGGTAGACTGTTACCTGAAGATACCTGAATGTCAATGCCTCTGGCCTACTTACGTGGTACTTGGAACCAGAGATGAATGCATCTCTCGGTTTAATTTCCTCCCACATGCTCCCGAGTTTTTAATCCCAAGTTCTTTCCATCCTGTTCTTGAAGAAGTTGATGAATTTCGCTAAGTTCTTATCAAACGATGCACTGAAAATAAATGCTCACCCATCTTGCACCTGTCCAATTCAATAGGCACAGGCCATTCCCAACATGGAGAGGGCCATGTTGAACCTGCTGCCAATGTGGGTGTTAAAGATAGGGGGGAATGCCAGACATTTAAGACCTAAACACTCAAAACCTTCTGCCTTGATGGAAGAATCTATCAGTAGTGAGTTTGATGCCAGAAGAAATGGTGAGGAGTCAACTCAGGTGGTGAATTTTCAAAGTGTGCTATATGTTGTTTATTAAATGTATGACGGTCTGTTTAAGCAGCAGTTTTATTATTTCTTACAGTAGGTCATGTATATATGGGGTAATTCTGTAGGCTTCATACACTGGGGAATTGATATCAAGCGAGCAGGCACCAATCCACATGCGAACAATTGCTAGTTGTTTGACACTGATAAAGGTGAAATCCTCATGTCAACAGTGATGCAGCTGCCTAATTTCCTCTGTTTGCTTTTCTGTTTTATCTTGCTAGGGAGATAGGGAGAAATTCTCTTTCTTCCCACCCCCACCCCCACCCCCACCCCCATATTGGAATGTTGAGATCCCTTGGTCATAGGGATACATTATTATCCTGCCTGTGATGTTTGGGGCATGTACTAGAATGTCAGGAAATGGTATAAACGGTTAAGGGATAAACCAATTTGGCACCAGTCCATGGGGGAATGTGCACAACCAACCTGGAGGACTCCAAGTTGGTTGTGAAGCAGACCCCATGGGGTCTCCTTTAGTAGCCTTCTCTGTACCCGAAGATCAAGTTGCACGTGGTCCTGGAGCTCTGAAAGGTCATCAGCTTGAATGACCTTTCACAGAGAGGAAGTTGGGATAAAGAGAGGAAGCCAATAACCAGGTGAAATTCTCCTGCCAGTGTAGTAAACAATGTGCCTGTGGTGGGAGTCTGGAGGTGGGGGCTCCAGACTGGGAACAGTGGTTTGAGGAGAAGCTCATGCCTGGGACTGCTGGTGGGGGATCATTCTAGGGACTGGTGTCTGGGGTAAGGACTCATGCCGAGGGTGGGTATCAGGGGTGCGGGATCATGCTGGGGTTGGGGCTCTGGGAGGAGGTTTGTTGGGGGGTCCAGGTTGGAGGGCAGTTGGGGGGCTTCATACCAAGGTCCCTGGATTAGGACGTCATGCCTGGGTCTTCACAGTGGTGGCTCAGAGAGGTTATGTCTGGGGCAAGGGTAACATTTCAGGTGGGGATGTCAGGGGTGCAGCCTTGCAGGGTGATATATGGGGCAGGGGCTCAGGGGCAGGGGAAGACTGCCCCAGGATAGCAGTGATATGGGGGTTTTGTGGGGGGAGGGCATTCCTGGTTTGTGAATGCCTGCCCCTGGGCATCAATCCCTGGCACACATTATGCAGACCCAGGTACAATCTCCCCCAGCTGCTCTCTAAATCACCCCACACCTGGAACCCCCCCAACCTCACCCAGAGACCCCATCCATAGACACTCACCCCCAGCATGAGTTTTCAACTCCAATCCCTCACCTCAGACACTGACTTCCAGACTCCCTCACCCAATACAACCCCCACCATCTAGACTCCAACCCTAGCATGACCCCACCCTGAGCCCCCTCCACAGGCATCTCCTCCTAAAACCCCACCCTGCAGACCCAGGCATGAACCCCATATACCCTCTCCCAATCTAGAAAAGGGCCTTCTCAGGGATGGTCCCCCAATTATCTCCCCGATGAGGCCTGCCTAATGCCAACATTGTTATCTTTTCAGCACCAGGTTAAGACCTTTCTCTTTCCTCAGGTATTTGGCTGTAGTTGATGAGTCTAATCAGGTCCTGGATTTGTTTTTAATAGTTGATTAAAGTTGATCTTAGATATATGTTGTCTTGGTGTGTATAATCTGCTTGATGAGTTTTTATGTAAATGGAATTTTAAATTGTATATGGGCCTTGCTAGACCTACCTGATAATCCGGAGGAGAGGAGGGGAGATCTCGCATTAGGAATAACACGAGATCTCGCCTTTATTCAGACGGAAGCGGTGACGAGCTCTGGAGGAGAGCCAGCGTGGCCGGCATTTATTTTTATTTTTTTAAGAGGCAGCAGCAGCGCAGGATCCAGGACAGGTAGGTAGGGGTTGTTGTTGTTGTTGTTTTTAAAAAAGTCTCCTTCTCCCCTCCCCGGCCCGTTCTCCTTCCCCCCCTCGCCCCCCCGTGATGTCCAGTCCCCCAGCCCGTTATCCTTCCCCCCCACCCACCCCCACGATGTCCAGTCCCCCAGCCCGTTCTCCTTCCCACCCACCCACCCACCTACCCCGCAATGTCCAGTCCCCCGCCCACAATTCCCCCCCATGTCCCCAGCCTCTGTTTCCCACCCACCCCCCTTGTCCCCGGCCTCTGTTTCCCGCCCCCCATGTCCCTGGCCTGTGATGGCCAGCACTGCCATGTCCCCCAGCCGGGGACTCGGTGACAGAGGCCATCACAGGCCGGGGACATGGGGGGATGGGAAATGGATGCCGGGAACTCGGCGGCGGCGGGAGCGCTGCGGCCCATCTGCTGCTTTTCCCAGCTACTCGCACATAAGTGTGGTAGCCAGGAAAAGCGGTGGACCGGTCCACACGCCCGCGGTCCCGGCCTCAGCCCAACCTGAGGCCGGGACCGTGGGAAGAACCGTGCTACAAGCTGTTCCTGTTAGCGCGGTGCCAGGGCGGCTCGAGTCCTGGCTGAGGCCGGGATCCCCTGTGCGTCATCTGGACACACAGGGAAGAGCATGGGCCTCGCACCACGCTAACCCGTGGTCTAGCAACGGCCTGTACTGTATTATTAAAGGTTTAAATTTTTGTAAACCATCCAGACAGCTTTGGCTATGACGTGGTATAGAAATGCAATTAATAATGATAATAACAATAATATGCACAGTTAGTAGGAAATGAGCTCCAGCATTTCTTAGAAGTAGGAAGATGAGGCAAACATTCTTTTATAAATAAACATCCTAAATCACTGGGAAGGCAGATTGTAGTTGCTAATATGTTGAATTATTTTTATTACTCCACTCCACCCTGAGATCTATTGAGATAGGGCAGGTCAGAAAGGTTTAATAAATACATCTGTAAAATATATCTATGCCACCTAATATATTGCCTATGTTGGATTCACAAGTTTCAATCATTTTTTAACTGGCACATGAAGCCAAATGCCATATTAACTATTCTAGTAGCAACAATTTCTTTCTTTTATTTTCTTTTTTCCTCTTTGGTAATGTACTGCACAGATTTTGTTTACATTTCCATGTGTTATATTTCTTCTTTAAGGGAAATTCAGGGCCGCTTTTTGTTTCTTATTCAAACATAAATAACTCTAGGACTCTAGTGACTGACAACATGAGCTGTGTTGTACTATGAATCAGGAAAATCTTACTGCAGATCTTTTAACAAAAAGAATAACCTTTAGATACAGCCAGCAAGTGAGTTTTATCATTTGCTGTGCATGGCAAAAACAAGAGAAGAAAAATGGCCAAAAATGGCCTCTCTCAAAACACTAGAACCCAAGGGGGTCATCCCATGAACCTGATTGGTGGGAGATCCAGGACAAATAAAAGGAAGGACTTCTTCACACAGTGCATAGTTAAATTATGGAACTCACTACCAGAAGATGTAGTAATGGCTTTAAATGTCATCACCAACACCCTGAATTCTGACCGGAAGTGTAGAGGCAGCCAGTGCAATTCCTTTAAGACCAGTGTTATGTGGTCTCTCTAAGATGTGCCTGCCAGCAGTCTAGCTGCTGCATTTTGCATTAGCTGCAACTTCCGAGTCATCTTCAAGGGCAGCCCCACATAAACTGCATTGCAGTAGTCTAATCGGGAAGTTACCAGTGCATGCACTACTGTGGCTAGGTTGTCCCTATCCAGGAAAGGCCATAGCTGGTGGATCAGCCGAAGCTAGCCCCAAGTACTCCATGCCAAGGAGTCCACCTAGGCCTCCACTGACAAGGATGGATCTAGAAGTACTCCCAAGCTACACACCTGCTTCTTCAGAGGGAGTGCAACTCCATCCAGAACAGATCGCTTACCCAATTCCAGACTCAGGAACCACCAATCTACAGAGCTTCCATCTTATAGGATTCTTCAGTTAATTGGCTCTCACAGGTGCCTGGAGCCCATTACAGCCTCCAGGCACTGGTCCAACAACTTCACCACCCCAGCTGGCTCCAATGACAAGGAGAAATAGAGCTGAGTATCATCAGCATACTGATGACACCCAACCCCCAACCCCCAAACCCCTAATGACCTCACCCAGCGGATTCATATAGATGTTGAACAGCATGGGGGATAGAATAGAGCCCTGTGGCACCCCACAGCTTAATAGCCGTGGGATAGAACAGGAATCCCCCAATACCACTCTCTGTAATCAACCCTGCAAGTAGGAGTGGAACCACTGTAACACAGTGCCTCCTACTCCCATCTCGCAGAGCTGATCCAGTAAGATACCATGAACTTATATACACACACATACCTGCTTCCTACCACATGCTCTTCATTAGAGACCTTTCTCCAGGTTCTACAGCTAGGTGAGCTTAAGAGGGTGATAACCAGACACAGGGCCTTCTCAGTCAAGGCAACTCACTTTTGGAAGGCTGTCCCTGGACAAGTTCATAAGGTGCCCACTCTGATGACTTTTTTGATGCCAAGCAAAAGTCCTTTGAAAAACGTGCCCAGATGTTTGAGTGTGTTGAATAGCTATTATAGTTTGGCCAGTGCTGTGTCCAGGGAGGGGAATGAGAGAGACTCTTCTATGGTGTCAATGTGGAAATAATGCTTATGAATAAAATTAACAGACACAAATATGTATGGGATGGAAGATGAGACACTCCAAAACCAAAGAGTATCTATATATTTAATATTCGAACCAACAGAAACCCCAGAACTGTGGGCAAAAATGGATATTCCAACAATGAATCTGATTCAGATGTGTAGATTGGGGTTGAATCATCATCATCACCAATGAAGGATGCTCAAAGACAATGTATAACAAGCCGAATCCAGATTTAGCCATGAGTAAAGTAGAGCCGTGGAAATAAATGGAACTTAAGTTAGTAAAATCTGTTTTATAGATTTGAACAAGTTTGTATCACCTTTATGTATTTTAAGTACATAAGGGGCCTTCCTAGACGAGGCCTTAGCGCGCATTCTGTCCCAGCTTCCCTGCTGTGCGTCCAGATGACGCACAGGGGAATCCGCAGACAGGCCGCGCGGAGGCCTGGTCTTACCCGCCATAAGCGAAGTCACTTATGGCGCGCCTTTTCCCCAGCTCCGGCCTGAGGCCGGAGCTGGGGAAAGTGTGGAGAGTTCCGCGGCTTTTCGCGGCTCCTCGCTTACTCGCGAGGAGCCGCGAAAAGCCACGGACCTGGCACGATGCGCTGTGCCCATCGTGCCAGGAGGTGGGTGATCCGGGGGGGGGGAAGATGGCAGAGGGCGACGAAGGAGACAGCGAGGTGATGGCAGAGGGCGACGAAGGAGATGGCGGGGGGGGCGGAGGGCGACGAAGGAGATGGTGGGGGGGGCGGAGGGCGACGAAGGAGACGGCGAGGGGGGCGGATGGGGGGGTTAAATTAAAAAAAAAACTTACCTTCTCCGGCGGCTTCGGGCCCCACATGGCCCCTTTAAAAAAAAAAAAACATGGCCGACGCTGCAGGGCTTCCGTCGTCCCTGCGGGTCGGCCGTCTAGGAGGCTGGGCGGCGCGCGTTAAACTTAGCACGCTGTAGCCCCACCTCCCTGCCGGCTTATCCCGGCAGGTCTAGCAAAGCCCAAGGTTTCTTTAAAAGGGATCTTTCGTTAGTAATGATCAACGCTGATTTAGTCTACTGTGATGTAGTCTACTCTGAGCATGGCTACATCAGAACAGTAGCTGATGTAGTCTACTCTGAGCATGACTACATCTGAACTTGACCAGTTATAATTTTATTGTATAATCGCATACTGTATATGGATATAGAAAACCAATTATACATACTTGGGGGGAAATCATACTTATTTGGAATTTGATTTCAAGACAGCTTGGAATGTATTTATTTATTTTTAGAGCTAGTTTATTTGTTCTTTTCGGATGCAGCTTTGGTTTTTATGAATGCTTGTTGCTGCTCCTGTATTTTATTTTTACTGCATAGTTGTATTCTTTTAATTATACACTGCTTGGAAACTGATCTTTTCCTAATAAAAGATAAGTGTCAAAAAAGAAACTTTGGGTGCAAAGCATGTGATCAATCACTGAGCAGAATCAAACAAAATTCCCAATGGAATAAAGAGACTAAGTTTCAGAATGTTGAAAAAAATATGAAGTTTTATTCTGAGGAGTAGCCATATGTGTTTCAGCCCTGACTAATAGATATGGGCTTTCCTGAGGCATTAATATTTCAAAAAGTGCCAAAATGTGCTTCAGTGTGTATTTTTAATGAATTGTTGCAAACCAGCCAGAGAGCTTCAGCTACTTGGTGATAGAAGTGAAATAAATGACATTTCTTTAAAAAGTGAATTTCAGAGTATCTTGATATTACGGTTCCACCTCTAACCTGGGCCCTCTGAGCAACTCCTTAAGGATCTCTGCCTCCTTAAGAGTCTCACCTTCCTTCTTTTGCATTCACCTTCCCAGTAATGTGGGGTTTAGGCTGCAGATGTGGGGTGATTGGCACACTAGATACTTGAGTTTTAACACAACAGCTTACTAACAAATGACAAGTAAAGGTATTTAGGTTGATACGACTGCATTAAAAGAAAATAAAACTTGCAAAAATACAAGTCCTTTACCCTAGCTGCATATAGGCTTTTCCAGCTGCTGCTTCCTCCTAATTTCACCCTTCCCTGTTCTCTCCCAGTCTTTTATACCCTCTTTTCCCAAACCCGAAAGTTTCAGTCTTAAAGAAATGAAACTTAACTTGAGAAATGAAACTTGACTAGGAAAATGACTCTTAGCCAGAGAAATTAAATTCAGGAATACTCCCTCCAAACAAGAAGACCCAAGGCCTCTAAGCCTGACTTAGCCATGGATAGTCCAGGCCTATATCCCAGGATCGTCCCAGGATCATCGCTCTACATCCAAAGGACACACAGGGGATACCAGGAGCAGGCAGGGACGACCCCCTCCATTTACCTGGGATAATCCTTAGGTCTAGCTAAGGTCTTTATCACCTTGCCTCTGTAGGCATCAAACCTTCACACTTCATGAGCCAAAAATCATGGGTTTTCCCATTCGTACATGTAACCTAGCTATCATTCAGAGATTCTGATGAGAATCTATTAAAGTGTCTACATGATACTAAAGTTATTCGATAGTGATGTGGGGAAAGGGGTGAATAAGAGGAGTGAAAGCAGGCAGACCAAGGATGAAAGAACATGGGAGAAACTTCATACACCACAATGTATCTGTGCTGTATGCAAACCAAAACTCAGTTATCTTTCAAAATGTGCACTTTTACAGATTTTACAATGGAGTTCTCCAAACAAAAATATGTACATTAAGGAAAATACAGTTCAAAAATGCATTGCATTGGGGGAAATAATTGCAAATACATTTGCAATTTGGCAAAAATATAGACAAAAATTCATGTATTAGGAGAAGTGCACAACAAATGCAAACCATTTTTATGTGAACTTTAAAAGAAATTCTGCATGCTCAAGGTGAACTGAATTTAAGACTGAATAAATTCTCAAAGTTTGAGATGAAACAAAGTTAAAAACGGAAAAATCTAAAACGTTGAGAAACCAGAAGTGATGGATTTATCTATACCTAATATCAAGCGACAAAATCATTGGCTACTGATTTATAATGAATACAGAATTGCTTACCCTCTATCCTGGACTGAGTAGATCTTCCCAAAGCACCTAATCAGAAAGGGATGCAATGTATGAGCTAGCAGCATTCAGTGAAACGCTGAGGATTTATTAGCACTGGTGACATTGAGAGACCATTGGATTGCACCAGCAACCTCTCAGTTAACAAACCTCACAGTATCCAAATGCATTTATTTTTTGCATTTCGAAACTGCAAGCATTCATCTGAGCAGATGACTCTTCCACAGCCCTGCTTAGGCAGATCCTGCTTTCTGCTGGCAGATGGTACTCCATATGGGCAGAACTGAAAAGGACACACTGGTACTGCATCACCAGTGGCAATCGAGTCTCCTCCTCATCCCTATGTTCTTTCTGAAGATTGCACATGGCATTGGGAATTGCAACCCTCCCAAGTTCTCTTAATGTTTATTTCTGAACATTATGTAGACATCAAAATACAGCACCGGCTGCCCAAGCTCACTCGGTTGGACAGGTGTCGGGGAGGCTTCCGTTGTATTTCTCCTACGTTCATTAACACATGTTGCTGTTGTAGAAGCTTGGGAGGAGACCTCCTCTAATCACTTGTGCTGACAGAGGTATGTGGTCAGCATTTCCAAGGGGGAGATCTCAACAAGAAAGGGAAGGCGGCATCTCAAACAGTGCCAACTCATAACTAAGAATAACATGAGAGCCTTACTAGATCAGATCAAAGGTCCATCCAGTCCAACCTCCGATCTCCCACATTGACTAAACAGAGACATTCACAAGCAGGACAATCAGAGGAGGTATATGGGGCGGTATATAAATGTATTACATTTATATACCGCCCCATAGCCGAAGCGCTCTGGGTGGTTTACAAAAGTTCAAAACAATGTACATTAAAAACAGATATACAAAAATTTTAAACCATCAAAAGCATAAAAACAATATCTATTTGAAAACAATATCAATTTAACCAGGGTGATCAGGGGTCTGGAAACAAAGCCCTATGAAGAGAGACTGAAACAATTGGGCATGTTTAGCCTGGAGAAGAGAAAATTGAGGGGAGACATGATAGTACTCTTCAAATACTTAAAAGGTTGTCACACAGAGGAGGGCCAGGATCTCTTCTCGATCCTCCCAGAGTGCAGGACACTGAATAACAGGCTCAAGTTACAGGAAGCCAGATTCCAGCTGGACATCAGGAAAAACTTTCTGACTGTTAGAGCAGTACGACAATGGAACCAGTTACCAAGAGAGGTTGTGGGCTCTCCCACACTAGAGGCCTTCAAGAGGCAGCTGGACAACCATCTGTCAGGGATGTTTTAGGGTGGATTCCTGCACTGAGCAGGGGGTTGGACTTGATGGCATTGTAGCCATCCAACTCTGCTATTCTATGATTCTATGACTTCAATTGTAACTTTCTGGGTATTGGAATTTATTGACTTAATACCTAATATCATGGATACTAATATTTATTTATTTATTTATTTATTTAGAGTATTTTTTATCCCGCACATCAGCCAAAAAGGCTCCTGGAGCAGCTGACAATAAATCAGTAATAGGCCACTCTTTCTCAATGTATTTGTTGAAACTAGTTATGGGTGAATTTACCCTGAGTGAAATCCTTATTTACTCAGAAAATAACAAATTCATCTATGTGAACTTATGTTGTATTAAAGTTTGCCTTTATTACAACATCTTATCACATGTATATAGTTTTTTGCACATGTGCAGTATCAAGGTGCATCTCCTGCGCTGTAGTTTCAAACTGCATAGGGCAGCATGACGCCATGCATCACTATATCATGTGCCCCCTTTGATTGGTTGTTTTCCTGTGGCCTGCCTCTATGATGATGGCGCATGACATTGATTCATCATCACCAATCGCCAGTGAAGATGGACTCACAGTGTCCTCCTCCTTCTCCTCCTCTGCAGTGGTCGTGATGGCAACAGAAGCAGCTAATGAGAATGCTTCAAGTAAGTTTGGGGGGGTCTAGGAGGTGGAATGACTGAGAAGTTAAGGAGAATCTGTGTACTTATTTACTGCACATGCTCCAAACTTCACAGCCCAACAACTTCTGGAGAGTTGTGAGCTTTGGAGGGAATAATTTCCCACATTTTCCCTCCTAAGGGGAGGGGGAGAATTATCCATCCCTATTCTAGATGGCCTTGTTCCACTGAGTCAATTCTTAAGGAGCTGGGCTGGTAAAAGAAAAAAACAGGTCACCATCTCAATGATCTGGGACCTTAGCTAGACCTACCTGATAGTCCGCGACGGAGGAGGGAAGATCTCGCTTTGTGCTTAACGCAAGATCCCTCCTCCGTTTACACGTGAAGCACAATGACCTCAGGAAGAGAGGCGTCGCGATGGCATTTTTTTTATTTTCAAAGAACACGGAGCACACGAATGCTCGTGTGCTAAAGGTAGGGTTTTTTTTAATTTAACTTAATTTCCCTGCTCCCCACCCCACCCTACCCCCGATGGGCACAGCACTCCTGAGGAGCGCTGCGCCCCATGCGTGGCTCCCGGCTCCACAGCAACAGGCCACATGTTCCACGGTCTCGGGCTCAGCCTGAGACCGTGGAAAAAGCAGGCCCAAAGGGGAGGGCTCTATCCCAGGGCAAGTGAGGGATGATCCCTCCCTGATCCCGGGATCTCATGTGGATGCACAAGGATGATCCCGGGGTTCGTCCAGTGATAAAGCAAGGTCTAGCTAAGGCCTAAGAGCCAATCCATGAGTACATATTGCTTGCAACCACCATGCATGCAAAATTATTCTTTCCAAAGTCAATGAGCTGACACCGACCCCAAAAATAGCCAACTGGGAGTCTCTAAAAGATTTTTTTTTAAGTCTGCATAATACACAACCACAAACTCCTGACAAATAGGAGAAAGAAGTTTCTTCTTCTTCTCCTTGATAGAGCAAAGAAAAAAGACACACTCCTTTCTTTCTATTTTGCAGGAGAAGTGGGGGTGGGAGAGAGAACACTGCCTACTCTATTTATTTTTTTCCTAACCATTAAAATAGTGCTTTTTAATGTCTCTTTATGACAACTCTATCAGCAGACACAACATAATTATTGCAAATTGCTTTCTCTTTTAATTGTTACTGCAAGGCAAGGAAACAATTGTAATGTTGATTATTCGAGAGTGGATTGTTAATGGATCTGATCATGTGATAATTTGTTGATAGCAATCAATATAGTTGTATGCCTTGGCTGAAGGAGGTTTTCTTGAGAAACAGGTGAGATTCAGCTGCATCAGTTTAACATACCTTAGAGTTTTCTATTAGCTTCATTTTATCAACTGCAGAGGGGAGTTTTTTAAGCAAAAGGACAATACATATAATCCCTAAATGGTAATGCACATTTCTTCATTGACTTCATAATGTGGTAAGCCAAGCTTGCTACATTGGACAGCCCTTATGGTTATTCTGCTAGGAGGGGCCCCGGACATATGCCCAAAAGTTCTGCCTTGCTGGTGCCCTCAAAGACCTTCAAAGAAGCTACCAGATCAAGCAAGCAGGATACAGAAGAGGAAAGCCTTTCATTAGCAAACACAAAACATGCACAAAACTGCCTTGTGAACATAGGAAGTTCAACCTATTTGTTCTTCTAACTCAGTATTGCGTATTCTGGCAGGGGGTCTCCAAGGTCTCAGGCAGAGATCTCCCTGGCCTTCTCAGATGCCTACTACCCGATCCTTTTAACTGGAGATTGAACCTAGGTCTTCTTGTATGCTAACAGCTCTTCTGCCACTGAAGTATGGCCCCTTCCAACAGAATACTGCTGGATCCAGGTTTTTGAAGGCCCTTGGGCGGGAGACACCCTCAATGGGTCCTTTCCCTCAGTGACTTTACCTTCTCACCACCATTATTACAAGCTATTGCTCCTCAGCCTCTTTCTCTTCATTGCCACTCATTGCTTGCAGACTGCCAGCAAGCAAGTAAGTAGTGGCATCTATAATATAGGGTGACCATATGAAAAGGAGGACAGGGCTCCTGTACCTTTAACAGTTGCATATAAAAGGGAATTTCAGCAGGAGTTATTTGTATATATGGAGAACCTGGTGAAATTCTCTCTTCATCACAACAGTTAAAGTTGCAGGAGCTATATTAGAGTGGCCAGATTTATAAGAGGGCAGGGCACCTGCAGCTTTAACTGCTGTGAAGAGGGGATTTCACCAGGTTCTCCATATGACACCTGCTGAATTTTTTTTTCAACACAACTGGAGCCCTGTCCTCCTTTTCAGATGGTCACCCTAATCTATAACTCTTCCTTCATGCCACCACTGATGACTAGACCAGAGTGGTCAAGCAGACTTACCCTTTTCTTCAGCTGGATTCACAGATGTAGTGCCATTTCGAACAGGAATAGCTGAAGTGAAAGAAGATATGAAAAAGAGTTACTTAGCTGAATGGGGGGATATAAGGTGGGTGATGAATCCAATTACAGGTAATGAGGCTACTGAAGGAAGAAGCAATGCCTCCCTCTAGTTCAACTGAATATCAGTGCAGTCCAATGAAATTCACCCCGTAGGCTTCAGGGGATTAGCAGAGGTGGTAAAAAGCAGCATTTGCAATTACATCTGAGAGTTTGTAGAGGAGAGATGTGTAGCGAAAGAGTAAATATCCTATTTTCCAGAAGGTTAAAAGAGGGGGTCTAGAGAATTACACTACAACCAAAGTTTCCCTTCAGCACCTGATCAAATGAAAAGATGCGTAGGCACCCTGCGATTGGGGGTGGGAGAAAAAGAAGAGGATGCATTTAAGGAAATGGAAGAGCAGTTCTCATTGAAAACCTTCCCACTGAGAAGAGATGCGCCAGGGAGTATTTAAGCCAGAGGAGTCAAACTAAGTCTCCCCGAATTGAAAGATCCATGTCTAGAGAAAATTGCAACCTGAGAAGCATCCTAGGGCATGATGGATAGATACACAGATAAATTAAAGGCAGATACATTTTTTGAAAATGCACTTTTTCTGGAGGTAGAAACATAATTGGCTTTCCCTAAATGTTGAGTCAGCTTAAGTTAATTTGGTTTATTTTTTTTCTAGCTAAAACTCAACAAATCTTTCAAATCACCCAGTACAGAAGCACATAGGCTTTAGCTAGACGTAAGGATTATCCCAGGCAAATGGAGGGGTCATCCCTGCCTGCTCCTGGGATCCCCTTTGTGTTATTTACATGCACAGGGATGATCCTGGGACAATCCTGGGATATAGGCCTGGTCTAACCATGGCCATAGCGGAGTTTTACTAAGCTTAGGCTGGCCAAAGCTAGGTATAGGGATGTCAGGGGGGGAAATCTGCAATGAAACCAAATGAGTTCAGGATTTCATGAATCCAACCTACAGATTCTGCAGTAGACCAGCTGTCTCCCTGTCAGACGGAGTCTGCGGACTTGTGGATCATTTTCCTAACCTTCAGGAATTTTGCACAAATTTTGTCATAAAAAAATATGTAAGAATTAAAAATGGCCAAAAACTTGCCTTTCCTCCATAGGCTAAAGCATGAAAATTTGCACTGGGGGGGGGGGGGGTGAATGTGTGCATTTGGCAGGAATTTCCAGTTTTGCACATGCACAAATTCATAAACCCATTGTGGGCGGACCATGGAACGAAAGCACCTAACAATCTGTGAAACTCAGACCAAATGGATTTTACACAATTTGTACATCCCTATCTGGGTCCCCTTCACAAATATGGGGAAACTACATAGAGAAAATCAGCAACGCTTCTGTCCAGCGTAACATCCTATGATGCATTGTTGCAGAGCCAGAATATCTTCCTAATTATCTGTTCTATTTCAGTTGGATTTTAAAGGCCAGGATTAGGATAGTAAAGGGGGGGGGCACGTTACAAGAAGAAGGGGTATTTTTTTTTCAAATGTGTACATTTTCCTCCCATTGCCTAAAGTGTGAATAGGTGCATCTTTTAGAAAATGCACATTTCAAAGTGTCCACTTCTTTAAAATGCCCCCTTTTTAATTGCTCTTGCAAATTCAGGAATTTGCAAACAACTCACCCCCAGTACTTCTGCTCACAATCATGTTCAGGATATGTCTGCATGATTTGCAATTAGAAATGTCATCACAAAATCAGTCCTTTAAACAGGATGAGTGAGACAACAGCTCCACCAACTAACAAAGAAATCCCTTTGAAATGCCTTTTGAGGCTGTTCAACTCCTTTGCAAAGGAGTTCAGCCAGTTTGCAAAGTGCTGATGAACTTGCAAAAGGCCTCTGCTGTCATGCAAGGTACCTACTCCAAAAAGACCTGTGCTGTCATGCAAAGCAAAAAAGGCGTACCCACTGCATTGCTCATTTCTTCCACGCCACAAAGAGATTCATTATAACCGATCCAGTCATTGTCAGAATAAAGAGATGATCTTGTTTGCTGGATCTCAAGGGGGTTCACCCTGAGAATCAATGCCATCCAATAATTCTCTTCAGCGTTTGAAGGATGGCCAGTTGGTGGAGAAAGAGAGAGAGAGAGAGAGAGATCATTCCTAAAAAGTGCAATACAATGAGGGAGTGACAAGTCTTTTACCACATAGGGATTAAAAAAATTCAGAACTTGATAAATGGAAGAAATGGACTGAAATCAATAAACTCAGAAGTAGTAGGACCTAGGAAGATGGATACACTGATAAATTAAAGGGAGAATGTTTTAAAGATGTTTTAATGTTTTAAAGATGTTTTAATCATGTATGGTATGTTTTTAATCAATTTTTAATGTGAATTTTATATCATGTTTTTATGCTGTTTGTTTTATTTATACATTGAATGGACTTAGTTTTTGTGAACCGCCCAGGGAGCTTCGGCTGTTGGGCGGTATAAAAATGCAAATAATAATAATAATAATAATAATAGAAGTGAAGGAGTGTATATGGTGCATTTGGTGACAACCCAAACCTGAATGTTTCACAGGAGAAAATTGTGAAATTTATTTATTTATTTATTTATTTATTTAGAATATTTATATATAATTATGTATATGGCCCCCTAGCCATGTCTAGATTTTATGATCGCGAGATCCTCCCCTTCAGTCCATATGTGGACACGTGACATCTCGGGAGGAAGAGGATGTTGCGCCCGCCATTTTGGATTATTATTATTATTATTATTATTATTATTATTATTATTATTGAAGATGGGCGCATGAGCGCTCCATCAAAAAGGTTAGTTTTTTAAAAAAATAAAAAGACCCCGCTCCCCCCTCCCACCTCAATGGGCATGGAGTTCCATGCCCCATGCCCAGTTCCTGGCTCCTCGTGTTTACTCGCGAGAAGCCAGGACTAAACCAGGATGGCTGCCCACACGTCCCACAGTCTCGGGACAATCTCGAGACCGCAGGAAAAGTCAGGATTAAACCGTCCCGGTTATCCTGGGGAAAGGGAGGGATCATCCCTTCCTGCCCCTGGGATCCCCGGTGCATCATGTGGATGCACAAGGATGATTCCTGGGTTAACCCCTCATGTAGACATCTCCCCCCACTCACTTCCCTTCCCTACCTTCTGCATAATAGGCTTAACAGTTTACTTTAAATTTAAAAAGAAGAACAGGAATGTTGTCATGGGATGTTTCATTTCACAAGGCATCTGGTTCTGGTATAGCCGCAACTCACCACTCTGCCGCAAAGATCATCTTCTTAGCTCGCCGCTCCGACCATGTTACTCCGCTTCTGAAATCTCTTCATTGGCTTCCAATTCACTTCAGAATCCAATATAAACTTCTCCTGTTAACCTTCAAAGCTTTTCACGGTCTAGCTCCTCCCTATCTCTCCTCTCTCATCTCACACTATTGCCCCGCTCGTGCTCTTCGCTCCTCTGATGCCATGTTTCTCGCCTGCCCAAGGGCCTCTACTTCCCTTGCTCGGCTTCGTCCATTTTCGTCTGCTGCCCCTTACGCTTGGAACGCTCTTCCAGAACATTTGAGAACTACAAGTTCAACCGCAGCTTTTAAAGCTCAGCTAAAAACTTTTCTTTTTCCTAAAGCTTTTAAAACTTGATGTTGTGCAGACTTCTACTGTTACTTTCTACTGTTAGTTTTTCCTACCCTGTGCCTGCTTACCCTTCCCTGTACCTGTTTGCATTCTCTTCCCCTCCTTATTGTTTTACTATGATTTTATTAGATTGTAAGCCTATGCGGCAGGGTCTTGCTATTTACTGTTTTACTCTGTACAGCACCATGTACATTGATGGTGCTATATAAATAAATAATAATAATAATAATAACTGCAAATGCATAGGGTGACCATATGAAAAGGAGGACAGGGCTCCTGTGTCTTTAACAGTTGTATGGAAAAGGGAATTTCAGCAGGTGTCATTCGTATATATGGGGAACCTGGTGAAATGCCCTCTTCATCACAACAGTTAAACCTGCAGGAGCTATACTGCAGCTATACTGTGACCAGATTTAAAAGAGGGCAGGGCACCTGCAACTTTAACTGTTGTGATGAAGAGGAAATTTCATCAGGTTCTCCATATATACAAACGTCACCTGCTGAAATTCCCTTTTTAATACTACTGTTAAAGATACAGGAACCCTGTCACCCTACAAACGCATACAGCAATATTTACTTTCTGGATGGATGCTTGGGGGTGTAGAGAGAGAAAAAGGAAGAAGGGAACTAATATTTTGGGAAAGCAGAGTCAAGAAGGGGGAAGCTAATATGATTCTGAGCCAGCAGTAATCCTTCAGGAACAGGGCCAAGGGAATGTGTCAGTAATGCGATGCCATTGTCAATGGCATGATAATTGTTTCTCTCCACACTGTAGGAGTTGGGCCTCCATTTGAGGCACCGTGTTTGGATCGAGCATCTTATCTTAATGAAGATAGACAAGCTGGAGAGAGTTCAAAGAACAAGCAAAACACGACCAGCAGACACACACAAAACCAAAAACAAACCTTTGCAATAAGGTGAACGAGGAACTAATGGGTAGATTTTCCTTCTCTTGCTGCAGCCTAAGATAGGAAGGACTCCTTCCAAAACCCACGATGTTCACAGCACTATAAATTAGAAGATATTCAGACTAAACCTATCCAAGATAAAAAACACACTGAGCTTTGGCAACATCTGGCAGAGGGATTCAGATATGCAGACTATGATGCTAGGACAATACAAGGGATTCATTAATGTTCACAGAGGGATGGTGATGGGACAGGCTTTAAGTTCAGAAGGGGAGAA
Source organism: Elgaria multicarinata webbii (assembly GCF_023053635.1). Taxonomy (NCBI): domain Eukaryota; kingdom Metazoa; phylum Chordata; class Lepidosauria; order Squamata; family Anguidae; genus Elgaria; species Elgaria multicarinata. The sequence continues at coordinate 15,975,617 of NC_086185.1, read as the reverse complement.
TTTGGGGTGTAGACAGGGAAGGAATGAGATGTACAGCTGTACTAAGGGTGGCAGCTGAGCCTTGAGGTGGCCACTTACATAGGGTGACCATATGAAAAGGAGGACAGGGCTCCTGTATCTTTAACAGTTGCATAGAAAAGGGAATTTCAGCAGGTGTCATTTGTATGCATGTAGAACCTGGTGAAATTCCCTCTTCATCACAACAGTTAAAGCTGCAGGAGCTATACCAGAGTGACCAGATTTAAAAGAGGGCAGGGCACCTGCAGCTTTAACTGTGGTGATGAAGAGGAAATTTCACCAGGTTCTCCATATATACAAATGACACCGGCTGAAATTCCCTTTTCAATACAACTGTTAAAGATACAGGAGCCCTGTCCTCCTTTTCATATCGTCACCCTATGTAAGCGGCCACCTCAAGGCTCAGCTGCCATGTGTAAACGGCAACCCTAAGGGTGAACCATTCCAAAGGTATGTGGTGGGGATGTTTAACTGAAAAGGTTGGGTATACATTTTACAAATTAACAAGGATGCCAGCCTTATGCGAGACCATTTCCATGGGCTCAACAGGGGAGAGGGCATAGCTCAGTGGTAGAACACCTGCTTTGTTTGCAGACGGTCCCATGTTCAATCCGGGCCATCTCCAGGTAGAGCTAGAAAAACTGCTGCCTAAAACTTTGAGAGAGCTAAATAGACCAGTGGTTTGACTCAGTAAAGCAGTTCCCAATACAACTAGTAGTATCGCTTTTCCAGCAGGGGTTCCGAGGTCAGGTTGAATGTTTCATTATAATGTTTCATTATACCTGAAAGCGCTTAACAATTAAACAAACTGCTTCCCAACCAAAATGCCCTATGATGAGCAATGCAGAATAGGCCCAGATGACCCACTGCAGGGTTCCTTAAGATCTGAACAATTCTGCCAAGACTTGCTAAGTGAATGCAGGGAGGCTACAGGAAAACATTGGCTGGCAGACAGCCAAGCTGTAGCTCAGTGCATAGGAGCTAGGGACCAGGGTCAGGGTTTCATGGGCTCCTGCCAGAAGCCCAAGCGGAACCATCTGCCAAGTTAATATTCCTAGCTGTTTTAAATGTCTCATTGCAAAAGGATCAGAGGCAAGGGGAGGAGAATAGTAAGGCCTTCGTTCAAAATTTGATTGGAATCATTCTTTATTGCAGATTTGTGATCAAATTGCATTGCCACCCCGCAAAACTGATGCCTGGTCTAAGAGGCAGAGAGCAGCGACATGCACCATTGAGCCCAATGCAGCTGTTGTCACTTAATAAAGACCTCGATTTAGAACCCGAGGAAACAAAGGCTGGGGTGACCATATGGAAAGGAGGACAGGGCTCCTGAATCTTTAACGGTTGTATAGAAAAGGGAATTTCAGCAGGTGGCATTTGTATGCATGTACGCCAGCTGAAGACCTTTTTATTCACTCAGTATTTTAACACTTAATTTTAACTTAAATTTAAATTATACTGTTTTAACTCTGTATTTTAACCTTATATCAATTTTGCTGCATGGTTTTATCCTGGTTGTGCTTTTTATATTGTATTTTGTATTTGTATTTTTAACTTGTTGGTTGTTTTATGATGATTTTAATTTTTGTGAACCGCCCAGAGAGCTTCGGCTATTGGGCGGTATAAAAATGTAATAAATAAATAAATAAATAAATAAATGCATGCAGCACCTGGTGAAATTCCCTCTACATCACAACTGTTAAAGCTGTAGGAGCCCTGCCTTTTGTGACCAGATACAAAAGAGGGCAGGCCTCCTTCAGCTTTAACTGTTGTGATGAAGAGGGAATTTCACCAGGTGCTGCATGCATACAAAGGACACCTGCTGAAATTCCCCTTTCTACACAGCTGTTAAAGATACAGGAGACCTGTCCTCCTTTTCAGATGGTCACCCTAACAAAGGCAGAAATTGATTGGACCACATAGCAAGGTGGCAGGGTTAGGCTTGGGGAAACCACAGGCAAAAGATGACTGGATTAGAGAGGTAGGAGAATTTCATTTCAGTCTGCAAATCACTAAAAAATGCCCCGTTCGCCAATCAATCAAAAAGCCCCCATTCTCAGTCTCAAACACGAATGGGAGCACACGTCGTCCAAAAATGTTTGCAAATCCCAGAACTTGCATTCACATTTGCAAAATGCAGAACTTTCTCAAATGTTCACATCTTGAGAAAGTTACACAACTTTGCAAATTTTCCCAATTGAATAAATTGGGGTGGGGGGGAAGGTTGCCAGCGAGAAGAGCAGCAAGTGAAACCGAACTTTGAAGCAAAGTTTGGAGAATTTCAATGAGCTTGACCATCCCTAGTTCTCCCATCTCTAGACTGCACCCTCCAACATTTCGCAGTGTATAATTGATTTTCACTTTCACTGGGGAAAGTGCAGACGAACAGATGAGATTTCTTCAGCTCAGACCATTGGTCTATCTAACCCAGCATTGATTGGACAGAGGAAGGAGGGAGTAGCACCAAATTCAAGAATATGTATAGGGAGGCATTTTTCTCCCTCTCTCAGAATACTGGAACCCCATGGGTCCATCCCATGAAGCTGCCTGGTGGAAGACTAAGGACAAATAAAAGGAAGGACTTATTCACACAGTGCATAGTTAAACCATGGAATTCACTACCACAAGATGTAGTGATGCCCACCAATTTGGATGGCTTTAAAAGGGGGGTTGGATCGATTCCTGGAGGAGAAGGCTCTCAATGGCTACAAGCCCTGATGGTTATGTGCTACCTCCAGTATCTGAGGAAGTAAGCCTGTGGGCACCAGTTGCTGAGGAACATGGGTAGGAGGGTGCTGTGGCATCATGTCCTCCTTTGTTGGTCCCTGGTGGACAGCTCGTTGTCCACTGTGTGAACACAATGCTTGACTAGATGGACCCTCGGTTTGATCCAGCAGGGCTCTTCTTATGTTCTTAAGAAAGCAAAAGGGAGGGAGAGAAGGAGAGAATAGTAGTGACAATAATAGGAAATTTAATTAAATAGCTAAAATGTTTCCCATCTTCCACTGAAGCTCCAACACGCTGGGAAATCACAGCAGCTAACGGCCATGCCTTTAAGAGATGCATGATTTGGGCAATGTGGGGTATGGTATGGTACCCTGTACTGTGGCTAGTTCCAGATAGAACATGACCTTGCAGCTGGAACAGACGATTGTAGTGTATACAGCTGAGACTATCATGCAACTACAATTCCATGTTACAAGTACCCAACTGGCAACCAATACCATTCAACCAAATTGAACATCTAAGAACATATCACATGGATGTGGTCTGAATGACAACAGCATCCTTTTTCCCCCCATTCAAACCAAATGTAGCAACAGATTAGCATCCATTATACTGCTTTCCAGGGCAATAAATGCTTTCCAACCTCCCAGAATGAAAAAGCATATAGTTCTCCAGTGTGTTTTGTTTTTAGAGGTCCAGTGGTTATAAAACATTTAATGTATGGGCACTGGAAAATATAAAACACATGGGATCTGTTACAGGTAAAATTTTGATTAATAGGTTTATAAAGTGCACTCTCTTAAAAGTCAGCTTGCAGCACACACGGCCCTTTTAAAAAGAGGTCATTTTACTGGGAGATGCTGGTGCTGGGGCCATTCATGAAGGCATGCGCTCTGCCACAGAGCCATAAGCTAAGCACAACACTTGTGGAGGGACAGCAAAACTGAGCCTCTACCATTGGCACCTGACAAGGATTCCATTGAGTGCCTTATTTACACACACACCCCATCATGATCTGCATTTTGCTAGTTAATCAATATTACCAATAATATGCCTACGTATTGGTTTTAAACTGAAAAAAGAGCAGTTGTAACAACTGGGGTCTGCAACAAAATCTTACAGTATGGCACACTGCAGGATACTCTATTCTAGGGCTGTGCATGGATCACCCCCACCCCCCACCCCCACTGAACCACTTTGTGGCCCGATCTGGAACTTTCGGATCAGGCCCAAACCGCTTCAAGTCGATCCGACCCTCCCCTGCTCCACTCTGCGGAGAGAGATCCGGACGGGCAGAGCGAGATTTTGTCCCCCCCTTCCCTACTTTCTTGCCTGTGCAGCAGATGGCAGAGGAAGGTAAGCAGGGAAGGGGGGACAAAATGGGGGCCTAATAAGCCCCCCTCCCCCCTGCCCCCTTACCTGGCTGTGTCGCTGTTGCCGCACGGACTGCAGCAGCAGAGCCAGGTTAACCCCCCCCACACTTATTTGCCTTCATTGTGGTCCAGCGCCAGCTTCAACTGAGGCCCAGGCCGCAGTTGAACCTGGCGCCCAACTGCAACGGACACAAGTAAGCCTCCTCGCCGCTGCCTCTTTACCTGGCTCTGCCGCCGACACTGCACGGACTGCGGCGGTGGCACCAGATCAGCCCCCCCCCTTTACCTGCGTTCAGAGCTCCGGATGGAGGTGAACTGCTTCGCCTTGATCCGCAGCTCCCCCAACCTGATTCAGATCTGCCTTTGGCGGAGGCAGATCAGGTCGCTCTGCTCCGAATTCACGATCCGAATCGGAACGAAGCACAGCCCTACTCTATTCCATCTATTCCATTTCACCCTCCCACACAGTTTTCTGGTGTTACTTTCTAAAGCGTCGTAGGGCTGATCTACACCAAGCAGATATTCCACTATGAAAGTGGTATGAAAGCAGTATATAAAAGGCAGGAGCCACACTACTGCTTTGTAGTGGTATTGAAGTGCACTGACAACCGTTGGGACCCATGACACATACAATGTACTGCTTTCATACCACTTTCATAGTGTTATATCCTGCTTGGTATGGATGTGTCGTGGGCCCCAACAGTTGTCAGTGCACTTCATTACTCTACAAAAGTAATTGTGTGGCTCCTGCCTTTTATATACCACTTTCACAGTGGAATATCCTGCTTGGTATAGATGAGCCCACAGGCTACTCTTGAGATTTACTCCTAAACATTTTTGAGGGGGGTATTTCTGTCAACCTTGGATTTCCACCCAGCCTGCCAACACCTCCTTCCTTTGCTTCAATAGCAACATTGTGAGTACAAAAGGGCCACCCCTTGGAGAACTCAGTTTTTCCGTCAGTATGTATGATTTATTACTTATACATAATGCACATTGTTGTTCTTATTCATGTGTTCCAGGGTTGAGGACTGATAGAGTCGGTCTCTCATTAAGCCCTTCTTCACTCTCAGTCTCTGAACTGCCCCTTTCCCCCCCTCCGATGTTCTGCAAGAACTAAACAATTCCAGTAAACATCTACAGAGGCTCGAGGCCACTGAATACGGTGGTAGAATGGACTGTGCCACTCCAGGCTGCAGGTGGGAGAGTTGTATTTCTTTCCTTGTTAAAAAAAAAATCCTCTGTATTTATTTTAAAATAGAAAGAAAGAACAAAAGAAACTCCTTGCAAAGAGAAAATTAGTATAAGACAGGGGTAGGCGAAGTGGCACCTGCAGGCACTAATACACACACACACAACAACAAACATCTTTCTTGGTGCCCACCAAGGTGGTCTATCCCTCCCACTTCTTCTGCTATTGTTTATTTTAAATACACACACACACACACACACACACACACACACACACCAGAATTTGGAATCAGAAGCCTATTTCGTAGTCAGCCCAGCCAGCGATGGCTGGTGGCTTCAATTATTATTATTATTATTATTATTATTATTATTATTATTATTATTATTATTATTTATTACATTTATTTTTTTATTTTTTTATTTATTTAAGGATTTTTATGCCGCCATTCAGCCCAAAAAGGCTCTCACGGCGGCTTACAAAAGTATTTCTTGACAGTCCCTGCCCACAGGCTTACAATCTAAAAGACATGACACAAAATGAAAGGGGATTGGGAGGGAGGAGGAGGAGGGGGGAAAGGAAAGCAAATTCAGGCACTACAATCTTAGTTGCAAAGTTCAGCAGTTACAGTTGACAGCAGGAGGGAGGGGGCTCTCAGCTAGAGCTGGTCCCAGGCACGGTGGAGAGGTGCCTGGCTGCTGCTTCTTCCCTCACTGGTGGCCTCTCCAGAGATAGTTGGTAGCAGGAGGGAGGGGTCTCTCAGCTGGAGCTGGACCCAGGCACGGTGGAGAGGTATAGCCGAAGCTCTATGGGCGGTTTACAAATTATGTGCTTGTGAAGGCAATCGGTAGGTACATAGACCTATGAACTAAAAAATCATAGAAAATCTTGATCATAGTTTAGGTCTGACCTCTGAGATGCTATCCATTCACAGCTGGCTCTGCCTGCAGGGATTAAAAGCGATGTTCAGAGCTGCTGTTCTTAGTAGTCCAGACAAGTCAGATGCTTCAGGATGTGATGGTTCCTGCCAGTCCACAAGCTATGGGTGTGTGGGCTGTGCAGTTCTTTGCATGGATAGTTTCCCCAAACTGAGTACGGCGGTATGCGGCATAAGTTTTCCCCAGTGGGGCATTAAATCTGCTCTAGGTTTCAGTCAGAACCCTAAAGGAAAGGCAGCATGGTGTAGTGGTTAGAGTGTTGGACTGGGAGTTGGGAGACCCAGGTTCTAGTCCCCACTCAGCCATGGAAGCTCACTGGGTGACCTCGGGCCAATCGCAGACCAACCTACCTCACAGAGTGGTTGTTGTGAGGATAAAATGGAGTGGAGGATGATTAGGTAAGCGGCCTTGGAGGTTCCTCAGAGAAAAAAAGGTAGGAAATAAATGTTAATAAAACCAATATTATTATTATTATTATTATTAATAATAATAATAATAATAATAATAATAATAATAATACAGCTATCCAGCATGTTGAACTATATTCCCCAAATTAGCCTCAGCACCTTGGATAGCTCCTTTAGAGTTCCATTAGAGTTTTGACTGAAACCCAGAGCTGATTCACCACCTCACTGACATTAGTGCCACCAACTTCCACTGGCTGCCATCACTGTAAAAGAGGTTCCTGTTGGTGTTGAATCCCACCTCTCCCTCATCCATTGCCATGTCTCCCATGCCAGCCATTTTGTGGTGGTGCCCAGGACAGTTTCTCAAATTATCCAATGCGCCCTTTGCCCAAAAAGATAGCCTGCCCCTGACAGAAGGGGCCGAAATGGAGGCTCTCCCTCTGCTGTGCTATGCTTCCCACTTAGAGGGTGGTGGTGGTGGTAGTGTCGTGTGTATATGCATGTTGTTGTTATTTTATTTTGAGGAGCATTTACAAACAGGCTCCCCTGACCTGTAGCCTGAAATGGTGCCATCCACTGTACCACCTCCGCTTTCTTCCATCTCCTTCTATTGCCTGTGTATACCAGGCTGAATCTGGGTTGAACTACAGGCAACTATCAGGAGGGAGTCACAAACTAGAAGCAGAGGGTTGTCGAAGAACCAAGAAAGTGGCAGTTTCTCATGCACATCTCAGCCCAGTCAAGAAGCCTTTACAGCCCTTCCTGTCAGGGAGGGTTCAATGGCTCACCTGGGAGGGTAGAACCTGAGAATTCTTCCCTGCCCAGGGAGATGCTCCAAACTGTAGTTGGGAACTTAGGGAGGTGCCTTATACCCAGTCAGACCCTTGGCTCATCTAACCCAGTTCTGCCTTCTCTGACTGGCAGCAACTGTCTGGGATTTCTGACCAGATCCTTTCCTAGCCCTGCCTGAAGAAGCTGTGGATTAATTCTGGGACCGCCTCCATACAAAGCCTGTGCTGCACCTCTGAGCTGTGACCACCAACCTATGGCTTACCACTCAGTGCAGCTGCACAGAGAACTATGTGTCCCGACTTCTTTAGCCCCTGTGGTTCCCCTCACAGCCAGAACCATCTATTCATTTTTATTTGATTGATTGATTACATTTCTAGCCCACCTTTTCTTCCAAGAAGCCCATGGTAGCATCCATGATCCTCTTCTTCTCTATTCCAACCTCTACCCTGTGAGCTAGGCTAGGCCCAAAGTCACCCAGTGAGCTTCACGGCTGAGTGGGGCACTTGACCCCGGGTTTCCCCACTCCCAGTCCAACCCTCTTACCATTATGCCACACTGTCTCTCATGCTTGTTGATGGAATCCCTGTAAAAAATGATGTCACTGGCCATACTATGAGCCCTGTGCCATCATGTGACCCATCCGGCAAAGGAGAAACAAGATACATATGACAGGTTTCATCCTGAAGCATAACATGGCTTAAAGTTTCTGTAACCAAAGACAAAGAGTCCTATTTCGGCTGGCTGATCCCGAGCTCAGTTTCCTGCAGGGGGCAGTTCGTCACCTCCACCACTCTCTCACATTCACAGATTCAACCCCGGAAGGGAAATAAATTCGCCTGCTTCACAGACATTTGACATGCTTCACAGCAAAAGACCCAACATCATGACACAGCCAACAACATATCAAGGGGAAACCACCTGAGAGGCTGTCAGAGCAGCTGAGTTAGGGCTGATTCAAACAAGCATCAACCCGTCCCAGTGAATTGTGACACAGCAGTGCCAATGTGCAAGCAAGGGAGGACTAAAGCTCAAGACATGGGGTGTGGGGAGGATCTAAATGACAGTCATAGAATCATGGAATCATAGAATAGTAGTGTTGGAAGGGGCCTCTAAGGCCATGGAGTCCAACCCTCAGCTCAATGCAAGAATCCACCCTAAAGCATCCCTGACAGATGGTTGTCCAGCTGTCTCTTGAAGGCCTCTAGGGTGGAAGAGCCCACGACCTCCCTAGGTCATTGGTTCCATTGTCATACTGCTCTAACCATCCTGATGTCCAGCCGGAATCTGTCTTCCTGTCACTTGAGCCTATTATTCTGTTTCCTGCATTCTGGGAGGATCGAGAAGAGATCCTGGCCTTCCTCTGTGGCACAACCTTTCAAGTCCTTGAAGAGTGCTATTATGTCTCCCCTCAGTCTTCTCATGGGGCATGGCTAGACCTACCTCTGGAGAGGGGACAATCTCAAGATATGATGATCACGAGATCCTCCCCCTCAGTCTACACGTGGCGTGCAACGTCCCAGGAGGAAGAGGACTTCACGCCCGCCATTTTGTTTGTTTTTATCAAAAATGAGTGCAGGACCGCTCCTGCGAAAAAGGTATTTTTTTAAAGAAAAAAAACTCCTGTTTCCCCCACCTCACCCCTGATGGACACAGAGCTCGTAAGGAGCTCCATGCCCAGTTCCCGGCTCCTCACGGTTACTCTGAAGGAGCCGGGATGAAACTGGGATGGCGACCCATACCTCCCATTGCTTCAGGATCATCCTGAGACCACGGGAAAAGTTGGTATAAAAGTGTAAGTCCATGTCCCTCCCTGCTCCCAGGATCCCCTGTGCATCATGTAGATGCACAGGATGATCTTGATGTGATCCCTGGGATATCACCCCGTTTATTTATTTATTTATTTATTTATTACATTTCTATACTGCCCAATAGCCGGAGCTCTCTGGGCAGTTCACAAAAATTAAAAACATTCAAAGTATAAAACAACAGCATAAAACCATAATATAAAATACAATATAAAAGCTCAACCAGATAAAAACAGCAGCAATACAAAATTACAAATTTAAAACACCAAGTTAAAATTTATTTATAGACTGTTAAAATGCTGGGAGAATAAAAAGGTCGCACTGCTATAGAATCATAGAATAGCAGAGTTGGAAGGGGCCTACAAGGCCATCGAGTCCAACCCCCTGCTCAATGCAGGAATCCACCCTAAAGCATCCCTGACAGATGGTTGTCCAGCTGCCTCTTGAATGCCTCTAGTGTGGGAGAGCCCACAACCTCCCTAGGTAACTGATTCCACCGGGTCTTCACCTGACGTCTAAAATCATATAATGTAGGTGCCAAGCGAACCTCCTTAGGGAGCTCATTCCACAGCCGGGGTGCCACAGCAGAGAAGGCCCTCACTTCCTTTGGCAGGGGCTCGCAGAGAAGGAGAAGAATGCCCAAGGTTAAACAGGCCCAGTTCTTTCAGTCTCTCCTCATAGTGCTTTGTTTCCAGCCCCCTATAGCAAACATCTACAGCTACATCAGTACAGAAGGGCTCATGAATAATGCAAATATAGCTTGTGCATAGTAAATCCCCCCTTGGAAATTTGCATGCAACATGGTCCCTGCAACACGGAAGTTTCTGACACCAGAACTTCCTCCAGCAGGCATTTCATCTTTAATCTGCTTCTCTGATTAACATCGTCACTGGCTTTCAGTTTTGTTGTTGCATTCAAAGTTTAGGTTGTTATTTTATAGTTCCATTTCCCCCTCCCCACCCACCCCAAATTGTCAACCACCCTGAAAGCATCTACCATTTGGGTGGTATATAAATTCCAATCACTTGGATGTGTGTGTGGGGGGGGGGTGTTTGGAGGCAAGGGATCCTTCCTCTGAATGTGTCCTCTTCTACCTGAGATCCGTGCAGAACTGTGAAGCTTTTGTGTTTCACCGACACCTTCATCAGGTTGAAGACAATACTGGGGCTTCACCTGAGACCTGAAATCTTCCATTCTCCACCGTCCTATTCAGTTGGTCAAACAGAACAATCTAACTTTACCAACCCTGGATCTCAAGCCATCACAAAGCTGACAGTCCGTGAATGCAGAGAAATCAAGAGGCTGAGTGTTTAAAAGAAGCCAAGCCAGCGGCAAATGAATCCTGGCTAGAGCTGGCTGCTCAACTCCACCGGATTAGTGCTAGTTGTTGAAGCCATTACTGCTCTGTGCAAGAAGCAATCAGGTCCACAGAGTTCTTACCGCTGCTGGTTGTAATGACCTGCAAGGATTGCTGTTTGCTATCAGAAGGGCTTCCAACCATCAATAAAACAACTTGGAGTGGTCCCCTCCAGTGAAACCTTTTGGATAGGCTACTTAGGGGTGTAAACCTGCCCTTGCAAAGGTGACCATTTCAGCAGCCCAGTTATTCAAGGGACAACACCAGACAATTCATAGAATCAAATAATAGTAGAGTTGGAAGAGGCCTATAAAGCTATCGAGTCCAACTCCTGTCTTAAGCACTGTTATCGTCTCTTATCTGTGTGTGTTTTGTCCTGCGGCTTTTAGAACAAATAATCTAGAACATCTTTAACTCCCTTCCCCACACACCCTCACTCCCCATTTATTCTCGCAACAGCACTGTGAGGTAGGGATGTGAGAGAAATCCCACAACAGAATCAAATGAGTTTGGATTTCTACAATTCCAACTTACAGAATCCAACCTGATGGACCAACATCCATCCCTATGCACCGCTGACATAAACGGGGATCTATTTACTTCAATGGTGCATAGGGATGGACCAACATCCATCCCTATGCTCCCTCCATCGAATTAAATGGAGAAAGTGCCATGTAAAAGCTCCAATGGAGCAGCAAAGCGACCTTCCGCCATTTCTTTCTATGGAAGGAACAGTCCTGTGGCATTACACACATTCCTATTCCCTTAGGTATGTCTGGGTGGGTATGTCTAAAGAGTACAGAATGTTGGACTGAGTGGGTGTGGCTGGTGATGCTGTGGAAAGGGGGAGGAGTCTATATATGGGGGAGCTGAGTGGTTCTGTTTGTTCGGTTTGTGGTTGAGTTTTGGAGGGTAGATGTGTTTAGCTGTGTGTGTTCTTGTCAGGAGTTGTGTGAGGAGTGAGTGGAAATAATATCCTAGTGACTAAGGATTGTTATTATTGGAATTGTTGCTTCTAGAATTCTTAAGAATAGGCAGGATTGAAATAGAATTTGAAGGAACTAAGAATTATAAACAACAATAAACATCTTTATTTTGCTACCGCAAAACCATGTGTCAGTTTGGCTGTGTCTCCTGCTCTATTGGTTCATAAATAAACATATTACATTAAACCTTCAGCCTGCTATATTCACAGAAAAGCCTTTTCCAAAGCTCCTTAGCTTTTCCCTCTGCTATAAGGGAAAGGTTATGGGTTTCTTTTTACCCCTTCCTTGAGTATTTAGGTGGTGGTGCTTAGCCTGAGGGAGGTGTGCGCATCAAAGCCTGGTGAGTGAGGTGGTGGCGTTGCACATTTGGAGCTACTCTCTCCATTGAAGTACATGAGGGAGAGCCATGGGAAAGAGGAAAATGCAGCTTTGGGGAAAGATCGGGGGGAATCCGCACGTCGTTCCGAGATCGCTTCTAAGCGACCCCAGTGCGGCTTGAAAGCGATCGTGTACCTGGCCTTTGGAAGAGCTGACGAAGAGACGTCCTTCCCACCGCCGCCGCCGCCACCCACAGACCTCCTCGCCGACCGGCGAGGAGAGCTCAGCTGAAAAAGGCGCAATTGAGAGCGGAAGAAGCTCTCCACCCCGCCTTCTTCACCCGAGCTCTCCATCCCAGCCGGCGAGGAGGGAGTTGGGTGGTGGCAGCGGCGGGAAGGACGTCTCTTCGTCAGCTCTTCCAAAGGCCAGGTACACGATCGCTTTCACGCCGCACTGGGGTCGCTTAGAAGCGATCTCGGACGACGTGTGGATTCCCCCCAATAGGCCCTGAAAAGATGGAAAAGAGCAGGTAGGCAATCTTGATAACCTAAATGTAAGCATAGAACATTCCTCTTCAAAAGCAAGCCTCTTTGAGCCTATTAAGCAAAAGAATCGCTTTGCACTTGCCTTCCCTAACCCACCCCCACAAATGACATTTGTTTAGACTGATGTGTTCCCTCTCTTGTTATCCTGAAAAGCGGTAATGTTTCCATTTCTTAAACAAGGCCGTGATTCCCATGATATGCCATATCTGATTGCACTGCCACGGCAGGAGGACAAACAAACAGCCACATCATCATCATCATATGACAAACAGATCCTGTGCAGGCTGGCTGAGCTACAACAGAGGGTGATTCTTTCTTGGGAAACACCATGCAGAGGGTGGGAGAGAGCGGGGAGGGTCTCTCTTGGCTGTAGCCCTTTAAACAATGACATCTCATAGATAAATTGGACACCTACCATTCAGGGTCACCATCCAGCGAGAAGAAGGGGAAATTGTCTCTGCCTCATGCAAGATTGCTCAAATAACACATAGACACAGACTTCCATTGCAAATATCTGGAAACGAGCATGCAGAGTACAACATGCAAAATTTTAGCAGAATTGTCTAATTCCATACTGACCATATTTATTTATTTATTTATTTAAGGATTTTTATGCCGCCATTCAGCCAAAAAAGGCTCTCACGGCGGCTTACAAAAGTATTTCTTGACGGTCCCTGCCCACAGGCTTACAATCTAAAAGACAAGACACATTGAGCAGGGGGTTGGACTCGATGGCCTTGTAGGCCCCTTCCAACTCTGCTATTCTATGATTCTAAAAGGAAAGGGGATTGAGAGGGAGGAGGAGGAGGGGGAAAAGGAAAGCAAATTCAGGCACTACAATCTTAGTTGAAAAGTTCAGCAGTTACAGTTGACAGCAGGAAGGAGGGGGCTCTCAGCTGGAGCTGGACCCAGGCACGGTGGAGAGGTGCCTGGCTGCTGCTTCCTCCCTCACTGGTGGCCTCTGCAGAGACAGTTGGTAGCAGGAGGGAGGGGGCTCTCAGCTGGAGCTGGACCCAGGCATGGTGAAGAGGTGCCTGGCTGCTGCTTCCTCCCTCACTGGTGGCCTCTGCAGAGACAGTTGACAGCAGGAGGGAGGGGGCTCTCAGCTGGAGCTGGACCCAGGCACGGTGGAGAGGTGCCTGGCTGCTGCTTCCTCCCTCACTGGTGGCCTCTGCAGAGACAGTTGGTAGCATATGGAATAGATTGCATCATTGTTGCCCATCCACAATGCCCACTCATACAAAACTGGAAGTAAGAAATGGTTTTAGCAAAGGCTAGGCTGAAAATGAATTCTTGATCTCCCAAAACCCCACCCAGGGCTCAGCTGCAGCTCATCACAGAGCCCCCAGCAAAAAGAAGTCCTTCTCAAGAGGAGGCCGTTCTTCATGAGGCTTTACTCTTGAGGATTCATTTTCTGCAAGTAGGCAGTCATTCAACTGTCCATGGTCTTAGCCTGTACCTTCCAGCACTGGCATTTTCTTAGGGTGACCATATGAAAAGGAGGGTGTGATGAAGAGGAAATTTCACCTGCTGAAATTCCCTTTTCAATACAACTGTTAAAAATACAGGAGCCCAGTCCTCCTTTTCATATGGTCACCCTACGCTTTCCCTCGCCAGCTGAAGACTTTTTATTTTCTCCGTATTTTAACACCTAATTTAACTTAAATTTAAACCTTGTTTTAATTCCGTACTTTAACCTATATCAGTTTCTGCTGTGTGTTTTTATCCAAGTTGTGCTGTTTATATTGTATTTTGTATTTGTGTTTTTAGATTGTTGGTTGTTTTTATGCTCTTCATGGTTTTAATTTTTGTGAACCGCTCAGAGAGCTTCAGCTATTGGGCGGTATAAAAATGTAATAAATAAATAAATAAATAAAATGAAACAAAGCAACATTCTCCTTCACTGTTTATCCCTGCCTCTATCTCCCTACTGCCCCTCTGTCATTTCCCCTCTGTCATCTTTTAGATTTAGATTGTAACCTCCTTGGGGCAGAGAGCTGTCATCTCGACCTTCCTCTCTGAAGCACCCCACACATTGATGGCATCTTATAAATGATAACACCTTGCTTTGCTTTGCTTGATTTTTTTTTTCCCCGTCTGGGCTCTTTTCTCTACAACAGCTGTGCAACAGTCTGGATTTCAAGAGTTGAAGCCTTTCTCGTCACAAAACCGTATTTCTGGCACCAGCTAGACCCCTTCAATGGCTGAGCACAATGTACCCCGTTAACAGCAGCGTCGCCCGAACAAAAGGTGCCCTACCCTGGATCAGAGAGTTCAGAGATGGACTATTACGAATTGGTGGGAGGGGGATTGCATTGCATCCTGCTAGAAAAGGCAGGCATGATGCCCTGCATCAGTTTCAGCCTGCAAGGAACACACTGAAGGGAAGGGAAGAAAGAAAAAGGATTGTGTCGCTCGCACGTTTTCAAGCTGCCAGAAACCCAAAGCCTTGCACAGAGATATCCAGGAGGAAAGATATATGTTGAAAGAGCTCTTGACTCACTCCTCCCTTAAGCAGGCTTTGATTACTAAGGACATTTGCCTGAATGGTGTGCGTTCCCTCCCACCCCCACTTCCAACCCCTCCTCCTTACACGGTGACCTTTAAAACTACCGGCTAAGCTATTTGCACGGCTTAGCCCAGAAGCTTCACAAGACGGCTGAGAAAGATGAGCATTAAAGTTAATGGCTAAATCACCGCTTGTCACTCCAGAGAGCAACCCTATGGACACACACACACACACACACATACACCCAAGGCATAAATGGAAAGTATCAGTCCCCCCTCCATCCCACCCCACCCCCAAAAAAGTCTCCTGGCATTGGCTCTTCTCACTGAGACAGAAATCATTCTTATTTTTTCCCTCTGCATTTCTGAAACATAGGCCGCAATAAGAAAGAAGAGATCACTTACGCATGTACAAAGTACAATTAGGATGGCCCTATGGAAAGGAGGACAGGGCTCCTGTATCTTTAACAGTTGCATAGAAAAGGGCATTTCAGCAGGTGTCATTTGTATATATGGAGAACCTGTGAAATTCATCACCACAGTTAAATCTGCAGGAGCCCTGACTTCTTTTGTGTATGGCCAAGAGGGCAGGGCTCCTGCAGCTTTAACTATTGTGATGAAAAAGTAATTTCACCAGGTGATGCAAGCATACAAACAACTCCTACTGAAATGCCCTTTCTATGTAACTGTTAAAGATTCAGGAGCCCTGTCCTCCTTTTTACATGGTCACCCTAGTACAATGTCCTTACTGTTGCATAACCAAGGGTGACCATTTGAAAAGGAGGACAGGGTATCTTTAACAGAGTTTCAGCCGGTGCCATTTGTATATATGGAGAACCTGGTGAAATTCCCTGTTCATCACAACAGTTAAAGCTACAGGAGCTATACTAGAGTGACCAGATTTAAAAGAGGGCAGGGCACCTGCAGGTTTAACTGGTTTGATGAATAGGAAATTTCACCAGGTGCTGCATGTCTACAAAGGACATCTGCTGAAATTCCCTTTTCAATTCAACTGTTTCAATACAGGAGCCCTGCCATCTTTTTAATACAGTCACCCTACATAATCACCCTTTTATCACAAGGTTCTGGGCATCTATCGATTTATCTGTCAACTAGTTTATCACCTAGTTTACGGTGCAATCCTATGCATGTTTAGACAGAGAAAAGTCCTACAGCTCCAATATTTCCCAGCTGGGATGGCTGGCAGGGCATGCTAGGAACTTAGGGCTTTTTTCTGTCTAAACATGCATAGGATTGTGTCTTTAAATCATTTTTACCCCACCATTCAGAGAAAATGCTTCCTAGAGTACCTTACAGATCAATAAAATATAAAACAGTCACCACCCTCTGGTTTACAACCTAACAGCCATGACACAAGGGGTGGGGTGGAGATGCATAGGCTATTAGGGTGACCATATGGAAAGGAGGACTGGAGCTCCTGTATCTTTAACAGTGTATTGAAGAGGGAATTTCAGCAGGTGTCCTTTGGATGCATGCAGAACCTGGTGAAATTCCCTTTTCATCACAACAGTTAAAGCTGCAGGAGCCCTGCCCTCCTGACCAGATACAAAAGAGGGCAGGACTCACACAGCTTTAACTGTTGGGATGAAGAGGGGATTTCACCAGCTGCTGCATGCATCCAAAGGCCACCTACTGAAATTCCCCTTTTCAGTACAACTGTTAAAAATACAAGAGCTCTGTCCTCCTTTCCATTTGGTCACCCTATGCATAGGGAATGGGTAGAAGTAAACCCAGGCAACTAGCTGTTAAAGTGATGATGATGATGATGACGACGATGATGATGATGACGAAGATGATGATGATGAATAATGTTTAGCCATTTTCCCCATCACGCGTTCTTGATTTTTATTTTTATTGTCTCCCCTTGAATTTTATTTTATTTTTAAGTATGTTATGATTGTGTGTTTTTCAATGCTGTCTAGTGCTGGAGCACTGCTCGTTGCTAACATGATCACCTGGGGGACGCTCACTGAGATAGGTATCAGGGGGGGCTCTAGAAGGCACATTGCCAATCAGCCTCCTCAAAACAAAGCCCTTTCTACACCTGTTATCCCAGGAAAATGGAGGGGTCATCTCTGCCTGCTCCCAGGATCCCCTGTGTGTCATTTGGATGCACAGGAATGATCCCGGGATGATCCCAGGATATAGGGCTGGTGTAGACTTGCCCCAAAAGCCATGCTCTCCCCTCCATCCTTTGCAGGTCAGTTGCCCATTTGGAAACCATCCACATCATTAGGGAACAGTCATGTTTTTTATGTCACAGCCCTGAAAACCCAACCGTGGTGATTGAGCCAGCAAACTCCCAATTGTGTAACACTAAGGGAGAAGGGAGGTGTGAATCAGCAAGACCTGAGCTTCACAAAGTTCTCCAAATTCCATCTCAAAGCCCATCCAAAACCTAAGTCCATATCCGATTGCATGCATAGCTTTCTTCAGGCATGTTTTTCCAGCTGTACCCATCAATTGTTCACATCTTTGTTCACACCTTCCTCTCCCATTGATTAAAGTATATTTCTGTGCATCTCTCAAAAGCACACATTTTTCATGCACATTTTTTTCCAGTTGTGTGCATTCTGTCAAACAGATGTTTTTGTGTCCGCAAATCACTTTACAAACTTAGAAATATATGGACTGCAGACTGCATCCAAGTCCCTGTTCGATCCAAAAGGGGAAATCCTGATTAAATGTGAACTGAAATGCCCAGTTGTGATTGGTTACCCTGCTCTTGAGTTTGCTATAGAACATCTTGTCCATGTGCTAAGATCTACGCAGGGGTGGGTGGGGGTGTCCTCCTCGAGTGCCCATTATTAAGATCAGTATATTTGTGTGAACCGCCCAGAGAGCTTCAGCTATTGGGTGGTATAAAAATGCAATAAATAAATAAATAAATAAATAAATAAATAAGGCCTTCTCAGTACTGGCCCCAAATCTTTGGGATTCTAATTAAGCTGCTTCAACTCTGGCTTTTGGGCAGGCCTTAAAGACCTTCCTCTTGAAGGCTGCCTTGGATTGATTCCATACATTGCCAGAACATGTCCGTAAGTAATTCTTGGATTCTTGTTTTCAATTTAAACATGCATAGGATTACACCACCAAATAATTAATTAATATGAAATCACCTAGTGAGAATGTTCTGAGACTACTCCAAAGCCTCATGAGAAGAAGAAAAAGTTTCAGGTACATTTGCCCTTCTTTCTCCACTTTGGCTTTATTTTTCTTTTCTTTTTTTAAAAGAGGAAACCTTCCACACTGCAAAAAAAAATTAAAAAATCAGCGCAGCCTCCAACAATCTATTATTTATGTCAGCAAACAAATTCTTTTTCCTCCCAGATTTCCAAATACCAAATTTCAGCCTCTATCGCACAGCTTAAGACAAATGGAGAACTTCTTCACTTTCCCCTAATAAGACTCTAATAAAACAGCTCTATAAAAAGGGGGGCACACGCTTAGTATCTCTAGAGAATGACCCTTATTCTGGGAGTCGGCAATAATTCTCCCTCAGCCTGAAACGTCAGTGACATTCTTACAGAATGCTCTGAACACACACACACACACAGAGAGAGAGAGAGAGATCCTGAGGTAATATACTATTCAGTCTTTGGGCTATAATTGAAGACACATGACCCCCAAAACAGGGACCTCAAGAGGCAAGCAAAGAAGGGGAGAAAAGGAGAAATCAACCTGCACGATTATTTATCTCGTTTCTACAGTATGTCCCAGCATTTTTGGATTTTCCTCTCAGAACGCTTGAAGTCTGGACAGGATGACAGACAACAGTTTGCCTGAGGCTACTTTAGCAGAACCTGAGCCTCAGCCATGCAATGTTCTTGCCACACTTCCTGTGGCTGTTTATTTTATTTTATTCATTTTTAATTACGCAGCCTTTCCACCATAGGGTTCCCCGGGGTGGCTCGCAAGTCATCATTTAAAAGAACAAGCAACATTGTACAATAACCACAAACAATCCACTAACAAAAGGAAAAGAATTAAAACACACACACAGTGCAGGCAAAATTCACACTAAAACACAGACGTATACAGAGAGAAAGAGCAAAAATGCAGTAAATCAAATGCCATGGAAGGGGTGCTCAAAGAAACTCCTCACCGTCACGGCTGATGAATGCATGAGTGGGGACAAGGTTAGGGAAATTTTCACAATTTCCTGAATTTGCATCCACCTTTAAAAATGCTCACTTGCCCAAAAATGCATTTCTCCAAAACAAAACAAAACTCTGCATTTTGACACTTTAACCTTTCAGGAGGAAAGTGCTCATTTTATGTGCAGGCTTTTAAACTGCACATGTTTCCCAATCAAAAAGGTGCATTTTTCCTGATCAGGGGGCGGCCGGGGGGGGGGGGAGACATTCTTGTTCGGAAAAATGAACAAGACAAAACGAGCTTTGAGAAGGAATTCGGAGAACGTCAATAAGCTTGCAAATTTCGCATTTGCCCATTCCTAGCTGCAAGCCATCTGTCAAAGATTGATTGCTCCTATATGCCTTCTGCCAGGTCCTGTCAAATACTAATCATTTCCTATCTGATACTGTCAAACTTTGACTGCTACTGTCAAATCTTGTCAAATATTCACTGCCACATGTCAGTGACTGTCAAATACTGACTGCTACTGCATGTCAATTATCAAATATTATCTAATGCTGACAACTTCAGGATACCGGCTGTCAGATATGATCTGAGTGTTGACTCTGATAGCAAAAATGTTGGATGTCAAATGCCATTGGAGAAGATGAAATACTCACCGAATATCTGCCAAAATCTGCACATTCAGCAAATATACACCGTCAAAGATCATTCATGGAACAAATGGGGGGTGGGAAGGTTGATTCAGTTCTGTAAGTGATCTCTGGGTGCTTGAAACCCCTGGCCGCTCCCTTCACTGTTGAGAAGGGGAGCCAGAAGGTGTCCAGAGTTAGTTTGTGGGGAACTCCTATCAATCTTTATTCTAGGTGCCCTCAAGACTGGAGGGAAGGGCCTAATATACACCATGCAGGATATTGCACTATGAAAGTGGTATGAAAGCAGTACATAAAAGGTAGGAGCCACACCAAGCAGGATATGGCAGTATGAAAGTGGTATATGGTATGTGTCAATGGCCCCAACAGTTGTCAGGGCACTTCAATACCGCTATAAAGTGATAGTGTGGCTTCTGGCTTTTACATGATGATTCTTTTTGATCATGGCAGAATGCAGGACAAGGAATAATGGGCTCAAGTTACAAGAAGCCAGATTCCAGCTGGATATCAGGAAAAACTTCCTGACTGTTAGAGCAGTACGGCAATGGAACCAATGACCTAGGGAGGTCGTGGGCTCTCCCACACTGGAGGCATTCAAGAGGCAGCTGGACAGCCATCTGTCAGGTATCCTTTAGGGTAGATTCCTGCAATGAGCAGGGGGTTGGACTCGATGTCCTCTTAGGCCCTTTCTTTCTTCTTTTTTAACTTTTTTTATTTAACAACACATAATAAATCATATACATACATAACAATAACATTCCTCTTCATTTCTTAGCTATATATTCAACTTCTTAAACTAACTCACATTAATAAGTGCCCACCCCCCACCCTCAGGATCTTTTTCTACTTTCCAAAATTGCATTAAGTCTTCTGGAGGTGTTCTTCCTCTCCTTTTTGACAATACATGTTCTAGGAACAATTTCCATATCTCTTCAAAATCACTGTTTTTTGTTATTCCCCTTCTAAATCTAATATTGCATGTTAATTTATCATTTATAGCAATATCCCATATTTCTTTATACCAATCTTCTATACCATAAGACCTTTCTAACTTGACTATTCCATACCATACTTCTTTGTTGCGATCCATAGATCCATGAAAAAACAAGAATCAAACATGAAATCATACAGTTAGAGCTATTATCAACTTTCATCTAATACACAGAGAGCTCTAATCCTGGCCGCCACTGTAAGAAATTTAGCAACAGCCAAAGTTACTCTTGGGGACAGAAACTTCTTCCAACAGAAACTTAACATAAAATTTGTCTGAACTTATGGACAGTTTACTCAACAATGGGGTGATCATAAGATGGCGGGCCCGAATATAAAAGCTACAGGACAGAAGGATATGCTCCATCGTCTCCACTTCCATATTCCTACAGGGGCAGCGTCGTTCCTGATAAGGGACACCAGCATATCTGCCCTGAAGTAATTCAATAGAATAAACATTGCATCTGGCCTTGGAGAAAGCAATACGATATTAGATAGTCAGCCAACTGAAGAGGCCCAACGTAATGAACGTGCAATGCACTGGGAAAGCAGGAAATATAAGAGCGAGTGTGTAAGTCACAGAAGGCTATGTCCCACAGTCTTTGTTTAACAGATTTAAAAGCAAAATTCAAGCCCAGATTAAGGAGCAGGGAAGAGGAGAGACCGATTGAAGCTGCCTTCCTGGCAAGAAGCTTGGACCAGCTGTTCACATAGTTGTCCTGAGCCAGACATAACTTGACTATTCTATGATTCTATATACCGCTTTCATAGTGCAATATCCTGCTTGGTGTAGATTAGGCCAAGGAGAAGGCAAACTGGAACAAAATAAGCTACTTGGTTCTGTTACATCACAGAAGTCAGCCCTGGATTTACCTTTAAGCATTATAAGCATGTGCTTAGGGTGACCCTATGAAAAGGAGGACAGGGCTCCTGTATCTTTAACAGTTGCATAGAAAAGGGAATTTCAGCAGGTGTCATTTGTATATATGGAGAACCTGGTGAAATTCCCTCTTCATCACAATAGTTAAAGGTGCAGGAGCTATACTAGAGTGACCAGATTTAAAAAGGGCAGGACTCCTGCAGCTTTAACTTTTGTGATGAAGAGGAAATTTCCCCAGGTTCCCCATATATACAAATGACACCTGCTGAAATTCCTTTTTCTATGCAACTGTTAAAGACACAGGAGCCCTGTCCTCCTTTTCATATGGTCACCCTACATGTGCTTAGAGCACCAAGGGAAGGGAGCACCACAGAGTACCGGTACCATAGCTGTAGCCATCGAATTTTAAGGAATTCCAGATTCATAGAAAGAGCCTAGCGGTATATTCTAAGAAAATTTTGCATTTGCATGTTTCCCTTCCAACGGTTTTATTAAAAATTCATAAAACAGTGATGAAAATTTGTATTTTTTTCTGTTGCCCTAGTTATAAGTAAGTAATTGGCTTATATTGTTTGTTGCTATTTAGTGTTAAATAGATATAACAAAAAACAGTTTATATTTAATATAGTTGTGTGTTCTGGCATGGGGGGGTGTCTTGAAGAAAACTGAGTTACATTAGGAAACCTTCTTGCAAAAATGGTATATTAGACAAAAATGTACCCAAACATACTTGTATTAGGAAGTGGCATACAAAACTAAATGGGGAAAAAAAAAACATTATTTATTTATATAGCACCATCAATGTACATGGTGCTGTACAGAGTAAAACAATAAATAGCAAGACCCTGCCGCATAGGCTTACATTCTAATAAAATCATAATAAAGCAATAAGGAGGGTAAGAGAATGCACCCAACAGGCAGTATAAAAGTCAGAACAAAATCAAGTTTTAAAAGCTTTAGGAAAAAGAAAAGTTTTTAGCTGAGCTTTAAAAGCTGCGATTGAACTTGTAGTTCTCAAATGTTCTGGAAGAGTGTTCCAGGCGTAAGGGGCAGCTGAAGAAAATGGACGAAGCCGAGCAAGGGAAGCAGAGACCCTTGGGGAATTTCCATGTAGACTTTAATGGGGGGGGGCGATCTCAAAGTTTGGAATGAATCAAATTTAAGATTGGGAAAATGAGAAACCCAAACCAATGCATGTGCCCACCATCACTGCTTTTAAGGCACAGCTCTGTGCTGCCATTTCCTTAAAAATGCAATGTGTTTGACTTTTCTCCCTCATCTCCCCCCCCCCCTTGATGTAAAGCATCATCTGAGCAAGTTCACCATCGGGTGGACACTTTTCTTTCTTTTTTTGGTCTAGAAAAGAATACAAATGGCCCTAATTTTCCCAGAGCTGGATGAAAGATGCCAGGAATGCAAGAGAGAGCAGCATTATTAATAGGCAGAAATGCAATAAAAAATATCTCTCTCATCATCCCAAACTTCAGAACATGCTCTTTTTTGTCCTGGTTAATAAATCTTTGCAGTGTTCACTTGCTGGGTGGGTCAGGATCATTTTACTATCATTGCCATCATGGAGAAGGCTGGATAGTGGAGGCCACTTTCTATTGTATTTTGGCAGTCCGGCTACATTAATCTCAGCCTGACAGATGGGCCTAAGGGGTTTTTTTTTTCTCCTCCCCTCATTCATACTGCACCCTGCCTACTTGTAGTTTAAATGCGGGCTTCTCCGGCCTTCGCTAGACCTACTGTTTAGCCCGCAACAGAGGAGGGAAGATCCACAACGTGTTTATCGCAAGTTCCCTCCTCTGTCTACATGTGATGCATGACGACCTCAGAAGGAGAGGCAACACGCCCGCCATTTTTTTATTTTTTAAAGAGATAGCAGTTCACGAATGCTCGTGCGCTAAAGGTAAGTGGGTTTTTTTTTTAATTTAAATTATTTTCCCCGCTCCCTCCTGTGGTGTTACACTAGGGTGACCCTATGAAAAGGAGGACAGGGCTCCTGTATCTTTAACAGTTGTACTGAAAAGGGAATTTCAGCAGTTGTCATTTGTATATATGGAGAACCTGGTGAAATTCTCTCTTCATCACAACAGTTAAAGCTGTTAAAGATACAGGAGCCCTGTCCTCCTTTTCATATGGTCACCCTAGTTACACTCTACAAGTCAGTTCCTAAATGTATGTCTGCAGTTTGTAAGTCTGTGGGTTTTAGAATGTTGGCCTGAGTGGGGGGAGTTAGAATGTCTTGGGAGGGGGGAGGAGTGATATATAAGGGAATGACGGAGGGGATTGTGGGGGACTTGTTAGGTCCTCTTAGAGTCTTTAGTGCTCTCTGTGTTTAGGGTACTTAAATTCTGGGAAATTTGAGGGTCAGTGTAGTGAGTGGTGCCTTTAGAGTGTGGTGTGCACGTAGTGGAAGTATATTATTCAATACTGATAATAAAGAAAGTTCAAGATTGATTGTGTGAGAAAAAGGAAAGGGTGTATGTGAATGAGTGAAAGGATTGGATGAAAGGTTTCAAAAAAGTTTTTAAATGGTTTATTTGAAACAAAGCTTGTGAACTTTTAAAAATAAATTTTGATTGTTTTGTTTTTAAACTACCACAAAAATCCCATGTGTCTGTTTGGCATTTATCATCTAAAATTTACACAGTTAGCACCCACTCTGACAATCATTCACCTCAGCACATATATAACTCACAGTGTTTTATTTTATATATTAAAATCCTTCTCCATTTAAACCCCTTTCTCCACATAGTTTGGAGGAAGGCGGTGCTTGTCCCTCGCCTCAGGCATATCAAGCGGTGGTGCTTAGCTTGAGCAGAGAGTAGCCTCAGCCGAGTCTGTTGTTCAGAGCCTGTGTCGTAGCACCTCCACCCTACCTCCGATGAGTGCAGTGCTCCTGAGGAATGCACAGGGATGATCCCAGGGTTTGCCCCAGGATAAAGCCCCATCTACTGTAGCTATGGTCTCCAACTCCCATGTTGAGGCATTTTTCCCCCTTGACATCCACATGCCAGAGCAATTCCTTTGGTCAACATTTACATAATATACCAGTCCTAAGTTTATTTATTTATTTATTTATTTATTTATTGCACTTATATACCACTCCCATAGCCAGGGCTCTCTGGGCGGTTTACAGAAATTCTAAAATTAAGATAAAAATGAGTATGCAAAATTTAAAATTCTAAAACACAGAACATACACACATAAAGCATTAAAAACCATTAAAAAAACTAAGCATGCGCGGGTGATTAAGATGTGCCGCCATATGCCTGGGTAAAGAGGAAAGTCTTAACCTGGCGCCGGAAAGATAGCAGCGTTGGTGCCAGGTGAGCCTCGTCAGGGAGATCATTCCATAGTCTGGGGGCCACCACCGAAAAGGCCCTATCCCTCGTTGCCAGACTCTGAGCCTTTCTTGGAGTAGGCACCCGGAGGAGGACCTTAGATGTTGAATGTAGTGACCGGGTATATTCACGTCGGGAGAGGCGTTCCGTCAGGTATTGTGGTCCCAAGACGTGTAAGGCTTTATAGGTCAAAACCAGCACCTTGAATTGGGCTCGGAAACATACAGGCAGCCAGTGCAAGCGGACCAGAACAGGTGTTATATGGTCAAACCTTCTGGTTCCCGAAATCAGTCTGGCCGCTGCATTTTGCACGAGCTGCAGCTTCCGAACCATCTTCAAAGGCAGCCCTACGTAGAGCGCATTGCAGTAATCTAACTTGGAGGTTACCAGAGCATGGACAACTGAAGCCAGGTTATCCCTGTCTAGATAGGGGTGTAGCTGGGCCACCAACCGGAGTTGGTAGAAGGCACTCCGTGCCACTGAGGTCACCTGAGCCTCAAGTGACAATGATGGGTCTAAAAGAACCCCCAAGCTACGAACCTGCTCCTTCAGGGTGAGCGCAATCCCATCCAGAACTTGGTTCCCGAAATCAGTCTGGCCGCTGCATTTTGCATGAGCTGCAGCTTCCAAACCATCTTCAAAGGCAGCCCTACGTAGAGTGCATTGCAGTAATCTAATTTGGTAATCTACTAAATCCCATTCTGGATTATTATTATCATCATCATCATCATCATCAAAAACAGGATCCTTAGAAGAAAGGCTCCCACAGAAAAGGAAATGCAAGTTTCCCCAGTCTCTTTTTTTTTCTTGCTTCTGAAGCCAGAGATCAACATGGTTGGAAATTTAGAATGCCAAGTTAGGAGCCTGCTAAGAACTTCAAGGCTGGCCTTCATTTGCATCTAAAGTTACCTACATTTTTAATGCAAAGCCCTCCAGTTTGCTGGCGTGGCACCTTCCTTAATAAATAGGAGTTCCTCATTTGAAGGGGTTGGAGATATGGAGGGGAGGGAGGGAGCGGAGAGAGAGAGAGAAGGAAGTTTATCAGACCTGTCCTGCCAGGCAATTACTGGCAACAGGTGGCCAGTGGCTATATTTTATTTCTCTGAGGGAGGCAGTCTGGTCCCCTCTAATAAGGCATGTGTGATTCAGAAGCCTGGAGGAACCAGCTTGCCACAGGCAAAACATTCAGCCACTTTTGCTCAAGGCAGCATCAGCAAAGGGAAGAGAAGGAAAAAGCTGATTTGCAATCTCTTTCCTGAAACCCATTAGGACCTCTTAATTAACAGCAATTACTTTAATTAGATGAAAACTACAGAAGCAGGGAGGGGAAGAAAACAAAGTCACTACATTGGATCCAGTTAGCTGGCAAACTGGCCAACCCTGAGTAACAATGACCACGTCATCCCTGGCCTTTGTTTTCTAGATTAATGGAAGTTGGGAAGGCTATTTGGCAGTTGGCAAGTTGTTGGGTGTCGTGTTGGGTGTTCTTTACAAAAACCAAAATCACAAGGCAGGAAGGCACCCTAAAAGGGCATCTTATCCAGAGATGCAGAACCCTTTTCTACTCAATGGCCAAATCCCATTTTGGAGAAGCTCTCAGAGGTGCTTTCCAGTGGTGATCAGGGGCCAAAGGTAAACTGGATACCTCCAAAATATATATATATCTCCCTTCCCAAAAGCAGTATATTTAGTCTACAACTCTTACTACCAGTAATTCAGCCTTAGAAGATCCATATCAACCTTTTAGAATGGGGATGTGGGGGGTGACAATTGTGCCCAAGCTGGAAAAAGAGGCAAAAGTGGTTGAGGCCATGGGGAGCAAGCATGTCCACTTGGGAGATTCCAGAGGGCCAGAATGGGACCATAGGAGGTCAGATGCTGGCACCAGGTTTTGGGGAGCCCTTAGGAGAGACGTCCTCAATGGGTCCTCTCCCTTGGTGAATCCATATTTTCACAACCATTGTCCCCAGCTGATCTCGCTCCACCTCTTTCTCATCATTGATACCATTTGCATGCTCAACAAGGCAGAGAGCCAGGAAGCCAGTTGGCTGTGGCATCTCCTGCTCTTCTTCTCACCACCACCATTGTCTGGGCCTGAGCAAGAGGCAGGTGAACAAGCAGGTCATAATACTGAAGGCGAGGAGCAAGTCCACGTAGGTTGTGTCAGTGGGCACTTACTAGGATATGAACCCTCAGCAGGTGCCCAATTATGCCTACCCTGCCAGATTTGCCCCATGGGCCTGAGGATCACCTCTTGCCCCTCCAAAAAGAGGTCGCAAATGTGCCATTGACCTTAACCTTCAATATGGTGCTGGAATCATCTATGGCAATATGAGTGTCACAGTGCTGGAGAACCCTTTTTCAGAGGTGTCAAATAGTGTAGGGTGTTTCTCTCTCTGTCTCTCTCTCTCTCTCTCTTTCCTCCTTTTGCTAAGCGGATGGGCCGCAAGCTGCAATAAGCATTTGCAAGCCGGGATTCCTCCATCACATGCAAGCATGTGATAATAGGATTCAGTGCTGTAAGATGGTTGTCTCGCTCGAAAGGTAATGAGTCTTGGGGATACCTGCAAAGGTGCTAGAGAAATTCTGCTCTCCTTCTGGGAAATTTGGCAGTGATTATTTCCCTTAAAAAAAAATAGGAGGGGGATCAGGAGCTCTACCCGAATGCCACATTAAGCAGGGGAAATGTATTGCTCTCCTAATGTAGTCCTGATCTGCTGTTCATCTCCCTCCAGTCCTGGATGCTTGGATGGAAGTCATTTTTAAAACATTCTTAAGCCAACCGACACTAAGACGTGATACAATGGGAAAGCAGGAGGGGGGGAAGAGGACAGAAGGAGATATTTCTTCTCCGCCCCACACCGTCGCTGATATTACTTGTGCTCTCATGCAGAAGTGAAACTAATCCTTTTAATGTGATCCCCGCAAGAGGAACTGCAGTGCTGCTTCTTATCCTGCCTCATGTCTAATCCTTTATTGGATCTTGCTAAGCCATTTGCTTCAATAATATCTTGTGGCGGCAGGTTCCACAGCTTAATTATAGGGTGCAACCGAGCCCCCCGCCTCCCTTTCTGTGCGGAAATAGCAGTCGCTTTAATTCCACCGCGTTCATGTTCCGGTGATGGTGAGAAGGGTGGGGGAGTCTCTCTTTGATAGGCAGACATCAAGTTACCTACTTCTCTTATTTTATTTGGCTGGCTGGTGCACGCGTGCAGCAAAGTGCAGGAGATCTGGACTCTTAACCTTAGCAGAGTGGAACAAACTCCCATCGGAGGTCTGCCGTGCACCATCCTTGCAGGCTTTTAAGAAGGCCTTGAAAACATTTTATTTTACTGTGGCCTTCCCATAATGAGTGCTGCTATCATTGTGAATGTTTGGTCTTGCTGGTTTCATTGTTGGTTTTGTTGCTATTTTATTGTGATCGCGTTTTTATTGCTCTTAATATTTTAACTGTTTTTCTGTGTATTTTGTTGTTGCAAGCTGCCTTGTGAGGACTTCTGCCCTGAAAGGAGGCCAAGAAATGTTTAAAATAGATAAATAAATCCTCTTGCAGTTGGTTGTTAGGCTTCCTCTATTGTGAGCGATGCTCTTGGGTCTTTCCCACTGAAAGATCTCAGGTATCCGATCTGGGAAAGACCTCCTCTGTTTGAGGTCCTGGGGATGTGCTGCAGAAGGTGACAGGTGCATTTCCTTCTGACACCTCTCAATCAAACTTCTCCAGAAGCTTTCTCGGTCCTGCTTCTGGAGAAGTCCTAAGGAAGCTGCTGCATAGGGGTGTATGACAAATTTATTTGAGTTCGTGTTTGATCAGAGGTTAACCCAATTCATACTTTCTGGACCAAGGATGGACTCGGATGCCATCTGTGGTTGAAGTCCATGCATTTCTGAGCTTCAATGTGATTTGCAGACCAAAATAAATGCACTTGGCAGCATGTGGACATTTGAAAAATATGCGTGAAAATGTGTGTACTTTTGAGAAATACACGCAACTACGCTTTAATCAAAGGGAGAGGAATGCATTTTTTTTTAAAAATGTGCAAAGTTAATGCATACATTTGCATATGAAAATATGCATAAAATACATTCGCAATTGGATACAGACTCCAGTTCGATGAGCTTTGACATGGAATTTGCAGAACTTTGGAGAGGTCAAGTTTTGCTGATTCACACATCCCCAGGTAAAGTACTGAGAAAGATAGACCCATGACATGTTTGTGTCCAAGGTCCCTGCTTACACTTCTACTCTTTTCCTTTGGTTGCAGGTCTATGCTAACATCATAGCACCATAGCAGGTGCAACAGATGGGAATAGAAACATAGGAAGATGCTATAGATCAGGTTAGATTATTTCTCCATCTCACCCAGTATCATCAGCCCTTTTAATCAGTCTTTTTCATCACCTGCTATCTGATGCTCTCACCAGAGATGCCAGCAAATAAACATGAGATCTTCTACATGGAAAGAGTATGGTCTACCACTGAGTTATGGCCTAAACATTAGGGTCTCTTGGCACAGATGTAAATACATATACAATGCATTGCCTGGCTGCCACCTCATTGTGGTTCAGATCCAGGCATCTGGCTGTCTAGTGGAAGATCACAGCCTTTTCACATGGCACAACTGGTGAAAAGTGTGCCTACTCAATGCCACCACCTGACGTTTCAGATCAGGAAATGGAATCAACTTTTTATGCTGCACAGCCAAGTAGCTTGAGGAGATAGCAGCAAAGGACAGCTTGCTCTCCTCAAAAAGAACCAGAACACCTTGATTAATGCATCTCACCTCCATTTCTGGTTTTTTCTGTTGAAGGGCCACAGCTGGCAGGACTCATTAGCAAATAAAAACCACAAGAAACCTTGATCATGGCTCTCTTGCTCCATGTCTATTTTGGATTTCAGGTTCCTGCAGGCTTCAGTGGAGATATGCTGGTAGACGTTCTGACATTATGAATGTTATGCCATACCAGCTTAGCCCTGTCCATCAAAGTCACCCCAAGAGGAAAGGTTATGGGATTATTCACGCCTGCATGTTCCTCAGTTGGTAATGACAATGTCAAGTGATGGCTTATTATTATTATTATTATTATTATTATTATTATTTATTTATTTATTTATTTATATAGCACCATCAATGTACATGGTGCTGTACAGAGTAAAACAGTAAATAGCAAGAGCCTGCCGCATAGGCTTACAATCTAATAAAATCATAGTAAAACAATGAGGAGGGGAAGAGAATGCCAACAGGCACAGGGTAGGGTAGGCAGGCACAGGGTAGGGTAAAACTAACAGTATAAAGTCAGAACAAAACTAAGTTTTAAAAGCTTTAGGAAAAAGAAAAGTTTTTAGTTGAGCTTTAAAAGCTACGATTGAACTTGTAGTTCTCAAATGTTCTGGAAGAGCGTTCCAGGCGTAAGGGGCAGCAGAAGAAAATGGACGAAGCCGAGCAAGGGAAGTAGAGGTCCTTGGGCAGGCGAGAAACATGGCATCAGAGGAGCGAAGAGCACGAGCGAGGCAATAGTGTGAGATGAGAGAGGAGAGATAGGAAGGAGCTAGACAGTGAAAAGCTTTGTAGGTCAACAGGAGAAGTTTATATTGGATTCTGAAGTGAATTGGAAGCCAATGAAGAGATTTCAGAAGCGGAGTAACATGGTCAGAGCGGCGAGCCAAGAAGATGATCTTAGCAGCAGAGTGGTGAACAGAAACCAACGGACTGATGTGAGAAGAAGGAAGGCCAGAGAGAAGAAGGTTGCAGTAGTCCAACCGTGAAATAACCAGCGCATGAACAAGCGTCTTGGCAGAAGAGACAGACAAAAATGATCGAATCCTGGCAATATTATACAGGAAAAAATGACAAGATTTAGCTACTGCCTCAATATGAGGAATAAAGGAGAGCGAGGAGTCAAATATAAAGCCAAGGCTACGAGCTTCCTTGACCGGAGTAAGCGTAACATCATTGACAGTAAGAGAGAATGAGAGATGAGGAGAAGGTTTAGGAGGAAAAACAAGCAATTCAGTCTTTGCCATATTAAGTTTCAAATGACGATGAAGCAGCCAAGCTGAGATATCTGAAAGACATGCCGAGATACGATCGTGAACACCAGGAGAAAGTTCCGGAGATGACAGATATAGTTGTGTATCATCGGCGTACAGATGATATTGGAGGCCATGAAAATCTGATTGAGCAATCAGAGATTAACACCACATATGAAACTTTCACATCATAGCCTCAGGCACTTTGCTTTTCCATAGAAACCATTCCTACATTCAGCTGAGTGCAAGTGTTGGCCAATCAAGCAGTGGGAAATCAGGCCACCTACATGTATGCACAGGGCCTGCCCTTTACAAGAAAGAAGTACAGAATCAAGCTTTGGCGGTGCTTTGAGGATTCAAAGAATGCATGGCATCCCTTGCTCAAGAAACTGGGCAAAGAGGATCATTTCAACCCAATCTGGAGAGTGCACAGAAACTGCATGAAATTGCTTGAATGCAGGACTTGAAAAACAGCTTGTGTGAGTTTTATGGCAGGGAAAATATATGCCTTTATTAAAAGCCCTAACAGCAGGACCGTGCATGGCCACAGGAACCAGGCAGACCAGTAATGGCCTTTTTAAAGCATTTCCTTTCAAGCATAAAACCAAGCCTTGATGAAGATGATAAGGCCTGCAACAGAGCTTCCCTGGTAGGATATTAACATAAATGCTTAACATAGTGGTGGCGGCTTCTGGAACCAGCATGTGTTTCAGCAATTAACAGCCCAGACGGTGGACAGGTTAGCAGCCATGTAAAGTGCTGGTCACTTACAAAAGTTTTTTTTTTTAATCAAATTAATTTGAGGGCTGCTGGAGGCCAAGAGAAGCTCCGTATGCAGATGCAAAAGCTCCTGACCAAGCACCTTGATGCTTCATCTGCCTCCCAGGAAGACGAAGCACCAGATATTACTGGAAACACCAAGGCAACCTTCAGAGGCTTCAAAAAGGCATCCGTTTTAGCTTTCCAATATATGGAAAGTCTTCTCCTCCTCCTCCTCCTTCCTCCTTCCTTTTTGGACCAGCCCATTATAAAGGTGTTGTGAGTTGCCAGGCGAGAGATGATACTTTCAAACCTGATCTTGTTTGAATCACCTAATTTATAATTGATGGGCATGAAAAAAGGTAGGAAACTTTCAGGGTTCTCTAAAACCCCTGACCATTGGACCCTAAGAACAGAGAAAGCTGCCTTCTACTGAGTCGGACCATTGGACCATCTAGCCCAGTATTGTCAGGACTGACTGACAGAAATGGCTCTCCAGAATTCAGGCAGCTGGAGATCAAACCTGGGACCTTCTGTATTCCAAGCATGGGCTCGTCCATTGAGCTACAGCCATCCCTATCACTCTATGGTGAGCAAAAGCAAGAAAGAGGTAGATCAGGAAACAGACAAAGCTGACCCCTCCCCTAAAATTCAACCTATTCCTAAATTCTGCTGCACGTACATCACTAAAATGGCTGAGAGCTTTAAAAAAGGGGGTTGGACAACTTCCTGAAGGAGAAGGCTATCAATGGCTACTAGCCCAGATGGCTATGTGCTACCTCCAGTATCTGAGGCAATAAGCCTGTGTGAACAAGTTGCTGGGGGACATGGGTGGGAGGATGCTGTTGCACCATGTCCTGCTTTGTTGGTCCCTGGTTGACAGCTGGTTGGACACTGTGTGAACAAAGTGCTGGACTAGATGGACCCTCGGTCTGATCCAGCATGGCTCTTCTTATGTTCTTAAGTTAAGGATATAGTAGGTGAGAGCCAATGAAGTGTGGTGATTAGAGTGATGGACTAGGAGAGGAAAGGCCGAGTTTCAAATCTTAGCTTAACCATAGAACTCATCGCTTGATCCTGGATGAGTCATTTCTCAGCCCAACCTGCCCTACAGGCATAATTGAAAGATGAGAGGAGTGACCATATATGCTTCCCTGACCTCCTTGTAGGAAGGGTGCGATCAGGATGCAATTAATAATAATGAGTAATAGTGGGAGCCAGTGTTGATCAAATAATCTGAGTGATGCCCAGTTCTAGAGAAGCAGAGCCCAAGGGAGGGTAAGGAGGATGTTGGTTTGACTATCAGGCTGGGCCATGAATAGGAGTCCAGCACAAAGCAAGATAGGCATGATTCAAATTCCTCAATATAAGGGCAGGCGTTTCAGGACCCTGGACAGAGTCCAGGATGCAGGTAACTTGTTCAAACAGAGTGTCATTATCAACTGAGTCCTTATATACTCCCTTGGTCTGGCTACCCCATTCAGGCTCCACCCCCATGTTGAGGAATTCAGAGCCTTAAAGGGGGCAGTCCTCTGTCTTGGAGGCTACCACTCCCCTCACCTTTACCTAATTTGTACCAGTTATGCTGCCTTTGTTGGTGAGTAAATTCAATTAAGCACAAGGTGAGAGGTTGCCCACCATTCTACGGAACTGAACTCAGGGTTACAGTCCCTGGAGGCTGGGCGTCGGGGGTGGGCGTCAGGCTCAGGTTGTCTCTGTTGGGCTTAGGCTTCATCATGGGGCATGAGCCACCACTAACCTTCTTCATTCTCTGTGCCCACGCCACTGTTGGATATGGCAGATGTTATGAGTAACAATCTGCAGGCATTGTAGTTTGGCACACTCTTCAAAGGCAGCCCCACTTCGAGTGCATTGGTATAGTCTTTAGGGATGTGCTCCACTTCTAATCGGACCAGCAAATTAGAAGCGGAGCGGGGGGCTTCGCCTGCCCTTAAGGCGGAGGCGAAGAGGATTGGGGGGCCGGCGGAGCGTGGCGAAGAGGATCGAGGTGAAGGCGGATCCTTCGCCTCGATCCGGAGCTCCGCCGGAAAGGTAAGTGGGGTTTACCGGGCCCTGCCGCTGTCGCTGTCACCCCGTCTGCAATCTCCCCACCACCATCTGCAATCTCTTTCACTGGCCCCGATTGGCGCAGCACTCCTGGGGAGTGCTGTGCCCTGCCTGCCGGTTCCTCACGAGTAATTGCAAGGAGCCAGGAAAACCACTTGCTAGAGAGGCCACATGCTCGCAGTCTCGGGCTCAGCCCAAGACCGTGAGAAAGACCAGGATATAAGTGGTGCCCGTTATCCTGGGGCAAAGGAGGGTTGATCCCTCTCTGAGCCTGGGATGTGGACGCACAGGGACGATCCCAGGGTAGACTTCGGGATAAAGCCCCATCTAGCTAAGGCCCCGATGCAACCAAACCATGGTTGATGCATTCTCTGCATGTTGCAGATAGGTGTAGAACTAAGGTAGAGATTAGGGATTATTTAAAACCACCTGTGGCGATACCCACCTTTTTGTCCCTTAGGTATGTCTGGGTTTGTATGTCTAGTAAGTGTGGAATGTTTGTCTGAGTGGGAGTGGCTAGTGATGCGGTGGAAGAGGGGGAGGGAGGAGTATAAATAGGTTGGCTGAGGACATTGTGAGTGAGTTTAATGTGGTTAGGTTTAGTTTTGAGGTTTGGTTTTAGTCTGGGAGTTTTAGTCTGGCTTGTGCTTCATGAGAGTGTTTGGTGTGTGAGGAGTGAGAAGAGATAGGATTTTAAGAGACTTGGGATTGTTGTTTTAAATATAAAAATAAGCAGGTTTGATCCAAGTTGAAGCACTAAAGATCTGTTAAATTTCAATAAACTTTGCTTTGTGTTCTGTTACCACAAACCACGTGTCAGCTCGGATTTATTACCTGCTATATTACACATTGTAAAAACATCTAACAATACACCAGCAGTTCAGTACCTCAACAAGAGAACCTATTTTCCAAAACCCTTTATTTTGTTCCCTCACATATAGGGGAGAGGTTGTGTTGTTTTTACCCTTTCCTCAGGCTTTTCAAGAGGTGGCGCTTGGCTTGAGAAGGGTGTGCTAGGCAAGGCCTTCTGGGTGAGGTCGGTGCCGTCACACCACCTGACCAAGGAAAAACTGGATCTAGAGGCAGATCTTATTCATTTGTTACATTTATTTATTACATTTATATCCTGCCTTTTTCCCACAAAGGAACTCAAGGCAGTGTATATGATCCCCCTCACAACAACCCTGTGAGGTAGGTTAGGCTGAGAGTCAGTGACTAGCCCCAACTCAACCAGTGAGATTCATGGCTGAATGGGGAGTAGAACTCCGATCTCCTGACCAGCAGTCCAACACTCTAACCACTACACCGCACCTGCTCTCATCCGGACTCATAGCTCAGCCATTATGCAGCAGCAGCACTGGGATGTCTTAGGCCACCTCTGCCATTGACTGAGGCTAATTCCCTCCAGGGTTCCATTTATGGCTGCCCAAAGCTGGCTCTCCCCATTTCGTATCTATTTTTTAATTCGCACACTCTCTTCTTCTGCAAAATGTCGAAGTAATTCTTACTCTACCTTCCCTCCACAGCTGAGGCTCAGTGTCTCCAGGGGAAGCATTTGTAACATAGTTAACATATAGCATGATTTTTTTTCCCCTGTCTTCGATTGCTGACATCATCATGAGTTGGCACAGGAACCTTAAGGAGACACATGCGCAGACAAATTGCTCATGACCGCAACAATCTCCCGGCAACACACTCAGTGTGGGAAAGCTTTTTATGGGGGGGGTTTAACATTAATGGGGCCATTAGTTAGACATATCAACTTCTGACAAATGAATTTGTACAAATTGAAACTTCCCCTTAGAAAACTACCATTCCAGT
The DNA here is from genome assembly GCF_023053635.1 of Elgaria multicarinata webbii. Taxonomy (NCBI): domain Eukaryota; kingdom Metazoa; phylum Chordata; class Lepidosauria; order Squamata; family Anguidae; genus Elgaria; species Elgaria multicarinata. Next base: position 15,939,987 of record NC_086185.1, on the reverse strand, counting down.
TCACTGCCGTCCCCAATGAGTTAGACGCTATTTGCTTGCGCATAGTATATTATGTTCTGTAACATGAAAGGTCAGGCTTGAATGTGATTTTTTTTTAAGTGTAAAAGTCACCTATATGACTGAGCAGTATTTGTTTATAACGAGCCAGCATGACTAAGAAAGCATTTTCTTGTTGTTTTCAAAAGGGACGCTGCAAAAGAAATATTCGCCTCTCATGCTTGACTTTAGCAAAAAGGGCAGCTGTATGCTGTAAGATAATCTCAGTGTTTTGTAGCAGTTGTGTCATCATAGCTAAGTATATTGGGAATTGTGGAGTGGTGGGAAGGCTCAGCGAGGTTCACGGCCTATCGCTAGGATCTGCAGCTCTCAAGAGAGTATGCCTTAAATGAAATATGTGCATGCTTCTTTTCTGGCTATCTCGGGCGCATCTACACCTAAGGGTGTAGAGGGAGGGAGGGGGAGGATCACAGACTTACCTGCTTCAGTTACCCTCCCCCAGCATCCAAACAGCAGCACAACATCCCAGAGGTAAGGCTGCCATTTTTTTTCCTTCAGAAGAGGAGCCATGCATACACATGGCAAAAAAGATAAGTGGTGTGTTTTTTTTTAAAAAAAATGCCCCAAACCCCCCTGCCATCCTGGGGATGGTGAAATTGCTGCCCCACCCCCATGGGCACAGAGCCACCCCACATGGCACTGTGCCCATTTTAGGACCGAGGAGCATGCGGTATGCCACCTGTGGTCCTCAAGATTATCCTGGGATGTGGGGAAAGTCAGGATAACTGGGCAACCAGTTATCCCACAAAAATAGAGGGGTCATCCTTGTCTGCCCCTGGGATCCCCTGTGTGTCATTTGGAATGATCCAGGGATGACCCTGGAAAAACAGCATGGCGTAGACATGTCCCTTGGTGTAGACACCTCACCATGCATGTGAGGTGTAGACATACCTCACATGCATGGTGTAGACGTACCTCACTCTCCCAGGGGGAACTGGGAGAGTGAGGTATGGACATGGGACATTTGAGCCAAGATCTGGTGTAGTCTAATTCACATACAAGATCAAACTCTGTTGGTACTCAGGAAGGCAGTTCCTGATAATGACATGACCCAGATTCTTGGAGACCTTTGATCTGCCTCTGTAGCAATGCCCCGTGATCAAGGTAATTCTGATGTCTCTGTCATCTACTATTTGAAGACTGCAAACCTATGTACATTTACTTGGGAGTTAGCCCTAACTGAACTCAATGAAATCTTGGAGAATAAATATATATAGGATGTAAGATGCTTTGGTACAGTGTACTTGTAAAACAGCAAACATGTGAGAACGTTTTCAAACTGTATATACATAGGGATGGGTGAGAAACTCATTCACTTCATTTAAAAAAAAATATAAGGACTTACCAAAATTCACACTTTTCTACATGAACCAGATGGAAAGAACTTGAGGTCTGAAAAAAATATAGAATGTGAGAGAAAGCAAAATTCACAGATTTGTCCCTCCAGCTAGAGGGCTCTGCTTTGTGATTAAATGTCTGGATTTGAATCCCTGTGTATTCAGCCAGGTTAGTGCTCCTAAAAAGAGGTTGCAATCTCTATTTTCCTGACAGGCTCTTCATCTTTAACAGCCACACAGCAACATAGCCCTCTCTCCATGCAAGGATTAATTTATGTATGATTCATTCATTTATTTATTCATTACATTTCTATACCACCCATTAGCTGAAGTTCTCTGGGCTGTTTACAAGACAACGCTTGAAACCATAATATACACGAACACAATAAAATCTTCTCTATATGAATCGAAGGAAGCATTTGTTTCTATGTCCTCGATGGACTAAAAAACCGTACTTCTGATCGTTATGAAACTTTTAGGATTTGTTCTACCTCTACCTGGGATGCTTTTGGTCACAGTTACGTGCAACCTGTTGCACAAGCAGTTGTGCAAGCATAAGGCACAACCAGTTATGCAGACTCTTGTACAACTGCAGTTCCACAAATGTAACTTTTGTTGGCTTCTCTTTTGGCACATGGTTTGGAACCTGGCTTCCACTCGCGTAACGGCATTTGGGCTACTGTTGGATGCTGCCCCATGTGCTCCAAGAAACATTGGCTGACCATCATTGAAAACAGGATGTTAGGCTCAGTGGACCCCTGTTCTGATCCAGCAGCACTCTGCACATGTTTTGATGATGTGTATTATGTAAATAAAGGCTCTCTGCATCCAAAATGACAAGACCATGGAATACATTTCCTTTAAAAAATAACAACAACATTGATTTCCCCCCTCAGGGTGCATGCATTATAGATGGATAAGTCTTGACCTGAATAAATCAGAACAGCACTTTTTTTAAAAAAAAAAAAAAAAAACTCACCAGTTACGTTAGGATCCATTACCCATGCATTCTGATGGGGCTCCTACAGCTAAGATTCCTCTTAGATGAGGCCCTGGGATTGCACTCCAAGGGCAATCATGTAGAATAAGCTAATAAAACCTTGTCTTGTTTGCTCTTCTGGTGTGTCAGAGGGAAAGGTAAAAGTACAAAATCAAAAAGGCTTCTGGCGTTTGTTTGGATATAATTTATTAAAATATTCATTTCCCTCCTTTTTGGCCTCTTATGGCCCACCCAGAGGCAGAGAGATCATGATATCAGTTAAAACAAAAACAGAAGACAGATATTAAGGGAAGGGAAACTAAAACAAAGACATAACTGAATGAAAAGGTTTGGGAAGCATGCCAAAACTCCAACAGAGACAGTGTTGTGCAGTGATTAGAGGGATGAACTGGGGAGGACCCAAGTTCTAGTCCCCATTTGGCCATAAAGCCCACTGGGTGACGTTGGGCCATACACTAATTCTCTTACCTCACAGGGTTGTTGTGAGGATATAATGGAGAGGAGGAGGAGGAGCATCCCAGATGTCCTGAGTCCTTCTGGTGTGGAATCCATATTGGACTTGGAGGATAAGGAAGAAGACCAGATGAGACAGGAAACAGGGGAGGAAATTCTCCAAGAATCTTCAGTAGTCAAGGAGGAAACTTCCCAGGAGGTTATCGAACAGGAGGCCCAGACTCAGAGACCATCTTCCTCCTCCTCCACCTCCCTGGGAACTCAGTCATTGTTGGAGGGGGAGGGAACATCAGAATTGACAGATCCCAGAATCCACCACAGGATCAAGTGGGAGGAGTTGAAAGGAGGTGGCAGGCGGCTCTCCAGACTAGGCACATGGCAGAAGTTACAGCTTGAAGACCCTTCCTGAAGTTGGGGCACTTCAGGAAACCATCCATTTAGTTGATAGGCAACTGCCTTGCTTCCTTAGGCTAAAAAAGCTTAGAGGATAGCTTAGAGGAATACTTTATTGTCTCACATCTTGATGGGAGGGCTTGGAATCACAACAGCAGGTTCCTATAAGTGCTGGAGCCATTCAAGGCAGGCCAAAACTATAACGTCTTTACACAATGCCCAGTTAACGTGTGGAATTCTCTGCCCCAGATGTGCTGATGGCCGCCAGCTTAGATGGCTATTAGAAGGGGCTAAACAAATTCACTAGGAGGCCTCAATGGAAACTCAATGGACCTAGAATGGGGATCAGATGTTTCTTCTATTCCTCTCAGGAGTTCATTGTGATCCCTATATGCAACCCCCAGATTTATTTATTTATTACACTTATATACCGCTCCCATAGCCAGGGCTCTCTGGGCAGTTTACAGAAATCCTAAAATTGAGGTAAAAACAAGTATACAAAATTTAAAACTCTAAAACACAGAACATACACACATAAAGCATTAAAAACCATTAAAAAAAACTAAGCATGTGGGTGATTAAGATGTGCCGCCATATGCCTGGGCAAAGAGGAAAGTCTTAACCTGGCGCCGGAAAGATAGCAGCGTTGGTGCCAGGCGAGCCTCATCAGAGAGATCATTCCATAGTCTGGGGGCCACCACCGAAAAGGCCCTATCCCTCGTTGCCACACTCCGAGCCTCTCTCGGAGTAGGCACCCGGAGGAGGACCTTAGATGTTGAATGTAGTGACCGGGTATATTCACGTCGGGAGAGGCGTTCCGTCAGATATTGTGGTCCCAAGCCGTGTAAGGCTTTATAGGTCAAAAACAGCACCTTGAATTGGGCTCAGAAACATAAAGGCAGCCAGTGCAAGCAGGCTAGAGCAGGTGTTATATGGTCAAACCTTCTGGTTCCCGAAATCAATCTGGCCACTGCATTTTGCACGAGCTACAGCTTCCGAACCGTCTTCAAAAGCAGCCCTACATATAGTGCATTGCAGTAATCTAACTTGGAGGTTACCAGAGCATGGACAACTGAAGCCAGGTTATCCCTGTCTAGATAGGGCATAGCTGGGCCACCAACTGGAGCTTGTAGAAGGTACTCCGTGCCACTGAGGTCACCTGAGCCTCAAGTGACAAGAGGTAGTGTGCCTTTGATTACGTGCTGTGGTGATGCAACAATAGAAGGGGATATCATCCACCTGCCCTGCTTGGGGACTTCCCAGAAGCACCTGATTGGCCATTGTGGGAAACAGAATGCCAGAATAGATGGACCTTTGGCCAGTTCCAGCAAGGCTTTTCTTACATTCTGATGATAGTGGTAAGAAAGAGGCATCCCCACCCATAACAGACATGCATCTTTCTTTTGCCCCACTGTCATCGGCAGTTCAACAGGCATTGCAGGTTTTTGGTAGACTGTAGTAACCTCAAACTTCCCATTTTCTTGAGACAATAGTGGGATAAGTGGACACACCCAAAGTATACTTCCTTTTAAAACTTGAAAGGATGGATTTAACATCTCTCTTTAGGTCAGCCTTCTGCAACCTGATGCCCTCTGGCTGTTTTGGATTTCAACTCCCATCAGCCCCAGCCAGCATGATCAATGGTCAGGAGTGATGGGAGTTGTAGTCTCAAACACCAGAAGGCACCAGGTTAGGGAAAGGGCTGTTGGGCTAGAAAATCACCCTGCTCTCATGGAAATAAATCTTTGGGGCTGAGAGGAAAAGATTGCACCATAAAATAAAGCCGTTCTACAGGAAGAGGAAGAGAAAGAGGAAGAAGAGGAAGAGGAAGAGGAAGAGGAAGAGGAAGAAGAAGAAGAAGAAGAAGAAGAAGAAGAAGAAGAAGAAGAAGAAGAAGAAGAAGAAGAAGAAGAAGAAGAAGAAGAAGAAGATTTAAGCAATGAGCAGGGCTAAAGGGTTAAAGAGCCACATTCCTCTTCCCTTCTACAACTCTGCTGACTCAATACCTAGTCAAACCAGTTTAATTCTTCTTTTTTCAGAAGAATAAGAAACACATAGAAGGGAAAGAAGCTAATCGAAGCTGAGAAGGAAAGAGAGAGAGCAGGTCTACTTATAGCAACCTAAAAAGGCAATTATATAAATTGTCCCTCCTGATTCCCATCCAGCAGTAATTCTTAAATTAACAGCATTACTGTAAGAATTGCATGTGCGCATACACAAAGAGAGAGAGAGAGGCATGGGGAGAGAGAGAGAACGAGAACATTCTTGGAAATGGTACTGCTGCCAAAGTGGCCATCTTTAGGGATGGGCAAATGAGTGATCAAGATTTGCAAAAAATTCCTCCATAGATTAAAACAGAGCTCATTCATTCCACTGAGAATATTTGCCTACAAATCGAACTGGGAATTGGGAGCAAGCAAAATGCGAACTTGTGTTCGACAATTGGCAAATATTTTCAGTGGAGGTGTGCTTGTGTTTGGGGTTTCAAACACAGCATGCATGCACATTTTGGAAGCAAAAATTAAATTCTCATACATCCTTAGCCATTTCATCTTCTTTTGCTGGTGTTGGCTTCAAATTATGTGAATATTGTTGGGCAGCCTACATGCAGAGTGGTACACAGAGGTGTCATGGAGTGAGACATAACGATAGCTAGGGATGTGCTCCACTTCTCCTCAGACCGGAGAAGCAGAAGCGGATCGGGGGGCTTCGCCTCCCCTTAAGGCAGAGGCGAAGAGGATCAGGGGAGCAGCGGAGCGGATCAAGGTGAAGGCGGATCCTTCGCCTCGATCCGGAGCTCCGCAAAAAAGTAAAGGGGTTTACTTGGCCCTGCCGCTGTCGCCCATGCAATAACAATTCTTACAGACCTTATTGATTGATTGATGGCATATCTATATCACCCATTGGCCGAAACTCTCTGGGCAGATCACAGTCGGAGCACACACTACCTGAACAGCCAATGCACAATCAGGTCATTTCACAACTCCCTGAGTTGGACCAATGAAACGGTTAACTAAAGCAGATCATTGCTGTGATCCACTGCCATTGCATTGACCACAGAAATTATATTGTTCTCTTCCCTTGATGTCCACAATGGCATCCCCTATTAGTTTTGAGTATGCCTCTTTCAATGACCCAGGTAAGCTAGCTTTGTCACCAGGTTTGATCTTCTCTAGACCTAGGTCCACTAGGGATGTTCACAGTATCATTTGTTGATCCTTCTCCCTCCACCTGGGACTAAAAAGCAGGGCAGGGGACTTCATTGGTGTCAATGGAGTTTTCTCTGTTTTATTTTAGCCCCCATGGAAGAAGGAATTTGGAGGAGGGGGAGGTAGCTGACTGAGAAGTTTAAACCTCTCTTACCCATACATGATTTCATTCCATGTGTTTACATTAAGGTAAACAAAATGGTGGAGATCAGCTGTATGCGATTTGATATTTAACCTAGTGTGTTAAACCCTAAGTATTGCTCTACCTCCCTCCACTTACAGTTTTTAAAAGCACAGACAAAAGCCAGTAATGTTTAGGGAAGTCCCCAGAGCAAATGTGTGACTGTAACCTCTTAATCTGCAAATAGGCCTATTAGCCTGTGAAAAAGTCCTTTAAGGAAAGCAGTTGAAGCCCCATCAATCACTGTGAAAGTACTGAAAGCAAAAAAATATACGTATATTTTTTTAAAAAATCCCACACTGGATGAAATAATCCCCCACAATGGCAGGCCAATGAGCAAATAGTCTTTTTTTCCCCCCTACCTCTAATTCCGGCAATCCTCAGTAATGCTGAGATGGATATGCCCTGATTTATAAGACTGTAGCTAGCAATTATTTCCAGAATCCCTTCATCTCAGTTGTAGAAATTCACTCTGGGCTGATAATTAAAGCGCAATTCCTTCACCTTGGCATCAGTTTTATCACATAAAAAAAGAAGAGAAAGAAGAAAAAGAAGACGCAATTCTGCCACTATCGAATTACACAAATATGAAATGAGAGTTTGATTCCCTAAGTGAAGATAATTATTTAGATCCAGAGGGGAGTTACAGGGAGAGCAGCAGTTCAAATTTCCAGTGTAACTTTTAAACCTGAAATAGAAACAACAGATTTCTAGTGGTGTTTTGGCCATACACATCTACCTCTTCGGTCCTGATGGTTACTGTTTATTCCATCCTCATCTTTCACATCTAGATGTCCAATAATCTATGCTACAGTTGCTGACTCCATGATGTGCTATTGTTCAGTAATGTTCAGGTTCTCACCTGAAAAGCCATAAATGGCCACAAAAATGTGTGCTGTTGCTCTGGAAACTGCTATCAAAACAGATCCTAGCAACCTGAGGGCTGAAATGAATTTAATATCAGAAAGCAGATTCCAAAACTGGATAGCGGGACTGCAAAATTCAAGCATCTATGATCCAGTTTCCCAGCTGGAACCAAGATGCCAAATACGAAATGCTCAAAAAACAAAACAAAACCCAAAAAAAGCCACCAAGCAGTACTTGATCGTCGGAACTGGTTCTTTTTAAACTCTGAGCATTTTTCACATGCTCAGTGAATGTATGAAACGGGGAATGGTTTCATTCATATATTACATTTTGATACAGCCCAACAGCCAAACCTCTTGGGGTGATTAACATATACTAAAATCATAAAATACAACATGCTCAAACATAATATAAAACGTTTAAAATTTTATAGCAGAATAAAAACAGAGTAAAAGCCAGCAGTTGTGTCAAGATTAAAAAGCACAAAACCACATGTCAAATACAAAGTTGAAGGACTAAAAAGAAGCAAAAATGAGAAGATCTTCACCCTGTGCTGAAAAGATCACCATGCAGGCATCAGGTGAGCCTCTCTGGAAAGGGCATTCCAAAACCAGGGTGCCACCACTGAAAAGCCCCCACTCCTTAATGGCCATCCGCCTCACCTCATTTAGAAGGTTATCTTAGGCATTAGCTAGACCAGCCTTTATCCCGGGGTGAACCCTGAGATCATCCCTGTGTGTCCAGATGATGCACAGGGGATCCCAGGATCATCCCTCCCTGTCCCCGGGATACAGCCCTACACTTTGGGCCTGCTTAAGGTGGTCATATGTTGCAGCAGCTTGAGCTGGCTCCACGCGATTACTCGCACGAAGCAGGGAGCTGCGCCCATCGAGGGTAGGATGGGAGGAGTGGGGAAATGAAATTATTTTTTAAAGAAACCCTACCTCTGCGCATGAGCGTTCATGCGCTCCTCTTCATTTAAAAATAAAAATGGCAGGCGCAACGCCTCTCTTCCTGAGGTCGTCGCGCCTTACGTGTAAACGGGGGCGACATCTCGCATTAATTCAAATGCGAGGTCTCCCCTCCTCTGCCCTGGACTTTCAGGTAGGTCTAGCTAAGGCCTTAGTGTCTGGGCAAGAGTATACAGCAGGAGAAGATCCTTCAGGTGATGTGACCCCAAGCCATTTAGAGATAGGTGAATATATTGGGCTGCAGGCACATTTGGCAATTTAAGAAACTGTACTGGACACCTGTAAAAATATCCCTGACAGATGGTTCAAAAAGACTGCCATGTGAGGTGTGTCAAAGGGCAAGTAACTGGCCCAAGAGACCAAGTATGAGGCAGAGATGGGGTCTGATCCATAGCACTAAACAATGTATGCACTAAACAACTTATTTGATCTCAGTTTTTAGCTCCTGCAGAAACCTTTTTTTAACAGCAATCCCTGCTGCCAGTAGAAAATGTGGTCATTAAAGAAGAAAAAACAGGAGCAGTACACCTTAGTGTGTGCCAAGCAAGGGTCTTGGAGCACATTGGTCCCCAAGAGCACAGCATTGCCCTGATCATAACAGTTAATTCCAGCACTTTGAACATAGGGGTGTGCAAGGGGTGTACCAGGTGTGCCCAGGCACACCCTAATGTCTTAAGCAATAAGTGCCATTTGGGGGGGGGCATTGAGTAGGGATTCAGAGGGGCATTCAGATGCAACAAGAATGGTCCTCTGGCTGTCGTCTGTTTGCTCCAATGCCCACAACAGCATGTCATTGCTCCCTGATGGAGGAGCAAAACTCTCCCAGGACCCTCTCCGCCAGGAGCCAGACTTCGAAGAGGCCAGGAAGAAAGGCCCCAAAGGCTAAAATCTCCTCTTAAGCCCCTCCTCTAGCCAGTGTCACTACAAAACCCCACCAAAGCACCTCTTCATACCCTGCCCCCTCACCTGTAACAGCCCTCCCCTGGTCAGGCAAGCCAAATGTGAGTAGTGTCTACAGTGCTTAATAAATAAATGAATAAAATAATGTCCTTTATTATTGAGCTAAAACATAGAATCATAGAATAGTAGAGTTGGAAGGAGCCTAAAAGCCCATCGAGTCCAACCACCTACACAATGCAGGAATCCACCTTAAAGCATCCCTGACAGATGGTTGTCCAGCTGCCTCTTGAAAGCCTCTAGTGTGGGAGAGCCCACGACCTCCCTAGGTAACTGGTTCCATTGTCGTACTGCTCTAACAGTCAGGAAGTTTTTCCTGATGTCCAGCCGGAATCTGGCTTCCCTGTAACTTGAGCCCATTATTCCCCGTCCTGCACTCTGGGAGGATCGAGAAGAGATCCTGGCCCTGCTCTGTGTGACAACCTTTCAAGTATTTGAAGAGTGCTATCATGTCTCCCCTCAATCTTCACTTCTCCAGGCTAAACATGCCCAGTTCTTTCAGTCTCTCCTCATAGGGCTTTGTTTCCATTCCCCTGATCATCCTTGTTGTCCTCCTCTGACCATGTCTCCAGCTTGTCTGCATCCTTCTTGAAGTGTGGCACCCAGATCTGGACGCAGTACTCAACGTGCTGGTACTTCTGGCCTAGGCCTTTTTGCCTTTGGCTTTGACCCTTTCCCCCCCCCCCCCCACTTAATACTGGAATACAATCATCAAGAGCTTCTCCAAATTGAAATCCAGCCTTTGGGCTGGATGATATTTTGCACCCCTTGCCTATTCCAAAATACTCTCCTGGCACTGGGGGCCAGGAGACTCCCTGCCGTTGGAACGATTTCTTATTTTCCTTAAGTCAAAAGACAGAAGAATGGCCGGTTACAAAATAACATCCATTTATAAAATACCAAACCTCCAGTGCATTGTTTACAAAATTGCTTCGCATAGATGTTTCAGTAACTGTGAGATGCTGAGGAAATTCATACAGTCAGGATGGTGAAGCGTGGACTTCTAACCTGGAGATTTTGATGACATTTGTGAGCACAGGGTGTATCTATGAGAGGAAGGCACAAAGAGAGACCTGGCATTTCCATGTTGGCTGTGGGGATAAAATGGAGAGGAGGAGGGTCATGTATGGGGTGACCATATGAAAAGGAGAACCGGGCTCCTGTATCTTTAACAGTTGCAAAAAAAAGGGAATTTCAGCAGCTGTCATTTGTATATATGGAGAACCTGGTGAAATTCCTTCTTCACCACAACAGTTAAAGTGCAGGAGCTATACTAGAATGACCAGATTTAAAAGAGGGCAGGGCTCCTGCAGCTTTAACTGTTGTGACGAAGAGGAAATTTCTCCAGGTTCTCCATATATACAAATGACACCTGCTGAAATTCCCTTTTCAATACAACTGTTAAAGATACAGCAGCCCTGTCCTCCTTTTCATATGGTCACCCTAATCATGTATGCCACATTGAACTCCTTGGAAGAATATTTACTTGCCCAGATCCTAAGATCATCTTTGGCGGTGCTTCTCCAGGATCCCCTGCCAAAAGGAAGTGAGGTGGGTGGCTATTAAGAGTGAGGTCTTTTCTGTTGTGGCACCCTGGTTGTGGATTGAGCTGCCTGGCACCTACATTGTACCCTTTTCAGCACCAAGTGAAAACGTAATTCCTCCAGGCATTTTAGTCTTTCAGTTTCTGTTGTTTTTAAATCTGCTGCTGCATTTGAAATCTGTATTGCTGCTAGGTTTTATTTGGGGTGTTTTTAGTTTATATTGCCATTTTAAACTCTTATAGTGTGTTTTATCATGGGTTTTAATTTTTACAATTTTAATTCTTGTCAATCACTCAGGGAGCTTCAACTATTGGACACTATCAAAAGCAATAAGGAAATAAATTAATCATATGAATGCAACCAATAAATAAGACCCATTGAAATGAATGGGAGTTAAGATAGTCCTGATTAACTTCAGTCCCATTCATTTCAATGAGTCTACTCTAAGGGGGATTTTTGTTGGATTCTACCCCCAGGAAGCCCCTCCCCATCTGTAATGTGGGGTTTAATAATACTGGCTTATCTTACAGGGTCAAAATTGCAAATTGATAGTGTGTGCAACAGACCATACAAAAGTAGTAGCGTTATGCACTATGAGTGAAGTTGTTTATTTAGTCTTTTTTTCTTTTTCTGCTAGTACAATTATCCTGAAACTTTTCTTCTACCATACAATAAGAGTAATTGTATGGGGCGGAAAAATTCCACCATACAATAAGAGTAATTCAATGCATATTATATGCATCAATCAATAAGACAGCCCTTCTCTGAATCACTTAAGTAAGATATATATGTTTCCACATTCACTTATATATACATGATATGCTTCTTAAATCCAAAGTTACCAATACATGTTTTCGGCTTCTTTATTTATCCAGAAATGTTATAAATGGCTAAATCAAGTTACTGAAAAACAGAAGTGAATATTTGGATAGACTGTTGTACGTCTACAGACATATGATTAGTTATTACACTCTACCTGCTGAGCTTACAATTGCCAGGACTTGGGCCTCTGGTTCATCATCCCTAATGAACATGTTTTTAAAAAAAGAAAAAGAGAGGGACTCAGGAGACGCATTTTCATATTTGCAATCATTCCTAAGTGTGCTGCAATCAAAAGCCGTTTGGGGGGTAAAACCACTCGTCCTACCCCAGATCTGTCATCCAATCTCCCAGGGTGCTTTTTTAAAAGTTCAAAATCAGCCACCTGAAGAGAAAGGGCTGAGGGAATGCAGATTGTGTTAAGGAAGTGATCCTGGGGACAGTGGAGGCTGGTGACACTGATAGCGGTGAGGCTATCATTCTGGGCTTTGGTCAGAACCAGCCAGAAGTCTGAAGGATCTATTGAAGGTGCTGAAACATATCCCCAAAATAGGTTGAGCACCTTGTATAAGTTTCTAAACCACTCATTTGCAGAAGCCAGTGTGGTGTAGTGGCTAGAGTGTCAGACTGGGAGTGGGGAGATCCGGGTTCTAGTCCCCACTCGGCCATAGAAACCCATTGGGTGACTTTGGGCCAGTCACAGACTCTCAGCCCAACCCACCTCACAGGATTGTTGTTGTTGTGAGGATAAAGTAGAGTGGAGGATTATGTACGCCACCTTGGTTTCCTTGCAGGAAAAAAGAAGGGATATAAATGCAATAATAAAATGAATAAAATAAAATAAAAGCTCTCTGGGCAGTTTACAAGACCAATGGAAATTACAATAAAAGAATAAAAACAGAATAAAAAAAACCACATTAAAATACATTTTTAAAAGAAACAAAGTGCTAACAAAACCATGGCTGGTCTTTAAGGGAAGGCTTCCTGGAACAACAACATTTTTGGGAGGTGCAGGAAAGAATACAAAGTTGGCACCTGCCTGATCTCCAAAGGCAGGGAGTTCCATAGGAACAGGGTCACCACACTGAAGGTTCTTCTCCTGATGGACTCCAATCAGACCATAGGTCTGTGTAGAACCACCAGGAGCACGCCCTCAAATGACTTCTGTGGTCAGGCAGGTTGATAGGGATGCAGGTGCTGTCCTAGGTATTCTGTCCCAAGTTGTTTAGGGCTTTGTAGAACCTTAAATCTGGCCTGGTAGCAAACAGCTAGGCAGTGCAGTTCCCTTAGCAAAGGAGTTGCATACTGGAAAGAGGAAGCTCCCTACAACAGCTGAGGTGCTGCATTCTGCACTAGCTCCAGCTTCTGGAGCAGCTTTGAGGGCAGCCCCACATAGAGTGCATTGACCTAGCGCACTAAGTTCAGCCGGTGAGCAAAAGCCATTGCTTACAAAACCACAGCCAAGGAGAAGCTACCAAAGGTTGACAGCCAAAAAGCAAGTGATTGCTTTCCAAAGCAGAAAGGAGGGCAAGGTTAGCCACACAAGTAGGGTCCATCCGTTTATTTATTTATTTATTATTTATTTATTTATCGTACTTATACCCCGCTCCTCAGCCAAAAAAGGCTCTCGGAGCGGCTTACACTTAGCAAAAAAGACAGTCCCTGTCCTCAGGCTTACAATCTAATAAAGACATGACACACAAGGAAAAGGAGTCAAGGAGGGAGGGAGGGAGGAGAGAGAAAGAAAGAGAGAGAGAGAAAGAGAGAGAGAGAGAGAGAGTCCAGCAGGAGCAGGCCCCAATGTTACTTCTGCCTGCTCCTGTCCCCTCGGTCCTTCTTCTTCCCCACAGGGCCAAGATGGCAGTTTGCCCTGTGGGAGGGGGGGGAAGAGTCCAGCAGGAGCAGGCCCCGATGTTACTTCTGCCTGCTCCTGTCCCCTCGGTCCTTCTTCTTCCCGTTGTCATTGTCCCCCCACCCCACCCCAGAAAAAAGAGTTGGCTGATTACTCTGGGAGAGAAATGACAACGCCGTCTCATGCCTGAGCCAATGGAACAGGCCTCAAAAATAGAAAGCTAAGCCCACAAGTTCTCATATCCACGGTTCCAATATAAAATAGGATTGTAAAAACTGCAGTAGCAGCTTGGAGGGGGGGGGAGGAAAAACACACACCACAAGAGCAGCTAAAGCACCAGGTCTCAGGAGAATAAGCTACTTTAAACAGTGAGGAAGTAGCTATCATCTTATCATCTCATGTGGGTTTGGGTGTTAAAGGAAAGAATTAAGTGTATAATTTTCTGCAGCTTTTTAAATGCCTACTTTCATTTGTACAAAGAGCTGGATTGGGTTTCCTCCCCCGTCTCCCAAGCACATGCACGCTGTTGCAGGAATAGTTTCTCCTGCTCGGAGTGGTGAATTAAATGAGCTTTCCACACATCTTAATCTGTTCCCCCAATTCGCCTTTCTTCAATATCGACGTAAGGTCGTTCCAATTTAGACCCGCATGCAATGGGCATAAGCAGTGTCAGGTCCAGGTTTTGAAGGGCAAGACACACCCTCCGTGCAGGCCCCCTTCCTATCTAAGTCTGCCTTCTCTCCACCATGTTGCTCCTCTTTTCTTTCTCATCATGGCTACCATTTGCTTGACTAACAGACGCTAGACACTGCTCCGACTTCAGAGCTGGGAAGCAGAGCTCTGAAACACACCCTCAAGTCGCTGTGGAACGAACCACATTGGCTACTCTCCAAGGTCAGGGACACAGCATCGTTTCAGTGGGCAGGAAGGGGAGGAGACTGGAGAGGCCAGGATATGAGCTATCCTGAGCCCTCTCCATCCTCTTTCCCTCCCCTTATGAGACACTTTTGTTGGAGGAAGAAAAAGCCCTGTCTAGCAAAAATGCAAGGTGAGAGGGCATGGATCCATATGATGACAGTAAGACCTTAGCTAGACCTAAGGTTTATCCTGGGATCACCCCAGAGTCATCCCTGCATGTAGATGACCCACATGGGACCAGGCAGGGACCAGGCAGGGATTGTGAGGATTGTCCCTAGATGACACACAGGGGACCAGGCAGGGATGACCCTGGGACGATCCCGGGATAAACCTTAGGTCTAGCTAAGGCCTAAGTCTCCAATTTGGCCCCTGACCCTGAGGTTCCTTACACCCATTCAAAACTTATCCAGATGCTGGTTCCAGGATGAGGATGGGAGTTGTTGTTGGGTTGTTCAAGGTGGTTAACAAGCCACCCTGCGTAGTTCACAAGCCACCCTGCAGGAAACCTACTGTGGGTTCGTGTGTTGACGGAACCCATCCAAGGTGAGCAATATTGACCTGAATGGACCACTGGTCTGTCTCAGAATAAGGAAGCTTCCTCATTCCGTGCTTCTCGCTGCTCAGGTGCTGAAGCAAGAGGCCTAGATAGGAGAGCATGGTTGGTGATGCTTGACTATAATCCTTGCTATAGCCACGTGGGCTTCGGAAGCCCTGCAGCATACATGGGGAAAATAATGCCGTTGTCATAGAGCTGGAAACAGCAGGGAGGTGGTCAGACAGCATGCCTCCTTGTCAAGGCTCAGAGCAAACTTGTAGTCGCTGTGAGTGACAAGGTGCAGCTACAGAAATCTCTGACCTAGATTCCATGGGGTTTCTTGTTCAATATGGCTTGGTTAGCCACGGGGGTATGCATGGAGGAAGGGGGGGTAGCTGCAGTTGCCCATTGCACACTCTTCATGAAGTCCCTGCCACCTTGCAGTGTAAACTCTGGGCTTTGTGCATGGTGCAATTCTGCGGCAGCGCAGAAAGGCTGTAAAAAGCTGGATTCAGTTTCCTGCAAATCTCAGCTTTCGTTTTGTTTCCCTTCTTTTTTAAACTGAGGCTCTGCTAGGTATTGTCCATTGCACACTCTTCATGAAGTCCCTGCCACCTTGCAGTGTAAACTCTGGGATTTATGCACGGTGCAATTCTGTGGCAGCACAGAAAGGCTGTAAAAAGCTGGATTTGGCTTCTTGCAAATCTCAGCTTTCGTTTTGTTTCCTTTCTTCCTTTCTTTTTAACTGAGGCTCTTCTGGGTATGGTGAGGATTGTCCCTAGGTCTGCTGGAATGAAGAAACCAATTGCTAATTAGGAGTGTTGGAAGGATCCAGTGGAGGGAAGGATGCTTGCTGTGCTTTCAGTGGCTCACACACACACACACACACACACACACACACCAGACTTTGGCTAGTCTTCTGCTAGATAGCCCAACCTGGTCCACAGCGAGTCAGACCAGCTAGAGGATTTTCCTTTTCTTTTTGAATTTGAATTTGTGGAAATACATCTTTGTGCCAATTGTGGTTGCAATCTGTGCAGTTGTAATTTGCACAATTTTTCTAAAAAAAATAATCAAAATTGTTTCTGGATTTCAGGGGGAAATGCACAGCTGGGCTTGCAAATGCAAACTGAGTTGGGGGCACCCTGAAACTCCGCTGACCCTCAAAAGGGCTGGATTTCCAATGATTGATGTCCTTATTGCTGATACCCCATTTTGAAAATATAAAGTCCTCACTTTCTGTTTATTGGGGTCCTCTATAGATGTCACCTATAGATTCTCAAAGTCAGTAGACCAGCATTGGATTTCAATGGAAACATGGCCTAGACATTCCTTTCCCCAACCTGGTACCCCAGCCAGCATGGCCAGTGGTCAGGAATGTGAGAAGTTGTTTTGAACCACATCTGGAGGGCAGCATTTTGGGGTAGGCCAGCCTAGACCCAGATACAAGGATGGCCACCTCAGTCAATTTCTGGTCGGTGTCAGGTTTGCATGTATTCTGTCATATTTATTTATTTATGTATTTATTTATTTATGTTGGTTCCATCCCATTTCTCTATCAGCCTGCCAATTGCTTTTGGGGAAATGTAGGGGGGGAATTCATCAATTTTCATAAGCGATTTCCCTAATATATGTATTTTGCATGCAATAACCCCCAATTTACGGTGCCAGTTCTAGGTTTTGAAGGGCTCTTGGGCAAGGCACTTTCAGTCAACCCCCTCTTTCAATGTGTTGACCTTCCCACTGCCAATGCACCAGCTGCTATTGTGACTCCTCCTCTTTCTCAACATTTATTTATTTATTTTATTTATTTATTACATTTTTATACCGCCCAATAGCCGAAGCTCTCTGGGCGGTTCATTGCGACCACTTGCTTGCTTGGCAGGCAGAGAGCCAAAGAGGGCGGGGCATCACCAGCTCCTCCTCCTCCTCATTGCCACCACTGTCTGGGCCAGAGCGAGAGGCAGGTGAACAAGCAGGTTGCAGCGGTGATGAGGAGGGGCAGGGCCAAATCCTTCCCCGTATTTTCGGGAACTTTCTCTCTGTCTGCCAAAGAGGCATTGTTTTTTCTGCCTCTTTCGCAGGCAGGATGAAAATTCAGAGAATTTTCTCCTTGGGGAGGGGGAAGAGGGTTTCCACATACCTTTTTTAAAGTGTAGCCAGTTGCTGAGAGACCTTCCTCCTATTTTTTTTCAGCTTGTTTTGTTTTTTAAACACCCCTTCCCCTGGTATTTGGAGGAGCCCAACAGTTCTTAGTGAATGCCTATTGGAGACCATGTGGCCTCACTCTCTCCAAGGAGCATTCAGGAGGAACTCCTGGGCTCCTGAAAATGTAGGGGGGGGTGTATTAAAATAAAATGAAAGAATCTCACTCAATCTTTATCTACAGTCAACAGACCACCATTCCACCATTACAGCATCTACGAATAGAAAGAAAGAAAGAAGACCTTTCAACAACTGGCTACATTTAAAAAGGTATGCAGAAACTCTGGGCATGTCTAGACCAGGGGGTGGAGGTAGAGGATCCCACGATATGCTGATAGTGAGATCCTCCCCCTCAGTCTACACGTGGCACGCAACTTCCCGGGAGGAAGAGGATGTCACACCCACCATTTCCCCCCCAAAAAATGAGTGTAGGTGTGCTCCAGCGAAAAAGGTATTTTTTTAAAAAAAAAAAAAACCTTCCCCCTCACCCCTCCCCTCCCCTGATGGGCACGGAGCTCCTGAGGAACTCTGTGCCTCATGCCCAGTTCCCGGCTCCTTGTGGTTACTTGCGAGGAGCCAGGATGAAACCGGGACGGTGGCCCACACCTCCCAGGGTCTCAGGATGATCCCAAGATGGTGGGAAAAATCGGGGTTAAAGTAGTGCCCGTTATCCTGGGGAAAAAGAGGGATCATCCGTCCCTGCCCCTGGGATCCCCTGTGTGTCATGTGGATGCACAGGGATGACCCCCGGGGCGATCTTCAGGATAACCATTCATCTAGACATGCCCTTCATCTCCCTCCCCAAGGAGAAAATTCTCCAAAATTCTCACCCCTCCCAGCCTCTTTCGCCTGAGTTGGAATGGTCCAAATTTTCAGCACAGCACTAACTCCAGGTGGCTTTTGTCAGTGGGCCGTGCAGGAGTGTGGGCCCTTGGCAGGAACCCAATCATGCCCAGCCTTGACACTGGCCCTATTCCCTAACTGCCTTTCCAAAGCAGTTTTTGAGCCAGGAACTGCATCACAAAATGTTTAGACATGTACAACCCTAAGGATAAATTTGTTCTTCATCTGGGAAGTGCAAATAAGGTCAGTTTGTTTAAAAATGAGGCCCTAACCAAAATCAGTCCCACATTTTAGCCCAGTCACCACAGCATGAATTATTTGATATTGCTATGCAATAATCGCAGCATCTGAGAAGACCGAGAGATTTCAGCAGAATCCCCCACCCTCCCATTAACAGCTGCACACAGAGCGAAACCGCAGCAGCAGTGGGATTCATGGGAAAGGAGGGGTGAATCCTCTGAAGTAGTTAAGGCATGTCGAGAGCACAGCAAAATTGGAGGTCACTGATGTGAAACCATGAGGGTTTTTCTCAGACCAGTGAGTTGGAACATGGTTAGCATGAATATATTTTCTATTTCAAAAAAGGAAAAGAAGAAGGAGAAGGAGGAGGAGAAGATGAAGAAGATGAAAAAGAAGAACAGGAGGAGGAGGAGGAAGAGGAAGAGGAGGAGGAAGAAGAAGAAGAGGAAGAGGAAGAGGAAGAGGAGGAAGAAGAAGAAGAAGAAGAAGAGGAGGAGGAGGAGGAGGAGGGGGAAGAAGAAGAGGAGGAGGAAGAAGAAGAAGAGGGGGAGGAAGAAGAAGAGGAGAAGGAGAAGGAGCAGGAAGAAGGAGAAGGAGCAGGAAGAAGAAGAAGAAGTGGAGGAGGAGGAGGAGGAGGAGGAGGAGGAGGAGGAAGAAGAAGAAGAAGAAGAAGAAGAAGAAGAAGAAGAAGAAGAAGAAGAAGAAGAAGAAGAAGAAGAAGAAGGAGGAGGAGGAGGAGGAGGAGGAGCAGGAAGAAGGAGCAGGAAGAAGAAGAAGAAGTGGAGGAGGAGGAGGAGGAGGAAGGAGAAGGAGAAGGAGAAGGAGAAGGAGAAGAAGAAGAAGAAGAAGAGGAAGAGGAAGAGGAAGAGGAAGAGGAAAAGAAGAAGAAGAAGAAGAAGAAGAAGAAGAAGAAGAAGAAGAAGAAGAAGAAGAAGAAGAAGAAGAAGAAGAAGAAGAAGAAGAAGAAGAAGAAGAAGGTGGTGATCATCACCACCATCACCACCACCAGCTAGGGCTGGTTTAAAGAAATATTGGTCTGCCACTAGGACTCAATTCCAAATGTACTTTGCACAAAACAATACAGGTAAAAATCAACACATAGACACAAATTTATTGCATCAGGCCTTCCTAAAATTTCCAAAGAACTAAGAGTCACTCTCAGCCTAAAAGCTGAAGGTAAATCAAAACATTTTGTCAATGGTGTCCTCTCCTCCCTTTCGTGCACATGGGAGGAGAGCAGATGCATGTGCTACCACTAGTGGCTTTAGATCCTGGCTTGTTCCGAAACCCTTCTTTAAGCAAACTGCAGTTGCCTTCTTGAGACTGATCTTAGGTTTTGTTTTAGGCAAAATTCAGCAGCAGCAAAACAGCCATGAGAACATCTCCTAATGTTATCTCCATATGCGGCAGAATGACGGGGTAAAATCTTCATGGCCAGTACCATTTCAAGCTGTAGGTAGGAGGTGGCATTTATAAATAGACCCACAGAGTAGTGTAGTGGTACATTCTGAAATACAGGAGTTCACCATAGCAGCTCTTATAGCCATGCCCCTAAGAAGAATCCATTGTCACATACCCCACGAGATGATAGTTAGAAAGACAGATGATTGCTATATTAGATGAGAGACAAATAGATAGCAATTCTTCTATTTATACTCAAAGGAACTAACACTCTGATTAAAAACTCCATCATAAAGCACAGACGTCTCTGCCTCCCCACCCCACCGTGGATAGTATCTTTGCGTTTAACCATTTCAGCACCATTCTGCCTCACAAAGCTTTGTGAGAAAATGGCCATGCACCAAACAAATGTTAGTCCTGCGGTTTGAATCCATTCCTGCTGAGGTCTCGAATCATTGGTCCGAGGGCACTGCGGTGCTCAGAAGCTTGGTACAGCGAGGAAGAGGTCAAGGAGAATGTGCTAATGTTCAGCCACAGTGCAGGAACCACTAAATCAAAGACTGCCAGGATTATAGAGAAGTTAGAAAATGTGTCCCCAACCACCACGAGATCTATTCTCTGTTCACTACTGACACAGGATTAAGGATGAGAGAGAGAGAGAGAGAGAGAGAGAGAGAGAGAGAGAGAGAGAGAGAGGCCTTAGCTAGACCGGGCTTTACCATGAGGCAAACCTTGGGATCGTCCCTGTGCATCCACATGATGCACAGGGGATCCCGGGATCAGGGAGGGATGATCCCTCCCTTTCCCCGGGATCTCACCCTACTCTTTGGGCCCACTTTTTCCACAGTCCTGGGCTGAGCCCGAGACCGCAGAACGTGTGGCCCGTTGCCGTGGTTTGACCCAGCTCCGCACAATTACTCGCGAGGAGCCAGGAGCTGCGCCCTCCGGGATTAGGGTGGGGTAGCAGGGAAACTAAGTTAAATTTAAAAAAACACTTACCTTCAGCACACAAGTGTTCATGAGCTGCTTCTCCTTTAAAAAAATGGCGGGCGCGACGCCTCTCTTCCTGAGGTCGTCGCACCTCATGTGTAAACGGAGGAAGGACCTCACATTAAACACAACGTGAGATCTTCCCTCCTCCATCCTGGATTATAAGGTAGGTCTAGCTAAGGCCAGGGAGAGAGAGAGAGAGAGAGAGAGAGATCCCAATAATCCATATACAGATACCTCTTTCCTTGCTACAAATGAGGAAAGAGTCCTTCCACCTTGGGCTCCACTTGCATCTGAATTGGCAACATCACCCTCTGTAGTGGCTCCTTGAAGAATGAAGTTTACGAAGCCAAGACCCATATTATTTCTAAACTTTCTTCAAAGCATTTGCCTTCTCAGGATCCCCCAAACGTGAACATATTTGAGTTGGAAGTCGGTTCTACACAGTGGAGCAGGGTCCACTTATCCAGAAAGCAGGGCATCACCATGGTACCCTACTGGAAACACGTCCAGTTTGTGGATTAATCGCTCTTGCCCTTGGGTTAGGAACATGCAAGATCATGTGTCAACCCAGCACGGTGTTGGCAGCCGGCTTTATCACCTGAAAAATACATTTCAAATATATTTAACAATCCTGGCATCAAAGTTCCCAAAAGGCTTGTGCCTTTCTCTGATAATACCTTGGCCATGCAGCACAAACAGAAAGGTTCAGCGATGTGGGAGACAACAAAGAATAACCCATTGTTCCCCCTGGATGTGCTCAAGCTTAAAAGTTAAAGAAAAAAGAAAAGAAATAGAATCCCCCTCTCTCTTTTTTTTGCTGTTGTCTCTCCTGAACATTCACCTCCTGCTTGGACAATAACAGCATTATCCAGCAGGAAATAGAGAGAATGGCAATTGGATAAAACAGGCCCATGTTCTATTTACAAGACTAATTAAAAAAAAAATAGGGGGAGATCAAAATTGAGCATTTGCTTTTGATCTCTGGGTGTTGTTGGTTTTTACCATCCGCTCTCTCAAATTAATTTAATATGTTAATTAATAACGTTCCTTTGCACTTCTGAGGTGCCTTTAATCCAAAGGTCTCAAGGCACTGCTGCAAACGTTTATTCTCATAACACACACACAGAGCCAGGGTATATTTCAGGGCAATCTTTGTCAAATGGGTCAAAATATGGCAGAGAAGAGGTTGGCACCGAAACGATCCTAGCTGCAGCCCAAGAGCACAGGAGAATCAAGGTTAGGCAAAGTGTGGTGCTAACTACAAGGAGGTTTCACACACACCCTGTTTCCTACGTCCAAGGGATAACACTACAGCAAGAGGAAAACCAGCCTTACTCCAGTCATCAAGCAGTAGAGAATGAATGAGGAATTCATTTCAGTTGAAATAAATCAGGAAAAACTTCCTAACTGTTAGAGCAGTATGACAATGGAACCAGTTACCTAGGGAGGTTGTGGTCTCTCCCACACTAGAGGCCTTCAAGAGGCAGCTGGACAACCATCTGTCAGGGATGCTTTAGGGTGGATTCCTGCATTGAGCAGGGGGTTGGACTCGATGGAATTAGAGGCCCCTTCCAACACTACTATTCTATGATTCTATGATTCTTTCTAATCGGGATTTACCGAGTTCACATCTTCTGGACCGAACAGGGGCTCGGATTAAATCTGTGGTCAAAGTCATTTCTGAGCTTTCACTGTGATTTATGAACCAAAAAACATGCATTCAGCAGCATGGATGTATTTGAAAAATGTGCATCAATGTTCTCTCATCAATGGGAGAAGTGTACATACATTTCAAAGTTGTGCACAACTGATGTGAACATCTAGGGAAATATTCATGAAAGCTCACACAGATTTTCATGCAAAAATGAGAACATCAGAAGAGCCCTGCTGGTTCATCTACTCCAGGGTCTGATCACGCAGTGGCCAACCAGCTACCCATGAGACACCTACAAGCAAGACAGGAGTGCAGCAGCGACTGGTGTACATGGGCACCCTCACACCCATGTTCCCTAGAAAGAAAATTAAAGGCTTGCAATTGTCACGTCTAATCCTACTGCCCCTGTTTTGGGAGAAGATGTTTCAGGTCAGAATCTGATTCGGACCTAAAGGAGGAGGCACCAGACACCAGCCAGTCTGTACCAGTGGGGGAGGAAGCTCTCATAGGCGATTCACCCGCTGGGAGTCAGCCCTCTCCAGAGCTTATCACGTCAAGGCCAAATCCTACACATTCAGTGGGAAGTGAGGTTTCTTCCGGAGGTGAGCGTCCCAACAAGCTAACTGATGCTAGGGTCTGCTGGAAGCTCAAACGCATGGGGCGGAAGGAAGGCGTGAGAAAGTCAGTGACTGAGAGAAAATACCATTCCTTGGTATATAGGCCTAGGTATCCTCTAGGATTCTAGTCTATTCCTCATGCTCTTTAACATTTACAGAATGCCTCTGAGAAAGGTCATCTAGAGGATTGCAGAGAACATAAGGACGTAAGAAGTGTCTTGCTGGATCAGACCAAGGTTACATCTAGTCCAGAACTCTGTTCACACAGTGGCCAACCAACCATTGGCCAGGGATGAACAAGCTGGACATAGTGCAATGGCACCCTCCCACCCATGTTCCCCAGCAACTGGTGCTTACTGCCTTGAATACTGGAGAGAGGTCACCAATGTGTGTGTGGCTGATACCCAAATCTACTTCTCCTTTGCGTCAATGAGACAGTGGGAATGCTAAATTAGGGATGAACAAGCTGGACATAGTGCAATGGCACCCTCCCACCCATGTTCCCCAGCAACTGGTGCTTACTGCCTTGAATACTGGAGAGAGGTCACCAATGTGTGTGTGGCTGATACCCAAATCTACTTCTCCTTTGCGTCAATGAGACAGTGGGAATGCTAAATTAGGGATGAACAAGCTGGACATAGTGCAATGGCACCCTCCCACCCATGTTCCCCAGCAACTGGTGCTTACTGCCTTGAATACTGGAGAGAGGTCACCAATGTGTGTGTGGCTGATACCCAAATCTACTTCTCCTTTGCGTCAATGAGACAGTGGGAATGCTAAATTAGTGCCTGGGCAGGG
Organism: Elgaria multicarinata webbii; assembly: GCF_023053635.1. Lineage (NCBI taxonomy): Eukaryota > Metazoa > Chordata > Lepidosauria > Squamata > Anguidae > Elgaria > Elgaria multicarinata. The sequence goes on along the minus strand of NC_086185.1, from coordinate 15,916,143 downwards.
TTATCGACTGGAGGAGGGCCAAAAAAGCACATGCACCCAGATGTATGCACATGCACGAACACCTGGATTTCCCGTGCTAGAGGTAATAAGGGAATTCCTTCCTTATTTCTAATTAAAAATGAAGGGATTATCTTGCTAACACTAGCACTAGTGCAGGAAATCCCACACAGTGCTGCCACGGTGGCAGATTCAAATGAGCAGAGGGTCTGGCTGGTCCTCAAAAATAGCTTGGCAGGCCACACGTGGCCCGTGGAGCACACTTTTTGCACCGCTGGCTTATGCTATGACAGTCAAACACATCACAAAGGACAAAACCACACACACGCGCCACGTTGTCTCCAGCTAAGCCAACTACTTCCTCCCGCTTGCGAAATACTACAGTGACTCGAGTTGTAAACTGCCATGCCTTCTCGGTACAGACAGGACAAAACGACACCAAAGCACAGATATGTCACATCCAGCAAGGCGTCCCCTAAAGCTCTGGCAGCATTGCCGGTTTCCTATTTAACGAGTTCACATGAATATTTATTAGTGGATGTTTTGCAATTGCGGGGGTCTTCGTTGTGTTTTGCCTCTCACACTCGGTCGGCGTGGCAAGTGTAACAAAGCTTGAGGAGAGCTTCTGGACTGTTATGCAATGTGAGGAGTTCCTCCCCTCCCCCCCCCCCGGCCGACGCTTTGGTATTTCCAGCCTGAACATCTGCTCTCAGCAAGGAGAGACGCTACGTAAGTCAACAAAGGCTGCAAGCAGATGGAAGGGAAGCAAGCGCTCTTCTGCCATCCGCGCACACCGGAAACCAACCATCGGCTCTACGAAGCTGATCTCTGGAGCAGAGGTGCATAAGGACGTGGGTGGGATTGTCCTCGCCAAGGCTGGATGTCTTCAGTGGGCATAGTCACACCTGCTGATGCCACTGCCCCACCCCTATGCTGTTTGGCCTTTCTCTGGCCTTGGAGAGGCACACAGATCCATGCCTCTCCGAGCAGGGAGAAAGGGACTCAGCCAGCAACGGACTGGTTTCACTAGTTTCATGGGGATGGCATACAAAAGGACTCAGCCAGCGCTGTAAGAAGATGCTCCTCCCAGGACCAGATGAGATGGGCACCTCCTTTGCATGCTTCTCACCATCTCCTCCAGTATCAACTCCGGTATCAGAGGGAACAAGCCTATATATATTAATTGCTGGAGGACGTGGTCGGTAGGGTGCTGTTGCAGTCGAGTCCTGCTTGTTAGGTTTCTGGTCAACAGCTGGTTGGCCACTGTATGAACAGAGTGCTGGATTAGATGGACCCTTGGGCTGATCCAGGAAGGCTCTTCTTAAGCTCTTATGTTCTTATCCCCATCAGAAATAGTGAGAAGCACACAAAGATTCAGCCATCCCTGGAAGGAGCAACCGTGCTTCCATAAACTGCTCAGATGATGCTGAGAAGAGCAGCCACCCTTCCCAGCACCAGCCGAGTCCGAGTCAGCTGAATCACAGATAATGGCATGGATTCTTCCATGGGGTGGCAAAATAAGGTGAAGCTCTGCCCCCTGGAAGAACCCAAGGAGGCTCTGCAGGCCAAATGGATAAGCTCGGCAGTTTGTGTGTTCCACACCCCTGTTCTTCCAATGAGGAATGGAGCACAGCTGGCTGCAATGGGAAGGGAAAGATTGAGAACTTCCATAAGCCAACTTGTGTTAGGTTCCAAGTCATAGAATCATAGAATAGCAGAGTTGGAAGGGGCCTACAAGGCCATCAAGTCCAACCCCCTGCTCAATGCAGGAATCCACTCTAAAGCATCCCTGACAGATGGCTGTCCAGCTGCCTCTTGAAGGCCTCTAGTGTGGGAGAGCCCACAACCTCCCTAGGTAACTAGTTCCATTGTCGTACTGCTCTAACAGTCAGGAAGTTTTTCCTGATGTCCAGCTGGAATCTGGCTTCCTTTAACTTGAGCCCATTATTCCGTGTCCTGCACTCTGGGAGGATGGAGAAGAAATCCTGGCCCTCCTCTGTGTGACAACCTTTTAAGTATTTGATGAGTGCTCTCATGTCTCCCCTCAGTCTTCTCTTCTCCAGGCTAAACATGCCCAGTTCTTTCAGTCTCTCTTCATAGGGCTTTGTTTCCAGACCCCTGATCATCCTGCTCACCCTCCTCTGAACACGCTCCAGCTTGTCTGCGTCCTTCTTGAATTGTGGAGCCCAGAACGGGACACAATACTCTAGATGAGGCCTAACCAGGGCCGAATAGAGAGGAACCAGTACCTCACGTGATTTGGAATATGCTGTTTTACTGTTAAGTTTGTTTGTTTCTTTTGTAGCCACCCCATGTCTTTAGGAAGAAGCAGGCTCTGAGTCAACAGCCTCTGAGACAGTTCATGCAGATTGCAAACAACATTTCTGGTCTCTGTGTGTGTTTGCGTGAGAGTGTTTCTTTTATCAGTGGGCCTGTTCAAACAACAAGCTAAGTCATGGTTAGGCCACTAACCCTTTTGCAGCAAGTGCTTAGTAAGTGTGTTTAAACTGTGGTTAGGTAGCCACCATGGTTAGGAATGGTTTACATGACACACTAAGCCATAAGGTTTAGCTCAAAACGCTTAACCATCATGGTGGCTGGTCCCAGGAATGAAGCTTCCATTGGCACACAATCTACATACATGAAATATTTTGTAAACAGAATAGTAGCTCCCCTCTGGCCTTCAAGTGATCTTATGGCCGAGGTTGAAATTGTCAATAAAGGCAGAATCTGTGCACACCCCAACATGTAACGTACTGCTTACAGATTACATCAAACATATGCAACACTTAACTACTGGTATGTCAATGACAACAAGGGCAGATGTTAAAAATCCAGCAGAAGACATGGCATCAAGGGAAGCTCACACTCACGTCTTTCCAAGAGAAGATACAGAAAGACGCATAGGGGTGTGCAAGGGGTGTGCCAGGTGTGCCCAGGCACACCCTAATGTCTCAAGCAATAAGCACCAAATTGAGGGGGCCGTTGAGTGGGGATCCAAAAGGGACCGTCCTCCAACTTCCCTCTGGCTGCTCCACCACTGCCCCAAAGAACCACTGCCTTTGAGAGAGCACCGTTACTGCCAGCAGCAGGAGCGAAAAGGAATCACTCTGCTGGGAGCGTCTCTGCCCGAAGCCACATTTCAAAGAAGCAAGGAGGAGGGCTCCCGAACACCACCTCATAAGACCCTCCTCTGGCCAGGGTCACCACAAAGAGCGTCTCTTCATATCCCCTCCCCAACTGCAGTGGCCTTCCAAGGGTCAGGCAAGCCGAACGCAAAGTTCGGCATCAGTGTCTATAGTGTTGAATGAATGAATGAATGAATGAATGAATGAATGAATGAATGAAATTTTTTAAAAAAATCCTTTATGATTGAGTATTCAATAAATGTTTCTCCTTTTTTAAAAAAAACACGTCCCTGGGTGCACACCCTAATGAAAAGTGCTGTGCACGCCTATGGAAAGACATTTTCCCTTTGGTCATGGGGTGAGAAGAGGATTCCTCTATTGTAAAAGAAAGCGTATAGATAAATCGGAACCACAAAGTTTGGAGCCATTGAAAGCGGGCTGAAGAAAGAAGGGGATGGAAAACAACGCAATCTTAGTTAACAGATGTAGAATAGGACCTGGGTGATTTTACCCCTTCTGTCTTTCATGAGTCCATGAATAAAGATACCAAGGGGACTTTGTCTCTGCCCTGTTTGAAATGAAAAGAAGTTTCCCTCACGCTCACTAGATGCTATTATCCTTCGGACTGCGCTATGCTGCTTTTTTATGAATAATAAAAGCCTTCCTGAGCTAAATTGATACCCCCCCCCAAAAAAAATCTAAAAGTCGAATCTCATTCTTATATGATATAGAAGTGCCTCTACAGAAGTAGGATTGTATTAGCAATTCACGGCTGCATTGTATTAACATTGTGTTTTATGGAGTGAGGCTGCTTCTGAGTTATCTGGGGATTCTTCCAAATGCGCTCTGTTATGTGGGTTTTCTACTAGCAGAGTAGCCCATTACGGTAGGAAACATCTTTTTTTATGAATTCGAGTGCATTGAAATGGTAGGCCTGGGGAACTATAAACATCGAAATCTTATTTGGTTGAAGGGAAGCAACTCTGGCACTTTTATCCTGCTTCTGAACAAGGATGGAGAACCCGTTTCCCTACAGATGTTGCTGGACTTCAACTCCCATCATCCTTGACTATTAGACATCCTGACTGGGGCAGATGGGTGTTAGAGGCTGACAACATGGGGGGGAGGACAGTTTGCCCACCCCTCATTTAGAATAACGGATGTTGAAGAAATCTGCAACGGAATCAAATGAGTTCAGACGCTGAATGAATCCAAACTGCAAATTCTACAGCAGACCAGCTTGTAGACCTTGCAAATTTAGTCATAGTTCTTGCCCAGGAAGGCAAATAAACTGCGGGCAGGTTGGGAAGGTCCATTTCTAGTTAAGGACAAATCTGACCCCTGTACATAGAGGCATACTAGTACAGAGAGAACATGGCGGTTCAGCAAAACCATGCACATGAATATGCTAAAACCTTCCTTATGTAGACATGGCCCGATTTATCATCTAACCCTGCACACCAATACTGAGGGATTAGGAGACCATGCTCTGTTGCAAGAAAGCAAAATAGATGGGGGGTTACAAACTTTAATTAGGGATCAGGATACTCCTGAGCATGTTGGAAGTACAATATTACACTGATCTCTCTTTCAGCCTTGCCTACCCTACAGAATTAGGGGGAGGATAAACTGCAGCAGCCAGGGGAGGCAACTATGGGCACTGCCTTGGGCTCCTTGGGGAAAGGGCAGGATGAACATATAATGAAATAAAGAGGACAGCCACATGTTCTGTTTCAGGGGACCATTTAAATTGGGAAAATGTTACAGCAGGGAGAAAGATCTAAAAACAAAATCTCTCTTCCTTACCAACATAGTCCTAGGGTAAAATCCAACCTAAATCCTACTTAGAGTAAACCCACTGAAATGAACGGGGCTTAAGTGAGCCATGACTAATTTAAGTCCCATTCATTTTAATGGGTCTACTCTAGATAGGGCTTATGTTGGGTTTTACCCCAATCTGAATCTCTCTCTCTCTCTCTCTCTCTCTCACACACACACACACAAATACAGCTGGTATTAAACTCTTATTCTTAAATGCAGGAGATTCCATTCACATCTAGGTTTATAGCAGAGGCAAGATTTGAACCAGGCACTCGTCATAAGTTGCTTAACCACATCAGCACTACAACCGCCAAGTAAAAAGGAAGGAAGGAAGGAAGGAAGGAAGGGAAGGAAGGAAGGAAGGAAGAAGGGGGGGAAGCACCTGACACTTTAGGTATGAAAATCACTATGTATTTCTCTCTCTCTCTCTCTCTCTCTTTCTCTCTCTCTCTCTCTCTCTGAGGTTTCTGATAAAATTAAATCAAAGAACTAATAACGAGCCTATTTTCCCCCCTAGTTGCTATAATGGCCACAAATATTGGGACTATGTTAAAAGCAGCTTGAAAATCGCCGCTCCCCAAGCAGCGATTAATTCTGCAATGAAATCTGCTTAGAGGCCTTTGACGAAATCAACACTCAAGGTGGTGGTGGTGGTAGTGGTGGGAAGCAAAAGTAGCATTAAAACAAAAACAAACAAAAAAAAGACCCCAGCCTAACCTGTCAACTGCTTTGTTTCAAATGTAGTACCTCGAGGATATAAAACGTACAGCTTCAGTCTTCAACAAAGCATGAAATCACTTGCTCAAATCACAAGCAAGCAAGCAAGCAAAAAAGGAAGGAAGGAAGGAAGGAAGGAAGGAAGGAAGGAAGGAAGGAATTCATTTTTGAACTTCAAACCCAAAGAGATCTCAAATTCCCACCCCCTTAAAATGAGTCACAACGTGTGTGTTTTAAATCTCATGTAAATTTATTTATGATTATTAAAACATTTGTATCCTGCCCTATATCACTAGGATCTCAGGGCAGCGTGTAGATAAAATTATACAACAAAATAAAACAATAAATATACACCGCTAAAAAGAAATTAAACCAATTAAAACAGTTAAAACAATGTGCAAGCTTGGTGAATTTAGCCATCAAAGGCTTTGTTAAAAAGCCATGTCTTGACTGGGTGACAGAATAAAGTAGGGATGTGCTCCGCTCCGATTAGAATTGGAGAATCAGAAGCAAATTGGCCTGGTCCGCCTTGCCCAGAGGTGGAATAGAAGCGGACCGCGGACCCTTAGAAGCAAGGCGAAGAGAAGCGCCCATAGGAGAAGCACTTCTATTTTCGCGGAGCGCTCCGATCGCCATTTTGAAAAATTTCGCCCATAGGATTGCATTGTGGAAAAGAAAGGGGATAACTGTGTTGTTTTTGAAGCTATCTTTCTGAAACTTCTTGTGCTTAGAGAGTCATGGCTGGGGGTCATTTTGAGCCTACTCTCAGCTCTCTGCGTGGTGCAGTTTGCTTGCTATAATTTTTGGAAAAATCGGGTTAAAAAAAGCGGGAGAGGTACCTTTTTGAAGTGCTGAGAGGCAGATTCATGATCACATGATCCCAAAGTTGGAGGAGGGGATAGGCTAAACGGGATACTTGGGATACTGGGAAACTTCTCTTTCTTAGTCTGTGAACGGACTTTTCCCAGTGTTTTTTTAAACAGTAGCTCCACCAAATGCACAAACACAACCTGAAATCATATACTAAGCAAATAAATAACAGATAGGAAACACAGCACTGCTACCCACCCTAACCTTGGTGAACAACTGAATAGATGTGGTGCAAGGGGATGACGTCCCCTAGGGCATTTGGACGTGTCCAGTGCACACACTCCTGTCCTTGGAGGGTCATCAGAGCCCTCCAAAGTGTAACCCAGTGGAGAGAGACTGAAGCTAATGCCTGTCATGAGTTGAAGTGGCAGGTCGCTTCTTAAAGACTGCTCCCTAGACAGGGCCAGTCAAATTGGCATAATTAATTCCCCCTCCCACTAGGCACGTCCACTTCCCTCTTACTGGTAAAAGACAGATATAGCCTTTTAAAAAAAATTCTTCCTGTTGTTTATTCAGCAACACTGCTGCTTTTAATTCCACCCCTCCTTTGTTTGTTTATTTATTTATTTATTTATTTATTTATTTATTTATTCCATTTTATATTTACACCCCATAGCCCAAGCTCTCCTGGCTTTTCCTCTTCAGTGAAGTCAGGCAGGCTTTCATTGTGGTTCAACTCCTTATTGTTGTTGTTATTATTATTATTGCTATTAATATTAATTAGTACTGCTATTATTAATGTTACTATTATTGTTGTTGTTGTTTAATAATGGCTGTGATCACAGTGCAGTCAATCAACTCTGAAGCAAGGATCACAAAGCTTTACTCTTATCCTCCTAGCCTCCTAGTTATGGGATGCAAAAGAAAAGGCATCTCTCTGTGCTGCTCCCACCTCACAGGGATGGTTTGCATTACTGGCTTTGAAACTATCCTTGGCTCACTTCCTTATGCTCCCAGAAATGTCTGCTGCCTGCCTGCCTTCCCTCCCTCCTCCCTTGCCCGCCTCGCAGGGATGGTTTGTGTGTGTCTTGCTCAGGGGATAAGTCCTTCCTGCGCTCACTTAGACTTTTGGAAATTCCAAATCAATTTTTCAAGTGTGGAAGAAGATTCATATAGGTTTATCTACTCCCCAATTCATGGCATGTTGGGATTTCCTTTGAAATGGCCTCTGTCTGCAGCTTTAACTCCCTGAGATACTGGGGTGTCCAATTTTCAAAAATTCCCAAAAAATCAGAGGAGGCTTGGATTGGCTTGAGTCTTGGCATGCGTGTGTATACATCCATGAGGTGTCATGGTGCCGAACTTGAGGTTTCTAACATGAAAATTGACGTAGTTCTAGCATGGGACTTGATTTGGGGTGAGTTAGAAGGTTAAAGCCCCGCCAAAAATCAGGGGATGATGGGATTTGCTTGAAACTTGGCATGATTGTGGATCTAGGTGGCATCTGTGAGGGTGCCCACTTCAATTTTTTTATCTGTCAAATTGTCAGAGAACAGTCCATGTCTGAAAATGGGGTGTCCAATTTTCATAAATTCCCCAAAAATCAGGGGATGATGTGATTGGCTTGAGTCTTGGATTGCATGTGTATCCATGGATAAGCTATCATAGTGCCAAGTTTGAGGTTTCTAACTTGAAAATTTACAGAGATATCGAAAGGGGTGTGAATTGGGGTTATGGGTGGTGCGTTAGAGGTTAAAGCCCCGCCAAAAATCAGGGGATGATGGGATTTGCTTGAAACTTGGCATGATTGTGGATCTAGGTGGCATCTGTGAGGGTGCACACTTCAATTTTTTTATCTGTCAAATTGTCGGAGAACAGTCCATGTCTGAAAATGGGGTGTCCAATTTTCAAAAAATCCCCCAAAATCAGGGGACGCTTGGATTGGCTTGAGGCTTGGCACGCGTGTGTATACGTGCATGAGGTGTCATGGTGCCAAACTTGAGGTTTCTAACTTTAACAGAAAAAATGTTGTATACTTTTTTGGATTTCAATGCAAGCCTATGGGAGGGGAAAGCGGAGCTCCAATCCGGATCCGGAGCTCCACAGCGGAGCGGAGCGGACTATAGGCGGAGCGGGACAGAGCGAAGCGGCCCGATCCGCAAATTGTGGATCTGGAAGAGAAGCAGATCGGGGGGTCCGTGCACACCCCTAGAATAAAGTCAGTGTTGGCACCAGTCAGCCCTCTAAGGGGAGGGCGTTCCACAGCCGGGGTGCCACCACAGAGAAAGCCATCTCCCATCTCCCACCATAGCGTATGTCTCATATTGGTGGGACGCGGAGGAGGGCTCCTCCAAAACATCTCAAATTTCAGTTTGACATTATTATTATTATTATTTATTTATTTATTTATTTATTTATATAGCACCATCAATGTACATGGTGCTGTACAGAGTAAAACAGTAAATAGCGAGACCCTGCCGCATAGGCTTACATTCTAATAAAATCATAATAAAACAATAAGGAGGGGAAGAGAATGCAAACAGGCACAGGGTAGGGTAAAACTAACAGTATAAAGTCAGAACAAAATCAAGTTTTAAAAGCTTTAGGAAAAAGAAAAGTTTTTAGCTGAGCTTTAAAAGCTGCGGTTGAACTTGTAGTTCTCAAATGTTCTGGAAGAGCGTTCCAGGCATAAGGGGCAGCAGAAGAAAATGGACGAAGCCGAGCAAGGGAAGTAGAGACCCTTGGGCAGGCGAGAAAAATGGCATCAGAGGAGCGAAGAGCACGAGCGGGGCGATAGTGGGAGATGAGAGAGGAGAGATAGGAAGGAGCTAGACAGTGAAAAGCTTTGTAGGTCAACAGGAGAAGTTTATATTGGATTCTGGAGTGAATTGGAAGCCAATGAAGAGATTTCAGAAGTGGAGTTACATGGTCAGAGCGGCGAGCCAAGAAGATAATCTTAGCAGCAGAGTGGTGAACAGGGAGAGGCGCTCTCTGAAGTGTCAAGGTCCCAAGCCATTCAGGGCTTCAAATATCATTACCAACACCTTGAAATTCCAACAGATTGCAGCGCAAATATTCAGGACAGGGCAGAAACTGTCACCGGGGCCAGATCTACACCAAGCAGGATATGGCACTTCAAAAGTGGTTTGAAAATGGTATATGGAGTGTCCCGGGCCCCAACAATAGTCACTAGTGTTATAAACCATTTTAAAGCAGTAGTGTAGATCCTGTGGTTGCTTTTGCATCACCCCCCAAAAGAAGAAAAATGCATTGCCCAAAATACACCAAAAAACCCCACCACAGAACAAAAGAGACCAATTTTAATGAAATTTGCATCTGCTGATTTTTTTACATATAGATGCCGATTTTAGAAATCATGAGGATAATTTCAGTAGAAATGCAATACTTCTCACCCTAGAGGGGAAGACAGGCAGGGTGTGGTTTGTACCTGTTCAGTCTGCTGTTCAGGTGTTGATAACTATTGATTGGCAACTTCATGGCCCCTGTACTCCCTTCGTATGGTTCTCAGCTTAAAACCAGACTTGGACCAGACAGTACTTTAAATAGAGGACTGTCTTCTGTAGAGTAGGGCACATGGCCATTCTATCTGTCCTTATCTAATGCTGTGCTGCTCTAGGGAGGGATCCTGCCTCAGTGACAGAGCAAGTAAATTGGTATGAAAAATAGTCCAAGTTCACTTCCTAATAACTGCAGTTCGAAGATCTCAGTAGTAAGGGTGGAGAAGAGCCTTGCCTCAGTAGTAAGGGTGGAGAAGAGCCTTGCCTCAGTAGTAAGGGTGGGGGAGAGCCTTGCCTCAGTAGTAAGGGTGGAGAAGAGCCTTGCCTCAGTAGTAAGGGTGGGGAAGAGCCACTACCAGCAAAACAGACAACATTTATTTCCACATTGATATACTGAGCTAGGTGGACCAGTGGTTTGACTCACTACAACACAGTTTCTTTCATTTCTGGCAACACCACTGTCTGTTGCGTGGAATAAATCTTTCTTTCTTTTTTATCAAGGAGGTCCACCCAGAAGGTGTTAAAGCAGGAGTGAACTTGGAACATTTTGCATGCCAGTTGAGTTCCTCTGCCACAGAAGCAGGATCCCTCCACAGAGTGGTAAAGCCTGCAGGCCAATCTCTTCTTCTCTACTCAGTAAAGAAATAAAACAGCCAGCTGGCGATTCAAGCTGGCTCTAGCCCTTATTAAAGGCACTGGAAGAAAGTGGAAGGGTGGTGACGGCAGTAGCATAGCACAGGGAAATTGAAAATACTGCTCAGTAGATCAACAAGACTGCGGGCTATGAAACCACAGTGGGTTTTTTTTTTCCTTATTGTAGTCCTCCTCTTCTGATGGCCAAGTTGTGGCTATTTAGGATTTTAAGATAAATGGAAATATGTCCCTTCCTAAAATGGCCATGTGTCCTACATTACAGCCTTTTATAGTGAACAGTTATCAGAGACAGTCGTCTGCTTGAAAGCATCCTCTCTTTGAAGGCTTGCCCACTCCAAGTCTGTTTCAAAGAAACAGAGCCACATGGAGCGAGAGCAAGGGGCTTGGGGTCTCCCATCAAGAGCCAGCGCCTGGACAGCAGAGTGCGCAGCTATGCAGCTGCGTTAGCTGCACACCTGATCACAGTCTACCACACTATCGCGCAATGCACCTCCATTTAAATTATACTAACTGCCCAAATTTGCAGCCGTACATATAAATTAGCATATGCCAGTTGTGACTCCAAGGCTGGTGACTCCAAGGTGAAGAAGCTATTTTGTGGTTTGGATTCAGTGCCATGGATTCAGTACCTTTAGACTCCTGGCTGGTTCTGGCTGAAACCCAGAATGGATCCACAGCCCCACTGAAATCAGAGCCCCCAGCCCCCAAGGGCAATTGGTCTTCTCTTTGGTCCTCTTATTTGGTTATGCATTTCCTCTTTGTGTGTATGTGTGAGAGCACGTGTGCGTGATATGTCAATGTCTCTACCTCTTCCTAAATGATGATGATGATGATGATGATGATGATGATGATGATGGAGGAGGAGGAGGAGGAGGAGGAGGAGGAGGAGGAGGAGAAGAAGAAGAAGAAGAAGAAGAAGAAGAAGAAGAAGAAGAAGAAGAACAACAACAACAACAACAACAACAACAACAACAACAACAACAACAACAACAACACAAAAGCTGATGGATTGGAAAGCAGATTCAATCCCTTTGTACCATGCACTAGCCAATCAGGACTTTGCCATTACCATTCCCTTCTGGTTACTCCTCTCCCGTAATGGATTTCAGACCACAACAAAGGGCGTAGAAGACGGTCTTTGGCACCACGCTGCCTAGTAATGCCACCTGCATTACAAGAAACCACGTCTATTATCTGCCCTCTTAATAAGCCTCCGGTATTATTTCTAAACTGGACACATGACACGTCTTGGTTATAAAAAAACTCAAGCCGTCGCTTTCATTGACTTGCATAGGAGGACGCCCATTATATTTTCACGGAGACGGGAGCGACTGCTGACTCCATGTAAAAACTCGTAAATGCAGATGGGCCAGAATCTTAAAACAGCTTCAGTGGTTTGTTCTGTCAGGTTGATCTACGGTTAGTACTCCACTCTGTGAATAACATGATGGTCTCATCCTGCGATAGGATTCATAGTTTGGGGGTGCTCATGGATCCAGAACTGTCACTTGAGGCGCAGGTGGACTCAGTGGCAAGGAGTGCCTTTTATCAGCTTAGGCTGATAGACCAACTGCACCCTTATCTGGACAGAGATAGCCTAGCTACAGTTATCCATGTTCTGATAACCTCTCGTCTGGATTACTGCAAAATGCATTATACGTGGGGCTGCCTTTGAAAACTTCAGCTGGTACAAAACAGGGCAGCACGTTTATTAACAGGGACTGGCCAATGAGATCACATCACACCTGTCCTTTTCTAGCTCCACTGGCTGCCAGTCCAGGTCCGGGCCCAATTCAGAGTGCCGGTATTAATATTCAAAGGCTCAAATGGCTTGGGGCCAGGTTATCTGAAGGAACGCCTCCTCCCATATGTACCTGCCTGGACCCTAAGATCATCCTCAGGGGTCCTTCTCCATGAGCCCCTGCCAAAGGAAGTGAGGCAGGTGGCTACCAGGAGGAGGGCCTTCTCTGCTGTGGCACCCAGGCTGTGGAATGAGCTCCCTAAGGAGGTTCGCTTGGCACCTACATTATATGTCTTTAGACGCCAGGGGAAGACCTTTTTGTTTTCTCAGTATTTTAACAGTTTGTCATCTTAGTTCTTTTAACTTTGCTGTTTCAAATCTGGATTTTAAATCTGTATTCATCTCTGCATTGCTGCTCGGGTTTATCCTGGTTGTGTTTTTATATTGTACTTTTATACTGTTGTTTTTTACTTTGAATTGTCTTCATGGTTTTAATTTTTGTGAACCGCCCAGACAGCTTTGGCTATTGGGTGGTATAGTAATGCAATAAATAAAATGAATAAATAATAAATAAAATATCTCTGATTCCTTTCCCCCCCTCCCTCCCCAATCATTGACACCCACCAGGACCAGGCTAAAATAAGCCCGGCACAGCAAATATGCAACGATCCACAGCTCCTTGCTGAAACTGCCCCCAAATTCTTGGGAACCATGACGTCACTCTCAGCATCCTCATCAGTCCGGGATCGGTGTCATTTCTCCTGTCATGGAGATGCAATTTACGCATTTGCCTCCCCGTACAAGATGCCTTCCTGTGGTTAATGCAAGCTAACAGCAGTCGCGATGACTTATTTAAGAGCAGATCAAAATAATCTTCAGCGCTCTTTCTGTTTGGTTTTTTTAGGCTTCAAAAGAACGACAAGCCGTCGACGTATCCCTCACCAAAGCTCCCATTTATGAGGCGACCCCCCTCTCTCAAAGCATTCTGCCCATTCTCTAGTTCTCACTGGTGCTTCCAGGTACAGGGTTTCCCTGCTCTTCACGGACTATTACATCTTCCAGCACTTTATGGGAAGAGACTTGCTGCGTCCTGATTTTTTGTGGTGTGTTTTTTACAAAATCAATTTCTACATGCCGTTGCTTTACACGAAGGGCTGTTTCACAGGTTAGGGGCAAAGAGGCCCCTGTATTTCTAGGGCATGCCAATCACACGTTTCCTGCAATGTTTGAAAAGGAGACGCTGATTTCTGGTTCAAAAACTAGAGAGACAGTGTGGTGTAGTGGTTAGACTGGGACTCAGGAGATCTGGGTTCTAGTCCCTACTCAGCCATGGAGCTCACTGGGTGCCTTTGGGTCAATCACTGACTCTCAGCCTGACCTACCCCTCAGGGCTGTTGTAAGGATAAAATGGAGTGCAATAGAATCATGTATTCTACCTGGGCTTCCTTCCAAAAGAGAGAGAGAGAGAAAGGTGGGGGTATAACTATAATATTAATTTTAAAAACAATTTAAAAAAACAAGGCTGATCAATGCCAACAATGAAACGGGGCATATTCGCAATTTCCTCCATGATAGAGGACTATGGTGGCAGGGCTCTAGCTATTACAAGTGAGCTAGGATACTCTGATGTCCACAGGATTCAAGGCTTCCACTTAAAAAATTAAGGGCGTTACTAGACGGGGCTGTAGCGCGCGTTACCTACCATAGTCGTGTCGACAGATCCAGATGACGTTCACCAGGATCCGTCGTCATCCTGCGGTGAAGCCTCCTTATCCCGTCTTTTTAAAAGTGAGTTTAAGCGCGGCTTTTCCTGCCGGCCCGCACTAATTTGGAGTCGGGAGGTGGAAGTGTGGGAGGATGTGAGGTCAGTGCAGTTTCCGCCGTGGTCCGCACTGGTCAGGAAAAGGCATGCTAAGGGGAGTGGCCAGCGGCTTCGATCAAGCCGCCTCCGCCATTTGTGCCCAGTCCGCAGCTGGGGCAGCAGAGCGGAGCGGCGGTTTTTTTTCTATTCCAACATTTACAGTTTGCGCACGAACGGAGGACCGGAAAAGTGGCTGGTGAGCTGCTGGGGGTGTGGGGGGGATGGGTGGGGGATGTGCACCTGTTTTTTCTAGTTCAACCTCTGCGTGGGTCACTTTTCGGAAAGGCGGGCATCCCACAGTAATGGGAAGTTGGTGACTCCTCGCGGTGGGCAGGCACAGCGGCCGAATAATGGCAGTGCTGTATGCTGCGCGGAAGATGTAAAGGCCAGCGGGGACTGAGGGGGACGGTCCAGGCATGAAGGGCTGTGTGCCTGTTGGTGTGGGTACGCGGCTGAAAGAGGGCAACAAGCGAGGGTGGCCGGCCATCTTTATGCAGCAGCAGCAGCAGCACTTCAGCTGCCACTGCTGCCACCGGTGCCGGCAGCGGCGGCAGCGCTGACGGCTGCGCTAGCGATCTACATCGATTGCGGTCTTTCGAACTTGCGCAAACCGTGCAGCGAGCAGAAAAAAAACCCATGGAAATCAGCCCAGTGTGGCTGCGCAACCCGTGCTCGAGGCGCCAGAAGCACAACCGGAGCAAATTTCCGCAACCAGCCCTCTCCAATACCGTGCTAATCCAAAGAAGGTGTGGATCATGAGGCGTCACACCTGAATGGGAAAATCCGGTTTCACCGCTCCTCAAACACGGAACACCCGGTAGGTCTAGCAAAGCCCTAAGTCTCTTCTCCAGGGATCTTGAACCTCTGTTAGATTGACAGCCGAATTCAATTTGGAAAAGCTCTCAGGGGCTGCATTCCAGTGGTAGGTTGGGCCGGGCAAAAGGGGTGGAGCCAAAACTGAATGGGGGCGTGGCCAAAAATACTAGCCCATTGTAGCTGAAAGCTCTTACTGCCAGTAACGCAGTCTTAGGAAAGGCCTTTCAAATTTTTCTGCAGGTGGAGGGATTTTCCCAGCATTTTAGCATCTTCGTTTTTTAGCTCTGCTGTTTTAAATCTGTATATTAAATCCCTGTGTTGATACTCAGTTGGATTCCGGTTGTACTTTTATATTGCGGTTTTAAACTTCCGTATTTTGTATTTTATGCTGTACCTTGCAGTTTTAATTTCTGCAAACTGCCCAGAGGGCTTCAGCTATTGGGTGGTATAGAAATGAAATAAGAAAATAAATAAAATTACGACAGCCAGGAAATCTCTAAATGATCAGCAGTCGGGGTAAATGTGGCAGGACCCTGGGAAATAAGATGGGGCAATCTAGGGGGAACCTCAGATAGATGGACTGGACCATTAGGCAGGCCAGATTTGGTCCATGGATGTGAGGTTCAAAATCTGAGCTTTAGTCAGATTTAATCTGAGCTTTTGGAGATAAAATGAAACAGGCAACAGTGTAACCAAATGTTCATACTGGTGCTTCCAAGTAAGACTTATTGTGCCATGAGCCTGCCTCATTCAAGGAATTTTAGGGGAGGCTGGAGGAGAGAAGCAGTATAATTTCCTTCCATTTGTAAACCTCTCCTGTTTTCCCATCACTTCTTCCATCTTCTTTATTACAACGGAAAATCCATTAAAGAGGAAAAGCTGCACCATGTCTTTTGACAGGTTGCGCTAGAAGCTGTCCATGGGGAACAGCTCGTAGTTCGGTCAAAGGTGGCAAAGTTTGCTGCCTCCTTAAGAGCATAAGAAGTGACAGGCTGGATCAGACTAGGGGTGTGCATGGACCCTCCAATCCACTTTGTGGCCCGATCCGGAAAATCCGGATCAGGCCCGATCCTCTTCGCGCCGCTCCGCCCGTCTCCCGCTCCGCTCCACAGAGCAAGATCCGGCTTCGCCGCCATCGCTACATGGACGGTGACGGTGGCAGCAGCAGCGGCGCAAAATAAGCCAAACCCCCCGCCCCCTTACCTGCATCCATCACCGGCTTCAATTGAGGCGCCGGTTGAAGCCGGAAGAGGCCTCGGCCTTCACTTCCACCTTCAACCGGGGCCTCAATTGAAGCCCACAACGGAGGCAGGTAAGTGTCCCTCCTCCCTGCTCCCTAACCTGGTGCCGGTGGCACCAGGTTAGTCCATCTCCCCCCCCCACACTTACCTGCAGGCGAAGCTCCAGATTGAGGCGATCCTCTTCGCCTCAATCTGCAGCCCCCCTGACTCTCTTCTCCTCCGCCTTTTCCGGAGGCGAATTAGGCCGCCTCGCTCCTACTTCTCTGAACTAAAGAGAAGCGGAGCACATCCCTAGATCAGACCCAGGGTCCATCTAGTCCAGCATTCTGTTCACATAGAGGCCAACCAGCTGTTGACCAGGAACTCACAAGCAGGACACGGTCCAACAGCACCCTCCCACCCATGTTCCCCAACAACTGCCTCTGATACTGGAGATAAAACAGGTCCATTCCAATACTGGACTGGAGTGAGGCAAGCCTCAGCAGCAGGCAAGAAATCCAAACAAATGAAACAATGAAATATGGCATGAATTCAAAGAAATCTGCAGCACTAGGTAGCCATGAATTGCATGGCAGTGTGGAATGGCTGAATCTGTTTGATTCGGGGGACGTCTAGTCCTGCAAGAGTACATTAAAGACCCGGCATCGGGATGCGCTGGTGCGCTCAGTCGTTCGAAAGCTGCATTTTCCGAGCACCATCACAGAAAAGCCCACTCCCGGAGCGTTCCATTAATACAGATAAAAAATAGAGACACATGGCAAACAATATTAACCCCATCACCAATCATGCTTAAAAGCCTTTCCTTGAGAAAAACGTCGGGAGATTGCTGTTAAATAATTGCCGCGTGGGTTCAGAGCTCCTGAGGGCAACGGCAAAATCGTTCAGCAGCAGCAAAATGCCGGCTGCCAAAAAAAAAATGCTAAAAAGCTTGGCTCCCACATTCTGCTCAGAGCCTGGTGCTACCTATGAAACCTTCCCCTGGATCTCTAGGGGAGAGCCGAGCTGAGCCATATGGCAGGAGAAGGTCAAAGCTATATGCTAGGCCTATTCCTCGCAAGGCCTTACGAGTCAATAGAATAATTTTAAATTCAATGCCTACTATTTTATTTGGAAGAGTCTGAACCAACTCTGGAATGAGAGGAGAAAGGATGGTTTAAAAATGAGAAATGAAAACAACAGGTGTAACAGGGTGTGCTACTTGGTACAGGACTGGTTTCTGATTCCCCCCCCCTTGTTATTTTATAGGGTTGTGATAATAAAACTTAGGAAAAACTAAGGCTTCTGGGCTTCCAGCTTTGGGGAGGGGGGGTATAGGGGTTGCTTGGCAACATGGCAGAGAAGCTGTGAGAAAAGGCAATAGTGGCAAACGCAAGGCCTGCTCAACAGGGGCAACCATTTTAGCAGTACATACCTAATGCTTCATGTCTACAAAAAGGGATGTGTTGGCTTTTTAGGAACGCCGTCCTTTGATCTGGAAACCGTCCTGCTGAATTCCTGTGTGTGGGGATGATCTGCTGTTACTCATTGGGGAAGGAAAGGCACTCTGCATGGTGTGGAAGATCTCTTATATCTAGCCTTCCATAATATGTTCAAGTGTTGATTTTGGCCTGCCAGGGTTGCACCCGATTAAGCAAGCTCCAGGGCAAATGAATCCCTATATAAAGTCTATAGATAAGGGGTGGGCAATTTCCAGGGATCAAAGTGCCATTTTCACACACCCTGTACCTACATAATAATAATAATAAGAAGAAGAAGAAGAAGAATAAGAATAAGAATAAGAATAATTTATTTATTACCTGCCTGTCCCTCTGGATCGAGGCGAGGAACAACACCAAATACAATATAATACATAGAAGTAGTTAAAAGAGCATATAAAGCCAATACAATATTTTAAAAAATTATAAGGATACTGTTGTTTTTATGCTTTTTATGTTTTTAAACTTTGTATATTTGTTTTTAATGATTACTGTTTTAAACTTTTGTAAACCACTCAGAGAGCTTCGGCTATGGGGCGGTATATAAATGCAATAAATAAATAAATAAATAAAATAACAATCACAGCATCTTAAAATTCTCAGGTTTAAAATTCATCTGGGGAGCCCTGCCAGAAGAGACTAGTCTTTACGGCTGACTTAAACTCAGAGAGAGTTTTAAGCTGATGAATCTCCTCTGACAGCCAATTCCACAGTCTGGGGGCAGCAAAAGAAAAGGTCCTCTGGGTAACAGTTATCAGCCTAGTTGTGGCTGACTGGAGTGGACCCTTCCCAGAGGACCTGAGCGTGTGGGGCGGATTGTATGGGAGAAGGTGATCGCACAGGTAACCTGGACCCAAACCATGTAGGGCTTTAAAGGTAATAACTACTCGGCTTGTGCCCGATTCCTGTTCACATTTGTGATCAATGCTTATCCTGCGAGAACGGGAAAGTTGCACAAATCAAGCAGTGATAGAATGTAAAATTTGCGCCAATTTTCTCCATGGGGAAAATTGTTTCAAATTGAATGTGAGAACATTTTTGGTGAGCACGTGCTCAGTCTCACAAGCGTGTTCGCAGTTGAAAACAGGGCATGCTCACATATTTTACGAGAAAAGAAACAAAATTCTCATGCATCCCTAGTGATTGCACACCCAGAGTGTGATGTTGGCACTTGGCAAATGGGCATCTGTCTTCATAGTTTTCTTTCATTGAGAAAACCATGGTAGGGTTCTGCCCCTTTTTCTGAAGACGCTTTGCTTCTCTAGAGTAGAAAGTCAAGCATCTGAAATCCTAAAAAGAATAGCTTTCCAATTCCAAGATGCTACTGATTGCCCACATCCATTGCTACTTTAAAAACTCTACACATATCCATCAGTTCCAGCTACCAGGGCATGGCCCCAAGAATCAGAGTGATGCATATGCACTCAAGTTGTAGTCCTTAATTGCGAAGTCTTTTGTTATTTCTGCTTAGAGGGTCAATTTACAAGACTCTGGCTTGAAACAATCTTTCCCCATGGCAGTTCCGACTCTCTACTCTTGCAACTCCGGGCTTCCAGCTGCATCAAGTCCTGGCTTTGCATCTTCGCCTTCAAAGCTCTGCAGAGCTTCTCTCTCCATTCACCTCAACGAGAGGACTTGAAGGCGCTCGTTCTGTCTGATGTGCAGGGTAGGTGGCCTTCTTCTCCATCTGAAACTGAGTCTAGCAAGGAGGATCTAAGAGTTTGGGATCAGGTTTTGACTGCTGGTTGGTGTAAAGTGGAGACCTTGAGACATCAGTGGAGCTCCACAGGCATTTCCATCTCAAGGCACAGGAGGGCAAAACCCAGGCAAACCGCCCTCCTGAAGCAACTCCAAATGGAAGAGAAAAATCCCAGTTCCAGCCCAAGGTTCAATCAATGCAATGGTAGAAGTACAGGCCTCTTTCAAGAGAGACTAAGGCCACAGCTAGACCTAAGGTTTATCCTGGGTAGGGTGACCATATTTGGGAAACCAAAAAAGAGGACACCTAGTGTGTGTGTGGGGAAGCAGCTTTCTGAGTCCTGCAGAAAGTACATTATTCCCCCGCCACCATCCACTCCAATTGGGGCCTTTTCTATAATGTCCACCAATGACCCACTTTCCCCTTTAAGACCTCAACTGGAGCTCGGGGTGGGGGAATGATGTGCCTCAAGAAAGCATGTCATTCCCTCCTGCCATGCTAATGGCAGCCTTAAAGAGGAAGGTGTGTCATTCCAGGACATAATTGAAAATTACAGAAAATCCCCCCTGACACCATGGAAAGAACAAAAACCAGGACAAATCTGGGGAAATCCTGACAGTTGGTCACCCTAATCCTGGGATCATCCAGGGTTCGCCCCAGCCTGAGCACTGGATCCCCTGTGTGTCACCTAGATGAACAGGTTTGACCCCTTGACGATCCAGGGATAACCCTTAGGTCTAGCTATGGCCGGAATCCCAGAGGTTCCAGGATAATCAGGAAACCCTTCAATCATCATGTTTATCTAGCACAGAGGTAAAGAAACTCCAACCCAGGGGCGAACTCTTGCCTATCTGGGGCTCTCCAGAGGGCCCTGCCCCTCCTCCTCCTCCTGACCAAATCTCCTCTCCCCAAAGTACCAATAGTTGGTTGGTTTTCCTGGCTATGCACTGTATCAAGAACTTATATACTTGGACAGCAACTACGATCCTCAAGGGAGGTCCTATTGGCCATTCCGAGACAAACAGAATGCTGCCATGAAGAACCTCAATGGTGGGCCTTCTCTGTAGCACCCCCACCCTCTAGAAAACCCTCCCTCCTGTGGTTCGGGAGGCAGAAAAAGTAACATCTTTTAAACGCTTCCTGAAGACATACCTTTTTACACAGGCTTTTCCTGGTTTTTAATGTAGTTGGTTTTATATGGCCTTTTTAACATTTTAGTGTTTTTAATTTATACTTTTTATATATTTTATGGTTTTTAATTGTGCACTGCCCAGATTGCTTTGGCTGAAAAATGTCATAAATAAATAAATGTCCGTTTTAATTGTCCTGAATCTTCCACTGATCAGCTTCATGGGATGACCCTGGGTTCTAGCATCTAGCAGCCTTTGTAACAGAGAGCAGCCCTCTGCAAAGAAGGGCACCTGGCCACCCTAGTTTGCTGAGAATGTCTCTGAAGAGAGACATTCTTCAGAGTGATGCATGATGCATCTGGGGTTCCTGAAAGACACATTTCAATACACGGAAATGTATGGGCCACCACCTCTTCCCTGACACAAGTTTGCTATTGCCTCTAAAGCTATAGGTCATGACAAAATGCCCCTGATATAAGGGGCTATATCAATTCAAGCCAGTAGAGGCATCCACTGAATACTCTTTCGACTAGCAAGGCCATTATCCTCAACTTTCCATTGTAGACAGGGCAGGGGGGTGAGTCATCTCTCCCTTGGCCTGGTTTAGTTTCCCATTAAGACCTGTGACCTTTCTCTTCCCCAGACCCCAGGCCACCTGCTTAGGAATGCCAGAGAGTGGGGTGCTCAGTCCCACAGGCCAGCGGCTGATTGGAATCCTATTATAATAAGCCATTTGCCCTCTGCACTGTAAACCTCACCTTAAAAAGAAGGAAGTGTGTGTGTGTTGTGGGAAGGGTGAGGAGGGAGCTATATCAAAGCCGTTTGGGTCTAGAGCGTTTTGCTGACACATTTGCTTTGCTGGAAGGAAAGCAGACAGGCAAACACACTCACTCCAAACATACAAGGAGGGGCATTTTGTAGGGGGGCTGTGTATGCAAATGAATCCGGCCTAAGCAAATTTGCAAATCCCATGATCATTGGGAGAGGCTTGGGTGTAGGAGTGTGTGTGTGTGTGTGTGTGTGTGTGTGTGTGTGTGTGTGTGTGTGTGCTTAACTGGTGAAGAAGTAAAAACAAACAAAAATAAGCGCATTAGGCCCACAGCCTGGAGTTTCCCCATCTCTGATGAGTAGGATGCATTTCATGAAGGGGGTATAGTCCATGAAAGGTTATGCCAAGACTGGGCAACTTGTGGCCCTCCAAATATTTTGGACTACAGCTCCTATCAGCCCTAGCCAGCATAGCCCATAGTGAGGGATGATTGGAGTTGTAGGCCAAAGCTTCTGGAGGGCCATGAATTGCCAAGGTGCTGGTCCTATTTTGTGGGTGGGGCTCAGGACCTTGGACATCTCCTTCAGGGCCAGCCAGACCTTTAAAGGCACTCTCCAAGATGCTGAAACCAGTTTGTGGGTTGGGTTCAGCACCTTGGATAGCTCCTTCATGCATTCTGGCTGCTTCTGACTGAAGCCCAGCACGGGTTCACAACCCCACCGAAATCAGAGCTGCCAGCCCCTACTGGTGCAACATACAGAAAGAGAACCAGTCCCACAGCCTTCCTTGATTTGGTGCTGTGGTAGCTCAGATGCCTTTGGATCTCCAGCGCAGGAGAGCCCCTTGTGAAACACACGTCCCTGGAATCCAGCACTGAAACCTTTCTTTCGCAAACCGTGTCTGCAGCGTACGCTTTGCTTTTACATATGCCCCCGCAACACCTTGTAGAATCTTGATGTATCTGAAGATGTAATTGAAAATATGAAATCTAAAGATTTTCCAGTAAACATTGACTGTGTTTCTCCGCGCGAGTGAGCTGTGGATGTGCTTGGTACACAGTGTATAGATCACAAGCCCATTAGAAGCAACGGCTACAGTCTTTCATGGCACAAATTGGCATCACTGCTTGGGTTACAACGGAGCCAAGCCACCTCGACACCAGCATCCGGATAGAGCCTACATTGTTTATGTGTCCGCCGCCCTTGAAAGAAATAACGTTGAGCACACTACTCCTGGCCGGAGCATGACTCCAGAATTCTTTTGTTTGGGGAGGTCTATAAATCACCTGTCTCACCTAAGCCGCGTCCCTCTGGGCCTGTTATTTATGCAAACTTCAATACCAACATGATTATCATCTAAGCACGCCGCGGTTTTAAGATGCGGAGTGCGCTGGAAGAGACGCAAAGCTGCAGACAGCTGGCCAGGAAAGCAGAAGGGGGAGAGATATCACCACCCTGACATTTCAGACAGCTCTGTGCTGGTGGCAAACAAGGCGGGGGTTTCATAGCAGGCTGGACGTGATGATTCTGGGCAAACAAGCATTTGGAAATTGCCTGTTTAATGCACTTCCGTTACACCCTTCCCATTCGATACCAATGAAATGCAAAGGGAAGAGGGTCTGATTCTTTGTTTTTGTGGTCTTTTTTACTAGGTATATCTTGATTTTCTTTTTCAAAATACAGATCCAAGATGGCGGACACAAAAAGGATGGAGTAGAGAATTGGTCACCAGAGCTGGAGGAAGGGGAACCACGCAGTGGCTTCTGCCATTTCAGGATATGAAATGCTGTGTGCTGAGTAGGACCATTGGTTCATTCAGCCCGGTATTGTCAACACTGACTGGCAGCAGCACTCCATGCTCTCAAGTAATGGTCTTTCCCATCCCCGATTTCCCAGCCATTTCACTGGAGATGTCGGGGAATGAACCTTTGATCTTCTTCACAGAAAGCATGCATTAGGAACATAGGAAACTGTGCTATACTGAGTCAGACCATGGCCCATCTAGTCTAGTGTTGGCGACACTGACTGGCAGTGGCTCTCCAGAGTTTCAGATAGGACTTTTTCCAGCCCTACTGGGAGATGCCAGGAATTGAACCTGGGACCTTCTGCATGCACTCTACCACAGAGCCATGCCAGCTATAATATTCTACTGAATTATGGACCTTCCCTTGCTATGGCTGCAAATGAGCCCTGTTGTAGGAACTGAGGAGCTCAGCGACAGTTGGTCTCAACTGGCCATCCGCTATAGCCTGGTTCTCACTGTGACCGGAATGGACTACTTCAGGTTTTAACTGGTGACTCCCATAATTGACTGCTATGTCATGCTTCCTCTTTCCCACCCTCCCCACGTCCAATCTCACCACAAAGAAAGCTAGCATGTCAGGGAGAGCCTTCTCCTTGACATGTTAATTTTCTATGTGCAGGAAATGTTTTTTGCAGGAGGAACATCTGATGTCAGAAGTGGTACAGCTCAGATGCAGGATAGTTAGCTTAACAGATCCCCCTTTCCTTCTGCCAGCTGCAAAGAAACTAGCTGCTAGTAAGAGCAATTGGTCCCAGCAGATGCGTGAAGGGGGACACACCGTTTCTTCTTCTTCTAGAGGCAGGGCAACTGATTGGAGTATGCATTGTGCATACTGATCTTTAGGATGCTCTAACCCAGCCTCCCCCAAGTTGGGCCCCCCCAGATATTTTGGACTACAACTCCCAGCATTGGCCATACTGGCTCAGTCTGATGGAAGTTGAACATCTGGAGGGCACTAGGTTGGGGACATTTGCTCTAATCACTTCTACATTCTCTTGTTTGCTGGATCCTCACCTCCTCCATCCCCCCTCTCTAATAAAGTCATATTTCGCTCCCCTCATCACGCCCACATCACTAGCCGTCTCCGTGAGCCCCTGCCAAAGGAAGTGAGGCAGGTGGCTACCAGGAGGAGGGCCTTCTCTGCTGTGGCACCCCGGCTGTGGAATGAGCACCCTAAGGAGGTTCGCTTGGCACCTACATTATATGCTTTCAGATGCCAGGTGAAGACCTTTTTATTCTCCCAACATTTTAACTATCTATAAATACACTTTAACATGGTGTTTTAAATTTGTAATTTTGCATTGCTGCTGTTTATATCTGGTTGAGCTTTTATATTGTATTTTATATTATGGTTTTATACTGTTGTTTTATACTATGAATGGTTTTAATTTTTGTGAACCGCCCAGAGAGCTCCGGCTATTGGGCGGTATAGAAATGTAATAAATAAATAAATAAATAAATAAATAAATTACAGGCCATGTCACCATCAAGACTTCTAGTCCTCCCCCTTCTCTTCCACCGCATGTCAACTTCCAGCATCTAGTCCTTGCTTCCAAAGCTCTTCACCTCTTTGCCCCATCAACCATCTCAGCCTACGGCTGCAAGAAACACCCAGTCCATGCCAAATCCCTGCAATTGGCAAGGGGACAATGCTTCCAGATTGATGGCTATTGATGCTATGAATCCAAAGGCATTATATAGAGATTCAGATTTAGGGGGCGGGGTAAGAAAAAATGTGGAAGAAATGATACAAGGAAGACAATGGGCTCATCTACACCAAGCAGGATATTCCACTATGGAAGTGGTATATAAAAGGCAGGAGCCACACTATTGCTTTATAGCGGTATTGAAGTGCACTGACAACTGTTGGGCCCCATGACACATGCCATATACTGCAATCATACCCCTTTCATAGTGCTATATCCTGCTTGGTGTGGATGTGTCATGGGCCCCAACAGTTGTCAGTGCACTTCAGTACCATTATAAAGCAGTAGTGTTGATCCTGCAGTGCACTTCAATACCGCTATAAAGCAGTCGTGTGTCTCCTGCCTTTTATATACTGCTTTCATACCACTTTCATTGTGGAACATCCGGCTTGGTGTATATGAGCCCAATGATGTCTGGACCTCCTATAAAACTCTGTGAGTGAAGCAGGGAGATTCCACAGTAAAAAAAACAACAACACTATGTGAAAGATTCTATCCAAAGCTGGCTTTTCTCTTGCCATTGCAGGCTCTTGAATAGTATATCTCTATATGCACTGAACCAGACTGGAACATGAGCACAGTAGCATGACAAACCTGGCATGGGCTGGCTTTTCCCTGCAGCTGCTGTAGCCTGAAATGGTCATGTGAAAAGGATTTAATCTGTTCACTGATTTCACACACACACACACACACACACACACACACACACCTCTTTCCCCAAATTCTTCTCTGCAGATTTTGATGGTGAATATGGTCTGGAGGGATGAGTATCGAGCCCTGCACTGTTTCTAATTCAGCATTTGGCATCCAATGATTTTGTACTGCAGCGGTCAACGTTTGACACTCACTGTCATCTGGCATTTCACTAAATTCTATGGCAAGTCAACCATTAGATACTGCAGCCTCTGATAGATGACTTACAATGGGATTCAGCAAGCAGCAGGGCAACTGCATTCCTTCGGGCAAATGTTACAACAATTTTTTGATTCTGGCATTTAAGGTCAAACTTGGAAGGAAAATGTTGGAGAATTTTCAAGGTGTTATGGAATCTTGTTTCAGTTCTACCACTGTTTTAGCCATGCCCTTCTAGACCCTGCTGAGCCTCACAGTACCATCCTCTTCTCCAACCCAACTGCTTTTTTTGATCTTTGTCTTCTCTTCTGTGTACTTGTGCTTCTCACCCTAACATAGACTGTAAGGCCTTAGCTAGACCTAAGGTTTATCCCGGGGTTGTCCTGGGGTCATCCCTGCCCGGGATCCCCTGTGTGTAACTTAGATGAACAGGGATGATCCCGGGATGATCCTGGGATAAATCTTAGGTCTAGCTAAGGCCTAAGTCTCTTAGGAAAAGCTCCCATCGCTCCTGAGTACCACATACCACCTAAACCAAAATAGGTCAAATCAACAGGCCATGCATCACATTGCTATTTTTCACCTGTAAAGCCCTAAAAGATTGGCAAACTTTGTGCAGCCACACCCTCTATGTCAAGGGTGAGGGACAGGTGGCCCTTCAGATGTTCTTGGGCTTCAGCTCCCATCATCCCTCACCATTGGCTATGCTGGCTAGGGCTGCTGGAAGCCCTAGTCCAGCAACACCTGGAGGACCACACAGCCCCCAACCCTGCTCCATATCAACGTTCCAGACAGGTTCTTCTTACATCACCTTCATTCTTCAAAACAGGCCCTGCTTCAGTTCCCATCAACAGGAACATCTGGCACTTGACGTAAGGCCTTTACAGCTGTGGCCCCCAAGCTATAGAACAACCTCTCTTTAGAACACAGGAATCACTCCTCTTTGCTTGTCTTTTAGAAGGGCTGTAAAACCTTCCCCTCACTCCCACTTTTCCTTTTGGCTTATGGGAGTTCCACTGACAGGGATGCCAGATTGTGGACTTAAGTTCTTCTGCATATCATATCACTTGAGAACTCTGCAATGTGTTGCACAGTCCAAAAGCAATTTAGCCTATGCCAATTAGTCTGATCAAATATTTCAGTTTCTACCCGCTGCCATCCTGCGGGTGTCATTTTTGATATTTCATTGTCGAACAAACTCTGAAACTGTGCCAGTGGTTGCATTGTCACAGCGTGAGCCATTGTTCCATCTACTCCAGGACCATCTCCTCTGGCTGGCAGTAGGTCTCAGACAATGTTCTTTCCAAGCTCTGGTACCCAAGGTCCTTTAACTGGAGATGCCAGGGATATGCAGAACATGTGCCCTACCCACTGAGCTGCTGGAAGATGACAAAAGCAGAAAGGCACAGAAGCAGCAGGAGCAAAAATTATGGTTTCTGGGATGGGTGGTGAACAGAAGACTCAACCAGCCAATTCACTTGGAAGGCCTCTTGTGAAAACTGAGCCATTTGTTTGAAGAGGAAGCAGATTTGTGTGAGTCTTCATACAGGGTAGAAGTGGGTACCATGTTATTGGAGTGCAACTCCCATCATCCCTCACCACTGGCTATGCTGGCTAAGTCTGATGGGACTTGTAGTCCAACAACATCTGGAGGGACACACATTCTCTGCCCTGATACAGAGTAAGAGCCAAAGCTCAGTTGTAGAGCTATGGTTTGCATACACACAAGGTCCCAAGTTCAATCCATGGGGTCTCCAGGTATGGCTGGGAAAGACGTCCATCTGGAACCCTGGAGAGACATTACCAGTTCTTGTGGACATGTCTAAGCTAGATGAACCAGAGGGCTGCCTTGGTAGAAGGCAGCTTCCTGTGATCAGGGAAAAAGCTGCAGGTCAATGGGCAAGCACATGCTTTGCACACAGAAGGTCACAGGTTCAGTCCATGCCGTCTCCAGGTACAGCTGGAAAAGACTCTTGTGTGAAGTCCTGGGAGCGGCTGCCAGTCAGTGTAGACAAAACTGAGCTAGATGGATCAATAGTCTCACTCAATATAGGAAAGCTTCCCATGTTCCTAAGGAGGGATACAGGGCTCCATATGTACATTTAAGTGTGAGTTTGGAGGACACTGGTAGAATACGCTATTGTTGCTACTCAGGTCCCACTGTAAAAAATGGAGGAAGATGTGAAGTCTCAGTGGGCTCTCTGAGCACTGCTTGCACATTTCAAGTTGCTATTGATCAAAACTACATGCACAAAACCTATTCCAGCTGACAAGCAAACCCACATAGGCGTATTTAACCAAACACTTATTTTCCATTTTATTCAATAATTGCCTTTAATACTAAAATGCAATAGATCTTTGAAGCAGAGAAATAAAAATCACATCAATGTGGGGAAAACAAAGTTTGCATCAGTTTCAGTTTGTTTGTTTGTTTCAAGAGGGGGAAAAAAAAGGAGAAACGACGTGTCAGGTACACCATTCTTTTGAAACAAGAGTTGTAATAATTTAATAAAGCTGCTTTATCGTTTTCATAAAATAGACAGCATGGTGATTCTTTTCCCCCGCCCCCATTTTTTCCCTGTTTACAATGATTCAATCACTGTGAAAATGTACATAACATACATATCAGCATATACAACAAGGTTTGTTCTTCATTATTATCAGCAACAGAGACACCGTGAGGAAGCTGAGTGTACCCAAGACCTGCTGAAATCTTTCCTCTGTTAGACGGGAGACACTGCATCAACGGCGTAAGGGTACATCTCGTTTTCCTTTGCTGCAGGACTTCAAACGTTTCCGCAAGTTAAGACCTTAACCTTTGATTTGCGCCAGGTGACATCCATCGCTGAAAAACAGAATCTAGCGCCAGGTCAGCTCTTTGTCATAAAGATTACAAGATCCCAGCTTTGAATCAGCTGAACGTCAGCTGATGCCAGTAACAAAATCCGTTTTCACCGACGCCACAGTGAAAATGTTGCCGGGTTCCTCCGCTAAAGTTAACGCAACTTCTACGTCGGGTCAACGATTATCTAAAGCTGCAAAGGCAGCTGTACCAACACGATAATCAATTTCCCCCATTGATTAACAAATGGGAGCTCCCATTTGCCATGAGGTTCTTTTCGTTTCCTCTCCAAGAGTAATTTCAACATATCAGTTGGATTGCGTGTTCTTTACAACTTGTTTCCTATTTGGAAAAATAAAATAAAATTAAAAAGCAAAACGCATTTCACTTCTGCACAACGTGCGTGATCACGGGCCGTCTCCAGCTTCACAGTAAAACAAGGGAAATGGCAACTGCTCCATCTTGACAATACAATAAAATGCTTGTGTTCATTCCAACCATGAACCAGCTTTGACCAACCCTTCCCACGCTACCACCTTTGTCAATTTCACTCAAGCAACAATGACGATAACAACAAAAATGCATTTCCCCAGGAGGAAGACATCTCATTTGACTCATGAAAGGGACGGCCCAAAAGCTGGCCTACCAAATCAAGGCAAAGATGGGTTTTCTTTCCTTTTTTTCCCTTCTTTCTAAAATGAACGACCTGTAAATTCACTCCTGTTATCAGTATCTTTGGAGCCAGATATTCAGAGAATAGGCATTGATTAAATTACAACTGTGCATAGAAAGCATTGCCGGAAATCAAATCCTTATTATACCTGACAGAGAAATTCTAAACCAATTCAAAATGTAAGCAAAGGAAGTTTGACAGGAGGAAACATTTTGCAGGAGGAGGAGGAGGAGGAGGAGGAAGAGGAAGGAAGGAGCCACAGTTTGTTAAAATGACCTTCCTGAATTGAAATTACAGAGCGATGGGGAAGGGGGACCTTTTACAGTCCTATCTTTGAACCGTTGATAGATGGTTCATGCCAGATATGGTCTCCAAGAAAGCAGCCCTTTCATGTATAAACTGGTCCTAGAAATTGGTGTCCTCCATTGAAATGAATGAAGAAGCCCTTGCTGCTGAGGAGTTTCCATGCGGAGTACTGTAGAGCATGTGAGTTGCATGCAAGTTGTTGCTACTATTGTTAAATAACTGGGAGTGATTAGGATTATGGAATTCTCTCCCCAGTGAGGTCTGCCCAGTGCCAACATTGTCATCTTTTTGGCATCAGGTCAAGACTTTCCTCTACTCCTGGATATTTGACAGCCTATGATGGGGCTTTTTAACATTCATTGTTTTATTGGATCCCAGTATTTTATTCTTAATCGCATTTAGCCCTTCTCAATGGTTTTAAAACAGCTATCTATTAATGGATTTGTATTATGTTTTATCATGGTTTCTATTAGGGTCTTAATTTGGGAGCTTTGACTATTGGGCAGTACAGGAATTATAATAAATGAAGGCCGTGTGCAAAATTGTAGGTCATGTGCAGACATTTCCCTGCGATGTCCAGGAGTGTTGGCAAAATGAATTCTGCCAGTCTGCCACAGGGGTGGACAGCTTTGGAGGTTCTGGAGGCCATTTCCATATTTCCAGCCCATGTAACCCACTGGGGGCTACGTACACATCCTTGCCACTGCCAAAATTGCTGCCACATTTCAGTGGTGATTCAGTGGAGAAAAAAGTCACTTTTTCACTTGAACGTAAGGCACGCAGCAAGTATGTACCTTCTTTTAATGCAAAATCAGGCTCCTGGAAATTCCAAGGGAGAGTAACTTCCCATTAAAACAAGGTGCACCTCCTGCACACCTTGTTTTGAAGCAAGAATGTGGCTTTTTTTTCTCACCTTGCTGCCACTTTATGCCACTGAAACAAAGTGGCAATTCCATAGTGCAATGGCACTTTGGGGGCAGTGGGCATCACCAAAAAGGAAAGGTGGAGAACGTGGCATGTGGGGTCCAGACCTGTGCTCTGCCTGCATAACATTGGCCCATGCAGCCTACCTCCTGGATGAATGCATTTTAATCATCTCAGTGTAAGACTCCAAAACTGCTTCTGATTTTCTAAACCCACATGGCAGCTGAAGAACCACTTCCCCATCATAAGAACATAAGAAGAGCCACGCTGGATCAGACTAAGGGTCCATCTAGCCTAGCACTCTGTTCCCATAGTGGCCAACCAGCTGTCGATCAGGAACTCACAAGCACTCCCACCCATGTTCCCCAACAACTGCTGCACACAGGCTCACTGCCTCAGATACTGGAGGTAGCACATAGCCATCAGGGCTAGTAGCCATTTATAGCCTTCTCCCCCCTCTTAAAGCCATCCCAATTGGTGGCCATCACTACTTGGGTAGTGAACCAGTGAATTCCATAGTTAAACTAAGAAGTCTTTCGTTTTATTTGTCCTGAATCTCCCAGCAATCAGCTTCATGGGATAACCCTGGGTTCTAGTATGATGGGAGAGGGTCATGGTTTTTGTAACTCACATTTAACACCTCTACAGCCATGCGGGGTACCTATCCCAAATGCAGAGGGTCTCTTTATTCCAGCAAGATCCATGGATCAAGCCTGGCAAGGAACAGTGTTTCAAAGAGTTGGTCATATGCTACAGCAATTAAAGTGGGCTCAGTTCCATTATAAATATCTTTTTCCCCTTTTTCTTTTCTTTTTTAAAGAAAAGTCCAAATTACCAGTCAAATAAAAACACGCCGACAGTCTATAAATTAGAGAGCTGCAAGTAAAAGCAAAACGCTGAGCGCTATCCATTTTCTCCACTTTTTTTTTTTCTAAAGAAAAGAAATTACTCCAGCTTATTTGATTTCCAAGATGATAAAGATTGGAGGCTGTTTTCCTGTAGCCATTTTTTTAATTTAAATAAATCAAAAGTGACTAAAAATGCTTCTTCTTTTTTTTATCAAGATAGGTTAGAGCCGGGAAGATTGTTTCTCTAGAAACCATTATTTTCTGTTGATTGGCAGAGCAAGTGTTGAAACAACAATGTATTTCCTTCCCAGTGATCTCTGGACTTTCTGAAGTATGTTCCAGGGCAGAAAAATTCTATCAAATGCAGGGTTCATAAAAAGCACAATAGCCCAACCTGTGTTTCCAGCTCTATCTAATAGGAAATGGGGAATCCAGTGGGGAAGGTGGGGGGAGAGAATCTGTTTGATTCAACATAATCTATCCCTCTTTTCCAAAATCTTTCTTACAGGAGTGGGGAGTGTTGTTATCTTTGTGATGGGTCAAACTCAAAAATTCATACATGTGCATAGCTTGGAACCAAATAGGCGATAGTTATGGGACGGGCAGAAGGGAGATTCACTAATAGGTTTGCTATTATTGCCCCACTCTTGCCCCGCTCGTGCTCTTCGCTCCTCTGATGCCATGTTTCCCGCCTGCCCAAGGGTCTCTCCTTCCCTTGCTCGGCTTCGTTCATTTACTTCTGCTGCCCCTTATGCCTGGAACGCTCTTCCAGAACATTTGAGAACTACAAGTTCAACCGCAGCTTTTAAAGCTCAGCTAAAAACTTTTCTTTTTCCTAAAGCTTTTAAAACTTGATTTTGTTCTGACTTTATACTGTTAGTTTTACCCTACCCAGTGCCTGTTTACCCTACCCTGTGCCTGTTTGCATTCTCTTCCCCTCCTTATTGTTTTATTATGATTTTATTAGAATGTAAGCCTATGCGGCAGGGTCTTGCTATTTACTGTTTTACTCTGTACAGCACCATGTACCTTGATGGTGCTATATAAATTAATAATAATAATAATAATAATAATAATAATAATAATAATAATAATAATTTGCTCCGAATGAAAGGCACATTTGCTTGAATCAGCACCGTTGTTAGATTTAGGCTGCAATCTCACAGCATGCTTACTAGGGAATAACACGCCATTTAAGCACAGTGGGTCTTACTTCGGTGTAGACATGCATAGCATCGCTTGGCCAATCCGCCTGTCCTTCTCCGTACATTTTCTATCGCTTACTTCTGCTGCCTTCACGGTGCACCGAGAAAACAGGGTTAACACCGACGCTCGGAAATCCAGCCCTCGGGATGTACCAGCCCGGATGCATGGAAACACAGAGAGTGTACTCGTGCATTTGTGCTCACTTTTACAAGGGGATTGTGCAAACTAGATGTTCGGTTTCTAGATGTTTGCTTCCTCCTCCACACCTTTGGCCGGACATGGGACAAATGGGTTGTCTGAAAAGTTTAGAAAATGTGACATGGAGGCATGCTGGGACACAGTAATATGCCATGAGAGAAACCATGCACGGAAGAGGCTGCTGTGTTATGTCTCTGCTTGGCGAACTGTGCTGGCTTCCTCCAACCTCCTACACTCAGCTCCTGCTGGGAGACAAATAACTCAACCATGTCTTTGCAGGAGCTGTGATTGGATCAGTCAGTCATTGCCAAGGCAGGGACCAAAGCGAACTCCCTTCCTTCCAAGGAGGTTCTCCGTTGGGTTTCTGAAAGAGTTGGTGCTTTGCACTTCCTTGCTCCTAATCAGGAGGAATTTCCAGAGGAAAGGTTCCTATGAATGCTAATTAAAAGGAGCGGCCACCCTTTTTTCTTACGCTTTTGAAGAGTCAAGCTCTGGGGGAAGAGAACGGGTAAGGGTTAAAGTGCACATCCAATATAATTTGGGAGGGGGGGGACATCTATCAATAGTTATGAGCCCAGGCCACCATTCCTGAAGCCATTGTAAATCTCCTGCATGCCTTTATGGAGTATGCTTGAGATAAAAACAACTTGGACAACCCATCCTCCACAAGTATGGTCCATCCTGAGAAAGCAGGTGGCCATCTCAACTGTGCCCACATGATTACAACTGGGGAATGTTGATATGAGAATGAGGCATCCAATCAAAAGGCTAACTCGCAACACCGAGGCCCCCATTTATACATGACATGGGTCACAAAACCCTTACGTGTGTATGCAGCCCAGGCCGACACATGTGACTGGACTTACCACATCCATTGCCCAGGTCCCATGTAA
This sequence comes from Elgaria multicarinata webbii, assembly GCF_023053635.1. Classification (NCBI taxonomy): domain Eukaryota; kingdom Metazoa; phylum Chordata; class Lepidosauria; order Squamata; family Anguidae; genus Elgaria; species Elgaria multicarinata. The sequence goes on along the minus strand of NC_086185.1, from coordinate 15,882,515 downwards.
CATTAGGATGCCAGTGGACTACTGATCATCAGCATGCCAAGGCTAGATGAAAATGGGACAACACGTGAGGAAATTACATGCATTTCAATGGGACTGGATGCGCCCAGAATGCTTACATAGGTAAGGATTTTGCCTGTGGCATCTAACACACATTAATTGTGCCTCAAAAACATTCCATCATTTCAGGTTCTAGATACGTTTTTTTTAAAAAAAAACTAAAAGGGGTGGAAGATCTACAGCTGGAAATCAATATATAGTCTTGGAGAAAACTAATGTCACCTAGTTCCTTGAGATTGCAAGAAATAAGAAGTGGGGGAGGGGGAGGAAATTGATCTCATAAAAATTTCAACACAGCACATCGAACAACTGCAAATGAGATGCTAGAATAACCCCCAAATGACCTGGGGAAGAAACGTCGCACAGCGGTGGAGAAAGAGAGAACGTGGGGGAATCATCCGGCAGAATGACAAGGAGCTATGACAAGACTGGCTCTAAATTTTGCAGTTTCCCAAGTTTTAGATGGTTTGTTGGTTTGTAGAAAACAAACGCCTCCCCCAAATGAGGGGTGGGGAGCCCAATAAATTTGAAGACCTCTTTTCCATCACTAGACATACAGGGATTTGCAATATCGAATACGGTAATAGTACAGAGAAGCATGTGGCAGCAAAAAGGTCTCTAAAGGCAGGGGTGGTTCGTAGCAAAAGAGCAACTTCATAAAGGTACAGATTGGGCTCTGGGTTCAGGGCAAATCACAAAACTCGCTGGCCACGGACCATCACTCCACGGAGCTCTGGTCTCCATGTGAAAATGATGAGCCACAGAGAAGCGTATTGGATAAGCCCCACTTTGCACATCAGAACTCCTACAAGTGACCCAAAGCTCTTGGATCGGGGCAACCAAGTTCCCAGTTTGCACCTGCACCATGAGACACAGGCGGCCCCATCATCTAACTGGTGGAGGGGATGTCAAGATAAGTATTAGAGATTCCCCGGAACAAGGGTGTGTAGCGGTGAGGTGAGGGAGGGGGGTGTTGTTTAAATTATTTTTAGTATCCATTCTTCATAAAGAATGGGATTTCACATTAGAGTTTTTTGAGCTACAAAAATAGATAAATTCAAAATACTTTGTCAATAATACTTCCGTCAACCCAACGGCCACCAGGCCACCAACTCTGCCGCAGGAAAAATGGGGGAAACTGTGCTCGTTTTGCTTCGACAAACACCCCTGCCCCCCTGTTGAACCAAGTGGGATTGTCACATTTAACGATAGCTTCAATTTGTTTTATATAAACAATACATTTAGGGAAAGCTCTTAAATACAGCAAATTTGTGAAACCATCAGTAAGCTGTTCAAAACAATACACACATCCGGGGTCTGCCACTTCTTCCCGTCCACAGCGCTGCTTACAGTACTATGTCTTTTAGCCTCTTCACACCGGGCGAGTCTTTTTCTCTACATTCTTGCAGAAGAGGGTTAATCTCATGCATGACGTTTTCGCTGTCCGCGCCCCTTGGCTCCGCTTCCGTGGGCCGCGAAGGGCCATTGTTTACAAAGGGCTCCAGGTCGCGATTTGCCGGGCAGTGCATTATGCTGTAGGACACGGACGGTTTGCTAGACAAAGGGCTCTTTAGGTGAATGGGTGAAGTGATGGGACTGACAGCTTCACAGCCGTTCCCTGCCTCCCGGACTGCACCGTTGACCTTTGGGCTACAGACGGGCGGATCCACTGTTCTTTTACCTTTCACCAAGGCGGCCGGGCCCCGCTCCTCCGGGACGGGTTCGCTCCCGTCCTTCCCAAACGTGGCAAAAGTTCTCTTTGCGCCACAGTCTTCGTAAAGCTCTGTATCCACAGCCGTAGCTTCTATAGAGAGGGACATGACGTTCCTTCCGTGTTCGGGGGACTTTGCCCGGCTGGGGACGGGGTTCCGTGGCATCCAGCATCGGTCCGAATGACCGAGGATCCGACACTCTTCCCGGCAATGAAATCCCTCACTCTGATCTAAGGAGAGAAGACCAAGAAAAGGGCTTAGGTCTCATGAGCTGTTGCATTCTAATCCAGAACATTTACTTGCTGAGGTTCAGGACCAACAGCAATTGCCAAAGGATACTACGGGACCCTACAACATCAATAAATTTTATACACGAGGTTCTCAGGCCTTTTCCCATCTCCGTACTGACCAGACCCAGATGTGTTTGCCTTCAACAAGCATCTTATCCTTGAGAGAATGCCCTGGAAAGGAATAGAGGGCTTATTCACCCCGCAGATGTAAAGTGGCTTAAGTGTCATGCCTTTTTCTCCAAAGAATCCTGAGAAATTGTATCTCTAAGTGGTAGTAAATGCTGGAATTGGGCCATTCCGTGAAGACAATCAAGCAGTCTTGCATGTTATTAGCCAACTTCAACAGCCCCTGGCGTGGTCTTACCGTCTCATCATGTGCTTTTGGAAAGAAAGCCTGTGCTCCAATAAACCAATTAGTCTTTGAAGGCACAATTGCATCACAGACCTGGTGCCTTTCAAGGGTATAACTGCAGCAACTTGGTGCCTTCCAGATTTTGGGCTACAAAAGTCCCATCAGCCCCAGACTGCATGGGCAATGGCCAGGGATGATAGAAGCTATAGTCCAAGACATCTGAATGGCACCAGGCTAAGGTGGCTGCCACAGACCACCCAATTCAATAGTCATTCCTTCTCCCTAGGTAATCCTTGGAATTGCAGCTCTACTGCAACCCCAATGGAAAGCAGACCTGGTCCTCTGAGGTTCCCAAATGGCCACACCCCTTCCCCTGCCTTTTGCACAGCTTTTCCCCCATTCTAAAAGGTTGAAAAGTGTCTCCTAAGGCTTCGTGACTGGCATTAAAGGGCAGCTCGGTGGATGGCAACAAGGGAGAGGGCCTTTTCAGTGGCGTTCCCCCCCCCCCAAATTATTTATTTATTTATTTATTACGCTTCTATACCGCTCCCATAGCCAGGGCTCTCTGGGCGGTTTACAGAAATTCTAAAATTGAGATAAAAACGAGTATACAAAATTTAAAATTCTAAAACACAGAACATACACATATAAAGCATTAAAAACCATTAAAAAATGAAACATGTGGGTGATTAAGAGGCGCCGCCACATGCCTGGGCAAAGAGGAAAGTCTTAACCTGGCGCCGGAAAGATAGCAGCGTTGGTGCCAGGCGAGCTTCATCAGGGTGATCATTCCATAGTCTGGGGGCCACCACCGAAAAGGCCCTATCCCTCGTTGCCACACTCCGAGCCTCTCTCGGAGTAGGCACCCGGAGGAGGGCCTTAGATGTTGAATGTAGTGACCGGGTATATTCATGTCGGGAGGGGTGTTCCATCAGGTATTGTGGTCCCAATACCTGACGGTTCCGTCAGGTATTGTGGTTTATTATGGAACAATCTCCCTGACGCGGCTCGCCTGGCACCAACATTGTTCTCTTTTCGACCCCAGGTCAAGACTTTTCTCTTCTCCCAGGCATCTAACAGCCTGTGTTGAGTTTTAACTGACCCAGAATAGTTATTTTAACTGGATATTATCTAATCTGTTTTTATGCTTTTTGTGGTTTTAAATTTTGTATCTCAGTTTTAATGTTTACTGTTTTAATCTGTGTAAACCGCCCAGAGAGCTTCGGCTATGGGGCGGCATATAAATGTAATAAATAAATAAATAAATAAGCTTTAAGCTAAAATGTAGTGGTATTTTTGGCCCTCCCCTTTTTCCCTTTGGCCCTGCCCCTTTGGATCTTTGCCCCCACCACCGGTAGAATGTGCCTCCCCACCCCCACCCCAAAGAACATCTCCAAAGCCAGTCCTCAGGCAGTAAGAGGTCAAACACCCTTGCTACACAGGTTGGGTTAGGGATCAGCAAGAAATAATTATCAGTGTCCGTTATCAAACTACACTTCCAAGGATTCTTAAGAGAGAAAGCCATGACAGAGCGGAATAAAAAAATCTCCTACATTTGTAATGTAAATTGGTGCAGAGAGCTGAGGATTTGCCTCTTTTTACTCCCGTACCTCTTGTTTGCTATAACAAGCGGTAGACATTCGTGAAGTGACATTTTCAACGGCTGTTTTTATTGCATTGGCTTCTCTCACCACCACTCCCCGACACCACCACCTCACAAACACACCTTTATTATTATTTTAACAGGTTGAAGTTCAACCTCCAACAGACTAGGTGTCGTTTGGAATTCCTGCTGCTGCTGTTGCCGCAGCTGTCAGAAACGAAAAAGCTAAAGGGAAACAAGTAATGATGGGGAATAAATTAAACCACGTTCAGCCAGCATACCCAGCTGTGTGGAGTCAGCATTTTCTTCTTCCTGATGCTAGTGCTAAAAGGCACGGTGCTTTAAACCTTGCTCAACACGAGATATCCAAGTATCAACTCCACAAAAGGCAATTAATTTTGCTGGCTCCTCTTTTTTTTTTTTTTTTACATGTTAGTGTATTTCTTCTTGATTTCCTATAGAGGTGTTTGCAGACTCCCCCTAGCTGCAGGAGAGGGTCACTGCAACACTTCCTATACATACAGGATGTAGCCAAATCTCTCCCCCCCCCCGTGACAGCTGGTGTGGCAGTAACAAAGGGGCAACTGGATAGTATTTATTTTACTAATAGCACAATCAGATGCATGTCTTCTCAGAAGTAAGCCCCACTGACCTCAACAGGGCTTACAAATAAATGTCTATAGCAGAGGTGGGGACTCCTTTTTGACCCGAGAGCCAAATTGACTCCAGGCAACCATTTCGGGGGGGAGGGGGGCACAAGCCCTGAGCCATGTGTCACTAGTAGGCGGGACCATATATCAAAGTTTGTTTGTTTGTTAACAAAACAACAAATGGACAGATAAAGTGTTAAAGTGTGTAGTGCCAGGCTGAAGCCTGCCCCTTGTTTTCAGGATTTTTTCTCTCTCCATGTGAAAAAGGCATTGTTTTTTTCTTTTTTCACTTGGTGGGGGGAAATTTCAGCAAATTTTTCTCCTTGAGGAGGGGGATGGCGTTTCCACATACCTTGCTGAGGGATCGCCTTTCTATTTTATTTTATTTTTATTTAAGTAACAAACAAACACCCTTGGCACTTGGAGGAGCCTGGCAGTTCTTCCTGTATACCTACTGGAGACCATGTAATCTTGCCCTCTCCAATAGGCTTTCAAGAAGAACTTCTGGGGTCCTGAAAGTGCTGTGGTTGTTTTCAAAAAAAGAAAAAAATTGAAAAACAGACCCCCTCAACACCTGCCTACCTTTAAAAGGTATGTGGAAACCCTGACCCCCTCCCCCAGGAGATAATACTCCAAAATTCTCACCTCTCCCAGCCTCTTTCACCAGAGGTTTTTTTTCCCCGCCCACCCCAAAATATGTTGAAAATGGAATAATCAAATTTTTCAGCATAGAACAATTAAAATGTATTATCTTAAAGACAGGGAGTCTGCCTGAACCATCAGGGGATGGTTTAACCCTGGCAGCTGCACCAGTATTTGAACTGCTGGTATGGTTTTCTGGCATTCAAACGGCAAAGCGTGGAAAAAGCTGGGCTTGCTCCATAACTTGACGGGGCCTGCTGTAAGCTTCTTTTCATATTGTGTCGGTCTTCATCTAGAAATGGAGCAACATGGCCCAACATGGAGGGAACACAGCTCAGTGATAGAGTACATGACCTTCATACGAAAGGTTCCACATTCAAATCCTAGCATCTCCAGTTAAAAAGACCTTGGGTAGGTGATAGGAAAGACCTCTGCCAGAGGGTCTGGAAAGCCATTGTTCAGGAATCCACCTTAAAGCATCCCTGACAGATGGTTGTCCAGCTGCCTCTTGAAGGCCTCTAGTATGGGAGAGGCCACAACCTCCCTAGGTAACTGGTTCTATTCTCGTACTGCTCTAACAGTCAGGAAGTTTTTCCTGATGTCCAGCCAGAATCTGGCTGGAAATCAGGACCAGATGAACAAATCCAGTACCAGATGAAAAAATATTTGGACCTGGACTAAGGAAGTCTCCTATGTCCCTACTTGGCTGAGATAGAGCCCATTCCGTTGGTCCATACCAGTTCTTGCCTACAATTTCCTTCTCTGGAATTCAATAGACCATGGGAACATCTCTCGCCTTCACTTAGCCACTTCCTAGCTCCATCTCACTGCCCTCCTTTTCTCAAGAAAGACAAAACGGGGCCAGAAAAGAGTTAATCTAAGCAAACACAATGGAATCACACCTTCAGGGGCCGATGTTCTGAACACCTCCCCCAACACACACACACACACACCCCTCTAGTGGTGACCCTGCCAAGGTTTTGCATTACCCTCCCCTCCTCCCCAGACTGTCTGAAGATGGTTCATTTAGATGCCTCGTACATCTGTGTATGTAACTACTGCTTTTCAGCTCCATTTGTATTTCCACCACATTCTGGCGCAAAAAAAGGGGAGTGCTGATAAAAATTCTCAGCACATAACACAATGCAGCAAAAAGAGAGAGAGAGAGAGAGGGAGGGAGGGAGAGAAGCTTTAGCACTTACAGGGAATCAGCTTGCAGAAAAGCAAAGCTTACGGTAGTCACCGGGAGGTGGGGGAAGAATAGCAAGGGAGAAAAGAACCAATTGGTTGGAACCCTGCATCTCAAATGTCCTCCTCTCCTTTCCAGCCACCCTATCGTAAGAAGACAATAGCAAGCAGCTACGCTGGAGGTCTGAGTTTTGGTGCTCCTGTTTGTCTCCAGCCAACGATACTGAACACACACACACACACACACACACACACACACCAGCATGTGCTAGGAGCTGTTTAAATGCTGATGCCCTCACATCTTGGCTCTGTTCATTTCAGCTCTTTGAGCAAAACTAAAAGATTCAGTATCACTGGCCCCGTTCAGAAGACACCTTAAACCTTGGCTTTAACCACAGTGGCTAAGCCAGAAAGCTGGGCTGTGTTCAGAAGACACCTTAAACCTTGGCTTTAACCACAGTGGCTAAGCCAGAAAGCTGGGCTGTGTTCAGAAGGCACCTTAAACCATGGATTTAACCACAGTGGTTAAGCCAGAAAGCTGGGCTGCGTTCAGAAGACACCTTAAACCTTGGCTTTAACCACAGTGGCTAAGCCAGAAAGCTGGGCTGTGTTCAGAAGACACCTTAAACCATGGATTTAACCACATTGGTTAAGCCAGAAAGCTGGGCTGTGTTCAGAAGACACCTTAAACCACGGATTTAACCACAGTGGTTAAGCCAGAAAGCTGGGCTGTGTTCAGAAGACACCTTAAACCACGGATTTAACCACAGTGGTTAAGCCAGAAAGCCGGGCTGTGTTCAGAAGACACCTTAAATCATGGATTTCACCATGGTGAATAAAGCAAAAAAGCCTTATTCACCATGGTTAAAGCCATGGTTTAAGATGTCTCCTGAACATGGCCTGGCTTTCTGGCTTAACCACCATAGTTAAAGCTGTGGTTTAAGATATCTTCTGAATGGGCCTACTATCTTCTTCATCGTCACCAGCGGAACGCCTTAACGAAATCATTTTTGTATGAGCATGGGATTTGATATCACATGCAGAAATTGGCATCTTGATCAACTTTATTTCATTTCATTTCATTTCATTTTCAAAAGCAAGCTCCTAGTCCTTATGACTGAGCAGACAGGCTTGAAAATGTGTGGGCAAATCTCCAAAGCCAGAAGGAAGGTGGTTTCCAGAGTTGAAGAGGGGGTTGGTGGAGCCCTGCATTGTCCCTCCCCGTGAGTAGCAGAAGCTGAGTTCATTACGCAAATATTAACTCATGCTTCATTCGTGCTTCTTTGCATAATTTCTGCAAGTTGCAGAACTCTGCATTTTAGTTTTGGTGCATAGCTTAGGTAACCTCTTTGCAGAACATCCAGTTTTTTAATTCTAGTGGCATAACAACTAGCACCATCCAGTTGTACCAAGCAGTAGACCAATGCCCTGGGGAACAAGGAAGAATCAATGATACGATAATGCATCCTTGCTTTCAGTCATACACAAGAATCTAAGAACACTTCTTCCTATTGCTTAGTGAGGCAAGTCACTATCTCCCTGACCTCAGTTAGACAGATGGAAACTCTGGTCTCTTGTCCCATGATGGCTCACCCAGGGGTAGCGATGGAGTTTAAGGAGTTTTCCTAGGTTCTGCCCACCAGACTTCATTTTGGTTCCTGTTGTGGTGCCTAAATCAATTTGGGCAGGATCTACACTACTGCTTTAAAGTGCTTTATAACAGTTTTGACAGCTGTTGGGGCCCAGGACACACTCCATATACAGTTGTCAGAACTGTTTTAAAGTGCTTTGAAGTGCTTTAAAGCAGTAGTGTAGATCCGGCCCTGCAGTGAGTCAAGCCAGTTCATCAATTTTGAGAGTATTTTGCACATTTGGAGGGCAGTTCTGCAATTTGCACATATTTTGGAGCAATTTGCAGTTTCAGTCAAATTTGAACAAATTACAGCCAAATTAATGCAATTGGCACAAATTCAGCCATGATGTGTGCACATTGCTCAGAGATTTCTACAAATTGTTCAAAAGTTTGAACAAATTGCATAACCTTCAGCCCTTTCACAAGGGAGGGGGGTGATGGCGAGTTTTCCTGCTTCTGGGATTGGCACTCACAGGACACACGTGAGCAAAGTTTTCTGCATTTTCAGGAGTGTCGCGGAAGGACGTGTGCACCACGGCAGCGCTTCCACATGTGAATCAGGAAAAGTGGTCAGGGATAGGCAGATCATACGGCTACAGGAATATATTTTTATGACTCGTCAGAGTTGCACAGCTACATGTGGGTTGGATAGGGAGTCCAACGAATGTGAGGTGCTGCGCAGAGATATGTTTTTATTTTTTAAAAAGACACTCAGCGATGAAACACGCCGATACCCACGCATACGCCCCTCACAGGTCATTAGCTGTTTGCTGATCCCAGAACTCATGGAAACAGCAGAAGTGCCCTGATGGATCAGACCAAGGGTCCATCTAGTCCAGCACTCTGTTCACACAGTGGCTAACCAGTCATTGGCCAGGGATGAACAAGCAGGACATGGTGCAACAGCACCCTCCCACCCATGTTCCCCAGCAACTAGTGCAAACAAGCTTATTGCCTTGAATACTGGAGATAGCACACAACCATCAGGGCTAGTAGCCATTGATAGTCTTAGCCTCCAGGAATTTATCCAACCCCCTTGGATAAAGCCATCCAGCTTGGTGGCCATCACTACATCTTGTGGCAGTGAGTTCCATAATTTAACTATGTGCTATGTGAAGAAGTACTTCCTTTTCGTTGTCCTGGATCTCCCACCAGTCAGTTTCATGGGATGAACCCCTTGGGTTCTAGTATTTTGAGAGAGGGAGAAAAATGTCTCCTTATCCACCGTGCATAATTTTGTACACCTCTATCATGTTTCCCCTTAGCCTCAGAGGAGGGAAGTGACAAAACCAATCAGCAAAATCCCGGAATAACTGAGCGGTGGAGCTGAGATCCTAGTGGGATCAGTTGTGCATCATGTGGCCCGATAGGGACGACCTCGATATTATTCTGTAATAAACGCCTGGTGTAGACATGGCCCCAGAGTTAACACCTGGAAAGCCGATTTAACAGGCAGATACACCCCAGTAAGCCACGGTCTTCCACACTAGGGTGAGATGGACTATATTTCTATTTAAAGTATAATCATTGTTTCTAAATTTGCATCTACACATATAAATGAGCACATGCACATTTTATGCAAATTAGCGTCCACTTTCATCCCTTTCTTTTGTGATGCATTTCCTCTTCTCTGGCAAGCTGCAAGTGGCCATCCCACACTCGTCCTAACTCTCCATGCATCATGGTGTGTGTGTGCTTAGAACACCGACAGTAGGGTGACCATATGAAAAGGAGGACAGGGCTCCTGTATCTTTAACAGTTGCATAGAAAAGGGAATTTCAGCAGGTGTCATTTGTATATACGGAGTAACTGGTGAAATTCCCTCTTCTTCACAACAGTTAAGGCTGCAGGAGCTATACTAGAGTGACCTGATTTAAAAGAGGGCAGGGTTCCTGCAGCTTTAACTGTTGTGATGAAGAGGAAATTTCATCAGGTTCCCCTTATATACAAATGACACCTGCTGAAATTTCCTTTTCAGTGCAACTGTTAAAGATACAGCAGCCTTGTCCTCCTTTTCATGTGGTCACCCTAACCTACAGTCAAAAGTTGAAAATAATCCCAATCATATCTGTAAACTCCCCAAGCCAAACCACTCTGGCCTAAATATCCTTCCCTCTGGGAAGTACAAGAAAACAGCCTCAAGTGAAGGCTGGGTTTTGTTTTTAAGCTGCCTCTGTCCTGACCATCGTGATGGCAACTCATAATGTTCCCTGGCCACAGACACAGCGTGTGTCTGAGTCTATTCAAAGGGGTCTGAGCAGAGAAGCTTTCAGACAGGTGGGCTGACTCTCCTGAATGTCTGAGGTAAATGGAAGAACAAGGGAACCTGGCACTTACTCATCTGCATAAAAACACAGAATGGAGCGACCTCAAATGGGAGCCGGAACAATGAAGCGAACAAGGGAGTGCAGAGGAACCCCCAAGACAAAATTGCAGAAATTCGCAAAGAAGACATCGAAGCTGTGCTGATGGGAAGTGGCGAGCAAATGGGGGCCGTCAGGAGGGGGGGAATCCTGATTGAACTTCCCCAGCTAAGGCCCAGAATGTGTGCTGAGGTCCGCTGCGTGACACCAGCTTCTCCCCTTAGTTTCACCACATTTACAGAAGTCTATTACTGAAACACATTACTAGCTCCCTGGGTAAGCTGTGGAAGAAGTAGCAGGGTAGGCTGGGGGTGGAAGACGCCTCTTTTGCCAGCCAAAGGCTACACCAGGTAGGCTTTCATGTGCACCTGGTTTTGAAACCTCTTCTTCGCACAAGCAGAGGTGGGTTTAAATTGGAGCCAGTGGTGAAACTCTGGCACCAATTTTGAGTCCCGCAATTTGCAGCTCCTTGTTCCTGTTTTTGAGAGTATTTTTGTTTTCTCTGCAAGTGGGTAGGCTGAAGAGAAAGTAGAGCACGCTTCTGTTTTAAACTTTTATTTAGCTCATTTTGTTTAATCTCCCAGGAACATGCAGCCTGATCCTATGTACTTTTACTAAGAGCCTTTACTCCGAAACATGGAGTATCATTCAAATTGCAAAGGCAGAAGGAAACTCTGGCTAGGGCTTGCTTGCTCTGTGGATTCTCATTTCATATGATGTGGTGAATAGCTAGCATGGTGTAGTGGTTAGAGTGTTGGATTAGAATCCAGGAGACCCGGGTTCTAGTCCCCACGTGGCCATGAAGTTCTCACTGGGTGACTTTGGGCCAGTCTCTTTGATCCTAACCTACTTCACAGGGTTGTTGTGAGGATAAAATGAAGAGAAGGAAGAGGATCATGTATGCCACCTTGCGCTCCTTGAAGGAAAGGGATATAAGTGTAACAAGCAAACAAATATTGCATCCGTCTTCACACTGAAATGGAAAAGGAGAGCAAAGTATCCCATGCATGCCCTTAAAGTATGCACTGGTGATCTCTTCCGGCAGCCTACCCAGTTGAATTTTAAGATGTCTGACTGTTATTTTAATAATGTATTAGTTTTATATGTTTTTAATCAGTTTTATGTATTTTATAGTATTTTTGTATTCAGTGTTGCTCCCCGCCTTGATCCAGAAGGAGAGGGTAATAACTAAATAAAATTATTATTATTATTATTATTATTATTATTATTATTATTATTATTATTATTATTATTATTTGGGTTCCATGTGACCTTTTATTTCCCATTCACAGACTAAGAATGCAGATTCGCTGTAGCCTGGCACAACAAGAAAACAGATTGAAAGACTGCCCCATTCAGCTCGCCGAGCAATTGAATTATCGCCGACAGAATCTCCAGCACCAGCCACGGAGGCAAAGTTGAAACGTATTGAGGTACAAGTGCTTGGGGATTTAATATCTCTGATAAATGCTCTGATGACATGTATGGTTATGCAGCCTGGGCAATCACAATAGACCCCAGAGCTTCTATTTTTCAGAGAGAAGCACAATCCATTCCAATCTATGTCAGAGCAGTTTTGGAGAGGCGTATTAAGGAGAAGCCATTTGGACGCTTTCATTGGGAGGGGGAACTGAAGCAGCGGAGTCTCATCAGAATGGAAAGAAAGGGGGAGAAAGAAGAGGAAAGGAGAGAAAAGAGACGTCTACCTGAAATGGAGCATCATTAATGAAAGTAACGGACGAATCGTTTTTTACAAAAAGCTTAAAGCAAACCAGACTTCAACTTTGTTTCAGAGCAAACTATCTCATGCCTTTATCCTAGTAGTAAATACTGCTCACCCTCTTGCCCTAAGAAAAGCTGCATCCAAAATTAGTAAAGTCAGAGAGACAAAGAGCCCCTAATTAACCGGGGGCTCTGATTTTCTCTGAGTTTGCTTCTGCCTCTTCCATCACATGAACCACTCAGAGATGGAAGCACATTCAAAGGCCAGTATATCTCCCAATAACCGATTGTGATACTTTTAACGTCTCCTTGTATGCACAGGGCTGGATTCTGTACCCTGGTAATTCAGAAGTCAATTTTGATTTGCGGTGGTAAATCACAGAGAAAACAGAAATATGAATGAAGGTTTTAAAGACTGAGAACACAAAAGAATGAGTCACAAAACCTTTAGGCAGTGACAAAACGCCACCCCACACAGACTTAATTTTTAGCGACGGGGAAGGGGATTATTCTAACAAGGAGCAAAAATGCTTGCCAATTTGGAGTGAAGCCAATGCTGTTCAAAGAGCATTACCCTCACTCTCAATTGGCTTCATTTGCCTTTGGCAATCATGTCACGTAGCCAAATCTGATTGGCTTTACAAAACTGTGATGGCATGACATTCACTATGCAATTCCCAATTGGCTGGGACAACCCATATTACTATTCCTAGAAGGAGGAATATCCTGCGGGAGTGGGGAGATATCTGAAATATCAGCAGAGAGGGGAAATGGAGTCAGTGAAAATAAAATGAAGGAGAGTTCCACCCTTAATGGTGACTTAGGCCACAGCTAGACCTAAGGTTTATCCTGGGATCATCCAGGGTTCGCCCCTGCCTGAGCACTGGATCCCCTGTGTGTCACCTAGATGAACAGGTTTGACCCCTGGACGATCCAGGGATAAACCTTAGGTCTAGCTATGGCCCCAGAAATCATTTAAAAATAAATAAAGGTGATCATGTAAGTAAGGGTTTTTAAGCATGATTTCATTCCTCCCTAAAGGTATTACTTTTAATCCAAAAATTAAAATACACAAAGATTTGCTACAGACTTGTTCTGGATATATTGAAACCTCAACCCTCCTGGCCACTAGAAAAACTGCTCATCTATCTCTGGCCATAGATAGATGGGGCAAAATCCTGGGGTGATCCCGGGATCGTCCCTGTGCATCCACATGATGCACAGGGGATCCCAGGATCAGGGAGGGATGATCCCTCCCTTGCCCCAGGATCTCACCCTCCCCTTTGGCCAAGGTTGAGACCACGGAACGTGTGACCGGGAACCACGGGTTGACCCAGCTCCTCGCAATTCCTCGCAAGGAGCCGGGAGCCACACACGGGGCACGGTGATCCTCAGGACCACTGTGCCCATCAGGGTAGGGTGGGGGAGCAGGGAATATAATTTAAATTTAAAATTTACTTAACTTTTGCACACGAGCGTTTGTGCGCTGCTGCCCCTTTAAGTAAAAAATGGCGGGCGGACACCTCTCCTTCTGAGGTCGTCACGCATCGCATGTAAACAGAGGAGGGATCTCGTAATAAACACATAGTGGGATCTTCCTTCCTCCGTTGAGGGCTAACCGGTAGGTCTAGCTAAGGCCTCTGAATCCTGAGATGTCATCAACATCATCTGGTTTCAAATTAATCTCATTAGCCACAGGGAGAGATAGGAAGCTGCCTATTGGTCAGACCAGCTTAACCCAGTACCATCTATTCTGAGTTGCAGTTTTTCTCTAGGATGTCATGTAAATGTTTTCCACATTGCCTCTGCTACCTGGGACCAAATCTGGGAACATCTAGATGCAAAGCTCAAGTTCCACCACAAAGCTAGGTTAGAATCTTGGCTTTGAGAACAAGAACACAAGATCTCCAAAAGACCCGTCGAATTGGGTGCGCGTTTAGCAACCATGTGGCACCGCCACAATCAGTACGGCGCCATGCCTGGGTGCGAGTAAACAGCATGATCGTTGAAAGGGGGGGGGAATTCATTTCAAAACCTTCCTGGAAGCTAATAAATTTTACAGCAGTTTCAATCCTTTCTCATTGCAACAAAGGAAAGCTTAGTTCCAGACAAATTAAAAGTAAATTGATTGCCTTAGGGGAATGCATTCAAATATCACTTTTCCATGTTAGAAATCTCTTTCCCTAAAACACTGAGGAAGGGAAGGGGAAAGGATGTACAGCGGAAACGGCATGGAAACAGCAAATCATTAAATCCCTGTTTGCAAATGTGAGTAGCGGGGGGAATATCAAACGTAAAATAAAATGCAAATATGTCACCAGGGTGCAGGCCTAACATTTGTGCCTGAATTTATGAATAATAAATACGAATAAATAGTAAACATAAAGGGATCAAACATTGCTTTCAGTGTTCACCCACATTTATCCATCTCTTTCAGACAGCATCTAGATGGAAACTTTACATTTTGCCTAGGGAGGCTGAGGAGAGGGCAGGAGAGCAAAGAGGCCGTTCCACAGTTGAGACCTCCACTTCCCTTACTCGGCTTCGTCCTTTTTCTTCTGCTGCCCCTTACGCCTGGAACGCTCTTCCAGAACACTTGAGAACTACCAACTCAATCACAGCTTTTAAAACTCAGCTAAAAACTTTTCTTTTCCCTATAGCTTTTAAATATTGAGTTTTTTCTGACTCTATACTGTTAGCCTCACCCTACCCGGTGCCTGTTTACACTTCCCTGTGCCTGTTTGCATTCTCTTTCCCTCCTTATTGTTTACTACAACTTTATTAGATTGTAAGCCTATGCGGCAGGGTCTTGCTATTTACTGTGTAATCTGTACAGCACCATGTACATTGATGGTGCTATATAAATAATAATAATAATAATAATAATAATAATAATAATAATAATTTCCTGTTTCATAGAATCATAGAATCATAGAATAGCAGAGTTGGAAGGGGCCTACAAGGCCATCAAGTCCAACCCCCTGCTCAATGCAAGAATCCACCCTAAAGCATCCCTGACAGATGGTTGTCTAGCTGCCTCTTGAAGGCCTCTAGTGTGGGAGAGCCCACAACCTCCCTAGGTAACAGATTCCATTGTCATACTGCTCTAACAGTCAGGAAGTTTTTCCTGATGTCCAGCTGGAATCTGGCTTTCTTTATCTTGAGCCCGTTATTCTGTGTCCTGCACTCTGGGAGGATCAAGAAGAGATCCTGGACCTCCTCTGTGTGACAACCTTTTAAGTATTTGAAGAGTGCTATCATGTCTCCCCTCAATCTTCTCTTCTCCAGGCTAAACATGCCCAGTTCTTTCAGTCTCTGTTCAAGTGTCCTGCTTCCTCCAGCCCCAGTTTGCACTCATGCAGGCAAATGTCATGTGTGAAATGAACATTGAGGTCATGTTCAAAAAGAACATTAGTAGAGCAGCTTAGCAAAAAAGTTGTGCACATTGTGATACAAGTGTGAAATTTGGTGCATCTCGTTGACTTCTCAGACAAATGGGTAGGAATAAAACCTTTATATCTTGACAAGGGTTGCTCCTATGAAAAGATTGTTAACCTATGTGGTGGGAATGCAAATATGTACAAAAACTGTGGAAGATGGTGTTTTTGGAGATTGAAGAAATTTTGGGAATGAAGATAGAACGAACACCAAAAGTTGCATTACTGTCACTATTTGAAGATTTAAAATGTAAAAAAGAAATTAAGGAATTGATAACAAATTTGCTGACTGCAGCAAGATTGATTGTAGCTAGGAACTGGAAGATTCAAGGAGATTATTGTATTGAAGAATGGTACAAAGAAGTATGGGATATAGCTATTAATGATAAATTGACTTGTAATATTAAATTGAGAAGAGGTATAGCTAAAACAAATGATTTTGAAGGAATCTGGAAACAGTTCCTAATATTCGTGTTTTCTAAGGGAAGTGGGAAACCACCAGCAGAAGAAAGTATGAGATTTTGGAATCAGGAATGAGATCCCGAGGTGGGGGGGTGCACTTATATGTTAAGTTTGATTATGTTATATAGATACGATATTAATGTTAATCAAAAGTTATGTAGTATGTTGTTGTTGTTTTAATTGTATTGGTGTATGTTTAAGTATTGTAGAAAATAAAAAATTAAAAAAAAAGAAAAGATTGTTAATGACTTTTTGGTAGCAAATTTTATGCTCTTTAATTTTGTATTGAGACATCTTTTCTGTGAGATTACAAATAATAGAGTTATTGTGCGAAAACTAGATTTTGGCTGCCATTTTCCAAGATGGCGGCTGTTACAATGATTTCCCAAGATGACCCTATATCTCATTTTAATCTACATGGTCATAAATACCACCATACCAGATTTCACACTTGTACCATAATGTGCACGATTTGGCCAGAAATTGTCGTTAAGCCGCTCTACTACACGGAGGAAGGAGCTGGGACTTATATCCCTGTGCCCATTAGGCACAGCCAGGCTGCATTCAGACATCACAGTAGTTAACAATGGGGTAATAATCAACTCGACAGTAGTTTATCTAAGGGGTATTCCCCACATAACATGATAATAATTAACTGTGGTGTGGATTAGGATCAGCGCTGAATTGACTATTAGTCCATGTAGTATCCCATCAGCCATTGCTGTCAAAAATCTAACGTAGGCTGGAGGCCATCATTTTGACCACTCTTGCCTTGCGATCCTGTGGTTGACAAAATAACGTTGTACATATAAGGGCACAGAATAGAGGGAGATTCCTGTCTAAATGGCAGGAGAACTGTATCAGGCATATCCTCATGTTGTTTTTGTAGAGACTCAAGCTGCAGTGCCAAACGCAACTGAGGCCTTAGCTAAACCTAAGGTTTATCCCGGGGTCATCCCTGCCTGCTCCTGGGATATCCTGTGTGTCATTTACATGAACAGGGATGACCCCGGGACGATCCTGGGATAAACATTAGGTCTAGCTAAGGCATGAGTCATCATGCCAATAGGATTAGGCCTCAGTTACACAGTTCCCTTCTTTTTCTCTTGCTAGCTGTGATCCTCCCCGGTCCCAAACATGCTACTTGAGAATCGCAAGTCGTTTTAGCAGAACCGGATGAAGACTAACACTCACTCACTTACTCTCACACAGGCACTGTCTATATATATAATCTCTGACTTTTTGTCATTAAAAACAGCATTGCAATGTCTGTCGATGTGCAAAGTGAAAGCGCAAACAAAAGGAATCACACCATGACCCGTTGTTCATGGGGAATGGTCACAGTATTGAGCTATAGAGAGAGAGAGAGTGAGCTTCAGATGTCCGGAACTCATCAGATACGTTGTCAATAATCCTTACAACACGCCTGTATGGTAGGTCAGTGCTACTGTCCCCATATTGCAGAATGTGGGGATAGGAAGAGACGTAAAACAGGCACCTATGAATCACCAAAAAATGAGGAAATTTCTCACCAAAGAGAGAGCAAAAGAGGATAGTGATTTGCATAACCTGCATGGTGTGGAGAATGTGGAAAGGGAGATATGTTTCTCTCTGAGGGTGGATAAAAATCAATGTTTTTTTTAAGAAAATAAAAACAAATCGGATTTTTTTTATTTAAATCAGATTTTTTTTTAATAAAATGCTTTTTGAAGAAAAATCTATCTAAAGATAAATTATAGTCCAATGGTTATTCATCATGAAATAAGGATTCATTTTCAATGACGTAGCATGAGGCTGTATATTGGTGCAATGTTTAAATTTTTTTGGTAAATGAATTCCATTCATCCATTCACAATGTCATGCTCTTCCAGAGGTTTCTGTAAGATTATGGGGAAATTTTTCTATCTAGAAGATATTATCAGACATGCTTGGTTTTACAGTTCTCAAAACTGTGAATTTGTGTCTGCAGAGATCACAATCCCATTGTTCCTTTGCAAATCTATGTACACAGAATCAACCCCTTACCTCTTAAGTGCGAAGTTTCCAAAAAAAAAATCAATGAATAGGGTGCACTTTTGGGGGGGGGGGAAGTCACATGATTAAATCGAGTCTTTCTGAGTAGTGTTTTAAATAATGATTTAAATAAATTTGATTTAAATCAAATCCACCCTGCTTCTCTCTCTCTCTCTCTCTCTCTCTCAATCTCTCTCTCTCTCTCTCCCTCATAATACTACAACCTGGGGTCATTCCATGAACCTGAATGGTGGGAGATTCAGGACAGCTAAAAGGAAGGACTTTTTCACACAGCGCAGAGTTAAATTATGGAACTCATGACCACAAGATGTAGTGATGGCCAATACTTTCAGTGGCTTTAAAGGGGGATTGGACAAATTCCTGGAACAGAGGGCTATCAATGGCTACTAGTCCTGATGGCTATGTGCTACCTCCAGTATCAGACAGAGTCTGCCTATGTACACCAGCTGCCAAGGAACATGGGCGAGAAGGTGCTGTTGCACTCATGTCCTGCTTTTGGACTTCCCCATGGCAGCTAGTTGACCACTGTGTGAACAGAATGCTGGACTAGATGGAACCTTGGTATGATCCAGTGTGACTCTTCTTATGTGCTTATGTTCCTTATACTAGAGGAAAATTTAGAAATAATTGCACTGATTTCAATAGAATTGCAGCACATCTCATCATAATGTGGAAAATACAGCCCAGGTGTCCTGTGGGTCTGCTTGTTCCTCCTGTTGTCCAGGTGCTAATTGTTGATGATCAACAATTCTTATGGCTATTTATCTTTAAACCAGAATTGAACAGGAAGGCGCTTCAAATAGAGGACCACGCTCTGGTCAGTACTTCACACAGTGGACTGTTATCGGTAAAAGAGGACATCTCACCACCCTACATAAGAGACAGTGGTTCACCTACAGCCACCTTTTGAGAGATGAGACGAAAATTGAACCGGAAAGCTGCTGTCTCAGAATTGGTACACAATGCTACCACACTCAAATGAAATGGAAGTGTAAGAGACATTTGTTGTCCCACCCCCACACAAACACATCCTTTTTAACACTGAATCATACACGAAAATAGAGCAAGTAAACAATAACAAAAGAAAAAAATACATACGTCATCCTTAATCGATAAATAATGTTCATAATTCACAGTCTGTAGCGCTGCGCACATCACTGCATTCATTACATGTGACAGTTTGGTCGGTTCTAATAAATCGCCCCATATTTTAACGCTCTTTTGTCAAAATTGTAGGCTAGTTTATTTCTTTTGAGAAGTTTCCGGGTCCTACAAAACCATAATTCATAGCAACATCGGAAGCTGCGTTATGAGTCAGACCATTGGTCCATCCAGCACAGTATTATCGATGCTTGGGATGTCGGAGGAATCTGCAACAGAATCAACTGAGTTCAGACTTCTATGAATCTGACCCTTGGTTTCCCCCAGTTGGCTGGATTCCGCAGGTGTGTGGACTGTCTTTCTAACTTGGCGGAATTTTGCACAAATTTAGTTATAGAAAAACAGACACCAAAATGGTAAAACCTGGCTCAAAATGCTCATTTCCTCCATAGGCTAAAAGTGTGAACGTGCACATCTGGGGAGGGTGTGTGTGCATTTTCAGGGGATTTGCGCATTTTTATAGAATCATAGAATAGTGGAGTTGGAAGGGGCGTAAAAGGCCATCGTGTCCAACCCCCTGCTCAATGCAGGAATCCACCTTAAAGCATCCCTGACAGATGGTTATCTAGCTGGCTCTTGAAGGCCTCTAGTGTGGGAGAGTCCACAACCTCCCTAGGTCATTGGTTCCATTATCGTACTGCTCTAACAGTCAGGAAGTTTTTCCTGATGTCCAGCCGGAATCTGGCTTCCTGTAACTTGAGCCCATTAGTCTGTGTCTTGCACTCTGGGAGGATCGAGAAGAGATCCTGGCCCTCCTCTGTGTGACAACCTTTCAAGTATTTAAAGAGTGCTCTCATGTCTCCCCTCAATCTTCTCTTCTCCAGGCTAAACATGCCCAGTTGTTTCAGTCTCTCTTCATAGGGCTTTGTTTCCAAACCCCTGATCATCCTCGTTGCCCTCCTCTGAACACGCTCCAGCTTGTCTGCACACTTCTTGAAGTGTGGTGCCCAGAACTGGACACAATACTCAAGATGAGGCCTAACCAGGGAAAGTGCAAATCTGTGCAAGTGTGAATTTGTGTGAATTTGTAAACAAAAAAAAATCCAATTCCATCAATGAGTGGACAACGGGGGGAAACAGCACCTGACCATCTGTGGAATGCAGACGGAATGGGTTGCCTGCAATCTTTAACATCCCAAGTCGATGCTGACTGGCAGCAGCAGCTCTCCAGGATTCCAGGCGGGGAATTTTTCCAGCCCTACCTGGAGATGCCGGGGATTGAACTTGGGACCATCTGCATGCCAAGCAGATGCTCTGCCACTGAGCTACGGCCACTCAACCAATAGGGAGCTGAAACTAGAGATGCTTAAGGAGAGTGGTCTTTCTCAATTCTGATACTGATTGACCTGATCGGCACTTTCTGGATTACCATCTGGAACATAACTTGGTTATTGACTGGATTTTGCATTTCCAAATGTTCTGATGCAATTCTCAGCCCCAACAAACAAAGAAACAAAAAAAATTCACAGAAAAGGTCTTTAAAAATATAAGTATGTGGATTTACGCGTAGATGTTTAATCTTTAAAAAAAATCACAGATAAATGTGGAAACTGGACAGACTGGAAGTATGAGAAAACATAGCCATGCTTAACTCATTCTAATATATAGAACGCTATTTATTTATTTATTTATTTATTAGGAAGAGGGAGAGGGAGGGAGAGAAGCAAAGTAAACATTACTTTGAATATACGGTATGCAGCTTAGTCTGTTCTTTCTTTTCAGTCAAAAGTAAGCAAAGGGAATCCAATTTTGGACCAAGCAAATTTAACTCTTTGCCCTCCACCACTCTGGTCCTAATCCAGATTGGGGGGTGCTTCTGCAATTTGCAATGGGGGAGAAGCCCCTAATAATTAGAAACACATTACTAGTTCCTCCTAAAGCCTAACTGCTTTAACAGGACCTCCTCCTCCTCCTCCTCCTCCTCCTTCTTCTTCTTCTTCTTCATTTTCTACTTTGGATTGCAAGCATTGGGAGAGTCAACTGGACTGGGACCACAGCAGGGGGAAAGGGTTAAAAGCCCCTCAACCTAACCCTTAACCCCCCAAACACACACACACACTTGAATCCCAATCCAGATTAAGTCCCTCATGCTTGCTTTTGAGAAAGTAAAGCAAACAGCCATAAATGCACGCTACACATTAAAGGTAATGTGTAGTTTGGCCCGCAGACACATTTGTAATGCTAAATAACAAGTGTTCTGGCGGATTTCAAATTGTACATCAGCATAACAAAGCAATTGACGCAAGAATGCCTTTTATCAGCAAAAGTGACAACCCGCCAAGATGTTGTGTTTTGGGAGCTGTTGGTGATGGGTTTCTTTTTATGGGGGGGACGGGGGGTTTCGAGGGGACATTGCAGGCAATGTGGACAAAACATAGGGATCTGCCTTATACAGAGTCAGACCACTAGTCTGTCTGGCCCAGTATTGTCAACACTGACTGACAACAATGGCTCTCCAGTGTTTCAGATGGGATTCTTTTCCTCGCCCTATCTGGAGAAGCTGGGGATCAAACCAGGGACCTTCTGCATGCAAGGCAGGTGCTCAACCACTCAGCCATGCCCCCTCCCACAAGGAACTGAGATCAGCATCTTCGGTTAGCAAAAAACCCAATGCCTAGGCGCCCATCGGAAAATGCAAGCCAGCCCAGCCAAGGATCATTGTTCACTCACAAATTAAGAGGCTGCCTGCTCTTCCTTATCTCCCCACATGGTTTAATGTCAGGAGACAAGATGGGAAGGAGCTGCTGTATAATATTTCTCACCTCTTGGCCTTCTCCATTGGCTAATAATAGAGCCTCAGCCTGCATCAGAATATAATCCAGCCACAGCTTCTCTTTGGAAGATGTTTAGAAGGTGCTAATAACTGCGGGGTGGATAGACCTTCACAGCAATAAGGCTGTCAAGCGCTACTAGTCCTGATGGCTATGTGCCACCTCCAGTATCAGAAGCAGTAAGCCTATATACACCAGTTGCTGAGGAACATGGGTGGGAGGGTGCCGTTGCACCCATGTCCTGCTTGGGGGTTCTTGGTCAACAGTTGGTTGGCCTCTGTGTGAACAGAATGCTGGACTAGGTGGACCCTTGGTCTGATCCAGCGTGTCTCCTCCAGGATTTTATCCACACACACCCCTTTTAAAGCTGTCCAACCTGGTGCCCATCATTACATCTTGTAGTAATGAATTCAAATAGCACCCATAACACTGTTGGGTGCTAGTGAGACCTGAGTTCTAGAGCATCCACTGGGGATCTGGTCTTTACCAGAGTTTGGGGGCAAGCTGGCTTTCCGGGGAAGGAAGAATGGGAAGAGAACAGCCCTCCAGTTGAGGAGCACCATGGCCAGTTCTTTTACAGTACTGACTGGTCCCAGAGCCTATTTGCCACCCGACAGACATCGGATCCACCAGCCTCCCCTGCTTGCTGTGCTTCATTGCATCATCCCTGCGGTATGACTGCTCAGCCCCCTGCGCACCTAATAGGGTATTCTGCACCAAACCCGTTGTCACCGAGACCGCTTGCATTAATAAGGTGAGCCTTAAGAAGGGGATGAACTCAATAATCTGATAGGGCTTTTTCATGTCTATCCATTGTGATTCCATAGTTTGCATACCCAATCTCCATTAATGCTAATGGGAGCTACTGTACGCATGGCACGAGAGAAGAATGCAGGCCTTTTGACTTCATTACGGAAATTTAAAATTCATTACAACAGGATACTGAGGGATTGCCCTAAATACTTTCTCTTTGTTATATATTTCCTTGTTAATGCGACCATTTGAGTATACCGTACCCTGCTGAGTAGGAAACATTTTCTAGGCTGCTTAAAACACATTCCCCACAATTGGAAGCAAACTCCTTTGTCTCCATTTATGCCTTTGACACTGCTGCCTTCAGCTTAATGGGACCAAGAGTAGATAAAAGCAAATTAATCCAAAAGGTGACTTTTTCTATCCTATTGTCGAATCTCACACAGACAAATTCAAGTATTCCTCGCCGTCTTGCAATTCAACGCAAGCCATGCATTCAAATCCGAGCTGCAACAATGAATCCAATTATTAGAACATCCTATTCAAAATTATGCGTCGATCAGGAAATGGCCGTTTGACTATTCTCATGGGAAAAAAATAAAACACAAAACACAGAAATTACCGATTTGCGGGGGGGGGAGGGGTTGGGGGAGAGATAAGAGGAGATATTCCAAGGAGAACCTGAGCAGCAATGGCCACCCCTTTTAATGACCATATGGAAAGGAGGACAGGGCTCCTGCATCTTTAACAGTTGTATTGAAAAGGGAATTTCAGCAGGTGTCATTTGTATATATGGGGAACCTGGTGAAATTTCCTCTTCATCACAACAGTTAAAGCTGCAGGTGCCCTACCCTCTTTTAAATCTGGTCACTCTAGTATAGCTCCTGCACTTTTAACTGTTGTGATGAAGAGGGAATTTCACCAGGTTCTCCATATATACAAATGACCCCTGCTGAATTTCCCTTTTCTATGCAACTGTTAAAGATACAGGAGCCCTGTCCCCCTTTTCATATGGTCACCCTACTTTTAACTGGAATCAACTCATGCAAACCTTTTTCGGGACATTTCCCCTCGTAACACCTTTGTACTCTCCATTCTGGCACCTACAAGATCATATTTATCCATTTATGACAGTGCAGGAAACTGTATGAACTGCAAACCAACGTGCTGGTTAGGAAGGTCAGCCACTCATGGCTGAAGACGTTGCTTCTTCAAGCACATGGACACATTAAAAGTAATTAAAATTGATGGACACATTTAAAAAATACAAAGAAATCCAGAGCTGCACACACCTAAGGTCCTTGTAGTGCGCAGTGCCAAGTTTCAGGTCTCTAGGTTTTATGGTCTTTGTGCTATAGTGATGACAAAATGCTCAATTAAAAATGAGCTGGTTTTTGAAAGGAAGGAAGGAAGAATCCCAGGATTGTCTATTCCAGGGGTGAGCAGAATCTAAAAACACGTGGGGCGGGGGGGTAGGGTGACCATATGAAAAGGAGGACAGGGCTGTGGTATCTTTAACAGTTGTCTAGAAATGGGAATTTCAGCAGGTGTCATTTGTATGCATGCAGCACCTGGTGATATTCCTTCTTCATCACAACAGTTAAAGCTGCAGGAGCTATACTAGAGTGACCGGATTTAAAAGAAGCCAGGGCTCCTGTAGCTTTAACTGTTGTGATGAATAATAATAATAATAATAATAATAATAATAATAATAATAATAATGTATTCAGATGTTGCATGCCTACAAATGACACCAGCCGGAATTCCCTGTCTAAATCACCCAATAGCTCTCTGGGTGGTTCACAACAATTTGCAGGTGGTTAACAGCTAAAAACAATTTCAATAAAATGCTAGACCTGTTCAGACAGCTTAGGATAAATGCCTCATCATATGCCATTAAATGCCTGGAATGAAAGGGCACAATGCTTAGTTAAACCATGGAATTCACTACCACAAGTTGTAGTGATGGCCATCAACTTGGATGGCTATAAAAGGGGGTTGGATAACTTCCTTGAGGAACAGGCCATCAATGGCTCCTAGTCCTGATAGCTATGTGCTTTGACACCTTCCAGGCCTCCCTCAGAGGTGGCGCTCAGAAGAAAGCCCCAGATCTTATGCCTGCCTGCTCAAGCCACTGTTTTGCACCTAGCCCTGATTGGTGGATCTCAGGGTTCTAGTAAAACAAGGAACTAGCTCCAGCAAGCCTTCAGCCTGCCTTCCCCAGAAGATTGAGGGGAGACATGATAGCACTCTTCAAATACTTGAAAGGTTGTCACACAGAGGAGGGCCACGATCTCTTCTCCATCCTCCCAGAGTGCAGGACATGAAATAACGGGCTCAAGTTACAGGAAGCCAGATTCCGGCTGGACATCAGGAAAAACTTCCTGACTGTTAGAGCAGTACGACAATGGAACCAATTACCCAGGGAAGCGGTGGGTTCTCCCACACTGGAGGCATTCAAGAAGCAACTGGATGGCCATCTGTCAGGGATGCTTTAAGGTGGATTCTTGCATTGAGCTTATAGCCTTATAGGCCCCTTCCAACTCTACTATTCTATGATTCTATACTTCGAACACTAGTGGCTTTCCAAGATCCCCAACAGAGTCTTTCCCATCCCCGGCATCCTGATTATTTCCTTTGAGACTTCCTGCATGCCAAGCAGCTGTTCTGCCACAAAGCTACGGCCACCGCACCCTGTGATGCTTAGCCACCAACATTTTTATTGACTCACCCAACTTGGTAGTAAATAAAGGCAGCATTTCATACCTTCGCCCACAGCCCGGGAGAGAAAGCATTAAGTTTGTGATGGACCGAACAGTCAAGGACTGCGGCCACAGCGACCCCTTCAATGGCCTGCCTCTCTTGGAAGCCAGAAGCTGTCCTCTAGCACTGGTCCCCTGTCACCCTTCATGTAAATATTGCTGGAATGAGAGCCAAGGCAGAGGGAGGGGAGGGCCTCACCAAGCGAGATGGGAATCTCGAGTGTCAGATACAGTCAGCCTGACTTCACGAGACCTCCCGCTTGCCAAATTCTACAGCCTCACTCTTGTCTCTTCCAGCCTCTGAAAGTCCTGCGAAGCTCCGTGGCACCGGCCCAGCAGTCAACAGAACCCAATCAAGTGTCAATAGCTTAAGTGTAAGTGATGGTGAAAATGACACAAGATTGTTACATCATAGCTTAAGATTTTTTTTTAGGATTTTTTTAGGATTTTTTTTTAACAATGTTTATTATGTTTTAATTGAGTATTATGTATTTTATTGTTTATTGTTGTTCCCGCCTCAATCAAAATGGAGAGGCAGGCAAGAAATAAATTTGTTGTTGTTGTTGTTGTTATTAGCTTGTAGCTGATCCCGCCTCTTTGTTTTCTACTTACAAATCGCTGTGCAGGGCCCCAATCTGGATGGGGGTTTTCATGCACAAGGTGGGGAGGCTGAGATCTTCCCCACCAGCTACTTGTTTTCCAAAATCCACCACCCCACCCCAGGTGCAGGGGCTAAAAGGGGGGGGGAAGCCTCCCACAGTGCTGATGGAGGGCATTTTTCTTTTCTTTTTTAGCCCCTATGCAGGGCAGGGTGGTGGAGATTTCAAAAAACAAAAGCAAAATTTCAGGAAACCTCCCCTACCCATGTACAACGGTCCCAGTCTGGACTGGGAAACCATGCACTTAGGGTCAGCTGCAAGCTACATATTTAATATATTGCATACTTTGATCCTAAGTGATACTGTAGGGCAGGGATGGGCAAGGTACGCCCCTCTAGATGTTCTTGGACTACAACTCCCATCAGCTCTAGCCAGGGATGATGGGCACTGCAGTCCGGCAACATCTGGAAGACCACACGGTTCCCCATTATTATTTATTATTATTTTATTATTTTATTTTATTTTATTAATTACATTTCTATACTGCCCAATAGCCGGAGCTCTCTGGGCAGTTCACAAAAATTAAAAACATTCAAAGTATAAAACAACAGTATAAAACCATAGTATAAAATCCAGTATAAAAGCTCAACCAGATAAAAACAGCAGCAATGCAAAATTATGAATTTAAAACACCAAGTTAAAATTTATTTAGACTGTTAAAATGCTGGGAGAATAAAAAGGTCTTCACCTGGCGTCTAAAAGCATATAATGTAGGTGCCAAGCGAACCTCCTTAGGGAGCTCATTCCACAGCAGGGGTGCCACAGCAGAGAAGACCCTCCTCCTGGTAGCCACCTGCCTCACTTCCTTTGGCAGAGGCTCGTGGAGAAGGACTCCTGAGGATGACCTTAGGGTCCAGGCAGGTACATATGGGAGGAGGCTTTCCTTCAGATAGCCTGGCCCCAAGCCGTTTAGGGCTTTAAATGTTAAATGTTAAATGTTCCCCATCCCTGATGTAGGGAAAGAGAGCTAAGTGTGTATATGTGTGTGTGTTTTATTTTCTTTCTTTCTTTCTTTTTAGTTTCAGAAACTTCAGTTGTCATGATGGCACTAGCAGGAATGCAAGCAAGGATTTGATTAATCCTAGCATGAAATGTACCAAGCAGAGGGCAAAAAAAATGAAAAAGGAGCTATTTTGGAGTCATTAAGAAAGAGAGAATGCCAGACAAGAGAGTTGTCAAGTTTTCTGGCTGTGTGAGGGCAGCTCCCGTTAGTGAGGGCAAGTCAGGGATCCTCTTTCAGGCAATGTCCACAGGAACAAAGGGAGTAGAGGCTGGTGGTTCCAATCTCGATGGGGCTGTGAATCCATTCTGGCTGAAACCCAGAACCAGCCAGAACCCTAAAGGAGTTCTTTGTATCTTAGAGAGCTCCTTCAGAGTTCTGACTGAAACCCAGAGCGGATTTGCTGCCCCACTAGCATCAGCGCCACCAGCCTCCTCTTCCTCTGATTGAGAACTTGCAGATCTGTTGCCAGTCTGAGTGGACACTCGGCCAATAGTCCGACCCATGGCAAAGCAGCTTCACATGTTCACACTGGATCAAGGGGATTCAGAGAGGAAAATTCAGTTGGGGTTTAGTAAAAACAAAACAAAACAAAAACAGGCAGGGCAGGGAGTAGAATGGAAGGGGTGAGATTATTCATAGGATCATAGGAACTGGGGGGAAACCAAAAGTGAAAATCCATGTGACTCAGTCCACTACAGAATCTGCAGGTCTGATTCATAGAAATCCAAACTCATTTGACTCTGTTACAGATTTTTCTGACCTCCCTGGATAGCATGGATCGCTGTTGGGGAAGGAGGACACCTTTGTCCTGGCACAATTCCTTACCTTTAGCCTTGAGTAGCAAAACCCCACAGAATGCAAAATGGTAACACACTCAGAATAAATCACGGAATATAAGCAGATTTGCACTGCTTTTCAGCTTTTCCCGATACAGAATTTGGATTTCCTTTAAAAGAAAAGTCTAGTGCAGAAACGTACACAGTGTTCTGGTAAAAGACCTGTGATTGGGTCGGGGTACATGATCTCAAGTGCATGCCCCAAACCAACCTTCATCTGGACTTTTAGGAAAAGAGGCCTGCCATCAATGGAACAAAGTAAAGAGCCACTGGAGAGACAAAACCTGAGAACCGGGATAAACTTATTTAAATGGAGAGCTCAGGGCTTGGCTCTATCCAAGTTCACGGCAGGCTTTCTGCCTGATCTCCCCACTTAAGGAATCAACAGGAGTTTTAATACTGGGAGAGATGACACCACCACATTCTGGGAACAGCAGGCATTAAAATACACTCTCGGAAAACAAAAAAGGGGAAGAAAAAGGACCCCGGCAGGAGCTGATGAATATTTCAAGTTTGCATCTCGTTCTTCTGAATGCTGCACCAGCCCGGTTCTCCATTTGAACTTCGTGACAAACTTTCCTCTTTTGAGCAAGCCATGGAAATTCCTCCAGAGCATCTCCACAGGGAGCCATGCCTACGCCTCCTCGTTGTCTGGCACGCACAGATGCAATGCCGGCTCTTGTCACTATGCAGTCTAGTCATTTAGAAAACACTTAAGCCATGCAGCAAGCAAAGGGATTTTTTAAAAAAAGACAAAAACCAACGAAAACGAAAACAAGAAGCAATAAACTTCAGAAGGGGGCCGGGGTGGGGGTGGGGGATTGAACTCTTGACAAACTGCATCAGATAGCAAGTATAATTAATTAAATTGGATGAGGCACAAGAGAGGGAGGCAGGCTGGAATCAGGACAGCGACGCACACGAACGTTTTGCGCGTCGTTTCGTAAAGGGAAATGATACACAAAAAGGAAAAAAAATGTGTTGTGCTTTTTTTAAGAGGGGCATGTATCCGGAAAAAGCAGCTGGTCGGGCACCAAAAATACCAGCGAAGGAAGGCCGTTCTTTAATAAGAAGGAAAGAAAGGAAATGGGGTAATTAAGCATCTTATAAAAACAAAAAAAGGTTTCATGAAGGCTCCAGGGGGCAAATCGAAGAAGAGGGTCAACATTATGAAGCAGAAAGCTCTGGAAATGCAGATGTCACACACACACACACACACACACACACACACACACACGAGGGACAAATGTGAAGACGCACGTAGACACGTAGAACCCACAAGCAAACCCAGTGCAGTCTCTGCCAAAGCAGACGCCTCGGCACGCGCTTTGCAGCGCCGTAATGTCACGTCTCTCCCCACCACCACCCCGACGTTCCGAGGGGCAAAGTTTTAACGGTCTTGATGACTGCATCAGCACACATAATTGAGCAATTAGACCAGTTAGAAGTTGACAAAGCATCAGGCCTGGACGAATGATGCCCACGAAGTCACAAAGACAAGAGGGTCTGGACACGGCGGAAAGAGCTTCCGGCAAGCTGCTCTGCCGAATGCTTGCCGAGGGCAGCCGGCAGGCCGGCGGAAGGGCGGAAGGGAGTGGGGGAAGCATCAAGCCACGCAAGAGGTGGCAGTTTCCATGCTGCCATTCTAGGAAGGCAAAGGGGAATAGCTGCAAAAAAAAAAAAGAACGAGAGGCCGGCTGTTTGATTTTATGCGATGTTTACTAGCTCTCATCCGTCATGGAGGGACGATGCAGGAAACAGCTCACTGCGGGCAAAATGACTACACCTTTCTGGAATGCGTAGCTCAGGAAGAGCCCTTCCTCTATGAGTTTACAGAGGGAAAAACACAACTGAGTCACAAGGTTTAATTTGCAAAGGATTTCAGGCATGGCTATTTGGACACCTTGCCAATTGCAGGACGCATCGCATGCGGGCTGAGAAGCACCACACCGTTCTACGCCCAAACTAATCCAGGCTATGCAACGGCCTTAATATTAGTCATCTCAGAAGAGTCACACACACCCCTTCATTGCCTGCATTATTATTATTATTATTATTATTATTATTATTATTATTATTATTATTATTATTATTTTATTTATATAGCACCATCAATGTACATGGTGCTGTACAGAGTAAAACAGTAAATAGCAAGACCCTGCCGCATAGGCTAACATTCTAATAAAATCATAATAAAACAATAAGGAGGGGAAGAGAATGCAAACAGGCACAGGGTAGGGTAAACAGGCACAGGGTAGGGTAAACAGGCACAGGATAGGGTAAACAGGCACTGGGTAGGGTAAACAGGCACAGGGTAGGGTAAACAGGCACTGGGTAGGGTAAACAGGCACAAGATAGGGTAAAACTAACAGTATAAAGTCAGAACAAAATCAAGTTTTAAAAGCTTTAGGAAAAAGAAAAGTGCATTGGTTAAGCAGGTCCCCTATTCAGCACTTAGACATCTATTTGCCTGACCCTCATGCCATGGAGCTCCTGTGTGAGAGGGCTTCTCCATTCACTTCTTTTGAGAGGGCAACCCCATTCAACTGCTTGCCCATTCATTTCAATAAAAAGTACAGCATCACTCACATCATTTTTTTCCTACTCATTCAATGGAGAGAAAAGCCCCCACTCCTAAATGAATGGAGTGGCCCAGCTTTTCATCTTCCCCAGTCACTTCAATGGAGAGGGTAACCTCCTAAACTCAAAAGATACATGCACAGAGCTTCTGCCTCCCATGCGGTGAATGGGCATGTCATTGTGAGCTGCAGAGACGCATTGAAGCCTTGACACCCACATCAAGTCAATGAATTGGAGGTAGCACTTCTGCATTTTCCCCTTCTGTTGCACTACCAACGGGTATGCACTTAGTAACAAGCCTTCATGCCCTGACTCCTACATTCATGCTAAAGGAATTAGATAAAGGTCTAGCTGAAAGGTCTATCTATGCCTGTGTTCAGAAGACACCTTAAACCATGGCTTTCACCAAGGAGGTTAAGCCAGAAAGCCAGGCTGTGTTCAGAAGACACCTTGCTTTAACCACAGTGGCCTGGTTCAGACAACACGCTAAACC
The DNA here is from genome assembly GCF_023053635.1 of Elgaria multicarinata webbii. Taxonomy (NCBI): domain Eukaryota; kingdom Metazoa; phylum Chordata; class Lepidosauria; order Squamata; family Anguidae; genus Elgaria; species Elgaria multicarinata. The sequence goes on along the minus strand of NC_086185.1, from coordinate 15,851,352 downwards.
ATGCTGCTTGTGGTTAAGCAGCATGGTTTAGCATGTTGTCTGAACCGGGCCAGTGAATAAAGCAAAACGCCTTCTTCACCATGGTTAAAGCCATGGTTTAAGGTGTCTTCTGAACACAGCCTGGCTTTCTGGCTTAACCACCATGGTTAAAGCCATGGTTTAAGGTGTCTTCTGAACGGGCCCAATAACTGTTAGCCAATACTATTAGAGGCAGTATTACTAATTGCTGAGAGTGGGAAGAACAGCAGAGGAAAGCTATTGCCTTGGCACAGGGCTTGGATGCTTCCCAGATGTATCTGCTTGGCCACTGCAGGACAATCTAGATCAACCTTCCCCAATGCCATGCTGGCAGGGAATTCTGGGAGCTGTAGTCTGACACATCTGGAAGGCCCCAGGTTGGGGGAAGCTGTTCCAGATGGACCTTTGGTTCGATCCATCAGGGCCCTTCTTCTGTACTTATTGTGAATCAACAGATGCCCCTCAGCTTCAAAACACGATGCACCATGTCCATTCAAAACCTGCAGTGTACCCTCACCTGTGGCTAAAGTAAATACAGAAAGCATCGGTTGTAAATTAGCCTCGAGCTTCACCCAAGGGGAGAGGAGCAAGGTTGAACTGGAGTACTGGAAATTCCCCTTGTAGACGCAGTCAAATGTTCAAGAATGCCTTACACTGAGTTCTAAAGTCTTCAAGGCAAGCAGGAAGCAAGACTACATAAAAAAAAACCAACCAAACAGTACACTCACCTAAATACCCAGAAGCCTCTGCAGTCAGTGCCTTAATTAGACTGGAGGTAGCAACAAAGGGCTTTTTAATTTGTTTATTTTTAATTTATCGTACAAGAAATGTCCTTCCTCTGTACGGCTTGCCAGATGCAACGCTCAGTAGCCTGAGGAGCATGGTAAATGCTGGAAGGCCTTTGGCCGGGTTTTCCAAAGCAGGAGAAGAGAGACCCACCAGATGAGCCAAGAAAATGTTTCGGCTGCAAGAAGCAGAGGCTGTTTTGGCTTTGCCACACATGGGGAAAACTGCTCATGCTAATTGCCTATTTCTAATTAACGGAAGGTTCCCAGATGCTCCCAGTGACAAGAACACTGCATAAAAATCGAACGTGAAGGAATACATTCCCTAAAAAGGGAAGGGACGCAGGTGAAAGGCGGAGGCGGCGATTCTCCTGGATTCCAGGAAAGGGACTCACAGCATAGCTTTCTGTCACAGTTCAGCCAGCTACTAAACTCCAGCAGCATACTGATGGAGAACAGCTACCGACATGGGAGAAACAATTCCTAGGAGGCAAAAAACCCAGGGGTCGGGTGAAGAATCGCCCAGAGTATTTGTTTGAGGAGGAGGTGGTGAAACCACCCCACAGACCTCTGGCAGCAGAAGGGTCAGCTCCAAGTCAGTGTAACTTCCCCTTGTATGTAAACTGAGTGTGACGTGAGCTTCATTTTTCAACATGGCTGCACATCCTAAAGGTGAAAAGAAGAGAGAAACAGGTTCTCCGGATGCAAAGGATTTATTGATACAAAGCCCAACACGTTTCAGCCTGTGTCTTTTCAGAGACCTTCTTCTGGGGTTGTCAGAAGAAGTCCGCAGATTTTCCTCTAACACTGGGCTGCATCACCTGATACTTGTCGGCGACTCCAACGAGTATCAGGTGACGCAGCCCAGTGTTAGAGGGAAATCTGCAGACTTCTTCTGACAACCCCCTGAAGAAGGTCTCTGAAAAGGCGCAGGCCGAAACACGTTGGGCTTTGTATCAATAAATCCTTTGCATCCTGTTTCTCCTTTCTTTTCACCTGACTTGGATGCTTTACTCCTTTGGGTTTTGGTTATACATGCTAAAGGAAAAATTAGAAGGATGACAAGAAAGTTGTACAGCATAGAAAATACATTCAATTTGACCTGACTTGTAGGAGCTTCTGAGGCCTTAGCTAGACCTAAGGTTTATCCCGGGATTGTCCCGGGGTCATCCCCGTTCATGTAAATAACACACAGGGGATCCCGGGAGCAGGCAGGGATGACCCCGGGACAATCCCGGGATAAACCTTAGGTCTAGCTAAGGCCTGAGTTAAACATAGGACTTGGTGAATCTGAGGGTCAAACCACATGTGTTGTTCATTGCATGGCATGCAGCTGAATCGCCTTTCTGGAGATGTATGGATTTTGTGAAATCCATTCTGTTTGCATTCTCAGATTCACCTTTCATTCCATTGTCCATTCATTGGCCAATTTGGATTTTTTCCAATTTCCCGCATTTGCGCAAATTCGCACTTGCAACCCTGCAGGTATGCTAGTATGTGGGGGTGCCTTTGAAAACTATTCAAAAACTTTAGCTGGTCAGGACTGTTGAACAGTACAGGTTACAGAGAGCACGCAACACCTTTGTTATAACAGCTTCATTGGTTACTGGTCTGTTCCAGGCACAATTCAAAGGGCTGGTTATGACCTATAAATTGTATTTATTTATTTAAAACATTTCTTGGCCTCCTTTCAGGTCAGAAGTCCTCACAAGGCAGCTTACAACAATAAAATACATAAACACAGCTAAAATATTAAAAGCAATAAAAACATCAACACAATAAAATAGCAATTGAAACCAATAAAACCAATAATAAAACCAGCAAGAACAACAATCACAGAGATAGGAGTCATCATGGGAAGGCCATGGTGAAATAAAATGTTTTCAAGGCCTTCTTAAAAACCTGCAGGGATGGTGCATGGTGGACCTCTGATGAGAGTTTGTTCCACAGGTGTGGGGTCACTGCTGAGAAGGCCCTCTCCTGTGTGGACACTCACTGAATTTCTCTCACTGGTGAGCAGATAAGAAGGGCCTCCCTTTCTGATCTTAAAGTGTGGGCAGGCTGATATGGGTAACTTGGTCCCAAACTGTTTAGAGCTTTAAAGGTCAATACCAGCACTTCGAATTGGGCTCAGAAACACACCGATAACCAGTGCAACTGGTGCAGTCTAGGCTAGGGTGACCATATTTGGGAAACCAAAAAAGAGGACACCTAGTGTGTGTGTGGGGAAGCAGCTTTCTGAGTCCTGCAGAAAGTACATTATTCCCCCGCCACCATCCACTCCAATTGGGGCCTTTTCTATAATGTCCACCAATGACCCACTTTCCCCTTTAAGACCTCAATTGGAGCTCGGGGTGGGGGAATGATGTGCCTCAAGAAAGCATGTCATTCCCTCCTGCCATGCTAATGGCAGCCTTAAAGAGGAAGGTGTGTCATTCCAGGACATAATTGAAAATTACAGAAAATCCCCCCTGACACCATGGAAAGAACAAAAACCAGGACAAATCTGGGGAAATCCTGACAGTTGGTCACCCTAGTCTAGGCCCTATATGACATGGGACCAGGCTACCTGAAAAATTGTCTTCTCCCATATGAGCCTGCTTGGGTTTTGAGATTTTTGGGAGAAGCCCTTCTCTCTGTTCTGCTGCCTTCAAAGGTATATTTGGTATTGGTGCATGAGAAGGCTCCCGGGCTATGGAACTCCTAGCCAAGGGAGGTTAAGCTGGCTCCCTCCCTGCTGTCCTTCCACCAGCAGGCAGAGACTGCTCAAGCAGGCCGTGGGCTTGCAAACTAGCATGTTGGGTCTGGCACTGTCTTTATTTTGTAATTTTTGATGTGTTTTTAATGTATTGGTTTTGTTATTGCTTTTAAGTACTTTTTTAAAGGGGGGATTATGATAGTTAGTAGGGCTGTGCACCACCACCCCGAACCGCTTCGGATCCTGATCCGGACCTTCCGGATCGGGACCGAACTGCTTCGGGTCAATCAGAACCTCCCCTGATCTGCTCTGGAACCAGATCTGGAGCGAGATCCGGAGGTCCGGATTGAGATTCAGACCCCATTTTGCTCCCCTTCCTTACTTACTTGCCTCCATGGCGGACCATGGCGGCTGCAGACAGGGGAGCCAGGTAAGCTCCCCTCTCCCACTTACCTGGGTCCGGAGCTTCGGAATGGTCCAAATCGCTTTGGACCATTCCGAACTGATCCAAACCGATCCGGACCTCCCCTGATCTGCTCTGGAACCAGGCTTTGGAGGTCCAGATTGGCCCGCTCCGCTTCGGATTCAGGGATCCGAAATGGAGCAGAGCACACCCCTAATAGTTAGCCACTCTGAGTGTCTTTTTCTTGGTGAAAAGGTGGGGGTGTAAATAAAATAAATAAATAAAAAGTCAAGTCCCATATAACTTGTTAGCCACCAAGATCAACCAAGACCACGAAACAAATATTGTGACCTGCCAGGTATTTTGACACCTTCCCTTGTTTCTCCAATCCCGGGCAGAAAGCAAATGTAGGCGGCTCATCAAAACCCTACTGAATCTCCAGGCATAGCTGGTGGACTTCGTTTGGATCAATGGGGGGCACATAGCCAGTTGGTTAAAAACTGCAGAGAAAGAGGTGGGACAGTGACGCCCGCTCCATCAGCCTGGCCATTTGGCCTGGCTGCGTCAGAGAGAAAGGTGAGCTTTTGCTCCCTCCTCCCCGAACTGTCTCTTGCAGTGGCAATGGCACCTAAATATTGCTTGTTTTTCTCTTTCCACTTCATCCCTTCCCTCTTTTGCATCATGTTCATTAGATTAAAAGGACAGATTACATTCTGACTCTGAACGGCCTCGGGTGCATTGCAAGAAAGGTGGTATATGAATGTAGAAAACCACACACTCACACTCACACTCACACTCACACACACACACAAACACACACACCTCATGCCTTCTAGCCAACTAATTTCTTTCTAAACCATAAAAGTCCCCTCTTGAAGCTGTGACTTGCTGACCTGATGGCAGCTAAAGGTGAAGCAAGAAAGCCACCGGGTTCCCACTAGGGGTTTCAGGAGCCCTCATCTGCTACCTTCCGAATTTAAATGGCTAATAGGGAAGGATCAGAGAGGGGAATGAGCAAGCCTTCATTCAGGTCGTATCCTTTGTTTTCCTTGATTTTTGCAGGGGTCAGAAGCAGGGAAAGCAGAAAGGGATGATTAAGGGCTTCTCGGGCCTTCGCAGAGTGCGAGACAAATCCAGCAACGTAGGTCTTTTGCTGGTATTTCAAGAAACATGGGATTTAGGCTTGGTTCTTCCAAGACAAGCAGAATGACATAACCCTGGCAGGTCATTGGTTCCCAAACCCACCTTGGCTGAGAAAGAACACTCAACTCCAGCTGCCCAAGTTTGCAGAGCCATCAGCCAGTGGTCCAGGGGCCATTGGAAGGCTGATTCCCATGAGGGGGAACACAGCAAGGGAAAGACCACCCTACCCTTATCCGTTGGTGAGAGAAGGAGCATCTGTAGGGAGTTTACTTACTTACACACACACACACACACCTGCCAGATACAATACTCAGCTCCATGTTGCCCTGGGACTGCAGAAGCAAAAAGAAGTACATTCTGGCTTTACCCATTGACCAGAAGAGAAAGGACTAGGTGGTTGGGGAGAGGACATATGGAGGTGCAAGCTTGTGGGTCTGGGGACTGTATTGAAACAACTAGAGGGGCATTTGCAGGGGGGAAATGATAAAGGGGATTATTTACCCTTGTCCATGCAGGTAAGAACCTAAGAAGAGCCATGATGGATCAGACCCAAAGGTCCATCTAGTCCAGCATTCTGTTCCAACAGTGGCCAGCCAACTATCAACCAGGAACCCACAAGCAGGACATGAGTGCAATAACACTCTCCCCTACTCACATTCCCCAGCAACTGCTATGCAGAGACATTATGCTTCTGATACCAGAGGTAATAGATAGTCATCAGGGCTAGTAGCCACTGACAGCCTTAACTGTCTAACCGTTTAGGGTGACCCTATGAAAAGGAGGACAGGGCTCCTGTATCTTTAACAGTTGTATGGGAAAAGGAATTTCAGCAGGTGTCATTTGTATATATGGAGAAAGAAAGGAACCTCTTGTGAAAGCACTGAGTCATTACTGACTTTTGGAGGGACGCCAGCTTTCACTGATTTTTTTTGGCAGGCCTTATAGCGGGGTGGTTTGCCATTGCCTTCCCCAGCCGTTATTACCTTTCCCCCAGCTAACTGGGTACTCATTTTACCAACCTCGGAAGGATGGAAGGCTGAGTCAACCCGAGCCGGCTGCCTGAAACCAGCTTCCGCTGGGATCGAACTCAGGCCGTAGGGAGAGTTTCAACTGCAGAAACTGCTGCTTTACCGCTCTGCACCACACGAGGCTTCTATATATGGAGAACCTGGTGAAATTCCCTCTTCATCACAACCCTTAAAGCTGCAGGTGCCCTGCCCTCTTTTAAATCTGGTCACTCTAGTATAGCTCCTGCAGCTTTAACTGTTGTGATGAAGAGGGAATTTCACCAGGTTCTCCATATATACAAATGACACCTGCTGAAATTCCCTTTTCAATACAACTGTTAAAGATACAGGAGACCTGTCCTCCTTTTCATATGGTCACTGTAGTCTAACCCCCTTTGAAAATCATCCAAGATGGTGGCCATCACTACATCTTGTGATAGCGAATTTTATGGTCAGACTAAGCACACTGTGAAGAAGTCCTTCCTTTTATCTGTCCTGAATCTCCCACCATTCAGCTCCATGGGTCAACGCAAGACATACGCTATAGTGTGACATAGGAGAGGGCCTTCTCTGTTGTGGCACCCCAGCTGTGGAATGCCCTCTCCCTGGAGGCCCGACTGGTGCCAGCGCTGGCTTCATTTTGGCACCAGGTTAAGACATGGCTTTTCAACAAAGCCTTTGATGGCTAAATCCACCAGCCTGCACACTGTCTTGTTTTAATTGGATTTTACTGTTTAAACATTTCATATTGGTTTTAACATATTAAAACGAAACCATGGTTTCGTTTGTTTTAGAATTGTATACTTATTGTTCTATTTTATATGCATGATTTTATCTGTACGCTGACCTGAGATTCTTGTGATATAGGGCAGGATATAAATGTTTTAATAAATAAAATAAATAAATAAAACCCCAGGTTCTAGTATTATAGGAGAAAAGCTGTCCCCTATCCACTCTCTCTACACTGTGCAGAATCTTGCACACCGTTCAGCATGCTCATCTTTTTTCTAAGCTAAACAATCCCAGATGTTGTGATCTTGCTGGGTGTGCATGCATTTACCAGCCCTTTAAAAACAAAAAAAATCAGCAACCTGAGATGGCAGCCCAGCCTCATAATCCTTCCACAATTGTAGTCCTATATTGTGGCATGTGGCAAGTGCCTGTTATAAAAAGAAATGCTAAAGCACACGTGACCTTGGAAACTCCTCCTGCATTTCTCGCAATCACAACGTGAGGGGAGACATGATAGCACTCTTCAAATACTTGAACTGTTGTCACACAGAGGAGGGCCAGGATCTCTTCTCGATCCTCCCACAGTGCAGGACACGGAAGAATTGGCTCAAGTTAACGAAAGCCAGATTCCAGGTGGACATCAGGAAAAACTTCCTGACTGTTAGAGCAGTACGACAATGGAACCAGTGACCAGGGAGGTTGTGGGCTCTCCCACACTAGAGGCCTTCAAGAGGCAGCTGGACAGCTGTCTGTCAGGGATGCTTTAAGGTGGATTCCTGCATTGAGCAGGGGGTTGGACTCGATGGCCTTATAGGCACCTTCCAACTCTACTCTTCTATGATTCTATGTGGTACGTTATGAACCCAACATCACAACATGATGTTGATTATGTTATGAACCCAGCAAATATTGTACTGTATTCATAACATGTGCCCAAGGAGCATCAATTGTGATTTTTTGGGGAGATACTAGCGCAGCAGTGCCTCAGAAATGGAAGAGGTTCCAGTGTAGGGTGACCATATGAAAAGGAAGACAGGGCTCCTGTATCTTTAACAGTTGTATTGAAAAGGGAATTTCAGCAGGTGTCATTTGTATATATGGGGAACCTGGTGAAATTCCCTCTTCATCACAACAGTTAAAGCTTCATGGGCCCTGCCTTCTTTTAAATCTGTTCACTCTAGTATAGCTCCTGCAGCTTTAAGTGTTGTGATGAAGAAGGAATTTCACCAGGTTCTCCATATATACAAATGACACCTGCTGAAACTCCCTTTTCTATGCAACTGTTAAAGATACAGGAGCCCTGTCCTCCTTTTCATAGGGTCACCCTATTCCAGTGATTCGACTTGGCTCTCAAGAAATAAATACGGAATGGGGTTTTGAACTCCTCCTCCCCATGGTAAGGGTTCCACATCCTTCCATTCCATAGATGTATGCCATATGTCAACGCAAAGATGTGGAGACATCAGTGTGGGTACCAATCCAATATGTTGAAAGAGTATGCCACCTCCCCTATCTCAAAAGCCTTTTGCAGAATCTCATTACAAGATACATGGAAGGTTCTATGTTGCGAAGATTCTCCCAAGCAATTTCCGTCTTTTTCTATCCATACCAACGTTATGTTCCTTTCTCTTTCTCTTTCATCTTCCCACCACCACATACAGGTAAGTCTGGAGACAGTCCAGTGTTTAGACTGATAGTTTCTTTAATAACGGGGCCTGGATTTCAGAGAAGCAGCCAAGATTGAAGCAGGTTGCTATGGCAAATACACATTTTCCTATTTAGTAGCATAATCAACAGCCTTGTACAATTCACCGATTTCCGAGCAAACACATTTCTCCTCCCAAAATGTGCTACTCAGATTACGACAGTCAGCCTGTTATTAACTTATCCTAACCATTTTAATTGGGACATTATTCCTTTATTTTATTTGTTTCATCCCTACAAAAAAACATTTTGAGCCATCATCTCTCTCTCTCTATCTCTCTCTCTCCCCCCCCAACACACACACACCCCTCCCGAAGCAGAAATGCCTATAAATTACATTCAGGGTAGGTATCTTTTTCTGGTTATGTTCAGGTTAGGTCTCTTTTTCTGCCATTTTAAGCACAGTTACACTGCGGTATTAATCATCCCCGCTTCCACCGACAAGCAACACAGTTATCCACAGCCCCAATTAAAGAGCAAATACGCCATGCAAAGGTGGTCTGAGAAGGTGATCCTTTTTTTAAAATTATTATTTCATTTTAATCGCGATTTCAGCCTGGAGATCCATACGCTGCCGTTTTATTTCAGTTCTAATTAGTGTCACGAAGGAAACACCAAAAGGTTAACAAGAGACTGTTAGTTTATAACGCACGCTTCCCAGTGCCAACTCCGGCAGTTCAGTCTGTTTTCAGACTCATTAGCTATGTAGACTGATTACAGTTTCAGATCAGGAACTGCTTGCTTGCTGTGCTAACAGAAGGTTCCTTTTTATTCATACACCTACCCTACTGCTAAATATGAAACGGATGACTTTAACTATATGCAGGGGCCAAACTCCAGGAGAAAAGAGGGAAGGAGGCAAGAGCCTTCCACAAAAAAACAACACCTAATTGAACACACGCTTGTTCACAAGAGAGAACATGACCCAAGAGGCCTCAACTTGCTGCAGTCGAGATTTTAAAAAAAAAAAAAACGAGAAAAAAACCGCAGCTGTACCAAGGTGACCTTCTTTTGGGTAGCAGGGTGCATTCAAAGAATGGTTTTGTAGTATCTTTTCTTTCAACTGAACAAGTCAGAGATGGAACCTTTAAAAAGGACAGGGAGAGTTGTTCTTCCAAATGGAGTTTAGCAGGTTCAAAACAGAGAAATGTGACGGCTTGCGCTCTGCTGAGGTGAAACTGATACGGGACATCTGAAGTGGTGAAACTGACAAAGGGGCTTCTCAAAATGTGGTTAATCGGTCTCAGGCCTTAGCTAGACTGAAGGATTATCCCAGGCAAATGGAGGGATCGTCCCTGCCTGCTCCTGGGATCCCCTGTGTGTCATTTGGATGCACAGGGATGATCCCAGGATGATCCTGGGATATAGGCCTGATCTAGCCATGGCCATAGATCATGACAAAAACGATAAATGGGGCTCCCCTCTGGGGTGGAATGACTTGCAGGGGCTGACCATCAGCACCAGTAACAATTAGGTTTTAGACAATCTGTTTGCATTTTTCATAAATATTCTCTGACTTATTTTCATTGTTTTAAATGATATTGCTGTTCTTATGCTTTTAAATTTTTGTATATTTGTTTTTAATGTTCACTGTTTTTAACTTTTGTAAACCGCCCAGAGAGTTTTGGCTATGGGCCAGTATATAAATGAAATAAATAAATAAATAAAAATAAATAAATAAAATGAAATCCTGACCTTGCCTTGAGATTTTGACTGGATTCCGACAACACGAAAACCAATGGTGGTTTAAATAGTCAATAGTTGGTTATTTAACCCACCATGGGTTATGGTGTTGTGTGGAGGGAATTTTTTAACCAACGGGTGGTTATTTGTCCAAAATAACCAACGCAAATAACCAATGCTGGGCAGAGTTGGCTATTTGAACCACCATTGGTTATCATGTTGTGTGAAGGGCACCATTAGTTATTTCCTTGGCCACTGTTGGTTATTTCATCAGCCAGAGAGTCACAAGACAAGAACGGTCAAAGCAGCACCTACTGCTCTAGTCCATCTGGCAGGATAGATTTTCAGCAGCAATGGCTGATGGGATACTAGTGGGAGAACTGAGGGGGGAGAGACTGAGTGAGTCTACTCAGTGTGGACTAATAGTCAACTCAACACTGATCCTAAACCACACCACAGTTGATTATTAGTACCCCCTAGATAAACAAGTGTCGAGATTAGTAGTAGTAGTAGTAGTAGTAGTAGTAGTAGTAGTAGTATCCCGCCTTTTGCCCAATGCTGGGCCTCAAGGCGGCCTTACAAAGTTTAAAATATACATGGGGGGGGGGGAGGGAAACAAAACCATAAACATTTAAAATAAACAACAAAATTATAAGACATTAACATAGATGGAGGGCCGGATTATTCTCCAAAGGCCTGCTTGAACAAAAAAGTTTTAGCCTGTTTCTGAAAGCCCATCAAGGGGGGAGCCAGCCTACCTTCCCCGGGAAGAGAGTTCCAGAGCACCGGAGCAGCCACCGAGAAGGCCCTCTCCCATGTTCCCACCAAGCGTGCCTGTGAAGAAGGTGGGACTGAAAGAAGGGCCTCTCCAGAAGATCTCAAAGCACGGGCAGGCTCATAAGGGAGAATACATTCTTTCAAATAACCTGGACCCGAACCATATAGAGCTTTATAGGTCATAACCAGCACTTTGAAATGACTATTATGTTGTCTGAATGCAGTCAGTTTGAAAGGAATGTTTCCTTCAAATAATTGCAAAAGTCTTTTTAAAAAACATCTGGAAGCCAGCTTTCAATCTTGCATACATATACTAAATGCTGGAAATTCTGGACTTTCCGGTCCCATCGAAACATTGGAAATACTGCCTGTGTGGTAGGAAAATGCATATTTTGTGGATTAAACATTCCTTGGCTGAGGGTCCCACCATACTCCAAGGAATTGGCTTAGTCATTTGGCACTGGTCATTTCACACTGCTATGATGTGAACTCTTTGTTTCCTTAATATACACACAGTGGTCATGTGCTATTGCTTTTCCCAATTATTTAAAGGAACCGTGGGATCATTTCTTTCAAATATATCTATAGTTAAAGTTTCATAATTATTTAAAGGCCATGGCTTTCTGCCTTATTGAAGAAACCCTGGCCCAAGGTGAACCTGACAAGAAATCTTCAGGCAAGGTCTGGATAAACTCCTTTGTCAGTTTCACCACTGCAAATGTCCCTGGAGAATGTTCCATGTGGGACGCAGCACCTGAACCAGAGGACGCATGGGCCACCTTCATGAGTCAATGTGGTGTAGTGGCTAAAGTGTTGGACTGGGAGTCGGGAGATCTGGGTTCCAGTCCCCACTTGGCCATGGAAACCCACTGGGTGACTTTGGGCCGGTCACAGAGTCTCAGCCCAGCCTACCTCACAGGGTTGTTGTTGTGAGGATAAAATGGAGAGGTGGATTATGTACGCTGCCTTGGGTTCCTTGGAGGAAAAAAGGTGGGATATAATTATAATAATAATAATAATAATAATAATAATAATAATAATAATAATGATAATGATAATGATAATGATAATACCAAGCCCCAACATTGTCATTTAGTGAAAAGCCTCCTAGGAAAGCTTCAAGAAGAAGCTTCAATAGAGCTCCAGCTATTGGGCGGTATAGAAATGTAAAAAAAAAAAAAGGAGCAGGAGAGGAGAGAGGGTTTAACCCCTTCCCAACTGCCAGTTTCCTTCTTCAAAATCACTAACAAATCCTGCAGTCCCTGCCAAGTTCCGTTTGCATATTGACCCTCCTGTTCCAAAAATAACAAATTGATACTTGGGTATCCATGTCCACGTAAACTGTGTTAATTTGCCCTCCTGACAATCAACATTTGGATGATGAAGATACTATGTCAGTGTTGACAAAAATGAGAACATCAAGGAAAAGGTGAGATTTTAAACAAAACTGATTTGCCGTTTCTTTTACTTAGCTGTTGCTCCCTGGATACCTAGGCTTTTAAAATCTGACTCATTCTCCCATGGCCCAGAGAGCTGAAAAGCGTACAGGTTGGGCATCATGGCATTTTTTTTGTTTTGGTTTGGTTTTTTAAAAAAACCCACACAAGCAGAAAAACATATATTAAAATTGAAAACACCTTCCAGGTCTCAGCCGGAAAGGCCACATGCTCGACTTTTCATTTTCCTTTCCAGGTGGCCTTTAAACAGAAGGGAAACCGTCAGCGCCGTCCCACCTGGGATAGCATTTCCTGCCATTACTGGCGTAGAGACACAATTATAGCTGCAATCTCTATCTAACTCCCGTGACCTTGGATTCATTAACTCCAATGAAAGACACATTCCAGCATTATATTGTTTTATGCTGCAAGGTGTGTTGATTGGGGGTGGGGGGGAGGGAAAGCAAATTCGACAAAGTCTTCCAAATGCCTGATACATTTAATAAACCTCCATGTGCAAACAAAGGCGAATATGGGCCTGTTTACTAGAGCGCCCTTCAATCCGATTGGCTACAGTTGATTTCTACAGGCAGAGTTCTAATCTTTCTCTTTTTCTCTTTTCCAGTTGGGTTTTTGTTTCATTATTTAAGGCAAAATGAAAAACTGCTGTTCTTACAAACACAAGAGTCTAATAGGGAATAGCTTTGATGCAGAGTTCCATATCCAGTGTGAAGCAAACCTGGAGCTCTTTGTGCATGTGTATAAGATTCCCCATTTGAATCAATGGAGTTCCCATCTCTAGTTCCACTTCTAGACACATCCCTGAGCCCTGCCTAGTATCAGATTTTTCTTCTCCTTCCAAGAATTGGCAGTTGCAATACATATGAAAAGGAGGAAAGGTCTCCTGTATCTTTAACAGGCTCTGGCGTCAAGGCACTGTAACAGTGATAGGTGACTCCCGAGGGCTCCCGGTGTTGAGCCTTGTGGCCAGGCCGGGGGATAAGGACCACCTTTGAGGCCGACCTCTCTCACCCACCTTGAGCCCGGGGGGGGGGCATGGGTTGGGGGTGACAAAGGAAGGTCTCCCTACCCCACGTTGGGAATGGACAGCAGGGTGGCGAAACTGAGCGCCACCTGCTGGGCCAGGAAAGCTCGCCCTTCACTTAAGAAGGCCTGAAAGCAGGCCTGGCTGGATGCCTGAGGAGAACCCCCCTTTGCAGATCTTGAATAAAAGTGGCCCAGTTTAATTCCAGCACTTGTGTCATCTCTTATTTCTTGCATCCGTCCCACAAGGCCCATTCTGCCATGCCCGGCAAAGCCTGGGCATGGGGAGGGTTTTGTGGGCGGGGCAGGCAAGAGACGTGGCTATCCTGCATTTGCAGGATTTCCCGACACTGGGGCCGGGCGGGGTTCGGGCCTTTAAGAGTAGATGCCCGACCCCTCCAAGCCCTCTTGCCCTCGTGCTCTGCGGCTCCCTCCCTCCCTCCCGGGCTGGTCCATGAAGTCACGAAGAGTCGGAAACGACTGAACGAATAAACAACAAAGAAAAGGGAATTTCAGCAGGTGTCATTTGCATGCACGCAGCACCTAGTGAAATCCCTTCTGCATCACAACAGTTAAAGCTGCAGGAGCCCTGCCCTCTTTAGCTAGAGTGACCAGATACAAAAGAGGGGAGGGCTCCTGCAGCTTTAACTGTTGTGATAAAGAGGGAATTTTACCAGGGGCTGCATGCCTACAAATGACACCTGCTGAAATTCGCTTTTCTAGACAACTGTTAAAGATACAGGAGCCCTGTCCTCCTTTCCATAGGGTCACCCTAAGCTGTATGAGATCACAAGAGGCAGTATCCAATGGTGTCATTCCAAGAACTCAAATACCACTAATGGAGCATCACCGAAACTTCCCACTGCATAAGCTTTATGCTTGCACCCCTGTAATCTTTGCCTCCTTTGTGATAGCCACAAATTTGGATGGCTTTAAAAGGGGGTTAAATAAATTCCTGGAATAGAAGACTAGGTGCTACCTCCAGTAGCAGCAGCAGTAATCCTATATACAGTTGCTGGGGAACATGGGTGGGAGGGTGCTGTTGCACCCGTGTCCTGCTTTGTTGGTGGACAGCTGGTTGGCCACTGTGTGAACAGAGTGCTGGACTAGATGGACAATTGGTCTGATCCAGCATCAGGGCACTTCATAAGTTCTTATGTTAACCCACAACCAGTCATACAAGTAGTTGCGCAACTGCAACGTACAACCAGTTACACAACCAAACTTGCACAAATATCACTTTAGTTGAATTCTCTTCCTATGCATAGTTCAGAACCTGTTTTCCGCTAGGGCAACGTTTGCGCTTGCAGAATGGCACGATCGGATACCGTCCGAGGCTTCCACTCCATGAGCCTCAGGTTTGGGATTCCGGGAGAAGGCAACCCTACCTACTCATAGGAAGAAGTTCACACCTACCCTATTTACGCATGCATGAAAGCAAGCCATCTCCAACCAGCATGCAAAATACTGAAAGCATGGAAAAGACTATCGAAGAAATTAAATCTCTCTCTCTCTCTCTCTCTCTCTCTCAATTTCTCTGCACTGAGCTACAATGAAGTAGCTAAACTTTGGAATCAGGCAGGTTTGCAAGGGGGCAAAGGCACGCACTGCTTCCTATCTATTTTTTAAAGCACTTCATGTGAGCCAAACCAAAGGAGGAATAACTCCATGAATTGCAAAAGAGAGTATCCAGCCACGGAGATGCTAATTCGGGGCCCTGAGGGATCTAATCAACCCCTTTGTTGAAGTAAAGATAAAACTTTCTGACAGCAAATGCTATTCTGATAAAATGGAATTTTCAATTATGCTATGAGCATCTGGTCCGTGCCGTCGTTTATGGAGCACGGCGCCGTGCATCTTTGCAATGTCAGAAGCTATTCCACACAGGCAACTCCCCCCCACCGCTGAGTGGTTGGGAAGGAGACCTATTGGGAGGGGGGGAGAAAGAAAGAGGGAGGGAGAGAGAATACAAATTCTGTGCTTTTTCACATGTATCAGTTTGTGCTTCAGCCAGTTGGCAGTGTAAACATAAAATCCGGATTGCTGAGATTTTTCTCCCACAATCTCACCTGCAGAAGTGACATTTGTATGTAGCATGAAGAGTGCATAAAAGGAACACATGGGACATGTCTACACCAGCCCTATATCCCGGGATCGTCCCGGGATCATCCCTGTGCATCCAAATGCCACACAGGGGATCCCGGGAGCAGGCAGGGATGACCCCTCCATTTTCCTGGGATAATCCTTAGGTGTAGAAAGGCCCATGGTCTACAGCAGGCTTCTGGACCTGCCATGACAATTCAGCCCACGAAGTCTCATACTGTAGTTTGCCAGATGCTTGGCCATTCTCTTCTTTTCGCAGTCCCAGGCAGGCAGCAAAAAAGACGAGGCTTCTCGAGCTCCTGGCGGGCTACCATTAGGAATGGTCCAGTTCATATCAAAATGCAGACTTGCCCAATTTCGCTTCACTGTATGAAACGAAACGCAGATCCTTCCAAATTTACGCTTCTCAGGATGTTGCAGGGGAATTCTCTCATCAAAAAAAAAAATGCACAAAAATGTGCATGTTAGAGAAAATAACATTGAAAACATGTTATTTGGGGGGAATTTCTTGCCAAAAATGTGACCGCTAGGCAACCGTGGGTACGAAAAGGCATGCATTAGGAGGAGTGTGCACAAAAATGCTGGTGTGTTTTCATGTGAATTGTAAGAAAAGAATTTCTCAACGTCCAGAGCAAACTAAACTTAAGATTGGAAAAGAAAGGAATGGAGAGAAACCAACATTGATAGATTTGCGCATCTTTAGCTACCATGTATGAATGCTGGCAGTGTTGGCTCTATATTTTAGGGAGCCATTGGGCAAATTGCTTTGGAGGTTGATGGGCACTGGAGTCCAAAAACATCTGGCCCACCACATATTGTTTGACTACAACTCCTATCATCCCTGACAGGGGTGGGTAATAGGCTTGACCCTCCAGATGTTGTTGGGCTCTAGCTCCCATCAGCCTCAGCCAACATGGCCAAAGGTCAGAGATGATAGGAATTGTAGTCAAACAATATCTGGAAGGCCAGACGTTGTCGGACTCCATTTTCCATCAGCCTTAGCCAACGTAGCCCCCAGCTTGATCCTATTCCCCATTAACTTCACCCTGTGGGGAAGAAGATGCGAGGGAGACTGGAGCAGGTAGGGACCATTAGAGCCTGCTTCAGTTGGAAACCCCACACACACACACACACACAGGGCTAACATCTTCACCTTGTGGGGAAGAAGGAGCTGTTGGTTTGCCCCTCCATTGGGAGATGAGAGGACGGAGCAGGGCCTTCCCACCAGCCTAAACAGTCTCCTTAATTTCTTTTTATTTTCTCCCTCTTCCCTCCCCATCCACTTTTCCTTGTGTGTCATGTCTTTTTTAGAATGTAAGCCTGAGGGTAGGGACTGTCTTCTTTATTGATACATTGTAAGCCGCTCCTAGAGCCTTTTGGCTGAGGTGCGGGATAAAAATACTCTAAATAAATAAAATAAATAAATAAACTAAATGATACAAAGCAAAATATTTATAAAATTGCAGCTTGAATATAATTTATACAAGGAGAAGAATCTGGCTTTTCCTTAACACAGTACCAAGACAAACCTCACCATAGAAATGTGGGTGGTGATGCTGGGATTAAACACAGACTATACCTGGCTGTAAAGAGCGGTGGATGCTGCATTACGCATTTTAAACAGTAAATTCATAACAGACTGTGGGGTTTTAGGAAGGCCCCGGGTTTCTCTGGAGCCTTGTTTTCCCACAAACAAACCAGCGACGTGAAAGTTCAGAACGATGAAAGAAGCCAACACATAAACATGTCGACTACTTTCAAGGCAACAGCGCTGCCCTTTCAGAGATATAAAGCGATTATTCACTCGTAGGCAGGTACTCTCCTGACTGCACAGCCAAAGACACGGCGCGTTCGTGTGGGTTCCGGTATGTTCCATTTGGTATCAATTAGCAGGGGAAGGAAAACAACTCAGTGCGGTAATGAACTCCAAATTGGGTGCATATTAGAGCAATTAAAAGCAATCTTTCCAACTGATGAAATTATTCTAATCAATCATTAAGGCCATCCCCTCCAAAATAAATAAAAATAAAGTTAAGCAGGACTGGGCACGATTCCCACTGCTAAAATAAGATGAGTGGCAGAAGTTGAGAAGATGCCTCTGTACCTCACCCACCCCTGAAGCCACCTCTAGCCTTTGTCCTGCCACACAGACAGTCTCTGCTTTGGAAGATACCTCATCCACCAAGGAGGGGAAGCCTCAATTATTCAATAGGGGGGAAAGGGAAGAGCCACAGACTTCCTGTAAAGACAGATGCGAGTGCTCAGGGTCAAGGCCGAAAGTCGCTCCATTAAGGCACAGACAACGGCTAGTTGATTCCAGTCACAGGGCTCCACGCAACGGGGAAACGTTTGGCCAGACTTGTCAAAATCTTTCCTTCCAAATGGGAGCCTCTAAATGCGGGCCGCTGAGCTCCCTTTCTCTCTCTCTCTCTCTCTCTGCTTTAAAAACCCAAATGATTCCTTTTGATCACCCTACTCCAGCTCTCATCAGTCTTGCTCTCTTTGACAAATCCTAAATAACGGTACTGCCAATTAAGCTGTCCGAGTCCATAGCTGAGACGTCGGCTGTGCGGAGAGAGATTCCCTGTGGATTGAGAACATAATGTACATTGATATCGTGTCTAAAATAGGGATGTGCAAAACTCCCAGGAGGAATTCGTCTTTGAAATCTATGTTTCCCAAGGTAAGATTACTGCCAAAAAAAAAACCCAAAAAAGATCGAGAAGACTGTCTGATTTTTAGATCATCCCATTCGCACATTCAAACTCCCTACGTTAAAAGTATCAAAGACTCTAAATGTTTTGTACATGTTTACTTTCTTCTTTTTTACGCGCAGGATGAGTTTGAATCAAACTGTGCCGTGGATTTTCTAGGTGTGTGTCTGTGTGTCTAAGACTGCCTATCCTCAATGCAATAAATTGATGGCCGCCAATTTAAATGGCTTCAAAAAGATGTTAGACAAATTCATGGCAGATAAGGCTATTAATATGGCTATTAATCATGATGGCTATATGCGCCCATCCATGTCAGAGCCAATATATAAGTTGCTGGGGAACATGGGTGGGATGGTGCTATTTCACTTGTGTCCTTGTGGGCTTCCAACAGAAAGCTGTTTGGCTGCTGTGTGAACAGAACGTTGGACTACATGGACCTTTGGTCTGATCCAACACGGATCTTCTGTTCTTAGCCATGTAATATTAAGGCTTCTTCATCATTTAAGCCCAACACACACACACACACACACACCATCCTGGGTCTAGAAGCTTTCCACCTCCAATCAATCCATTGTGAACATGTTTGTGTGTGACAATAAGGAGTATTTTAATGTAAACCTGCTCTAGTTGCAGTCACCAGAGACGACATTGGCTAGAAAAAGGCGAGGACGGTGGGGAAGACCACACTGGTACCCATTAGAAAGCTGTCAAGGTCTGTACAACTGCCGCATATTTGCATATCTCATTCACACCTCCATGTGATTTACATAATATTTGCATGAAATACATTAAAGCATTTTGCACTTCCTCTGTGCAATGTTAGGTGAGAGATTAAGAGGTAGCAGTTCTTATTAGAAAGCTTTGGAGATCCATCAGCAGTCTCAATTTACAGGTACTTCTGCTCCATGAGGAAATATTTGTTCGCACACAAAAATGGCAGCACCGCAGGGACTGAGCTTTTGATAGGAGAGGGACTCTGGAAGCAACTCATGAAATACCTGGGAGCCGGGCTATATGTGCAGTCATCAGCTAAGGCCACAGCTAGACCTAAGGTTTATCCTGGGATCATCCAGGGTTCGCCCCTGCCTGAGCACTGGATCCCCTGTGTGTCACCTAGATGAACAGGTTTGACCCCTGGATGATCCAGGGATAAACCTTAGGTCTAGCTATGGCCTAAGCCTCCTTGATGACCAATCTGAATGGCTTCAAAAGGGGATTGGATAAATTCCTGGAGGCAAAGGCTATCAATGGCTACTAGCCCTGATGGTTGTGTGCTATCTCCAGTATTCGAGGCAATAAGCCTGTGTGCACAAGTTGCTGGGAAACATGGGTGGGAGGGTGCTGTTGCACCATGGCCTGCTTGTTCATCCCTGGCTGATGGCTGGTTGGCCACTGTGTGAACAGAGTGCTGGACTAGATGGATCCTTGGTCTGATCCAGCATGGCATTTCTTATGTTCTTATGCTGAGTTCTTTGACCTCCAAATGGACAGAAATCATGCCACTGTTTTTTTGGCACACTGCACACTCACCCACACTCTGGGGGAGTGTGGGTTGTTGCTGAATTGTGGGTTGATTGTTGAATAGTGGGTTAATGCGCTGTCCGAACCCAGGACATTTTCCACAGGGTAGCTTGCAGTGTGGCTTGTTAACCACCCTGAACAACCCAGCCACAAACCATGGTTTCTCAAGGTGGCTTGTTGGGGGAAAATAAGCCACACTGCATAGTTAACAAGCCACTCTGTGGGAAATGTACTACAAAAATACCGTATTTCCAATGTTCAGGGGTGAGCATCATGGCATATGCAGCCAAACCATCTGCACACAGAAAGGAGGTATCAGCAGAATGAGGGAAATGGTGAAGTTTGCAGAAATACAAAATGCACGGGGGAGAGGACTGAACTCAGAATGAGACTAAAGACAAAATCCTGTTCATGGCTGACTGTGGAATGCTGGGAATTGTCGGATTTATGTTTCTGTCCAAACATACATAGGATTAAGAACACAGAAAGAGCCATGCTGGATCAGACCAAGGACCCATCTAGTCCAGTATTCTGTTTACACAACCAGTTGCCCATGAGAAATCCACAAGCAGGACATGAGTGCAACAGCACCTCCCTGCCCATGTTCCCCAACAACTGGGGTACATAGGCACACTGCCTCTGAGACTGGAGGTAGCACATAGCCATCAGAACTACTAGTCATTGATAGCCTTCTCCTTCAGGAATTTTTCCAAACCCCTTTTAAAGCCATCCAATTTGGTGGCCATCACTACGCCTTGTGGCAGCAAGTTCCATAGTTTAACTATGCACTGCGGGAAGAAGACCTTGCATTTAGCTGTCCTGAATCTCCCACCAATCTGCTTCATGTGTCGAGGAAATGGGTGGATGGGCTATTTTATCTGTGCCCACCCTGTTTTGATGTAAACCCCTTCTATTAGAAATTAAGTTCTATAGCAATTTGATCCAAACTGTAACTGAAAATATATTGAGTAACGCTTGCTCAACCAACAAGAAGTGTTGACACATTAGTCAGAGTGTGAGCCTCCCGGCGAGGACAGGAAGAGTCGTAACCATAAAGGAACAGATGTTCCAGGATTGCAAGACCCATCTACGTATTGTCTTTCTAGTCTTAGAATTATCTGCACTCTGCACATGCGTAAATGCCTTGTCCATCATTGGTTACTGTATTGCAAAACTGTATTATGATTGGTTTATTATATGAGGAAGTTCTGTTGTTGCTTCTGAGGATGTTACCCTATAAGTATCTTAGCTTTGCCTGCAACTAGTGGGCAGTCCTTCAGATCCTCTAGGGTTTGCCACCTTGTAGCACTGCAGGCTGCTCGTAAAAAAAACTTTTCCAAGATGAGTGAAATTGTGTCTTGAGAGTCTTTGACTGCCACTCAGCGAACCAAAGGAACCTGCCCTTTCAGGTTCCTCGACACATGGGATGACCCTCGGGTTCTAGTATTATGGGATAGGTAAAAAAGAAACACCTGCCTATCCACTTTCTCCACACCAAGCTCCTTAACAGGCAGCAGTAACAATGGAAAAAGTTAGTCCCATTTAGGGAGGGTTGCCTTCCCAAAGCCTCCCCCAAAACCTAGAACTGACATGGATTTAAGGCCCACGGAAGCTCCCTCATTGCTCCCATCTCCACTTCCAATCAACTTTTCTTTTCAAAAGTCTTTTCCTTCCTTATAATAAATGATAAGCTATTTCAGGAGCTGTCTGGGTCTGGGAAGAATTTAAACTTCCCCAAAACAGATCTATAAATGTTTAATTTTTTCATCTCTGCCCATAAGAAGGTTGCCCAGAAAATACATTATTGCAGAAGATGTCGTTGCTCTCCCATTAAGCATGGCTGGTGGTGGAGAATTGGAAAGTGACCTCCACAGACTCCCATTTAGAAGGTTTCTCAGGGTTAACTGAAGTCGCTTTACAGAATATACAAAGAACTGAAGTTTCAAAGAGTCTTCTTCCTCCCATTCCTATTTGGGTTGGGGGGAGGAAACATTTTACCCTTTCATTGGTCCCAGTACTGTAGCCAGCTTGCCTCACTGGGTGGGCTGCCATAGTTCCTAGGTGGGGGTTTCAGAGAAATGAACAGAACTTGAATTGGATGGGCAAAAGTGAGTAGAATGAGTAGGATCACCCCGAAATGAGGAAACACATCACCCAAAGGAAAGATGGCGATTTGCATAAAATGTGCTTGTGTTAATATACGTACGGATGCAAATTCTGAAATATTTACTATTATTTATATGGCACATTTCAGCCTAGTGGGGAAGGTTGTGTCCAGGTGACTTACTTATAGGGTGGCCACTTCTGCATCATCAAAGGAAAAGAAATGCATTGCCAACATGATAAAAAAGAGGACAGTGATTTACATAACATATGGAGGTGCTGACTTCTGTACATAGGTGCCATTTTAGAAATAAGGAATAGAAACACAATACATCTCACTGGGAGATTATGACCAGATGAATCTGTATCAGCTATTGTGCCTGCTGCCCAGGTACTAACTGTTGATGGGCAACCGTTAGCCCCTGCTCACCCTTCATACAGCTTTTGATCTTTAGACCTGACTTGGTCTGGTCAGCCTTTTGAACAGAAGACACCTTCAAACAGAGGACTATCCTCTGTAATGCAGGGCACTTGGCCACCCTAAAATGGAGAGTTTTCTACATAGCCAACAGAAACCTCTACAGCCATGTCACCAAGCCCAGATTGGAATTCAGAGCTAAGCCACGGTGGTTAAGCATTTTGACCTAACCATTATGGATTAGCGTGTCGTGTGAACCATGACTTAGTGGGCCTGTTTAGACAACACGCTAAGCCATGATTAGGCAGTTAACGCTTTTGCAGCAAGTGGTTAGTGAGCATATTTAAAACGTGGTTATGTAGCCACCATGGTTAGGAATGGTTCCAACACAGTCATGGTTTACATAACATGCTAACCCATCATGTTTGGCTTAAAACACTTAACCGTCATGGTTTAGCATTTCACCTCAATAGGGCCAGTGTGTCTGTGAGCCATTCCTAACCATGGTGGCTACATAACCCGAGTTTAAAAACATTCATTAACCTTTTGCCTAACAGTCGTGTTACTCAGAAAACTCCTCCTTTCGATGGGAGACAAATGACGAGGCCTGCTAGGTAATCTACAAAGCTTTTATTAAGCAACAAACATCTCTTCTACTTGAAGAGAGTCTAGTCTCTTGGAAACTACTCTTTAGGCAAAACTATGCAAACTAAGCAAGACAATTGATTAACTAAAGAGAACAGGAAGCCCCTTCCCAAACACTTGTAACTTCAGAGAACTTGATGTGGAGGTAGGTTCTGGCACAATCCTAGTCAGACCGACTTTCTCACGCCTTCCTTCCGCTCTGTGCGTTTTAGCTTCCGGCAGACCAAAGCATCAGCTACTTTGTCGGGGCACTCTCCTCCGGAAGAAAGCTCACTTCCCACTGAGTGTGTAGGATTTGGCCTTGAGGAGATAAGCCTTGGAGAGGGCTGGCTCCTAGCTAGGGAATCGCCCATGAGAGCTTCCTCCCCCACTGGTATAGGCTGGCTGGTGTCTGGCGCCACCTCCTCTAGGTCCGATTCTGATTCTGATTGATTACCTGAAACACCTTCTCCCAAAACATGGCCAGTAGGGTTAGACATGACACTAACCATGGCTTAGAGTATTGTCTGAACAGGCCTAGGGTGACCATATGAAAAGGAGGACAGGGCTCCTGTATCTTTAACAGTACTATAGAAAAGGGAATTGCAACAGGTGTCAATTGAAGTGGGTGAAATGCCCTCTTCATCACAACAGTTAAAGCTACACTAGCTATAGTAGAGTGGCCAGATACAAAAGAGGGCAGGGCTTCTGAAGCTTTAACTGTGTTGATGAAGAGAGAATTTCACCCTCTTCAATTGACACCTGCTGAAATTCCCTTTTCTACATTACAGTTAAAGATACAGGAGCCCTGTCCTCCTTTTCATATGGTCACCATAAACAGGCCCTTAGTGTATATTACAGCAGCCACAGTCGTGTCTGCTGTATGTTAAGGCCCGTCAGTAATCTGAGCATTCTACCATTATAATTTATTAGCGGGGGGGGAAGGGGAATTTAGGGTCCTAAAGTGAAAAATATTTCAGGAATCTTTCTGAAACGCGGGTACTGCCAGAAAGAAATGCTGGCTTTACATTCCCTGCGCGTTTCAGGGAGATTCCTGAAATATTGAGGTCTGGGTGGGAGTTTAAAGGAGAAAAAGGGAGAAAAACTCTGTCTGTCACAATCTGCTTTGTTTTCCTCGGGGGGTGGCGACTTTTTTTTTGCGCACTCGTAGCGCAAAAGGGGAAGCCTCCCGGTGGAATCCAAAAACAGGATTAAATTCCCCTATCTATCCGATTGATGGAATGGCCTTTCTTTTTTCGAAAGACCGTTCCATCAATTTTTAATTAATTTTTAAAATCCCCATGTTTCTCAATGGGGAATCTGATAAGCTCACGCATGCGCGTGAGCTTCAGAATCCCCAGAGAGAGGAGGGAGAAGCAGGGAGAGCGCGGCCGGCGCTCATCCCCGACGGGCCAGGTAAGTGGGGTTAGGGGAGCTTGCCTGGAGCCGCTGCTGCATTCGTGCAGCGGCGGGCCCAGGCGTAGCGGGGGGGGGGGGAAATCGGGGGGGGGGAAGTCGCCCCCCACCCCCCGGTTTCACCTTGTCCGTCGGCTGCAGCCCGGGGTTTCAATTGAGCGCCCGGCTGCACCCGAAAGCAAGCCGGGCGCTCACTTGAAACCCTGGGCTGCAGTCGACTTGGGCGGAGGGGGGGGGGGAGGAGAGGGGGCCCTGCGTAGCTGGGGTGGGGGTGCGGGGGGACCTTCCCTAGACTCGCCGCAGCTCGAACTGCGGCGGCGAGGGTAGGGAAGAGCCGGGCCGCTGGTGTGTGTGTGTGTGTGTGATTGAGTGATTGATTCCCTGGTCTCTCGGAGGCTATGCAATCAATCACACACACACACACACACACACACCCATCCATCACACACACACACACACACACACACACACACACACACACCCCACCCCACCCCACCCCACCCCACCCCACCCAGACGCGCCGGGGAATGAGAGGAAGGACTTCCCTTACCTTCCTCGTTGCTGCTCTGGCGCGAAATGGGGTTCTCTGCCGGAAACGGAAGTGACGTCACTTCTGGCAGGGAAGCACATTTCCTGCCAGAGCAGCAACATGGAAGGTAAGGGAAGTCCTTCCTTTCCCCCGGCGCGTGCGCGCGCGCGGTGTGTGGGGGGGTGGGGGTGGGGGTGGGGGTGGGGGTGTGTGTGTGGGTGGTGTGTGTGTGGGGGTGGGTGGGGTGGGGTGTGGGGGGGTGGAGGTGTGGGGGGTGTGGGGTGGGGGGGTGGGGTGTGTGTGTGTGTGTGTCTGTGGGTGTGTGGGGTGTGTGTGGGGGGGGTGGTGTGTGTGTGTGTGTGTGGTGTGTGTGTGTGTGGGGTGTGTGTGTGGTGTGAGTGGGGGGGTGTGGGTGGGTGTGGGGGGGTGTGTGGGGGGTGTGGGGGGGTGGTGGCGTGGGGTGGGGTGGGGGGGGGGAGTGGAGGTGGGGGTGGGTGTGGGTGTGGGGTGTGTGTGTGGGTCTGTGGGTCTGTGGGTGTGTGGGGTGTGTGTGGGGGGGTGGTGGTGGGGTGTGTGGTGTGTGTGTGTGTGTGGGGTGTGTGGGGTGGGTGTGTGGGGTGTGTGTGGGTGGGGGTGTGTGTGGGTGTGTGTGGGGGGTGTGGGGGGTGTGTGGGGGGGTGTGGGGTGTGGGTGGGGGTGTGGGTGTGGGGTGGGTGGGTGGGGTGGGTGTGTGTGTGGGTGGGGTGGGTGGGTGAGTGGGGTGTGTGCAGGAGCCTTGCCTCTCCCCCCCCCCCGGCGTGTGTGTGTATATGTATCCCCTGGCCTCTGCTGCTGCCTACCGTGGCAGCGGCGGGAGGCTAAGACCTGCTGGTGTGTGTGTGGGGGGGGAGGATTCCGCGCGATGCCCCCCCCACCCCTCACTCCCCAACGTTCCCTCACCCCCCCACCGCGCGCTCCCTTACCTCCCTTCGCTCACTCATAGAATAGAAGAGTTGGAAGGGGCCTACAAGGTCATCCAGTCCAACCCCCTGCTCAGTGCAGGAATCAACCCTATTATTATTATTATTATTTTATTTATTTATTTATTTATATAGCACCATAACTGTACATGGTGCTGTACAGAGTACGCAGTAAATAGCAAGACCCAGTAAACAGTAAGGAGGGAAAGAGAATGCAAACAGGCACAGGGAAGTGTAAACAGGCACAGGGAAGGGTGAAACTAACAGTATAAAGTATTATTAATTCCAGTGTGTAGTACTATTGAAAGCAAGCTCTGATGCATAAGGAATGGGCCTCTGCCCTTATTCTTTGGTACCTTTTGAATTTCACCAGGTGCTGTATGAATACAAGTGACACCTGCTGAAATTCCCTTTTCTATGCAACTGTAAAAGAGGCAGGAGCCCTGTACTCCTTTGCATATGGTCACAAGGTGGGGCTGGTGACTCCGATGTCAGTGGGTCTATGAATCCGTGGTATATGCATAGGATTGTAGGATTTTATGTCTAACCTTGCATAGGATTGTAGGATTTATGTACCCACAGATTCATAGCCCCACCGACATTGGAGTCACCAGCCCCCTGCCCTGTGACCATATGAAAAGGAGCACAGGGCTCCTGTATCTTTAACAGTTGCATAGAAAAGGGAATATCAGCAGAGGGGAACCTGGTGAAGTTCCCTCTTCATCACACCAGTTAAAGGTGCAGGAGAAAAATATTTTTTTTACTTAATTAACATTAAAGAATGCACAATGGTTGTGCATTCTTTAATGTTAATTAAGTAAAAAATATAATTTTTTTACAGTTATATTTATAAATATAAATTTCAGCAGATATCATTTGTATGCATGTAGCACCTGGTGAAATTTCCTCTTCATCACAACATTTAAAGTCGCAGGAGCCTTGCCTCTTTTGTATCTGGTCAAGATGGCAGGGTTCCTGCAGCTTTAACTGTTGTGACGAAGAGGGAATTTCACCAGGTTCTCCATATATACAAATGACACCTGCTGAAATTCCCTTTTCTATGCAACTGTAAAAGAGGCAGGAGCCCTGTACTCCTTTGCATATGGTCACAAGGTGGGGCTGGTGACTCCGATGTCAGTGGGTCTATGAATCCGTGGTATATGCATAGGATTGTAGGATTTTATGTCTAACCTTGCATAGGATTGTAGGATTTATGTACCCACAGATTCATAGCCCCACCGACATTGGAGTCACCAGCCCCCTGCCCTGTGACCATATGAAAAGGAGCACAGGGCTCCTGTATCTTTAACAGTTGCATAGAAAAGGGAATATCAGCAGAGGGGAACCTGGTGAAGTTCCCTCTTCATCACACCAGTTAAAGGTGCAGGAGAAAAATATTTTTTTTACTTAATTAACATTAAAGAATGCACAATGGTGCATTGTGCATTCTTTAATGTTAATTAAGTAAAAATATAATTTTTTTACAGTTATATTTATAAATATAAATTTCAGCAGATATCATTTGTATGCATGTAGCACCTGGTGAAATTTCCTCTTCATCACAACATTTAAAGTCGCAGGAGCCTTGCCTCTTTTGTATCTGTTCAAGATGGCAGGGTTCCTGCAGCTTTAACTGTTGTGACGAAGAGGGAATTTCACCAGGTTCTCCATATATACAAATGACACCTCCTGAAATCCCCTTTTCTAGGCAACTGTTAAAAATGCAGGAGCCCTGTTTTCCTTTTCATGTGGTTAGGGAGACCATATGCAAAAGATTACAGGGCTCCTGTATCTTTAACAGTTGCATAGAAAAGGGAATTTCAGCAGAGGGGAACCTGGTGAAGTTCCCTCTTCATCACACCAGTTAAAGGTGCAGGAGAAAAATATTTTTTTTACTTAATTAACATTAAAGAATGCACAATGGTTGTGCATTCTTTAATGTTAATTAAGTAAAAAATATAATTTTTTTACAGTTATATTTATAAATATAAATTTCAGCAGATATCATTTGTATATATGGAGAACCTGGTGAAATTCCCTCTTCGTCACAACAGTTAAAGCTGCAGGAGCTATACTAGAGTGACCAGATTTAAAAGAGGGCAAGGCACCTGCACCTTTAACTTTTGTGAGGAAGAGGGAATTTCACCAGGTTCTCCCTATATACAAATGACACCTGCTGAAATCACCTTTTCTAGGCAACTGTTAAAAATGCAGGAGCCCTGTCTTCCTTTTCATGTGGCTAGGGAGGCCATATGCAAAAGAGTACAGGGCTCCTGTATCTTTAATAGTTGCCTAGAAAAGGGGATTTCAGCAGGTGTCATTTGTATGCATGTAGCACCTGGTGAAATTCTCTCTTCATCACAACATTTAAAGTCGCAGGAGCCTTACCTCTTTTGTATCTGGTCAAGATGGCAGGGTTCCTGCAGCTTTAACTGTTGTGACGAAGAGGGAATTTCACCAGGTTCTCCATATATACAAATGATATCTGCTGAAATTTATATTTATAAATATAACTGTAAAAAAATTATATTTTTTACTTAATTAACATTAAAGAATGCACAACCATTGTGCATTCTTTAATGTTAATTAAGTAAAAAAATATTTTTCTCCTGCACCTTTAACTGGTGTGATGATGAGGGAACTTCACCAGGTTCCCCTCTGCTGAAATTCCCTTTTCTATGCAACTGTTAAAGATACAGGAGCCCTGTGCTCCTTTTCATATGGTCACAGGGGCAGGGGGCTGGTGACTCCAATGTCAGTGGGGCTATGAATCTGTGGGTACATAAATCCTACAATCCTATGCAAGGTTAGACATAAACTCCTACAATCCTATGCATATACCACGGATTCATAGACCCACTGACATCGGAGTCACCAGCCCCACCTTGTGACCATATGCAACGGAGTACAGGGCTCCTGTATCTTTTACAGTTGCCTAGAAAAGGGAATTTCAGCAGGTGTCATTTGTATATATGGAGAACCTGGTGAAATTCCCTCTTCGTCACAACAGTTAAAGCTGCAGGAACCCTGCCATCTTGAACAGATACAAAAGAGGCAAGGCTCCTGCGACTTTAAATGTTGTGATGAAGAGGAAATTTCACCAGGTGCTACATGCATATAAATGATATCTGCTGAAATTTATATTTATAAATATAACTGTAAAAAATTATATTTTTTACTTAATTAACATTAAAGAATGCACCATTGTGCATTCTTTAATGTTAATTAAGTAAAAAAAATATTTTTCACCTGCACCTTTAACTGGTGTGATGAAGAGGGAACTTCACCAGGTTCCCCTCTGCTGAAATTCCCTTTTCTATGCAACTGTTAAAGATACAGGAGCCCTGTGCTCCTTTTCATATGGTCACAGGGGCAGGGGGCTGGTGACTCCAATGTCGGTGGGGCTATGAATCTGTGGGTACATAAATCCTACAATCCTATGCAAGGTTAGACATAAAATCCTACAATTCTATGCAAATACCCACAGATTCATAGACCCACTGACATCGGAGTCACCAGCCCCACCTTGTGACCATATGTAAAGGAGTAAAGGGCTCCTGTATTTTTAATAGTTGCATAGAAAAGGGAATTTCAGCAGGTGTCATTTGTATGCATGTAGCACCTGGTGAAATTCTCTCTTCATCACAACATTTAAAGTCGTAGGAGCCTTGCCTCTTTTGTATCTGGTCAAGATGGCAGGGTTCCTGCAGCTTTAACTGTTGTGACGAAGAGGGAATTTCACCAGGTTCTCCATATATACAAATGACACCTGCTGAAATTCCCTTTTCTAGGCAACTGTAAAAGATACAGGAGCCCTGTACTCCGTTGCATATGGTCACAAGGTGGGGCTGGTGACTCCGATGTCAGTGGGTCTATGAATCCGTGGGTATATGCATAGAATTGTAGGATTTTATGTCTAACCTTGCATAGGATTGTAGGATTTATGTACCCATGGATTCATAGCCCCACTGACATCGGAGTCACCAGCCCCCTGCCCCTGTGACCATATGAAAAGGAGCACAGGGCTCCTGTATCTTTAACAGTTGCATCGAAAAGGGAATTTCAGCAGGTGTCATTTGTATATATGGAGAACCTGGTGAAATCCCCTCTTCATCACAACAGTGAAAGCTGCAGGAACTATACTAGAGTAACCGCATTTAAAAGAGGGAAGGGCTCGTTATCCTTTACAAAAAGCCATGAAATTCAATGAACAAAAAACCTACGGTTTATAAAACAACGTTAAGGCCCTACACTTTTCCACCAAGCACCAAAAAGCGGGGAAATTGGGAGTTAAGGCTCGCCAGCCTTAACGCCACATCCTCCCTAAGGAGGCAGAAAGTACCAGTGAAATTCTCATTCTGCCAAAGCAGATAAACCATGAGGACAGGATGGAGAATAGGATATGCAGAGGTGACTGTGGGGTTGTGGAAAACTGATGACGAACAACTTAGAGCCACCTACTTCTTTTTTTGTTTAGAGCAGCCCTTCCCCAACCTGGTGCCCTCCAAAGGTGTTGGACTGCGACGATCTATCATTGCAAGTCAGTATGTCCCATGGTCAGGAATGCTGGGACAGCAGGATGGGGAACGTAGGGGGGCGCCTCCAGGCAAGCCCCCCCCACCTCACCCCGCTTACCTGCTCTGTCGTCGTTGGGCCCGGCCTTGAACAGAACGCCCTGGTGCACCCAGAAGCAAGGCCACACTTGCAGCCTTGCTTCTGGGTGGACCCAGGGGCTCAATTCAAGCCTGGGCCAGGTGACGACGGAGCAGGTAAGAACCCCCCCACACACACCTGGTCCCTTACCTGGACCTGCTGCTACCGCTGCACAAAGTGCAGCAGCTCCAGCCAACCACCCTTCTGCCTGGCCCCTTACCTGGAGCTGCCACTGCACAAACTGTTGCGGTGGCAGCTCCAGGCAAGCCCCCCCCCGCACCCCACCACTTACCTTCTCCGTCATGGCCTGACCCATGCTTGAATCGAGCCCCTGAGTCCACCCAGAAGCAAGGCTGCAGGTGCGGACTTGCTTCCGGGTGGACCAGGGCACTCGATTCAAGCCGGGGCTCAACGACAACGGAGCAGGTAAGTGGGATGGGCTGGGGTGGGGGCTTGCCTGGAGCCGTTGCTGCAGTTTGCACAGCAGTGGCAGTGGGTCTAGGTAAGGGCCCAGGCAGGAGGGGGTTGCTTACCTGCTCCGTCGTCCCCGGGCCCAGGCTTGAATTGAGGTTCTGGATGGACCAGGGTGCTCAGTTCAAGTTCAGGCCCAGTGACAATGGAACACGTAAGTGGGTTGGGGCTTACCTGGCAGCAGAGCCAGGCAGGAGGGGGTGGGGTTTCTTACCTGCTCCGTCGTCACAGTCCAACACCTTTGGAGGGCACCAGGTTGGGGAAGGGCTGCTCTAAACAAAAAAAGAAGTAGGTGGCTCTAAGTTGTTCGTCATCAGTTTTCCACAACCCCACAGTCACCTCTGCATATCCTATTCTCCATCCTGTCCTCATGGTTTATCTGCTTTGGCAGAATGAGAATTTCACTGGTACTTTCTGCCTCCTTAGGGAGGATGTGGCGTTAAGGCTGGCGAGCCTTAACTCCCAATTTCCCCGCTTTTTGGTGCTTGGTGGAAAAGTGTAGGGCCTTAACGTTGTTTTATAAACCGTAGGTTTTTTGTTCATTGAATTTAATGTCTATGACTGGTTAGTGCCTGAAACACATATAAGAACATATGCTAAATAAGAACAGGTACTTTAAATAGGGAAGCTGTTACCTACTTCTAGGTTCTGTATGCAGAGAGAGAGAGAGAGAGAAAGAGAGAGAGAGAAGTCCTTGGGTCTTGCGTGTGGATTGGTGGGGGTATCAAAATTGATCATGCACTTCTGGAAACGATAGAAAGCTGGTAAACTTGCTCAACTTGCTCCCAAAGCAATTGAAAATAGAACAACTTCACACTTCCTTTTTCAGACTTGTGGTTGCACCCACCTTACAAAACGTTCTGCCAAAAGATACTCCTTGAACCCAACACTACGCTGGTTTAGGCGGTATGTAAAAACAGAACTCTCCAATAAGAAGGCGTTCCATTAAAGGCTTCAATAGCCCTTGGGTGCTGTTGCTTTTTTTAGCCTTCATGGTTAACTGCTGTTCTTATAAAATGTTCTTGTTCTTGTTTATTTATTTCTTTGGGTGGTTTTGGATAAATGAATAAAATAAATGAGTAAATAAATGTGAAGTCTAGTTCAACTGTGCAACCTGCAACAGAATATGGTAGCGAGGAATGCTGCTGATGCATGTTTCAGCTAGCCACACCCTTTCCCAGGACATGCTATCCCATTCCCACTCCCCTCACTACGTGTTCTCCGGTCCACACCTCCATCAGACCCCCCAGCATTTTGTGGCCACAGGATATGTGCCATCCTCATAATTGGGGTAATTCTGCCCCCTTTATTCTACCCTCTTCATCCTCATAATGCTGTTTTGTGGTATTTCATGCCCTCCCACCAAGATTCTTTGTACTTCTGGAACCCATGGGGTTCCTCCAAGCACATTAATATTTCCCTTATGTTTCTCACTGGCTTCATTTTCACTACATAGCTATCATAATTCCTGCCTGTTAATCGCTCTGTTCATCAGGAGATATCAGCCTGGTGGGGCCCAAGATTTTGGATGTCAGGGCTGGCCCTACAATCAGGCAGAGTGAATCAGTTGCTTCAGGCAGTAAATGCTTGGAGGCATCAGCAAGGTGTTGGGAGGAGAGACCTGTGTGCCATGTCCCCTAAGTTAGCCTGCTGGCTTCAGGCACAGTGAAGGATACTGTCCCATCATCAGTGTTAAAGACAGGTTCACCCGGCAGTCTTCTGATGAGATAGGAGGGGGCACCCACTTATTCTTTGCCTCAAGTGGCCAATTGTATAGGGAAGGCTCTGCGACTGGTTCATGACAGCTCAGAATAGGGCCTTGTCGTGTTTCTCAAAACCTCCTGCCTTCTTAGGACGCAATAACGAGGCCTGCTAAGTAATCCACAAAGCTTTATTCAAGCAATAAACATCTCTTCCCACCTGAAGAGAGTCTAATCTCTAGGAACTTTCCCTTAGACAAGACTATGCAAACTAAGCAAGACAATTGTCCTTTCAAGAAGTATTGAAAGCCTTTTCCCCAGATGCATTAAATTCAGAGAGACTAGTTCTGAGGCATCTTCTGACGGGACACGAGACGGGCTGACTTTCCCTCGCCTTCATTAAGCTCCACCCATTTTAGTCGGCGGCGTACTCTAGGATCAGCTAACCTCTCCATGCTCTCTCCCTCAGAAGAATGTTGGCTTCCCATGGACTGTATTATTTGCCCTTGACAAGATAAGCTCTGGAGAGGATTCACTCCCAGCTGGTGAAGAGCCCATGAGAGCTTTCTCCCCCACTGGTCCAGGCTGGCCAGTGGGCGCCGACTCCTCTACTTCAGAGTCTGATTCTGACTGATCACCTGAAACATCTTCTTCCAACCCAGGGGGAGCAGGGCTAGACATGACAGGCCTTTGATGTCCTAGCATCTCCCTCCCTGGAACTCCCTCCCACTTCCAACGATGCAGGAACCAACCTTTCTGGGTTTTCAACACCCACTGAAAATGTACTTTTCCCAGCAAGTATTCCCAGAAAGACAATCTTGTCTTCAAGAATACAGTAATAATATTCAGCATTTTATTGTGATCGTACGCTGCATTGCTTCGTACATCACTTAGAAATGACCTTCAGTGAAAACAATTCATAAATATCATTAAATAGTTAAATCATTACATCATTAATTCAGCCCCTGAGTTCACTCTTAGTAGAGATGAGAATCACAGCCAGTACTCCCGCAGAGAACACGCCAAGGTACACACCCAACAGATCCCAGGAAATGGGAGCAACCCCTTCACAGACTTCTACTAGATTCTGCTTGGAAGAAGGGAGAGTCGTTGTGACAGTATATTTCAAGAATGCAAGCTCTGTCCATGGGTATTCATTACCACTCATTCCCAGATGCATTCAGATGTCTGCATTTCATCAACACCCGACACAATTTGCACGCTATCCTTAAAACCCATATTTACACTTCCCTTTCCCCTTTTTTTCTGAATCTCAACTTGTGCGATCTCCGGCTGCGACAGCCGAGGGAGGAAACCGGTTTCAAAAAGAAAACAGTTTCAAAAAAGTTGACGAACAGCTCTGCGGCAGGCAGAATTGATCGCGTGGGACTTTCCGTTATGAGTAAAAGCATTTTGCAACGGGTCAAAACCGACGTCGTTCATCAAGCGGCAGAGACGAGACTTTCAAAACATCAGGTCTGGATGAGAAATAGATGCGGCGCCCTTCTCAAAGTGTCTCTCTGTATGAATGGATGTGAATACTTGAAAGGTTGTCACACAGAGGAGGGCCAGGATCTCTTCTCGATCATCCCAGAGTGCAGGACATGGAAGAATTGGCTCAAGTTAAAGGAAGCCAGATTCCGGCTGGACATCAGGAAAAACTTCCTGACTGTTAGAGCAGTACAACAATGGAACCAGTTACCTAGGGAGGTGGTGGGCTCTCCCACATTAGAGGCCTTCAAGAGGCAGCTGGACAACCATCTGTCAGGGATGCTTTAGGGTAGATTCCTGCACTGAGTGGGGGGTTGGACTCGATGGCCTTGTAGGTCCCTTCCAACTCTACTATTCTATGATTCTATGATTCTATGAATGTGGGGCTTGTGACCACACTCATACTCAACACAGAAATGGCTGGAGAAAACTAGATCCTAACCAGTGCCAAATGCTGGCTCCAAAGAGAATGGATGCAAATGCCTGGAGGATGAGTAAAATACAGGAAAGCAAAGATTCCTGCCAGAATGGGTCTTCAATGTCAGATCCACTCCAGACATAAGCATAACTTATGATGATGATCATCATCATATCATCATCATCATCATCATCTCTATACTACCCCAAGGTCAATGCTCTCCGTGTGGTTTACAACAATTCATAAAAATATAAAATACGGCATAATAAAAAAATAGTTAAACTTTTTTAGCATAGGAAAATTAAAACAACGTAAGCTCAAAACCATTTAGATGAATATCCCATCCTTTGAGAAAGCAAAGACTCCTGGCAGCTCCTGCACATGTACCCACCAGTGCTACATTTGTTAAACTCGAGTGATCTTTTCAACCCATAAATGCTGATCAGATTTTCTGAAACAAAATGTTTCATTATGATTGAGGCTGGGGTGATTTCATTGCGTAACATCGCTCTTAATATAGGAGGTTCAAGCAGTAGTGTAGCCAAATGTGGAGTTAGTTGCTGGGTTCAAAGGATTCATGTGATATTCAGAAACTGTCCCTTCCCACAACCTTTTCTCCCTTTGGTTTTCGGCTCACTTGTTCCCTTACTTTCTAGGAGAGCTTCCAAATCTCCTTAGACCAAGACTGGGGAATGTGCGGCCCTCCAAATGTGCTTGGACAGCAATTCCCATCAGACCAGGCAGCATACTCAATGATGAGAGATGATGAGTTGCAATCCATCAACTTCTGGTGAGCCACATGGTCCCCATCCCTACTTCAGTTGACACCCCCCAACATTCTTGCCAATAACCCCTCCTTCTTGTGAACTTGGGTGTGAACTTCTTGGTGTGAACTTTTCCAGAGTTCCTTCCTTCCCAAGAATGACATTGTTTTGGTCAATGTCCAGTTCCCCTTTGAGCAGTTAGGATATTCACAAACATTCCATAGCTCCCCTTATGATGGGGAGGTGTAATGGGTCACGAGCAGCTGTTGGTGACCAGCTTTGAGACTCTGCACTCTACAAAACTCACACACGGCATTGGCAAAACCAACACAACCTACCTTGTTCAGGCACCTGAGACCCCATAGAAGTGACGCTGGTATTCAAAACATCATTGACAGCAGTGTCACAGTACAACCCACGCTGGACGTCATGTTCACTGTCCGTCTGGTCACTTTCTTCATGCCCACTGTCCTTCAGGCTGTTGCCCTCCAGATCTTTGAATGTCGAACTGCTGGGTGGAAGAGAGAAGAGTGACATGATAGAGGCGTATAAAATTATGCATGGTGTGGAAAATGTGGTTCGGGAGACATTTTTCTCCCTCTCCCATAGTTCTAGAACCCAGGGTCATCCCACGAAGCTGATGGATGGGAAAGTCAAAACAGATAAAAGGAAACACGTCTTCACATATAGTTCGTGTATGGAATTCACTACCACAAGATGTAGTGACAGCCACCAATTTGGATGGCTTTAAAAGGGGGTTGGATAAATTCCTGGAGGAGAAAGCTATCAATGACTACTAGCCCTGATGGTTGTGTGCTACCTCCAGTATCTGAGGCAGTATGCCTGTGTGCACCAGTTGCTGGGGAACATGGGTGGGAGGGTGCTGTTGCACCATGTCCTGCTTTGTTGTTCTCTGGTTGTCAGCTGGTCAGCCTCTGTGTGAACAGAGTTCTGGGTTAGATGGACCCTCGTTCTGATCCAACATGGCTTTTCTTATGTTCTTGATTTACTCTGCCGAGCCAGTTCTAAGAAAACACACACACTTGGTCCGGAGGGTGTCATAAGCCTCAGGCAAGATCCACAAGAGTGCTATTGTCTCCCAGGGAGAAAAGGAGTGATCTCAAGAGGGTAGTTCCAGCAGAATCCAAAAGCCACATCGCCCATTGATCTTGATGCTTGGCATGCAACAAGGCAGTCAGAGTTCCAGGCAGCCCCAAGGTGTATAGAAAATGACAAGAGATTCTCGCCAGCATCCTCCCACGAGCGCAAGCAACTTTGGCGCTTGTGGAACAAAGTGAGGACAAGGAGAGCACTTGAGCAGATCACAGCCGAAGCTGTGCTACAGGCAAGATCAGGGCAGCGGAGGGGAGGGGGGAGAGAGGCACAGGGGCACCTTCCCTGCAAGAGGAGAGTAATCGGAAGAGACAAAGGACAACGGCAATCCAAGCTCTCCAGCTCGGCGTGACATGTACATGCTCCGAACTCCCGCAGCAGCGCAGAAGCGGAGGTCTCCCACGATGGCGAGCATTGTGCGGCTGAATGCGATATGGCTCGCTGAAGTGCAAAACTCCCAGGCTCAGTTGTTAAATGTACAGGGAACACCTAACTGGACATGGCAGCCGAGAGAAGACCCACGGAACTGATGCAATATTTAGTAACGCATACAACCCTTTGGAACAGTGGAGGCTGGTGGCTCCGGCGCCAGTGGGAAGGTGAATCCGCTCCCGTTTCAGTCAGAACCATTCCAAACTCGAAAGGTCCTCGTACAGCTCCTTTAGAGTTCTGACAAGTTCTGCCTGAAACCCAGAGTGGATTCACCACCCCACTGACATCGGAGCCACCAGCCTCCACTGCCTTGAAAGACAACCTTCCACACCTTGTGGGGAAAATGGAGGCTCTTGAGCCTGCCGTGGACAAGATAGGCCAGGCAAGGCATTCAACCTGCCCGCCCCCCCACCCCCACTGCCAGCCCACAAGCCAGCCCAGGAAAGCAGAGGTGGGGACTGAGCTCCAAAATGCAAAGCCGCCCTTTTGAACCCACAGTTCACTCCTCTGACATCCATTTCACAGTTGAAGCAAATGGATGAGGGTTAGAGGCAAGTAACTTGGCTGAGGAACAGCCTACGAGGAAGAGGTGGGGATCTGATCACATATATGCCCCCCCCTTCCGCAAAGCACAACAAAATACCAATTTCACAGAAGGTAAACTGGCAATGAAGCCCAGAGAATCACACAAACACACACACACACACACACACATACACACACACACACACACACACACACACCACGCCATGCCAGGGTTAGGGTTGTTTAGTCCGTGCTGGTACCTCAAACGCATCCATTAAAATGTAATTTCATTTGCTGTGCTGTGGAACAGGAAGCAGTTGAAACAGAAGTAGGGTGGCCATGTGTCCTCTATTACAGAGGACTGTCCTGCATCAGAAGGGCTGCCAGAGGACTGCCCTCTATTTGAAGGTGTCCAAACCCAGCCAGCATGGCTTGTTTGAAGGGAAAACAACCCTCAAATAACCCACGTCCCGTTGAGAGTTGTTTCCCCCCTCAAACAACTCCTGCTGCCCAGGTCCAAAAAACACGACAAACCATGGCAAGCCCACCCACCCCTGCTGGGAGTTGAATATTCAAAATGGCCACCAGCATATGCCACAACCCACCATGGCTTACATAAGTCACAGTGGTCTGCAGTGATGGTTTGAACCAGCCCCTTGCTTCAAGGGGTGCAAATCACCAAACATCCATTTATGCTTCCTGGAAGCCAGGCCCCAAATCATGAAGATTAGCAGACTTTGTGCTGAAACCAACAAGGCAGTGGCATCCACTAAACCAGTTTGCAAGTAGGAACTATCTCTTCTACGGGGCAGCTGAGGAAGGAACTAATAGCAGGTGGTGATGGATACAGGGGGTACCTCAGTCAGCACCTTGCAAGGATGTAGGTGCTGATTGGCTAGTTGCCGTCATGGTTGTTAATTGGCTAACTGCACTTCCTTCATAGGGACAGCTAGCCCATCAGCAAACATGTGCTTGCCCAGTGGTGACTGAATTTCCCCACTTCCAGTTCTCTAATATGGACAGGAATTCCTCTCCCACCTCAATCGCACTGCAGAACATAAGAACATAAGAGAAGCCCTGCTAGTCCAGCACTCTGTTCACACAGTGGCCAACCAGCCATCGGCCAGGGATGAACAAGCAGGATATGGTGCAACAGCACCCTCCCACCCATGTTCCCCAGCAACTGATGTATATAGACTTACTCCCTCTGATAGTGGAGGTAGCACCTAGCCATCAGGACTAGTAGCCATTGACTTAAGAACATAAGAAGCACCATGCCGGATCAGACCAAGGGTCCATCTTGTCCAGCACTCTGTACCAGCTGTCAAACAGGAACCCACAAGGCAGACATGAGTACAACAGCGCCCTCCCACCCACGTTCCCCAGCAACTGGGGTACATGGGCTTGCTGCCTCTGATACTGAAGTTAGCACGTAGCGATCAGAACTAGTAGCCACTGATAGCCTTCACCAACCCCCTTTTAAAGCCATCCAAATTGGCGGCCATCACTACATCTTGTGGTAGTGAGTTCCATAATTTAACTACGCGCTGTGTGAAGAAGTCCTTCCTTTTAGCGACCAGCAATTCTTCCTGGTGAGCTGCCCACTGGCCCCTGTGGCAACTTGGCCTTGGAAATGGCTCACACTTAGAAGCCACGGGGATTTATGCACATACATCCCTTGGCAAGGCCTTTTCCAAGTTTCCATGGAAACCAAGTGGACCACCTACCATGGGATATCCTGCTGAACCGAGAACAGCGTGTGGGGGAAGGAGAGAGAGAGAGGCGCACATTAAGACTGGAACACCTTAAAACGTGGCCTTTTAAAATAAAGACATCTTGCAGAAGCCCTTTAAACCTGGGATTTAGCCAGCATGTGCTCCGACAGATGGCTGGGGAGAAATCAATTCGGAAAGACCAAACAGATTAATTAAAGAGTACGAATTTCCAGATCCGCACCGCAAAGTTAAGGCAGAAATCACACTTCTCCCAAAAGCGATGTTTGGCTGGATTAAAAGCACACGAGAGGATTAATAGCTGACATTTCCATTCTCAGATGACTCTCTCCCCCACCCACCCCCAGGTTGGTGACATTCATTAGGGCAAGTCCGCAGCGACGCCCCACGGTTGCAGTCATTAGCCTTCTCCCTTGACAGCCCAGGGATGCTCTTTGCAGACAGCACACATGGAACTGCTTTGCAACTGTGGATGTATAGCAGTGGTTCCCAAAGTGGGCGATATTGCCTCCTTTTGGGTGGTGGGATTGCATAGGGGGGCGCTAAGAGGCAAAGGGGCATCGGGGAGGGGGGGCGCTCGAGGTGGTCTTTTCCGAGAAGCGCCCCTCCAGAATGTCTTAAAACATAGGGACATTTTTTATGGGAGAAAGTAGTTTGGTCCCAAGCCATATAGGGGAAGAATCCACACATGTATTAATACCGTTTAAGAAGCCCATTCATCACGTTAAGAATTTACAGAATAGTGAGGTACTCTACCCTAGTGTACTAAATGTAATATCTAATATTCTTGCTAAATGACTATCAGACTTTGAAAAGATGATATCACTGGATCAAGTTCATCAATTGTGTTTAATTGAATGAATTTTAAAAAATGTGATTGGGTTTTGAATAAATATTCAATTAATTGTTACTGTTTTGAATGTTATTGTTATTATCTTCCTTAGTGGGTCATTGAAAACCGCTATTCTAAATAATGATTTTTATAGGGTAGGGTAGGGAGCACCGGGCATGAGTTTGTGGAACCAAGGGGTGCGGTTACCTGAAAAAGTTTCGGAACCACTGATGTATAGGTCCATCTCCAGGGCTAGCTCCAGGTTTTGGGGCACCCTTGGGAAAAACACCCTTCCGTGGACCCCCTACCTCACTGACTCTATGTCCTCACCACCATGGTCACAAGCTGCAGCGGTTCCTCATCCCTTTCCTCATCATTGCTACCATTGGTGTTCTTGACCAGCAAAAAGCCAGGGAGCAAGCAAGTGGTGGCATCTCCTGCTCCCCAACACCATTGCCTGGGCCTTTTCCCCCCTCCCCCTCAGAGTCACATTTCCAAAGTGTGGCCAGATTTCGTGTGTGTGTGTGTGTGTGTGTGTGTGTGTATATAAAATGTTATTAAATCTATATCGCACCTTTCTGCCAAAAAAACCCAACCATTCAAGGTGGCTAATAATAGTAAAATTTCAATAAAAACAGAAACGTAATTAAAACATTAAAAAAAAACAGATTGAAAACACAATTAAAATGCATCTATAAAAAGAAATTGCAGAACCCAACCAGTTAGCAAACGCTTTCAACAGCCAACCTAGCTTAAATGCCAAATGCCTGCTTGAATAAATACAACTTTGCCTGCCGGCGGAAAGACAACAGGGAAAAAGGCCAACCTAGGCTCCCATTTTGATGTCAAATGAGGACCTTCTCATTTCCCCAGGCTTTTCAGCCCTTCAGTTTTAAAAATCGTATTAGTGCATTCTTAGTTCTTTGTGCTGCTTCTGGCTTTCAACATGGTTACTACTTTGGTTTTCTTCTGTTTTATACTTACAGTTTTATATTATGTTTTTCTGTTATTGTGTTTGATGGTTTTAAGCCATCTTGTGATCCTCCCAGAGAGCTTTGGCTAATGGGGGGTATAGAAAAGTAATGAATAAAATAATAAATTGATAAATGTTTTAAATAAATACAACTTTTCAAGTAGCTTGGACCCAAGCCATCTAAGGTATCATAGGCCTTAGCTAGACCTAAGGATTATCCCAGGCAAATGGAGGGGTCATCCCTGCCTGCTCCCAGGATCCCCTGTGTGTCATTTGGATGCACAGGGATGATACCGGGACAATCCCGGGATATAGGCCTGGTCTAGCCATGGCCATAGGTTATAACCAGCACTATGAATCATGAAACAGGCAAGGTAGTAACACGGTCCCTGTAACAGCCCCCTGCTCAGTAGTCTGGCCGCATCATTCTGGACCAGCTGAAGTGTTCAGAGGCAGCGTGGTTCCCTCTGGTGTTAAAGAATTTCATGTTGTGCAGAACAGAAGACATGAACAGATTTCTTCATTGGAAGGACAAACTCCATGCTGGATTTGCAAGGAACAATACGACGCAGGCGGCAATTTTCCCTATCAGCAATTACACGATTGTGGTTAAAACTCACGAACAATGCAGTCGAACACCTTCCTTTCCCTGTCTCAAAGGAAGCTGCTCGTATCACACGTTTACAATTGCCATCCTCCTTTGCATTTTGAAAATGAAAGGTCTTTTTTTTTTTTTTTAAGGCAAGAGGATAATCAGATCTTCCAAAAAGCTGGAACAAAGTCTACAGTGCCCATTATGCCATCAATTATGTCCTCCCGGGCACGTTGAGTCAAGCAAGTTAACAAAATCATAAGAGTTGGGAACGGGACCCAAAAGTTGTTGAGCGAATTCCCCCCTCCCCGCCCGCTGATACCAACAATTCATTGGGAATTATTATTAAGGCTGCACGGTTTACCTAATTAATCAATTAGAACGAATCAATTAAAAAACATTTTGATCGACTAAAACAAAAGTGCTTCCAGTTACCCAGGGTGATAATTAAAAGGTAAAATTCGACATATTTAAGGGAATCGGAGTTGATACTGCATTCAAAAGGAAAGGAGGAAGAGAACTTCTAAAAACACTGCAAGCTTCTTACACTGGCTTGATGCTATTTGACCACATGAGCCATTAAATTACTTGGTTGCATAACATAGTCCTTTATGCACCCCATCAGGCAGCGAGAAAATGAGATTTTTCGGGCTTTAGAAATGAGGACTGGTGTGGGTAATGCTGTCATTTCCCTTCACACTAACATAAATTTGACAGTACTTAAGCACACAATCCTATACATGTTTAAACAGGGGGCGGGGGGAAGGCCTACAACTCCCAGCATGGTCCAGCCACCTATGCTGGCTGAAGCATTCAGGGAGCTGTAGTCCTTTTTCTGACTAAACTTGCATAGGCAAGGGTGGGGGATTGTGTGGCTCTCCTAATATTGTTAGACTGCAATCCCATCATCCCTGACTATTGGTCATGTCAGCTGGGGCTGATAGGAGTTGGAATCCAATGATATCTGAAGGGGCACCGGCTTTCCCCACCCCCTACTTTAAGGTATCAGGGGACACTCCATTATTGCTGGACCAGTTACTG
Organism: Elgaria multicarinata webbii; assembly: GCF_023053635.1. Lineage (NCBI taxonomy): Eukaryota > Metazoa > Chordata > Lepidosauria > Squamata > Anguidae > Elgaria > Elgaria multicarinata. The sequence goes on along the minus strand of NC_086185.1, from coordinate 15,808,797 downwards.
AGTCTATATGGACTACTAAACCCAAAATCAGAACCGAGCCCATTTATTGAACAGTTGGATTCCTTGCTCTTTAAAGGTCAGCTAAAAACTTTTCTTTTTCCTAAAGCTTTTAAAACTTGATGTTGTGCAGACTTCTACTGTTACTTTCTACTGTTAGTTTTTCCCTACCCTGTGCCTGCTTACCCTTCCCTGTACCTGTTTGCATTCTCTTCCCCTCCTTATTGTTTTACTATGATTTTATTAGATTGTAAGCCTGTGCGGCAGGGTCTTGCTATTTACTGTTTTACTCTGTACAGCACCATGTACATTGATGGTGCTATATAAATAAATAATAATAAATAATAATAATAATCTTGTATACGTGCCATGTGCCTCAGGGTAAAAGCGAGAAGAAAAGCAGCAAAAATTAGAACACTTTTTTTTTTTTGTCCACAGCAAAGTGTTACTGAAATGTTAGTAATTATTATCAACACGTTCTCTGGGGACCAAATTCATTTCCTAGTTTATGCATGAATGAATTCGGGCCACAGACAGATCTATTTTAATAATGAGGGCGGAGGAGACAGGATGGTGCATTGGAGTGAATTGTAATACAAATGTTATTTTGCCTTTCCATTCAAACTTTAAAAAAAAAAATCAGGGGGGAGAAAACATCCAGGCCAGCTACCTATCTTGTATAAGTTCCTTCCCCCTCCCCTCCTAACATAGCAGGGAGCTCTGTTCTCCATCCACGTCTATCATTTTTATTCTTGTGCAATGAAACAGAATAAACTCTATGCATTTTTAAGTTGTCAGGGTAACAGGGTTCGTCCTAACTCTAGGCTGCTTCCCCGTATGAATGAGGCACAGTTCAGAGGGAAAAAATTAAAAAAGAAATAATTCCCCTAAAAACTAAAAAGCAGTGGGATTTTAATGGGATGCAAATGCTGTTTGGTTGTGCGTGTGTGTGTGTTCTCCTCTCTCCAAATCGAACAGAGAGATTCCACATACAACAACAAGGCAGAATATAATAGGAGGATGGAGAAAGTTAAACAATAGAAATTTGTTTTAAAATGAAGCAACTCTCACGTACCTTTTTATTAAGTGAGCTCTGCTGTTCACATAGTTGGAATCAAACGAGTAGTTTTCAGTCTGAAAGGAGGAAAATAGAGATGGTTACACACATGACCCATTGGCTATTTGGAACAGCCAGCCATGCCGGGACAAAGCACAGTCACAGCTACACTTCAGGGACAGAACTGTGGTGCACGTACACACACATACCCAACATTGCAAAGAGAAGCTTTCTTTAGCTGATTGCAAGGGCTAAAAAGTCCCAAGTTGTCATGGCACAGAGTAAGTCAACCTGCACAACTTTCTCACGGGAATGAATCCCATATATACTAGGCACTGGAGGTCAGCGGCTTCAATTTTAGTGGGGATGTAAATCTACTCTGGGTTTCAGTCAGAACCAGCCAGAAATCTAAAGGAGCTGTCCAAGGTGTTGAACCTATTTTCACCTAGCGGAATCTTCTCCCCTTCTTCTTGGCCGAAATAAAACCCTTCCACAGGTCATCAAAAAAGCACAAAAAACAAACAAACCAGTAGGGTGAATCTGGAATGTTGTAAAATACATTCCGTCTGCATTTCATGGACTTCCTATTCCTTTAATTGCATTATCCACTCATATGCAGAATTGGATTTTTTCCCAATTTCCCAAATTTGCGCAAATTCACACATATGAAAATCTGCAAATCCCCCCCCAAAAAAATATGAACAAATTCTCCCAAAATGCACATTTCATGCTTTACCCTATGCATTTCTGGCATTTCTGCATTTGTTTGCTATTATTTTACATATTTTTCGACAACTAAATTTGCACAAAATTCTGGTCTGCAAGTCCATGGAATCCTTGCAATTTGAGAAAAGCAGGTCCCTGGCAGAATCTGCAGGTCAGATTGATAGAAATCTGAACTCACATGATTCCATTGTATATTTCTCACACAACTCTAGTATCATGAGAGTCCATCACTGGGTCTTCCCCGAGCAGGGAACAACCTAATAATAGTAGTAATATACTTCATGCTAAAAGCATCCATATTTTTCACCAAAAGAGTGAGAGCCTGCAACAGATTCCAGCCAATTGCTAACCACAGAGAAGAGCAAACCACTACATAGAACAATGACTTCCCAGCTCCTGCATCACCTGCTCAGACCTCTCTGGCGTCTGAGATTTCCTGACACAACTCTCCACCCGCTTTGATCAAGCTTCTCTCATGAGCCATAAGGGCTAGAACCTTGATTGTTGCTTTTAAACGAAAGCTGAGCTTCTCAGGATGTTGATGCCAAATTGCGGAGGGTACATGTAGCACTGCCCCAAGCAGAAGGAAACACCTGGATGCTATAGATGAATACACGGTGCCACACTACTTGAACAATCGGGAGGGGAGGCCTGTCCCCCTTGTCGTTTTGTGACAGTTTTGGACTACTGTGTCTATCAGCCCCAGCCAGCACAGCCAATGGGGAGGGAGGATGAGAGTTGTGGGTCCAAACATCTGCAGGGCCACAAGTCACCCACCCCTGCATTTCCCTGCTAATCTGAGCACTGAGGAGCTGGCAAATCCAGCGTCAACCTAGAAGGTGCATCCAAATATGTATGAATTTGTATTTCTTTAGCCTATCCCTCCTCCAAGGAGCTCAGGGTGTTGAACATTGTCCTAACCACCACCCCAACACGAATCTTCATATGGCTAAGGGCCACAGCCTGACTCAATCCAGCCCTGAACCAAACCATGAATAAAATCTACAATTCCAAAATCTTCGGGAAAGAGAAAAGCTTTTAACTGAGATTAAAAAACAGAAATTGAACCAACCTGTCTGAGTCTGTCTGTCTAAATGTGTGTGAGAGAGTGTCGGTGTCTTTTTGTGTGTGTCCCTCTCTTTCTCTGTGGCTCTGTGCTTCCAAGGCCCTGCTGATCATTCAATAAACATTCAATAAACATTTGGCAGAAAACGCCTGGCTGGTGACCACAAAACCAAGAAACAATGTGACCACACTCTGTTACAAAAACTAATTGCTTTTTAATTCCCCGATGGACCCAGTTTGCGTGCGTTGATTTGACTGAAAGTTCAAAAGGTGTTTTCTTATTAGCATGTAATTAGCGTGCTAAAATATTTACCGCATAGATATGTAAATAGCAAGCAAGGTAAATCCCAAGTTGGGGCCGGAGGGATTGAAACAAGAGCTTGGTAGCGCTGTTCCTGGTTTTCGCTTTGCTTTTTAAAAACACTGTATTTATTGAACACTGGTGCACGTGGAGGTAAGCTTGGCCTTTCTTACTAACACAAAAGCAAACAAGGAAAACAGTGCATGAAACGTGAAGGCCGCAGGATAGTGGAAAAGTTCAAGTGCAGTTGAGTGCCCTTTAGCAAGAATGGAACATTTCAAGAGGGCCGCCATCTTTTCTATTTATGGGCAGAAGTTTTGTGCTTTTAATAGCTTACTAGCAGGACTGTATCACCTAAGGCGTTTTCTTGGGATTCGTGCAGGGATGGAGAAAAGCTATACCTCTCCTTCGTGGTTTTCCTTAAAGCTGTGAAAGGCAAGGAGACTGAACTGCCCCAACGTTCAGTGATATATCTGGGAGTGAGCATAGTACCCCAACGTTAAAATCACTCCACTGGCTGCCAATTAGTTTCCGGGCGAAGTACAAAGTGTTGGCCAGTACCTTTAAAGCCCTAGATGGTTTGGATCCAGGTTACCTGCGGGATCGCATTCTCCCATACAATCCGCCCCATACACTCAGGTCCTCTGGGGAGAAGTTACTTCAGTCAGCCAAAACTAGACTGACAACTGTTACCCAGAGGACCTTTTCTTCTGTCACCCCCAGACTGTGGAATGGCCTGCCAGAGGAGATTCATCAACTTGACTCTTTCTCCAAGTTTAAGACAGGTATAAAGACTAGACTCTTCTGGCTGGCCTACCCAGATGAATTTTAAACCAAGAATTTTAAGATGCTTTGATTGTTTTTTTGATATTGTATTGGTTTTATATGCTCTTTTAATTAATAGTATGTATTTGATTTATATTGTATTGTTGTACTAATGTTGCTCCCCGCCTTGATCCAAAGGGAGAGTTGGTTAAGAAATAATAATAATAATAATAATAATAATAATAATAATAATAATAATATACAGAAATAGTCAAAGATGCATTCCCTAAGGCTACCAGAGGAGGCAAGAAAGAGCATCACAAATCATAGTATAGAAAGTCTGAAACGGCTGAATAAAAACATTGTTGTTACAAAGAGAAGATGGTGTCAACCTGTTTCTGGGAGACCAAGGACAGAACATGTTATCAGAAGTAAAAACAGAACTGGACCATCCACCAAGTGCCTCTTCCAAAGGAGGCTCGGAGGATGGCAGCAAAGAAGAGGACCTTTGCGATGGTAGCCCACCAAATTGTGGAACACTCTCCCCACTGAGCTCCACGTGGCTGTTGGGGGGTACGGAAAGAAAGGTTTGAAATGAAAATGAGGTAAAAATGCATTTAAGAGAACGACAGCAAGTTGCCAACCCAGGCTTGGATCCAAATCCCGTCATACTAAGAGATGACCTGTTAAAATCAATCAATGAGACTTATATTAGGGACTTAAGTCCCATTTTTTTCAATAGGTCTAATTACAATTAAGTCCGGATCCTACATTTAAGTCACCAAGAGCAGAAAGTACACCTCCAGATGTTTTGGACTTCAATTTCCAGCATTCCTGACCACTGGCCATGCTGGCAGGGGTTTTGGGAGTTGAAGGCCAAAATATCTGGAAATCTACTTCTGCCCACCCTTGTGTATGGCCTGGAGGCTTGCAAACCATGGCTGCCAGCAAAGGATTCTGGATGAATAGCTGCTTCTGCTTCTAAGCTAGCAAACTGTTATTTCCTTCTGTACCAGTCAGTAACATTCCTTTGTGTTATGGGAAAGATGGGTCAAGAGCACAATTACAGTGATCTCATGAGAACATCAGGTATCTTATCTATGTAGCCTGGTACAATATCTGGAGGCTCAAACGAGCTGACCTTCCAGTGTTGCCCTATCGAGGGGCCATGTCATAGCAGCCCATCCATCCAATTTGTAAGTGCACCTGAGTGAAGGAGATGCACTTATGTGTGCCAAAGAAATCCCAAGTAATGCCTTGTTTATCACAACAATGTAGACGTATGCTATGGATTCTTATGATGAGAAGAACTGCTTTGTTATTAATACCTAGGCAATCCATCACCTGCTTAACTTGGCAGCCATGCCCAGTTATGCTATAATTGTTCTTGTGCCCAGGAGTGGGGATCCAGACTGGTCGAAGGGTCTTCTGTGCAGGAAGCCTTCGCAGTCTGGTCCACCTTTATTAGGATACACCTGACGTGCTGAAAAATATGCCAATAAATATAGTCTCCTTGTAAGCAAACCTGTGAGTCTGACTACTTTGTTTCTGTTGGCGACCCTGGAAAGAACCTGAAAGCTCACAGCCGGAGCTGGAAGGATTGGAACACCTTGTCTTCATGTGCTGTTTCCAGACTTGGTCATATTTGGAGAAGCCCCACTGGAATCAATGGGACCCTTAGCCATGACTCATTCGTTTCAATGAGACTACTCCAAGCCTGTAACTGTGGATACCGCCCCCTGCATTTTTAATTATTGGGTTACTGAAGTGTTGCTGTTGCATACCTTTGTTAGCAGCATTGAACATCTCCATTTGGAGAGGAAAACGCAGGTTGCCAGTTTTATAATACATACAGCTATCCTTCATCTCTGGCAAAATGAAATGACTGATTTTTTTCCCCTGACCAGAAAGCATGCATAATCTAGATCAGAAACATAATACACTCGGCTGTCTTTAGGAACATCACCTTTATGGAGAAAAGCAGCCTGCAATGGCATGGACTCATTCAGGGCAAAGACAAAAGCACAACTAATTGACATTAGTTTGAGGCGGACTCTTGGGGCGTCATGCTTTCAGTGTTGGATGTTACTTTGCCAGCACCTGTCGCCTCGTTCCAAACTGCTGTTTAAAACTGTTCGCTATTGCTGTTGTTTCCAATGGTTTTTTTTATTGCATTGCCTCCCCACCCCCCAAAAAAATAACCCCACCCACCACCCGCTTCTGGAGTCCAAATGCAATTTCCCTCTCCCCTAATACAGGAAGGACACGCAGTCTAGGGTGACCATAGGAAAAGGAGAACAGGGCTCCTGTATCTTTAACAGTTGTATTGAAAAGGGAATTTCAGCAGGTGTCATTTGTATATATGGAGGACCTGGTGAAATTCCCTCTTCATCACAACAGTTAAAGCTGCAGGTACCCTGCCCTCTTTTAAATCTGGTCACTGTAGTGTAGCTCCTGCAGCTTTAACTGTTGCAGTGAAGAGGGAATTTCACTAGGTTCTCCATATATACAAATGACACCTGCTGAAATTCCCTTTTCTATGCAACTGTTAAAGATACAGGAGCCCTGTCCTCCTTTTCATATGGTCACCCTACCTCTCCCTATCTATGCTTGCCTGAGATTTGGGATCTGATGGAGCCCTTCTCTGCATCCCACCAACACCAGACAAATGCTATGGTGGGACATGGGAGAAGCCTTTCTCTCTTGTGGCACCCCAGTTGTGGAATACCCTCCCATGGGAGGCCTGACTGGCATCGACACTGGCTCTGTTTTGGAGCCAAGTTAAAACATGGCTTTTTATCTGAGGGCTAAATTCAAGTTCATCAATTGTGAAGCTACAACCTGGTGAAGTTTCCTCTTCATCACAACAGTTAAAGCTGCAGGTGCCCTGCCTTCTTTTAAATCTGGTCACTGTAGTATAGCTCCCGCACTTTAACTGTTGTGATGAAGAGGGAATTTCTCCAGGTGCAGCATGCATACAAATAACACCTGCTGAAATTCCCTTTTCTATGCAACTGTTATAGATACATGCAGCACCTGGTGAGGTTCCCTCCATCACAACAGTTACAGCTGCAGGTGCCCTGCCCTCTTTTAAATCTGGTCACCCTAGTATAGATCCTGCAGCTTTAATTGTTGTGATAAAGAGGGAATTTCACCAAGTTCTCCATATATACAAATGACACCTGCTGAAATTCATTTTTCTATGCAACTGTTAAAGATACAGGAGCCCTGTCCTCCTTTCCATACAGTCACCCTAACGCAACCCCACTTCCTGTATCTTGAATTCCCTTTCACTCTTCAAAAGTAACGCCAGATGCGGATGTTACACACAGAGTCCTGTTTTCAGGTCTGCTCCATTCACACCGTCATTCACTGTATAACGTGTATTTCCCTCCCACCTTTCAAAACCCCATTGTTTCGGCTTCTGGTAAGAACAGGTAAGAAATGCAGAACAAAAGGAAAGACAACAGCTTTAGTGTCACAGTCTGTTAGGCTGTGGAAATGGCTCCCAAGGGGAAGCAACAGGCATTGTGCATTGTCTGGCTTGTTCAAAATAGCACCGGACAAAGCACTAAGGAATACCCAGCAAGGTAACAGTGTGTGTTGGCTAAGGAGGTTTGACAGCTGCTCTGACTCACAATCTGTAGTTCTATTAGTAATAAGATATCTTCCCAAAAAAATAATAAAGAGAGAAATCCTACCAAGCCCTACCACTCAAATCCAGGTACAAAGACAGCCATGTCCCTTTATCCTATATATAATAAGCTAAAAATGGCCTGCAGCTGATCTATGAGCTTTGCTTCACAGCCACTGGTTAAGTTGCTGCGATGCTACGGAATGTTCAAAAACATTTAGATTGCTCAGGATGAAGACACCGGCCACATCGTGTGGACAAACAGTTCAGCTGACCGAAGGGAAAGTGTGGATAGCAGGGGGGAAGGTTCACTGAAGGACTTATTCATCAGAGGTGGGGGGAAGCTATGCGTAGAACATAGGCGTGCACAGCACATTTCATTAGGGTGTGCACCCAGGGATTTTTTTTTTTAAAAAAAGATGAACGTTTATTGAATACTCAGTCATAAAGGACAGCATTTGTATTCATTTATTTATTTATTAAACATTGTAGACACTGATGCCCTGCTCTGTGCTCGGCTTGCCTGACCATGGGAGGGCCATTGCAGATGGGGATGGTGGGGCTTTGTGGTGACACTGGCCTTTTCATTCCTGCTACCAGAAGCAGTTCTTTGGCGTGGAGGCGGAGCGTCCTGAGGGCAGCCTGAGGGTCATTCCCACTGTGCCTGGATCCATCCCTGGATCCCTACTCAATGCCCCCCCCTCAATTCAGCACTCATCCCTTGAGACATTAAGGCACACCTGGCACACCCTTTGTGCACACCTATGGCATAGAACTGAAGTTCTGCCTCTGACCATTGGGCATTCTGTTTAGATTTCACCTACCCACTCCACACGCTTACTTTCTGAATCCCTGAGATTTCACCAGGCATTACCCACTCACTTCTAAGCCTATCTTTGCAGCCTTGAGGACTAGAATCTTGATTCTACAAAAGGACAAAATAAGGAACAGTTCTCACAAAATTCTGTACTGCAGACCAAGCACAGTGGAACTCAAGCAGTGAAATGAGCTCCCCATCGTAATTCATATGAATGTCCATGTGACACCCAATCTGGGCAGGGCAGGAATGCAGAGGGTCTCCTCGTCCGAGACTCAGTTCATACAATAGAGCTTCGGCTATTGGGCGGTATAAAAATGTAATAAATAAATAAATAAATAAATAAATTCTTTCAATCATATACACATACACATAATTACTACATTTCTGTGCTACCCAATAGCCAAAGCTCTCTGAGAGGTTTACAGAGATTAAAAACCTAAAAATGCAATCTGATACCGTAATATAAAACCATTTATGAACAAAAATACAAAACACTTTTACACAATCAACAATAAAAATCCCAAGACCCATTACAAATCTTACTATAGGCTGTCAAATGCCTGGAAGCAGGGGAAAGTCTGAATTAATCAGGTATCAGAAAGACGACAATGCAGGTGTGAGGTGGATTTCACTAGGGAGAACATTCTGTAATTGCGAGGACACCAGCAGCACCAGCACAAATTCTCCCACTGCCTTAGATGCTGCCAGATGCCACTGACATAGCCCCCTTCTTTGTCTCTCCTGGGTCTGCCTCTCTTTCCCCCAGCCCACATCATCTGTCTACCTCCTCTCTAACCCTTGCCTGCCTACTCTATTGCCACCGCTGCTTCCTGCTCTGCAGGGCAGCCGAGCTCTATCAACAGCCGCATCAGGGGAGGAAGCAGCCAGTCCAGCTCTTCGGAGAGGTGGCCAGTCCCAAATACCTGACTCGAAGAGATCAGGCGATCTGCCACCTGAGTCAGGGGCTTCACCCTGCTTCATTTGAGGGCCAGCCCTGGCCACCACCAAGAAGACCCTCTCCCTTGCTGCCACTCTCCGAACCTCTCTCAGTGGACGCTCTTGGAGAAAGAACTCAAATGAAGATCATAGTGTACGGGTAAGTTCAGGAGGGGCTCTCCCTTGGCTATCGAGATCTCAAGCCACATAAGGCTTTATAGGTCAAGAACAGCACCTTGGCTTGGACTCGGAATACACCTGCAGCCAGCTCAAGCAGTGCAGGATCAGTGCGACATGTTCAAACCATCACACATCCCAGGTTCGTCGCACCACTGGGCTGTGCAGATGTTGTTCGCCCACCAACAGCCACCGCCCTCAGAGCTCCCGTTTCCTGCAAGAGCCACCTTTCAATCTTTCTCTCTAGCAATTATAAACAAAGCCCCCCCCCACTCCTAAAAATATAAAACATATGCATCTTTAATGGCGCAATAAACAAGGGAAGAGGGCCGCGTCTCCCGCCAGCATAATCACAGCGGCAGGACGTGCGAGATTGGAATTGCAGAGGGCGTGCCGGCAACGGCTACGCTTCGGTTCCAGGATAATAAAGCTTAAAACCAAGCCGGCTAACGGTGACCTTTTTCAAAAAAATACAAACGCAATATCTAATTTAAGAAAAACAGGAGCCTCCCAGGGAGAAACACGTTATCTGGAGAAAGCTAGTGGTGGGGGAGAGTCGAGCTCACCGACAGCACGGTTTGGTTATTGCTTTCGCTTTGTAATTACTGCTGTACAGCCGGGCTGGAGATTTAGTGCACAAAACACTCGGTCCCCGCTATTCCATCCTCCTCGTTCTTGCAAGATGATTTTGAATATCAAAGCGCCCGGGGTCTCAGCGGGAAACTCATGCACGCCCTGTGTGTGTGTGTGTGTGTGTGTGTGTGTGTGTGTGTGTAAAAATTACACAGCCTTCGATTTCTGGCACCGGGTTGTCAGGAGCCAAGCCAAGCCGACGGTGGCGCTTTGTCTGTGCCGACATGAGGGGTGGGGCGAGAGAGGAATGACATGTTTCCTGTCAAGCACAGAGTTCTGAACCCGGATCTGCTGCCCACAGGTGAATGGGCATTTGCTGGAAGACGCAGCAGGCGGGAGGGGGTGCTTAACCCTCCTCGCACCTGCCGCATTTCCGTCCCGACACCCCTTCTTCAGCTGTTTGTCCTCCATGGTTGCAGACATGGTTGCCAGCCAGATGGGGGAAAGAGGCCAAGGAATTGTTGCAGGAGGGGGAAAGGGTGGGAGGGTGAAGGGTTAAGCATTGTCAACTGATGGATCGCGCTGCTACAACAGGTGATGATGGACTCCAGCAGAAGGCAGAGGTGTTCAACCTCTTTCAGCCTGAGGACCAAATTCCATTTCAGAATTCTCGGGGGGGCTGCATTCCAGCGGTAGGCGGGGCCAAAGGCAAAAGGGGCGTGGCCAAAACCCACCACATCTTGTAGTTTGAGGCCCCTTACTGCCAGTAACTAAGCCTTAGGAGAGGCATTTCAACCTTCTAGAATTGGGTGGGGGGAGTGGAACTGCACCCCTTCCATACCGCTCAGTGTCAGAAATGAGTTTACAGTTCTTTCACTCACAAGGGCCACTCTTGGTTTCCCCCTAAGAACATCAGAAGAGCCCTCAGGCCAAGAGTCCATTTATTCCAGCATTCTGTTCACATAGTGGCCAACCTGCTGCTGACCAGAGATCCACAAGGAGGATGCAAGTGCAACAGCACCCTCCCACCCATGTTCCCCAGCAACTGGTGTACATAGGCTTACTACCACTGCTACTGGAGGTAGCACATCACCATCAGGACTAGTAGCCATTGATAAGCACCTCCTCCAGGAATTTATCTAACCCCCTTTTAAAGCCATCCAAACTGGTGTCCATCACGACATCTTGAGGCAGAGAATCCCAGAGCTTAACGATGAACTTCATTTCAGCAGCCTGATTTCAAGTAGAAATCGTTTGTTGCCCTTGTTAAGTCAATTGGGAGTCAGAAACATTTGCCAATCTACTGCAAGTCACAGTTTCTGCCCATCCCATCCTTAGGAAAGCAAAGCCCTGGACAGCCATATCTTCACCCCTGTGTTTGAGGCCTCGCTCCTGATGAAGTGGTAAAGCAACATGTTGGCTGTAACACTCCAGACTTTATTTGGGGACTCGCATGCCCAAATGCTCCTCCGTATGAGAGAGAGAGAGAGAGAGAGAGAGAGAGAGAGAGAAAGAAAGAAAGAAATACATCCTGCACGTAGAAAACTAGTATGTCAGCTCAATCCTTCTCCCTGAAATGCTACTTGTCTGTGTGCAGGGAATGTTTTCACTCTATGGAAAAGCATTTGATCACTTGGAAGCAATCTGGGATCAAAAGATGCCATGTGCTCAAAGCTTGCGTAAATTGATCCAGACTTTGTTCTGTGTTTTGCACCCACATGTCCAAAGGCAAGAGGCAGGAGAGAAGCTACCTTTCAGCAGAGAGCTGAGAATAAGGTTGACATTTCCGCTAATAATCAATGCATCTTGTTGTCCCTCCGGACTACCCATCCTTTCCCCAGTTCTGAAAAATCTCCCGTGGCATTTTTATCCACAAAATAGTTCCGAAAGGAGGATTTGAAAAGCAGATGGCGCATATATATATATATATATATATATATATATATATATATATATATATATGTAAAGCTGTGAGAGGAGAGGAGCTACAGAGGCAAGGAAGAATTGCACCGAGGGCTTTAATGCTCTCTCTTCTCTTATGGGAGCTCACGAAATGCACTTGCACTGTCAGACGAAGAACTGGCTCCAATGGAACAGGCAGGATACGCACCTTCTCATGCCAGCTGCTAATGCCCGAGTCATTCTGCTCCCACCTGCGCAAAATTGCCTTCAGCGCCAGCTCGGCATGCCTGCGCATGTCCACGCATGCATAGGGCCTATCTATCCCGCTGGGGATGGAAACAATAAGGAAGAGGTCCGGAGCTGCTCTCTGGGTATGCCTGGAGTTGAAGGATGAGCAGATGGGGATTGTTCCTGCTAGACGGCAGAAAATGCGAGGTGCCCAGCCAGGGCTATAAATAAAAGCCACACATTTGGGGGGCCGGAGGTGAGGAATATGCAGGAAAGAACAATATAAGGAAATATGTTCTTAATTGAGAGCAAATGGTATTCAACACTTCAGTAGGGACTACTCGGAAGGACTTTTGACGGCTCTCAAATACTTCATGGGAGGTGGGGGATGCAAGTTCGTTGAAATCCTTTATTAAAAAGATATAATCACAAAATTACAGAACAATCGCCAACGCAGGTGATCGAAATGTACCGTGGTAGCCGCATAAAGGGGGAGGGGGGGTAAGGCTAACCCTTTCCCCCTCACTCATTCCAAACTTATAATTATGACCTATCAAATCTGTAAACGGTTATTGAAACAACAACAAAAGAAACCGAATATCAATGCACGCGCAATCTGTTATCAGTGTGAAGCCTTATATGCAATGATTGTGTGTCGATTCTACATATTTAATCAGAGGCCAACATGCCTTCATTAACGCTGTCTTTTCTTTCCCCCGCTGGCTGTATTTAACCTGGGCCTGTTGACTGAGTTTATCCCATCGTTAAATCCGCCCATAACTTTTGGATCCAATTGTGCATAGAAAGTGTTCGGATCGTCTTCGGGCACAGGAATCCATGGGCCATTTCTGCCCAACCCAAAAGACTATGACCCTGTTCAGGTGACACACTGAGCCATGGCGATTAAGCGTTTTGTGCTAAAGGTTATGGCTAGGGTGACCATATGAAAAGGAGGACAGCGCTCCTGTATCTTTAACAGTTGCACAGAAAAGGGAATTTCAGCAGGTGTTATTTGTATATATGGAGAACCTGGTGAAATTCCCTCTTCATCACAACAGTTAAAGCTACAGGAGCTATTCTAGAGTGACCAGATTTAAAAGAGGGCAGGGCACCTGCAGCTTTAAGTGTTGTGATGAAGAGGAAATTTCACCAGGTTCCCCATATATACAAATGACACCTGCTGAAATTCCCTTTTCAATACAACTGTTAAAGGTACAGGAGCCCTGTCCTCCTTTTCATATGGTCACCCTTATGGCTTAGTGTGTCACATGAGCCATGACTTAAGTGTGTCAGGTGAACCATTCCTAACCATGGTGGCTGCATAACCACGGTTTAAACATCCTACCCCAACATCGTGCCCCCTCCAGATGTGTAGGACTGTAACTTCCAGACAGCATGCCAGTTGTGGGTATTGCAATCCAACATATCTGGGCCAGATCTACACCAACCAGGATATGACACTTTGAAACCAGTTTGAAAACTGTATCTGGCGTGTGTCCTGAGCCCCTACAGTTGTCACTACTGTTATAAACCTTTTTAAAGAAGTAGTGTAGATACTGCCCTGGAAAGCAACAGCTTGGGGAAAATTGGCCTAGAACAGATAATGAACTCCCAGATGGAGCAGGGCATGTCTTCACCCACTGACGCAGCGTAAGTGCAAAGCACAGATATGCTCTCATTTGGAATCCTCCCCTACTTCCAAGTCCCATCTTTTGGTGTGTGTTTTTCTTGTTATAGCAGCTGTGTAGCTCACTCTGCAAGCGATTTGTGCATCCTAACCCACTAGTTGAAATCCAGTGACCTAATGAGCAACCTTTTGGATGTCATAGGCCACATTTCTTTGGGCGTAATCTGACCATGCTCTTCATGGACCGTGCACTTCATGTCCTTGGCAGGTCAGCATACAACCTGCAGGTGAGTGGCCACAAGTTGTGAGAAATCTGTCTGCCATTTCCTGCATTTTTGGTGGGAGGGAGTCTTTATTAGGGCTGTGCTCTGCTTTGCTTCGCTTCGTAGAAGCGACATCGGATTGGCCTGATTAGCCTCCGCCAAAGACAGAGATGGATCAAGTTGGGCGTGAAGCGAACCGTCGTGAAGCGAGTCACCCCTTTGGGGAGCAATCCACTTAGTTGCAAGGCTCCGCCTGGCATTTTGGAACTTTTTTCGCACAGGATTGCATTGGGCGAAAGAACACCTATAACTTCTTTGTTTTTAAAGCTACATCTCTGAAACTTACTGTGCTTAGAGAGTGATGATTGGGAGCCACTTGTGTCGATTTTCAGAATTTTTCGTTGTGCAGTTTGCTTGCTATTAATTTTTTAGAATGGGTAAAGCGGGAGGGGGGGAAACCTATTTTTTTTAACAGTGATTGACAGGTTCATCTCCCAGTCATGATAAGTGATCAGCCTATGTGAAGCATCCTCCAATCCCAATGTTGGAGGGGGGAGAGTAAGCAAAACGGGATACTTAGTAACTTCTCTTTCTTTGACTTTTGTAGGACTTTTGTCACTTTTTGAGTGCATTGGTGAAGCAGTAGCCCCAGCAAACTCACACACACAACCTTATAATATACAAAGCAAAATAACAGATAGGCAACACAGCACTGCAAGGTGCCCACTGTAACCTTGGTGAACAACTGAATAGATGTGGTGCAAGTGGATGATGTGCTGTACGGCATGTGGACGTGCCCAGTGCCCACTGCCCTTGAGGGTCATCAGAACCCTCCAAAGGGTAACAGTGGAAAGAGAAGCCAATGAGTTGCATGAGTTGATGTGGCTTCTCAAAGGCAGGTACCTAGACAAGACCAACCAAATGACTGGTGGTACAGTCCCCCCTGTCCCACGGGCACGTCCACTTTCCCTTTATTGGTAATAAAGACAGACTAAGTTTTTGTTCTAATTCTTCTTGTTGTTGTGATTATTAGTATTTTTATTGTTATATTACAGTTCTTGGCTTGGCATACCCTGGAGTGTGTGAACTGTGACGGAGGTGTGTGGTGGTGGTGGGGGGGTGCATCTTGAAAAACCAACATGTAATCGCACTTTGAAATGAGTGCATGGCATGAAAGAAATTAAGTTTTTAGAAGTATTGTGACCCAAGCGTGGCAACACAAGGTCTGTACACTCACCCAGTTTATCTGGAAGTTCCCTGTGTTCATTTTTGACATGGTTACCTGAGAGGAAGATTCTGATTTAAGTTAAAAATTCCCCAAAAATCAAGACATGCTCGGATTTCCTCCAAAATGGGCGTGTATCTGGATACATTTAGAAGCTCTCATGGTGGCCATTTTGATGTTTCTAACTTTAAAAGTGACGGAGATGTATGCACTTTTCTAAATGGGGTTAGGGTTGAGGGTTGAAACTTTCAAAATCCCCCCAAAATCAGGGCATGCTCAGATTTCCTCCAAAATAAGCACGAATAAGGATCTAGGTGGAAGCTGTGATGATGCTCAGTTAGATGTCTGTATCTGGAAAAATGACGGAGATAACTGCATTTATGAAAATGGGGTGTTTTTTTCAAATATTCCCCCAAAATCAGGGCATGCTTGGATTTCCTCCAAAATGGGCAAGTATCTGGATATATTTAGAAGCTCTCATGGTGGCCATTTTGATGTTTCTAACTTTAAAAGTAACGGAGATGTATGCACTTTTGTTAAATGGGGTTAGGGTTGAGGGTTGAAACTTTCAAAATCCCCCCAAAATTAGGGCATGCTTGGATTTTCTCCAAAACAAGCATGAATAAGGATCTAGGTGGAAGCTGTGATGGTGCCCAGGTAGAGGTCCGTATCTGGAAAAATGATGGTGATAACTGCATTTCTGAAAATGGGGGAGGGGTTTCAAATATTCCCCAAAAATCAGGGCATGCTCGGATTTCCTTCAAAATGGGCATGTATCTGGATACATTTAGAAGCTCTCATGGTGCCCATTTTGATGTTTCTAACTTAAAAACTTAAAAAGTTATAGGCGTTTGACATTTCAATGCAAGTCTACGGGGGGGGGGGGGACACGGAAGACTGATCCGGAACTGGAGCCCCGCCGCGGAGCGGACCGTAGGCGGATCAGCCGAAAGAGGAGCGGACCCGATCCAAAAGTTGCGGATTGGGATCCAGAGCGGATCAGGGGTTCCGTGCACAGCTCTAGTCTTTATTGGTTGTGTGTTTGTTAATGGCTCAGTGCATTAGAACAGTTTGGTATATCTGTTTTCGGCTTTTGCATTGCTGATGAATATAAATTGATCTTGTGTATGAATGGATGAGATTGCCCATTTTGAAAATCACTTAAAATGTGATGGTTGTATTAGTGAAATGAATTGTTTGGGCTGTTATTGTCATGACGCATTCTTGCAATTGAGGTTTCAATGGGCATTCTTGTTTCTTGTTGCTTTGTTTTATACTGCCGTTCTTGTGTTATGAGGCACTTCGGGCACATTGTGCAGAAAAGTGGTGTACAAATTTAAAGTGATGGTGGTGGCAGTGGGGTGGGAGGGGCGGAGCCAAAGCCAGCAATGGGTGGACCCAAGCCCAAAGTGGGTGGGGCCAGACCATTTTTCTCTCATTCTGCCATCCCATTATTGCTCTTCCTCCCTGCCAGTGGGCTACCAGGGCTGAAGAGGGATTGCTCCTGCCAAAGGGAAGAACTGATTGCTAACTTAGACAAATGACCACATATGACCCTAATAGGGCCGGCCCTACTATGATGCAGACTGAAGCAGTTGCCCCAGATGGCAGACATTGGGAGGGGGCAGCAGGGTTTTGGAAGAGAGAGCAGAGTGGGAAGCAGCCTGCCCTTTGCCCCCTAAGATAACTTATGGCCTTCAGGAGCAGTAAGAGATGCTGTTCCATTGTTAGTGATGAATAAACAGTCCAGTTAGTTTTTGTATTTGGAATGGGAAAGGGTGCCATAAGAACACTAGGTGTGCCATGCCGGATCAGACCAAGAGTCCATCTAGTCCAGCACTCTGTTCACACAGAGGCTGACCAGCTGACAACCAGAGAACAACAAAGCAGGACATGGTGCAACAGCACCCTCCAAACCATGTTCCCCAGCAAGTGGTGCACACAGGCTTACTGTCTCAGATACTGGAGGTAGCACACAACCATCAGGGCTAGTAGCCTTTGATAGCCTTTGCCTCTAAGAATTTATCCAACCCCCTTTTAAAGCCATCCAAATTGGTGGCCATCGCTACATCTTGTGGTAGTGAGTTCCATAACTTAACTATGCACTGTGTGAAGAAGTCCTTCCTTTTATTTGTCCTGAATCTCCCACCAATCAGCTTCATAGGATAACCCCGGGTTCCAATATCTTTTTCTTCACCTCAGCAAAATGGACCACGCCTGCCCTAGAGGTTACTTACCTATTACATTTATTAAATGCCTCAAAAATCCATTTCTCTAAGCATTTTACAATAATAAAGGTAAAATAACAAATAAAATCCCAATGAAAACAACAATATAAAACTGGCTAAAATAAAATCACAATAAAATGGACAATAAAAAAAGAGACAGGGTGATATTTCAATGGTGAAATGAAACTCCCAAACCTGACCAATGCCCTGTTGTAAACAAAAGGAACATTAACTCCCCCAAAAGTGGGGGAGGTTGAATGAGAGCGCGGTATTTTTGGAACGCATCTCTCGTTTTGAAACTGAAACTCACAAAAAGTAAATCCCTCTTACAAGGAAATGCCAGAAATTGGACCGTGCACACGAACGCACACACACACACTCCCCATACACACGCACGTACAGAAACTTAGGGATTTGATTTCTACAGACAGGCATTTTAACAGCAGTTCCATCAACGAAAAAGCCTTGAGCCCCCATGCAGCTTACTAATATATAATTTCTTGAAGTGCTCTTAGCTGTTGTCTTAGCAACCTAAAACACAAATACATCAACAGAAACCCTCTGAAAAAAGCATCCAGCAGGGACGTTTTCAGACATATTAATCTCTTTTATTTCTTTATTTATTTGTTTTTAACCCGTTGCTGCTTTCCGGAGAGAACAATGAGTTCGTTACAAAGAAAAAAAATCATTATCCGTCCAACCAAGGTTCTTCTAGGGTCTGATGGAGCCAGATGCCTGCTAGATAACCGAGTATCCAAGACTAGGAAATACGGAGGAAATACTAACAGATCCTCTTTCACATTGGAAAGTGTGTGTGTGCACTTGTGTGTGTTTTAAAGCAACAATAACATAGGGGAGGAATTCTGTACTGATAAAATCAAGCAGTATCAAAAAGACTAAGGGGCCAACTGAAAATATCTTCTACCAGTATACTGAATTTGGCCCCACCACTGGAAATTGGCCCCCAAGAGCATCTCTGAAATGCAATTAGCCCTCCCCAGCTAGGGAGCCCAACAGTCAAACTCAATATAAGGCAGCTTCATGCATTCATAGTGTAAGCTGCCATTTAAAGCAGAAGGTGGGCAACCTGCAGCTTTGGACTTAATTTCATGTAGCCCTTGGGTTCTGGTTATCTCTCGGTTGGACTACTGCAACCTCCTTCTCTCTGGCCTCCCCTCATTTCACATCAGTCTGCTGGTCTCTGTCCACCACTCTGCCGCTAAGATCATCTTCTTGGCCCGCCGCTCTGACCATGTCACTCCGCTTCTGAAATCTCTTCATTGGCTTCCAATTCACTACAGAATCCAATATAAACTTCTCCTGTTGACCTTCAAAGCTTTTCACGGTCTAGCTCCTTCCTATCTCTCCTCTCTCATCTCACACTATTGCCCTGCTCGTGCTCTTCGCTCCTCTGATGCCATGCTTCTCGCCTGCCCAAGGACCTCCACTTCCCTTACTCGGCTTCGTCCTTTTTCCTCTGCTGCCCCTCATGCCTGGAACGCTCTTCCAGAACACTTGAGAACTACCAACTCAATCACAGCTTTTAAAACTCAGCTAAAAACTTTTCTTTTCCCTATAGCTTTTAAACTTTGAGTTTGTTCTGACTCTATACTGTTAGCTTCACCCTACCCGGTGCCTGTTTACACTTCCCCGTGCCTGTTTGCATTCTCTTTCCCTCCTTATTGTTTACTACAACTTTATTAGATTGTAAGCCTATGCGGCAGGGTCTTGCTATTTACTGTGTGGTCTGTGCCGCACCATGTACATCGATGGTGCTATATAAATAATAATAATAATAATAATAATAATAATAATAATAATAGTTTGAAAAGCCCCATAGAAGGGATCAGTTCAGACCTCCAGCAAAATCAATCTGTCATAAGAACATCAGAAGAGCCCTGCTGGATCAGACCAAAGGTCCATCTAGTCCAGCACTCTGTTTACACAGTGGCCAACCAGCTGTCGGCCAGGAACCCACAAGCAGGACACGAGTGCAACAGCACCCTCCCACCCATGTTCCCCAGCAACTAATGTACATAGGCTTGCTACTATCTCTACACCAGCACCCTACTGGGCAGGAAGAGGAAGTGGCAGAGAGAGAGAGAGAGAGAGAGAGAGAGAGAGAGAGAGAGAGAAGGGTGGCCACACCCACTTTTGGCTTTGGTTCCATCCACCACCATAATCTAAACATAATCCATATAAGAGCTTACCAGAGCATGGATAACTGTAGCTGAACTATCTCTGTCCCAATTGGGTTGCAGTTGGTATATTAGCCTAAACTGATAAAAGGAACAGTCCCAGCTCCAGGTTTAAAAAGCCTCCTAACAAAGGCTAAGGGTGTAGAGGGTGCTTTAGGGTGGATTCCTGCATTGAGCAGGGGGTTGGACTAGATGGCCTTGTAGGCACCTTCCAACTCTGCTATTCTATGATTCTATGAGTGAGGGAGGGAGGGAGGGAGGGGGAAGGACCACGGACTTACCTGCTTCCGCAATCCTCCCTGGGCGTCCAAACTAGGATGACCATATGAAAAGGAGGACAGGGCTCCTGTATCTTTAATAGTTGCATAGAAAAGGGAATTTCAGCAGGTGTCATTTGTATATATGGGGAACCTGGGGAAATTCCCTCTTCATCACCATAGTTAAAGCTGCAAGAGCTAAACTAGAGTGACCAGATTAAAAGAGGGCAGGGCACCTGCAGCTTTAACTGGTGTGATGAAGAGTAAATTTCACCAGGTGCGACATGCATACAAATGACACCTGCTGAAATTCCCTTTTCAATACAACTGTTAAAGATACAGGAGCCCTGTCCTCCTTTTCATATGGTTACCCTAGTCCAAACGGAAGTGTGACATTCCAGAAAGGAAGAGAGACAGCGCGCTCGTCACACCTGCCAAGACAGGAGCTGGGAGCGCAATTGCGCCCCAGCAAAAAGTGAGTTTAAAAAAAAAAGCCTGGCCTTGTTCCCCACCCTCAATGTCCCTAGACTCCTTTCAGCCTTGACTCCTTCCCTCTGCTGACCCGCGCTACTCGTGGGGAGGAAGGAAGAAGCCAGGATGGGTGACCACACCACCCGTGGTCCTTGGGTTCGTCCTGGGAACACGGGTAAAACCAGGTTATCCCAGGGAAATGGAGGGGTCATCCCTGCCTGCTCCCGGGATCCCCTGTGTGTCATTTGGATGCACAGGGAGGACCCAGGGACGAGCCCAGGAAAAAAGCCTGGTGTAGACATGGCCAAAGTGTCCTCCATGGGTGCCCTCCTAGGTTGGTGGGGGGGCCCACATTGTGTATTTATTATTTATTTATGTTATTACATTTATATCCTGCTTTTTTCCCCTCTTGCAATGCAGCTTACATGGTCCTCCTCCTCTCTATTTTATCCTCACAACAACCTTGCAAGGTAGGTTAGACTGTGGATCAGTGAATGGCCCAAAGTCACCCAGTGAGCTTCAAGGCTGATTGGGCTGGATCTCCCAAGTCACAATCCTGTACTCTAACCACAACATCACACTGCCTCTCCAGTGGGCTTCTCTGACGGAGGGTGGCATCTCGGGGGGGGGGGGATTGTGGGACATTAAAATGGCAGCCCACAGTAGAGAAAGGCCATTTAGGTTTCCCACAATGCCATGGAGCCACACTATGACAGGTGCTCTGGGGCATTTCAAGGAAGTTGAAATGACGGCTCATAGGGGCCCAGAGTGCGAGGAGGCAGCATGGGCATCAATACCTGTGCCACACTGTGCATGTTTCCCGCAGGAGCACCAATGGACATTTTTGTATTATTATTTTGTATTTAAGGATTTTTATGCCGCCATTCAGCCAAAAAAGGCTTTCACAGCGGCTTACAAAAGTATTTCTTGACAGTCCCTGCCCACAGGCTTACAATCTAAAAGACATGACACAAAAGGAAAGGGGATTGGGAGGGAGGAGGAGGAGGGGGGAAAGGAAAGCAAATTCAGGTACTACAATCTTAGTTGGAAAGTTCAGCAGTTACAGTTGACAGCAGGAGGGAGGGGGCTCTCAGCTGGAGCTGGACCCAGGCACGGTGGAGAGGTATCTGGCTGCTGCTTCCTCCCTCACTGGTGGTCTCTGCCGAGACAGTTGACAGCAGGAGGGAGGGGGCTCTCAGCTGGAGCTGGATCCAGGCACGGTGGAGAGGTGCCTGGCTGCTGCTTCCTCCCTCACTGGTGGTCTCTGCAGAGACAGTTGGTAGCAGGAGGGACGGGGCTCTGAGCTGGAGCTGGACCCAGGCACGGTGGAGAGGTGCCTGGCTGCTGCTTCCTCCCTCACTGGTGGCGTCTGCAGAGACATGCAGCAATTGCATTCGCCGCGCAATATGCAGACCTGCCTTCCTATAAATAGTTGTAAAAAGGACGGCATAAAAATGACACATATCGCCTCACCCTCCCTCGCCACAACCTTTTGTCTGCGCGCTTGACGAATAGAGCTCACATGTCGCTCTTTATTACCAAACAAACAGTGCAGACCTTTACCCAGTTCCAAATCCCAGATCCATCTCGCTTGTATTAGTGCAAATCTCCCAGAAAATTAAGCGACAAGCCCATTTCCACCCACCACCCACCCCCACCGTTTGCATTTTGGCATTCCCTGTGTCGAAATGCGTCCGTTCATCACAAAACAGGTGTTCCGAGCTTGCGTCTCAGGCCTGCAGGCATACTCGGAGACGAGGAAAAGCAAAAAGCAAAAGTCAAAGCATTCGGCGAAAGCGCAGGAGGCCCTCCCAACGGGGAAAAGCCGAGCTTGTAATATCACTTCAATCACATCTCTCACTCGCTCGCTCTTTCCTTAGACTGTCCGCCCAATTCTCGGCGGGGCAATCAATCACGAAACGGCAAAGCCTCGCGTGCGCTTGTTTCAAACTATCGGGATAATCGTGCCAGCCCTTAATTGCTATGATTACATGTAATGTGGAGGACATGCATTAAAATCAAAACAGCTGGCTTGATTTGGAAAACACGGTGATTTGCAAATGCAGTGCAGGCCAGCTGTGGTCTGACTTCCTGACAGTCCAGAGGGATCGTCTAGTCCAGAACTAGCCAAACTGGACTGGCCATTAGAGGATGGAACAAGATGCCATGCTTACAATGTGAGTCTTCAACATCTGGCCACTCCTTATAAGCATGAGAAGTGGACAGCAAGTCTCAGCAGTGCTAGCCAGATGTTTTTAAGAAGTGCCCAAGCAGGGCACCAACATATATACCAATAACTAGTAGGAGAGATTAGAACAGCTGTCCGCAACACAGTGCCCTTCAAATGTGTTGAACCACAACTCCCAGAAGCCCCAGACAGTGCTGGCTGAGGATGCTGGGAGTTATGGCCCAACACATCACGAGGGTACCAGGTTGGGAAAGGCTGGGTTGGAGGATCAAACCAGAGAGACAAGGGTTCAATTCTCCACTCAGTCATGAAGCTCACTAGGTGACCTTGGGTCAGACACTCAGTCTGACCTACTTGAGAGAGTTGTTCTGAGGAACAAAGGGGAGGAGCCATGGGCACTGCCCTGGGAAGAAAAGTGGGCTATAAATACAATAAAAAATACTATTCAGTGGAATTACTGCTTCTGAATTGGGAAGTCCCATTTAGGTAATCAGGGCAAAACCTAATGGATATCCAAGGCTTGGCACCACCAATGACAAAGGATCATGGGAGATCATGATTAGGAAGTACCTCTATCCAAGACCTTGGAGAGTCTCTGCCAATCAAAGTAGACTATGCTGAATTATGTGAACCAATGACCTGGCTGATTATATCCACCTTAGGCACCCATCTCTCCTAAGGCCATCTTGCTTCTTCAGTTCTTCCACACATGGGTAATTTGTTTGTTCATTTTCCCCTTTCTGCTAGAACAGAACACCCTACCCACCTGGGGATTGTTTTCCGAATACATGAAGACAAGTACCAAAGGAGCCGTGAAGATTCCACTTTCATCATAAAGCAGGAGATGAAAAGGATGCATAAGGCTGGTCTCTCAGGAGACTGAGAGCTGAAGGAGACGGTTAGAGAGAACTCGATTCATCTTCAGCCTTTCACTCAATATCGCTAGAGATGAGTCCATTTCATTATTATTTTTCAGTTCTTCGAGGATCAAAAGGGGCCCAAGCAGCTAAAGCCCAGTCTGCCACTTGACCGGCCTCACTACAAACTCCCCAAGGACATTTGCAGAGTTAGAAGCAGAAGAAATTTGTTTCTTATTTATTTATTTATTTATTTATTTATTATTGCATTTATATCCTGCCTTGCTTCCTCTAAGGAACCCAAGGCGGCGTACATAAACCTCCTCCTCCTCTCCATTTTATCCTTACAACAACAACCCTGTGATGTAGGTTAGGCTGAGAGTCTGTGACTGGCCCAAAGTCACCCAGTGGGTTTCCATGGCTGCGTGAGGACTAGAACCCAGCTCTCCCGACTCCCAGTCCAACACTTTAGCCACTACGCCACACTGGCTCACCACACTTTCTTAGTACATGTTCCCATCACTCAACCCCACCCTCACAGAAAGCATTTCAACGCAGAGCTTTAAGTACATCAGAAGTGCCATGCTAGATCAGACCAAGGGTCTCTATAGTCCAGCGTTTTGTTCACACTGTTATAGGGATGTTGGGGCATTCTGTTCACACAGCAGCCAACAAAGCTTTGTTTTCTTTTGGTTAAAAAAAAACAAGTACAAAAATCAACTCTCCACACAACTGGGCAGAAGCCCACATGAATTCACCAACGAAAAAGGCATTCCTTGCCTTAGCGTAGGTTTGGGACTCCAAGGCCTGGACTGTGAACTCTTACTCACAAGGCACACCCACTGCTTCATTCTCTCAAGTGTGAGTAACCATTTACCAATGTGAACAGAAAGTTCAAAAGTTGAACACATAATTCTGGAGAAAGTCATATTAAGGGAAATTTTCAATTGTCCCTGTGAGGGCTGAGGGACTTTGAGAAGCACCCCCATGGGGATGAAGTGCACCACGCAAAACCTCAAGGACTCAACCAGCAATGGGAAGAACAGCTGCAATGGGAAGAATAGCCTCCCACAATGGGAAGAATAGCCTCCCACAATGGGAAGAATAGCCTCCCACAATGGGAAAAATAGCCTCCCACAATGGGAAGAATAGCCTCCCACAATGGGAAGAATAGCCTCCCACAATGGGAAGAATAGCCTCCCACAATGGGAAGAACAGCCTCCCACACTGGGAAGAATAGCCTCCCACAATGGGAAGAATAGCCTCCCACAATGGGAAGAATAGCCTCCCACAATGGGAAGAATAGCCTCCCACAATGGGAAGAACAGCCTCCCACAATGGGAAGAATAGCCTCCCACAATGGGAAGAATAGCCTCCCACAATGGGAAGAACAGCCTCCCACAATGGGAAGAATAGCCTCCCACAATGGGAAGAATAGCCTCCCACAATGGGAAAAATAGCCTCCCACAATGGGAAGAATAGCCTCCCACAATGGGAAGAATAGCCTCCCACAATGGGAAGAATAGCCTCCCACAATGGGAAGAATAGCCTCCCACAATGGGAAAAATAGCCTCCCACAATGGGAAGAATAGCCTCCCACAATGGGAAGAATAGCCTCCCACAATGGGAAGAACAGCCTCCCACACTGGGAAGAATAGCCTCCCACAATGGGAAGAATAGCCTCCCACAATGGGAAAAATAGCCTCCCACAATGGGAAGAATAGCCTCCCACAATGGGAAGAATAGCCTCCCACAATGGGAAGAATAGCCTCCCACAATGGGAAGAATAGCCTCCCACAATGGGAAAAATAGCCTTCCACAATGGGAAGAATAGCCTCCCACAATGGGAAGAATAGCCTCCCACAATGGGAAGAACAGCCTCCCACAATGGGAAGAATAGCCTCCCACAATGGGAAGAATAGCCTCCCACAATAGGAAGAATAGCCTCCCACAATGGGAAAAATAGCCTCCCATTGGGAGGTTCTGAACCCCTAGTCTATAACCACATGTTATTATTGCAGTTGTTGCATTTTCATCCTGTCTTTCCTCCCTCCTCCAAGAAGCTTAGAGAAGGACACTTGGCTAAGTGAGCAAATCCCTGCCTCTTCACATAGGCTGAACCCACTTCTTCTTCTCTTTTTTACCTTTTTTACCCCAAAGTGCTATTTTAGCCCAGTAATTGCAGCGGAGCAACTGTATCTCTACGGCGAGCCATTTCAGCCACTGAAGGCAGAACCATATCAAGTTCCCTCAGACTGCACTTCCTTTCTTTTTCGTGCCAGGTTGTCACTCCTGAACAAAGAGAGGTTTCTAATTATCCCCCGAGAGGAGGGAGAAATGCTGAAAGCTCTCCCAACCAGCTCCAACCTTGACCAGAGCGACAGAGAGGACATTCCACCCGCCGTGACCATTTTGGACCCAGGCCTCCCTGTTGAGGCTGACAACAAGGGAGCCAATTAATGCCACTCACGGTTGTGATTCACCAGCGCCAAGAACTCACTGGGGACCTCTACCTCTTACGTGACGGACGCTGTGGCGGCAGGACCAGCGGATGACTTTCCACCAGCCTCAGAGGCAGCAGGCGCTGCAGCCTATGGCCTCCTCACAGAATTTTCCTGCCCTGAATTTCAGAATCTACAATGGGAGAGAAGGTGTCACTGGGAGTTCAGTTGCCCTGCCTTCACAGGCAGAAAGGGAGTTTCTGCTAATAGGCCCTTCTGGGCAGACACATTGAAACCTGTTTCGCTAGTCTAAGACCTCTGCTTACGGAAGTTCCCTGAGACTACAATATGAACCTACGGAGCTGCCTTCAGACCACTGTCCTATCATTTGGCCCAAGACGGCCTAACCTGGCAGGATGTCCAGCAGACCCATGACCCAGGGAAAAGCCATAGCTGAGTGGTAGAGCAAGTGTAATGCATGCAGAAGGGCCCAGGTCAATCCATACGGTCTCCAGGTAGGGATGGAAAATAAGACTCCTGACTGAAACCCCAGAGAGCTACTACTAGTCTGCGTAGGCCGTATTGAACTAGACCTGGCCAGTGCCTCCGATGTCAACAGGGTGGAGAATGCACTTTGGGTTTCCGTCAGAACCAGCCAGAACTTTAAAGGAGCTATCCAAGGTGCTGAACCTTTGACCGCCATCCCCGCCCCAAACTAAGTTCAGCACCATAGCTCCTAGAGGCCCTGTTCAGGCAACACACTAAGCCATAGTGGTTAAGCATTTTGAGCAAAGCATTATGGCTTTGTGTGTCGTGGGAACCATCCCTAACCATGGTGGCTACATAACCATGGTTTACCATTTGCTGCAAAAGGGTTAGCGGCCTAACCATGGCTTAGCGTGTCGGCTGAACAGACCCAGAATGGATTCACTGCCCCATAACATCGGAGCCGTCATTTTCAAAGAAGTCCTCCCGGAAGCCACATTCCAGTGGTGGGAGGGGCCAGAAGCAAAGGCAGGCATGCTTTAGCTTCAAGCTTTTGCTGCCAGTGATAACATCTACGGGGAGGTGTCTCAACCTTTTAAAACTGGTGAGGTGGGGAATAAAAGCAGGCAAACCATCAAACCATCAAGGGCCAAAGGAAATGGGATGGGACCAGTTGAAGGGAGGAGGGCCAAGTGGAGGAAAACAGGCTGGGAATTCAAGAGATCCGGACCTGAAGTTTTGCAACCATGCATCAAGTCTAACTGGCTTATTCTGCAATGAAATCGTCTGCTGCAAGGGTTAAAACATTAGACTTGGACCCAGGAATACTGGGTTCTAGTCCCCACTCAGATACAGAAAGAGAAACAGGCTCTGGTGCTGGCGAAAAGCAATCTTACCTTTAATAAATTCTCCTTTAATTAGCTCTAATTAAAGCTAATTGAAGAAGAATTTATTAAAGACAAGATGGTTTTTCACCAGCACCAGAGACTGTCTCTCTTTCCACATCTGCATCGTGGTGCTTTTCCCCCTCTCTTCTCCACTTCCTAGTCCCCACTCAGCCATGAAGCTTCCTGGATGGCTTTGGACCAGTCACTCGCTCTTTTCCTAACCTACCTCACAGGGCTGTTGTGAGGATAAAATGGAGAGGGGGAGGAGGAGGAGGATCATGTAAGCCACCTTGGATTCCTTGCAGAGAAAAAAAGATGGGATACAAATATAATAATTAATTAATTAATATTTTTAAAGACTCTTTGGTCTTTCCTCAAGGAATGGGGTTCAACATCTCTGATTTAGATGGATCAATTGTCTGAGTTTGTATATGGGAGCGTTCTATAATGCCAAAATTCCCCTCCTTTTTATAATTACTGTATTTTATATTTACTGTTGATCAAAATGGAGAGGCGGGTAAGAAATAAATTTATTATTGTTGTTGTTTTGGGGTAAAATAAGCCGAAATGCCATGGATTTAATCCAGAACCTTCTGCATGCAAAACACATGTTCTAGAGCTGGGCCAAATCCTGCCCCCTATTTTCAGGAAGTTTTTCTCTCCCTGCGAAAGAGGCATTGTTTTTCCTGCCTCTTTCGCGGGGGGGGGGGGGCGGAAATTCAGAGAATTTTCTCCTTGGGGAGGGGGACAGGCTTTCCACATACTTTTTTAAGTGTAGCCAGTTGCTGAGGGGCCTTTTTCATATATTTTTTATATTTAAAAAAAAATAGAAAGAAAAGAAAGAGGAACCCCCCCTTTCCTCCAGAGTTTGGATGAGCCCAGCAGTTCTTAGTGAATGCCTATTGGAGACCATGTGACCTCTCCCTCTCCAATAAGCATCCGCTAAACACTCCTGGGCTCCTGAAAATGCCAGTGGTGTTTTAAAAATAAAATAAAAAGGAAGAAAGAAGACCTGTCAACAATAGGCTACATTTGAAAACGTATGTGGAAACCCTGTTCCCCTCCCCATGGAGAAAATGCTATGAATTTCTCACCTCTCCCAGCCTCTTTCACCTGAGTTTTTTTTCTTTTTTTCGACCCCCTACAAAATGCCAAAAATGGAATGGTCAGAATTTTGGGCACCGCACTAACATGCTCTACCACCCCGTTGCACCGCTTCTCTGGTTTCTTCTCCCCTTCTGGTCTGCTTGCCTCCTACCTAGATCGGAGCTCCTTCTAGCTCCGCCATATACCCGGATCCCATTTGGCCTCTTCCCTAGACATAAGGACGTCACTTCATCCTCAATCAGCCCAGCCTTGGGGGATCCTACAAGGATGGTGGAACCAACAAACTCAGAAAACTCCCCAGCGTCTGATCGTGCTCTCGCTACCCTTAACAGGTGACGTAGCAGCGTTGCGCAACCCAAAACGAGACAAAAACGCAGACTGGAGGCAGTTCGACCCGCCATCTATTATTAAATACCATTTAAGTGCCAGTCACCCGAACAGGTTCAATAACGGTTAAAAGGGTTCTGATTTCTCCCATCTCCCCTGGAAACCATTTTCCTGCCTCTCCCCTTTATTGCTTTCCATGACAATACCTAAGATTGCAAACCGAACAGTAGCCATCACGAGCCTGTCCCATTTTTCCCCCACCCTACCCGCTGCTTGCTCTCTCTCTCTCTCTCTCTCTCTCTCTTTGAAGCAATAAATGCATGCAGTTGTGTGCGGAGGGGTGTATTTTTGGGGTGATAGCTCTGTTTTGTAATTACAGAGAACATAGGAGATCATCTCCTTGTCTTTGATCAATGCAGCCAGAGCCATTTTTGTTTTCATCAGACATCACGATGGCCGTTCAAGTGAAGCGGAGTGGCACTCCGAGAGCGACAGAGAGGCAAGGGTTGGGGGGAATGTTTTTTTGCAAAAACGCGATGTCCATTTAGATTTACTGTCCAGAAATATAAACAGAATACTTATTCCTGACCTTTTAAGTCCTAATTCCAAATTTAATGAGCCACAATGAACATTTCTCAGAGTCAGCCTCCGTGGCTGCTTAACTCCGGCAACCCTCTAATTATTGCCGCGGCTTACATAAAGGGCACCGGATTCTGATGGAGATTATTAAGAGAACCCAGTTGAGCTTCCATTTTCTCCATTTTCTCCCAATAAAATCAAAAGCACTGCATAAAACGAAGCTGAGAGTAGGGGCGGGGAGAGAGAGAGCACTAACCGAGGCCGAGGAGATTTGATCCCTTTGCAACATTCACTGTACCGTAATGAGAAAAAGTATCACAACAGATTATATATTACAGCACAAGCATATTTGCTAATCCATTCTGAATTCCTGCCTCCTTCCTAAATAAATACCAGCTCGAGCGGTGGAAGGGTTAGTCTTTCCCTGTTTCTGTTATTATTTTGCTCATTTTTATCTGAAGGCGGATAGGAAAACGCACGGAGCAGCTGCAACTTGTGTATGGTTTGGGGATTTTTTTTTTGCAAAAGGGAGTTTGGATTAGAAATCTAGATCCTCAGAGCTGCAGCTCACAAGGAAGACATAATTACACTCCTCCAAAGTGGCTAATAATATCAGCTGTTTGTTGCGCTGGCATCTCAGGAATCCATAAGAGCGTTAGAGAGAGGATAAAGTGTTGGTGTAAGAAAAACTGTAGCCCTGCACGGACGTTCTACTTTACCAGACATGTTGCTCAAAGTGTTCCTATAAGGAAAACCGTAGCCCTGTACGGACGTTCTACTTTACTGGATGTGTTGGGGGGCTGTGATTCAACCAGCTGGCCTCGCTTCCTCAATGCATCCAACATCCACACATTGGCCATCACATCTGCAAAGGGTCCTGGGTACGAAATCTACGAAAACCAGTGGGGTGTTGTGGTCAGAGTCTTGGTCCCATGGCCTTGCTAGACCAGGCCGGCTCAGCCTGACGTTAGCGCGCGCCGCCCCGGCTTCTAGACGCGAGACGCACAGGGACGTCGGGATCCCTGCAGCGTCCGCCATTTTTTAAAAAGTTTAAAGGGGCCATGTGCGGCCCGAAGACTCCGTCTAGCAAGGATGCTGATTTGCTGTTCTTCTCCATTGCTAGTGCCTTGGATTCTCTGTAATGTGTGCTAAGTCTCCAGCATTTGCTTCAACATCTTTCCAGAGCTGCTGGGGCCAGAACCAGGAATCCACAGCTTTGTACACAAGTTACCCCATGTGGTGAACCCACTGGGACTACAGGATCTCCCTAGGCAGTAAAAATATTCCAGGAACTGGAGTAACTCCACCCACCCAGGTCATTGGCTGGGTGGGTGGAAATAAATTTAAGACATAAATTTATTATTATTAGGATCACCTTCTCCCATACAATCCACCCCACACACTCAGGTCCTCTGGGAAGAACTTCCTTCAACCAGCCAAAACTAGGCTGACAGGTATTACCCAGAGGATCTTTTCCTCTGCTGTTCCCAGACTGTGGAATGGCCTGCCGGAGGAGATTCGTCAACTTAACAGTCTTTTAGCATTTAAGAAAGCGATAAAGACTGATCTTTTCTGGCAGGCCTATTCGATGGAATTTTAGGATGCTTTTAGTATGTTTTCAGTATGTTTTTAGGAAGTTTTAATAAGTTATACTATGTTTTTAATCAATATTTTATGTAGTTTTTAAATATTGTTGTTCCCTGCCTCGATCGCGATGGAGAGGCGGGTAAGAAATAAATTATTATTATTATTATTATTATTATTATTATTATTATTATTATTATTATTCAGCAGGAAAGACAAAAATGACTTCCTGCCTGGGAAACAATGATCCTTCCTGTTTAGTTCTCTGGCTCATTTTTCCAGTTCTGAAACCTGGCTCAATCCCTTGGCTCCAACCTCTACCTTGACTCCTGGTTCCAACCTCTACCTTGACTCCTGGTTCCAACCTCTACCTTGACTCCTGGTTCCAACCTCTACCTTGACTCCTGGTTCCAACCTCTACCTTGACTCCTGGCTCCCACTCAACGGCTGCCTATGATTCAGCTCTGCTAACATCCTTCCCACATGCAGCCATGCTGTCACTATCCAAACAACCCAGATTTCATCAACAAGCCAAAGAGAATATCAGAGAATGACCTGAGGACACATTCAAAACCATCTCCGTCCATGGCTGCACTTTCCCTGCCACTTCAGTGTTATGAATGAACACTGAAATTTGTTTCTTTCAAAAGAAAAAATAAAGAAAAAAGCAGAAAACCCACTGCTCTTAAAAGGCTCCTATCTCCAGGGTTAAGTAAGCCTCATTGTCAACCACTCTCCAGGGCTAAGGGTCAGAAATGATACATTTGTTTCACAGGACATGCGGCATGTAGCGCAGATCTGACATCACATAAAAATGCCTAGAATGATTATAACAATGTCATGCAGAGGTGAAGCGGCACCAGCACCATTTGAACAATGTTTTAAGGCCGCTGATGCTCAATTCCAGGGTAGGAATTCTAGTGTAGGAGCTACCATCATCTCCAGCATTCGACACGGGGCCCATTTTTTAAATGCCCTTTCTCACACACCACTTCTCGCCCTCTGCTCCTTGTCACCTTATTCAGACAACTTGAGACCACTTGTGCGCAAGAGCCGGGCAGCAGCCGTGTTGCGTCTCCATCTTCCCGCATCCACCATGCCGTAAGTACCAAAAAAGAGTCCTGCCGGATCAGGCCAAACTTCCATCCTATCAGTGGAGGCTCGTGCCTCCAATTTTAGTGGGGCTGCGAATCCATTCTGGGTTTTAGTTAGAACCAGTCAGAACTCTAAAGGAGCTATCCATGGTGCTGAGCTTTAGATAGCTCCATTAGAGTTCTGGGCGGTTCAGAGAATTCCATTTCCCAGGGGGACCAACCAGAGGCAATCATTCTCAAAGCTTTCCATATTATTTTTATTTATTTATTTTATTTAAGCATTTTTATGCTGCCATTCAGCCAAAAAAGGCTCTCACGGCGGCTTACAAAAGTATTTCTTGACAGTCCCTGCCCACAGGCTTACAATCTAAAAGACATGACACAAAAGGAAAGGGGATTGGGAGGGAGAAGGAGGGGGGAATATTAGCATTCCCTTTCCCCCAACCTTTCTCAGAAAATTCCCTATTATAAATAAATAAATAAATAAATAAATAAATAAATGGAAGTGTGCAGTTACCCACATTTCTATTCCCTTAGGTATGTCTGCTTGAGTATGTCTAGAGAGCGCGGAACGTTGGACTGAGTGGGTGTGGCTGGTGATGCTGTGTAAAGGGGGAGGAGTTTATATATATAGGGGGGAGCTGAGTGGTTTGAGGGGCTCGGTTGGTGGTTGGGTTTTGGAGGGTAGATGTGTTTAGCTGAGTGATTTCTTGTCAGGAGTTGTGTGAGGAGTGAGTGAAATAAGATCATAGTGATGCCCCCAGAGATAGATTTCATCTCTCTAATGGATGTAACATGCCAAAGGTTAAAGATGGCTTCTTTGCCAAAGGGTGGCTACATGTGGCTATATGCCAGAGTTGCATTCCTTAATGGTGGACATCATGTCCTAGCAGACAAAGGGAAAAACTTTCGACCAATAGAGCATCCAATGTAACCGATGACTCGTTGAGATTGTGCACCTTAACTTGAAAATTGAACGTAACTTAACTTGCTAATCCAGAACTGACCAATAGAAGGGTTAGAAAGAGACTAACACCCTCTTGTAGTCAGGGCTTATATATACTGTGAGATTCCTTTGTTCTGGGTGCCTCCATCTTGTGGAACCGGAGAGCACCCCCATACTGCAGTATCGGAAGTAAATGGATTAAGTGTATTCTCCAGCCTCGTGTGTTTGATTGGCTATTAACGCGCCGGGGAAGCGGGCCTTTAAATCCCTGGTTAAGGGACAACAATAGTGACTAAGGATTGTTATTATTAGATTTGCTTCTACCAGTATTCTTAAGAATAGGCAGGAGTTGAATAGAATTTGAAGGAACTAAGAACTGTAAACAACAATAAACATTTTCTTTATTTTGCTACCATAAAACCACGTGTCAGGTTGGCGGTGTCTCCTGCTCTATTGGTTCATGAATAAACACATTACATTCAACCTTCAGCCTGCTATATTCACAGAAAAGCCTTTTCCAAAACTCCTTACCTTTCCCCTCTGCTATAAGGGAAAGGTTATACTTTTCTTTTTACCCCTTCCTCGGGTATTTAAGTGGTGGTGCTTAGCCTGAGGGAGGTGTGCGCGTCAACGCCTGGTGAGTGAGGGGGTGGCGTCACAGGAAGCTTATACCCATTTTACATTCAAGAGAGGTGGAAGCATGTTGGATCAGACCAAGGATCTATCTAAGCCAGCATCCTGTTCACACTGGCCAACCAGCTGTTGACTAGGAACCCATGCGTGCAACATCACCTTCCCGCCCATGTTGCCCAGCAACTGGTGTACATGGGCTTCTGCCTCTGCTACTGGAGGTAGCACATGTCTCTCTCCTAAGTGGTCCTCCTTCCCCCACCACTGATCATTTGGTGGTTTCCTGGCTTTTGCGTGGTTCCTTCCCCCATTCTATAGGGGTTAGACTAAGCTTTATGCTCAAATATCCTGGGGGGGAGGGCATATTTGTCCCCCCACCCCTTCAGCCCCTTCCTCTTTTGCCTTCAGCCCCGCCCACCACTGGAATGTGACCTCTGACACCTTCTCCAACATTTAGTTCAGCCATAAGGCCGAAAGAGATTCAACACCCCTCCTGGAAGTCAAACGCCAAACCGTGGTGGCCATCCTACGCAGCGGATGTGGGAGCGAGTGAAGTCTGAGTAGACACACATCCAATTGGGCTGGAAGGAGGTTCTAATGAGGCATCGCCAGAAGGCAGGAAGAAAGGACAAAATGGTCAGGGTTATTGACCGTGGGCAGGTAGGAAAACAGCTCACTGGCACAGCCTCTCCTTTGTAGTCAGAAGGTCCCTGGTTCAAGGCCTGGTATCTCCAGTTACAGCTGGGAAAACCTGAAAATCTGGAGATCGGTTTAAAACTCCAGAGAGTTGCGGACTACAACCCCTACCATCCCCAGCCAGCACCAGGCAGATTACCAGAAAATAAGGGCCACAACTGGTAAACGTGGAAAAGCAATGGCGCGTCCAAGTGCAGAAGCCAACTCAGTATCGCCAGGCCTCTCCCATCTTTGCGTCTCCTCTAGATCTTGCTTTCAACCCCTGTAGCCTGCATCCCATTTCTAGTAAGTAAGCAGCCCAGTTATTTATCGTAAAAGCATCAAGCACTCCATTTCTCCTAGGGTCCTTTCAATGGGCCAAGAATGAACGGCCATTAACATGGCACCAAATCCTTTCTTAAAAAAATAAATCAAACTCTGTAATTGGCTTGTCTGGTTAAGCTTTTTTAAGGCACCCAAAAGTACACATTCCAAGCTATTAGCCTTTGAGTTGCTGGAGAACAAGGGGACGTTTTTCCCCTGGTTTTGTTTCAGTTCTTTTTACACTCGTCTCTCTACAATGATCTCTCTTTCTTCCAACCAAACACCCCCTTCCTTCTTTTCCGAGCATCCTCATCTTAAAAGATATGTGTTTTCAAACAGTTTAAAGGGCTCTTAGAAAGCCCTGGAGGCAATTTAAACAAAACAAGGCAGGGAGGGGGGGAACTCCTCTATTGTCTCAAATCATATTTTCGGGGTCACTTTCTCTCCAAAGCTTACATCATATCCCTCAGTCGCAGCTTTTATCTTGGCCATTTTTAATAATCAGACATCAAGTCCTCAATCAGGTCATGCATGTGTGTCTGTGAATGCATGACCATGATCTCTTTTTGCTCTTTGTAGAAGGAAAAACCTCCACATGAAATGCCAAATGAGCACTATGAAGCTTAAGACAGGCATTTTTAAAAAATAAAATAAAAATCCTACTTATAACTGCATGTCAAGCAAAAGAGAAAATGCCCTCTTTGACATCGTCCAAAGGATCTTATTATTAATAACAATAATAAATATGAAACTCCTGCAGTTGCTTTTTAAGGGGGAGGAGACTATATCAGGGAACCCAATCACACATCGCCTGCATCATGCGTCATTTGGCTCTGAACTTATGATTTAAGAGAGATCCAGACTGGGAATTGCTAAGCCCACATTGTGGCATAGTGGTTAGAGCATTGGATTGGGAGTTGGGTGATCCGGGTTCTAGTCCCCACTCGGCCATGGAAACCTACTGGGTGACTCTGGGCCAGTCACAGACTCTCAGCCCAACCTTCCTCACAGGGTTGTTGTTGTGAGGATAAAATGGGGATCGCTAAGCCCACATTGTGGCAAAGTGGTTAGAGCGTTGAACTGGAAGTTGGGAGAGCCAGCTTCTAGTCCCCACTCAGCCATGGAAGCTCACTGGGCGACTCTGAGCCAGTCACAAACTCTCAGCCCAACCTACCTCACAGGGCTGTTGTTGTGAGGATAAAATGGAGAGGAGGAGGATTATGTAGGCCACCTTGGGTTCCTTAAAGAGGAAAAAAGGTGGGATATAACTGAAATAAATAAATAAATAAATAAATAAATAAATTGTATCTGCAATGCAAAAGGATGGGTCTTCCCCCTCCCTTTTTTTTTAAAAAAAATATGGAATCCAGATTGACCTCAACATGGGGAAAGATAAGTGCCCCTATGCCCTACATTACAGACAACAGTCCTCTCTTGCAAGGTCAAAAGTGAACAGCCCAAGTCCAGTTTAAAGATAAAGAACCTTATGAAGGAAGAGCAGGTACCCTGCATTTCCCCAACTAAACTTAGCACTTGGACAGCAGGCTGAGCAGGTATGCAGATCACCTGGTCACCATCTTCTCCACTATGGGGAGATGCATTTTTTAGCTCTGTTTAAATTATATTCATGATATTTGCATCTACAGATCTCAAGGAGCACAAAATGCAGTTCTGCACCCCTGACATAGAGAGAAACCCTGAGCATGTGCAGAATGTCGGGGAAGGACCACCGCTCAGTGTTAGAATGCAGCCTTTGCCTGGCAAAAGTCACAGATTCAATCCCTGCCATCTCCAGATTGAAGGACAGATGAGGAAGACATCTACCTGAATCCCTGGAGAGCTCCCATCTTTCAGACATCACTGGGCTAGATGCTCCCACATAAAGTGGCTTCCTATCAACGTCCTTTCCCCCCCCCCCAATACTGGGGGAAAAACAGCTTCACTGAGTTTGGGAAAATTGGCTTCCAGATCAGACAACATGCCTCCCAGAATCAACTTCTGAAAGTGAGCTAGCTGTGTGACCTTTAAGGAGTGAATAATAACAGGTTTGTTGTGGTAGTTTGAATATAAGCTCTTTAAAACACCCTGAAACCATTTCATAGCCTCCAGGAGTATTGCTTCACCCCAAACAATGACAGGAGCAGCAGTCGGTTGGAATCCGAAAAGCCAAGAACAGTTAAATACCCACAAGGGCCAGTACAAGTATAAGCTGGGGCAGGTGGGGAAGCTGGAGCACAGTGCTAAAAGCAAAATGGAATCCTAGGAACCTAGGAAGTCAGACCACTGGTCTGTCTAGCCCGATATTGTCAGCACTGACTGGCAGCAATGGCTCTCCAGGATTTCAGGTAGGAGTTTTTCTGACCTATCTGGAGATGCCGGGGCTTGAACCTGCAACCTTCTGCATGCAAAGCAGGTGCTCTGCCACTGAGCCATGGCCCCAACAACAATCTTGTGTTTTGTCGTTTCTGAATGGAGTGGCCTTTCCAGATTGCTTTTGGTAAAAATGGCAGGAGGTGGTGACCTAGGGTGACCACTTATGAATCTCCCAAAAAGAGGAAAGGCATCACCAAAAGAGGGACAAAAGAGGACTGATTTACATAATATTTGCATATGCTATTTTTTATTATTTTATTTTATTTATTGCATTTTTACACCGCCCACCAACCGAAGCTTCCTGGGCAGTTCACAAAAACCAAAACCATTCAAAGTATAAAACAATCAGTATAAAAACATGATATAAAATACATGTTAAAAAGTGATTAAATTTATATGTATAGATGTTGCTATAGGTTAACTAGAAATACAGCAGATCCCACCACCAAGGGACCTGAGTGACTGCCTGTTAAGCCCGCCGTCCAAGTACTAACTGTTGATGGACAATGGTTCTTATGGCTCATTATCTTCAAACTAGAATCAGATGACTCCGCTCTTCAAATAAAGGATGGTTCTCTCTCTCCCAGTCCTTTAAAAATAGAGTTGGGATGTGCAGAAGGTGACCTCCAGATGTTTTAGAATTCAGCTTCCAGCATCCCAGACTACTGACCATGTTAGCAGTGCCTTCAGGGAGTGGACGTCCATAACATCTGAAGATCTACTTTGTACCTGCCCCTGAATTAGAGGGTGGACTTCTAGCAGCCCTTCAAATAGAGGGCTGCCCTCTGTAAAAGAGGACACCTGGGTAGTATCTCATTCTGCCCTCGTGCTCGCAGGTGCAACACTTGCACAATGGGGCTTTGGCAACTCTAAATATAAGCCTATATAACGAGTGGAAATACTCATTTCTGGAATGGGACAGGTCAACGGAACTCCCAAAGGGGAACCAGTGGAGTGGCCCCATTAGACACTGTCTCTAGACATGCTACAATACCATGAAAGAAAAGAACTCCTGTTACTTTTTTTCTCTCTCTCTCTTCAGAACATAAGAAGAGGCCTATTGAATCAGGTCAAAGGTCCATCTACAATCCAGCCAGGCCAAAGATCCATCTACAATCCTGTCTCCCAAGAAACCACTCTGGGAAGCCCACAAACAGCACATGAAACCCATAGCCCTCTCTGTGATAGGGCCTCCTTCTGGTGTTCCCCAGCAAGGCATGATGGCCCAGATTCATATAGAGCCATCGTGGCTGCCTTCCTCCAAGAATTTGTCTAATCCCCTTTTAAAGCTGGCTAAGCTCACAATCATTGGCCGCAAATTCCATAAATGAACGGTGGGAAGTACTTTCTTTTGTCTGTCCAGAATCTCCCCCTGTGATCAGTTTCATTGGATGATCCCAAGTTCTACCGAAGCCTTCCCCAACTGGGTTGGAAGACAACTCGCATCATTCCAATGCTATTCTAGTGTTATCATGAAGAAATACACCTCTCTATCCACATTCTCCATACTGCGCCTGACTTTATAGAAACTCTGCCATGTCCCATCACAGTAGACTTTTTTCCTAGATGCAAATGGCCCCCAATGATGTACCCCTCATTCTTCACCCCCACCCCTTTCCGCTGCCTGACTCCTGTTGAAATTTAGCTTTTGAGTCACTTGAGTCAGAGTCCCACCATTTGTACTCTGTAATGTTGTCACGTATAAGAACTATATAACAAAAAGTCACATGTTCTGCAGCAAAAGAAATGGTATTTGATCAATCAATCACTCCCTCCCACCACCCTTTTCAATCATATCCTGGCAATATCTTATTTATTTATTTATTTTAAAAGAAACAATGAAAAGGGCAAAACAGCAGTTATTAATTACCCTTAATTAACCTGAATCATAGGATTCATTTATGCAGCTGTCATGACAACTATTTCCCCAACCTGCCAAGAATAGGCACTGCTGTCCATTCAAATCAATCCCTGATAATTACCGGCCTCGTTTACTGGGCTCCGGCGATAACAAGTGCTACCGTATAAAAGGTCGAAACTCAACAATTTCTGAATGGCGTACTTTCACGTGGCCAGTGGGTGAGCTACACTGAATATGCCCAATGGGGACAATGTTTTCACGTTTATTAGAAGCCACAGGACACGCTCGGAGACCTCCTCGCTCCGAGATGCCTCTTTGATCTTCTGGTTCTGAGTGACAGGACTGAGGGGGTGGAGGCCAGGACACAGGAAAAATCATGTTAAAAGGGAGAAGGAAATCACAGGCCAATTAAAACTCAGGGGCATAACTGTTGACCACCGTTCTCTAAGCCTAAGCAATTACTCCACCGAACATCAAAGGAGTCCTTGCGCAGGTGAGCCAAAGGGTGCCTTCTGAAGATGGTTAGACAAACGAGAGAGAGAAAGAACAAAGCAGAAACATATGGAGGACTAGGGAGGAGGCAAGTGTTTAGAAGAGGCTTTGATTAAATCCCCCTAGTTAATTTCCACTGGCAAAAGCAAGCAGGTACAGTCTGGAGTCAACAAATCTTAGCTGGCTTTACCAGCCAACCCAACTTTGCTCTTGTCATGAGTTCGAGGGAGGGGATAGGGCCTTCTGACATTATGCCAAGCTCAAGACTTCCCTTGCTCGGCTCCATCCATTTTCTTCCGCTGCCCCTTACGCCTGGAACGCTCTTCCAGAACATTTGAGAACTACAAGTTCAATCGCAGCTTTTAAAGCTCAACTAAAAACTTTTTTTTCCTAAAGCTTTTAAAACTTGATGTTGTGCAGACTTTATACTGTTAGTTTTACCCTACCCTGTGCCTGCTTACCCTACCCTGTGCCTGTTTGCATTCTCTTCCCCTCCTTATTGTTTCATTATGATTTTATTAGAATGTAAGCCTATGCGGCAGAGTCTTGCTATTTACTGTTTTACTCTGTACAGCACCATGTACATTGATGGTGCTATATAAATAAATAAATAAATAAATAAATAAATAATAATAAGATCCAGCTCCAGGTATGCTTTAATGTAGATTCCTGCACTGAGCAGGGGGTTGGTCTCTACGGCCTTATAGGCCCCTTCCAACTCTACTGTTCTATGAGTCTGCAGTATGGTTCCACTGTCAAGGTGAGCTCCTGCTGTCCTCCAAAGCTGAGAAGAAGAAGAGCTTGCCTTCATTCTGCTGAACCTTGGCTGCTCAGAAAGCAGGAAGAAGTCCCACAGCTTTCCAAGTATCTCTGATGTTCAGTGTAGGGTCAGAGAATGCCGGTTTGCTTGCCCAGTTCTTCTGGGCTCAATCCACACAACCTTCCAGAGGCAGAAGGGAGGCTGTTCCCTCTTCTGTTCGCTCGAAGAAGCCAGGCGAACACGCAGATGAAGCAAGAAAGAGAAGCAGCATGGTCAAGAGATCCTAGCGGTCAGCAGTGAGGAACACACACACACCAGGGCATGGGCCTCAGCAGGTACCCAACAATGCCAAACTCTGACGGTGATCCCAGGGTGCAGGTAAGAAAATTAGGGAACATAAGAAGTTCATTTCTGGATCAGACCAAGGGTCCAGCACTCTATTCACACAGTGGCCAACCAGCTGCTGGCCAGGGACCAACAAAACAGGACACAGTGCAACAGCACCCTCCCACCCATGTTCCCCAGCAGCTAGTGTTGAACTCTTCTCCCCTTCAGCCACCTTTTCTAGTAAAAAATTAGATTCCCCTTCTGACACTGCACTTTATACATCAGGAATGGGGAACGCAAGACTGGGAGGAGGGATGGGATAAAGCCCCACCCGCTTCCTTTTGGCCCCACCCAATGGAGGCTATTGGGGGCTTGGGAAGGAGAAGGCATGAACGGGGCAGACAGAAGAGCAACAAGCACGGCTGCATCCATGACCTGAAACTCAAAGCTGTTGAAAGTGTGACAAGGAAAGCGTTGTGGTCCATTGCGTGCGCACTCATCCCGTTTTTGCCTGGGGTGAAACAGGTTTTGCTGATTATATGCAGTGCTTCAAAAGCCTGCCAAGTGTGTTTGAACACAGCTTACAAGTAGAGCAAAAGATATGAGCGCGTAGAGATGCCTCTTCTCCTAACACTTCCAACTCTCTTAAAAGCTGTTCTCTCTCTTGGTGTCTCACTTCAACCAGGATGACTAGAACCTCATTGCTCAACCTCAACATGAAAGTTAGGCATTTAAGGGTGTGCTGGATTTCAGGTTTAGGATTAAATCCATGAAATAAATAAATTTCTCTATCCACAACAAATATGCTTTCTTATCCTAACTGCCTCTTGGTGATCTCGTGCCACTCCCCAAATATTCTCGCAGCAAAAGGATATTTTCCCTGCGTTTTTATTCTAAATCTGCCCAGTTTTTATGACTTAAGCCTGTGGTTTATCCTACGCTTGGTGGGCATTAATGATAATGTAATAAGGTGCAAAAAAAATTCACAGAATCAAGAAATCTCATTCATATAACTAGACTAATGCCCAGAAGATTTTTTTAAAAAAAACACAGTTCAGATCCACCACATATGCTGCCTATTCATTTTCTTATGCCTTCCAAATGGGGAACTAACAGATTAAACTCTTTTGCCCAGCCTCTGAAATCACAGCAATGCATTTCTGCTGAAATGAATTCCAATTTTTTCCCCCACCGCTAATCACTAAACAGCAATTCTCATTTTTCCAAGTGCTTTGCAATCTTTGTTATTGCTTGCAATGACCTCTGTGTTGTGAGAAAATAATCCCCATCTTAAGGTAAGGTGGGATGTCCACGGTTTCATGGTGAATCCATGTCTGGGGAGGAACGTGAAAGTGAGTCTCCCTAATCCAGCCTTCCTCAACCTGGGGTGCTCCAGATGTGTTGGACTACAACTCCCAGAATGCCCCAGCCAGCTCTGTCTGGGTCCAACACATCTGCAGTCCAACACATCTGGAGCACCCCAGGTTGAGGAAGGCTGCTCTAAAGCTTAATGCAACCTGCAGGAAATTCAGCTCTGCTGGCTGGGGCATTCTGGGAGATGCAGTCCAACACATCTGGAGCGCCCCAGGTTGAGGAAGGCTGCCCTAATCCAATATCTGTTCTCTGCCCAGGTCAAAACTGTCACCTTTTAACAGGGATTTCATTTAATGAGACCAATAAATTATTGGACATATTGGATAGTATCCAATGTTAGTCCTTTATGGAGCAGGCCCATTGACAGGAATCGGACTCAAGTCCAATCTCATTCATTTCAATGGGTCTACTCTACATAGGACTAACATTGGATACTACCCATTGTTCTTATGCTCTACCATCCCCAATCAGTTGCAAGTCTAGAAGCAAAAGACATGTGCAGGAAGTATCAGCTTCAGCATTAAAGAAAAGAACACAAGAAGAACTGTGCTGGATCAGACCAAAAGTCCTATCTAGTCCAGCATTCCGTTCACACAGCAGTCAACCAGCTGCCTATGGGAATCCCATAAATAGGGTAGAAGCACAGCAGCTCAAAGAGATTCCTTGAAAGACAAAACCTCTCTTAAAATGATGGCACTGGTAAAGAGAGACTTGGATGGGAGAATCATGAGTCTCCAGGATTTCCAAAACGCATGGGGATCCCTGACAAAAACCACAATAATAGAAGCTCAGCTAGATTGTACAATTCAGGTCAGGAAAGGAAGCAGAACGTCCAAGAAATCGGTGGGGGGGGGGGGTGAGGAGATGAAGTCACATCACACCACGTTTGATTTCTCAAAGTGATTGTCTGGAGAAATTGGTCATTGACCAGGCCTTCAAACACAGGAGAAACATTATCACATTTGTCACAGTGGCACTAGACATCATGGGGGAATCACCTGTACTGCAAAACAGCCTGAAAATTGTGGGTTATGGAATTATATATATATATATATATATATATATATATATATATATATATCCTCTGCCATTGCTTTTTGGGCCAGCAAATCCCCTTTGAGCATGGAATTCGATTAGGCGAGGCCGGGTGACTCTATAGGCTCCTCAAGCACAGTGTAACAGGGCTTAGAGCAGGAGAAAGGATGGAGGATGCTGAGTGAATTTTGCAAGGACCAGGCATGTCAATTACTTCCAATTTAGAATAGTTCTGGCTCAGACCGTTTGGAATTTGTGATAGCAGAGTCCTTTCGCTTTAATCACAGAGGAAGCGAAGAGAGAAAGACAGACAGACAGAAAGAAAGAAAGAAAGCCATATTTCCTTGCTGGTTCTTTTATTTTAAACATGCACACACACACACACACACACACACACACACACACACTGATATCTTCCATTTTATTCTACTCTAATAGCAGAAAAGAAACAACTTTAATAGCAAAGTCATTTTCTAAAATATACCTCTTTATGAAACAGCACTTTTGTCTCATTTTGAGGTTCTTATTTTAAATGCAGGGTTTGGGAGTTAGTCAAATGGAAAGCTGCTCCCGATTAATGCGTAACTGGTTCTGTGCCTAGAAAGCATTAAAAGTACAGTGCCGAGCCCACGGGTGGGGCCCATCTACAAAACGGGCACCATGGGTGGCACCATCAGTGGGAACATGAGGGCCCAAAGGTCATGACTGTGGCCGTTGCTAGACGAGGAGTTAGTGCGGTGTGAGGCCCGGTCTCCCTCCTGTGCATCCAGATGACGCACAGGGGATTCCGGGGTCAGGCCGGGCTAAGTCCTCCCTTGACCCAGGGTAAGCGGATTCGCTTATGGCCCGGCTTTTCCGCAGCCCCGGCCTGATCACGGGGGGGAGGAGATGGAGGCTGGGGAAAGACCGGACCCGGCAGGA
Organism: Elgaria multicarinata webbii; assembly: GCF_023053635.1. Classification (NCBI taxonomy): domain Eukaryota; kingdom Metazoa; phylum Chordata; class Lepidosauria; order Squamata; family Anguidae; genus Elgaria; species Elgaria multicarinata. The sequence continues at coordinate 15,765,079 of NC_086185.1, read as the reverse complement.
GAGGAGGGGAGAAGGACGGGCACGGGCATCGGGGACGGGGGACGGGCCTGGTGAACGGGCATGGGCATCGGGGACGGACCTGGAGAGAGGGCACGGGCATCGGGGACGGGGGACGGGCCTGGCGAGCGGGGCGGGAAGAAGAACGGGGATGGGGCCAGCCATGGCGGACGGGGGGAGGACAGGCGAGCGAGCAGGCAGGGAGGGGCATCAGACATCGGGGGGGAAATCAGGGGGAGCGGGGAACCCTTTATTATTTTTTTAAAAAGTCTTACCTTCTTCGGTGGTGCGCTCCTGAGCACATGGCCCTTTAAAGGGGGGGGGGGAAGCGGAGCACACGACGGGGCTTTCCCTTGCCCCGTCGCGTGTTGACGTCTGGAAAAGGGGCGACGGCGCGCTCTAGCTGTAGCACGCCGTCGCCCCTCCTCCAAGACGGATTATCCGGTAGGTCTATCAAGGCCCTGTGACGGAGGTCTGGGCCTACATCCCTGCCGGCCTCTTACTTTCCTTCTGCCATCTTCCCTGCTCAATAGTCTAAAACAGAGGTTCACCAATGTGCCAAAGGATACTGCCCTTAGATGCCTGTGAGGTTCTCTTCCCCTCCTGATTTTTATTTTATTTCTTACGATTTTTTTTTTAAAAAAAATGAATTATTTTTCAACTGCGAGGCTGGAATGGTGCAAAGCCCTCTGGGAAATGAGTCTTTTGCGACTGGCCATGCCCACCATGGCAGCCATTTCATGAATGGGCAAACCTCCCTCTCCCAGTGGCCATTTTGTGAGAGCAGCCAAGACGTCCTAAATTCCAAATGTTCCCACCGACCCAAAGAAGTTGGGCAGCCTTGGACTAAAAGAAGAACCATACCAAAACAAAAGACAATTAGGGCTGCAATACTAAAGACCCTTACTAGGAAGCTCCGTTGGGCCCAATAAGACTAGCTTCTGAGTAATGAATGTAGATATGCCTAAATGTGGATAAGGAGGCATTTTTCTTCTTCTCTCAAAATACTAGAACCTGGGGTCATCCCATGAAGCTGATTGGTGGAGATTCAGGACAGATAAAAGGAGGAACTTCTTCCCGCAACACATAGTTAAATGATGGAATAGGTTACCACAAAATGTAGTGATGGCCACCAATTTGGATGACTTTAAACGGGGGTTAGATAAATTCCTGTAGGGGAAGGCTATCAATGGTTACTAATCCTGATGGCTATGTACTACCTGCAGTATCAGAGACAGTAAGCCTATGTACATGAGTTGCTGGGGAATATGGGCAGGAATGTGCTGTTGCACTCACGTCCTGCTTGTGAGTCCCTAGTTGACACCTGGTTGGATGGACCCTTGGTCTAATGCAGCATTGCTCTTGTCATGTTCTTATGAGTAAACATGCATAGAATGTGCTATGGGGGGGGGTGTTAGAAGAACCCCGAAAGAATTCTCTGGTTTCAAATTTCAAACATGGAAAAGTGAGTTCTTGGCCCTAAGCATACATTTATCTCCACTGAGCAGTTCTCTTCCACACTCAGATAAGGGAAGAAAAAATATATATAAACTGGAAAGCGAAAGAAGGAAGGAAGGAAGGAAGGAAGGAAGGAAGGAAGGAAGGAAGGAAAATATTTAATCACGTCGCTCCCAGGTCAAACACAAGCTGTCCCTCATACCCAGCGGTGGCATAGCCAGCATTAGTGGTCACCAGAGTCAGGTATTTGCCAAGGTTAAGATGCCTGTAAGGTACCCACTGAGACCAAGAACATTATCCTCCATATTCATGGGGTGCCCTAAGAAGCTAGAGGCTACGAAAGATTCCCTGGCACCATTTCTGATCTTCTGGGGTATTCAGTCTGCTGTGACATATGGCACCCTTCCAGATTCCTCTGCGCTGTGCACCAGAACGGGCTACTCAAGATAGAGAACTCCCTCCCCACTCCCACTGAGAAATCAGAGATGTTCAAGAGTTGTTTAGAAATCAGGTAAACAGTGAAACTTTTTATCAAGTCACCCGGTCAGATCGATCCCTCACTGCTGCAAAAAACAAAACAGTCCTGAAGTCATCAAGAGGCGATCGCACCAAAGGCCAGCGTCCCCTTAAAGACATATTTTCCCCTCCCCCAAAGGCCTTTGCCTCACCCCCACCCCAAACGCAATAGATTGGTGTGCTTTGCCGGCAATGAATGGGAAAGGAACAGCTACTGTCCTATCGTATCACTCTATATCGCTGCTGTCGCTCGGAGGTTTGCATAATGTTTATGACGCTTCTGGGCTCCCTCTGCTGGATCTGTGGCAGGCGACACTTTGCATCTTGCAAGCTCCACTCTCAAAAATTGCAAAGAACCTCTTGCAGGGAGTGGCAAAGGAGGGCCTGACGGTCACTGCAACCCTTCTCCTGACTTCTGTGGACCCCTCTGTTACCATCGGCTTTAGCAAACCCAGTATGTCACTGCAATACCTTGGAAGCCAAGCAAGAACTGTTCTATAGAGACCAACAGCCCAAAAGAAGGCTCATCACTTCCATCAATCTGCACAATTTAGACTGGGAATGTTTATCAAGTTTGCAGATGACACAAAACTGGGTGGGATAGCTAACACCCCGGAAGACAGAAGCAAACTTCAAAGTGGTCTTGATAGGCTGGAGCGCTGGGAATTATTTATTTATTTATTTATTTATTTATTTATTTATTTATTTATTTATTACATTTCTATACCGCCCAATAGCCGGAGCTCTCTGGGCGGTTCACAAATTAAATTTGATAGGGATAAATGCCAAGCTTTACGCCTAGGAAAAAGAAACCAAATGCACAGTTACAAGATGGGGGATACTTTGCTCAGCAATATTACAAGTGAGAAGGATCTTGGAATTGTTGTAAATCACAAGCTGAATAAGAGCCAACAGTGTGGTGTGGCTGCAAAAAAAGCAAATACTATTTTGGGCTGCATTAATAGAAGTATGGCTTCCAAATCGTGTGAGGTACTGGTTAGGCCTCATCTTGAGTATTGTGTCCAGTTCAAGAAGGATGCAGACAAGCTGGAGCATATTAAAGAGGAGGGCAACGAGGATGATCAGGGGTCTGGAAACAAAGCCCTATGAAGAAAGACTGATACAACTGGGCATGTTTAGCCTGGAGAAGAGAAGATTGAGGGGAGACATGGTAGCACTCTTCAAAGACTTAAAAGGTTGTCACACAGAGGAGGGCCAGGATCTCTTCTCGATCCTCCCAGAGTGCAAGACACGGAATAACGGGCTCAAGTTACAGGAACTCAGATTCCGCTGGACATCAGGAAAAACTTCCTAACTGTTAGAGCAGTATGACAATGGAGCCAATTACCTAAGGAGGTTGGGGGCTCTCCCACACTAGAGGACTTCAAAAGGCAGCTGGACAACCATCTGTCAGGGATGCTTTAAGGTGGATTCCTGCATTGAGCAGGGGGTTGGACTTGATGGCCTTATAGGCCCCTTCCAACTCTACTATTCTATGATTCTATGTCCTCTGGCTCCATAACCCAAAACCACCAGTTTCCAAATTCCTGTTGCCCTTGAGCTTCCTTCTTGCTAACAGCATACAACCCACTACCCAATCCTTCAGAAGCTGAACTCTCTTAAATTTAGCTATTCGCTGTATTCCCAAAACCACCTGCATTTGTCAAGAATCAACTGCTCACACTGGGATCAGCTAAGGTTGCAAACATTCCATGACATCATAGCAGCACACTGGGGGTCTAGCCAATGGCTAAGAATGAGGTGACCGTTTTTAGCTTATCAAGTAGAAGATGTTCAATGATTTCGAGAGAATCTTGCAGTTGTTCTTAATTCCTATTTCACACATTCAATGCGGAGGTCCTGCACTGAAAAACTGAGGCTGGAGCTGAACACAAACCAAATCCTATCCAGAACTCTCTGGAAACCAACCAACCCCCCAGTATCTCTTCAAATGTGCCACTCAAATATCGAGTCATTGCTTGCATTTTCCTAATGATTGGATCCCACAAAAAAAGACAGCAAGAGACTAATTCACTAATTGTTTGCTCTGATTCCACACATTATATTGTTCTTTCAGAGACCAATAATCAATCAGGTAATCAATGGTGGAGAATTCAATGACAAGTGTTTGGTGTGTGTTTTTAAAGGAAGACAGACTGCACTATCACAAAGGTTTGCTGTTTTTCCCAGTCTTTCATTTAAGTCTGGTAATGGAGAGAGAGAATTTCCAAGTCCATTATTGATCCATAAAAACAGATGCAGAATTCTTAATTTTGCATATGTTCTTTTTCCAGACCAATAATCAATTCTGGAAGCCTGGGCCATCTTCAACAATCTTAAGGGCCACCCTGTTCTCCAGATGGTGGCCCAAGTGCCAAAAATATATTTGGTTGCACACAGAGACACATACAGTCATGCCATCTAGCAGAAAGATCATCCCCTGGTAGGCAAACATGTATATTCATACATCGTACATAAAGTCCAACAGAGATCTGACATTAAAGGATGGAATCTCTCGTTTTCCTGCCCATATTTTCTGCAAGGTTTCCAATGGCAGTGACTACAAGGAGGCATCAGAACCGGTTCCTGGACCTTCTTAAGTGAGGCCTCCTACACCCTGTCCACACAACCAGTCCGCTCAATCTTTGGGAAGTCTCGCTGCCCTCTGACTCCAAGAACTGGGCCTCTGAATCTTATTTATTTATTTATTTATTACATTTATATACCGCCCCACAGCTGAAGCTCTATGGGTGGTTCACAAAACTTAAAACAGTAAACGTTAAGAAGTATACAAAATTTAAAAACCATCAGAAACATAAAAACAACAGTATAAAAACAGCAGTATCCATTTAAAAAACAACAGTTCTGGGGTCCGTTAAAAACAAACTTAGCGTTGTTAAATGCTGTTAAATGCCTGGGAGAAGAGAAAAGTCTTGACCTGGCACCTGAAAGATAACAATGTTGGCGCCAGGCGAGCCGCATCAGGGAGATCATTCCACAGTCAGGGGGCCACCACCGAAAAGGCCCTCTTCCACTAAACAAGGAGGCCCTGGGAAGAATTCCCCAACCTGCTCCTCACTCCTCAGATCTTCAACACCCAGAAGAAGCCAGCAATTATGGGAAAGGAGACTGGTCCTCAAAACACGGAGAGAGATGCAGCACTTGAGAAGGTGAAGCTCCCAGAAAGGTTCTCTGGTCCAGCCATGAATACTTCCTCTCCTACCGGGTCCAAAAACTTGGCTTGATGGAAGCTGCAGGATTTGCTCTTTAACCAGCACCTGTAGCTCTCCTCTTATCCAGACCTCCTCCAGCCACCGCCTAACCGCATGGTGTTGAAACCAGTAAAGACTGGTGGCTTCGATTTCAGTGGGGCAGTGAATCCATTCCCACTGAAATGAGAGCCTCCACTGTTTGAAGCTCAAGACCATGAGTGAAATCTGGATGGCCTGAGAGGCAAAGCTAGCCCAGTGGGATTCCCCAGAGAGCCACATCTCCCAACTGGGAGGGCAGATGGCGTGCTGAGTCAGGAGAATCACCTTTATCTCCAACTTGTGACCACCAATTGGAGATAACAGCAGGGACTCCTCTACCTGCCTCTTCCCCCAACCTCCAGTAGCTTCCAGGGGGTGGTGTCTCACTTGAGGTGCCACAGGCTGGATGGGCTGGTCCAGCGGGCCAAAACTGACCTCTGGGGCAGAGATTCCCACAGGGCCGACCCAAGGCATCTTATTGCCTGAGGCAAAGATGGCGCCACTCCCATTCCATGTACCAAAAGGAAACTGGATTAGCTGATGGATCTACCTCCATGGATGATGGGACTGTCCCTTCATCCATGGAGGCAGATCCATTGCACCTGAAGGCAGCAGTTTAACTTAGGGGTTGCAGGGTAGGCCTCATGGGACACAGCTCTCTCCTCCAACACACTGCTGTGGCCTCCCAGCATCTGCTGACTGCATCACTTTGCCTAATGGCAGGGCCGGCCTTGGCATATCAAATTCAAAGGTAGAGGGGAGGTGGAATTTGGAGAGCGCATGTAATAGCAGAGGAGAGTGGTGGGAATTTGGCCCATTGACAGACATAAGAGAGTGAAGAGTATGGAAAGTAGAGTGGATTGGCCAGGGGGCAGGGAGATTACTACTCCTAAATTGTATTCATCCCAGACTTGTTAACTGTGAATTTGTTTTCACTGTTTCTCCAATAAACAATCAGTGTGTTGTCAACGCGACGTAATTGTCAGTGAAGCCTGGGGATGGTGAGAACTCCATTTGGTTCATTTTTGGATAAGAACTTACCAAAATTCACAGATTTCTTCATAAAAAGAGCTTGTGATTGAAAACATCTGAACGTGGGAGAAAGCAAAAAACGAATGCGTTCCTCCATCCAGGCAGAGGTTTTTGAGAGCTTAACTCTTAAAAGTCTGGGTTGGAATCCCCACGTATTCAATCACACGGGTGCACCAAATTAGAGTCGCCACCTCTTTTTTTTCTGACATGCTCCACATCTCCCCGGATCCTCTCCATACCGGAAAAAGCTGTAGCTATTGAATCTGGTTGGCGCAGCTGGGTGGGAATTTTTTTCAGTTTGGTTTCTTAATGGGAGCCTAACAAAATGTGCAAGGTTCTTTGTCCATGGTTGGTGGGGTGGGGAAACCTTGAGGTTCAAAATTCAAGCATGGAAGAAAATGAAATTGACAGATCCATCCATGCCTAGGAATCTCATATTTAAAGAGTTTGAACACCTACCCTGATACCTACACACAGGGCCAGCATCGAGGGTAGGCATGGTGGGGCACCGGCCAAGAGCTGACACCCCAGCAGGGGCCTGATGATGAGAGATCCTTGGAGCTGCTTCTCCCTTTCACCATTTCAACCTGCTTGATCACCTGCCATGGTGGTGAGAAGGTAGGAAGGAGCCATCCTGAGGATGTCTTGCCCAAAGGCTCCATACTGAAGCCCATGCTGGCTTGGGGGACCTGCTGGTACGGTGCTAGAGTGTTGGTCATTTGATCAGTCAAAAGATATATGGTAAATTGACTGGCCAATAATAAGTATTTATAAAGTACTAACTGGCTCTCTGCCCGTCAAGTAAGTCAGTGGTAGCAATGCCAAGAAAGACGATGAGAAGCAATAGGAGAAGGTGACAGTGGCAGTGAGAAGACAGGCTCCCTGAGGAAGGGAGTCCATTGAGGGTGTCTTGCCCAGGGACCCTCCAAAACTGGAGCCGGCCCTGTCTACACAATGATGTTAGCACAGTTAAGACTGTGACAAAACCTTTTCAGATGTTCAGTGGATACATGGGGCAGGGGCTTGATAGGGGATTAGATCCACAATCCTCACTCCCAGTGGAGGCTAGTGGCTCCAATGTCATTGGGGTGGTGAATCCGCTCCATGTTTCCATCAGAACCGGTCATAACTCTAAAGGAGCTATCCAAGGTCCTGAACTCATTTGGAGGATTGGGTTCAGCTTTTCACTGGTTTTAGGCCAAAACCCGGAGCGGAATCACCACCCCACTGACATCGGAACCCCCAGCCTCCACTGTCCACACATGTAAGCCCAAAACTGGCTTGGCTGACTCTACAGACCCTGTGTGCATACAATTTGTATGGTCATTGGCTCACTGCAAACAATCAAATGAATGTGTTTGGGTCAGGAGCAAGGGAAGCAGTGGCGATATCAATTCCTCCCCTTCCACATGTTTGATGAACGCCTGAAAAGGATTTATAGGAACACAGGAAGACACCTCAAAGTCAGACCCCGGGCCCATCTTTCCCAGTGCAGTCGAGACAGATTAGAAGCAGCACCAGGCTTCAGGCAGGATTCTTTTGTAGTCCTACCTACAGACGCTAGGAGTCAAACCTGGCACCTTTTGCAATCAAAGTAGGGCCCCTACTGCCAAGCTAATTTGGTGGGACCAGGTAAAATTGCTCCAGGGTCTGGACGCATGCTGTAAACTGCCAGCCCGCCGATCCTGACATAATCAGCAGCAGAGAATTCAAAGTACTTTCTACGAAATGGACTAGAGGTAGCCCAGTGTTTATATTACCTAACTCGTTCAATTTAGACTGGGGGCAGAGAGAAAGCCATTTCCTGAGAACATTACATATCCATAAAAAGATACAGAATCATTCGATCTCTCTGTCTAGCACTTATGGATATAAGCAATTTTTTCCCCCTCTTGACCTAGATTGAAGCACCATCTGGAAGCTCTATTTGCAAAAGAGAGAGAAGTGGGGTGGGGGGACTCCCCTTCACACAGCCCACTGCGGGTCCTCAGACCAAAGACAAATGTTATTATTTTAAAACCATCATTTCCCTAATAGACCCACTATCCGGCCTACAATTCTCTTAGCTTGCAGATCTTTTTAGCCATGGCGAGGAAAAACGCCAGAGGGGCTTTAGCTTAATGGAATTTCATATACCTGATTTAGGGTGGGTTAATGCAATCCACCAACACAGGGGCTCAAAAGCTTGCCCTGTAGCGTACACCTGCCACTACAAAAGATGGTATAATCCACCACGTCCACGGCTCCCGTGAGAGCGATGAAGGATTCACAGCCCGATCTGCCGTTCCCCGCACCCTAAAGCTTTTGAAAGGCAACCTCTCCACTCCAATTTCCATAGGGTCTGTCATTAATAAGGGTGCTCTCCTCGCACGCTAGGCTTTTTATTTAATTTCTTTAAACTTAAGGCAGCTCGAACATCCCCCGTCGGAGGGAGGAGGTTTTAATAAGCCAATCCGGGCTACATCGCAGGGGGGAAAAGCGGAGCCCGGTTTTCCTTTTAACTGCTGCCTCATTAACAACCATTGCCCTAAACACAGTCACTTTAGCAGAGACGCAAGGATTCCGTGTTAGACAGGGAATCACTTTCAGGCCAAGGAATAATCACTTGTCTGGCTGACATAAGCTATTACTTCACCCCCAAATCTTAGCTCTTTAAAATGCTGCCAGGCCCGGGATTTATTTATTTATTCGTTCATTTTTAAAGCAAAGTTTCCGAGCCGACTTCAGCAGTGACTTTGACGAAGTATATGCAGCATGCGTTACAGGATGATGTAGTAATGGCACTGTAAAATGCCAGGAGGGCAAAGCAGATTCGACTTCTTTGGATTCAAGTTGAGCGAGACCCGCTTTTGAATGCACCCACCATGTTTGGGAGAGAGAGAGAAACCAAAAAAAACCTTCCTGCATGTAGACGGTGACAAAATCACCTCCTTGTTAGGTTAATCTGGATCTCTTCTCGATCATCCCAGAATGCAGGACACGGAATAACGGGCTCAAGTTACAGGAAGCCAGATTCCAGCTAGACATCAGGAAAAATGCCTTGACTGTTAGAGCAGTACTACAACAGAACCAGTTACCTAGGGAGGTTGTGGGCTCTCCCACACTGGAGGCATTCAAGAGGCAGCTGGACAACCATCTGTCAGGGATGCTTTAGGGTGGATTTCTGCATCGAGCAGGGGGTTGGACTCGATGGCCTTCCAACTCTACTATTCTATGATTCTATGATTCTTATATGAATATGGATGTATATACATGTAATAAAGGGTTAACCATGGGCTGGATGGAGCTTGTGTGTGATTGGTTTTTAGTTCTACCTGGGAGGAGGGAGGGAGGATTTTTTCCCCTGTTTCGATAGTTAGTTTGGGAACGAGATAGTAGGGCTGCGCATGCACCCTGATTCGCTTCGGAGGCCAATTTGGGGGTTCCGAATCAGCCCCGATTTGACTCGGGTGCTTCGGGCCTGGGCACCCGAGATCCAAATCCGAATTGAGATCCAGACACCCAAAGTGGGTTGACCACTGCGGGTTACCAGGAGCCCCTTCAAGCAGCTGTTCAGTGGGCACCTGGGAAGGCACAAGGCAAACTGGGAGTCCATTGGACTCCCCATCTCACTCCCCATCAAACCCTGAGCCTCTGCCCTCACCTGCCCATGGGACTTACCTGAGCTGTCCAGCAGCCATCCATTGTCAATGAGAGCCACCATTTTCAATGAAGATGGGGGCTCTGTGATTTCCTAGGACTAACATCTCAAACTACAACAGCCATGAAAGGCCATTTCATTGAAAATGGCAGCTCTCGTTGACGTTGGGCAGCTGCCAGACAGCTCAGGTGAGTCCCGCGGGTGGGTGCACGGGCAATGGCTCACCATCGCCCTGAGTTGGGCTGTGGCAACCTGAAGTGCTTCAGATACCAAGGCAGGCTGAATCAGGCCACATCAGCTTGGATTTGGGGTTCAGGCCCAAACAGATGCACAGGTATAGGGAATAAGTTTGGCACAGCACCATCTTAGTTAGGGAGGGAGGGTTCAGAGTGATGCAGGCTTAGGCTAACGAACAACATCTATGTAAATAATGATGACATCTCTAACACTGGAACAACGTCTTGTAAACAATAAACTTCTAGTTTATTTTTTTGAGATTAATCTATGTGCCAGATTGGTCTTTGTTTACACATGAACACCTCATAGACAGCACTCCCTTCCCCAACTTAGAAATAACAGTAACAGTGGTAAATTCAACACACTTGACATTCATTGTCGCTGGATAAAAGGTTAGCGAAGTCTGTGGCTGCAGGATCCTAGGTGGGAAGGGATCGTAGGGGAAAGCCCAGGATGGGCGGATGTCATGTAGACAAGTCATGATGACTGGGCCTGGTGGGAGTTGAAGTCCAAAGAATTTGGAAGACACCAGGTTAAAGACAGCTGTTCTATTATTATTATTATTATTATTATTATTATTATTATTTATTTATTTATTTATTTATTTATATAGCACCATCAATGTACATGGTGCTGTACAGATTACACAGTAAATAGCAAGACCCTGCCGCATAGGCTTACAATCTAATAAATAATTCTAGAGGGGAGAGACAGAAAATTCTATGACAAGATGTGTGCCAGCCAGCCAGAGGCAGCTACTACATTGTGCCCAGAATGCAGGACGTGGAATAATGGGCTCAAGTTACAGGAAGCCGGATTCTGGCTGGACACCAGGAAAAGTTCCTGACTGTTAGAGCAGTATGACAATGGAACCAATGACCTAGGAAGGTGGTGGGCTCTCCCACACTAGAGTCCCCCTAGATGCAACTGGACAGCCATCTGTCAGGGATGCTTTAAGGTGGATTCCTGCATTGAGCAGGGGGTTGGACTCGATGGCCTTGTAGGCCCCTTCCAACTCTACTATTCTATGATTCTATGGTTCTATTCTTACATTAACAAGTGTATTCATTTTCAGGTGACAGATATTGGACGACATGCGATAAAACCATCAAGAGGTAGAATCTTGGAAGGCAGAGAACTACGTGTATCAGAAACGCAGCCATTGCAAAAAAAAAAAAACCAAAGGAAAAAAAACAGGGAGAGTGATGGGTCAAAGATAAATTGGGAGTGCTAACCACTATCCCAGAGCTTTACCAAAATGACCAATTACTGGTGTCAATGACTGCCTAGAGACAGGCATGACAAACAGTGGCGGCCTCCAATTTTGAAAGCAGACAATACAATTTGAGTCTGATTCTTAGAGGCTGTTCAGGTGTTGTTGTTTTTTACAAAAAGCAAAACTCTACACATGGATTTCAGCCTACGTGCCACCATGGACATGATCCAACAATTGTGTGGGCCTTTTTCAAAGCATAAAAATTCAGCGCAGACGAGTCACCGTCATCCTCCATTTCTTGAAATATGGGGCAGGAGAGGCAAAGGGGCCCTTCACATGCTAAAAATGGAGAACAGGAGGCCCCAGAGCAACCTTCCTCAACCTGGTGCCCAGCTGGGGATTCTGGGAGTTGTAGTCCAACACATCTGGAGGGCACCAGGTTGTAGTCCAACATAAGAACATCAGAAGAGCCCTGATGCTGGATCAGACCAAGGGTCCATCTAGTCCAGCACTCTCTTCACACAGTGGCCAACCAGCCATCGGCCAGAGATGAACAAGCAGGACATGGTGCAACAGCACCCTCCCACCCACATATCTGGAGTGTTTCCAGACTGTCTAGGTGCCATACCTGTAGCCTGGAAACCTAACTATATGAAGGATTGGCTAGAGAGCAAGCATGTACCAAGGGGAAAATGGTTGTCAGCGAACTGAACTAGAAAACAAGCAAAAGCCTTTTCTCCCTGAAGTAAGATATTCATGATGAGAAATTCAGCATGGAGAGTGATGGCATTAGGAAAGCATCAACAAAGGATTCCAATTTCCATAATGTTGGCCTCCAACGCTAGAAAAGGTCAGCATGTATACAGCGATCCGGAATGCCACTCACAAATGGCTAAGCAAAGTTCCCAGTTCATTGCACGATACCCAAGGATAGACAGCAGCAGTTGAATTTGTATTTTATACTACCCCAAGAAATACGCTTAAGTAGACTAACTCCTCTTTCCTCAGCCAGGGTTCCTAGGCTATTCAAAGCCACTTCTCCTTTTCAAGGAAGGGCTGAGACAGGAAGCATAACCTGTGCTTCCTCTCCCTGCCAAGTCGCATTCAGAGGAGAGAGAGGGGTGTATTCTCAACAGCAACATCCATATTCTGTTGAAGAAACTGCACTGGTTGCCTATACGTTGCCAGCAGGGCCGTCCCTATCATTAGGTAGAGTGAAGCAGCTGCCTCAGGCAGCAGATACTGGGACGCAGCAGCAAGGTTTTGGGGCAGAGATCTGTGTGGCATGTGGCCTGCTCTGCACCTCTTAAGTCAGGAGGATGAATGCTGTCCCAACATCAGTGGGGGATGCAATCCTATCATCAGTGTTGAAGTCAGATTCCTCTGCCAGTCGAGGCTGCTTTTTTCACATGGAATGGGAGGGGGCATCATCCTGTTCTTGACCCCAAGCAGCAAAATGTCTTGGGCCAGGTTTAAGCTTTTAAGACCTCAATACTTGAGGGGGGCTCCTCTCCTAGGGTGACCCTACGGAAAGAGGACAAGGCTCCTGTATCTTTAACAGTTGTATTGAAAAGAGAATTTCAGCAGGTGTCATTTGTATATATGGAGAACCTGGTGAAATTCCCTCCATCACAACCGTTAAAGCTGCCCTCTTTTAAATCTGGTCGGTCTAGTATAGCTCCTGCAGCTTTAACTGTTGTGATGAAGAGGGAATTTCACCAGGTTCTCCATGTATACAAATGACACCTGCTGAAATTCCCTTTTCTATGCAACTGTTAAAGATACAGGAGCCCTGTCCTCCTTTTCATATGGTCACCCTACCTCTCCCTATCTATGCTTGCCTGAGATTTGAGATCTGATGAAGCCCTTCTCCGCATCCCACCAACGCCAGACAAATGCTATGGTGGGACATGGGAGAAGCCTTTCTCTCTTGTGGCACCCCGGTTGTGGAATACCCTCCCATGGGAGGCCTGACTGGCATCGACACTGGCTCTGTTTTGGAGCCAAGTTAAAACATGGCTTTTTATCTGAGGGCTAAATTCACCAACTTGAACATAGCTTTAATTGTTGCAATAGTTTTTATTGCTTTTAAATTTTAACTTGATTAATGGCTTAATGCGTTTTTAGCTGTGTATATGATTTATTGTTTAAAATGGTTGAATCGATTTTATCTGTACGCTGCCCTGAGATCTTCATGATATAGGGCAGGATACAAATGCTTTAAGAAATAATAACTAAATAACATTTTGGTACTTGTTAACAAAACCCTAAACAACTCAGGACCAGGTTTACTTAAGAGATTGCATGAAATCTCTTGTTTGGTTGCTGTGCTCATCCTGGTAGAGACCAAGATTTTGGAGATCTGGTTTATGATAGGTTGGGAATAGGGCCTTCAATACTGTAGCACTCACTCTCTGGAACATCCTACCACAACAGATTAGACAGGTGCTGGCCCATCTGGGCTTTCAGCACCAACCGAAAACGTACTTTTCCCAACATGTATTCCCAGGAAGGTAAACTGGTTTTCAGTATGCACTAATAATGTTCAGAATTTAATCCTGATTTTATCCCGCAGTTTTGCGCACTGCTTAGAAATTCATTTAAGGCAAGCGATTCAGAAAGATCAAATGCATAAATAAAAATGCACTCATCACCCCCTCCCAAAGTAAGCATCCGAAGAAGAGGCGAGTGTAAGATGTGAGGCCGTTCACCCTGTTCCTGAATATCCCATAAACCAGCCAGTTTTACCGTAACGTGTGGGAGGAGGTGATGTTATCCCAGCCAAGCAAAAGCTTTCTATCGTCTAAGGAAAGGAAAAGGGAGGGGGTTAGAAAAAAATCAAGCACACCTCCTGGTTATTTTTAAAACCATCACTCGTCTTTTGGAAGCTTTCAAAAGCGTACACATACAAACTAGCATTCATGCACTCTGCAGCATAAAAGGCAGCCGCTTGAAACAAACAAAGATGCACTAATTAGAGAAGTGACCTGTGGACGCAGGTCTCGCTCACTGTAAATCTTGAGAAACAGTGATGAGATACGGTGACCTCCCAAGGAGAAAACAGGCTTTGGCAAAAATCTTGTGCAAAATAAGTCTCCCGACAAGCTGCATAGCAGTGCTTAGAATGATTTAATTACTAAACACAAGCTTTGAAGCAAAAAACAAAATAAAACCCGGGAGTACAATCAGCCTCTCTTCTACCGGTTCTGGCTCAGCCACCCACAGTAAGAGGAGGGATCGAGAGAGGGAGGCAAAGCTCATGCTTCAGAATACTTGGAAGGATTAGAATCCGATTCTTCATCTTTCCTTCCAGAAAAATAGCAAGGATGATCAGATACTGGGCCATAGGATGGGCACCACAAAAACAGGAAACGTATCACTAAAGAAGAGAAAGCAGGACACCATTTGCATAAAATCAGCATATGCTAATTTATAAGTATTAGTGCTGATTGAGGAATAATTATTATAATTTATATAGAAATACAGTACATCTCGCCATAGTGTGGAAGACTGTGACCAGTTTAAGTGTGTCCCTGGCTCACTCTGCTGTCGATGGACAACTTCAAGGCCCAACTCTTCCTTCTGATGGTTCTTTATCGTTAAACCAGACTTGGGACCAGACAGCCTTTGAAACAGAGGACAATGCTCTGGCAGCCTTTCAAATAGAGGACTGTCCTAACGCATGGCCACCCTACTGGCCCACTTGAAACATCACGCTCCCTGATCACCAAACAACAGATCCATCCAGACCAGCTTCAGTTTAGACGAAGGGGTGGGCACAGCAGAGGCTGGTGGTTGTTTTCGGTGGGGCTGTGACTGCATCCTGAGTGGGTTTCAGTCAGAACCAGTCGAAATTCTATAGGAGCTGTTCAAGGTGCTGAACCCAATCCCCGAAATGGGTTCAGAGCCTTGGATAGCTCTTGTGACCTTCCGGTCACAAGAGCCTACAATTTACATTGTCTTGCGCCACTGACTATGTTGACTAGAGTTCATGGGAGTTGAAGGCCAAAATACCTGGCAGGCTCAAGTTCATAGAATCATAGAATCATAGAATCATAGAATAGCAGCGTTGGAAGGGGCCTACAAGGCCATCGAGTCCAACCCCCTGCTCAATGCAGGAATCCACCCTAAAGCATCCCTGACAGATGGTTGTCCAGCTGCCTCTTGAAGGCCTCTAGTGTGGGAGAGCCCACAACCTCCCTAGGTAACTGATTCCACCGTCGCACTGCTCTAACAGTTAGGAAGTTTTTCCTGATGTCCAGCTGGAATCGGGCTTCCTTTAACTTGAGTCCATTATTCCGTGTCCTGCACTCTGGGAGGATCGAGAAGAGATCCTGGCCCTCCTCTGTGTGACAACCTTTTAAGTATTTGAAGAGTGCTATCATGTCTCCCCTCAATCTTCTTTTCTCCAGGTTAAACATTGCCTGCCTGCCTGAGATTAGAGTTGCCTGAACTAAAGTTGCCTGCCTGAGATTAGAGGGATCCCCTAGAAAAGTCCCTCGCCTGCCCCAATGGGCCCTCTGCCTATTTTCTCCCCCAACCATAGGCGCAGCTTGTAACAACAGCTGGGGAGCCGCCCACCATCTTGATTTCCCAACAACACTCCAGAGCATTCCACGGTATTGTGGGAAGCATGACATCTGAACTGGACCACAAGCCAATGTATCTTGAATTCTGACTTGGAATGGGCAAAGCTTATTGTGTACAATCAAGAGTCAGGAAATTGGATTTGGAAGCCAAGCTAGAATTCAGGTTGCCCAGACACTTCATCTGTTTCCTCTTTAACTCCAGTTTCAATGATCCATTCTTAAAATCAGATCTGCTTCGAGAGCACGGCAAGCTAAAAATTGTTTTCTGTGGGAAGGGAGGGGTGTTTATTTCAGTAAACAGCATTACTCATACCTACTCTCCTTCCAAATCTTTCTCAGGATAATTGCCTGGCATTCCACTAACTTAGCCCCTCCCATGCTTTTAAATGGCACCCTTTCGTATTGTTTTTAAATGTCCATGCCAGATGCAAGCCGATTTCCACAAACTCAGCGTATTAAAGGAAGTGCACTCAGTCGCATTGGAATACACAAAAATGTGATTATAACAGACACTCTGACAATTATTTCTTTATTTGTTTATTTAGGCAGGCACAGAATGGGAGATCAAGCTGGAGCGTGGAAGGAAAACCTGGCAAGTAAGGAAATGACAGAAAAAATTCGTCATTTCGTCACTCTTCGCAAGTGGCAGAAAATGTTAACTTCGACAGGCTCAGGGAAACAGCGGAGAGAAGGAGGTTGTGTGGAACGAACTGAAATGAAAACGGCATCCATTTTGTTTAGAAGGACCAGTGAAAATTTCCTCAGAGAAGGAAGTCCCTCATCCATAAGGATCACAGGCCAGGAGCCAAAAAGTTGGGTGAGAAAAACAAGATAGGATGAGATATGAGATGTCTCCCTACAATGGCATGCTCAAAACCCAATGGCTAAGAGATGTTCCTGTGCGGTGGAATAGTGAGGCCCGAGGACTGTTATCAACAAAGTTAGGACCCTTTCCTACCACATAGGGATGCCTCTTCTAAGTTGTTGTTGTTGTTGTCGTTGTTATTTGTATCCCGCCTTTTGCCCAATGCTGGGCCTCAAGGCGGCCATCTTCTATGACAAATATGTGCATCATCTACAAGCCAAGAAATGATGCCTCTTCCTTCAGAAATATATCTTTCATCCCTTTCCAAAAGTAATTGTAAGATGAATCGATTAGGTCTTTAATCAGGTTGCATCCCTGATTTCCCATCATTATACAGCCATGTTATGCTTTTGACAGTGTTCAAGTGTGTTCCATGCTGCTCTGAAGCAGCAAAGAAACGGAGCGCCCAACAGCTATCAAGCTGTGCTCAATCCTGCCAAGTTCTACCCGAAATATGGGCCTGCAACGCTGCTTGGGGTAGTCTCAAGGAAAACCAACTTGGTAGGGGAAGGGTTAAGCATTCTCCACTTCTAATCACCCATAGGAAGGGGCTGTTTGAAGACACAGTTAGGGCTTTGTTACACATAGGCCATAGCTAGACCTAAGGTTTATCCCTGGATTGTCCAGGGGTCAAACCTGTTCATCTAGGTGACACACAGGGGATCCAGTGCTCAGGCAGGGGCAAACCCTGGAAGATCCCAGGATAAACCTTAGGTCTAGCTGTGGCCATATTTGCCTCCTGGGGCAAATAGGAGCCAGAGGGGGTTAACTTTTGTTGGGACAAGGCAATGGGAGGAAATGATTTTCAAATCCCTCCTAGTTCCTGAAGACTTATTCCAGTTATTTGTTAAATTACTGAAGACTTGTTATTTCAGCTGAGAACTTGCATTTTGGAGATCCGATCATTTATCTCAATTCAAATGTGATTAACGCAATGCCCTTTCGTTTATTGTCTTTAATTATCACTACTCACCTTTATTTTTTAATTAAAGTCAGAATCAATTTTTGACGATTCATTTCATCGAGCTTTCTAGATTTAAGGTTTGGCAATGGACACTTTTATAAACTGGATCAACACTGGCAGCGAGGGGAAGGGAAAATATATTTCCCCATCAAAGGAGCGTAATGAAATCCTCTTGGGAACTGAAATCTCAGATGGAGTCAATTAAACATCTCTATAGTATCTTATGAAGCTTCCAGATACCTAGATTGAACCTGAGGCCCTCAATAACCAAAGCATATACTAGGAACATAGGAAGCTGCCTTGGTCCAACTAGCCCATATTGTCGACACAGACTGGCAGCAGCTCTCCAGGGTTTTAGGCAGAAAACTTTCCAGCCCTACCCGGTGGTGGTTGAACCTGGGACCTTGGGACAGAAAACATTTAATAGGAACACGGAAAGCTGCCTTATGCCGAGTCAGCCTATTGGTCCATCTAAAATAGTGGTCTTCAGCTGGTCCAGACTGGAGACCACCCCGGACTCCCAACCTGCAACATGGGACCCATGCCCAACATGGCAGCAACAGCTTTGCTGTGACCTATCTTGACTGCTCTCGCAACCCACTTATGGGTCACAACCCACTGGGTGAAGACCACTGATCTAGAACATAAGGCCATCAGAAGAGCCATGCTGGAAGACACCAAGGATCCATCTAGTCCAGCATTCTGTTCACACAGTGGCCAACCTGCTGCCCAAGAGAAACCCGCAAGCAGGACATGAATACAAAAACACTCACCCCACCATGTTCCCCAGCAACTGATGTACATAGGCATACTGCCTCTAATACTGGATGTAGCATTGAACCATCGGGACCAATAGACATTGATTGTCTTCTCCTCCAGGAATTTATCTAGCCTCCCTTTTGAAGCTATCCAAAATTGGTGGCCACGGCCATATTCTTGTGGTAGCTAGCTCAATATTGCCTCTGCTGGACGTGTTGAACCTTAAGCGTATGGGCCAAATCTGGCCTACCTTGCATCCCAGTCTGGTCCTATGGGTTTCAGCAGTTGGCCATGCCCTTCCCTCCAGATGACCAATCATTTGGTGGCTTCCCTGCTATTGTGCAGTTTTTGAGACTAGGTTACTTCCCTAGCTTGTAGAAGAAACAGAACTACCTTCTCTTCCAATGACGAATGTGTGCAATTTAGGTTTTAGAACTCTCATTAGCGTATATGGTCTACTAGCCCTTATGTACTGCTGGATCTCTCGTGAGGGTATCATGTCCATTCACTTTCAAGCACTGTATGTTTAGATCCCATGGGAGATTTGGTGTAGCGTGATGCATTGTGTCATGTCAGGCAGTGCGGTGAGGTGGTTAGAACGTTGGACTGGGGAGACTCACAGGGCAAGGGACACACACCCCTGTCTATACTGTACAGCAGCTTTCCCTGACCTGGCACCCTCCAGATGCATTGTGCTATAACTCCCCCACTGGCCATACTGACTGGAGATGATGGGAGTCGTAGTAGAACACGTCTTAAGCACACCGGGTCAACGAAGGCTACTGAAGAGACATTCTTCGCGTTTGTAATTCTACTCCAACTAAAGGAGGGGAAAGGAGCAGGGAGCCTGTTTTGTACAGCAAGAAGTAATCTTTACAAACATCCACTCCTTGGGGAGGTTTTTTTTATTTCAAGGTTCTTAACTGTTAAAATAAAAAGAGGCCTCCAGATTTAAGAGACCGGCCTGCTATCAATCCAATACCAATCCTTTCTCCTGCTAAGAAGACAGATAGCTGTAGTATTATGTTATTTTTCTTTCTTTCCTTATTTTATTTTATTTTTTTTTTAAAAAAAACACCCACTCGCTACTCAGACACAAAACATCTCACGCTAAGTGGCATATAAAGCTCCCCGTGTTTACCCTTGTAGCGCATCGCACATCAAGCCATGTTTTGCTTCGGCGTCACGGCGGTAAGGTGTGTGGGGGGGGGGAGTCACACGTTCACCGGGAGCATTAGGAAAATCTTCCTGACACTCAGATCTATAAGTCTGTTGTTCAACAGCCTCCCCCGGGAAGCAGCAAAGGCTTGGATGCTACAGTCGTTTAAAATGAGAATGGACAGAGCCCTAGAAAATACACCGTGGGGAGACAGGCTGGATGAACCCAAACAGACCTTGCTCTCCGTGTGTGTGTGTGTGTGTGTGTGTGTGTGTGTGTGTGTGTGTGTGTTATCTTTAACAGGCCCTGTTCTATTATCTAGATTCTAGCTAGGAAACAGTGGTAATTACAAAAGCCATTTCCACCTGGCGGGATTCGTAATGATCTGCTTTGTAAACAGATAATTGCTAATGAACAATTATTATTATTATTAATGAGATAAAGCGCTGCGCTGCAGGTGAAAGGCAGTTACCTGCCACAGCGCCAGCCCACAGGAAAGGAGCAGCCACGTTCCTTCCAGGAGGGAGAGGGGAGTTCAGGGTCAATCCACACGCACCTGCTCGCCACTCCCAAGTTGACCCCAAAATGTAGGGCGACCCTATGGAAAGGAGGACAGGGCTCCTGCATCTTTAACAGTTGCGTAGAAAAGGGGATTTCAACAGCTGGCATTTGTAGGCAAGCATCACCTGGTGAAATTCCCTTTTCATCACAAGAATTAAATTTGCAGGAGCTCTGTCCTCTTGGCCAGATACAAAAGAGGGCAGGGCTTCTGCAGCTTTAACCGTTGTGATGAAGAGGGAATTTCACCAGGTGCTGCATGCAGGCAAAGGGCATCTGCTGATATTCTATACAACTGTTAAAGATGCAAGAGCCCTGCCCTCCATTTCATATGGTCACAGTACCCAAATGGCAACTTTGCCGGCATTCAAACAAGCCATTATTTCTGCAATGCGTTTAAATTCCTATGTTCGTGTGGTTCCAAAAGCCGAGCCCTACTGCCATTTTCTAGCATTGTCAATCAATTATAAGAGACCTGGTTAACACAGAAGGCTAGGCCATGATTTATTTCACCTGTGGTTTGTTGCCTTGCCCAGGGTTTAACTGTCAGACAACTGTACCAACTGTGCTTTATTTTCAAAATCCCTGAATTGTTTTCCTCCTCCTCCTTAGTTTACTCTCTCCTCATATCCCACACACCTTTGTGGCACTGTAGTACTGCATAAAGAGTGGAGGTTTTATCACTCTTGCCTGCCACCTCTGTAGCCTGGAGAAATAACCCACAAACAACCCATGGTTCTGGCTTAACCTATAACGGCAACCCAGAGTTCACAACCCAGCAACGAACCATGAGTTCTCTTTCTGGGTTGTTTGCGGTTAACAAACTACAGTTTGTTAGTGCAGCCATGTTCACACCTCGCAAGAACCTAAAATTCAGAAACCCACACCATGGGTTAGCGTTATGTGGGAATCAAGCCAGATTGGTAATCAGTTAGCGGTTGGTTTTATGCAAGCCAGGCTGCAGTCCGAAGCGCGCTTACACAAAAGCAAGAGCCAATCTACACATGCTGCTGTATTGCACACTACTGCTTCTACTTGGGCTGGACCACAACAGCCTGCAGATGGGTAAAATCGCAGAACTGAACGCTCTCCAGCCCATCAAAAAACAGCATGTAAAAGAGAAGGTGTGCTTAAAATCCATGGAAAAGCACTGAAACATGCAACATGCATACCCTTCACTTGCTGACTATGGTGGTACAGGCCAAGAAAAATGACACCATATGATTTTGCAGCATGTGCCGTTCAACTCCAACTCCTATGAAAGCTGTTGGGAGGCTCCTCCAAGGAAAGACAGCTGGTTCAGAGTCTGAACCTGTTAAGTTTACATGTCGCAAAACCTCAGCGGAGGTTGCGCCTTGAGGTCTTGCCATTACAGTACACACCAGCCTGTAGGTCTCCTCTTCTATATAAAACCCAGTTCAGCTTTCCTCTTTCCTTAGTCCTGTCTAAAGAAGAATTCTGTCCGTCTCAAAAGCTTGCTCTGCTTGCCTCCCAACCCAGTTGTCAAATACCATCTGAACCTAGGACTGACACAGCAACCAATCTTACAGCAACTGAGCTATTATTCACAGGTCAATGGCATTCAGGTGTAGTTGAGAAACCCGATTATAGTTTTCATATCAACACCGACAGTGAAATGGAGCTTTAATTCTCTGGAACGGCACTATATTACATCTGCTGTACACTCTTAATTGCATTTTAGACTCTCCCTCGCTCCCAGCAGCTACAGGCTGTTGCGTTCACTATTGGCTCCGGGCGCTTGTGCAATGATGCAGAAGTCGCCTCGGTGCGGAGTCTGAGCAGGTAACCTTGAAAAGGCCGAACGCCGAGGTTTCTATGTAAGAGCCTGAAGTTTGCTAGGGCAGAAAGTGATGCAAGGTAAACCGAAAGGGAGAAAGCTAGAGAAAATGTTGTCAGGCGAGCCCAGAGAAAGGAACTGTTGGGATTATGGTGCAGTTCTGGCCACCACACCTAAAATAATTTTTAAAAAGATATTGCAGAGCTGGGGGAAACGCAGAAAAGGGCAACTAAAATGATCCAGGGCCTGGAGCATCTCCCCTTTGAGGGAAGGTTACAACCAGGGCGGACGCCAGACTATATTGCGCCCTAGGCAGGCGCGTTCTGAAGCCTCCACCCCGCGCCCCCCCCGCTCGCTCACTCACCACCCCATCACTCACCCGCCCGCTCGCCCGCTGCCCCCGCACCCTCGCTGCTCCGGCTCCCCCCTCGCTCACACGCTCCGGCTCTCCCCATCACTCGCCCGCCGTCCCCGCTCGCTCGCTCACTCACTGCTACGGCTCCCCGCTTGCTCGCCAACTCACCGCCCGCTCCCAGCTTTGAAGCCAGGATGCTGGGGTTGAGGGGGAGGGCAGAGGCTTTGAAGCGGCGCGCCCGGAAGTGGCTTCCTGGCGCGCCGTACTAAAGCCTCCGCCTCCAACCCCAGCATCCTGGCTTCGAAGGAGCCAGGACACTGGGGTTGGGCGGAGGCTGGGGCAGCGGCTTTGGAACAGCACACCCGGAAGCCGCTCTAGGAGAGCAGCTCCCGAGTACGCTGTTCAGTGCCCTCGTTTGCTTGGCGCTCTAGGCAGCCACCTGAGTTGCCTCTATGGCAGCACCGGGCCTGGTTACAACAGCTGGGATTGTTTTAGCTTAGAAGAAAGGAAGCGAAGGGGAGACATGATAGAGGTGTACGAAATTATGCATGGTGTGGAGAACGTGGATAGGGAGACATTTTTCTCCTTTTCTCAAAATACTAGAACCTAAAGGGCTCATCCCATGACGCTGATTGGTGGGAGATTCAGGACAAATAAAAGAAAGGACTTCTTCACATAACGCATAGTTAAACCTGTGCCCTGCTTGAGGGTTCCTGCTCAACAGCTGGTTGGCCACTGTGTGAACAGAATGCTGGACTAGATGGACCCTTGATCTGATCCAGCATGGCTCTTCTGGTGTTCTTAAGGACTTCTTCACAGAGTGCATAGTTAAACGTTGGAATTCACTACCACAAGATGTAGTGACGGCCACCAATAAGGATGGCTTCAAAAGGGAGATGGATAAATTCTTGGAGGAGAAAGCTATCAAAGGACCTTTGGTCTGATCCAGCATGGCTCTTCTTATGTTCTAACTTCCATCAGCCCTAGCTGGCATAGCGAACTAATGATGGGACTTGCAGATCAAAAAATCTGGAGAGCCACAAATGCCCAATCCCTAGGTTAATGGAAGGACAAAATCTAAAGATGCAGTAGCATAGTGGGACCTGCTGTCATGTTGCTTATTATTTATAGATATCATTTCATTTATTACATTTCTACACCACCCAATAGCTCTCTGGACAGTTTACAAAGATTAAAAATTAATAAAAATCATTCACATACAAACATATAAATAGACAGCATGTACACACATATATCTAAAACAATTTTAAACAACAATAAGAAAAACCCAGGGCTTGATTAAAACCTCATTATATGCTGCCAAATGCCTCAGAGAAGAGAAAGGTCTTCATCTGGCACTGAAATGATAACAATGTTGGCTCTAGGCAGGCCTCATTGTGGAGATCATGCCACAATTGGGGGGGCCACCACTGAGAAGGCCCTCTCTCTTGTTGCCATCCTCCAAGCCTCCCTTGGAGGAGGCACCTGGAGGAGGGCCTTCGATGATGAACGTAGGATGCGGGTAGGTTCATGACAGGTGAGGCGCTCCATCAGGTATTGCAGGTATTGCCGTGTCAGGTTATTTATCGCATTTTCAGCATTCATATCACTGTTCACATACACTATCTCTGAAATTCTTGAAATAGGCCCAGAAAGGTAGGCCAGTAATATTACCCCCACGTTGCTGGAGAGTGAGAAACCATTCTCAGCTCCAACTTAGAAGGGATTCCTAGTAAAGTGTCATGTAGTAGACCCACACCTATGATGGCACTTGCCCACCTTCCTCAAATCCCCAGTCACCAGCCTCCAGCTCAGCTGCAGGTGGCAACTGATAATGGAAAGCTTCACAGCCCTTTACATATCCCAAAATGCCCCACAACAGTGTTATGCTGGGCATTTCAAGGCATTGTGGTAGATCCACAATGGAGGGAAGCCCCATGTTTTAGAATAACCAGGAAAAGCACGGGGCTCCTATGCTTTAACATCTGTACCGAAGAGCGCACTTTTTCATTCTTATTTTTAGCATTTACGGCCTGTCAATGCAGGAGTGAAAAAGCCGTACCTATCAGAACATCTTCTTTTACACAAACTATTAAAAGATAAAAGGAACTTGTCCTCCTTGGCATTTGATTCACACACACACACACATACACACACCCCTCTCTTTCTGCCTCTCTCCTCGACTTCAAAAAGAAATGCAAACAGCGATAGGCTTGCCGTACTGCCACCGCTCTAAGACAGGACCAGTACAGGCTGGGAGATGACCACAGGCAGCAGAGCGCAATCCTCTTGAGATGGGAAATCAAGTGATGCTGAAGGGCCACTCAGGTAATTCGAAGGGATATAAAGATTTGCAGGTACAATAGTGCCCATTTGAGGCCCCCACTACCACCACCACCCTGTTTGTGAAGTACCTGGTGCCGAGGCTGAGCAACTGCTCTCAACCCAACAGTTGAAGACCGACGTCCTTCACTAGTCTAAGACAGCACAGGTGTGTTTGCGTTTGCTCTTTAAGAAAGAGAGCATTTTCCTGCTTTGTATCCTCCAGAGCTGTTTCTAGGTTTGGGGTCTGGGGTAGGCCTTCAGCAAGGAGCTCCCAATAGGTAGGGTGACCATACAGAAAAGAGGACGGGACTCCTGTACCTTTAACAGTTGCATAGAAAAGGGACTTCCAGCAAGTGTCTCACTTGTACGCATGCAGCACCTGGTGAAATCCCCTCTTCATCACAGTGGTTAAAGCTGCAGGAACCCTGCCCTCTTTTGTATCTAGTCAAGAGGGTAGGGCTCCTGCAGGTTTAACAGTTGTGATGAAAAGAGAATTTCACCAGGTGCTGCATGCATACCAATGCCACCTGCTGAAATTCCCTCTTCATCGCAACTGTTAAAGATACAGGAGCCCGGTCCTCCTTTTCACAGGGCCACCTTATCAATGCATCCTCCTGGCTGAGACTACCCACGTCCTCATCCTCATCCTCATCCTCACCACCACTGCCCACTCACTTGCCTTGTCCCTCTGGACCCAATCCGCATCACTGTGCAGAAGGAGAGGGCAAAGTGATTGCTGCACCTTTCCCTTATTCCCACTGCTGCTCCCTCGCTCCCGGCTTTATCAAGGTTCTGGATCCTGCAGAGGGTTCTACTCATGCTCAAGGCGGGGAGGTCAGGGACCCTGGGGATGGGGGGGGTACACAAGGGGAACACTGCGGGGTGAGACCAGAGCAAGCTGCCCCATGCCTCTTACGCCAATTAAAGTGTCGCCTATTCAAGCATAGAACTGCTGAATAAGTTCGATGCTTAAAGTCCTAACGTGGCCCTCTGGGGTGCCCCACCCACTTCCCCAGGCCCCACCCACTTCCCCAGGCCCCGCCCACTTTCTGCTGAGTGCTGATCGTTTGGCGGCTTCCCAACTTCTACGCAGGTTTCCTCCTCTCCCCCCACCCCGTTCCAAAAGGTTGAAATGCCCTTCCTAAGGCTTAGGAAACAGCGTTAAGCTCAACTATGCCGCTATTTTCAGCCCTGCCCCTTTTTGCCTTCGGCCACACCCACCACTGCAATGGGGGCCCTCAGAGCTTCTCAGAAACTCAATCTCGACTTTGAGCTAAAAGAGGTGAAACGCCCCAAAACTAAAGGGACTACGCCTGCTTTGTGAGCAAAACCTTCCTTCGAGCTCTTCCCTCGGACAACTAGAGCCTCGATCGGCAACTCGCTTTTAACAGTAGGCCGTATTTGGCCCCGAGCAGGGGCTGAATGGCTGCAGCAGCATCTCTGCCCTGTAATTCACCTCCCCGTGAGTCAAAACACAAGCAAAAGGGTTGCTTAAGCCATTTTCCTCCTGTGTGGACCACAACAGAGGCACCATTAGAACTGGATGCACCTGGTGTTTTTGCTTGGGTACAACAGTCAACGGTTGAAGCATGTTGTGGCTCTCCAGACGTTTGGGGCTACAACCCACATCAGCCTTAGCCAGCATAGCCAACAGTGAGGGATGATAGGCGTTGCATCTGGAGGGACAAAGTTGCCCATACCAGATGCAAGGAACAGCCTCTACTGCTGTTCAGGCCAGAGAGCTTAGGGTGCAAGAACTCTTTGGCTATATCAGCCTCCAGATGTTTTAGACTTGCACTCCCATCATCCCCAGCCAGTCGGGAATGCCGGGGCTCATGATCTAAAATTTCCACCGGGTTGGGAAACAGTAGCATATATCTTAGATTGTACAGACAGTAGTAACTGGGAAGTAAAATAGGAGCGTGGTCAGGGTGGTGGCTGGTTATGTCGGGGGCCAGAAGATCATAAGGGATAGACTGAGTGCCCTCCCCCTGCCAAGATTTGCCTATCCCTAAACTAGAGGACTGGGGTCATCAGCCCAAACAACCAAAGTCACACACAAGCCGCATTCCGACAACACACTATCCCACACTCAGTGGTTGCATGTAGGTGGTTTTGAACCATGGGTTGTTTGTTGAAATGTGGAGTAGCTGTTCCTGAACACAGCACATTTCCTGCAGTGTCGGTTATCCTGTTGTCTGAACACAGCCCCTAGCTTGTTAACCACGCAGTGTGGGTTCTCAAGGTGGCTTATTTGAGGAAATAAGCCACACTGCGTGATGAACAGACCACCCTGGCTGCATTCAAACAACACGCGAACCCACAGTTCAACAAACAAACCACGGTTTAAAACGACCCACACGCAAGCACTGAGCGTGAGTCAGTGTGTTGTGCGAACAGTTCCATCAGTGTTCCCGTTTACAAGGCAGTAAATCCAGAGTCACCTGCATTTACACAGGTATACACACACACACACACACACACACACACAGAGGAAACGGAGCAGCGCGGAGCAAGGCATAAATATTTCAACAGCAACTCAGCTTTGTTATTCTGTTTAAAGCAGAAAACATGACAAAACCTTTGATTGTTTTACTTAATACCAAATAATAATTCAAAGAGAAACAAACCAGCGTTAGTCAAGGGTGCCCAACAAGGGTTGCGTCTATGTATGCGTGTATATTTCCTCCTTCTAGCAGTGAAGAATACAGCTTAGCTCATGATAAAAGCCTCACTGTTTCACAGCTTGTTAACTCCCCCCTATCCACCCCCTTTGCGGGAAAGAATAGGACATTTCATCATTAAAATACAAAAAGGGATGGATGTAGAGAAAACAGCCCTTGGGGTATTGGCTTCATTTCATGGAAATCTGCAATAACATTGACAACGTAATCCTATATGTGTCTACTCCACAGTAAATCCCATTGTGTTCTATGGGCCTTCCTCTACGGTGGCCACTTACACACGTCTACCCAAAGCAGAGAGACAAGATATGAGAAAAGAATTTAAAAAAGGACAAAGGAAGGCACAGATCTGTACGAAACTTTGATGTACTATCTTAAAGGTATGGATGCAAATTTAGAAAGGACAACTAGAATTCGACATTTCAATCTCACCCTAGTGGAGAAGACCGCAATCAAGTGAGGGCAAGTGCTAACAGTTGATGGTCAACTTCGACGCCCAGCTAAATGGTTCTTTATCATTAAAAAAAGATTTTGACTGGAAGACACCTTCAAAGAGAGGATTGTCCTCTGTAAAATAGTAGACACCCTACTTTACTCCCAGGTAAGTCTGTGTACTACAGGATTGCAGCCCAAATCATGTTTCTCCCTTACGTTATATGCAAGAAACACCTGGTGCATTTACCGCAATGGAACATAGGAAGCTGCATCAAATCATGTCAAACTATTTGTCCATCTGGCTGAGAATTGTCTATTCTGAGTGGCAATGGCTTTTCAGGGACTCAGCCTTTCCCATCACCTGTGTCTTTTTTTTATTTATTTATTTATTTATTTATTTATTACATTTCTATACCACCCAATAGCCGGAGCTCTCTAGGCGGTTCACAAAAATTAAAAACATTCAAAGTATAAAACAACAGTATAAAACCATAATATTTTGGGGGTTCTCCTAGAACCATCTTTGTCACTTGAGGCTCAGATGGCCTCGGTGGCACGGAGTGCTTTCTACCAACTTCGGTTGGTGGCCCAGCTACGCCCCTATCTGGACAGGGATAACCTAGCTTCAGTTGTCCATACTCTGGTAACTTCCAAATTAGATTACTGCAATGCCCTCTACATGGGGCAGCCTTTGAAGACGGTCCGGAAGCTGCAGCTTGTGCAAAATGCGGCGGCCAGATTGATAGCTGGAACAGGGAGGTTTGAGCATGTAACACCGATTCTGGTCCGCTTGCATTGGCTGCCTATATGTTTCCGAGCCCAATTCAAGGTGCTGGTCTTAACCTATAAAGCCCTACATGGCTTGGGACCACAATACCTGATGGAACGCCTCTCCCGACATGAACCTACCCGTACACTGCGCTCAACATCTAAGGTCCTCCTCCGAGTGCCTACTCCAAGGGAAGCTCGGAGGATGGCAACAAGGGAGAGGGCCTTTTCAGTGGTGGCCCCCCGACTGTGGAATGATCTCCCCGATGAGGCTCGCCTGGCGCCAACATTGTTATCTTTTCGGCGCCAGGTCAAGACCTTTCTCTTCTCCCAGGCATTTTTAACAGCATTTTAACAGCATTTAACAACGTTAAGTTTGTTTTTAATGGACCCCACAATTGTTGTTTTTAAATGGATACTGTTGTTTTTATACTGTTTTTTTTTGTGTGTGTGTGTGTGTGTGTGTGTGTTTTAAATTGTATACTTTTAATGTTTACTATTTTAAAATGTTGTAAACCGCCCAGAGAGCTTCGGCTGTGGGGCGGTATATAAATGTAATTAAATAAATAAATAAAATAAATAAATAATATAAAATACAATATAAAAACTCAACCAGATAAAAACAGCAGCAATGCAAATTTACGAATTTAAAACACCAAGTTAAAATTTATTTATAGACTGTTAAAATGCTGGGAGAATAAAAAGGTCTTCACCTGGCATCTAAAAGCATATAATGTAGGTGCCAAGCGAACCTCCTTAGGGAGCTCATTCCACAGCCAGGGTGCCACAGCAGAGAAGGCCCTCCTCCTGGTAGCCACCTGCCTCACTTCCTTTGGCAGGGGCTCGCAGAGAAAGACCCCTGAGGATGACCTTAGGGTCCGGGCAGGTACATATGGGAGGAGGCGTTCCTTCAGATAGCCTGGCCCCAAGCCGTTTAGGGCTTTAAATGTTAATACCAGCACTTTAAATGTTAATACCAGCACCGGGTCCGGACCTGGACTGGCAGCCAATGAAGCTGGAA
Source organism: Elgaria multicarinata webbii (assembly GCF_023053635.1). Lineage (NCBI taxonomy): Eukaryota > Metazoa > Chordata > Lepidosauria > Squamata > Anguidae > Elgaria > Elgaria multicarinata. Next base: position 15,735,452 of record NC_086185.1, on the reverse strand, counting down.
AAGGACTGGCGTGATGTGGTCTAATTGGCCAGTCCCTGTTAGTAAACGTGCTGCCCTGTTTTGTACCAGTTGAAGTTTCCGGACCGTTTTCAAAGGCAGCCCCACGTATAACGCATTGCAGTAATCCATGCGAGAGGTTATCAGAGCATGGATAACTGTAGCTAGGCTATCGCTGTCCAGATAAGGGCGCAGTTGGTCTATCAGCCTAAGCTGATAAAAGGTGCTCTTTTAACTGGAACAGATGATGGTAGAACCCAGCACCTTCTCCATGAATGGCAGGTGCTCTACCACTAAGCAATTGGGTCTTTCCATCTGGAAACAACAAGCCATCACTCTTGTAACAGCAGGCTCTGCCCACGGCATTCTATCAAGTCATGTCCACTGAGCAAACCTGCAATGAAAACAATGAGGCCAACCTGCCATTAGAGTTGAATCATAGAATTGTGGAAGGGATCACAAGGATCATCTAGTTTAACCCTCTGCAATGTGCAGGAAAACCAATTAAACCATCCATGAGAGGTGGCTGTCCAGCCTCTCCTTAAAAACCTCCAGAGATGGAGAACCCACAACCTCCTTAAGTAGACTGTTCCACTGTTGTACAGATCTTACCATCAGGAAGGGTATTCTTATATATAATTGGAATCCAGGTAGCTGTATCTTATACCTATTATTTCGGGTCCTAATTTCTGTGGCCGTGGAAAATAGTTCTTGAGCATCTTCCCTGTGGCATCCTTTTATGTACCTGAACACTGCTAACATGTCTCCCCTCAGTCTTCTTTTCTCCAGACTGAACATCCCAAGTTCCTTCAGCCTGTCCTCAAGTCCCTGTATCATCTTTGTGGTGTTCCTCTGAACCTGTTCTAACCTGTCAATGTCCTTCTGGAAATGTGGTGCCCAGAATCGTACACAAGAGTCCAGGTGTAGTCTCACCAACAACTTTGGCTATGTAAGCAACAGCACTTCGCCCCTAAGCATGGACGATAGAGGATTTAATCCCCGCGGTGCAAACTGAAAGTTGGCATCTCGCCCCACCACTTAGCACCAACAAGTATCAAATGCAATGCTTTCATCACACCAGCGCTGCTACCAAACGAGTAAGGGCCCATCTCTATGTTTCATTTGGATGGGTGTTCTATACATGCACGCATGTATAGATAAATCAAGATGGGCAATGCTGTCACTTCTCCTTCTCTATCCACATGTAACTAGAGTAGAAAGGATTAAGCTCCTGTTCATGCACAGCGGGGGGTGATGTCAAACATGAGGAGACCACCAGGTTGGGTGAAGTTAACATGAAACAAGAGCACAGAGGAAAGCCAGGCCTGACTCAGTCCAACTTGGCCACATCTAGCCACCAACTGTACAACCAATGGTGCAGCAGAGCCAGAGTTCGCAGGAACTCAACCTAGACACTTTTTTGATTAGCAGGGATGTTAGAAAGAACTGGGCATGTTTAGCCTGCAGAAGAGAAGATGGAGGGGAGACATGATAGCACTCTTCAAATACTTAAAAGGTTGTCACACAACCTTTGTGTGGCCAGGAGGAGGGCCAGGATCTCTTCTCGATCCTCCCAGAGTGCAGGACACGGAATAATAGGCTGAAGTTAAAGGAAGCCAGATTCCAGCTGGACATCAGGAAAAACTTCCTGACTGTTAGAGCAGTACGACAATGGAATCAGTTGCCTGGTGAGGTTGTGGCCTCTCCCACACTGGAGGCCTTCAAGAGGCAGCTGGACAACCATCTGTCAGGGATGCTTTAGGGTGGATTCCTGCATTGAGCAGGGGGTTGGACTCGATGGCCTTGTAGGCCCCTTCCAACTCTGCTATTCTATGATTCTATGATATTATCTTCCACCAGCACCCTTTGGAATTCCCTGTTCCGTTGCAATTAGCTGCAATTTTCACAGTGACTGGGGACTGGGGTGGGGAATGAATTTTTCCAACCACAATATATTTGTTCCCTGTTGTGATGTTAACTATTTTGGGATGGCTTGGCCTTGACCGCGCAACTAAAGTGCAATAGCTTCATAAAAAGAAAATTCAACAGCCTGATTCTGATGGATATGAAAACTGCAATAATTGGTTTGTTGCTTTGGATCGACACCAGCTGCCTTAATGTTTGGGTGCTCCTTGGGGGTTGTGGCTATGGGAACTGCATCAAAGGGTGCCCGGCACTTGGAAATTTACCACTGCACCACTGAATTCAACAGCAACTTTCAAGAACTGCTGCTACGTCTCTGTCCATGCAATGAATGACATTGTGTACATTGCAGGCCAACACCTAAAAAGCCCGACAAAAACCATAGTAGCACAATGACAACACAGCATGCACACACACACACACACACACACACGTGAGCACAAATCCCACATGAACTATAAAGCCAAAAGGAATTTGTAGGACCTGTTTTTGCATTCACTTCTGCAGGCTCCACTTAGATGTGAAATGCTACTAAGCGGTCAGGTTGAAACACGACAACTGCCCTGCTAAATCAGGCCAGGGACAAGGTCTCTTTTTAACAGCAGCCAGCCAGGTGCCCTGGGGAAGTCCATGAGATGGCATAAAGGGAACAGTATACTGTAAGAACGTAAGTAGAACCATGCTGGAGCAGATCAAGAGTCCATCTAGTCCAGCATTCTGTTCACACAGAGGCCAACCAGCTGTTGACCAGGAACTGACAAGCAAGTCACGAGTAAAACAGCACCCTTCCACCCATGTTGCCCAGCGACTGGTGTACATAGGAGGTAGCACAGTACACCCTGTTGTCTGTCCCCGAGAATTCCTACTCAAAAGCTACATGAGGAACGTGAATGTGCGATGTCTTGCATTGCCCCCATGCCTATCAGAACTCTCCTCCTCCATAAATGTGTCTAAAGCCACCCAAGTCAGTGGTCATCACCACCACAGAAACACTCCGCTCCATCTCGTCCAACATTCAACTTCCAACGAGAGCCCAAACGCGAAACTTTGGGGCATACCCAGAGGGTGATGGCCCACCTCCTTTCCCCAAGGGAAAACTCTACCTTCCCTGAGTTGCTCACCTCCGGCAATGGCATCCCGTTGATGATGAGATCCGGCTGTTGGGGGCTTTGCCCGGTGAAGGTATGGTGATAGACGTGGTTGGAGCCGGCGTTCCTGTTGTTTTGGCTCTCCACGTTGAGAAAGGTGCTTTCCGATCGGCGGCAGCCCAGAGGCAAAGTCTGTTGGTGATAGTCAAAGTAGTTGAGAGACGACGTCAAGGAGGAGCAACTCACAACGTTCATTTTATCGGTCTCCTCGACATCCCGCGGCACCAGGCGGATGTCGTTCTTGCTGATTTTTTTCTTCTTGTTGGATTTCTTTTGGTGCCCGTAGGAGTACTCTGCAATTCTGCAGGACACAAGAAAGCAAAGTGTGAGTATCTTACTTCATCCTCAAACTGTACACTAGTCAACAGAGAATCCCAGAGGAACTGGTTCCCATCCACATGCAGGGTCATTAGGCTTGGCTCTTGTGAAAGTCCTTAGGTTTATTTTTCATAGGTATTAAAAAAAAAAAGTTTGTCGACCAGATACATAAAGACAACAAGTGAGGAATAAAGTGTGGGAGGAAAAAAGTTCCCCTGCTTTTGTCTGCTGCTGAGAATTGTCGTTATCTAGTTACCAGAGATATAGTTCAGCCTGCAGAAAAGGGGAAAGAAAATAATTATGTAAAAATCCACGCAGTGAAAAAGAGACGTGAATGCATTTCCATTAGTAATAAGCATTCGAAAACTTATTTAAATTGATCAGTATAAACATGGAAAGCAGGGAGAAAAATCAGAACAGGGAGGGATTGTTCCATGCTATTTCCCATAGCAGTAAACCTCGCACAAACCTTCTTCCTTAGCTTCTCACGGGTGTTTTATCAAACTATATAGCATAAGCTTGTTAACACCCACTCGTCTGGTCGCCTGTGGCGAGTTTTTTTAAAAAAAGAGTGACCAGGAGAGGGAAAGCTTTTTAAACTGGAAAAAAATGACTCGTGCAGAATTTCTGTGGGTAAGTTATTTTGGTGAACTTATGTGTAAGACTGATACAGTATTTTTGTTTTTGGTTGTATTACTCCTGGTAACATCTAACAAGTCAAACTTTTCCTCCCAATCCCAGCTCTTTCCTATTCCCTCCACATGACTATTCCCTTGGGGCAATTTTTATTTTTTTAATTTTTTTCACAGCCTCAAGCGTGGTGCATTTTGAAAGGGAAAAAAAATATCTTTTTGACCTTCAGCTGATTTACAAATTGTACATCTGCTTTTGTCCCTTGCACACAAGGAAAGGAGGGCGGGAGGGGGGGATGACAGGAGGAAAGTTATCAGTAAACAACGACTCGAAAAATAATTAAAAACACGAGCGCATTCAGCGTTATCTCGGTAAGTCTAGATTGAAGAAGCTGCGACTTGGTATTAGCGTTGGGGATTGCGTATCGTTATCAGTGCCACACAGATGTAGATATACACAGGACATGCCAAGCGACGCAACCTTCCCAAAGAAATGGCTTTGACTTTAAGCAAGGCCTGAAGAGAGCCATCCCCCCAAAGCGTTGCCTGTTCAACTTTCAAAATCGCAGAGCTTTGGAAAACCCAGCAACTGCAGCGATGAAGCGGTGAGATGAATCACCCCAGAGGATCTTTGCACAATAAATAAAGATGTTGCTAAGATTCTTGCTCAAGGCTAATTGATACTAAAGGAGATGGGGGGGGGGGGGAGAGCTGACAAGCCCAAAAAGTCTCTTTCTCATCTTCTGTGTCAAGTGAAAGAGCATTTCTTATGAAGCATCCTTGGCCAGGTTAATCTTTATATAGCAGCATCACCATACGTGGTACTCTAAAGAACCGTGCGAGCTGGAAAACCAGACCAGGCAGGCAGTTGCTTGCTCCTAAAATATGACCGGCTAAATTCCAACCATGGGGAAAAGATGCGGAAAGGGTTAGGGTTACAAAAAGGAACAGAAGAAACTGACTTTGCATGAAGTCAGACCAGGGGTCCAGCTAGCTCAATATGATCTCTTCTGATAAGTCTAGAGCACAGGTAGGTCTTCCCAGGCACTGCTACCGGCAATCTTTTTAACCTGGAGTGTCTGGAAATAGAACCAGAGGCCTCCCTCTTTTCAAATCATCGGTTCTGCCATGAACTACAGAATTCTCCCAGAGAGGTTAATGGGGCCAGAGAGAGCAGAGAACTGGAAGGGGAAAGAGCCACAGGAGAGGAGTGACACAAGATGTAGATGTATTGTTGTTCTTGAATGAGAGATAGGATTCTAAAAATGCAGAGGCCTGAAGTTCAAACGTACAAGTTGATGCACAGCTGTCTTTACAGAGGCAGAAGAAGTGAAGAGAGCATTGCTCACTTGACTTTTCACTCACTTACACACACTCCTCGCACAGAAAATATAGGTTGCATGAAACATGCCCCTTCCCCTCTAGGCATTTCTGACCTGGCCACAAGCAGCCTCCTAGCTTTGATCCCATTGACGCTGGTCAAGAGATGTTCTCTGCAGCATGCATTTCATGAAATGTTAGAAAATTCCAGGGCTTCTTTTGCAGCAAGGAGTGGGGGCCCGGGGGGGAGGGAGAAGAGAGTGGAAGAGATTTATACACGCACTTTGTGTGGGCTATTGACACTTAAAGATGCCTCGGGCAGCAAATCCTATACACATTTACCCGGGAGCAAGTCCCATTCGACATAATGGGGCTGACTTCTGAGTAGATCTGTAGTATAGCATGGCTAAATTGTGGTGCTGTGTTTCTGAATGCAGCATCCTGAAATGTTGCCTACAAGGATTCATTCTGTGGTTTTCCCCCGGTCCTATTGACCAATTATTTAATTAAAGCACACTTCATTAATCCCCAAGTCATCACACTAAACCAACTGGTTATACAGAAGTGCAAATCAGTTAGGGGCGTTGACACTGGGCTATATATATATATACTGTTTTTCTTTTGTCCTTCGGTGCCTATTCTTGCTTAATGGACCAAGTTGGCAAGAGATTTGGCATATTAGGTCTCGTTTAAAAGCCGAGCGGCTCCTAAGGAATTGCACACGCAATGACTTTCTTTGCAGATGATATTCTCTATGTGCACGCACAGAAACAAGCTATCGCCCAGTGGAGCTGTACATTGTAAAAATAAAAAGAAAGAGAAATGCTAAACTCCCCATCATCACTATAAACAGGGTAAATAAAACTTTAAAGACTGTGGATCCTCCCAGACTCTTCAGACTGCTGGAGGCATTTGTACATTTCAAAAGAGAGGGCAAAATTAATTTCTTTCCCTTCCACCAGCCATGACTTAGGACTGAAGGAATGGAGGAGTCACGGCTATTTCGCTCGTAACAGGATTAAACCATTTATGAGCCGTTGCAGCTGCTCCTTTATGGCGCCCAATTGATATTCATGTGCGGTTAGCGTTTGTCTACTAACTTGTGCAACACAGAGAATAGCAAGAGACAGACAATAATCGCCCGGCTGTTACATATTCAGGGTGCTCGAATTCACATCTTAAGATTTCAAAAGCAGGCGGGGGGGGGGGGGGAGAGATTTCATACACAGCCCTACATCTCAGACTTCAGAGATGACCAAATAGACAAATAACTGAATAATAATAATAATGTGGTGGCAATTCAAAAGCCAGTTAAAAAGAGAAAAGAGCTAGGAGCAACCTATATTTAAGCAGCGATTTGGATATAAAGTTGTTGTTGTTGTTTTTTTTTTGTGGGTTGGAAGGTGGCTTAGTTATTTTCTCCTTGCAAGACCTACGGCACAAGATCCAAATATAGGAAATGCAAAACCCTGCCCCCACTTCTTCTTTTTGAAAAAAGAGAATGCAAAAGGTTTTTCCAGGTCCTTCCCCCGCACCCCTCTTCGTTTTCCTTTTTTGCTATCCTTGGTACATTTCTGGCTGAACCCTGCTTTCTTTCATCCCCTGTTCTGCCAGCCCAACGTTCTTTCTACAACCAACCCTTCTGGAGAAGAAAACAAGTGCGGTTCTAAAAAGCACCCACAGTGACCTCATCTGGTGGGGATAGGATATCGACGGGAACGCAGAGGCCCTTAAAAAGCGATGCCCACCTACGGCAATCGAAAAAGAGTCTGGGTTTATTCATCCCTACAGCACCTATTCTCAAACTCCTCCATGGAGGTTTCTCTTGCCAGCTATTCCAGGTCTAAAAAAAATTAAAAATCGTCACATTGCAAGCCTGAGCAGAGGTGCAGAGGATCATAAATTTGCACTACACGTCAAAAGCTGGCCGAAGCCCTTGTCCTTTTCTTACAATATTATTCTTTATCTATATTACTGAAATGACTATGGGACTCCACACGCACACATACTTTCCAGCCAAGTACAGCACACCAGGCAGATTTAAGACAAATGGTACCTGGTGTGTTTTAGATCGCAAACAATTTGTATAAAAACCACCATATCACATTTACTTAACCACAATTAGGGGAATACATTTAAAAGGTGAACCAGGAGTTCACTGTTGACATTTTAATACGTCATTTTCTTGGAACTATTGGATTCCTTAGATTGATTTGGAGCTATTATTATTATGACTTATTATTATCAAATTGACATTAAACATTCACATTTTGCTGGCACCAAGAAACGAGTAGACTTTACCTGCAGTTGTAGGTCCTGATTTCTTTGTTATCCCGCTTGCATTTGACGGCCACAAAGATCATAGTGACAAACAGAATGGCAGCAATAGAACCCAGGGCAATAATAAAAATAAGGGACAAGTTTACAGATCCTATGGATTCCTGGGCATCCAAGGCTGGAGAAAGATATATCAAAATCAAGGCAGAAGCTGAGAGAGATGTTTTTCCATGGTCATGAGCCACCACAATCAGCTCGTAGGTAGTCTTGGAATTCTCCCCAAATGCTCTAGTGGTCCTTATCTCGCCATTGACCTGGTCAATCTCGAAAAACCCTCTATCTCCTTCAGCCATCTCATATGAAAGTCTCCCATTCTCCCCTTCGTCATAATCATCCGCTTTGACCACTGTCACCAAGTAGCCGACCCCTGCGTTCCTGGGGATGTAGACTTCAGCAGTCCCGTTGACTAGAGGAGGGGCGGTTATCACAGGGGTGTTGTCATTGACATCCAGGACGATCACTCGGATGGTGGCATTGCTTTGTAAGGAGGGGTTGCCTCCGTCTTTGGCCAAGACCTTGAACTCAAAAGACTTCGTTTGCTCATGGTTGAAGGATCTCAAGGCATAGATGTCTCCAGAGTTGGGATTGATGGAGACGTAGGTGAAGACAGGCATGTCCCTCACTTGGGATGGCACTATCTGATAGGAGACACTGCCATTAAGGCCTAGATCAGGGTCCCTGGCAGAAACAGAAAGAAGGTAGGCCCCAGGGGTATTGTTCTCCTGCACAATGACCTGGTAGTAAGGTTTCGAGAAATGGGGGTGGTTGTCGTTCTCGTCCGTGATCTTGACAGTGAAGGACTTGGTGGCTTGCAAAGAGGGGATCCCATTGTCCTTCGCCTGGATAGTGAGGTTGTACTGGTCCCTTTGCTCCCGGTCCAAACGTCCATCCACCAGAATGGTGGAAAAACTCTCGTACTCTTGCAGGCGGAAGGGCACATTCCCCAACAGCTTACATTGCACCCGGCCATTGGCACCAGAGTCGCGGTCGGAAACTCTCACCAGAGCAATCACGTAGCCCGGAGGTGCGTTCTCACTGACCTCCACCAACTCACTGTTAACAGAGAGCAGGTTAATGAGAGGCGGGTTGTCATTGGCATCTTGCACTGTGACCGTCACCTTGCAGTGGGCAGGAATGGAGTTGGGCCCGAGATCTTTGGCCTGCACATCCAGTTCGTAGGCATGGCCTTCCTCGTAGTCAATTGCCCCAGTGACCGTGATCAGGCCTGTCTGGGGGTTGATTTGGAAGAGGTCCCTGGCCTTTTCGGACACATAGCTGTGGATGGAATACAACACTTGCCCATTGGTGCCCTCGTCAGGGTCCGTGGCATTGAGACGGATCACTGGTGTGCCCGGAGGAGCGTTCTCTGGCACGCTAATGGTGTAGGACAGTTCATCGAAGAGCGGGTTGTTGTCATTGGAGTCAATGACCCTGATGTTCAACTCCACCGTGCCAAAATTGGGCGGGTCACCCCCATCCAAAGCAGTGATCATGTAACTGTAATGAGATTGGGTCTCGCGGTCCAGGCTCTTCTCCACCACCAGCTCGGCAAAACGGGAGCCATCACCACGCATCTTGGTCTCCAACCCAAAGAGGTCATTGGGCGTGATCTCGTAGCTCTGCACCCCAAAGTTACCCGAGTCCGGATCGTAGGCACTCTCCAACGGCACCCTGGTTCCCGGGCTGGCCGTCTCTGAGATCTCCAGCGCAATCTGGTCCGTGGGGAAGCTGGGCGCGTTGTCGTTGAGGTCTTTAATCTCCAACTTGATGACACAGATCTCCATGGAGCTGGACATGACCTCCAACGAGATCACGCATTTGGGGCTCTGCCGGCAAAGTAGGTCCCGGTCAATCTTCTGCTTGGTCACCAGTAACCCTGATCCAGGGTTGATGTCCACCAGGTGCGGCGCAGAATTGGAGACCACCCGGAAAGCGGTGGGCTGCCGGGGATCCAACACAAAGCCCGCGTCTCGAGCATCTTTGGCAATGTTAGCAATCACCGTGCCGGCTCTCTGCTCCTCCTCCACGGAGTACTTCAAGTTGATCAGGGCTCCTACCCCAGTCCACAAGAGAGCGAGCAGAAACCGGAGCAGGGGGCACAGAATATCCATAGCTCACGGCTCAGTGCACCCCACTGCCTCCTCCCCTTCTCTCGTTGCTGCCTGTTGATTTTGCGGCTGGAAAGGAGGGGGTGGGCGGGAGGATCCGGGTTGACTAGTTTGGGGTTGTTTCGGGGATGGAGAGGAAGGAAGGAACGAATCAGAGGGAAAGGCTGGGGCGGGGGAAGGAAGGGGGCTTTTCAGTGCGGTTACTTTAAGAGCTAATTGCCTCTTACTTCCTCGCCGCACATCTTTCGGCCGCCCATTCCTAGTTAGAGGCAACACCACCACCACTACCCCTTCCCTGGGAAAAAGAAAAGAGAGAGAGAGAGAGAGAGAGAAAGAGAGAGAATCAAACCGCTTCTCTTCCTCTCCACCAGGTCAAGGACAGTTCGAAGTTACCGAAAAGGCAAATCTATTTCCAGTTTCTTTTTAAAACAGAAGAAGGAGAAGAAGAGATCACAGACACACATACGAAGTGCAGTCCGTGGATTGGGGAGGGGCCTCGATTTACTTGCACCTGGCATGCGCAAATCTCTCTCTCTTTTTTCACCCCTTTCCTTCTCCACACCCCCCCAAAAAAAACCTGCACAGACCTTAATTGAGAAAGAGGAGCCTCTCTGGGTAAAGAGTGGGGGGACACCTCTGCTTGGCCAAGATATTAATACAGATATTACTGTGTTTTTTTAAAACACACACACAGAGAGAGAGAGAGAGAGAGAGTCAGAGGCAGAGAGAGAAAGAAAATCAAGGATGAATAGGGAAGTAAAGAGCTAGGAGAAAGTAAGGCATGGAAGGGAATAGCGTGGGGGAAGGCATGGAAAGGGAGAGTGGGGGGCAAAATAGGAGCTGCCCAAAGAGACAGAAAATGCTCGACCACAGAGGCGAAAAACTGACTGGGGAGGGGTGGGAACGATGGGGGAGGACAGGGGGGGAGGAAAGGAGGCAGGGTGAGCAAAATATAAAATAAAATAGCAACGGAGGTTTTTTCTACTTAGGGAAGTGCTGCTGGAGCATCTCCGTGCCCTGGCAAAGAACGCAAGGAGGCAATGTCATGCCCAAATCACAGCTGAATTAGGCAGGGGGGAGGCATCCTTGGCAAGCAGGAGGGGGGAGGCACGCGTAGCCCACCACCTCTCCCCTCCCCGGTGAAAACGAGGAGTTGCCGGGGCTGGTGGTGGGTGCAATCGGTTTAAAGAGGGGGGGCAAAGACGGGATGGGGGGGCAGGGTCGTCGAAGGCTCTCGGGGGGGGGCAGCAGGTTAAAAGGGGGGGAGAAAAGGAGAAAGGAAGCAGGAGGAGGCGACTCAAAGGCGGCGGCGGCGGCGCTGCAATCCTTCTCCGCCGGGTCTGGGCTCGGCTTCTCCGCTCCGTGGCCCCATGATCGATTATCTGGCGTTGGGCAGCCTCCGAGCCGCCGCCGCTCGCCCCAGGCGACGGAGGCGAGGCGTGGAAAGTTTGGCCGCTCGCCTCATCGTCCTCCGGGCCGGAGCTGCGGGCGGGGGGGGAGCGAGGCTCCGGGTCTTGTGCGAGGAAGCGGCGGGGGGGGGGGGAGAGAGCGGGTCGGGGAGAGGGAGCGAGGAAGAGGAGGAGGAGGAGGAGGAACAACCTGCAGAGGAGCGCGATCGCTGGCCGAGCTCTGCTCTCTCCCCGCTCGCTCTTAAGTTCCCCGGCAGCCAAGCCGCGGCTCCACCAGGCGGGCTGCGGGAGCCTTTGCAGAGCCGGCAGCCAAGCCGCAGTGGCCGCTCAGTTCCTCCCTCGCCGACGCTCCTTTTCGCGAAATCAGAGTAATCGCAAGAATTTCTCTCCCCGCCCGCTCCTCTTTCACGCCTTTTTTTTTTCCCCCCCGGTGGTGAGTGTCCTTTCGGGCCAGCGCCCGCCCGCCTCTCTTTTTCTTGTCTTTTCTCTCTTTTTCCTTTTCCCCTCCCCGCGCGCGCCAGCCTCCTCCTCCTCCTCGGCGGCGGCGGCTGCTGCTGCTGCTGCTGCTGCAAACTGCCGGCCACACGCGCGCCTGGAGAGACCCAGCGGCTCCGGTCCCGAGCTACGGCAGGGCTTCAGCCAATCGCAGCCCGCTTCGGCGCGTTCCAAGCCGAAGGGGGAGGAGCCGCCCGGGAGGGAGGAAGGGAGGGGGGAAGGGGGCGGGGCTCGGCGGGTTGAACTCTTCTCGGAGTGGTACCCAAGGGAGCATCCTTTTTGTGTCTCCGCTACGCCGAAGATGCAGGGAAGCCGAGTGGCTTGGGGGGGGGGGGGGGGCGCGGGGGGAGAGACACTCTTGAAAGGAGCGGAGGGGGGGAAGGGGGTGTTTTTGTTGTTATTTCTTGTTTGATTGTGTGTCTGTACGTTTTTTTCCTCCACCCCTTAGAAGAGATGTGCTTTGGGACAATATTCCCAGATTTGGACACTATCGAGAAATCCCATTATCAGGACCGACCCAACATGGACACGATTGTGGATGTGCTTTCAGAGAGAGAGAGAGAGAGAGAGAGAGAGAGAGTTCTCCATCAGGCGAAACGTTACACCAAAGGGGCTGGGGGTGGCGAGGGGGGAAGAGAGAAATGTCCTACATTTTTTTAAATAATAAGAATAATAATAATTAATAAAAAGTCTGCAGATTTGGATAGAGTGGGTAGCAGTGGGCGTCGAGGGTTTGTTTTGAATTCTAAGGCTCCTTGCGGAAATGCACTCGTTCAAATATCACGGTTTGCTCAGGGCAATATCGTCCGACACTTTCCCTTCCTCTAAACTGGAAGGACACGCGATGTCTTGATGCGCCTCCTTCCAAGCATAGCCTAGCAGGAAGAGGAGAGCGAACTCAGGATTTCTCAGAAGGGAAAGTGCTTGTGCAGCGCAATCCTATGCATTTTAAGCAGAAGGGAATCTTCCTGTGTTCAATAGGGCTTACTCACTGGTAAGGGGGGGGGCATAAGGCTTGGTGCTAGAGCCAGGCTAGCCACACAACAACCTTGTGAGGTAGGCTAAACAGAGAGATGGTGAATTTCCCAAGACTCCATGGTGACGCTGGGGTGCGAACCTGCATTATCCGCTCCAAAAACGTCAGCCTCTGCACCACGCTGGCTCTTGTCTTTGATGTCATTGGAAGCAACCTACTCCAGAGTTAACATCAATGGCAATTTAAAGAGCTGTAAGGAGATCCTTGCTTGGATCAGATTGCAGCAGGAGACGATTAATGCATATTCTGTTGTAATCTAAGAACCAGCAAGAACCAGCCGCCTCTGTCCAAGAGAAAACCTAATTAGCAGCCAATACTGTCTATAGTTTGCAAGAAACCATCACAGAGGTAAAATCCTAAATTGAAACGCAAGACCTTTTCTCCTTTGAGTACACTCTTTTATTCCTGATGAAGGATTCAGTGCAACACAGAAGCTTGCGTTTTTAAGCTCCCAGTGAATCCAACAGCAGCTACCTTTTCACTAACCCTGATTCTGAGACTGTTGTTGCCTTTATCACAGTGGGAAGAATTCTACTGGTTTTAGGTAAACTCAAATATTTCTGTTGCCCAAATCAATCTTAATCCCAAACATTGGAATGCGCCTTGAATGAGGTCAGCTCTCCTTAATGAATTTAGCACTATAAAAAGGAGAGGAGAGGACCTCCTCTCCCTCAGCCCCCCAGCCCCCACCCTCCTCATTCTCTGTGCTTGTTAATTACGGTCACCGATGAATAGAAAGCCAGGGTTTGTAGGAGCTCTTCCATGACTTGCTTTCAAACAAGCTGAATCCTTAAATCAATGAAACCGAAAAGTATGCTTATAAATCAATCAGACGGCCTTGGGAATTGATTTCACTGAATAAGGGCCTTGTCTGAGCTTCTTTCTGTTTGATTTTAGTTTAGTTAGGCTCAGTATATTGCTTTCTGTGGTTTGTATATTTCAATTCTGGCCCTTTCTTTAAGAGAAAGAAAGAGCGTCTAAAGGAAACCAGGGGGTGGGGGTTAATTACTAGCCATCTGCCCCACAGCGCAGGTATTTTTCCACACTAGAGCAAACAATCTCAGATTGATGTTCCTGCAACCCTCAAGATAGTTTCAGTCTGTCTCCCTCGGATCAAGATATTCTTTGCTAAATAGCAGCGGATGAGTCGTCTACCCTTTAAAAAGCAAATCCGTGATCGATGTTTAAAAGGAAACCACCCCACCCCCTGCCATGTTCTTCTTTAATTGCAACAATAACGTGGCCGAGTAAACTAATAATTAGACACCGAGACAATACGGATGGAGCCATTAGTCTGGTGCACCATGAGATTGGCGGGGGGGGGGGGGGGGGAATGAAACGGATTCATAACTTTTTATAGAGTCATCCAAGGCGTCTTCCGCTTAGCTTAAGGATGCATCCTAAGAGAATGGATATACTTAAGAGAAAACCAATTCCCCAAATTTCCAGTAAGCTTCACGACACGGTTGTGTATAGAGTGTAATGAGAGAGGAGATTTGGAAGATCTTTTATAATACTTTCCAGCAATGGTTTTGAAGAAGATGAAGCTAGTTGAGTATTGGAGATTTTTTTGGGGGGGGGGGCACCACTTAAACATGCAATTAAACATGCATTGATTTTAATACACTTAACTAAGTGCTGAGTTTCAAACTATGGTTCTACGCCTTTTTTTCCCCCAGTCACCTGCCCAACAACCTGTTACTCAAGGCGGTTCACAAGAATAAACTACAAAATATTGTGAAATTATCCTAAGGGTGCAATCCTATACCCACTTTCCTGGAAGTGAGGACCATTGACAGTGGGGCTTACTTTTGAGAAGGTGCGTATAGGATTGTGCTGTCTCTGCTGACATCAGAGCCATGAGATTCCACAGGTGTAGAGGCTGCATCCATACCTGACGTCTTCCTGGTTCTGGATGTGATATTGGTGCAAGTCTTGAGAACAGTCGAGCTATTGTTCAGGTTTCCAATGAAAACATGTGACATGGACGCATGCCAGACGATGGCATTTCAACATTTCCCCCAACTGGCGGCCAAATCCAGGACAGAATATCTGCAGTCAACAGCCATTGGTGATAAGAGTGCATCAGTGCCGTAGAACTAAATAGCATGCGCATGTGCTCAGTGCTGAAGGTGCTCATAGAGCCTGAGCATGTCCATGTTGTGGTCAGCTCGCTGCTCCTTTGTGCTCTGGTCTTGGAGCCCCTGAAGACATTGCAGGAGGCAAAGTGGTACAGTCGTCATGGGATAATTCCGAGCTCAGATTACATGCAGGGGGCAGTTGTTTAAAAGCATTTCTCTAATGCCAGAAAACTATCACGGGTCAACAAAAGAAAAGTATGCTAAGAGCTTTTGCCCTGACATGCTAGCTTTCCATGTGCAAGGAGATTTTGATACCAGGGCAATTTCAGATACACCACTATGGTGTATGACTGTATCATACACTGGCCTGGAATGTTTGAATCCCCTTTTATTCCAATAACCCCCTCCACAGATTTTTGCAAGCTTATACTCACCTATTATAGACAATACAGAGCCGGTGTAGCAAAGGGGCTAAGAAATCCTAAAGGCGCCTTGTCCAAATCATCTCTCAGTCCCAAACACACAATCCCACACATGTCTACTATGCGTCTCTACTCAGAAGAAAGTCCCTTTATTTATTTATTACATTTATATATCGCCCCACAGCCAAAGCTCTCTGGATGGTTCACAAAAGTTAAAACAGTAAACGTTAAGAAGTATACAAAATTTAAAAACCATCAGAAACATAAAAACAACAGTATAAAAACATCAGTATCCATTTAAAAAACAACAGTTCTGGGGTCCGTTAGAAGACAAACTTAGCATTGTTAAATGCTGTTAAATGCCTGGGAGAAGAGAAAAGACTTGACCTGGTACCTGAAAGATAACAGTGTTGGTGCCAGGCGAGCCTCGTCAGGGAGATCATTCCACAGTCGGGGGGGGGGGGGGCATCACCGAAAAGGCCCTCTCCCTTGTTGCCATCCTCCGAGCTTCCCTCGGAGTAGGCACTAGGAGGAGGACCTTAGATGTTGAGTGCGGGTAGGTTCATGTCGGGAGAGGTGTTCCATCAGGTATTGCAGTCCCAAACCAAACTCAACTGAGCTTATTCACCGATCAGAGCACATAGGGCTGCAGCCGAAGTAGCCTTAAGTAAAGTACTGTACACTCATCACCCCATCTGAAGTATGGGGATAATATTGCTGAGCTACCTTGCAGGGCTGTTGTAGTAGCAATTGCAGCTAAGATTGTGTATTGGAAGCTCGTCAAGCAATTTAAAGTGTGATGCCAGTGTAGTGTAGTGGCTAAGGTGCTGGACTGGGAGCCGGGAGATCCAGGTTCTAGTCCCCACTCTGCCATGGAAATCCACTGGGTGACTTTGGGACAGTCACAGACTCTCAGCCCAACCTACCTCACAGGGTTGTTGTTGTTGTGAGGATAAAAATGGAGAGGAGGAGGATTATGTACATTACCTTGGGTTCCTTGGAGGAAAAAAGGTGGGATATAAATGTAATAAATAAATAAATAAATAAATAAATAAATAAATTAAAGTGTTCAGGATGATATGGTGTTACAACAGCTAACAAACTGTTCTCCTCTGTTTGGGAAGATCATGGTTTAATAGCCCAGAATGGTTGGTTGAGGGGAACTAGTGGCTAGGAGTGAGTTGGGGGCAGTGAAGGCTGATGGCTCCGATTTCTTTGGGGCTGTGAATCCATTCTGGGTTTTAATCAGAACTAGCCAGAACTCTAAAATAGCTATCCAGGGTGCTGTACCCTATTTTGGGAGTAGGGTTCAGCACCTTGAATAGTTCCTTCAGAGTTCTGATTGGTTCTAACTAAAACCCAGAATGGATTCACTGTCCCACCAAAATCAGAGACACCAGCTTCCATTGATGGGTGATCTCTCTGCTCTTCAATGAGATTCTCAAGAGAGTTTGGGGAAGGTGAGTCTCCACATGCCAAACAACTGAAGGGAGAATTAAGAGACGTTCCTGTGTAAGTGTAAAACAGGGTGCTGAAACTCTTTGGGTCCAAGGGCAGAATTCAATTTTGGAGAAGCTCAGGAAAGTGGGTGGAGTATCAGACAAAAGAGGGTGGGGCAAATTCAAGGGAGGCGGGGCCAAAAATACAAAAAAAATGCCAGTGTATTTTAGATTAGAGCTCTTCTTAGCAGTCATTAAAACCCAGAAGCATTTCAACCTTTTAGAATGGGGAAAATCTGCACAAAAGCCTTTTGCGCCGGATTGAGTTATGCCAGATTAGGTTTGAGTTTCTGTCAGTGGCAGCTGGTGGCTTCGATGTCAGTGGGGCGGTGAATCCACTCCAGGTATCTATCAGAACTTTTAAAAGTCTGTCCAAGGTGCTGAACTCATTGGCGGGTCAGGAAGAACTTTGCACTGGTTCTGACTGAAACCCAGAGCAGATTCACCAGCCTCCACCGGTTTCTGGTGTGAAACAGCAGTTTGGCGTTTGGAAGAAACAGGCAGGCCGGCGGTGGGGATGGAATGAGTTGGCTGAATTCATCTTGGGGGTTCAGTACCTCTCTCTGGGGGGGGGATCAGATGTGGGGGAACAAATCGGCCGTCTTGCAAGAAATCCTCCACTTAGCTTTGCCTCCATTTCTGCTCTGCTTCTGTATTTGTAAATAAAGCAACTATTACAAGGATGCCATAAGGCTGTCTCATCCAAAGGAAACAAAACCAGGGCAGCTGCAGCACTGCCCTTGAAACGTCTCACTGCCTGGGGAGATGGAGCGCACACGGCAAAGTTTTGTGTGTGCAGGAAGAACGCATACCCCAGATTCATAATTCAAATTTTGTAGCGCAACCTGCTAAGCAAAGCCAGAATGCGGACAAGTGCCACTGTCCATGTTGAGCAAGGCACCTGCAGTGCCATCTTATGCGTGTTTACTTGGGAGTAAGTCCCATCGTGTTCTATTGGGCTTTTTCGTTAGTAAGCATGTAGTGTGTGCATGTCTCTCCCAGATCAGTGTGTACAGAGCTGCAGTCTAAGGCTGCAATCCTGTGCATGTTTAGACAGGGGGAAAGTACTACAACTCCCAGCATGCTGGATGGGGAATACTGAGAGTTGTAGGACTTTTTTACCCATCTAAACATGCATAGGGTTGTGCCCTGAGTGGCTTTAGGCAAGTCACTGAATATTCATCACCCCCTTTGAAAAATGGGGATAATAATGCTGACCTATTTCACAGGGTTGCAGGCATCATAACTAAAATCATGTACCTGAGGAATGGTGAGTTGCTCTAAAGTACTGAATAAGGCCTCAAGCATCAGATAATCTCCTGCTCTGAAAGAAGGAGAGGAGAGAGAGAGAGAGAGAGAGAGAGAGAGAGAGAGAGAGAGAAAGAGAAAGAGAAAGAGAGTTAGGCCTCCTAATCCAGAATATATTGATTTATATCATGTTAATTAACTGATCCATACCAGGATATTCACCAGCACTACTTTTGTGAATGGTCCCAGTCATTATTTTACATGCATCTAAGCTTTAGTGTGATTGTAGTGGCTATAAGTGTCGGACTGGGAGTCGGGAGATCCGGGTTCTAGTCCCCACTCAGCCATGGTAACCCACTGAGTGACTTTGGGCCAGGCACAAGACTCTCAGCCCAACCCACCTCACAGGGTTGTTGTTGTGAGGATAATATGTATGCTGTCTTGAGTTCCCTGGAGGAAAAAAGGCAGGATATAAATGCAATAATAATACATACAATATCACTGTCTGTATTGCTTGCATTTCAGTCTGACTTCACTGCTAACGTTGGTGTGTGTTTTCCCCTGCTCCCTACACCTGGGGGTTGGGGTTGGGGTGTGCACACACACCTGTGTGGATAGATAGATGCTATCAATCTGCCAACTCAGGATAACCATTCCATGCCTCTGATGAAGCGAGTCCTGATCTACAAAAAGCTTATTCCATAATAAATCTGCGAGGTCTTTAAGGTGCCACAGGGCTCTTTGTTGCTTTTGCTGCGGCAGACGCCTCTCTGGAAATGGGTTTCACACAGCAATGCCTGTTAAGCAATGTTTTCCAAACGCCTTTGTTCGGAACGCGGAGAGGATGACGGTGCACCCGGGAGAAACCGACACCTTTAAAAGGAAGCCTCAACCCAGCCTGTGCCCCTGTTACAACCTTCCCCAACGTATTTACCTTTGATCGGAGCATGCAGCAATTAAGTGCATTTAGGTCTAATTAAAGAGGCCTAGGAACGGCATTAAGAGAGTTTTTATGACTGGAACACCGGCTGCTTATTTGTGTGTTTGGCAGCCTTCTAAAACACTGCTTGGATCGCTTCAGCAGAACAATTAGCAACCAGCTCCTCCCAATGTTTGCAGGGGCTCAGCTTGGAAGCTTTTAGAAGCAAGGTTTTGGTTTTTTTAAAGGCCTCTCTCTCACACTCATTTCCAGTGTATTTAAAAAAATAAAAAGAAGATCTTGCTGCTGTATTCTTGTGGCAAACCTTGTCAGGAACCCTCTGATCAATAAAAGTAAACTGGCGCCTTCAAGATTTGATTGAGCTGGAGAAAGAGAGTCTGAATAGACCTTCTCGGCCATTAGCAATCCCCACCGGTTATGAGAAATGGAAGGACTGCACAATGTATGTGTGTGTGTGTGTGTGTATATATATATATATCACATACACACACACACACACACACACACACACACACACACACATCCAAGAATCCTGAAGCCAGAGAACTAGGATCAGAATTCCAGGCAAACTAACAAATTTATCCAGTTTGCCTCAAAATTGTGAGGTTCCCCACCACTACCACCCTCCAAATAGCCTCTGAATGTTGATCCTGGTTCCATGAAATCAGAAATTCCTTTTCCAGCCACCTTTGCAGCCTTTGGAGTAAGCCGATGCAAAAGAGGGAATTGTTCCTGCGGGTTTTAAATACTGGCATAAAAGACGGAATTTGCTGAGCAGTCCTCTTCTACTCAATTCTTAAAGGTACACAGGAGCCATTATTTGCAGCTGGTCCCCCGAGCTGTTTTTCAAAAAGTTTGATGGGTAAAGTTGCCAACTTCTTTTTAATGTCACTGCCCCTCCGCTTTTAAAACCAGAAACTGGCATGCCCCCTCCCCCCAAAAAAGCAGAAGAAGCATTCTTCCACTCTCTCAAAGGTGGTCTGGAAATATATATCTAAAATAAAAAAGTTAAATAAATGTGCACCACTGTCTCCCTCTCACAAAAACCTCCTCTGCACACCAGGCTGCTGTTAAAGGCAGAAGAGCAGGAGCAGGGGGGAAAGTTGGCAATCCGAGTGGCGGCGGGTGACACAATCCCCAGGCCATGCCACGAACTTCCTAAGCTGCAGTTTGTGCTCCGGAGGCGTCTTTGGCTTTGAGGCCTAGTTTAATCAGGAGAATATTGTTTACAACAACAATGAAAGAAATCCTCTTAAAAAATCAGACTGGGATGTTCTAACCATTGTGATCGGATCCCCACTTTCTCTCTCTACACACACACACACACACACAGAGAGAGAGAGAGAGAGAGAGAGAGAGACACTGGATACGAAGTGGGTAAAACCTACGGACGCAGCTACCAATGCACAAAGTCACTATTATCACCCCCACATGGAGCTGCCGAGGCGAAGTCAGATTCTCTCTTCGTTATCTCTTGGTAATTACAGCCCTACCCTGTCATCTGTTTATATTATAATCATCATTTTAATAATTATATCGACAAAACGGTCACTGAAAGCACATCCTTGGAGCTGGAATTTATTATGAGTGAATAAAACCTATTATGCATTTAAGGCGCCAGAACACAAATGAAGTCCTCTCTCTAGCGTCTCTTTCAATGGAAGCAGGAGAAGGGGGGGGGGGAATCTCGCGCAGTGCCGGCTCCTTCTTTAAAGACGCAAGAGGGACATCTAGCAGCAGTTGCTGGCATTGCTAGCTTTTACAAATTCCCTTTCAGCTTAGTGGACGCTCATGACCTGACTCTTTCCTTTTCGTTTTCCATCTTTTGGGGCCGTTTCTCCATCACAAGTTTATATGGGTTTTAGATCGCTTTAATTGTCAAAGCTTCCCTCCAACACACACACACACACACACACACACACAGGGCCTTGCTAGACGAAGCCTTAGTGCACTTTGAGGGCCGGTTTCCCTGCTGTGCATCCACATGACGCACAGGGGAATCCGGCCCCAGGCCGCACCGAAGCCTCCCTTAACGCGCCATAAGCGAAGTCGCTTATGGCGCGCCTTTTCCACAGCTCCGGCCTGAGGCTGGGGCTGCGGAACGTCTAGCAACTTCCATGGCTTTTTGCGGCTACTCGCTTACTCGCGAGTAGCCGCAAAAAGCCACGGACTGGGCACAGGGCCAGGGGGGGATCCTGGGGGGCGACACGGGAGAGGGGGAGGGAGGGCTGGCACAGGGCGACGAGGGGGAGGGAGGGCTGGCACAAGGCGACACGGGAGAGGGGAGGGAGGGCTGGCACAGGGCGACAAGGGGGAGGGAGGGCTGGCACAGGGTGACGAGGGGGAGGGAGGGCTGGCACAAGGCGACACGGGAGAGGGGGAGGGAGGGCTGGCACAGGGTGACGAGGGGGAGGGAGGGCTGGCACAAGGTGACACGGGAGAGGGGGAGGGAGGGCTGGCACAGGGCGACGAGGGGAGGGAGGGCTGGCACAAGGCGACACGGGAGAGGGGGAGGGAGGGCTGGCACAGGGCAATGAGGGGGAGGGAGGGCTGGCACAAGGCGACACGGGAGAGGGGGAGGGAGGGCTGGCACAGGGCGACACGGGAGAGGGGGAGGGAGGGCGTGGAAAGAGGGGGCAGGGGGCTTAATTTAAAAAAAATAACCTTACCTTGTCCGCAGTCGTCGGGGCGCACGTGGCCCCTTTAACAAAACAAAAAAAATGGCCAATGCTGCAGGGCTTCTGTCGTCCCTGCGCGTCGGCCGTCTAGGAGCTAAAGTTAACGCGCCATCGCCCCGCCTCCCTGCCAGCTTATCCGGCAGGGTCTAACAAGGCCCCCAGACGACATTTACGGTCGTCAGAGGAGGTCCTGCTCGTCATTCCAAGACAAACAGAACATCGTCACGAAGAACTTCGACGGCAGGCCTTCTCTACAGCAGCACCCACCCCCTGGAAAACTCTCCCTCATGCGATTTGGGAGGCGGAAAATGTAAAAACCCTTCAAACGCCTCCTGAAAACATATGTTTTTAGACCAGCTTTCCCTGGACTATAACTTCATCTGGATTTATGTGACATTTTATTTATTTTTATTTATTTATTTGTTGCATTTATATACCGCCCCATAGCCGAAGCTCTTTGGGTGGTTTACAAAAGTTAAAAACAGTAAACATTAAAAGTATACAAAATTCAAAAACAACAGTATCCATTTAACAACAACAATTCTGGGGTCCGTTAAAAACAAATTTAGGATTGTTATATGCTGTTAAATGCCTGAGAGAAGAGAAAAGTCTTGACCTGGCGCTGAAAAGATAACAATGTTGGCACCAGGCGAGCCTCATCGGGGAGATCCTTCCACAGTCAGGGAGCCACCACCGAAAAGGCCCTCTTCCTTGTTACCATCCTACGAGCTTCCCTCGGAGTAGGCCCTTAAATGTTTTAAAGTTTTAAAGTTTTAAATCTTGACTTTTGGTTTCCACTCCATTTCCCAACCGTGCCTATCATTTTGTGGCTTCTCGGCTTCTGTGCAAAAAAAATAAAAATAAAAATAATCTTATTTACTGGCAATAAGAGTTTTAAGCTAAAATGTGCTGATACTTTGGGTATTTTGGCTCTGATTTTGGTGAGGCTGTGAATCCACTCTGGGAGCTCCATCAAACAAGCATTTTATTGCACGCTCGTTACTGGGCACTCATGGATTTTTGCGGGTCCCTCTCACAACATTGTCTGCCTCCTGCGTGCCTCCTGCTCTTTCTAGCCTTCTCTGCAGGACAAAAAATACCCCAGTAATTCTGACTTATTCTTAAAGATGGGAGTTGCCGCTATCTCCTGCTGTGTGCAGGAGAAGCAGCAGGATCAAAACAGCCCACTGAACGGGCCACGGGCCCGTTGTTTACTTCCTCTTTCAAATGAGGAAGTAATAAGGGACAGACACGGGTGGAGAAGCGACAGTAACCAAACACAATTTCCCCCTGTGTGATGACTCTCTACGTTTCAGTTAGAGTCTGCTGTAACGCTAAACGAGCTGTCCCCAGCCCCAAACTAGGTTCAGCACTTTGGAGAGCTCCTTCCACCAACTTCCACTGGCAGGGCACTATCCCATCAACCAGAGTTGAAGTAGCAAGCTTCACCTGCCCATCCAGACAGCTGCTGTACATGGACCAGTGGAGGCTGGCACCACTGATTTGAAGTGCTGGTGCACATCCTGACATTCCCCATAGCCACAGCCCTTGGGAGAGTCCAAAAATGCCCACCTCCAAGAGGAGCAGATGTTTTGTAAAGCTTAATTGCCCATTCAAGAGCAAGCTGCCCCAAAATACTTTTCATTGCAACAGGGAACAACCTGGCGTAGATCTACACTAGTGCTTTCTATCAGAATTGGAGTTCACTAATAACTACTGTGGACACATTATGCATTCTGTATACTGCTTTTCTAGGGTTATTTCCTACTTTTTATTCCGTATTATCCCAAATACCAAAACAGATGTCACTGTGTGTCCTACAAGGTATTTCCCCCCGTTTTTATTGTGAATATCAATGAAACAGAACAGGAAATGCATCTTATAAAGGGGGGGGGGGAACATTGCACATATAGGAATATCAACATTTTTTCATTATGTATGCTGTTCATTAAAAAGGGGGGGGTTATATATAGTTTCAAGAAAAGCAGATCAAGTATCCATGTATTTATCCACTCGCAAGTTGCACCTATATAACACCCATTCAAAAATTGATTGTGTTATTAGGTCCTCGGTTCATTGCATTATGGGAGGTGAGCATTTGTCCTTCCAATGTGATAGTATAAGTTTTTTGGCTGTCATAAGGGCCCTGAGAGCCTCGTGTGGCGCAGAGCGGTAAAGCAGCAGTTTCTGCAGCTGAAACTCTCCCCACGGCCTGAGTTCGATCCCAGCGAAAGCTGGTTTCAGGCAGCCGGCTCGGGTCGACTCAGCCTTCCATCCTCCCGAGGTCGGTAAAACGAGTAGTCAGTTAGCTGGGGGAAAGGTAATCACGGCCGGTGAAGGCAACGGCAAACCACCCCACTATAAGGCCTGCCAAGAAAGTGTCAGCGAAAGTGTCAGTAATGACTCAGTGCTTGCACGAGAGGTTCCTTTCCTTTCCTAAGGGCCCTGAAGATCCATCTGCACTGACCATGTGTTAACATCCAAGAAGCTGGTAGGTAACTTAGGAGGACGTGCACATTGTTCCATATTATAGATTGTTTCAATTCAAAGTTTAACCTTATTATAACCTCCTCCCAAAAAGGGGCGACTACAGGACATTGCCACAAGGTATAAATGTGCAAGAGGGATATAGCATCACCATGATGGTATTGTATTGATATGTCACAAGCTGTAGATTTATCCTTGGCTCTCTTGACATGACTGTTGGCCATGGCATAATTTACTCATGGTTATGCTGGCCACTCGTGGGTGCCATTGTATTTTACTTTTATTACTTTTTCCTTGCAAAATTTTAACAGACTTCACAAGAAACTCAAATGACCTTCTTCGAGGGTTATTTGAGAGTTGCCTGACCTTCAAACAAACCCCTTCCACCTGGATTTGCATGACCTGGCAAGCCGTGGCCAGCTGGGCATCCATGGGCACCATGCAGAAAAAGCACCCATGGATGCCCAGTGTGACCGCCACTGTGGGGACATGAAGTCATGATGGGCAGCCATAATAATAATAATAATAATAATAATAATAATAATAATAATAATAATAATTTGTTACCCACCTCTCCCTCTGGATGGAGGCAGGGCACAACACAAATGCAAACATCATACAACTAATTAAAACATTTAAAACCAATACATCACTAAAAGCAGCACATCATTAAAAGTCAAATTTAAAATTCAACTGGGTAGGCCTGCCAGAAGAGATCAGTCTTTATGGCTTTCTTAAATTCGTCAACTGTTAAGTTGACAAATCTCTCCCGGCAAGCCATTCCACAAACTGGGAGTGGCAGAAGAAAAGGTCCTCTGGGTAATAGTTGTCAGCCTTGCTTTTGTTGGCTGGAGTAAATTCTTCCCAGAGGACCTGAGTGTGTGGGGCAGATTGTACGGGAGAAGGCGATCCCGCAGGTAGCCTGGACCCAAACCATGTAGGGCTTTAAAGGTGATAACCAACACTTTATACTTCGCCCGGAAACTAATTGGCAGCCAGTGAAGAGATTTTAAAACTGGTGTAATGTGGTCCCCCCTAGGTGTTCCGGTGACCAGCCTGGCTGCCATATTTTGAACTAGTTGAAGTTTCCGGACTAGGCACAAAGGTAGCCCTGTGTAGAGCGCATTGCAGAAGTCGAGCCTCGAAGTTACCTATGTGCAAATAGGCCCATTGTTCCTGGGAAACTTCATTCCCACCCACTCCCAGCTAAGTTCAGAGGGAGCAGGAAATAGGGGGGCAGGTAACATCATCATCATCATCATCCCTCCAAGCCCCAGCTCCACTACACCACTGTGGGCAAGTGGCCACCTTGCTCTCTGCCTTCCTCATCCAGCTCTACCCTTGCGATGCTTTCAAGATGCAGAGTGGCCTGGCTGGGCCCGGAGGAACCGAATTGTTGCAATCGAATGATACTGACAGACACATCAGGTCTACAGCAATCTGAAGCACCACGCCACACGCCACATTTTGAGCCAACTTTGCCACCTGGAACAAAACAAGGAGCTGGGTGTTTGGTAGATATTGGGAGGGGGAAAGTTATCATGGCTAATGAGGGCCGCTGATCAAGCTGTTGTCGAATGCACACAGGGGCTTGGTGGGGGGGAAAGAAAATTGGCGACCCTGTGCCTTCTGCAGCATTTCTGATCCACAGAAAGGCTCCCTGCCCCCCATGGCAAGAAGTAATTGGAAAAACACACAGCGTTAGTAGGTGAAGCTTTTCAAGGGTCAGCCTAAGGTTTTTGGCTGCCTTAGGCGATTGTTTTTAAAAAATCCACCCGCACCACCCCCTTTTGTGTCTTATATGCTGAGCAGCATAACAATTGGCTGTTAAATAACCAAGGCTTGACTGCAGAGGTTATTTTCATGCTAATATTAGTAGCTTAACTATTGCACAATTCCACAATTCCTGGACAATGGCACTCACCAATTAGAATCCCCCACATCCTTCACCTCATTGCGTTTATATCCTGCCAATTTTCCTCCTTCAAGGAACTCATGGTGGCTTTCATGATCTTCCTCCTCTCCATTTTATCTTCACAACAACCCTGTGAGGTAGGTTAGGCTGAGTGTTGGTGGCTGGCCCAAAGTCACTCAGGGAGCTCCCATGGCCAAGTCCCAGATCTTCCAAGTGCCACTCCAGCACTCTAACCACTACACCGTACTGGCTCTCCTGTTTATAAGAATGTGACGCTGACTGCAGCCAGGAAATCAGAAGACGTTTACTTCTTGGGAGGAGAGCAATGACAAATCTTGACAAAATAGTTAAGAGCAGAGACACCACACTGACAACAAAGGTCCGCATAGTTAAAGCAATGGTATTCCCCGTAGTAACCTATGGCTGCGAGAGCCGGACCATAAGGAAAGCTGAGCGAAAGAAGATAGATGCTTTTGAACTGTGGTGTTGGAGGAAAATTCTGAGAGTGCCTTGGACTGCAAGAAGATCAAACCAGTCCATACTCCAGGAAATAAAGCCAGACTGCCCACTTGAGGGAATGGTATTAAAGGCAAAACTGAAGTACTTTGGCCACATAATGAGAAGACAGGATATCCTGGAGAAGAGGCTGATGCTAGGGAAAGTGGAAGGCAAAAGGAAGAGGGGCCGACCAAGGGCAAGATGGATGGATGATATTCTGGAGGTGACAGACTTGACTTTGGGGGAGCTAGGGGTGGCGACAGCCGACAGAAAGCTCTGGCGTGGGCTGGTCCATGAAGTCACGAAGAGTTGGAAGTGACTGAACGAATAAACAACAACAACATACACATAGGGGAAGGGGAACTAATAATAGAAAGGGTCGGGTAGCATTTCTCTGCCTCCCCGCAAGACATTTACAGCTAAAATAGGCACCCTCAGAATGTGTTTACATTCTAGGCAGTTGTCTAGTCTGCCTCTATAGTTGGGCCAGCTCTGCCTGCACTTTTCCCCCATGTCTTCATGCCAGAAATGAAGCTGTACCTGTTACATTTCGAGAAGCAGTGTAGTGTAGTGGTTAGAGTACTGGACTAGAACTGGAGCGAACCAAGTTCAAATCCCTGCTCAGCCATGAACCTCACTCGGTGACGTTGGGCCAGTCACTGCCTCCCAACTTGACCTACCTCACAGGGTTGTTCTGGTGATAAAATGGAAGGGCAGGAGAACTACATACGCTGCCTTGAACTCCTTGGAAGAAAGGCAGGATATAAATGTTATAGTAAGTACTTTTCTCTGTGCTGGGCTAATATTAAAGGCACAGGGGCAACATTTCTGAGATCCAGCATTGCGTTTACATGAAAAGCCATTTCTGGGTTTTCAGCATTTACGTGAGACTTGCAACACAATCATCTTCAAATTAATTATCACCATCATCATCATTATTCATTATATCTTTTTGTTTTCCAAATACTGGCATTTGAACCACTGATCTAGTATAAAATAGTTCCTGTTATCTCATATTTCCAGGAAGAAACAGCTGGCAAGCCAAAAGAAAAGTGGTTGGGGGCGGGGGGCTGGGGGGGGGGGCAGAAGTAGAAAAAGCTGCCTCTATTAGAAGTATGGCAGGAATCAGCAACTTAATCACTACCATGTTCCGCAAAGCCTTCCTTGAAAAATTAATTCCAATCACTTGAAGAGCGCCATGTGGGTTGAAAAACATCTGAAGGGCCATAAACAAAAGGTAATTAGAAACAGGGGGAGGCATTTAAGGGGGCTCTATGGGGATCTGGGGTAGGTCTCTTCTTATTTAATGCCTTCATTAATGACCTGGAAGAGGGAGTAAACAACCCGTTAATGAATTTGGCAGATGACAGTAAATTGGGAGGTGTTTTGGAACACGGGCGAGCAGAGAGAATTAAATACAAACAGGCCAAGAGAGATTAGAAAGGAGGGCAATGACTTCGAGGCATCTCTGATAAAGGCAAGCTCTCAGCATCCGGACGTCAGATGCAGCGGTGATGACGACGGCCACCAAAGCGGCGATAATTGGAAGGAGCCTGGGATGCCGGCATGAAAGCGCATGCCGAATGATTCCCAGGGAAACCAACGGGAAGGATGCGCAACTCGCCCGGAGATGAAATCTGAAATATCAGAAGACTTTGGAACAATGTATATACGCATTGAGTTTGGGTCCGGTTCTGCTAGGCCCGATTCACAAGTCGGCGATCAAGTTCTTTCGGTGATGGAGATGAAACAAGCCACTCGGGCAAAAATATGGCAGTGGCTTGTTTTCGTCTTGATCACCGAAAGAACTTGATTGATGACTTGGACCCGGCAGAACCAGAACCCAACTCAACACAGTATACAACAGGAAAAATGATATAAGTGAGGGGGGTAGGTTAGGGTGGCCAGTTACTAGGGATGTGCTCCGCTTCTCCTCGAACCGGAGAAGCAGGAGCAGAGCGGGGGGCTTCGCCTACCCTTAAGGCGGAGGCGAAGAGGATTGGGGGGCCAGCGGAGCATTGCGGAGTGGATCGAGGTGAAGGCGGATCCTTCGCCTCGATCCGGAGCTCCGCCAAAAAGGTAAGTGGGGTTTACTTGGCCCATGAGGCGATGGCGGCAGGGCTCAGTAAAAAAACCCTCCCTCCTCTCCCTTACCTGCGTCCGTCCGCGGTCCCTCGGCTTCTTCAATTGAGCCGGTGGCTCAACCAGGAAGTCTGGGCTGCGGCCCGGACTTCCTGGTTGAGCCGCGGGCTCAATTGAAGAAGCCGAGGGACCGCGGACGGACGCAGGTAAGGCCCCCCTCCCCCTTGGTCTCTGCAGGTAAGGGAGAGGAGGGAGGGGGCCTTACCTGGCGCCACTCCCCTCCACTGCGGAGCTCCGATTCGGAGCCGGAGTTCCACGGCGAAGAGGAGCGGACTATGGGCGGAGCGGCGAGAAGCGGAGTGGGCCGATCCGAAATTTTCGGATCGGCCCGCGGGGCGGATCGGGGGGTCCGTGCACACCCCTACCAGTTACACATTGCCAAAAAAGAGGAAGAGCATCACTAAAACAAAGAAGACAAATGAAGACACCAATTTGCATAGGATGTGGAAGTGCTAATTTATATCGATAGATGCAAATTTAGAAATCAGGACTATCCTTTCAATAGACGTTTAATACCATTCACTAGAGCGGGCAAGGCTGTGAGCAGCTGACCTGTGTGCCTGCTGCTCTGTCTGTTGTCTAGGTGCTCCCCGTGGATGGGCAACTTGGCAAAGGTTAAAACCAGAACTTTCAAGCAGGCTGGCAATGCAGTGCCAAGCAGCGGAAGCCCTGGTCCCACCCCTTTGTCACACAAAGCCTTGCATTCGTTTAGCTTCCATTCCACAGAGGCGCCTCTCGCGCACTGGTTCGGGGCACACATTACTTTACACCCAAGAGGTTTAGAAGTGAACATCTGAACGTTTAACAGTGAACGTGGATTCAGCAAACACAGAGAAACCCCGAAGTACAGTGGAGGCTGGTGGCTGATGGCAGGGGAGGCTGCGAATGCATCCCCCGATTCAGTCAGAACCAGCTAGAACTCTAAAGAAGCTATCCAAAGTGCGGAACCCTCTCCCCAAAACAAGTTTGGCACATTGGGTGGCTCTATGAGAGTTCTGGATGGTTCCGACTGAAACCCAGAGTGGAATCACGGAGCCATCAGACTCCACTGAACCCAGCCCTAGGAACTCTGTGTTGAAAAGCCAATAAACGCATGGAATCCAAGGGAAACCCCTGCCGCTTAGTCCAGCTTTTATGAGAGGGGTGAAGAACCCCAGGCCTGTGGGCATAATCAAGCCTGCTAGGTTTTCCCATTCACCCGTGTAAGCCTCCTGGGGTTCTTCCAGCAGGAATCCCTGCTATATCCAATGGGGCAGGGGGGGAGACTCAGACAGCACTGGGAAAAGCACCCACTCTTCCCAGGGCTGGTGGCTTCGATTTTGTTTCGGCTGTAGATCCATTCTGGGTTTCAAGTAAAACCACCCCAAACTCTAAGGGAGCTATCTATGGTGCTGAACCTGTTTTATCTATCTATCTATTTATTTGTTTGTTTGTCTATTACATTTCTATCCCACCCAATAGCCAAAACTCTCTGGGAGGTTCACAAAAATCAAAACCATAAAGTACAATTTAAAATACAAAACTTGAACCACAATGTAAAAAAAAACACAATATCAAAATACAATATAAAAGTACAACCAGAATAAAACCGAGCAGCAATACAACAGGAAAGTTAAAAGGACTAAGATGATAAATTGCTAATATACAGGGGGGGAAATAAAAAGGTCTTCATGTGGCATCAAAAAGAGCTCATTCCACAGCCAGGGTGCCACAGCAGAGAAGACCCTTCTCCTGGTAGCCACCTGCCTCACTTCCTTTGACAGGGGCCCATGGAGAAGGACCCCTGAAGATGATCTTAGGGTCCAGGCAGGTACATATGGGAAGAGATGTATTTTGGGGGATAGGGTTCAGCACCTTGGACAGCTCCTTTGGAGTTCTGGCTGGTTCTCATTGAAGCCTAGAATGGATTCACAGCCCCACCAAAATCAGAGCTACCAGCCTCCACTGACTGGCTGGGTTTATTTGTGTATCATTTGCCACCCACATCAGGATGACAAACAGCATGAAAACCTGTAGACTCTCTCAACAAAGGCCAAATCCCTTCAGCCACAATGAAAATGGGCGGGAGAGGAGGCCATGCCCACTGATGCTCTTGGATCCAGAACTGTCACTTGAGACACAGGTGAACTCAGTGGCAAAGAGCACCTTTTATCAGCTTAGGCTGATATTCCAGTTGTGCCCTTATCTGGACAGAGATAGCCTAGCTACAGTTATCCATGCTCTGATAACCTCATGTTTGGATTACTGCAATGCGTTATACGTGGGGCTGCCTTTGAAAACGGTCTGGAAACTTCAACTGGTACAAAACAGGGCAGCACGCTTACTAACAGGGACTGGCCGATGAGACCACATTACGCCAGTCCTTTTCCAGCTTCATCGGCTGCCAGTCCAGGTCCGGGCCCGATTCAAAGTGCTGGTATTAACATTTAAAGCCCTAAACGGCTTGGGGCCAGGTTATCTGAAGGAACGCCTCCTCCCATATGTACCTGCCCGGACCCTAAGGTCATCCTCAGGGGTCCTTCTCCGCGAGCCCCTGCCAAAGGAAGTGAGGCGGGTGGTTACCAGGAGGAGGGCCTTCTCTGCTGTGGCACCCCGGCTGTGAAATGAGCTCCCTAAGGAGGTTCGCTTGGCACCTACATTATATGCTTTTAGACGCCAGGTGAAGACCTTTTTATTCTCCCAGCATTTTAACAGCCTATAAATAAATTTTAACTTGATGTTTTAAATTTGTAATTTTGCATTGCTGCTGTTTTTATCTGGTTGAACTTTTATATTGTATTTTATAGTATGGTTTTATACTGTTGTTTTATACTTTGAATGTTTTTAATTTTTGTGAACCGCCCAGAGAGCTCCGGCTATTGGGCGGTATAGAAATGTAATAAATAAATAAATAAATAAATAAATAAATGTCACCCGGCCTGCCCAGGGTCTGGCAAGGAGCAATCCGTGGGGGCCCTGCCTCATTTCTTCTGTTCTTCGCCCCTGCGCTATGTGAGGATATGAACAAGGCTGCCTTGTTGAGTATACAGTGGGCGGGGGGGGGGGGCAAACTGGCTTTGCCCCTGTACACATGCAAAGCAGTCCTCTCTGAAGGCCGATCACAGTGATACCAATTCACAGCTCTCTGTTTTCAGTCTGGACTTGTGAGACTGCCAGCCCAATCACGGTGGTGATCCTACGAGATATTGGTTAATCCCAGCACATTGGCACATCCGAGCTACCAGCTAAGTCGTTAAGGAGCCGTACTAGCGGAGATCGTCAGCAAGTTCATTCTTTGATATTTCTACCCGTAATAGGGATGGGTTTAGCTGGAGCCATTAATACCACATCCACTTTGCTACTCAAAGTAGATTTAGCAGCTTCTGCATTAAGCTCTCCCCCATTACACAGGCTGCTTCATTGGATGTATGCAAACACTCCAAGCAAAATGGATTAATAATCCTATTACCAGTCCAGATAAACTCAGGGCGAGGCAAAACACACACATACACACACACACAACACACACACACACACACACACACAAACATGCACAAGCCAAATGAAGCCGGCGCAAAAAAAATTAAAAATAACGGCACATGGGGTTTTGATCTCTGAGTGCCCCGTCCTTTCCCCTTGACACGTAATTAGCTTTGCTAAAGCCAAGTCATGAGACAGTTCAACGCCGGCTTTCTGGAAACCAGCCTATGATAGGGGCACAGTTCAGGCTGTCCAGCATTCAACCGAAGGAAGGAAATGCCAGACAGAAGAGAGCTAGCTGCTGCCGCTGCTGCTTTTTTTAACCCAGCAGGGCAAACTGGTTCCCTAGCAACTTCCCGAGGCTGTTGGGTCACCAGCCAAGACTTTGGGTCCAATTAAGTTGCCGAGTAGATAGATGGTAGCCACAAGGCTAAGGTTTGCCCTGCAATTCAGACCATCTTAGCCAGGCAAGTCACAATTGTTGGGTGGGTAAGGGATCCCAATCATTTTTGTGTGTTTTTTAATACTAGTTATTTATTATTACATTTATATTCCGCCACTTTTCCTCCTGCAAGGAATCCAAGGCAGCTTACACGGTCCTCCTCCTCTCTATTTTATCTTCACAACAACCCTGTGAGGTAGGTTAGGCTGATAGTCAATGATTGGCCCAAAGTCACCCAGTATGCTTTATGGCAGAGTGGGGGACTAGAACCCGGATCTCCCGAGTTCCAGTCCTACACTACAATCACTACCCCACAACTGGATCACCTGTTTTTGGTGCGGGGGGGGGGGGGGGTTTCCCCATTCTAAAAGGTCAAAATGCCTCTGCGAAGGCTTAATTGTTGGCAGTAAGAGCTTCAAGATGAAATATGCTGGCATTTTGGGTATTTCTGGCCATGCCGCCTTTTGCCTTTGACTCCGCCCACCACTGGAATGTGGCTCCTTAGAGCTTCTCTGAAATTGAATTCAGCTCTCAGGTGGAAAGAAGTCCAACATCCCTGCTTTAGATTATCCATACAATGAAAATCCGGTAGGATTCCCGAAGGTTTCAAGGTGGTGATTTCATCTGCCAAATCAAGCATGTTAAGTTCATCCCAATTCTCCGAGCGATTAAACATTTCAGGGGTGCAACACTTTGCTGGCTTTGGTTTCCTTTGGAAGGACATCACTGCATACAGGTTGAGCATCCATAGAGGTGGAGTTTAAGCACTCCAACAGGTAGCCCTAATTCCACTGCCCCTACATCACATCCTTAAGTAGAACTTCAGGCCCGGAGTCTCCATCTGGGGTCCCAATCTTGCCGTCCCGAGGTTCTTCAGATGACCACAGCCCTATCTCCCAAACACTGGTCATTTGCTATTCCCCAGCTTTTATACAGTTATTTTCTCCATTCTAAAAGGTAAAGAACATAAGAAGATCCATGTTGGAAAAGACCAAGGGTCCATCTAGTCCAGCATTCTGTTCACACAGCGGCCAACCAGCTGTCAACCAGGAACCCACAAGTAGGGCACAAGTGCAACACAGCACTCTCCCATCCATGTTCCCCAGCAACTGGTGCAAATTGGCACACTGCCTCTGATACTGGAAGCATCATATAGGACTAGTAACTATTGATAGCCTTCTCCTCCAGGTATTGGGGAGTCCCTATAGTCACACACCCCAACGAGAGCCCAAACTGGCAAGCAGCTGTGTTGATCCATAATGACAAACCAGTTCTAACAGTCTTCATCTCCACCAGGAGAAGGTCTTTGGGGAAACTCATGGGGCAGCCTGGTTTTGAATGGGCGATGAAGACTCCACAATCCCTAGAGGAGAAGGCTACCAATGGCTACTAATCCTGGTGGCTATGTGCTGTTGGGTTATTGTGCCAGAACTTTTCTCTCTCTGGAACTCTGTTTGTGCTCAGAAACAAACACACATCACGCAGGTCTTACACAGCAGAGCTGGTTTATTTCCTTCAGGCTTCTGTGCAGTCCAATTCAGATCAGTTCAGATCAGCACACTGAGGCATACACAGAGAGCAGTGATCATAGAGCAGTGATCAGTAAGCAGTGATCAGTTCCATTTTACACAAGTGAGAAACTATATACACACCTACACAATTCTTATCTACATTACATACAGCTGTGATGAGGCTAATTTAGAATCTTGGCAAGGTTCCCAGAACAGCCTCTATCTCAAGGTAATTGCCCACAGATACTTTCTCTGTTTAACCCTGAGATAGCCATACACACACAATTTTAATGACTAAGCAAGTATTTCTTTTCATATACTTAACAGTCCTCCTCTTGCGCATGTTGTTTAAATTGTGTTACAATCTGAGACCCAGCTTTAAAAGCATCTCTTTGTGTTTTACCATTGATACTGGTTTTGTGAATAAATCAGCCAACATCATTTCAGATGGACAATATTCAAGCTTAATCCAGCCCTTCTGAATTATATCTTTCACATGAGAATAACGAACATCCACATGTTTAGTTCTTGGTTTACACTTTTCAGATGTAGCCATACTAATACATGCCTGATTATCCTCAAATATGGTTACTGGTGTCTCAATTTCCAACCTTAGATCAGCAAATAATTGTTTATACCACTCAATCTCATTACAAGCCAGAGATAAGCTGATATATTCTGCTTCTGCACTAGAGGTTGCTACACAATTTTGTTTTCTTGTATACCAATCAATCAAGGATTGATTGTAAAAGAATGCTGCTCCACTGGTAGACTTTCTATCAATTGCGTTAGCCCAGTCAGCATCTGCATAAACACAGAAATTTCCATCTTTGTGTGTAGATATTTCCAATTTGTGATTGATTGTACCTTTTAGATATCTCAATACACGTTTTACAGCTGTCCAATCAGTTACAGAAGGTTTTGTCATTTTTCTGCTTAAAAGATTTACAGCAAATGTAATATCTGGTCTACTTAGGTTTGCTAGATAAAGTAAACTTCCAATCACACTCTGATATTTCTGTATGTCTTCCATTTCAGTACTGTCTGTCTGATTTTGAAAATCAGTGACCATAGGAGTGGCAACAATTTTACAATTCTCCATGCTGTGTTCTTCCAGCAATTTTTTAATTTTGCCACTTTGTTCAATCAGAAATGACCCTGTGTTAGAATCTTTTGAAATTTGCATTCCCAAATAACTTTTCACTGAACCAAGGTCTTTTAACTCAAAATGTCTTTGCAGCTGGTTTACAAATGTGTTTTTCTGTTCTTCTTCATTAAAAACCAGTAACAAATCATCTACATAAATCAGCAAATACACTACATTTGAACCATCCTGTTTTGTGTACAAACAATGATCAGCTTTGCTTTGTTTAAAACCCATTCTGATCAATACATTGTCCAGTTTCTTATTCCAACACCTTGCTGCTTGCTTCAAACCATATATGGATTTTTTCAATTTACAAACTAACCCTGGATTTTTAACAAAACCTTTTGGTTGAGTCATGTAAATTTCCTCAGTTAAATCTCCATATAAGAAAGCTGTTTTGATGTCAAAATGAAATACATTCAATTGTTTTTCTGCTGCAATTTTTAACAAAAGTTTTACACTTGAGTATTTTGTTGTAGGTGCATAAACTTCTTCAAAATCTATTAGATATTTTTGAGCAAATCCTCTTGCTACCAATCTTGCTCTGTAACGTTCCACCTGTCCTTTCTCATTTTGTTTTACTTTGAATACCCATTTACAGGTAATGGCTTTACGACCTTCAGGTAAAGGTACTAGCTCCCACGTTTCATTTTTTTCCATTGCTCTGATTTCCTCTGACATTGCTTCATGCCAGCCCTGAGCTTCTGTAGGTTCCATTTCCTGAATTTCCTCAAATGAAGTAGGTTCATAGGCTATTAGTAAAGCTCTATGAGAAACCTGTTTGCTTTGGTATTCATCTGAGTAACGAATTGGAGCTTTGCGTTCCCTTTCTGATCATCTTGGCATAGTTACAGGCATAGTTTCCTCCTCTACAGTTTCTTCCCCCTCCCTCTCTTGCTGAGATTGTTCAGGAATTTCTTCTGTTTCTACAGCTTTCTGTTCTACAGGCAAACTTACATACTGTTTTGTTTCCTGCATTTGTTCATGAAAAACTACATCTCTGCTCACAATTACACTTTTGTGATATGGAGACCACAAACGATAGCCTTTTGTTTGTGTATCATATCCCAACAGTTTACATTCCAAACCTCTCTGAGCTAGTTTTCCTGGTCTGTTTTCTTTCTGAATATGAGCAAAACATTTACTTCCAAAAACCCTTACATGTGACACTCTAGGTTTTCTTTTGTAAAACATTTCATATGGAGTTTTTTCATGTACAGAGTGGTAAAGCCTGTTTAACAAATAATTTGAGGTTGACAAAGCTTCTGCCCAGAACAGATTAGACAATCCTGACTCTTTCAATAGAGCTCTTAACATGTTCTGCAAGGTTCTGTTTTTCCTTTCTGCAACTCCATTTTGAAATGGTGAATATGGAGCAGTAAGGTCATGTTGTATACCTTCATCACGGAGGAATTTTTTAAATTGGTTGCTAAGAAATTCACCTCCCCGGTCCGTTCTTAGATTAGCTATAGGTTCTTTAAATCTATTTTTACTCCACTTAACAAAGGCTTTAAATTTTCCAAAAGTTTCACTCTTCTGTTTTAACACATACACAAATCCAAATCTACTGTAATCATCAACAATAGACAAGAAAAATCTGTTTCCTCCTTGACTTGTCTCAAAAGGACCTGCAAGATCTGCATGAATTAATTCAAAAATTCTTTTTGTTGTTCTCTCACTATGTTTTGGAATGTTTGACTTATGACACTTGGTTTCACTGCATACATTACATTCTACATAGTTAGAACATGGTTTGATTTTCACCCCTTCACACAATTCTGGAATCTTAGAAATTATTTTATAGTTAGCATGACCAAACCTTTTATGAGTTAAATGGATGCACTCTTGGTGTGGTTTGCAATTGGCTATTGTTTTTGTTGTGACTTTGCTGGCTACAACTTCATTTTCTGTACAAGTATTAATCACATACAAAGATTCTTTCATTATTCCCTGCACACACACCTTGTTTCCCTGTTTTATAGTACAATTTTCTTCAGTAAAACAAACCTCATACCCCATTTCTGTTAACTGAAACACACTTAGAAGGTTTGTTTCTAGTTCTGGTACATATAAAACACTTTGTAGTTCAACTCCCAGACAATCAAAATATACATTACCCACACCACAAATCTGGATTTTTGTTCCATTTGCAAGGGTAACACACTTTTGCTTTGAAGTAGGAGTTTCCAAGGTTACAAATGAAAGTTTGTCTTTTGCCATACTTATTGAAGCCCCAGAGTCCAAAAACCAAGGATTCATTGTTTCTTTGACTCTTGCTAGAAGACACTTCTTTGTTGATTCAGCTTCATTCATGTTGTTTTCTTCTCTCCACTTTGCTGTCAACAGCTTTTTCTTCTTGTTGTTGCAATCCCGCCTTAAGTGTCCTGTGGAACCACAATTAAAGCATTTCCTTGCCTTT
Source organism: Elgaria multicarinata webbii (assembly GCF_023053635.1). NCBI lineage: Eukaryota > Metazoa > Chordata > Lepidosauria > Squamata > Anguidae > Elgaria > Elgaria multicarinata. The sequence goes on along the minus strand of NC_086185.1, from coordinate 15,697,841 downwards.
AATGCAGCCACCACATCAGAAGATTTATGGCTTTGTTGAAATTCAGCCACAGGATGTTTAAGGCTCTGTTGTTTTGAAGCTTGTCTTCTTTCATAGGTTTCCAGTAGTTTTCCAGCTACATACTCGAGGGTTAAATTTTTCTCCTCTTGACTTTCCATCATGGTGACAACCGCGTCGTACGATGAATCAAGACTTGACAAAATCACATAGACTTGGTGTATAGTTGTAAACTCCATCCCTCGTGCCCTGAGTTGATTGAAGATTTCTCTCATGCTTTTCAAATGGTTTGACATAGACTCCCCTGGTTTCAGCTTCATTCCATACAGCTTCCGGGTTAGAATTATTTTACTGCCCGCTGTTTCTCTTTGATATACAGCTTGTAGCGCATTCCAGCACTCTTTTGATGTATTCAGAAACTGAATGAAGGAAATTTGAGAGTCTTCCACAGCTAATGCAATAACTGCCATTGCTTTTGCATCGTCCTTAAACCATTTAGCATTCTGTGGATCTGCTCTATCTGGTGGATCCTCTGTGACTACATACCACAGTTCAGCCTGAATCAGATACATTTGCATTTTGTAAGACCATAATGCATAGTTAGAGTCATTCAGCTTTTCTAACAATTGATGCAAACCAGACATATTAGCTCCTGCCATTTCCTCTGCTTTAGGAATTTGTATCTCACCGTCCTCCTGCTCAGAGTCCTCCTCAGAGTCAGCCGACTGAGATTCTTCCTCACTTTGCAGCACTGGCTTTAGCTTGATGTCTTCCTTCATCAACAGTTTTCTGTTTTAGCAGACTCCTGGTTCTGATACTGCACCGTTCCCAGCAAGTTCTGGTTCTTCTGCCTGGATTAGGCTGGCGTAGGCTGGTCTAGGCTAGACTGGGCCCATAACCTTTGTTGGGTTATTGTGCCAGAACTTTTCTCTCTCTGGAACTCTGTTTGTGCTCAGAAACAAACACACATCACGCAGGTCTTACACAGCAGAGCTGGTTTATTTCCTTCAGGCTTCTGTGCAGTCCAATTCAGATCAGTTCAGATCAGCACACTGAGGCATACACAGAGAGCAGTGATCATAGAGCAGTGATCAGTAAGCAGTGATCAGTTCCATTTTACACAAGTGAGAAACTATATACACACCTACACAATTCTTATCTACATTACATACAGCTGTGATGAGGCTAATTTAGAATCTTGGCAAGGTTCCCAGAACAGCCTCTATCTCAAGGTAATTGCCCACAGATACTTTCTCTGTTTAACCCTGAGATAGCCATACACACACAATTTTAATGACTAAGCAAGTATTTCTTTTCATATACTTAACATGTGCTACCTCCAGTCTCAGAGGCAGTAAGTCTATGTACACCAGTTGCTGGGGAACATCAGCGGGCGGGCACTGTTGCACCATGTCCTGCTTGTGGTTCCCTGGTCTACAGCTAGTTGGCCAATATGTGAACAGAGTGCTGGACTAGATGAATGCTTGGTCTGATCCAGCAGGGCACTTCTGATGAGCGCCTGCATTTCAAAATTTACCTGTTTGCCACTGTGTGTAAGTATCATGACTCGTAACCATTGAGAGACTTCTCCCCCTGTGAAAGGCCGCTTCTGCATTGTCAGTCAGCATATGGGATTGGCTGGGCATTCATCTGGTGCCGCCGTGTAATATCATCTCTAAAAGAAGGCAAACTTCTAATTAGATTCCAGTGTTAGGCTGACCTGTTTTGTATTATTCTTAATGAATAATGAATTTCCTTTCCAGCCTGGCATTTATACTTGTCTTAGCGCAGACCTGTCAAATACAAAATCTCCAGTTCTGAAACATCCATATTTAAAATGGAGGAGTCAACCAACTGTCAACATATTGACGTTCCTATTACACATTCATCACCTAAAAAAGCGACTGGCAGGAGGGGAGGGGTTAAGCAACAAATTTGCTTGGAATAGCAGCTGGAGTATTGGACAATGTTCAAATCCCTACATAGCTATGATGCTCAGTGGGTGACACAGAAGCCTCCAATTTATAGAGGAGGCTCCTCTATTTCAATGGCTGTCAGGGAACAGTCCTCTATTCAAAGGTGTCATCTATTTGGAGGGCTGTCTCAGTCATGGTCTGGTTTAAAGATCAACGGTAGACTCCAACTAAAATCCTACTTAGACTAGACCCATTGAAATGTATGGGACCTAACTTAGGCATGGCTGATTTAATCCCTTTCATTTCAATGGGTCTGCTCTAAGTAGAACTTTAGTTGGATTTTACCCTGAGAGCAATACCTGGACAGCTGCCTGAGTAAGTGGATTCTTGCACTGAGCAGGGGGTTGGACTCTATGGCTTTATAGGCCCTTTCCAACTATGATGGAAAGGATAGAATGGAGAGAATTCTATGATGGATAATAGAATTCTATCCATCGTAGAGCTCTATGATTCTATGATAAGGGCACAAGTCATCTGCTCCCAGTCTTTCCCATTAGGGCGAGATGTACTATGTTTCTATTTAAACTATTGTAATGTTTAAATTGTATCTATGCATATAATTAGCGCATGCACATTTTATGCCTATTGGTGCCAGATGCCATTGTGAATAATCAATGCCCAACTGGGGGTTAGAGTGTCATGCAAACCCAGCACACACAGATGACGCAGGGGCTAAACAAATTTCCCATAACCCACAATCAGTTGTAGGGTTATGGAAGGCTTGTTTAGCCCTCAAATAATCTCCTGCCAGCCAGGTTCGCACAATACGACATCCCCTGGTTGGGGGTTGCATATTCATAACGGCGCGTGCTCCACCTCCTCGAGGGTTAATTAACCCACGATGGTCTGTCGTGTTGTGCAAACTGGACTTCCTTCGGATGAACCGTCCAAAGCTTTGATGGGCTCAGCTGGTTTAAAAGCAGTTACGGGGAAAGGACATCCCTATATAACACTTTGCTGTTCACCCTCATCAGCAGAAGCAATTATGCAAACACACGCACACGTGTGTGTATATAGGTGTGTGCCTAGTTTGCATAATTTGCACAATTTACCCAAAACAGCTCTTCTTGGATCAATTACCTTGCTGACCTTCAAAAACTACAACGTGACCAGTGAAGATTTCATCTCCTTTCATGTCAGTGTATCCAAAATCATCGCCCGTGGGGTTACTCTAGTTTTGCACTCATTTTCCCTCCACAGAACAACTAATAGCCTCAGAAACACCCCTATGTTAAAGCAGGAAAGGAAAACAACAGATCACAGCAGAAGAGCAGGAGACGGAACAAATGCAAGTTTCATTTGCGGCTGGGGTGGGGAGCATTGCGTCGGCCCTAAGAGTCCGAAACGGAGAGTCCAGGGGAGCTGATAGCTCAAAATTGGACCCATCAGCCAGCTCATGCTGCTTTTAGCAAAATGATCAGAAGGTAAAACTATAAACTCCTGTAATAAAAAGCTTCTTGAAATGGGAAAGCTATGTAAGCTAGTCAGGGAGCGAAGGACCGGGGAGTGGGGCGTCTGGGGGGTAGGCAAGCTGAAACCATGAAGAAGGTCATCTTTATGGAGCATAATAAAAGCCACTGCGAAATCCGTACAGAGAAGGTGACTTAAATGAAAAGGCCATTATCTTTCAACACGGATGTAGGCCAGAATTTGGCAAAGCAAGCCTTGTGCAAAATTGCGTCTTTTAAAAAATCCTTGCAGCAATTTTGTTTACGGAAAAGTAGATTTGAAATGCCGGGGCAGAGAGAGGGGGATTTAGGGAGGGGATAGCCTTCATCCCCTGCTGTCTTCGGCCCACATGCACACCGCTAAGATTCCAAGTGTATGTTTTGCCTTACAAAAGAGAGAAAAGGGGGGAAAAACGAACGCGGGGAAAGTATTAAAGGTGCTTTCCCCTCCCAGGGCTTCTCTGCTCCCAGAACCACTTTTCTATAAGCAAAGCACTTCAAGGATATGTTTGTATGGAAGCCAAGTTTGGCCAGAGTTCAAGTCCAAACTCTAACCACTGGACTGGACTGCCCTTCCTTTTTCCCAGCACCATCCATTTATGGGACTAAAATAGGGTGACCAACTGTCAGGATTTCCCCGGATTTGTCCTGGTTTTTGTTCTTTCCATGGTGTCAGGGGGGGATTTTCTATAATTTTCAATAATGTCCTGGAATGACACACCTTCCTCTTTAAGGCTGCCATTAGCATGGCAGGAGGGAATGACATGCTTTCTTGAGGCACAGCATTCCCCCACCCCGAGCTCCAATTGAGGTCTTAAAGGGGAAAGTGGGTCATTCATGGACATGATAGAAAAGGCCCCAATTGGAGTGGATGGTGGTGGTGCAGAATGAAATCCTTTCCCCTCCTCCACTCCAATCGGGTTCTTTAAGGTGGCGGGGGAATAACGTACTTTCTGCAGGACTCAGAAAGCTGCTTCCCCACACACACACTAGGTGTCCTCTTTTTTGGTTTCCCAAATATGGTCACCCTAGACTAGAAACACATGTCAGTGCTGCAGAGCATGGTACGCTGATGACGAAAGAAAAGAAATAACATTTCTCTCTACGGATTTATCTGACTTGCCGATCTTATTATTTAGTGTTCGCTGTTAAATTTAAAGGAGAAAGTGTATTGATTTTAATGACCTGCTTTTTCTAGATCCCATTTATGGCACTTGTCATCACTGATCATGTGTTTTTGCAGGGCTGGCATCAAGGGTAGGCATGACTGGGCACTTCCCAGGGGCCCAGACTCCAGCAGGGGCCCACTGGCCAGAGCACCCCCTGGAGTTGGCTGCTTAGCTGAGACAATAAATCAACATTTCATTTTGCAATTTCTAATTGTTTTTTGAGACCAGCAAACGGTAGACCAGGGGTGCTGCCCCTCAGGCCTGCAGGTCAAATCTGCCCCTCCACAGCCCCCCAGACGGCCCTGCCCCCCTTCTCTGGCCCCACTCCCTTTCCTACAACTACAGGTCATTTGGTGGCTTCTCCGCTTTGGGACATTTCCCCCACCCCATCCTAAAGGGATGAACTGCCTCTCCGAAAGCTTAGTTACTGCCAGTAAGAGTTTTAAGCCGAAATATGCTGGCCTTATTGGCCCGGCCTGTTTGTCTTCAGTCCCACCCACTCCTGGAATGAGGCCTCTTCGAAATGGAACACAGCCACCAGGCTAGAAGAGGTTCAACACCCAGGCTGTAGACTATTCCACATGCACAAAATTTGGAAATTCTCCCTTCAGCAGGTTTCTTTCTTTTCTTCCAAAGCAGCCTAGGGTAGGTCATTTGTAGGTTCTGCCTACCTTCTGTGGTAGGCAGAAGGATGGCACATTTAAAAAGAAGAAGCTCCTTAGCCTTTTTTCACTATTACATTTTTAAAAATTATTATTACATTTGATATCTCCCCTTTTTCTGCGAGAAACCCAAGGTAGCTTATGTGATCCTCCACTTCCTCCTCTCCATTTTATCCTCACAACAACAACCCTGTGAGGTAGGTTGGGCTGAGAGTCAGTGACTGGCCCAAAGTCACCCAGTAAACTTCATGGTGGAGTGGGGAGACTAGAACCCTCATCTCTCAAGTCCCAGGACAAGACTCTAACCACTACACCACACTGACTCTATTCCCTCTGTGACCCCATTTTAGATCTTGAGGCCACCTTTTCCTGAGCTACTTTTTTCACCCGCAGCAAGGAAGAGAAGGGACCTTTGTAACTTTCTTTGCATAGGTGAAAAAGTTGGTTGGGGAGGGCAATTCTGAGTTGAAAAAGAATTGAGGGGGAAAGGGTTAAACAGCTTTCCGTACACACAGCTAAACACACTTCTGTCCTTCTTCCACTCAAAGGCAAACCTTTGTACTTTGAGCCATTCCTATCCCAACCTTCTGGGCCTGATACCTCCCAAGGAGTAGCCTTAGTAGGACAACATTTTCAGACTGGAGACCCTTCTGTAGCTCAAATGGGCATTTGAAGACCCCTTTGATTGATTGTTTGTTTGATTGATTGATTGAATATATCTGGTGTTTGGACTGAGCTTGGGTCAGGCTGCAATCCAGAAATGGGTCCTGACCAGTGGTGTAATGATAGTCACCAAAGCCACACCTCCAAGAAAAGTCCAAACATCCAGGCAACAGTTTGGCTAGAACTGGTTTGTTGATAGGGATCCGTTCTCATCTCCACCAGGAGCAGATCTTCGGGAAAGCAAACGGGTCTTCATTGCCCATTCAACATCAAACCATTCCAGAATACTTTGCATTATAACAAGGATAATTCACAACTATATATTGTTTCTGGGGGAAGTCGTTCCCCCCACCCTGAGCCCCCGGCTACTGTCAGGCTTGCAGCTAAACTCAGAGGAACAGGAGATTCTGAGTGGGCGTGGCAGAGAATATCAGCATCCCTGCTCATCCAAAAGCGCGGAGGTGTTAGAAAAATTGTGGATTACAACCCAATTAAATCAAATAAAAAGGCATCCGGATGCAGTTTCAAAAAGAAGGTTTTATTTCCACCATTAGGTACCAAAAATCCCTCGCGCAACGGAGTTCCCTCCCGCAGTTCAAAATGAGCGAGAGAGACGTCGAACAAAGGTTGACCTTTAGTTTTATACAGAAGGCAAAACATCTTACATCTATGATTGGCTATTAGCCCAAATCGTCATCCTTAGTGTCATTGGACATGCTCAGATAGGGAGAGACCTGTTGACCTTGCAAAACTCCATTATCACATTATTCCCTTACCAGTGAATCTTGGGACATTCCTGCCATGTATTCCATTGTCTTTAACTAATCCCTGTCCACCACTCCCTCCCTGGTTTCCCCACCACCACTTCACAATGTCCCCTGGGACATTCCTGTCCCACCTTGCCTACGTGGCAGAAACTTTGTGTGGAAAGGAAGGTGAAGAAGCCCCCAGCCCTCAAGATGGCGCCTGACATTCCTTTCGATGGGCGAGCTCCCCACCTCTGATTTCTCTCCCTGGTTTCCCGCTGAGCTGTGGGGAAAGGAAATAAGAGGGGGGGGATGCCAGCTGCGCAAGCTAGCGCCTGGCATTTTAACCAGCGGCTAGGGCTCGTCCTTTACACCTGAGTAAGCGACCTTACCCAAATAGGTGAATGGGGCTTTTTCTTCCCTACCTGGGTTTATTCTGCGTGGTATTTTGGGGTGGGGAAGGAGGGTTTTGGAGAAAAGAAGAGAAGGGGAGAGATAGACGAAGGGAGAAGTGGGAAATCAGTTATTTTTCCCTAACAGAGGGGGGGGGATTGTGTCGCTGCAACCCCTCTGCTCCACCACTGGTCCGTGCCCAATAGTTTAAGGCACAGTGGAAAACAAAGATGCATTGAAAGATCACCCCAGGATAGAAAAATACATATCCCCGGCCCGATGAGAGAGGGGGAAACGAGAAAGACCCGCCTGGAGTTGCCGGCGTAGCTAATCCACGAAATATCTGGCTCTTCTGCAGGGAAGCAAGGCTGGCGTGAGTTCTGAGTGGCAGAACCCAGAGTGGATTCCATTCCAAACCAATGATTAATTGTCTGCTAGGGTTTACATTGGCTCCGTGACAAATGCACAAACTGTGTTTCGGGGAGATGCCAGGTGGACAGGCCTCCTTCCCGGGACTGGGCCGGCCTCGGCTACTGGCAAGGTGTGACTCCAGGCCTGGCTGCCGATGCAGCAACAGGTGTTTGCCTGAAGCAGCGAAACGCTTGGCTGTTTGTTTCTGAGTGGGTGACGGCAAGCTGGCCGGGAGCTGCCAGTTTTGCCGGATGGCTTTGTAGGCTCCAGAGCTAAGCGAGTAAAACAAGCATCCTGGAGGAGGGGGATGACTCCAAGGGGATTACTCATGAAGTAAGTCATACCTCAGCAGGGGGAAAGATGGGAGGCAAAGTGGTGATGGAGAGAAAAAGAAATATGGGTTGAAAAGGGAGGTTACACTTCTGGGTTTGCTTCTCCAGTACAGGAACTGAGAATATGGTTCAGGACTGGGTCTTGGGGTCAGTATTGCTGGGCCCTGGCCAAGGCCCATAGCCCTACTGGGGGACCACTGCCGAACCAATCTACATTGAGTCGGGCCTGCTCATGGATTTTCCGGCAGGGGGGACTTCTATCGTGAGTAGAAAGTTGCACGAACTGCAGTTACAATTTGTGTAATTTATTATGTGTCATTTATTATTATAATTATGTGTAGTAGTAGTATTCCATCTTTTCCCCAATACTAAGAGTCAAAGCGGTTTACAAAATCAAAACATATACAACTAAAATGTATAAATATACAAAAGTTAAAATAGAATTAAACCCACTGTAATATTAAAAACATTTAAAACGTTTGAAAAGCAAATGATTTTTAAAAATCCAATACAATAACACAGGTCCAGAGTATGCCCAAAGGTCTGCCGGAACAAAGAAGGTTTTGCCTGCCTCCACAAATGTAGCAAGGAGGGAGCCAGTCTACCCTCCATGGGAAGGGAGTTCTAGAGCCTTGGAGTAGCCACTGAGAAGGCCCTGTCCTGCATTCCCATCTAGTGTGCCTGTGAAGAGAGAAAGGCCTCATCTGAAGATCTCAGAGCGTAGACAGGCTCATATGGGAGAATACGATCTTTCAATTCGCACAAATTCTGGCTGCGTTGTGCATCATTTGTGCAAATTGCAGCCACAGTTTACACAAACCATCAGCCCCGGTGTGGAACTTGGGGACTGTTACCTTTTTCACATGCCTCATATCTTTGCAATCTCAACACAGCTTCATCGCAGTAATGGAAGGTCAAGGGTTAATCTCTAACCCTTCAGGGCAACTAAAATGATTAAGGGGCTGGAGTATCTCCCCTGCGAGGGAAGGTTACACCAACTGGGATTGTTTAGCTTGGAGAAGAGGAGGCTAAGGGGAGACATGATAGAGGTGTACAAAATTAGGCATGGGATGGAGAACGTGGATAGGGAGACACTTTTCTCCCTCTCTCAAAATACTAGAACCCAAGGGGGTCAGCCCATGAGACTGATTGGTGGGTGATCCAGGACAAATAAAAGGAAGGACTTCTTCATACAGCGCATAGTTAAGTTATGGAACTCACTACCACAGGATGTGGTGAGGGCCACCAATCTGGATGGCTTCAAAAGGGGGTTGGATAAATTCCTGGAGGCAAAGGCTATCAATGGCTACTAGCCCTGATGGTTGTGTGCTATCTTCAGTATTCAAAACAATAAGCCTGCATGCACTAGTTGCTGGGGAACATGGGTGGGAGGGTGCGGTTGCACCATGTGCTGCTTGTTCATCCCTGGCTGGTGGCTGGTTGGCCACTGTGTGAACAGAGTGCTGGACTAGATGGACCCTTGGTCTGATCCAGTAGGACTCTTCTGATGTTCTTACATTCTTCTACTGCCCCTCCAAACCCCTACTGTGGTGGATGAAGGTGGTTTCTCCCATCGGATACTACCCACATCTATGCCAGGGTCTCTATCTTTGTCAGCACTTAACCTCTAGGATGCAGCTGTGTTGGGATTTTACATTTTAATAGGATGATGGAAACTACATTAGCAAAAGCAGAGGACATCCCTGGCTGTACAGACGGAGGCACGATTAATGGGTTCATTCGGAAACCTTCCAGCAAAAAAGTTTATTTGAACAAGAGGTGAGATCAGCAGATTCATGTTTCTGCACCTCAGTAAAGGACATGATGCCTATTCAAATTCTACAGCCCAGTGTAGGACACAGCAAGGAATTCAGTCTCCTCAGGATCATCCTGCTGCAAAGGTTACTGTACTATTGGTAACACTCCAAAGGGCAGGAAGGTCCAAGGAGATAAAACGGTACTGAACCAATGTAGATTGGTGTCAGAGAATGCAGATTTCCAGGTTACACAGAACTCTTCATCAGGCAAGAGGGCCAATTTATATGGCATGGCACATCATGGGTGGTTCTTATAGGAATAAGCCCTGCATCCCATCTTCCCTTCCTTCTTCCTCTCCTGCGCTTAATTGGTTACTTCCTGGTTTGCCCCAAACCATTGTTTCCTGTTATATCAGAACCAACAAACTATGGCTTGTGCTTTCCTTGAAAATCCAAATTAAAATCAGGATCAAAAACCCCTTTTCTTTGCTATGTTCAAAATGACCTCTTTTGTTTCTCTTCTGTCAACAACAACAGAGCAGCATTTTAGCTGTCCTAGAGTGCATGTTGCTTAATCTACACCAAACTACTGTCAGTTTCAGTTTCTGCTCATTTCTAATTTTTCTAGTCCTCAGTTCATCCCATTCCGCACATCAGATTGTGATGAGGTCTTTAAAAAAAAAAGTCTGAAAATGAGTATGCACTTGCAGATGTGTTCCTCCCAATATGTGCTTTTCCTCCAATAGACACATTTTTTGCCATTTTCCTTTATCTAATGCTTTCTGTGCATTTTCCCTCTAATATACATTTTGGTGCTCATTTTTCCTTAACGTCAACATTTTGTATACATTTTTTTGTTCAAAGAACCGCAATGCAAAATTCTGAGACGTGCGAATACTGAAGTATACCTGCATTCTGGTCCAGATATTGATTTGGGAAATGTGAATTTAGTCAGTTCTTATCAAACTGTGAAATAAAAACTCATCCCCTACTTTAAATATGCACATGTCACAAGATGGTTGAACCTCTTTTAGCCCAAGGGCTGAATTCTATTTTAGAGAAGCTCTTTGGCCTGCATTCCAGTGGTGGGCGTGGCCTAAGGCAAAAAGGGTGGAACTAAAGATCATAGAATCATAGAATAGCAGAGTTGGAAGGGGCCTACAAGGCCATCAAGTCCAACCCCCTGCTCAATGCAGGAATCCACCCTAAAGCATCCCTGACAGATAGTTGTCCAGCTGCCTCTTGAAGGCCACCAGTGTGGGAGAGACCACAACCTCCCTAGGTAACTGGCTCCATTGTCGTACTGCTCTAACAGTCAGGAAGTTTTTCCTGATGTCCAGCTGGAATCTGGCTTCCTTTAACTTGAGCCCATTATTCCGTGTCCTGCACTCTGGGAGGATCAAGAAGAGATCCTGGCCCTCCTCTGTGTGACAACCTTTTAAGTATTTGAACAGTGCTATCATGTCTCCCCTCAATCTTCTCTTCTCCAGGCTAAACATGCCCAGTTCTTTCAGTCTCAGCATGTTTTAGCTGAAAGCTCTTGCTGCAGCGCTAGAAGAAGCAATTCCAACTTTTTAGACTGGGGCAAAACTGCACAAAAGCAGGGAGACCACCCACTGATCAGTGGTTGTGGGCCAGAGGGCTTTTTCTGTTGCGGCACCCCAGTTATGGAATACCCTCCCCTTGGAGGCCCGATTGGCGCCAACGCTGGGTTCATTTCGGCGCCAACTTAAAAAATGGCTTCTGCATGGCTGCACATGGTTTTAATTGTTTTAATGGTTTCTATTGCTTTTTTAAAAAAAAATCTCCTGGTTTTAAGTTGTTAATGATTTTAGATGTTTTTTATTGTTTGTTTTACATTGTTCTGATTTTATCTGTATGTCACTCTGAGGTGCCAGTGATATAGGGTGGGATGCAAATGCTTTAATATACAGTGACCATATGGAAAGGAGGACAGGGCTCCTGTATCTTTAACAGTTGCACAGAAAAGGGAATTTCAGCAGGTGTCATTTGTATATATGCAGAACCTGGTGAAATTCCCTCTTCATCACAACAGTTAAAGCTGCAGGAGCTATACTAGAGTGACCAGATTTAAAAGAGGGCAGGGCACCTGCAGCTTTAAATGTTGTGATGAAGAGGGAATTTCACCAGGTTCTCCATATATACAAATGACACGTGCTGAAATTCCGTTTCCAATACAACTGTTAAAGATACAGGAGCCCTGTCCTCCTTTTCATAGGGTCACCCTATTTAATAAATAAATAAATAAATAAATAAATAAATAAATAAATAAATAAACTGGGTGTGGCCATCTGGGCTACACCAGAGAGCTGGATTGGGACCCAGGCATGCTCCGTTTTGCCCCTGAGCCTCAGATTCTGCACCCCGGTGTATATTCTCTGTGTTCAAGGGGGTGTTGAACATTCTGACCCCTCCCTGTATTCACTTCTACATGGATTAACACATGAAGGGGGGCTACTGTGTATGGCCAAGCCACAATGCCAACATCATATGATTCATAACCATAACTAGCAAGCCATAAAAGGAACAGAACACAAATTCAGGTATTGCAGTCTTCCTAAGGAGGGGGGGGGGGAACTGTGTGTTTTGTTTTTTTTATAGGCTGCAAAAAGCAGGGTTCATCAAGCCGCTGGATGGCGACAACAAATGAACAACACGCCGCATTTTATGCAGGCCCAGATGGGAAAATATCAGGGTCTCTTTACGAAGCCGGGAAAAGTTTGTATGCACATTGGCGAAGAGCCCATTTTCAAACATTATTATTATTATTATTGCATTTATATCCCGCCTTTTTTCCTTCAAAGGTACAGTGACCATATGAAAAGGAGGACCGGGCTCCTGTATCTTTAACAGTTGCATAGAAAAGGGAATTTCAGCAGGTGTCATTTGTATATATGCAGAACCTGGTGAAATTCCCTCTTCATCACAACAGTTAAAGCTGCAGGAGCTATACTAGAGTGACCAGATTTAAAAGAGGGCAGGGCTCCTGCAGCTTTAAATGTTGTGATGAAGAGGGAATTTCACCAGGTTCTCCATATACACAAATGACACCTGCTGAAATTCCCTTTTCAATACAACTGTTAAAGATACAGGAGCCCTGTCCTCCTTTTCATATGGTCACCCAATCCAAGGGACCCAAGGCAGCGATCATACTCCTCCTCCTCTCCATGTCATCCTCACAACAACAACCCTGAGAGGTAGGTTGGGCTGAGAGTCTGTGACTGGCCCAAAGTCACCCAGTGAGTTTCCATGGCCGAGTGGGGACTAGAACCCAGATCTCCCAACTCCCAGTCTGACACTCTAACCACTACACCACACTGTGGCTCTTCCCACTGGGAATCCCACCTGTGCAGAGAGCTTAGCTTTGTATTCATTCGGCCTGATCAGGAGCCCTGTGGAGCTTGATAGTTTGCACAGCTCCTCCACCACTGCCGGTCCCATCGAAACCCTCCTGTTATGCACTTCGCATCTCCAAAGGGAGGGAAACAAAGCTGCAGTGGGGAAACGCTCGTTGCAGGGGCCCCGCCGGCACGAAAGATGGGGCTCTTGTCGGCAGTTGCCTGCCAAGCCGAGTTCTTTCTGCTCAACACCGCCCCCCTCTTCCCCCTTCCCTGCCTCCTCCCCAAGCTGGGGCAAAGCTGAGAGAGCCACTCTTTGATCTCATTGAAGTCGAGCTTAGGCAGCTGCCCAGCCGACAGTAAACAGAAATAAACAAGCTCAAATTTGCCATAAATATGTATCGTGCACTACACACAAATGCCAGAGGGGTTTTTCGTCTTTGGTTCCTGCTGGTTTCGTTCCTCCCCCCCACTGGGAAGACTACTCCAGTAAGCCTCTTTGAACTTTCTTTTGCTTCTAAGCCCATGACAGAGGCTGCAGCTCCGTTCCGTTCCTTTGCCGCCATCCAGGCCCACAATGGCATCTTTGCCGTCTCTCTTTCTGCCTCTTTGCTCCTCCACCCACCCATCCATCCCCACCCCCCTCCGTCAAGCTTTCTCACTTCTTCCAGCTGCAAAGGGTTTTGCGGGGGTAAGGAGAGACGACACACACACACCCAAAAAAAGCAAGTGCCTAATCCTGATTTTTGCAAGAGAACCCCACCCCCGTCCCATGAGAAAGCCTATACCTGGGTTGTAGACACACCACGCATCCCCACGTACCAGCGACAGACCTGGTTTTCTGGTCCCTGGCTCTGGCAAACGTGCCATTATTTTGGCCCTTTGTAGATGCCTTACACAGAACTGTAGCATCACAGAGCCAGAAGGGGGGTCATGGAGGCCATCTAATCCACCCCCAACCTGCTCAGTGCAGGGATCTACAATGCAAGATGCACAACAGCATCCCTGACAGATGACCCTGCAGCTTCCGCTGAAATACATCCAGTGAAGCAGACCCCACCACCTCCATGATGAAGAGCTCTTACTGTGAGGACATTTCTCAAATTTAGGGTGACCAACTGTCAGGATTTCCCCGGATTTGTCCTGGTTTTTGTTCTTTCCATGGTGTCAGGGGGGATTTTCTATAATTTTCAATAACGTCCTGGAATGACACACCTTCCTCTTTAAGGCTGCCATTAGCATGGCAGGAGGGAATGACATGCTTTCTTGAGGCACAGCATTCCCCCACCCCGAGCTCCAATTGAGGTCTTAAAGGGGAAAGTGGGTCATTCGTGGACATTATAGAAAAGGCCCCAATTGGAGTGGATGGTGGTGGTGCAGAATGAAATCCTTTCCCCTCCTCCACTCCAATTGGGTTCTTTAAGGTGGCGGAGGAATAACGTACTTTCTGCAGGACTCAGAAAGCTGCTTCCCCACACACACACTAGGTGTCCTCTTTTTTGGTTTCCCAAATATGGTCACCCTATCAAATTGGTTAGCCAAAATCTGCTTCCTTGCAACACCAATCAGTCCTAGTCCTTCCTCTGGAGTAACAGAGAACAACTCTGTCCCACCTTCTGCACAACAGCCCTCCGGCACATAGAATAGTCGAGTTGGAAGGGGCCTATAAGGCCATTGAGTCCAACCCCCTGCTCATTGCAGGAATCCACCCTAAAGCATCCCTGACAGATGGTTGTCCAGCTGCCTCTTGAATGCCTCTAGTGTGGGAGAGACCACAACGTTTATCTATGAAGACCTTCTGCACATCAGGTCCTAGAACTACCATTCTTCAGAGTAACATCTCCTTCCTCTATATCCCATCAGCCCCTGCCAATGGCCAGACAAGATAGAGATTGGAATCCGGCAACATATGGACATTCATCGATTCTCCAGCGCTGCTTTAGAGATAGATATCTGAGCAGGGATGTGGCAGACGCATTGTGTGCCTCCAGCACACATGCATCTAAATACAAGCACATCAATGCTATCTCACCAGGCCACATATATTATGGCGCTTCATATCCTAAGTGGTCACCAGGGTCTAATTGTAAATGGGTGCAAACATTGTTAGGACAAGTATGTCATTCAAGTAGGCGATCAAACAAAAGAAGAAATAGTTTACATTTAAATTAGCCCAGGGCAGCAGGCAACGCGGAGCCAATGACAACAGCAGGCCCTTCAGGGGTGCAAACCCTTTACAGCTCAAGGGCCAGATTCCATTTCAGAGAAGCTCTTGGGGGGGGGGGGCGCATTTCAGTGCTGGGCAGGGCCAAAGGCAAGCAAGGCCCTACCGTTACACAGACTGATGCACCCAGATCAGGTGTGCTGCAAGAAAGGCAAATGCTATTTTGGGCTGCATTAATAGAAGTATAGCTTCCAAATCACGTGAGGTACTGGTTCCTTTCCATTCAGCCCTGGTTAGGCTTCATCTAGAGTATTGTGTCCAGTTCTGGGCTCCACAATTCAAGAAGGACGCAGACAAGCTGGAGCATGTTCAGAGGAGGGCAACCAGGATGATCAGGGGTCTGGAAACAAAGCCCTATGAAGAGAGACTGAAAGAACTGGGCATGTTTAGCCTGGAGAAGAGAAGATTGAGGGGAGACATGATAGCACTCTTCAAAGACCTAAAAGGTTGTCACACAGAGGAGGGCCAGGATCTCTTCTCGATCCTCCCAGAGTGCAGGACATGGAATAACGGGCTCAAGATAAAGGAAGCCCGATTCCAGCTGGACATCAGGAAAAACTTCCTGACTGTTAGAGCAGTACGACAATGGAGTCAGTGACCTAGGGAGGCTGTGGTCTCTCCCACACTAGAGGCCTTCAAGAGGCAGCTGGACAACCATCTGTCAGGGATGCTTTAGGGTGGATTCCTGCATTGAGCAGGGGGTTGGACTCGATGGCCTTGTAGGCCCCTTTCAACTCTGCTATTCTATGATTCTATGAATGGGAAGAGCGGTGAATTGCAGCGCTATTCCTCCTGCCCCTCATCTTGTCCCAGCGAGGAGAGCGCACTGCTGCCTTCACACACCCTCCCCGCAGGTGCTCCACAGAGCCCTGCCAGCTGCTCCCCTGCTGTGCTACAGCCAGAGAGCGCCTGGCAGGGCTTTCTAGAGCAACCTGCTGGATGCATTGCCAGTTGCCTCTTCTTCTTACTGCAGGCAGACGCTGCCATGGCTGCTACCACCGCCTGCCCACTGTGCCCACTTGACCAGCCAGTTGCCTGGCTGCTCCATCATTTGCTGGGCTGGCTGCCTACTTCCTCTTGCCTACTGGGCCACTCCTGCCCGGCGCCTCGCCCACAGGGCTCCTATAACAAGCTGGTAGCCGGGGCACAAGGCAGGAGTAGCCAGGTGGGCAGGAGAGAGCGGTCAACCAGACCAGCTGGCTGAGCAAATGGGGCAGGGTGTGTGGCCAAGCAGGTCGGCCAAGCAGGTAGGCCAAGCAGGTCGGCCAAGCAGGTAGGCCAAGCAGGTCGGCCAAGCAGGTCGGCCAGCCGAAGGAGCGGATGGGCAGGTGGTAACAGCAGCCCTGATGCCTTGCTTGAGATGGCAAAAGACATTGGGCTAGGCCCACAAAAAGCAGCGGGACTCAAAATACCAGGATGTTTTAGCTTAAAGTTCTTACTGCCAACAATGTAGGCTAAGGAGATGCATTCCAGCCTTTTAGAAGGGGGGGGGGAGCCAGTGAGCCACCAAATGATTGGCAGGGGAAAGGGGTGGGCCAAGGGAAGGGGTGTGGCCAACTGGGCAATCCAAGAAGGCCAGATTTGGCTTCCAAGCTTGAGGTTCTGCACCCCTGGTACAGATGGTCGCCCTCCAATTTGTGGCAATGGAGCCAGAGCTAGAACACTTGTGCCCACTTTCTCTCTCCTGTGACTGTAATCACACGGGGGCCTGGAATGACTGAAGAAAGCTAGTGCAAACTTTTCATCTACACCAGTCTTCCGTGACATGTTGCCCTCCACATGTGCTGGACTACACCTCCCAACACCTCCAGCCACAGAACTGAAGCACTTTACTGTGAGCTACCATCAAAGAGCAAAGTACTGCCAGTTGCAAGGTCAGGCACCAACTGTGAGGACCTGCAAGGGGTGGAAATAGAGACCTGTGGGTCTGGGGAGCCCTGCCCCATGCAATTGCCCTGCTATGGCCAAGTCAGACTCAGTGTTAGTGCAAATTGCACGGCAATCCAAAAAGCAAGGCAAGAAAGCTGGCAAACTGTCAAGCACAAAGATTTCAGTCCAGTATGGGACCAGGTTGAGGCAGGAGCAGTCAAGATACGAGAAAAGGTCAAAGCACAGTTAAGCAGTCACTTACAATACACAGTCCAGAAGCACAGTCAAGCAGGAGTACAAGGGGCAGTAGCACAGAGATTCAATCAAAAGCCAAGGTCAGAAAAACAAGATACAAGGCACTGGAGCTGGTAAAACGATGTTACTCGAGCAGTGGCTAGGCTAACAATGAAGGCTAATATAGCCAGAGAGCTTCCTGAGTTCCACCCAGGGCTCAGCTGCTGTGCGGTACAAGTCCTTTGGCAAAAGTCCTACTCAGGAAGATGGCCTTGCTCCTGAGGAGTCCTCCATTGTAATCAAGTACTTTTCAAAGGAGCCCTGTTGGCCTGCCTCTTGAGGCAATGATGGTCTTGGGGTCTAGGTGGTTGCCCGGCCTCTGCCTCAGAGCCAAACTCCCCTCCTACCATGGTAATGGAGGCTCCCTGAGATCTCCTGGCATGGGTAGCTCCTTGGCATTGTTTGTCTCTGGGAGCTCTAGCTACTCCTCAGAGGCTGACTCCTCCAGCAGGGGCATGACAACAGTGAATCACCAAGACTAGCAGCCAGAGCATCCCCTGAGTATCCAAGTGACTACACCCCGCCAGGTTGGTTCTTGGTTCTTCCTGACCTGGAAGGACTATAACAACTTCCTGTTCAGGCCAGGCCTTTTCCTGAGCAAGAATAGCTTCCACTGTGCCCGACTTCTGGCTCATGCTTGCCAGGTTGTGCTTAGTCCTATGATCCAGTGCAGACCCCAACACACCTGAAGCAAAATGGGAAGAAAGGCACACGTGGTTCCCAAGATGATCCTTCAAGTCTTTCTCCCTCCTTCTAGGACTACGGAGAAGATATTAAGCTTAACAAACTCTTTGGCTGACATAATAAAACCTGACCTATTATATGATGAGTTGGAGATTTCTCGCTGATGTTAACGAGTCTGGAAGACGTGAGCAGAGCGACTAAAGTCATTTCAAGGGAGGGCTCTGGAGGTTTACGGTTATGTTCCCACCTGCACCATTTATTGCTGCAGTTTTGCCAGTGCTGCTTCTAGGACATTTACAGTTTTGACATTTGAATCCCACCCCCAGCAATGCTGTTGAACTTCGGTGTACTGAATAATCCAAAGAGGTGTTATTTACAAGATACGCGTTGTGGAAACCAACCTGCAGCCAGCACTTCGGCTGGGTAGTTGAAACCAGTATTTGGGTTTCAGGAGTCTGCACACATACCACTTCTTGAAACATAGGAAGCTCGCTTGGACTGAGTCAGAGCATGGTCCATCTAGCCCAGCAGTGTTGAATGGCACCAAAAGCTCTTCACAAATTATTCCAGCCCTCACTGGAGATTGAATCTGGAATCTCCTGCATGCAAAACAGGTGCCCTACCACTGACCTATGGCCCAGTCCACTCAGACCCCAATCCAACATCTCTTCACTTTCAAAGTTCCCTGCTCTGCCCATGCCCTTCTTACCAACAACACACTATTATTATTATTTATTTATTTATTTATTTATTTATTTATATAGCACTATCAATGTACATGGTGCTGTACAGAGTAAAACAATAAAATAGCAAGACCCTGCCACATAGGCTTACATTCTAATAAAATCATAATAAAACAATAAGAAGGGGAAGAGAATGCACCAAACAGGCACAGGGTAGAGCAAAACTAACAGTATAAAAGTCAGAACAAAATCAAGTTTTAAAAGCTTTAGAAAAAAGAAAAGTTTTTAGCTGAGCTTTAAAAGCTGCGATTGAACTTGTAGTTCTCAAATGTTCTAGAAGAGCGTTCCAGGCGTAAGGGGCAGCAAAAGAAAATGGGTGAAGCCAAGCAAGGGAAGTAGAGACCCTTGAGCAGGTGAGAAGCATGGCATTAGAGGAGCGAAGAGCATGAGCGGGGCAATAGTGTGAGATGAGAGAGGAAAGATAGGAAGGAGCTAGACAGTGAAAAGCTTTGTAGGTCAACAGGAGAAGTTTATATTGGATTCTAGAGTGAATTGGAAGCCAATGAAGAGATTTCAGAAGTGGAGTAACATGGTCAGAGCGGCGAGCCAAGAAGATGATCTTAGCAGCAGAGTGGTGAACAGAAACCAACGAACTGATGTGAGAAGAAGGAAGGCCAGTGAGAAGAAGGTTGCAGTAGTCCAACCGAGAAATAACCAATGCATGAACAAGAGGGCAGAAGAGACAGACAAAAATGATCGAATCCTGGCAATATTATACAGGAAAAAATGACAGGATTTAGCTACTGACTCAATATGAGGAATAAAGGAGAGCGAGGAATCAAATATAAAGCCAAGACTATGAGCTTCCTTGACTGGAGTAAGCGTAACATTATTGACAGTAAGAGAGAATGGGAGATGAGGAGAAGGTTTAGGAGGAAAAACAAGCAATTCAGTCTTTGCCATATTAAGTTTCAAACGACGATGAAGCAACCAAGCTGAGATATCTGAAAGACATGCCGAGATATGATCGTGAACATCAGGAGAAAGATCCGGAGATGAAAGATATAATTGTGTATCATCGGCATACAGATGATATTGGAGGCCATGAGATTGAATAAGATTACCCAAGGGCAACATGTATAAAGAAAACAACAACGGGCCAAGCACCGAGCCTTGCGGAACCCCTACTGAAAGGGGAAAAGAAGAAGACAAGCTGCCATTAGCCAACACTCAGCTTTTCCTATCCTTAGGGCCTGCATGAGGTGCCCCCCCTCCCGTGTTCATCTAATCTCAGTGCTTGAAATATGGGTGATAAGGTAGGGACCCTCTGATGAAATTCACAAGCTGCAATCCCCGATTGTCCCCAAAAGACTGAGCTCTGGGTCTTTGGAGCCCAAAATGACTGAGCTCTGGGTCTGACTCAAGAGAAACTGGACTGATCTATCAGTCCACCAGCACTGGAGGACAACCCAGGCCCCATCATCATGACCAGACCTGACCCATAGCCAGGGCCCAGTGGATCAAGGGCTTTTGAGCCTCAAACTCCTGAGTATCAAGTGCCAAGCCTCCATTTCTGTTTGTTGTCACACAGTGAAAAACATCTCTAAGTAAATAGCTTTTATTATGCAAGCCATAGCTTCATCAGCCATGCTTCTGGTTACTGACATAATCTGCATACAGCAACACAGAGCTAAGTTCTCTACACAGCTTTGCATAATAAAAATTAGGTTGCAAGAAGCTACCTTTGATGAATGCACTATGCACCTCTGTCCCCTTGTCAACATTCCTGCAAAGATCAGGATGGAGGAGGAGGACTGTGCTCCAAACCAGAGGCCTGCCTCTTTAGGGCCTTCCATTCCACAAGGAAGGGGTGGAGCTAGGGTGACTACATGCCCAACTTTTACAGAGGACAGTCCTCTCTTTGAAGGGCTGCTGGAGAACCATCCTTCTGTCCAAGGCAGATTTAAAGATAGAAAACACATAAGAACTGTTTCCCATCACCAGTTAATACTTGGATAGCAGACTGGACAGTCAGGTCATAATCCTTCCCCACTGGGCTGAGAGGTACTGTCTTTCTATTTAAATTACAATCTTTTGAATTATAATCTCCACATACGAGCAAATGCAGATTCTATGCAAATGGACAACCTCTTTTGTCCTCTTTTGGGGTGATGCATTTTCTCTTTTTTGGCAATTCATATGGGGCCACCCTAGGTGGAGCCTGGGAGGGATTATCTGACCCATGGAGCATCAAAGCCTTCAGTTCACTCTCAATACTTTGTTGGAGCAGGTGTTTTGCCAATTGTTTTGTCAATAGGCAATTGTTCTTTTTAGAAAGAGACAATGAACACACCAATGGGTGAAGGGAAGAAGTTTGTTTAGCTAAAATAGGCTAATGAAGCAAGAAATTGCAAGAAAAGATTAATATGCTGACACCCCTCCAGCTACTACAGGTCCCTTCCAGCAGCAAACCTTCTCTGAGAATTAGCCTTGCTTGTACACAGCACTTTCTCAGTCTGTGTCGAGACTCTTGGAAATATTGCAACCTTGTCTACAAGTTACAGGAAGGGGGCAGTTTGGCAGTTAGCTAGTTAATGCCTGGGAATTTGGGGCATAGCTACCCTTAGGATCTCTATGGCCTGCTGTGGCTTCCTGCTCCTCCCCCTTCCTCTCCTCTTCCCCACCCCCACCCCCACCCCTCTCTCTCTCTCTCTCTCTCTCTCTCTCTCTCTCTCTCTGCTTTCCTCCATTGCTGGGAGCACATGCTTGTGCTCTCTCCTGCCAGTGTTATAGAACACAAAGAAATGGTCTGAACAAACTCTGTTTTGAAACCCTACACAGGTTGCCCGCATGTTACGTGCAAGAATACTTGTGAGCAAAGTGGCTTTCTTTCTTCACTAAAAGAAAAATGCAGTCTCTTCTTTAGCCTTTTGTTTGCCTGTGGGACTGATAAACACTCAATCTGCTTTGCCTTTTGCTTTAACTCTGCTAACTGCCTTTTTAACAAGAGGCAGCAATACCATATAAAGCCATCAGAGACTCTGAATTGGGAGGGTTCCAGGAAATCAATACAATGTCCCCTTTCTGTGCCAGGGCTTGATCCACATGGTGGTTGGCACCCCCGGGCCATATGGGCCATTTTAGAACGCATACACCCCGATGTAGTGGGAAAAACATTTGATTCATCTCTTCCTCACCAAAAGCAACTCCAGGACAAGCAACTCCACCCAACTAAACCAAAAAGGTGTTCAAACCTTTTAAAAGGCCATTTTATTTTAAAACGAGAGTACCCCAGAGGAAGGAGGAAGAGGAGGAACATATGAAACGTGTTCAAGGTTCAGTAAGGGCCATTTGCCTCACAGTAAGAGAATTCAACACCAGTGGAATAAAACAGTGGCAAATATTGTGAACAAATGACTTGAAGGAAAGCAAACCTGCCTCACCCCGTAGATCCAATCATGTCCAGCAATATGTGAGTTTGCGTGTGTGTTTAGCAGCCAGTGAAAATGAATAGTCCTTCAAACCACACTTGCATCCTACTATGAAGATGCAATCGTGTTTAGACACTGCTGGCTGGGGAATGCTAGGAGTTGTAGGGCAGGATTGCCCCCTTAATCATTTATTTATTTATTTATTACATTTCTATACTGCCCAATAGCCGAAGCTCTCTGGGCGGTTCACAAAAATTAAAACCATAGTAAGACAACCAACAGGTTAAAAGCACAAATACAAAATACAATATAAAAAGCACAACCAGAATAAAAACCACGCAGCAAAATTGATATAAAATTAAAATACAGAGTTAAAACAGTAAAATTTAAATTTAAGTTAAAATTAAGTGTTAAAATACTGAGAGAATAAAAAGGTCTTCAACTGGCGACGAAAGGAGTACAGTGTAGGCACCAGGCGGACTTCTCTGGGGAGCTCATTCCACAACCGGGGTGCCGCAGTGGAGAAAGCCCTCCTCCTAGTAGCCACCTGCCTCACTTCCTTTGGCAGGGGCTCACGGAGAAGGGTCCCTTTAGATGAACTTAAGGTCCAGGCAAGTACATATGGGAGGAGGCGTTCCTTCAAATAACCTGGCCCCAAACGTTTCGGGGCTTTAAATGTCAATACCAGCATTTTGAATCGGGCCCGGACCTGGACTGGCAGCCAATGAAGTTGTGAAAGGACTGGCGTAATGTGATCTCGCCGGCCAGTCCCTGTTAGTAAACGGGCTGCCCTGTTTTGTACCAGCTGAAGCTTCCGGACCGTTTTCAAAGGCAGCCCCATGTATAACGCATTGCAGTAATCCAAACGAGAGGTTATCAGAGCATGGATAACTGTAGCTAGGCTATCTCTGTCCAGATAAGGGCGTAGTTGGTATATTGTTTATTTTAATCCCTTAATCGTTTATTTTAATCCCTCCCTCTCTCAGTGATTCAACCCTCTCACTAACTGCTATTGTTCCGCATCCTTTTTCTCATCATTGCTACCACTTTCTCTTTCCTCCCAGCCTTCTCCCTCAACAGCCCACGAATGCTCTTTGAAGACTAACCACCTGGAACGGCTTTAAGCCAGCAGACCGTTGGTCCACCTCCAGTGTCAGCTTCAAGTTTTGGAGCATCCTTGGGCAAGACATGCTCCAATGGGAACCCTCCATCAGCAAGTCCACCTTCTCACTGTCATTGTCACCTGCTATGGCTTCTCCTCCTGTTCCTCATCACTCCTACTACTGGCGTGGTTGGCAGGCAAAGAGCCACAGGGCAGGAAATCAGTTGCATCTACTTCTCCTCCTCACCACCATCATGGCCTAGGTCAGAGGAAGAAGCAGGTGAAGAAGCCGGTTGCAATGGTGAAGAGGAGGAGTGCGACGGCACGGACCTCACACAGAGGGCCTTGCCTAGGGCACCTTTCTCAAGCCAAGCGCCACCTCTTGAAAAGCCTGAGGAAAGGGTAAAAACAACACAACTTTTCCCCTATATGTGAGGGAACAAGATAAAGGGTTTTGGAAAATAGGTTCTCTTGTTGAGGTACTGAGCTGCTGGTGTATTGTTAGATGTTTTTACAATGTGTAATATAGCAGGTAATAAATCCCAGCTGACACGTGGTTTGTGGTAACAGAACACAAAGCAAAGTTTATTGAAATTTAATAGATCTTTTGTGCTTCAACTTGGATCAAACCTGCTTATTTTTATACTTAAAACAACAATCCCAAGTCCCTTAAAATCCTATCTCTTCTCACTCCTCACACCAAACACTCTCACAAAGCACAAGCCAGACTAAAACTCCCAGACTAAAACCAAAACCAAACTAACAATCCCCTCAGCCAACCCCTCAGCCAACCTATAAAGGACTTGCTATCCTTTCGGCGCCAGGTTAAGACTTTCCTCTTTGCCCAAGCATATGGCGGCACATCCTAATTACCCACATGTTTAGTTTTTAATCGGTTTTTAATGCTTTATGTGTGTATGTTCTGTGTTTTAGAGTTTTAAATTTTGTATACTTGTTTTTACCTCAATTTTAGAATTTCTGTAAACCACCCAGAGAGCCCTGGCTATGGGAGCGGTATATAAGTTTAATAAATAAATAAATAAATAAATAAATATTTATACTCCTCCCTCCCCCTCTCTCACCACATCACTAGCCACTCCCACTCAGTCAAACATTCCACACTCGCTAGACATACAAACGCAGACATACCTAAGGGACAGAAAGGTGGGTATCACCACAAGGAGCAACTCCAGGGGGTTCTTGTCAGTAGGCCTTTTGCTGGGATGTGGGCCTACAGTAGCTGCCCAACCATGGATGGATGAACAGACATTGACTTGTTTTAAAACTAGTGCTATCTGCCCCACGTCTTTGGGTTGACAGTGGTAATAAATCTCAGTAGAATGTCCCATTGCTTGCTAGTTTGAGACCTAAAGAATTGTCAACAGTAGGGTTGCCAGGCTATGGAGTGAGCCCAGCACTACATTTTAGGCCTGCCATTTCCAGGAGATATTTATTGCTCTTTCCAAATAGCGAGGCACTTAAAATTCAACTGTTCTCGACCGGAATTAGAGAGCAAAGATTTACCTCTGGCCATACATTAAGCCTCAAAAGAAAAGTATCATAGGGACACGGGAACAACTTCACATAACTCCTGTTAGTATCTCCCCACCCTACTCCTCGTAATGAGCCTTCGCACATCACACAGCCAAACCAAAAAAAAAAAAAAAACAGGGGAAAGGGGGAATTCTCCTCTTGCTAGCAAAAAGAGCATGCACTTATGCACAACTATGCCAGAGGGAGAAAACCGTGCAATCTGCAACCTTCAAATTATTCTAGTTAGGCTGGAGAGACTCAGATGGTAGAAAGTGTTTGAGCGAGGAGGGAGGAGGAAAAGAGCTCCCAGCTTTCTGAAGAGTGGCACGGCGTCCAAATGATCCGGCGTCCACAAAGAGAATCAAGAATGACGCTGTGTTTCGCTCCCTCGACAACTCCGTAGCCGTCGGCCAACACAATGCGACAGTCCGGCGTCTGATGTAAGGAACGCGAACGTCTGCAAAGGAACGTACCTCCTTCATCAACATCTCACTAAACTTCCCAGGGATTTTGTGAAAGGTTTGACAGCAATAGCAACTGGTTGTAGCAGTGTTATGGGGGGTGGGTGCGAAAGGGTGGTGTAATGCCAGGACTGCTTTTCATGCATTCCCGACAGAAGCATGAGGATGAATCAAGCAGTTCATCCAGTCGTTTGGGCAGCTTTGGGGACCTCGGGCTGACAGCAATGAGGTTGAATGTGGAGGTGCTCAATCACATCCTTGGATTCATCTCCTGAAAATATATCTCTTTAATACTGCAGAAGTAACAAAGGAGCAGGTATTTAACACAAGGCTAATGGAGTCATGCTGACTCCGGCAACAGAACTCACCAAGGACACAGGGAGTTGCCTTGCACCAGCTCAGGGTATTTGCCCATCTAGCTCACTGTTGTCAACTCCAGGGATGAGCAGAAAGTAGATCCCCAGATGTTTTGGACATCAACGCCCAGAAGACCCTGCCAGCATGGCCTATGGTGAGGAATCCTGGGAGTTGAACTCCCAAATGTCTGAAGATCTACTTCCTGACCAACCCTGCAGTAGAACATTTATTTGTTTATTTATTTATTTATTATTTATTTATTACAATTTTATACTGCCCATCAGCTGAAGCTCTCTGGGCAGTGCACAATTAAAGACCATAAAATATAACAAGTATAGATAAATTTCAAACATTAAACTTTTTTTAAAAAAAGACCCAGCTACGTTAAAATCCAGGGAAAGCCTGTGTGAAAAAGTGTGTTTTCAGGAGGTGATTAAAAGATGTTGTTTTCTGCCTCCTGAACTGCAGAAGGGGGGTTTTCCAGAGTGTGGGTGCCGCTACGGAGAAGGCCCTGCCTCCAAGGTTCTTCATGGCAGCATTCCATTAGGACCATAATGAAGTATTGGGCAATATGTTTCTGTTTGCCAGCGGCCAGGTCCCTGTCATGTTCTCTGGCTTTGATCTCCTCACCACCATCATCACCACCATCCAGAAGAGGATGCAGAGGCTTCATACAATAGCACATCATTTACCACTCTGGGACCTTCCAGGCAAGAGGACACAGCTTTACGAGAGTCCTCAGACTCACAGGGCTCCCTTTCAATGTAATCCTCACTGCGTCCACACCATAGTAGTCAGTGGCCCCTTAAGAAGTAAACAGGGGTAACAGTAGGTCCATATCTGCCTGCCTTCAGAAGGCTTCTGTATATTGCTCAGACAACTGCTCTTTGTGGATGTGTTTCTGCCAGTGATCTGTCCAGGGTCCTGACAGGCCTGGTGGGAACCTACATTGTGTTATCCCTAGCCTGTGGGCTGCTGTCTTTTAACTCCAGTAACCCCTATCTGAACAAAAGCTAGATCAATAATATTAGAACAAATAGTAGATCAATCATTGATCTACATTATTGGGGGAGCAGGGATGATAAGGAACAGCAGGAGAACGTGATCTGAGCTCACAAAAGGCAATGTATATGCTGCCCATTTAATTGGCATGTTCCTGACAAAAAAAATCTGATTCTGGCCAACCTTCAAGCCAGCATCTATCAAATTACCCCCCAAAAAAGTGTGTGAAAGAGAAAAAGGCCTGGAGGATGAAAAGAGAACAAATGTACAGTTGTATAAGTTAGGGAAACACTGGGGGAGGTTCCTGTGTGGGAAGTATTTAACCCCCCACCTTATATTACTGGCTGCCAGTTGTGTGAATATATCCCATCCGTGTGTCTCTGAACAAGCAGTGGGCTTTGTTTGCCCTCTCTGTTGTAAAGGTGCTCACAGTACTATAGCAACTGAGCGTTTCACACACACACACTTCACTGCCCACCTTCCCAACCAGATGGAATGTTCAGATGGGAACTTGTGTGTGTGTATCTATTTGTGCAATGTTCTGGTCACCCCCGCTATGTTTGACCCCATGGAGCATGTGTGATTCAGTAAGTTTCAATGCAGCATTTCTTCAAAGTGAGAGGAGAAAGCAAACAAGGACAGTGTTACATCAAAAAAAGCTCAATGGGGGGAGAGAGAGAGAGAGAGAGAGAGAGAGGGAGAGATCCACCTGACAAGAGTGTCCTTCAGCTGCAACTGTTGAGTAGAGACGGGTGAAAAATTCATCAGGTTCATATTTTAATTCACATCTCCCAGAACCAAACACGGATCTGAACGCAATTTGCAGTTGGAAAGCTGGGCGTTCCCAACGAAGCGATGCATTTAACAAAACAAAAATGTACGCATCCGACAAGACGTGTACATTTGAAAAATGAACAAGGGGAAATCCCTCCGTTGCTACAACGTGCATGCACCCATTTCATTCAACGGGGTGCTCACGTGCTAAAATGTGCACATTTGGGGGGAAATGTGCAGAAAAATACTTAGGAATTTCTGTACCTTGGGGTGAGGTGGGAGAAATCTGCACAGAACTGGGAGGAAAGAAGCCTAGTGGCGGAAAACTTAGAATCGGAATGAGATCACGCTTGACAGACGCATCCATCCTGAGCTGTCAGGAACTCTACCTCAGTGGTAAGAACATAGAAAAAGCCCTGCTGGATCAGGCTAAATGCTCCATCTCGATTGGCATCCTCTTGGCCGCACAAGAGGAGACTGAGGGGAGACATGATAACACTCTTCAAGTACTTGAAAGGCTGTCACACAGAGGAGGGCCAGGATCTTCACAACAACCCTGTGAGGTGTAGCACATGGAACAAGGGGCTCAAGTTACAGGAAGCCAGACTCCGGCTGGACATCAAGAAAAATGTCCTGACTGTTAGAGCAGTACAACAATGGAACCAATGACCTAGGTAGGTTGTGGTCTCTCCCACACTAGAGGCATTTGAGATGCAGCTGGACAGCCATCTGTCAGGGATACTTTAAGGTGGATTCCTGCATTGAGCAGGGGGTTGGACTAGATGGCCTTCTTGGCCCCTTCCAACTCTACTATTCTCCTCTGCCAACACACACACACTCTGCCCCCATCCAGCAACTGGTATTCAGAGATAAACTGCTCCTGAACATGGAGGTTTCATGTAGCAAACAGCCATTGATAGACTTATCTTCCATTAATTTTTGTAACCCCTCTTACAAAGTCATCTAAGGCAACTCGCTCTGGCCTCATCTTATGGCAGCAAATTCCATCAATTGCCTACATGGACCCTTCCAATTGCTATGATTCTATCTCACACAGAGAAGGCTCGTGATTAACCAGAAGTATTTCTTGCCTTGGAGAGTTGCAGTTAGCTGGAGTAAATAGACCAACCCCCCTGTTTAGGATGAAGCCGCTACCTGCATTCAGATTCCAACACTTCTCAGAACCTAGTCGGAGACATATCCCTTTGGCCCAGAAGCATCATTTCAGCAGGTCTTGTGCATGATGCAATCCCTGTGGACTCTCCCCCACCCCCTAAAAGAGCATCCTAGCAGCTCTCTCGGGAGCCCTACAGGGAGCTGGGATGCTTCGCCATGTGGTAAACATGATGTTTGAAAACACCTTCAGATCCACTGGGCCTAATTACTCTGTTTATTGTGTTCCGTTTGTCTTTCCACTCCATCCTTGCAAATCCAAGGAAACTATCTTCGTTTAGATGAGCTCAACACAATAACATAATAATAATTATAATAATAATAATAATAATAATAATAATAATAATAATAATAATAATTTTAAAAAAATATTTATTACCCGCCTCTCTCTCTGGATCGAGGTGGGGAACAAGCCTAAATAAAATATAATACATAAAATTAGTTAAAAGAGAATATAAAATCAATATAATATTAAAATAACAATCACAGCATCTTAAAATTCTTAGGTTTAAAATTCATCTAGGTAGGCCTGCCGGAAGAGACTAGTCTTTATGGCTGTCTTAAACTCAGAGAGAGGATTAAGCCAATCAATCGCCTCCGGCAGGCCATTCCACAGTCTGGAGGCGGCAGAAGAAAAGGTCCTCTGGGTAATAGTTGTCAGCCTTGTTTTTGTTGGCTGGAGTAAATTCTTCCCAGAGGACCTGAGTGTGTGGGGCGGATTGTATGGGAGAAGGCGATCCCACTGGTAACCTGGACCCAAACCATGTAGGGCTTTAAAGGCAATAACCAACACTTTATACTTTGCTCAGAAACTAATTGGCAGCCAGTGAAGAGATTTTAAAACTGGTGTAATGTGGTCACCCCTAGGTGTACCGATGACCAACCCAGCTGCCATATTTTGAACTAGTTGAAGGACCATGGCCCTGATCCTAAGCCCATCTACTGCCAAATCTTAAGCATGTTTCCTCATAGATCCCTGTACTATGAATGTTTACTCAGCCCGGTTTTTCAATAGGGCTCACACACATGGCAGTGGAGTCTGGTGGTTGCTAATCACATCTCTTGCAGGGTTTTAAAAATGCATACGTAGAATCAAGGTAGAACCAAAACAATTGGAGATAGGAAACCAGTGGCCATCCAGATGTTGTTGGACTCCAGTTCCCATCAGCCACTTATCATAGCCAGTGCTCAGGGATCATGCAGTCCCACGACACCTGGTGGGACCGCCAGTTCCCCTCCCCACTTAAAACAATCCCTGTGTGGCTAGCTTTCTCTTCTCATCCTTTCCATCCCTGCGACATCAGGAAACGGCGATGTGTCCAGCCACCTGTGGCTCCTATGTCAGTGGGGTAGATACCCAGAGACACCAGCCTCCACTTATACACAACCCATTGTGTGTGCCTAGATTACAGCTTTCAACAGATGTCCCATTGAATTCAGTGAAACCTACTTCCTGGTCAGCGAACACAGAACTGCATCTTTGTGCTGCACCCCTAACCAGCATGGGTGGGCAACACATGGCCCACATGTGCCCCCATAGGTATTTTTGTGACACCCACACAGTATCCCACCACCCAATTTGCAGCTGTAGTTTCGCAAGGAAACAAGGCGCACGGGAGAGTGTGCTTTGCTGGGAAGCAAAATTCTGCTCCTGAAAGCGCCGTTGTGCTTGTAAACAAGATGTGTGCACCCTTTCCCCTTCCAAAATCGCTGGAAGTTAGCACAACACCAAATTCAGCAGCAATTTTGCCACCAGTAGGGGAGCGGTATGACACACACACCCCATGGATTCAAGGGGGCAATGTGACCCTCTGACCCCGAGAAATTTGTCCACCCCTGCGATATAGAGTTATCCAAGCATCCCTTTGAACGTAATGGGATTCGCTTCCAAGTAAACATGCATGCGACCGGGCTGTAGGATGGTACAGATATGAAGGTACAGATAGGACAGCAGAGTTGGGAAGGACTATGGAGACAAAGAGTGTTGAGAAATATGTCAGTGAGAATAAAAGAGAATTATTATAAAATTATATGGAGGTGGTACCTAACCCCGGTTAGATTAAATAAGATAAATAACCAGCATTCAGCAAATTGTTGGAGAGGTTGTGGGGGAACAGGAACGTATTTACATATGTGGTGGGAATGTAAATATGTGCAAAAGTTGTGGAAGATGGTGTTTTCTGAGAGTGAAGAAATTGTTGGAATGAAGATAGAAGAAACACCAAGAGTTGCATTACTCTCACTACATGAAGATTTAAAATGCAGTAAAGAAATTAAGGAATTGATAACGAATTTGCTGACTGCAGCAAGGTTGATTGTAGCCAGGAACTGGAAGATTCAAGGTGATTATTGTATTGAAGAGTGGTATAAAGAAGTATGGGAGATTGCTATTAATGATAAATTAACATGTAACATAAAAGTGAGAAGAGGTATAGCAAAAACGAACGATTTCGAGGGAATTTGGAAGCAGTTCCTAATATTTGTGTTTTCTAAGGGAAGTGGGAAACCACCAGCAGAAGAGATGTTAAGATTTT
The DNA here is from genome assembly GCF_023053635.1 of Elgaria multicarinata webbii. Lineage (NCBI taxonomy): Eukaryota > Metazoa > Chordata > Lepidosauria > Squamata > Anguidae > Elgaria > Elgaria multicarinata. The sequence goes on along the minus strand of NC_086185.1, from coordinate 15,666,807 downwards.
GGAAACAGGAATGTTGCTATTGCTGTCAAACAGGGAAGGGGGAGCACTTGTTATTATGTTGAATTATGTTGGATTATGTTATGATAAAACATTATATGTTAACAATTATATATTCAAGCAATTTGTTAGGTATTAGTATATTAATTGTTATGTTGGTTTGTATTTTATGTATTAAAATAAAATAAAAAATTTAAAAAAATTGATGGCAATCTGAGTTGCTGCCGGCCAGAGTAGTCAACACTGGCTTACATGAACAAATAGCCTGGACTTGACTGCTGATGGAGACAGAATGAACCCGACTGCGGTAATGTAAAAAAATATCTAGAAGGTTTTAAATTTGTAATTACTTCAAAAAGTAATTTATTTCATTGTACAGCCCCTGACGAAGGATCTCCGGATCCGAAACATTGAGCGTTGTACAACTTGGGTTGAAAGTTTTTTTGAACGTTTTTTAATTTTTATATTTCGGATAAAAATAAAGAAATCTCTTTTGACATTTCTTAGCACCAGAGCTTGTAGCCTCTTTTTCTTATTACATGAACAAATGGCCTGGACTTGTATAAGGCAATTTCCTGTGTTTCTAGAACCTGTTTTTTGTTTGTTTGTTTTAAGAAAAACAAATAAACCCCTCCAATTTCTCTTTCTTTGTTTCTTGCCCCCTTTTCTTCCTCTTTCCTTCCTCCTCTTCTTTCTACAGCCTCCATATAAGCAATTGAAGACCTATCAAAGCGGCCCCCATTCATGGCCACGGAATTTATTTGCCAGCTTCAAAACAAAAGAGACAGCTATGGTGCTCTGTCCTCCCTACAAAAGTGGCTTTTGCTTTATCGCCGTGAGTTCGACCATCATTTGAGATTCTTTTCCTTTCCTTTCTTCTTCTTTTTTTTTAAACAAAGCCTCCTGTGCTTTCGTCAGGCACTAAAGAGAAGCAGGCGGTGCCAGTGATGGACCATCAGCATCCGGAATCACTTTCAATAATTACAGCTCCACTCCCTTGCAAAGTAAATACGTTGCTAATACCACCAAATAAATCACCCCCGCCCCCAGCCCTTCCTAACAGAAATGCACAGTCTTGGCTCCAAATCCTTTCAAGAACAGCATCCATTTGCCAGCAAGCAATCTCTCACCTTAAAAGGTTCACTTCATAAAAAATCATGCAGCAGCTACTACTAGATAGGCGTCCAAGAGCTGTTGAGAGCCAGCGTCTTGCAGCGACTTCAGGATACGCAGGGGGGCTGATTCACGCTTTCAACGCCAGCTTGCGCTTTCCGAAAGGTAGGCCGGAAGACGAAAGGGATGAAAGAAGAACGAGGCACAGGTTTTGCCCAACGATCGTTTTGCGGAATTGAATTTTTGTCAGTGCAACGAGACGTGTTGGGAGCAGTGCCGGGCAAAGGTGGTAACAGGCCCGGGCCAGATGGGAAATGTGGGCCCCATTTCAAACTGCTCATTAAGTATTTTTTAATCAGTTCTAAATACATATGAACTAGAATGATTTATATTAAAAAAAGGTAATGGCAAGCACTTCTATCCAAGATGTATATAAGACATCACTTCTTCACATTCAGAAATGCTTTACGTGCTCTTCTTTGGGCAAATTCATCAACAACAACCGAAAAACCAAGCAACTTTGCCCAGGGGGACTCGGAGTAGGCCCCCTCAAAATCATAGGCCCATGCCAACTGGCCCCACTGCCCCCCACCCCGCCAGCCCTGGTTGGGAGGAGAAGGTGTAATGGGGGGTGGTTCTGGTAGGGCGTCTGTATTTGTCACAGCTGCCCGACATGCAGGATTGTAGCAGTGTAAGCTTCCCCCATCCCTCCGTTTCTATACTAGGGAAAAGGTAGGGTGACCATATGAAAAGGAGGACAGGGCTCCTGTATCTTTAACAGTTGTACTGAAAAAGGAATTTCAGCAGGCATCATTTGTATATATGGGGAATCTGGGGAGATTTCCTCTTCATCGCAACAGTTAAAGCTGCAGGAGCCCTGCCCTCTTTTAAATCTGGTCACTCTAGTATAGCTCCTGCAGCTTTCACTTTTGTGATGAAGGGGGAATTTCACCAGGTTCTCCATATATGCAAATGACACCTGCTGAAATTCCTTTTTCAACACAGCTGTTAAAGATACAGGAGCCCTGTCCTCCTTTTCATATGGTCACCCTAGAAAAGGTGTCACCTACTCAACGTACACAGGTCAGGGTGCCCTAACTACAGGGTGAGCAAGCTGCGGCCCTCAGCCTAAGGGAGGTAAGTCGGTGGCAGAAAAGGAGTGGGGGAGAAAAGTGGGGCTGGCAGAAAGGGGGAGCAGGGGAGAAAGGGGGTTAGCAGAGAGAGAGAGAGAGAGAGAAGGGTTGATCCTCCCCAGTTTGGGTTCTGGCCCCAAACGCCACCAGCATGTAGCCCCTGACAGATTACCCCCAAGGGGACGCAGCCCTCGACAGGAAAAGGGTTCCCCACCCAGGCTTATAGGAACAGGAGCAGGAATTAAAGATGGCAGGCTTAGCTAGGCTAACAAGCAGGAATTCTCCCCGTAGAAGGATGGCATCTTTAAAAACCAAATAGCTCCCACATACGAATGCATACACTGGCACCGATCTGACCCTGCAGCTTTGACCTTGGCAATTCCACTTTGAAGCTAAACAGCTAGGCACACAGGTGTCCCAGCCACAGTCTTCCACACTTTGGTGATATATATAACCATTAATGTGTGATAATTATGTCTAAATTTGCATCTGTCCATATGAATTAGCATGTGCTGGTGTTATGTCAATCACCGTCTTCTTTTGGGGGGATGCAATTCCTCTGTTTCAGCAGTCCATGCAGCCACCGTAGCACTGCTGGGGGCCAGTGCCTGCACTGCCAAGTGGCCCAAGTGGTGGTGGACAACAGCAGCAGCAAGAGGTCAGTGCTAGCGAGCCCTTTCTGGGCTGCAGGGGCCCCAGCAACTGCCCAAGTATGCCAAATACAAACCCTGGGCCTTCATGAGCCTTAACCAGCCCATTCCTACCAATTCTTCTGAGTATTCCATTGTTGATGGGTGTCTCTCTTCTAGTGTGACCATATGAAAAGGAGGACAGGGTTCCTGTATCTTTAAGAGTTGTATAGAAAAGGGAATTTCAGCAGGTGTCATTTGTATGCCTGCAGCACCTGGTGAAATTCCGTCTTCACCAGAACAGTTTGTTTGTTTGTTTGTTTGTTTGTTTATTTATTTATTACATTTCTATACCGCCCAATAGCCGAAGCTCTCCCCTGCCCTCTTTTGTATCTGGTCACTCTAGTATAGCTCCTGCAGCTTTAACTGTGGTGATGAAGAGAGAATTTCACCAGGTGCTGCACACATACAAATGACACCTGCTGAAATACCCTTTTCCATGTAACTCTTAAAGATACAGGAGCCCTGTCCTCCTTTCCATATGGTCACCCTACTCTCTTCCCTGTCCGAAATGCCATTAAACCCTCTTGGGATCAATTTTATTATTTTAAACAAAGCCCTGGGGGTTAACTCACCTCTCAAGGTTTTTTCTTCTTCTGACCTAACAAAGAATCTCTTGCTATAATCCTATCATAACTTTTACACTAATTGATTCCCAACTTTTCAAAAGACGTCCTCCTTTCCTGGTGGACTGTTTTCCACTATGACATCCTTTAAGCCAATTTACAGTGCAGTCCTAGCCGTGCCTACTCAGAAGTAAGCTCCATTGAATACAATGGGACTTACTCCTGAGTGTGCATAGGATTGCAACCGTAGCCTCCTAATCTTTAGCTGCTTTTTTTTCCCCCTTTGGTTTTTTTTAGTACTTGCCTTGTCTTTCCCCATCATTTCAAACACTATTTTTCTGAAAGAAGCTGATATTAATTGCCGGATTTGAGGAAGTCACTCTGCATTTTTTTCTTCTTCAAGAAGATGTCTTTGACATCCACTCTGCTTCCTGCTCAGGGTTGACCTGGTTCTCAGCTTTTAATGATGGGACCCACAGAAGTCTTTGACCACGGCCAACCTTCACAGCATTTCTCTGTAATAGTATTTTTGTCATTATCTTTGCTGATGTTAACAAGCTTATCTATTCAGTTACGCTAGCTTACATCAGCTTTATGTCATTTGGATCACCGGTTTTTATTACTATTACTATTACACTCAGCTTCCAAAGATGAGTTTGGAAACTGCTCATATAAGCACTGAGATTCCAGTTCAGATTTCGTCAATATTTTTCTTTGGAGGCTTCTTCTTTTTTTCACGATGCACTATAGAGCATTGTGTACATTGGTGGAATTTATTTATTTTATTTATTACATTTTTATACCGCCCAATAGCCAAAGATCTCTGGGCGGTTCACAAAAATTAAAACCATAATAAAACAACCAACAGGTTAAGAGCACAAATACAAAATACAGTATAAAAAGCACAACCAGGATAAAACCACGCAGCAAAATTGATATAAGATTAAAATACAGAGTTAGAACAGTAACATTTAAATTTAAGTTAAAATTAAGTGTTAAAATACTGAGAGAATAAAAAGGTCTTCAGCTGGCGACGAAAAGAGTACAGTGTAGGCGCCAGGCGGACCTCTCTGGGGAGCTCATTCCACAGCCAGGGTGCCACAGCAGAGAAAGCCCTCCTCCTAGTAGCCACCTGCCTCACTTCCTTTGTCAGGCATTCACGGAGAAGGGCACTTTATATACAGCTAGTGCCAACCTTAGCGGGGTGATTTGGGGGGTTGATTCTGCTGCATTATGCAGCATTTTCTAGAGTACCACGGCACTGAACAAAAGGCAGCAAATTGAAAGTGACATGAAGTCCAAGCCCATGCATGTTCATATGTGTGCACAAGGGGTGTCCCAGGTGCGCCCAGGCACACCCTAATGTCTCAAGCAATAAGCGCCAAACAGAGGGGGGCACTGAGTCGAGATCCAGAGGGGGGTCCAGATGTAGCAGGAATGGCCTTGCGGCTGTTCTGCTGCCATGCCAAATAACCACTGCTTCTGAGAGAGCACCATTGCTGCTGGCAGTGGGAATTAAAAGGAATTGCTCTGCTGGGAGCCACTCAGTCCAGAGCAGGGAATCAGTGCCTACAGTGTTTAATAAATAAATGAATAAAAATCATTGTCATGTCTAACCCTACTGCCCCTGTTTTGGGAGAAGATGTTTTAGGTAATCAATCAGAATCAGATTCAGAACTAGAAGACGCAGCACCAGACACCAGCCAGCCTGGACCAGTGGGGAAAGAAGCTCTCACAGGCAATTCCCCAGCTGGGAGTCAGCCCTCTCCAGAGCTTATCTCCTCAAGGCCAAATCCTACACACTCAGTGGGAAGTGAGGTTTCCTTCAGAGGTGAGCATCCCGACAAGCTAGCTGATCCTAGGGTTTGCCGGAAGCTCAAACACACGGGACGGAAGGAAGGTGTGAGAAAGTCAGTTAGATTACGCCAGAACCTGCCTCCGCACCAGGCTTTCTGAAGTTACTGGCGTTTGAGAAGTGGCTTCCTATTCTTCTTGAGCAGACAATTGTCTTGCTTAGTTTGCATAGTTTTGCCTAGGGGAACGTTTCCAAGAGGTTAGCCTCTATTCAGGTGGAAGAGATGTTTGTTGCTTAATAAAAGCTTTGTGGATACTTAGCAAGCCTCATCATTTGCCTCCCATTGAAAGCAGGAGTTTTCTGAGAAACACGACAATCATGTCCTTTATGACTGAGTATTCAATAAATGTTTGCCTTTAAAAATAATAATCCCTGGGTACACACCGTAATGAAATGTGCTGTGCACACCTCTGTGCATGTTTACTCAGAAGTAAATCCCGCTCTGTTCAATTGCGCTTGCTCCCTATTCGTGTATGAGCAACAAAGCATATTCCCTTCCTTCCTTTGCATACCAGCACTCATGTTTCCTCTCTTTAGTTCTGCGCTGACCTGTTGTTGTTGATGCTGGCTGGTAGCAATTGGTCCCTGCGGACCATTTAACTGCAAACGCTGATGGGGCAGAAAACAGCTTCTTGACACCATTACAAGAGGCGTTAATGATCTCCGCACTGAAAAATCTCCTGCAGTTCTTTAAGCGGAAAAGTTAACGCAGGACTCCTCTGCCCTGTGCCTTCAGCCACAGAATATCGGCCCGAAAGCATCTGGACCCAATTACACACCATATCCATTGCGCGAAGCACAATCACAGGGAAGACGTCTGAGAACCAGGTGAATAATAGACTCACTAAAGAGCTGTTCTCCACTTTCAACTCCTTCTACATGGAAGACATGATGATATACATCTGTTTCCACTACATTTTAGGGTGAAATGTATGCTCCTCAGGCAGGGACCTGTCTTCTTGCTCATCCATAAAGAAGCATGGAGATGGGAGGAGAGGATAGTTTAGTTTAGTTTAACGGGTTGGATCATGGCTAACTTGAGTCCCATTAATTTCAATGGATCTACCTGAAGAAAAAGGCAAATGCAATTTTGGGCTGCATTAATAGAAGTATAGCTTCCAAATCACGTGAGGTACTGGTTCCTCTCTATTCGGCCCTGGTTAGGCCTCATCTTGAGTATTGCGTCCAGTTCTGGGCACCACACTTCAAGAAGGATGCAGACAAGCTGGAGTGTGTTCAGAGGAGGGCAACCAGGATGATCAGGGGTCTGGAAACAAAGCCCTATGAAGAGAGACTGAAAGAACTGGGCATGTTTAGCCTGGAGAAGAGAAGATTGAGGGGAGACATGATAGCATTCTTCAAATACTTGAAAGGTTGTCACACAGAGGAGGGCCAGGATCTCTTCTCGATCCTCCCAGAGTGCAGGACACGGAATAACGGGCTCAAGTTAAAGGAAGCCAGATTCCGGCTGGACATCAGGAAAAACTTCCTGACTGTTAGAGCAGTGCGACGGTGGAATCAGTTGCCTGGTGAGGTTGTGGGCTCTCCCACACTAGAGGCCTTCAAGAGGCAGCTGGACAGCCATCTGTCAGGGATGCTTTAAGGTGGATTCCTGCATTGATCAGGGGTGCACTCAATGGCCTCATAGGCCCCTTCCAACACTACTGTTCTATGATTCAATGGAAGAACACCCGTTCAATCCTTGGCAGCTGCCATTCAGAAAGGATCGGGTAGCAGGAATGACCTTTCGCTGCCCGTGACTCTGAAACATCACTGCCAGTCAGACAGACCAGTGATGGGAAAAGTATGGCCCTCCAGACGTTCTTGGACTGCAACTCCCATCAGCCATAGCATTTATTAAAGAAGACTGGTGGTACATATTCTTGCACTGAGCGCATCTCAACACAGCAGTGTGGGGTTAAAGATATACTAGCGCTCACAGTGTATAGACACAGTCAAAGGCAGATTTAACAGTCTTGCGCATTGCAGGGTAACACCACAGCTCCCCACTGGATGCGTGTCGCAAACCTGCTAACATGGGAAGCAGACATGACTGAGGGGACGAGAGAACAGGGCAGTGCTAGTGCTAGTCTTACTGAGGGCGGCGGCCAGTTCATGAGACAGATGTGCGGCACCAGCAGCGGGTATCAGATTGTCAGTTAATTCATTTCTATTTATTTAGGAAGCGATCGAATTTTCCACTTCGGGCAACAAAACGAATCGGACAACCCCTGAAGTCTGAAGTGCGTAGCAAAAATCGCTGGAGCCGTTCCTGTTTCACAGGGATACAAAAGAGCCAATTTCTCTCTTTCTTCCCCTTTTTTTGGCCATTACGCGGGCGTAATGTCCTCCCCGCTGCCAGCTCTGAGCTCAGCAGGCTCGCTGCAAAATTCATTATCCGATATTGCAATCACAGCCACCTTTACTGTGTGCTGCATTTACAATAATTAGACCTATAAACACTGATTTATAAAAATGACAAAACAAGAGCTCCCGGTAAGGAAGAAAAATGGGTTCTTTTTATTGCGCCGCTCTTCACAGAGGCAAACACACAAAACAACCACACACACCCGAATAGGCAGAGAGCAGTCATTTTATTTTACGGCAAAATTAAAGAATCCCTCCTCCTGGGAACTTTCATTCGGCTTCCATCAACCACTCAGAAAAAGAGACCAGGCATCCTGGAAAGTAGGAAGTTTTAATTCAGTTTTGCAGCTTAATTATTCCCTCCACCCCCCACCTCCCTCTCTCTCTCTCTCTCTCTCTCTCTCTCTCTCTCAATCTCTCTCTCTCTCTCTCTCTCTCTCTCTCATATAAACAGGAGTAGATGGCAAAAGATTAAGAGAAACCTAGCATTTTATCAGTACTCAAAACAGATTCCGGTAATCTACCAAGACTTTGCAACTGGTAGCCTTTGGCCTGATGTCAAAAGCCCTCTGTGAGCGATCAGTTCAGACCTCTGGGCAAGTGTGACATGTCCCTTCCCCAATAGCCCACTGGAAGGGCAGTGGAGGCTGGTAGCTCCGAGGTCAGTGGGGTGGTGAATCCGCTCCGGGTTTCAATCCAAACTTGAAAAGAGCTCTCCAAGGTGCTACCAGCCTCCATTGTGCAAGGGGGAGGAACAGGGGAGGGGGGGAGGGAGAGACAGAAAAGGGCTGATCCCACCCACTTCAAGCTCTATCCCCACCCACCTCTGCCTGCAGCTCCGCCCACAATTGCCACGGAGCTCCTGACATATTATCTCCCAGCAGGGCAGTGGGTGCTCATTGGGACTGTTGGGGCGGAGGGCAGATGCTCCATATTCTACTAAGATTGTCAGAAGAGGGCAGGAGAACAACATTTGTGGCAGTCGGCAGCTGCATGCCGTACACTGGAGCAAATGTACCTCATGGGGGCGGGATTTCTCAGCCATAAGTGGGTGGGAGAGAGGGAGAGGCTCCCCGCCCTATTCGCTCCATATATAGAGCTGCCTCTGCCCCCAAGGGAATGCACCCTTTGACAGAAAACAGGCTCCCTAGCCCATCTTGCACAGCCTGGGTCTCAACTCACTCCAGGAGCCCATTCTCCTGTACAGCCACGTTGGCTCGGAAGGATTGGAGGTGCAGCCCAAACCATCAGGAGGGTACCAGGTTGGGGACGACTGTTCAAGGGTTAATCCCACCTTGGAACCCATACAGCATCTTCCCACATTCTGCTTCTCAGCATGAATCACCAACAGATCCAGCCAATGTCAACCCTGAACATTCCTAAAGAAACAGTAAAACTGGGCAAGCATTTTCATCTGCACACACCATTTCATTCGCCGTTTCATTCACCCACATTTCATTTTATTCACACACACATTTCATTCGTGCACACATTTCATTTGCAGACAGCATGTCATTCGCACACATTTCATTTCATCTGCACACGCCATTTCATTCACACACATTTCATTTCATCTGCACACACCATTTCATTCACACACACATTTCATTTGCACACAGCATGTCATTCGCACACATTTCATTTCATCTGCACACACCATTTCATTCGCCATTTCATTCACACACATTTCATTTTATTCAGATACATATTTCATTCGTGCACACATTTCATTTGCACACGGCATGTCATTCGCACACCTTTCATTTCATTTGCACACAGCATGTCATTCGCACACATTTCATTTCATTTCATCTGCACACACCATTTAATTCGCCATTTCATTCACACACATTTCATTTTATTCACACACATTTCATTTGTGCACACATTTCATTTGCACACGGCATGTCATTCACACACCATTTCATTCACACACATTTCATTTTATTCACACACACATTTCATTTCATTCGCACACATTTCATTTCATCTGCACACACCATTTCATTCACCATTTCATTCACACTCATTTCATTTTATTCACACACACATTTCATTTGTGCACACATTTCATTTGCACACGGTATGTCGTTCACACACATTTCATTTCATTTCCACACACCATTTCATTTGCACACATTTCATTCACACACATTTCATTTTATTCACACACACATTTCATTTGTGCACACATTTCATTTGCACACATTTCATTCACACACATTTCATTTGTGCACACATTTCATTTGCACATGCCATTTCATTTGCACACATTTCATTTCATCTGCACACACCATTTCATTCACCATTTCATTCACACTCATTTCATTTTATTCACACACGCATTTCATTTGTACACACATTTCATTTGCACACAGCATGTCATTTGCACACACTTTATTTCATTTGCACACATTGCATTTCCTTTGCACACATTGCATTTATCGTGCGCACATTTCGTTCACACACGCCATTTCATTCATTCCATTTCATTTGCACACCTTTGTGCCATTTCATTCTCATATCAACCTCCCATTCACTGGAAGGGCAACCCCTTGCTTGTTGTTCCACTGGAGAACACAAGATGTCAGTAGCATTGCACCTGTCTGAGTTCTTGCTTTGTTCCAACATTTTTCAAGTTTCAAAAGAAACAACAACAACAACTCCCCTTTTTCCCCCTTTACTTTTTTGTTAAGTCTCAGCCTTGGCTAGCCTCTAAACGCCTGAAGGGATGCCAAGAACACACCATTTATTAATCTTCCTTGCAATGTTAAAGGAAAAGTAAGGTAATTTAATACACAGACTTCTTCTCACTCGTTATTAAGACGAAAGGCAATTTTGAATATTTGTGCCTGTTGCCTTAGAGCAAGACTTCAGTCTTGCCAAGTCTACTTTTTTCATTTTTTACGTGAAGCTCAAAATCTACCTGCCGGAGCCAGGTGCAAAAAATATACACTTAGAACAGAGTGACCTCCAAGCACATTCCGAGCCAAGGACTTGACTTCAGTACTAGAACTGAACTGAGCTCGCCGTCCTTTGGTACAAAAGTCCAAACTTGGTTATCCCCAAACGTTCTTCATTCCAGCGATACCATTTAGGTTGGGAGGGGGGTGACTTTGTTGCCCCTGTTGTTCAACAAGCTGGAGTCAGGCACCCTTGGAAATCGACTGCAAATCACCCGGCGGTCGACCCATAGATCCTGATTTACTTTCTGTCCGACCGTGTCGTAGAGTAGTACACCAAAACTGAACAAGTCACAAAAATAAACAAAGGAGGCCCGCTCTGATTAATCTACTAAAGTTTCATGTGATTACTCTGTGCTGATCAAGCTAATTAGAGCAACCGCTCTAGTGGAATTCCTGAAGATGTAATTGGAGACATCACATTCGGAGTTTGCACATACATGCCTGCCTGCTGCCTTCAGCAGTTAATTTTATGCAATTTTACATTTTGGACTTACTGCTGATAAGGGGATGGGTGCTCTGCCAGCATCAAAGGTAAGCGTGATGGGGCACATCCTCATGGCCCATAGCCCAGCGGGGAGCCACTGACAGCTCCCTGGAGTTGCTCCTTCTATTGGTCCACTAGCCATCAAGGAAGCAAGCGATCGCCATGATGAGAGAAAGGAGGAGCAATAGGAGCTTGTGACAATGAGCTTCTCTACATTCAGCAAAAATCCATAGCTTTTTCCTCCGGAGTCTTCACGGGTTTAATGGTCGGCAAAATACACGTGCTTCCTCCTACCTTGTTTTTGCAAGTCCCTTCCCATCTGTTTCAATTCTACCGCCAGCAGATGGCAGAGTTTTATAGCGCGTTTTCCATTTAGCATTGCATTTTCACTATTTTATAAAATAATGAATTCCTGATTGAAAATGGTGGAAGAGGCATTGGAGGTTGACGACGTCATGAAAAGGACCTGAAAACTTCCATGACTGACTAATCATGGGGGTGCAATAAATGGTGTGTGTGGAGAAGCTCAATGACAGTGAGAAGGTAGATTCACTGAGGGAGGAGCCCATTGAGGGTGTCTTGCCCAAGGCCCTGCAACATTTAGAATTGGCACTGCTGTGCATTACTTCACTTACCTGAAGTCAGCCATGCAGTGTTTTGGGGCCCTCCAGTTTGTTCTGTTCAGCAGAGCCCTGGACATCTACCCCAGAATCTTTTCCTGACAGCAGCAGTACCCTTTAGTCATAACTAATTAGGGTCCAGCTATAGAATCTGCCTTCAGAGCAACATCTCCAACTTAGTGCATAATGTTGGATAGTCTGGTGTGATTTACAGCAGAGTTGCTTTATACAGAGGAAGCGTGGCAACACTGCATTTAGAAAGAGGAGGGAGCAGGAAAAAGGAACTGATCAGATAACAAAGTGGGGAGAAGAAGACAAGCAGCTGTTGATGCACGATATTCTCTTTCGCCCCCTAGTGTCTCGAAACATGCAGAGTTGTTCCTATTAACCAACGCATATGAAGCAATAAGGTGCATTTGAGGATGGACAGCATGCCTTTTCAACATCACTAAATAACGACTACCAGGCCCCACCCCCCAACACACCTAGGATAAGGGAAGAAAGGACTTGTGACTCAAAAGGCGCGGCTTTCAGGAAGGCTTAGTTGAGCCCCCATCACCCTTTTAAAGAAATCTCAGTCAATTCATCTGAGTTTTTGTTAAATAAACCCATCACGTCTGCGTACATTTGAACTGATCATTCAAACCGATCAATTAATGTCACAGCCTTTCCTTTTGTTCAATGCCAATTGCTGCTTGTGTAAATCAGAGCATTCATTTTTCCCCCACCCTGCCCCGCCCCTAGCAGCAGCAGCCGAGTCAGCATTCGAAAGAAACTGGCGGACCCCAAGGGAGGAGCAAAATGTTCTCAGTTTTCTGCAGGTGTCTGAAAGCGTGGCCAGTCCAGAGCAAACGCTCACACGTGGCCCCGTGGCCTCCGTTCTGCCAGACACGCAACACAGCCCAGGATCCACACAGAGACAACCTGATTTCATGGATTCGCCCCGTGGAATCCCACACGACTCGATAGCAAAGCAGCGTTTTGCACGGCCCTCCTGAGCCAGGGAAAGAGGGAGTTTTCCCTCACTTATTCTCTCCCAAGCCAAAACTTTGTGACTCCACCTCAGCCCCAGTGGTCCCGCCATCCCTCTCTGCACACAGAAGGAAATTCTGGACGCGCAGAAGGAGGAAAGAACATCATGGCCAGGGATCCCCAGGAGAGCAACCAGGAATTCAACCTGCAAGATGTAAGTGGCTTCACTTTCTTCTTCTTTGCAGGGTGAGTTTGTTTGGGTGCGTGCCCCCAGATGGCCTGCAGATCAGTCGTTCCATATTGCAATATTTCAGCATGCATCTGCCCTGCACACAGCAGCCTTTTCTGACCATAGATCCCCCCTTTGCCCTTTTCTAACTATTAGGCACACGCGTCTAAAGCCAGGAAGGACCGCCACAAAAGATACAAGATCTGTGGGGTGCTGCTTAGTACCCTGTTGCTCTCCCTCATCCTGACCATTTTGGGCGCCTACTATTTTTGGAAGCCGTACCCCAAAAAAGTAAGTTATATTCATTGCATAGAATTTAAGTGAAACTTTTTTTAAAAAAAATAAACTGGCTAATGTTTTCAAACATCATCCCCCCTTTTTTCATTTTTAAGGCACAGAGCATTCAAGGTGGTTTTATGGGAAAGTTTAGAGCCTGCTGTATTGTATTTTATTCTTTAATGATGGGATCTTTGCCACGAAAGCGCTCTGTCTCCTTCATAGCGCTGGCCGCACAATTAATTGTGAGAAAGCGCTTTCCATTTTGTTTCAATTAGCTTGCCAGAAACTGGTGGGAAAGCCATTATGCCCCCACATTAAGGGAGAAGGAACCAGTTCTTGAGAATGATTGATCGTCACTGGCTGCATTTTGGACTTTAATATGCCTGCAGCATAAAGGGGGTGAGATGCAGGCTTGCTCTTAAAGGGAGAAACTCCAGCATTGCAGTCACTTATTTGATTAGCCAAATTGGGGGGTCGCTTCGTGCAATTACGTTTCTAAAAATGCATACAGTTTTTAAAACACGCACGGAGTGTGTTCGCTGCACAATGTTTGCTGCTGTACTTTTCAAAGCCCAATTCTCAAGATTTTTGCATGGGATTGTGGGTTTAAATCTTGCCCCCCTCAGTGTCCTCATTTGACTTCCTTCTGCAGCCCCAGATGCTGTGATTTAAGACCTGGAATCGTTTTATAAGGTTTGTGACTTTGGGGGAGGGGGTTGTGGGTTCAAATCCTGACGTCCTCTTGGCTGAAGAAAGCAGGGGCTTATATGTTGGGGGGATGGGGAATTGTAAAAGGAAACGATAAATCCATAAAAGAGCAATAGATTTTAGCCATAATAGCTAGACGGTATCTCCATGGGCAAAAGAAATAATCTCTGAATAGCAAATACTTCAAGTAAACAACAGCCCATACGCTTTCCAAATATATAGATGCAGGACTCCCCTCCCACGCAACACACACACACACACACACACACACACACACACACACCCTCCTGCAGTGCCCCAATTTCAAGCTAAATCTGGCCTTTCTAAGGCACTGCAGCAGTGTGACACCAAATTTCAGCAATGAACCCCTGGGAGGTTTTTTTGCTGCTGCTGTCCAGTTCACTAGCACAACAGCAGCACCAGAAGAGCAGCCTGTGGGGTGGGGAAGGGATGGAAAGTGGGACTCAGACACCCCAGAAGCTGCCCACTTCTCTGTGCCAGGGGTTGTCAACATATGGGGGTCAGAGGCAGCATTGCCCCCACCCCCGTTGGCAACCACACTTCTACCTGATGCCACACCTCTAAATTGGCTGCCCAGGTGCCATGGCTATCACAGCAGCAAAAAAGCAACATTATTGTTAGATGGGCATTTGGGGGCATTTTTGCCCATCTAGCTAGGGCTCTGTGGAGGGGAAGGGAAGGAGGCTGGGGGGGTTGGGGACAGTTTGAAACCCTGCTTCTTCAGTCCCCTCCCCAAACACAGTACCACCCCCTTTCCCTCCTCTCTGAGGTTGCCTTTGTGGCCCCCGGAGAGGCATGCCAGCTTCAAGGGGGGAAGGGCTCAGACTTCTGGATCCAAGGTCAGAGCACTGCCTCCAACCTCGGATCCAGGAATCCAAATTATTCTATGCCCCCCCTACAGACGCTTTCAAGGGTCGTAGGATGTCTCTCTTAAGAAGACAGTGAGAGGAGATTCTTTGAGATCCAACATCTCCCAGGCAGCCCAACCATGAGGCTGTCGGCGGAGGCAGCAAGAAACCTTTGCCAGCCAGGAGCTGTCTGGATATAAATCCCGCTTTTGCTGTCTTCATTGTTTGATCTGACGGCAACATCTGTTTGCAATAAACCGCCCACTATTCAGAAGCTAGGTCTGCAGAAGACATTTTCATTCCAGACACATCAAAAAAAACACCGTCCCCAAAAAAGCCTTTTGCCACGCAGCGAATATGTAGGAGAACTTAGGCTAAGAGTCCCATTATTAGGTTATACTGCAGCTTCCCCAGCCTTGACACCCTCCTGAAGTGTTGGAATACAGCTCCCATTATCCCCAGCCAGCACGGCCAAGGATGTCACATTTTAATTAGTCCTTGGCTGCAACTAGTCAAATAGATGGTCCTCAACTGAGGGGTCCAATCCCCAATGACCATCATGGAATTGATGGGAGTTGTAGTCCAACACTTCCAGAAGACGCCACGTTGGGTCATGGCTGGTGTACTGCAAGTTGATCGTGGAGCTGCATTGCTTAAGACCTGTTCTGCTTAGGAACGGCGCCAGAAAATCTCAAACACATCTTCCATGACCTGGATATCGGGAAATTAGTTTGCATACAAATCCTGACGCATGAGCTACAAATGAGCCTCATTTCCCCTCTCAAGATATAGAACTGATTTGTATCCTGCCTTTCTACCCCAAAAACGGTGGCTTACAGGCACAACTGGAATTGATTAAAACAATAAAATACTTTGAAATACAAATAAAAACATAGCAATTACAGAATGAAAAGAGAAAATAAAAACGCCCATCCCAAGAGACCCACTTCCTGGCAAATGGCCTTCTTGAATAAAGCAGCCTTTGCTTGTTGGCCAGGCTGAGGCCACCTGGATCTCCAGCCCCAGATAAAGCATCTCCTGCAATTACACAGACCAGGCTACAAGACTTCCACCCAATGGTCCACCCAGCATCACCTCCCGTCCACGCGCACTCACTAGACGATGCCATCTTGGAAAGAAGGCAGCAGTGGCACTTAGCAGACTGAACCCCATATGGAATTGCATCCGTGCCAGACTGCTTTCAGTCCTAGGCCATATTCCATTTCAGAGCAGCTCTTGGAGGAGCTGCATTCTGGTGGTGGGCGGGGCCAAAGGGGGTGGGGCCACAAGACTCTCCAAAACCAGCATTTTCTTGAGACAAAGGCTCTCACTGCTAGTAACTAAGCCTTAGGAGAGGCAAGTCAATCTTTTAGAATAGGGAGGGGGAAAGCCAAGAAGCAACCAAACTATTGGTGGTTGAGGCAAAGGGGGCGGGGGCTGGGCGGGGGCAAGGGAAGGGGGTGTGGTCATCCAAGGAACTCCAGGGGCCTGGAGTGCGACCCCTGGTGGATTGAATCTGGCCCGTGTACTGGAGGTTCAGCTTACCTGGTATAGAGGCACGATTCTGACTTTGGGTAAGAGGGACCCCAGATTCAATTCCTAGACAAGCTTATGTCTCAGCAGAAAGACGGGCTGGCATCTTTAGAAATTCTGGAGGATGGTACTTTGCTCAATTGTAGAGCGTGTGCTTTGTACGCAGGAGGATCCAGGTTCAATCCTTGATACTTCCAGTAAAAACAAACAAATCCAAGGGAGCTACACCTGAGAAACATCTCTGCAAACGCCCCAGATATGGCTACAGTAAAAGAGGTGATCCAGGACTAGGTGGGCCAGTTGTATAAAGCACTGTGTGTGTGTGTGTGTGTGTGTGTGTGTGTGTGTGTGTGTGTACACATGGCAACATGCATACAATGTCACCCGCAATCACATCTCTTGCAGGGTTTTGAAAATGCATACGTAGAATCAAGGTTGAACCAAAACAACTGGAGATAGGGAACCAGTGGCCATCCAGATGTTGTTGGACTCCAGTTCCCATCAGCCAGTTAGCATAGACAGTGCTCAGGGATCATGCAGTCCCACGACACCTGGAGGGGCCGCCAGTTCCCCTCCCCACTTAAAACAATCCCTATGCGGCTAGCTCTCTCTTCTCGGCCCTTCCATCCCTGCAACATCAGGAAACGGCGGTTTGTCCAGCCACCCGTGGCACCTTCCAGGAAAAACAAACGGCAGCGGGTGTTTGATTTCGAAGGGAACGCCAATTTGAGCAAACCCAAATAAAAAAAGAGGAGCAAAGCATCTCGAAAAGAAAACAGCTTTCATCCTCGTTTCAATAAATAAGAAGGCCCCATGCTTTCTCCTGGAGCCAGGCCCTCCGTATTTCTCATCGGCCAGTTGGCCAAAGTCCCAGCATGACTCGAGAGGTGGAACCCACAGAACTTCAGCCTAGAGGACTCCTGTTTACTTTCAAGTTCATTCCATGGAGCTTAGTTCCTCTTCTGCCGGGCCGGCCTAACCATGAGGCAGAGTGAAGCAACTGCCCCCAGGCTGCAGATGCTGGGAGAGGCAGTTCCTCGGACGTTCCTCCTTAGCCGTCTGGGCTTCCCCCCTCTTTTGAAGGACAGAATTGTGTGTGCCACACTGCTTGTCTTACACCCCCTGAACCAGGTGTAAGCAACGGTGGGAATTCTCGGGGACATTCCACCACCACCACCCCAAAACCCAACCCTTTGCAGGCTGCAATCCTGAAAAAGAACAATTTAAAATTAAAAATTAAAAAGAACAATTAAAAATACTGGTGGTTGCAGCTGCTATTTGTCAAACTGCTCCATAGCGTTCCAGTAGCAAACAAGCTAAATTTGATCTTCATAGCATTCTATACAGGCACCAATTCCTTTTGTTACACTTTTTTCCCCACCACCACCGAATTTGGCATTGCAGCTGGGGCCGTGTGTTGCCCACCCCTGCCCTAAACGAAGCTTCTGCCCTCACCTGCACTGGAGGATGCAGCTGCATTGTCAGTCCTGAAATACGATCCAACCTCCAATCCAGGCAAGCTTCTGTATGTGTGTTTTGGACCAGTCCTGCTCCTCTGTAATGTTTGCAGTGGGAGGAGGGGGGAATCAAACGCAGCCGTTCGCAGGTGAAAAATACTGTCCTGAACTGCCCTGTTCGGAAATGCGCAGCGGCTTTCCCTGGAGGCTTGGAGGAGTTCGGACAGTGGGGCTTGGCCCTTCTGAGTCCCAGGAATAAGTGTCACAATGCCCATGTGCCAGACTAAGAATTGGAACCAGGTTTCCTCAGAGACTGTGTGCAGGGGAAGCCAGTAATCAACAGTTTGAGGGGGTTGGGGAGACAGGGGAAGACTAAGGGGCCAGGCTGCACTGCACACGGGCTTTTCCAGTTAGCGAAATCCTGCACACAGTGAAGCCAAGTCATCTGAATCTCCTTTGCGCCTCTGATGGAAACACAAAGGGGACCTGGCTGATTCTGCTTTGCCAAGCCCACCTCGTTCCCCAACATTTCAGGAAAGAAGCAGGGCAGACGAAGCAGAGCCGGCTGAATCGCCTTCATGCTTCCATCAGAGGAGCAAAAGGAGCTCGGCCCCAGCTTTGCGGCACATGGGCTTTCCCATTCAGGGAAGCCCTGTGCACAGCAGCGCAAGGGAATCCTCAAGTTTATCTCCAACCCGTGATTGGAGATAACGGTGGGGATTCTTCTCCCTGCATCCTCCAGAGGGCTTGTGGAGCGGGCAGGGCTCAGTGAGGGAGGCCTGCGGAGGGGGCACAAGCCTCCGGAGGCCAAATGGGTCCGCTTAGGCCCACAGGCTGGCGGTTCTGCCTCCGTGTTAGGACAATAACATTTCATGACCAGCCAATATCTGAAGAGATGCCTCTTCCTCCACCTTCTCTGCCCACCCCATCCTTCAAGGAATGTGCTACCTGCAAAAATGTAGGCAATTTTGGAGAGTTGCAGCAAGGGGCAGGCTCAGGCTGTCGTGATTCCGAGCCCTCCTGCCAAGACGCGAGGCAATAAAGAGGTCTGCTGTGCAATCCACAAAAGCTTTATTCAGTAAATGGGCATCTCTTCACCCCCAAAGAAAGTGAGAAAACTAGGAGCTACCCTCTAAGCTTAATTCGCCTAACAAAGCAAGGGAATTGCCTATCAGCTATGGCTTCCTGCTTTTACTGGAGCCCTCCTTCAGGGAGGGTCTTCAAGCTGTAACCTCTGCTGTGTGGCTAGTCTGGCATCTCCCATCACCTCTCAACTCCGCCCGCTTGACCCTGCAGCAGTCTCAGGGATCCGTCAATTCCGATGCTCACACACACACCGACAAAGACTGAGTTCCCAAGGAGTGGGAGGCAGGGATGATCTCCCAGCCTGGGCCTCCTGTTTGATAAGCTCCTGGGAAGATTCCTCCTTGACTCCTGGAGAGTCTCGGAGAATTTCCTCCCCCGCTTCCTATCTCGGCTCGTCTTCTTCTTCAGCCTCCGAGTCCGATTCAGAATCCACATCAGGGAGGCTGGGCCTCGTCCTGACACAGACAATACCAGGCTGAGAGAGCTTAGCTGAAGCTCTGGAGGTATCTTTATAGTGCCAGCCTCCACCCCAGAAGCCTAAAGGGGGAGTGGTACCTATTGGAATATTAATCCTTTGTATCCCTATCTAAACTCAACCTGTAGATATAATAAACTATACATCAACAAAACATCATACACCTCCATTGCCTTATTTAAAATAAACTGAGCCTTGGATAAACACTCAAATCCCAGGAGTTCTTGCCACTTATAGAAGTGAAGTCTGAGCATGCAACAATATAACTATCTCAGTCTTTCTGCACCTGGATAAAAATGAGATTCTTATTAAACACCGAGGAAAAGATATTCTGAGCAATTTTGCAGTGTCTGTTCGCCATTTCTCAAAGATAGCTGATACTCCACTTTAACATTGCACAAACTCTTAAAAAAAACAAAAAACAAGAATGCTTAAAATGCGACACTCAGCCAAAGTCATAAGAAAAAAATCATTCCTCGAATAAAGACTGGAATTTCAAGATCCTTTTTCCAATACGTCTTCAGATGCCACTACAGGCCAAAACAGACATGACTTTAAATGTGCGTCTAGCAGCTACGTCTTAAGAAAATAAACACGCTAGAGTAGGCACAGAGCCCTGATTCAGATTGATATCCAAGCGTGGGATGGGGAGGGCAGCTTTTAAGTTCTGGATCAGGGCCCTTTTTACTCCAGATTAAAAAGAAAGAAAGTCTGTAGCTACTGGACACAGGTTTAAAGTCTGATCCTTGGCCCTAGGACTGCTCAGAAGCACAGCTTGTTCTTGGAGAAAGTCTGGTGAGGCCGTGCGCCCTTCCTTTCCAAGACTTCACCTTAAATTTTCCATACTGTAAAATCCATTGGTGTGCATTTTCCAGAGTTAGCTCTCGGATCACCATGAATGGGCCTATTGCTACGGTTTTGCCTAGAACGACTCCGATTTGTCACAAGAGAAACCTAAGCCCTATAATAGCTCTGGATGCTTCCTCTGAATGGGCAACTTCCTCACCCGAAGGGGTGATGTCCCAGGAAATCCCAGGAAATAGCAGCGGCCAGCTTTGAAGGCACACAGGTCAAACATGATGGTTTAAGCTAGGGCATTGAACCTTTCTCAGTCTGAGGGCATTTTTTTGCATTTTTGGTCCCCCCGATTTTGTCTTTGTCTCTGCCCTCCACTCCCAACCCTACCCTAGAGCTTCTTTGGATCTGAATTTGGCTCTTGGGCTGAAAAGGGTTCCACCACCCCTGCAGTAAAGACACAACACAGATCCTACAAACCTGAAGTCTGTTCATCTCCGTTCCAAATGACATCATTATGTTTAGCCTTAAGAAGAGAAGACTGAGGGGAGACATGATAGCACTCTTTAAGTACATGAAAGGTCATCACATCGAGGAGGACCAGGATCTCTTCTCAATCATCCCAGAGGGCAGAACACGTAATAATGGGCTCAAGTGACAGGAAGCCAGATTCTGGCTGGACATTTTTTATTAATGAACTTGGACAAGGAGGTACATGGAATGCTTATCAAATTTGCAGATAACACAAATTGGGTGGGATAGAAAATACTCTGGAAGACAGAAAGAAGGTTCAAAATGATCTTGATAGGCTGGAGTGCTGGGCTGAAAACAACAGAATGAAATTCAATAGGGGTAAATGCCAAGTTCTACACCTAGGAAAAAGAAATCAAATGCACAGTTACAAGATGGGGAATATTTGGCTCAGCAATACTGCAAATGAAAAGGAGCTTGGAATTGCTGCTGTTCACAAGCTGAATATGAGCCAACAGTGTGATGTGGCTGCAAAAAAAAAAAAAGGAAAAAGCAATTTGGGTCTGCATTAATAGAAGTATAGCTTCCAAATATCACGAGGTACTGGTTCCCATCTATTCGGCCCTGGTTAGGCCTCATCTTGAGTGCTGCATCAAGTTCTGGGCTCCACACTTCAAGAAGGATGCAGACAAGCTGGAGGGAGTTCAGAGGAAGCAATGAGGATGATCAGGGGTCTGGAAATAAAGTCCTGTGATGAGAGACTAAAAGAACTGGGCATGTTTAGCCCGGATAAGAGAAGATTGAGGGGAGACATGATAGCATTCTTCAAATACTTGAAAGGTTGTCACACAGAGGAGGGTCAGGATCTCTTCTCAATCATCCCAGAGGGCAGAACACATAATAATGGGCTCAAGTTACAGGAAGCCAGATTCTGGCTGGACATCAGGAAAAACTTCCTAATAGAGCAGTATGACAATGGAACCAATGACCTAGGAAGGTTGTGGGCTCTCCCACACTAGAGGCCTTCAAGAGGCAGCTGGACAGCCATCTGTCAGGGATGCTTTAAGGTGGAGTCTTGAATTGAACAGGGGGTTGGACTCGATGGCCTTATGGAACCCTTCCAACTCTACTATTCTATGATACGTTCAGCCATTGCCACCATGCATTCCTCCCTCTCAACCAATCTATCATTACAGATCTATGACATGGAGCACACATTTTTCAGCAACGGCGAGAAGCAGAAGATCTTAATGAAGATCGACTCACTCACCAGGACAGAGATCTTCCAAACTGGAAAGGGCAGCGAGGAAGTCCTGGAAATACATGATTTTAAGAACGTATGTACAGCCATTTCATCTGGGGTCACTCTTTAGGAGATGGGAAGGCGGGTAACCCTCGTTCAGTCCACATGCCATTATTCCCAATGAGCAAGACCTGTATTTCCCTGGCAAACACAACTGGTTGTTCTACAGACTGAAGGACAATTGTTATGAACAGTCCAGTCAAACTTCACAATTATGGTTTTTACTGAGAGCCAACTCAGTTGGTTGAGTGCCAACAAGTTTGGAAGTGAAATGGGTCCACTCAAAAAAAAAGTAGAGGTGTCTAACAAGCTCAGGGAATCCCGAGATAGGCGAAGGGATTACTAGGGTGCAAAGTAAAACAGGGAGAATTTAAATAACAACCAGAAAAGGGCCTGTGAGCTTCCAGCACTTATAGGATGTTCAAGTGTCAAGATAGAGGAGAGAGTGAAGAAAATTGGAGAGATGTGGGGGAGAGAAAATGGATCAGGCCTGTTCAAGGCCATAACAGCTTATAGAAAGCAATTAACCATGATGTTTAAAATAAACATGAGGACACACGGTTGCCTACCCCTGATAGTACAATATGTGGTCTGGGAAAGATTTATTTATTTATTGCATTTCTATACCACCCAATACAAAAGTACAACCAGAATAAAACCAAGCAATGCAGAGATTTAAAATACAAATTTAAAATGCAGATTTAAAACAGCAAAGTTAAAAGATTAACCTGATAAAATGTTACAATACTGGGAAAATAAAAAGGTCTTCACCTGGCGTTGAAAAGAGTTTAATGTAGGTGCCAGGCGAACCTCTCTAAGGAGCTCATTCCACAGCAGAGAATCATGGGAATTGTTCTCCAATTCCCTTATGAATGGGAATCTGAATGGTACCCTGTTGGGGAAGGTGGCCTTTAAATACTTCTGAGCATTTTGTCCCCACTGGTAAAATCCTCCTCACTTTAGTGAAATCTAAAATTAGGGGTGAAATCCAACCTAAGGCCTACGTAAAGTAAACCCATTGAAATGAACGGGACTTAAATTAGTCATTACTAACTTAAATCCTGTTCATTTCGATGGTTCTACTTGAATTAGGACTTTGCATTTCATCTGGAACTAGGCTATATAATAACTGTACGATTGTGGAGCTGTGCTCATTTCATTCCTCTGCCTCTTTCACGTGGCTGTTGTCTCTTCCATCAGGGAATAACCGGCATCTTTTTTGTGGGGGATCCAAAGTGCTTCATCAGAAACCAGATTCAAGGGATACCTGAAATATCTGAAGTGGAAATGGAAGAGCCTGAGGTATGCAGAAATAAGTGCCTTGCTGGATTAAATAAGATCCAGGACTGCCAGAGATTTATAACTGTATGGAAAGTACAGAGCGAGAATAATCCTATTAGCTTTCAAATTGCTCACAGGCCAGGCAGATCCACTCAGCGTAAGTTCAATGCCAAACCAAGACCTGACTCTTGTAGTCCAGATGGAATCAGTTTAAAGCCTGAAACTGACCCAGCTAAGCCAGTGACAGAAGCAAGAGTAAGTGACATTCCACACTGTTTCCATTCATGATTTCTCAATGTACGCACACACAGAGAGGAATGCTCTAATTCTTCTGCCAGTGGACACTGGTGGCTCCAATGTCAGTGGGGCAGTGAATCCGCCCCGGGTTTCAATCAGACGTCTAAAGGAGCTAGCCAAGGTGCAAAAGCGCCTTGGGGAGCTCCTTTAGAGTTCTGGCTGGTTCTGACCCAAACCCAGAGCGGATTCATTGCCCCACTGACATTGCTATGGAATGAGAGCCAGTGTGGTGTAGTGGCTAGAGTGTCAGACTGGGAGTTGGGAGATCCGGGTTCTAGTCCCCACTTGGCCATGGAAACCCACTGGGTGACTTTGGGCCAGGCACAAGACTCTCAGCCCAGCCTACCTCACAGGGTTGTTGTTGTGAGGATAAAATGGAGAGGAGGAGGATTATGTATGCCACCTTGGTTTCCTTGGAGGAAAAAAGGCGGTGTATAAACACCATAAAAGCAATCCTATCGCCTCTCAATCATCTCTTCTCCAGGCTAAACATACCCAACTCCTTCAACTTTCCTCATAGGGCTTGGACATGCATTGCCAAATTAAGCCTCTGCATGGTAGGCAGGCACTGCTCGGGCGCTCTGTGCAGTGTTGATCATTCGCCCTCTCTATTATTATTTATTTATTTATTTATTTATTTATTTATTTATTTATTTATATAGCACCAACAATGTACTAGGTGCTGTACAAAATATACAAGTAAAACAGCAATACCCTGCCTAGAGGCTTACAGTCTAAAGTACATTGATGGTGCTATATAAATAAATAATAATAAAAATAATAATAATAATAACATATGAAGGGGGGAAGGGGTTACACAAAACAGAAATAAGGGAACAATCATAGCAATAAGAACAGTAAATCAAGCTAAAATACCAAAAGCTATGGAAAACAAATGAGTTTACAAACGCGTTTTAAAATCTAAGATGGAACTCGTAGTTCGTAGATGCTCTGGGAGAGCATTCCAAGCAAATGGGGCAGCCAAAGAGAACGGGCGAAGCCGGGCAAGAGAGATAGAAACTCTTGGGGGAGGGGGGAGAGCAACATAACATTTGAAGAACGGAGGGTACGAGGGGGATGGTAGAGTGAAATGAGAGAGGAGAGATAAGAAGGTGCAAGACCATGGCATGCTTTAAATGTCAGCAAAAGAAGTTTATATTGAATTCTATAAGGAATTGGAATTGCCACTATAACACAGAGATTGTCCCAGATTCAGGACCCTGGAGGGCAAAGTTAATTGGGGGGGGTCTTCACGGAGCCGGGTTGGCACAGCATCTCTTGAACCCCCGCAGTTTCCCACCTCTGGGGTGATGGCAGGTAATCCAAACGCTAAGTAGAGAGAGCGGGGTTTCTGGGTGGCCATCAAGGGACCGGAGGTGCCCCACCCCCACCCTCTCCCTGGTGGAAGGCGACCAATTTACAGGTCACCTTCCACCAAGCACTGCCCGGCCCGGCCACACTTCCACTGCGACTCTGGAGCGAGTCTTTGGGGCTGTCTTGACATCATCTTGCACGTCCTTGCCTCCCTCCAGAGAAAAAAGCCGGGGTAAGTCTCCGACTTTGTTTTCTCCGCAGCTGTGGGTGTGCAATTGCAGCTGTGTCGCATAGAATAGTAGAGTTGGAAGGAGCCTATGAGGCCATCGAGTCCAACCCCTGGCCCAATGCAGGAATCCACCCTAAAGCATACCTAACAGATGGTTGTCCAGTTGCCTCTTGAAGGCTTCTAGTGTGGGAGAGCCCACAACCTCCCTTGGTAACTGGTTGTACTGCTCTAACAGTCAGGAAGTTTTTCCTGAAGTCCATCTGGAATCTGGCTTCCTGTAACTTGAGCCCATTACTCCGTGTCCTGCACCCTAGGGTGATTGAGAAGAGATCCTGCCCATCCTCTGTGTGACAACCATTCAAATATTTGAAGAGTGCTATCATGTCTCCCCTCAATCTTCTCTTCTCCAGGCTAAACATGCCCAGTTCTTTCAGTCTCTCTTCATAGGGCTTTGTTTCCAGACCCCTGATCATCCTGGTTGCCCTCCTCTGAACTCCCTCCAGCTTGTCTGCGTCCCTCTTGAAGTGTGGAGCCCAGAACTGGATGCAATACTCTAGATGAGGCCTAACCAAGTCCAAATAGAGAGGAACCAGTACCTCATGCGATTTGGAAGCTACACTTCTATTAACGCAGCCCAAAATAGCATTTGCCTTTCTTGCAGCCATATCGCATAATCAGCGCCGTGCCGCCGCCGCACACCCACCCAGGGGCTTACCGAGTGTTTAGGCAGTCCCTTGGTTTACCCTGCAGCTGCTGGGAAGATTCCTGCCCATTTTTTAAATGGAGATTCCCCCCTTAAAGGCACCATTGTTGCCAGAAACTCATTTGTCCAGCACGCATGAAAAGGCTTTCCATAATGTCGGTCCCAGACTGTCGAATGTGCTCCCCCAAGAACTATGATTGCTTCCCACTCTCTTGGTTTTTAAAAAGAGTGCAAAGACACATCTTTTTTAATTTACCCTTTTAAATTATGTAGTTTTAATACTTCCACGCTTTCCTGTTTTTAATGCTCTTAGTGTGTTTTTTAATGGTTTTAAGGTCTGATTGTTTTAAATTGTTGTACACTACCTTGATAGCTTTTTAGCAAATAAGGCAGTCTATAAATGTTAATAAAAATAAAAACAATAAAAATATACATGAACATCTTTTTGCCTAGAGCAAGGGGACCCTGCAGTTTTAATCTATATATAAAAGAACTTGCTTCAAAAACAAGAACTTGGGGAAATACTCTTCTGTGAAACTGCTTCTCTGGGTTAAACAAATGAAAAAGCAGGGCTAATTCATTTCTTGCAGGGTGAGGAAATTACAGCCACCTATTTCGAACAATCCGTGATCTGGGTTCCAGGGGAGAAGCCAATTGAAAATAAAGATTTCCTGAAGAACTCCAAAATCTTCGACCTCTGCAAAAATGTGACTGTTTACTGGATCCATCCAACTTTGCTAAGAGGTAAAACAGCTTCTTCTCTCTGCTTCCACGACCATCACGTTGCTTGTCTGTTGCAGCCCAGTCTTACATCACCAGAGGGTGTTTTACAACCTGTGAAATTATCACGCAATCCGGATGTAGATAAAACTAGATTCAAGCACAAGCTACCTAATCTGGTCAGTCGGGCCTTCACCCCGGTATTCTCGATTTCCTTATCAGCTTTCATGCAATAAAGGGTTGTGTTAAGGTAGGGTGACCCTATGAAAAGGACAGGGCTCCTGTATCTTTAACAGTTGCATAGAAAAGGGAATTTCAGCAGGTTTTATTTGTATATGTGAAGAACCTGGTGAAATTCCCTCTTCATCACAACAATTAAAGGTTCAGGAGCTATACTAGAGTGACCAGATTTAAAAGAGGGCAGGGCACCTGCAGCTTTAACTGGTGTGATGAAGAGGGAATTCCACTAGGTTCCCCATATATACAAATGACACCTGCTGAAATTTCCTTTTCAATTCAACTGTTAAAGATACAGGAGCCCTGTCCTCCTTTTCATAGGGTCACCCTAGTTAAGGGGTGAAAACAAGGAATCTTTTGCAATGTGAAAAAGGTGTGTCTGGATTCACGAAAGCAGTTTGCCTTTCGCGGCTTCCACACTAGAGCCCTTTAGCAGTGCTGAAGCAGTGCTTCTCCATAGTCCACTGGAACTGGCATTGAAACGGTGCTTCCAGGTGGCACAATGTAGTGCTGTGACATCTGTCACCCCATTGATCCACCAACGTCCAGCCCCATAGCCAAGATTCTCCTATAATGTTTGCCCCCAAATCAATCCATTTCAGTAAAGCTCCTTGGCAGCATTACTTAGTAGCTTCCTTCTTGTAGGAAACAATAGAATGGGCAAAAGCTGAAAGGAGGAAGCTTCTAATTAATGGCACAGTGGCCCCAAAAGCCTCCAAGAGTGCTTTGACTTTCAACTATGCCAGACAGCCTGATGCTGCAATGGCATTTTCTAAAAACAAATTAAAGCATCACAAGTCAGGTCTCAAGAAAGACAGAAGGATAACACAGACAATAATAGAATGTTAAGATCATCTGGATTACTTCAAAAGAGTAAGTGAGCAAAGGGTGGCCATTCCAGAAGATAGGTCTGTTAGTTGTGATAGCTAAAAGGACCTTCTCTGTACAGTGGTACTATGTTTCTGAATGCCGGATACTGAGAACAGGAGATTGTCATCATCTTTGTAGCCCTTCTGTTTCCCAGAAGTGTGATTGTCTGCAGGTGGAATCAGAAAACTTGGCTAAGTGGATGATGCCTGTTCTAGCAAGGCAATTCTCACATTCCCCCCCACCCCATTCTCTCTAAACTTCACGCATGTGAGCTTCCCCAAGCAGCGGTGTATTGAAAGGGGAACGCAGCTCCTGGGCTTTATTTTTCAGAGCAGAAGGGATGACATCATTGGCAGCATACCAGGATAATTGATGCCCCCCCCCCCTCTCCTTGCTCTGGCAAGTGAAGGAAGTAATAATGAGGCTTTCAAGTTTTGCTGCTGTCATTGATAGATTAGCATATAGACCTTGGTTTACTTTCCACTTCCTCCTTCCTGTGCGTAGTCTTTCTAACACAGTGCTCTATACCAGTGGTTCCCAATTGGTGGTCCTGGGACCCCAGGGGGTCCGTGTAACCCATCCAGGGGGTCGTGGCACCATTCACATATTAGCTCTGCAAGGTCCGCATTTTAATAAAAGAAAATACGCCATCTCCCCACTCCGTTTGCTTCGACGGTGACCTCATGCACGAAAGCACCTGCGTGATATAGGCTAGCTTCAGAGCTAACTTCCCTGCACCTAATCCTGAAAACTCATGGAGAAGGAATCCTTTTGAATGTGGTGATGTACAACTAACAACTCTATCTGTGGAAGAGCGAGATGCACTTGCTGACGTGACTTGTGGTGGCTCATTGAAATCATTTTTCAAAGAATATAGACTGGACCAATTCTGGGTGAAGGTTTTTCCTGATTATAAGAAGTAAGGTGAAAAAGCTTTGAAACATCTAGTGCCCTTTTGTTCCATATATCTTTGTGAACAAACATTTTTGACATTTTGTTATATGAAGAACAAGCACAGAAATCGTCTCGATGTTGATTCAGATTTGAGATTAAAAGTAGGAAATACTGAACCGGATGTGGAAGGGATTGTTCGGGACAAAAAGAGGCATGATTTCTCCCAATCACATTTAGGTTTAGTAGCTGCTAGACAAGTCATAATTTGTTCAATTGTAAACTAGATGTTAGTAAAATTAAATTCGTCTTTATATTCCTAACTAAATCATTGTCATTTTTGTGGGGTAATATCACAAATTTTATGGTCTGTTTTTTTTTAGTATACCTAAAATCCTTTGCTTATTAGGGGCTACCCCTTATTTTCTCCAAAAAAAATTGCTTCGCACAGGTAACTACCATAGAGATAACAAAATTTTCAAAAGTAGGGGGTCCATGGCTTGGCATTTGAAAAACAAGGGGTCCACAGTACATAGCTAATTGGGAACCACTGCTCTATACCCTAAATGACAACAGGCTTTTTAGGATCTCAAATGAAAGAGGCCAGGTTTGCACCAACAGAATGAATAAGTCACTGGGGTTTGCAGGCACTCGTGGGTGCCCATTTGATAAACCAGCTCATGGGCTGCTTTAGGGATCTGGGTGTCTTATTAACCATGCCAACAAGCCACCTTCACCTGACTCAGATGATACAATAAGCCATGCGACTGCCCACCATGGCTCAAATATTCAAAATGGCCACCACCACACAACACAACCCACCGTGGCTTAAATAAGCTGCTGTGATCATGCGAACAGGGTCACAGAAGAGAGATTTCCCATCACCACTCACCCTTTAAATGACTGTGCCAGGAACAGGACCTGGAACCGCATGCGTGGAAACTGAAAACCTACTCCTTTCCTGTTTCCCGAACTCCGCTTGTTTATTGCATTGAAAGCCATGCCCAGCGTTGCCTTCCGTATGGAAATTAGCCCATTACTCAGCTGGAAAAGTTGTTCATGACGGCCATTTGCCTCTCACTCTTAGAGCCGGAACTCCTCGACTTTGGAAATGGAGGGAAGGAGGAGGATCGGGTCCCTACAAGCAAGCAAGAATGGGCCGAAGAGCAGGAGGGAAAGGGAGAGCACTCGGCCAAGGAAAAGGTGCCAGGCACCAGGCGACAGGCGCGGCAGCTCACGGAAGAAGACCTCCCGGTAAACGACTACGTAAGTCTTTGCGATCAAATCCTGCATCAGCTATTGGCCCTGAGCTCTGGGATGAGCTTCAAAACGGGGCATTGTCGACAAAGCTTTTCCATACAGCCTTCTCCCCGCCATGCTCTATAGCCCTGCCTGCCTAATCCACCCAGCCACCCATAGAAAGTATTCTGAAAATCCAAGCATTGCAAAATTAGAACAGGCCGCAGGGCATGGGGACAAAAAATGGTGACCAAGGAGAAAAAGGTGGTAGTGGAGGAGAGGATGGGAATGGAGAGCAAAGCCGAAGCGTAGTGAGGGAGGAGGAAAGGCATGGAGGGCCTCTGCCCACCCTTCAAGTACTATTACAGGCCCTTCTCTGGGTTATCTATTTCCATCCAAGGAACAGTTCAGTCGCCAGGCATTTTACTTGCGGAGATCGAAGGTGGAAGCGTAGTTTCCTACCCAACTGATCGCTAAGAAACAGTACAATTAAGGTTTATTTATTTATTTATTTATTTATTTAGAGTATTTTTATCCCGCACCTCAGCCAAAAGGCTCTAGGAGCGGCTTACAATGTATCAATAAAGAAGACAGGCCCTACCCTCAGGCTTACATTCTAAAAAAAGACATGACACACAAGGAAAAGTGGATGGGGAGGGAAGAGGGAGAAGGCTGGTGGGAAGGCCCTGCTCCGTCCTCTCATCTCCCAGTGGAGGGGCAGAGCAACAGCTCCTTCTTCCCCACAAGGTGAAGATAGCAGTTAGCCCTGGGGGGGGGGGGTTTCCAACTGAAGCAGGCTCTGATGGTGCCTACCTGCTCCAGTCTCCAAGTTTGCAATCCTGAACCCACTTTCCTGGGAGTAAGTCCCATTGAGATCAGTGGGGCTTACATCTGAGTATACTCTTCAGTTCCCATGGACCTCTTCTGCCCCCGATACATATATAGGATTGTGTGTCTTTAAGCACATTAGATGCTTGTATTTACATTCCGGCTGTCCTGCAATAATTCCATGTCTCTTTAAACCAGGGATGGGGAAGGTTGTTGGACTGCAGTTCCCATCATCTCTCACTATTGACTATGATGGCTAGGGCTGCTGGGAGTTGGAGTCCAACAACATAGGGGGGGCACATGTTCCCTCTCCCTGCCATAAGGCCTCTCGCCCCAATGTTTCTGGCTATGGAGCGGAAGGAAGACAACCTTCCATTCAAGCAGTAAGAAGCTGATGGTAAGCGAGGAACTGGCATGGAGCCATCACAGAGAGGTCACAGCAACGGAAGACAGGATCAGAGCAAGGAAAGAACAAACTGAGAACCTACCTTCTAGGCAGGCTATGTAAAGGGATGTGGGCTTTTCACGGAGGTAGTATTGTAGAACAGTCAGTCTCCCCTGTGCAAGTGCAGATTTATTTATTCTTTGTATCTAGACACAGGCTCCGATCAAATGCGTTTTGTTGATTCTTTTATATTAACACTCCCAGGAAAATCCAAACTAGCTCCCCCAAAACTGCTGTTGCAATAGACAGGGGCTTTTCCTTCTGTGGTGACACTGACTAGCATAGAACCTGCTGGCCATCCAATCAAGCCAATTTTACCTTTCCAGCGATTTCTATAGGATGGTGGTGCAGAGCTTTGGGCTCAGGGTGCAAATCCACCGAACCTGCCTGGGGTTCCCAAGATGGCCTTTCCCCTGGCCCTCACACACTTCCCACCTGCCCCAGCCTCTAGTGTCCGGGCTTTTGTGGAGTTTTCTTCCCCGTTCTAAAAGGCTGAAAGGCCTCTCTTACAGTTTCGTTACCAGCAGCAAGAGCTTTCACCTAAAATATGCTAGGGTTTTTGGCCCCACACACCACTGGAATGGTGCAATTTGGAAGGAGTTTCAACACCCCTGCAATAAGATAAAGGGAAGTAGCTGCAATGAAGACAGAGAAAACAAATCCCTCTTCCTCTTCCTCCTGAGCCATACTGGAGATTTCCCTCTCTATTACACTTACAGTGGAAGTCTTTCACTTGCTCAGCCTCCCCCTTGCACAATGATTAAGCAGTCTGTACAGGGGTTAGGTCTAAGAGCAGTAAAAGGAAAGTTTTCAAGGAACAGTAACCTTGACTGAAGCCCACCTGCCTTGTTTCCTGCCTGACTTCTCTTTCTATCCCACGCTGCTCACCAATTTTGCCTCACGTCTGACCCAGCCATGGGCTCTGCTTTCCCAGAACACAACAGCTTTTTCTTTATGATTGAACCGTCAGGCTTCTCCATCTGGAGCATTTATCCTGCAACTGAGATTGCTTACTTGCAGAAGTTTGCGGGTCCTTTACACGACATCATCAACCTCCAGTGCTTCTCCTGTGTTTTCCGAGCATTTCCGTGGCTTAATTTGAATGCAGAAATAAGGAGCTAACAAAAATTTCTGCTGTCGATTACTCTACTTGTTAATGAAACCTATAGATCTTACAGATGAATGGGAGGAAAGATGGGGCGTGAAGGAAAGCTAGTAAAGGGCTGGTCAGACCTTGCAAAGAATCCGGAAGAAGCTCTGCTAATATTGTAGGACAAAAAGCCTCAGTGTGGAGCAGCTCTTGGCCCTCTGCCAGATATAACTATCTGACACCCAGTGCAGTAGTGGAACCAGGGCTCACAGGAACACAACACCAGCACTTTTTTTTTAATGACTCAGGGATGCTGATGTCATCTGCCACCCCACTCAGACTTCTCTGTCCTTTCTGAGCTTCGCTGCAGCGCTCACCATCACTGGCTGGAAATGAATAATCCCAGCAATGATGTGTGTTTTTTCCTTGTTGTAACGCAAACATTTTCTGGTTGCTTGGTCTGGAATGGGCAAAGTAGACCCATTGGCTTCATCAAATACCTGCTCCTGGCAGAGGTGACAACTGCTAGAACTGGTTTGTTGCTGTGGATCAAGACCCCGACCTGCATTTTTGGACTCTCTCTGGACGGTCATGATGACTGCCTGAGCTTCAAAGTTTACCACTACCAACACCCGTAAGCTAAATCAGGAACTTCTGCCTCATTTCTCCTCTTCATTCCTCCCCCCTCTAGACGGAGAACGGACTCGAGTTTCACCCCCTCTGGGACGAGAGAGGATACTGCTGCGCCCGCTGCCGTCGCGCCCATCGATACTGCCGGCGAGTGTGCGAGCCTCTCCTGGGATATTACCCCTACCCTTACTGTTACCAAGGCGGGCGGGTGATCTGCCGCGTGATCATGCCATGCAACTGGTGGATAGCACGGATGTTGGGGCGGGTGTAAGCACGCCCGGCCCCCCAAAAAGAAAGTCCAATATAACGCAGCAGGTAAAACCCACTCAGGCCGTCCCCTACGGGCACCCTTGTGCTCCCAATACCCTCCTTGCCATTACCACAATCCAATGGGAACATGTGGAAGACCCACCCTTAAACCCATGGACATGGCCCAGGTGGCCACCACCCAAAAGTCCCTACCTTCTTTATCCATCCTCAAAGAGCAGCCTGGATAACTAGCCAGCAGGCAGGTTGGGAAACCTATTTATTGAAGCGCTTTTGAAAGCTATTTCTGCCCAATACCTCGCAAGCTGTAGTACAGTGGGGCTATAGTACAGAGGTAGAGTGCTTGCTTTGCATGCAGAAGGCCCCTGGTTCAATCCCTGCCAGATCCATTTTTGTATTTTTTTTTCCTTTTAAGGATCAGGTAGTAGGTTATGAGGAAGGCCCCTTGCCTGAGACTCTACAGCAGGAGTGGGAAATTTGTGGCCTTCCAGATGTTTCGGCCTACAACTCACATCAGCCCTACCCATCATAGCCAATGGTGAAGGATAAGAGGAGCCAGTGGAGGCTGGTGGCTCTGATTTCAGTGAGGCTGCGAATACATACTGGGTTTTACTCAGAACCAGCCAGAACTCTTAAGGAACTGTTCAAGGTGCTGAACCTATTTTCGGAATATGGATCAGCATCATGGCTAGCTTCTTTAAAGTTCTGGCTGGTCCTGTATAAAACCCAGAATGGATTTATAGCCCCACCAAATTCGGAGCCACCAGCCTCCACTGGTGGAAGCTGCAGGTCAAAACACCTGGATGGCCATGGGGTGTCAAGCCCTGCTTTACGGAGCCGCTGCCGGTTAGAATAAGCTGGACGGGCCAATAATTGGGACTTGGTTTAAGCAGGTTTCTCTTTTCAGACGAAACAGTTGTTTCATATCCCTTGCAGGGAGAAAGCATCTCATGCAAGAGACATTAAGGGCTGTATGCAATGTTAGTTCCAGAGCAGACTCATTGAAATGAATGGAACTGAGGTTAGATTTAACATTGGACACAACCCTAAATTATTATCGCCTCTGTTGAAGAGGGGTGAAATACACATTTTCTTGAGTGCTTCAATACAAAGGGTTCTTGCTCTCCTTTGCCTAAAAAACTGCTGGGTTAGGGAGCTGCTCTCCTTGATTTAGTAGCTGTGTGCCAGGCAATTGTCCTCTTTCTACCACCACTATGCCCTCCCCTACAAAAAAACCTATACCAATAACTCCATCATGATGTCCAAAGGCTGCGTGTGCGTTCATATGCCTGCATGCAGGTTGTGCAATACGGTCTCCACAATTTCCCTGCGCAGGTTCGCGGTCAGATGCCATCTGCTCGACAACGCGACTGCGCACCTGGCTAACGCCCAGTCGAATTCACCTTAAGGTACCACGGATTTGTGCGTTACCTGCTTGCTGCCCCCAAGCCCTAAAGGACTCGTTGGGTCCAGCCACGAGACTGAAAAGAAAAAGATGAGTACCAAAAAAAAAAAATACTCTGCAAAGTCACGGAAATCTCCCAACCCCTCACTGAAGTTAGGATCAAATGCTGTACCTCCACAGCTAAGGGGAAAAACCCATTTCCAATTCTAGCAGCATTCTACTCAACAGCCACACGAGGGCAATCCTTACCAAGGAATTCCCTGTCCGTGGCTAAATTGCAGGAGACGGACGGGGTGGGGGGGTCTATATGATGCTGTGTTGGAAGTCCTTTAGCTCAAAAGCCTGCAGCATCGCTGCTGCGAAGCAAAATCGAAAAAGCTAGACGGGGAAGGAACCGGCGCAATTCTCTTAGCCAAGCCTTCCCCCTGCCCTGCGTTTCCACACTTACAGAGCTACGCTTGCCGGATAACCCAAACCGAAGCCGCAGGGGGGCAGCGACGTTGACGCGCTCTGAAACAATGTGGTGACCTCAGAGCAAAGGTAAAAGTCGAGGTCAACTGGCACTGTGAAAACATGCAGTTTTGGGGTGGGGGGAGCTCGAAGTGGCTGCAACTGGTATCATATAAACAATACAGCACCGCTGTGCGGCCACTACGGGTTCGAGAGCATAAAGGCAGCCCCAGGGGTCTGCCCCGACCATCCACATTACATCCTTTACACGACCCTCTTGCAAGTGTCTCATACGTTTGGGACATCGTCGGGTAGGGATGCCTTACGGCACGCTAGTTTTGACACTGTGCATCCCTCTAGAAAAGGGTGGGAGTGACAGGTAGGCCATCCAGCAGTGGAGAGGGATGGGTGCACGCACTTTTTCCTTTTCCTAACCCAGCCTTTCCAAAAGCTGGTGCCTTCCGGATGTTTTAAGACTACGATTTCCTATCATCTCCAGCTAGCTTGGCCAATGGCAGCTGTAGCGCAGCACATCTGGAGGGTGCCATTTTGGGAGAGGGTGCAGTTTAGGACAAAGGTGCAGAACACCAGATCTGGGGAAGAGACGTGGTCCTCCGGCATTCCCCAGAGGGCTCACCGCCCCACTCACTTGGTGGTTTATTGGCTTTTGGGCATCCCCCCCTTCTAAAAGGTTGAAACACCCTTCCTAAGCCTTAACTAACTGGCAGTAAGAGCCGCAAGCTAAAATATGCTGGTATTTCGGGCCCACCCACCAACGGAATGCGGTCCCCCGAGAGTTTCTCTGAAATTGACTTGGGCCCTGAGATACAACACCCCTGCTCTAGTGTGCTTTGTCAATTTCACCATTGTTTGAAAAGGCTGGGGTAAGGAGACAGTGAAACCGAGACCGGGCTGTCTATCTCGACTTCAACAAGCCCAGCTGAACATTAGACGTTCTTTTGATGGCATCCTTCTGGAGGTGGCCCTCGAGTTGGATTCAACAAGGGCTTCTCCGGACTTGGCTCAGAAACTTTACCATCCAGAGTTTAGCTGGATTCCCTGCAGAGACCAAGGCCAAGAAGGGACGTGGTTGATTTCCCTCTGCGGGGGCAAGAGTCTCTGTACAAAGTCTTGACAGCACCTCATCAGCTTCACTTTGAGTTCAGTGAAGAAGCCCTTCCAAATCACTTAATTTTTTGTCTATTCTTTTAAACAAAGGGGTCATAAGGTGTAGAGAGATAGAGAGGGAGCTGCATTCCTAGACCTCCTTCACCTCAGAGGTGCGCTCAGGACAGCTGTACAGCTACATTCCATAGACTGCATTACCACTGGTTTTGGTAATCATTTTCCCGACGGCAACACATCGGTATTTTGAATGTTTAGGGGGGAAATGCAGCATCCCCCGTAACAGAAACACGAGTTTTAAGGGCTCCCTTACAAGGAGTGTGTGACAATCAAATATCTGGGTTTTTTTGGGGGGGGGGGCAGGGAAAAGTCTGGAGAGGTCCCGGAGAGTGTTGCTGTAGCACCCCATAAAGTCTACTTTATTCCACAATGAAATAAGCCTTCAAGGGGCTACAAACCAGTAGATTTTTGGAGCTATACAAGCTGCTCAGGTTTAGCAAAGCTGCATCGCTCACACTTACAGAGTTCCACAGCTCCCAAATTAAGCCTCGCTTTGATATTCTCCTCCGTGCTGGCTCTCATCTACTGTTTAGCCTTAAAGCTTGTCTGTACGAAGCATCTTATGTTTTTGCTTGCTTTTATCCGACATTTAAGAACACGACCTGTGTGAACGCAAATATTAAAATATCTACCCTGGCTTCGTCTCTTTCGTTCTTTCTTTCTTTAAAGTATTTAAATGCCTTTTAGGTCATAAGCCTCCAAGGTAGTGTACGAGAGATCGAATTGGGATGTGTCTGACCGGTCAAACAACATAGGAATGCAGTATCAGAAGGAAGCAACCAGCCTCAGAATTTGCAGCATAGAAAACATCGTTCGGGAAAGGCCGACTGGCACAAAGGAGTCTTCAAGGCACGCACTGGAGGGTCCTTCCATAGTTCCGTAGGAAAGGAGCTGCACAATGGCGGGGCCAACACTGAGAAGGCTCTATCTCAATCCTTATGGGAGGACGTCTTCCAAAATCAGTGGCAGGAACCTCTCCGTTCCGGAATCTCCGAAGTCTGCATGCATGCATTTCACCACCACCCGACCCTTTCTGTTTCCCCTGATGAACAAAACAGATCCCCCAAAAACACAATACACGGGCAGCAGTTCAACACCAGAGAAGCAAAGCACTTCCTGAGCGGAACCTGTTTTCAGGAAGTCACCAGAAGCCAAGCTGTGAACTGAAAGAGTAAAAAGTAGGCAAGTGTTTATTTTGTTTTCAAGACAAGGAGAGGATACTCTATGCAATACCCACCCACCCACCCCAAAATGTATTAAAGCATCCTGTAATACTGATTATCAAAGTCAGGCCCAACCCAGCGGGGCAATGACTGTTAAGGTTAAATGCCCTCCCACAGAGCCTCAGAATACATACATACACGCAAAAGTTCACCGCAGCCCGATCGAAGAGGCTTTATCGAAATAGGACATTTCCCCCCAAAGTTGTATAAAAGCAGCAGTCAGGAAAGGAGAGATGACGGGGGAAAGCCAACGCTCTGAAGAGGGCCGGCTTCCTTCAACAGGCACAAAAGGAACAATCCCGTGTTTTTCTCCCTCCCAATTTCAGGGAGGGGGGCTGCTATGGAAAATGACAGGGAGGTGCTACCTTTCCAAGGCCTATCAGGCTAGGAAGTTGGTTTCGGGGGAAAAGAAAGAAATTTTGAGCTCCCCCTATGTAAAACCACACCAAGTAGAATCAGTTACTGGGAGGGCCAATAAAACTCTAAGAAGAGCCCTGATGCTGGATCAGACCAAAAGTCCATCTAGTCCAGCACTCTGTTCACACAGTGGCCCACCAGCCATCGGCCAGGGATGAACAAGCAGGACATGGTGCAACAGCACCCTCCCACCCATGTTCCCCAGCAACTGCGGCACACAGGCTTACTGCCTCGAATACTGGAGATAGCACCCAACCATCAGGGCTAGTAGCCGTTGACAGCCTTCGCCTCCAGGAATTTATCCAACCCCCTTTTAAAGCTGGGTTATTCAGCAGGGGAGCGGTTGGCAAGGCAGCTTGGAAAAGAAGCAGGGCAACGCCTTCTCTGGCAACGTGCAGACAGCTCCAGGGTAAAGCTGCGTCCTTCTTTTCCAAGATGCACTTCTCGCTTTCACACCTGGAGAGCATAGCAAGGCAGGGTTTAAACGCACATTTAGGCCGCAATCCTAGGCACATTTACTCAAAACCCGAGTCCCGCCGAGTTCAGTGGGACTCCCTCTCCAGCAAGGGAGCTTAAGACTGCAGCCTTAAGAGTTCACGATGCTGAAACAGCCTGTGCACCTGCAGCCTTAGTGTTAATGTCAGCTGCCATCCTTCAACATGGCCTACGAAACCCAGCAGGTGGGGGAATGCTGGCTTATTGCTGTGAGTCAACACGCAGATTTTAATTCACGTGTTCATTATTTACTAGATGTAAAGCTCAACATATCAGATTAGTTAAGAGTGATCCTGCCCTGACTCTGCCCATCAAAAGTCAGGGGTAGTGAAAGGGTGGTTTTAGGTGGGAGGGGGAGAAATCTCAAATCCTTATTGGAAGTCACACAGGCTCTGGCTTTGGCAAGTCCCCAGAGGAAGAGCATTCAAATGTTGACAGCTACCACGGATGCCTCGCCGTGCTCACCGGCGCCAATGTGATTTGGTGCATAATGAACCTGAGAGCATTCCCATCTGTTCTCAAAAGTCACGGCAAAACACAGGGATAGGTGACAGGATTTGGTGCAAACTAGGGTCAAAGTATTACATACGTTCATCAGTGCTCTGTACTAAGCTCAGAAGGCAACAGAGCAACACCGAAGCGTGGGTTAATAATCCGCCCCTGATGGCAAACCTCCTTCAAATAGCAGGCCTCGGTATTTTGCGCCAGCAGAAGCCTCGGAACAGCCATCAAGGACAAGCCTACCTAAACACACATTGCAGTAGTCTAGCCTGAGAGTTCAAATGGCTTAATTGGTGGGGATGGGGGCGAAGGGAACGCTTTTATTTTTTTGCGTTGCTGAGGCTACTTTGGTTCTGGTATGCTTCTGTAACGGAAAAAGAAATATGTGAAAGGAAAGGGTGGCAGCGGTTTATTGCATTCTAGGCTACCATACTCACATCTATAGCTCAAAGAGGCTATTTAAGGTTTTAAATAATATGTGGTTTTAAATAAATTGCAGATAAAGAACCAAGCGACTAAACAGCCATGCTAGAAGTTCTTCCATTTTCCCCTTTTTTATAGTTGTAAAGTTAGTGTTCAAGAATTTGCTAGCTGCAGAGGAAGCTACATTCCACAATCCACAGCAAAGCTGGCGGCCGCACAACAAAACGCTATGCCTGCCTGGAGGAGCTGTGCTAACTATCTGCCCTGCACTAACCGTCCCATTCAGCCTTCCTTCGGAACAGGCATCACGACGACGTCCCAAAGTAGAATACATCTGCTGTTGAGCACTTTCCGAAGAAAAAAGCAGGTCCGGAAGAGAGCAGACTAATCAAACTGGACTCCAGCGGCTTGGATCTGCTAGGGAAGTGGTTCCCAAAAGAGGGATTTTTGGAGGGGGGGGGGGTTAATATATAAAGGAAGTGTCCCAAAATTCTGAAAGCAAAAGAATGGAGAACAACGAATTAGAGATGGCAGGGAAATTCCAAAGGGTGAACTGCATTCGTCTGTTGCAAGGGAAACACAGAACAGTCCTGATCAAATTGAATCCATCACGCAGTGGGGAACATATGAAGAGCCTTGTTGGAGCAGAGCAGAAGCCTTTTGAGCCCAGTTTCCAATTTCCTGCAGTAGCCAGCCAGGATTCCCAGAAGCAAGGCAGGAAGGCAAGAAGCATCTCCAACAGTGCCTCCCCATTATCTGTGGCACAATACCTCCAAAGACTAGACCGATTTTTATTTATTTATTACATTTCTATACCACCCTAAAGCCAAAGCTCTCAGAGCGGTTCCCAAAACAAAGCTTAAAACCATGAAATACAACCTTGAACTGAACACAGAATAAGCCCAGAGTAAATGCCGGCTGCTGCGCAAAGCTCCAAGAATGCACCAAAGGTGCAATCCAATGCCTGTTTAGACAGAAATTAAAAAAGGCCTACAACTCCCAGCATGCCTCAGTTCTAGCTGGGGCATGCTGGGAGTTGTAGGCCTTTTTCCCTGTCTAATCAGGCAAAGGATTAGTGGTGCAATTATAGCGAGCAGGTGTAATAATAATAATAATAACAATAATTTATTTCTTACCCGCCTCTCCAACTGGATCGAGGCGGGGAACAACAGCAATCATAAAATACATAAAATACTGATTAAAACATA
Source organism: Elgaria multicarinata webbii (assembly GCF_023053635.1). NCBI lineage: Eukaryota > Metazoa > Chordata > Lepidosauria > Squamata > Anguidae > Elgaria > Elgaria multicarinata. Next base: position 15,626,492 of record NC_086185.1, on the reverse strand, counting down.
GCATACACTGTTAAAAATATCCTAAAAACATTCTAAAAATATCCTAAAATTCTACTGGATAGGCCTGCTGGAAGAGAACAGTCTTGATAGCTTTCTTGAATGCTAAAAGACTGTTAAGTTGACGAGTCTCCTCTGGCAGGCCATTCCACAGTCTGGGAGCAGCAGAAGAGAAGGTCCTCTGGGTAATGGTTGTCAGCCTAGTCTTTGCTGACTGAAGTAGATTCTTCCCAGAGGACCTGAGTGTGTGTGGCGGTTTGTACGGGAGAAGGCGATCCCGCAGGTAGCCTGGACCCAACCATGTAGGGCTTTAAAGGTGATAACCAACACTTTATACTTCGCCCGGAAACTAATTGGCAGCCAGTGAAGAGATTTTAAAACTGCTGTAATGTGGTCACCCCTAGATGTACCATTGACCAACCTGGCTGCCATATTTTGAACTAGTTGAAGTTTCCAGACTAGGCACAAAGGCAGCCCTATGCAGGAGTCCTGTAAAGTCTTATCTCGCTCAGCAATTCATTGCCAAATACATGAACCTGGTTTTGTAACTTTGCTATGCATATCTGCACACTGATGCTAGTTATATGATAGGTCTTAATCTTGTTAGAATTCCTTTCGTACTTACGTATTGTATCAGTCCTTTTACCCCATTGTCTTGGCTGTTATTTTGTGAAGTTTTGTGTGGTGTAGAAGTTCCACACTGCCCATCACGGCGAAGAGCCGGCCTGTCTCAAAGCTTCACAATACTGCTAACTGGGGACATGAGCCGGAGGGTGTTGTTGCCCACTCATGTGCTGCTCATGGGTTTCCCACTGGCAGCTGGTTGACCACTGTGGGAACAGAACTGTGGACCAGATACGCCTTCGGTCTGAACCAACAGGGCTCTTCTTATTTTCTCATCCTCCTTACATTTGTCTTAGCCACTTTTTAAAGCCATCAAAACCAACTGCCCTCTTTTCTCAGGGCAGCAAATCCCACAAAGCCAATTACGGGGCAGGTGACAGAGGACTAAGTTTTGGCTGGTCCTGAGTCACCTGCTCATCAGTGTCATCGATTGCCCCCAGTTCTAGTATTATGAGAGAGGGAGATCAAACCATGCATCATTTTATAAACCTGAATCACATTCTCCCACAGTCACCTTTTTTTTCTAAAGTTAAAAGCCACTCAAAATGTAACTGCCCTGGCAGAGAAGGAACTCCAACCTGTTGGACATTTAGGGAGCCCTTTGCTGCATTTCCACCACACCCACCCCCAGATTTATATTCTTTCTGAGATGAAGTGGCCAGAAATATACTCCAAATATGGCTGCACCATGGATTTGTAGAAGAGCAGTATAAATGTGCAGCTTCAGCTTCCCGGAAAAGACAGAATGACGAATCCAAAATGGATCTCTGTTGCGATTCGAAGCGAACGAAACTCTGGGCAAAACTGAGCCTGGCCAGCTTGCTTAATCTGATACTTCTGATTTGGGGGAGCAGAAAGGTGCTCTATAAGGCACCAAAACCATGCTCCTCCCAGAATGGAAACCTTATTAAGCCTACTCACCCCAGGGCCAGATTCAATTTCCCTAGGCATGCACCTGCACGCCACCTCCTTAAGGACTAGAAACTTGCTTTATTAAAAGAAAGAAAGAAATGAAGACTAAAGTTCTTGAGATCCTCAATTCCGGGTTCAGCACCCAAAAAAATATACACTGAAATCATGGCATGCACATAGTGCTGCATGTACCATAAGGCCTTCAGGGGAGCTTCTCCTCAAAAGGCAGGCAGACATTCAATTCAGTGTGCAATGCTACAATATGTGCATAGTTAGGTGTCATAGCAAAGAAACCCATACCTTCTAGTAAGTTGCAAACTTGTAGAACTTCACATTACACCATTTCATACTGGTTATTTGTGATGGATCTCGCGAGGCAACAGGCAAGGAAGATCCCAACCAACTGAAAACCAGAGGGAAGAAGGAGCGTTAACTGGACAGTTACAAAGTAAACGCTGGATATTTCAGAGGTGAGCAATTCTGCCCCCCAAAACACACCGGGGGGGGGGCTTAAAAGCATGAGGGATGTATCACAGTGCTCAGAGGAGCATCAAGGTTTGCAGATCTACAGACAGAAACAAAAAATTCAGGGGGGAAATCCCTAAAGGGGGGGGGAAATCAAAGCTTCTCACATCTGAAAATATTTGGGTGTCACGGAGGTATCGTCTGCAGAGCGATGTAGTTATCATTTTGCACTCAGTTTGCATCAAAGGGGCAAAAATCCCCCACAAACTACTTCCAACCTCTGGAAAGCAAAGATGAGAAACGCAGGACTGGGTTGATGTGATGGCATGATCGGAGCTCAGGCTTCCCCAAGCTGGTATCCTCCAGATGCATTGGACCAAATCTCCCAGCATGGCTGGCTGGGGGATGCTGGGAGGTGGAGTCCAACACATCTGGAATGCAACAGGTTGGGGAAAACAGTCACAGATTAATACCCATACATTCCCCCCATGGATTCTGTGATCACATTTCCTAATACTCTCCCTTGTTGTGCCAGCATAGTTAGTACCTAGCAAAGGGAATCACATTCAGACAGGGACGGGAAGAGTATCCAGTCCTGAAGCTAAGCAGGTGTGGAATGGGTCACTGTTTGAATAGGAGGCCACTGGGAGCCCTGTCTAGACTAGCCCAAGCTTTCCAAAAGAAGAGCGGGACAGATGGAACATAATAAAATCCATGAAAGATGCACCACAAGAGCAGATGAGACACTGCCTCGCACCATCAAGCGAGAGCTGTATTTTCTAGTAAATTGAGTGTTAGACAGCGATTAATGGCTAGAGATCGCCAGGAACTACAAGAAGCTGCCTGTGGCTCATGCTCTCCCTACTCACTAGGCTTAACTAGTCACCTTGATAAAAGCGGCCCTCTATACTTACATTGGTTGACTGTCCCCAAGTATAGGAGGGCATTTACCCTGACTAGATTTAATGCTCTCCCCTCCAAGTTGATGGAAGGTAGATATAAAAAAAATCCCTTTATGTCTATTATTATTATTATTATTATTATTATTATTATTATTATTATTATTATTTATATAGCACCATCAATGTACATGGTGCTGTACAGAGTAAAACAGTAAATAGCAAGACTCTGCCGCATAGGCTTACAATCTAATAAAATCATAGTAAAACAATAAGGAGGGGAAGAGAATGCCAACAGGTACAGGGAAGGGTAAGCAGGCACAGGGTAGGGAAAAACTAACAGTAGAAAGTAACAGTAGAAGTCTGCACAACATCAAGTTTTAAAAGCTTTAGGAAAAAGAAAAGTTTTTAGTTGAGCTTTAAAAGCTGCGGTTGAACTTGTAGTTCTCAAATGTTCTGGAAGAGCGTTCCAGGCATAAGGGGCAGCAGACGAAAATGGACGAAGCCGAGCAAGGGAAGTAGAGGCCCTTGGGCAGGCGAGAAGCATGGCATCAGAGGAGCGAAGAGCACGAGCGGGGCAATAGTGTGAGATGAGAGAGGAAACATAGGAAGGAGCTAGACCGTGAAAAGCTTTGAAGGTTAACAGGAGAAGTTTATATTGGATTCTGAAGTGAATTGGAAGCCAATGAAGAGATTTCAGAAGCGGAGTAACATGGTCAGAGCGGCGAGCCAAGAAGATGATCTTTGCGGCAGAGTGGTGAACAGAAACCAACGGACAGATGTGAGAAGAAGGAAGGCCAGAGAGAAGAAGGTTGCAGTAGTCCAACCGTGAAATAACCAGTGCATGAACAAGCGTCTTGGCAGAAGAGACAGACAAAAATGATCGAATCCTGGCAATATTATACAGGAAAAATCGACAAGATTTAGCTACTGCCTCAATATGAGGAATAAAGGAGAGCGAGGAGTCGAATATAAAGCCAAGGCTACGAGCTTCCTTGACCGGAGTAAGCGTAACATCATTGACAGTAAGAGAGAATGAGAGATGAGGAGAAGGTTTAGGAGGAAAAACAAGCAATTCAGTCTTTGCCATGTTAAGTTTCAAGCGACGATGAAGCAGCCAAGCTGAGATATCTGAAAGACATGCCGAGATACGATCGTGAACATCAGGAGAAAGTTCCGGAGATGACAGAGATGTCCTGCTCTTTTGCAATTTTTATGATGACATTAGAAAGGAGTTGATACGTCCTATCACACAGTCTCTGCCCGGCTGATCCCCGGAGACCCTGACGATTAGTCTCCTCCAGGGTCAAAATAAAACAATTACCATACAGGTCGCCAAGTTTTTGAACCTGGCCATCCTTACCAGACCACGCATGGTTGTATAACTGTTTGAATATATTCAGCTCAAGGCCTAATGCTAATTTATGTATCCTTCTCCTGATACTGCTCCCTTCCACTCTTGATCCCTATGCACTATTTCCATATATGTTTGAATGATATGTTTTCTGCGATTAATTCAATGTATTGATTTCCCTGTTGAAACGATTCGTATTCTTCTCTTTCTGGTCATTTGACTGCAAATAAAGATGATGATGATGATGATGATGATGATGGTGATGAGAGCTGTATTTATTTCCTGTCCCTTAAACCCTGGCTCAGAGGGGCTAGAAACAGTTGCGTGAGCTCTGAAATGTGAGCTCCCAGAACGGCTCCCTTTAGCATTGCTGTTCTGCTACTGCCAAAATAGCAGACAGGCACACGCCACCTACGGCTTCACACGGAGGGCGGCAAGCTGGCCGCACGCAACGTGTCATGGGCTGGGAGTCAGGCGCCCGCGTTGCGAGCCTCAGGGGAAACAGAAGCTGTGATCAGCAGAGCAGCCGGCCACCGCCAGATCCACAGAATGCCTCCACATATCCGAAGTGCGCCGTGCCCTTTCAAATGGGGGCGTTGGACCTTTCAGCCCGAGGGCCGAATTTACTTTTGCAGAAGCTGGTGGGGGGCCGCATTCCAGTGGCCAAAGGGGAAAGGCTGAAGGCAAAAAGGTGGGGCCAAGATAAGAAATCTACCAGCGAATTTCAGCTCAAAGCTAAGCCTTCGGAGAGCCATTCCAACTTTGCAGAATGGGGGGGGGGGATGGGACGGCAAAAGCCAGGACACCACCAAATGAATGGTGGTCAAGGGGACGGTAGGGGAGCCATTTGGGTAACCACAGAGAGCCAGTTTGGGCCTGTTCAGGCAACACGCTTAGCCATGGTTAGGCCACTAACCCTTTTGCAGGAAGCGGTTCGTGAGCATGTTTACACCATGGTTATGTAGCCGCCATGGTTAGCAATGGTTCGCACGATACACAAAATCACGTTTAGCTCAAAATGCTTAACCACCCTGGCTCAGTGTGTGGTCTGAACAGGGTCATTGGGACCTCACGCAGGCCGGCTTTGGCCCTCGAGCCTGAAGTTCAGCACCCCTGCTTTAGACAGTTATAAGGATCAAACCCATCAGCACAAAAGACTAGACAGAAGCGCCCTTTACCTGGAAGCACGCTGTGCCGAAAGAGATCCCGGCTACAATGCTCATTTTGGAGTCCATCGTTTCTATCACCAGATTGTAACAACCCTATTGGGGGTGGGGGATGGGGAAGAAAACAACATCCTCATGTGAGCTTCTAGGTAACGTCCACCCATGAGAAGCAACAGGCCTCCACAGCCCGTAAACCTGCACGAGCGATCCAGGCGTCTTTCGCCAGCTACGGGTTTCACAGCAGATACCCTTTACTCTGACCCAGAATTTGCAGCTGAGCTCCAGAGCAGCCAACGTCAGTAATAAGTCTTGGATCTCAAGTTCGCTGCTTTATTAAAGGGTACGGTGAAACCGACTGGTTCCAGTGCACCGCAAAGGAGCTCCCTCCTTTTCAGCTCCACCAAAATGGTGGAGCTTCATCGGAGCAGAGATCCGAAACAAGAGTCTCAGCAGTCTTAAAATTGGGCTGGGCACCTTCGATGAGAAGGAGCGCCGCTACGGCTCTCCCAGAACCCACCTCGGGCCGCTACACCCCTCCCCTCTGCTGCAGGTAGCCGCGAAGCCAAATTCCCAGCAATTCTGCCGGGGATCTAGCCTTATGGCTGCAGCAGACGGGGATTCAGTGGGAGCCCCCACCTGCACATTGCCCCCCGCTGTCTTAAAACAATCTCAGCCACTGCTCCCTACTGACCTGCTTCTTGTCAGCCCATTGGCACTCCATAGAGCACTGATATTAGTCCCCAATTTCCACTTAAGGGATGAGGCAAGTGCAACGTTAAATACAAGAATTGGCAAGTATCTTGTTTCTCCCAACACAGAGAAATTGGAGCTGCAGGCCATCGGTTCCTTGTTCTTTGCCCCCCACCCCACCCTCCATGCTGTCTTGAGATGAGTCTCGCCTTCCCCTGGGGACTAAAGTCATAGAATAGTAGAGCTGGAAGGGGCCTACAAGGCCATCAAGTCCAACCCCCTGCTCAATGCAGGAATCCACCTTAAAGCCCATCTGGCAGATGGCTGTCCAGCTGCCTCTTGAAGGCCTCTAGTGTGGGAGAGCCCACAACCTCCTCCCTTGGTCATGGGTTCCATTGTCATACCGCTCTAACAGGACGTTTTTCCTGATGTCCAGCCAGAATCGGGCTTCCTGTTAACTTGAGCCCATTATTCCACGTCCTGCACTCTGGGAGGATCGAGAAGAGATCCTGGCCTTCCTCTGTGTGACAACCTTTCAAGTATTTGAAGAGTACTATCATAGAATAGTAGAGTTGGAAGGGGCCTACAAGGCCATCGAGTCCAACCCCCTGCTCAATGCTGCAATCCACCCTAAAGCATCCCTGACAGTTCAGCTGCCTCTTGGAGGCCTCTAGTGTGGGAGAGCCCACCACTTCCCTGGGTAATTGGTTCCATTGTCATACCGCTCTAACAGTCAGGAAGACTACATCTCGTTCTTACAGTGGAAGCCGTTCACTTGCTCAGCCTCCCCCTAGAAGCCCCATGGAAGGATGCGGCTTCGAGATGGTTTACCGTGTCATACACCTTCCCCTTGGCCTTCGACAGATCCTTCAGATCATCCGTCTTACAGTCATCCTGGGACTTGCAGCAGCTCGGGGGAATTCCGTTCAGGTTGAAGTAGCGGCTCGTCTCCCAGTCGGTGAAGTTGGCGACACCACAGCAATGCAACTGCACAGGACAAAGAAGGGTGGGTGGGAGATGAACACAGCTTGGCTAGCCCATCCCAACCCTGCATTCCTGCTTAAAATAAACCCCAAAACCTTTTAATATCCTTTAACCCCAATCCGCAGGGCTGCACGCACATGGCTTCTCCCAATGCTAATCCATACCAGGAGCAGCGTTGACCATTCTGAAGAACTCTGATCCCAATGAGATTGTGCCTCTTTCAGTAGCCTACGTTTCCCTCCCTCTCATTACTAGCCCTCCTCTCTCACACTGGCCCCACACCACACACCTGGTTCATTCTCCTGGCAGAGATAAACCATAGAAGCCTTCTTCCTCTGTTGAACTGTCAGCATCCAGCTTATACAAAGGTGCACTCAAGGTACAAAACAGTACTGAGCAAAACGGGCAGGGTGGGCGAGAGAATTAATAATCGCAAAGTAACATAGGGTGGAACATAAGCAGCGCCATGCTGGATCAGACCAAGGGTACATCTAGTCCAGCACTCTGCTCACACAGCGGCCAAGCAGCCATCGGCCAGGGATGAACAAGCAGGACATGGTGCAACAGCACCCTCCCACCCATGTTCCCCAGCAACTGGTGCACACAGGCTTATTGCCTCGAATACTGGAGATAGCACACAACCATCGGGGCTAGTAGCCACTGATAGCCTTTGCCTCCAGGAATTTATCCAACCCCCTTTTGAAGCCATCCAGATTGATGGCCATCGCCACATCCTGTGGTAGTGAGTTCCATCATTTAACTATGCGCTGAAGTCCTTCCTTTTATTCATCCTGGATCTCCCACCAATCAGTTTCATGGGATGACCCCCTTGGGTTCTAGTATTTTGAGAGAGGGAGCAAAATGTCTCCCTATCCACATTTTCCATACCATTCATCATTTTGTACAGCTCTGTCATGTCTCCCCTTAGCCTCCTTTGTCTAAGCTAAACAATCCCAGTTGATGTAACCTTCCCTCATAGAGGAGATGCTCCAGCCCCTTAATCGTTTCAGTTGCCCTTTTCTGCACTTTTTCCAGCTCTATAACATCCTCTTTAGGTGTGGTGACCAGAACTGTACACAGTCTTCTAAGTGTGGTCGCACCATAGATTTGTATAAGGGCAGTACGATACTGGCCGTTTTATTCTCAGTTCCTTTCCTTATAATGCCTAACATGGAGTTTGCCTTCCTTACAGCGGCCGCACACTGGGTGGACATTTCCATCGAGCTGTCCACCACAATCCCAAGATCTCTTTCTTGTTCAGTCACCGCCAGCTCAGATCCCATTAGGTTATACTTGAAGTTGTTTTTTTTTGCCCCAACGTGCATCATCTTACACTTGCTTACATTGAACCGCATCTGCCGTTTGGACGCCCACTCTCCCAACGTGGGATGAAAGAGGAGGACAACAAAAACCCAGCAGGTTTTTCAGCTAAAATATACTGGCACTTTTGACCCCGCCCCTTTTCCCTTCGGTCCCGCCCACCACTGGAACGTGGGTCGCTAGAGTTTCCCCAAGATGGAATTTGACCCTCGGGCTGAATGAGGTTCAAGACTCCTGACCTATACAAAATAAGACACACACCCAAAATCTTTCCTGCAATGCAGTGTCCATCTTGTAGCAGGCTGAAATGCAGGAATTTTTGTTTAGTGCCCCCCCTCCCACAAAGACCAGCCCCCACCCCGTCTTTAATTGCTGGCACCTCCACAAACTGAAGAGCATACACAAGACATTGAAAGAGAGGTGCAGACCAACTAGCCCTGCCATACGTGGGGGCGCTCACCGCCACTTGGATGTCGTCGACTGCCTTACTGCGCTCATCTGTGGTCCTGTTGTACTTCTCCACAGCCACTTTGTAGTTTTTCTTAAAGCTGTCCTTAATCTGCAGCGAAAGACGAGAAGGTTCATCATTTGCACACAGGGCTCTGCCGTCTGTTTAAAAGAAAACGGAGCCCACGGCATGGGAATAGAACAGTCAGGCTGCGAACTTGGAAAGCCCACCTTTTGCCCACGAATGTGTATCAGCAGGTAAGAAGGGAGGAAGAAGGCCTGTAAGATGGTACATGTCCTAATGAGATGGATGCGCCTGTTTATTTCCAGTCTGTGTCAATTTCACATGTCTTCATTCAGAAGTCCGTTCTGTGCAGCTTTCACATTAATCAGCGTTTTTTAAAAACAAGACTACATGAAATTCCATATGCCTTTCAGACCCATTTCACAGTATAATGTGCATTTTTTATATATACACAGTGCATGGCAAAAGGTGTGTCTTTATATGCAATTTAAGTGCATTTGTTAAGCCAAATGCGGAATATCAACATTTGGGAAAGCACAGAATCAGAAGTATAAATGTGTTCCAATCCACAGCCTAGTTCGGGAGGTGCAAATCAGATCAATTCATTTCCAAATGCAGACTGAATAAAATCCTAGAACACCCCCAATCCCAAAACGTGTGCTCTGGCGTTTAGGGAATAACCTCTAAGTGCTCAGACCCAAGCACGTTCTGAAAGATTATTTTTACTATTATTACTATTATTATTGTTGTTGTATTTCTATATCCGTCTGCTATCAAAGTGTTTAATGCCAAGTCTGCAGCCCAGCTTTTATATGCCTCCAACATCTGGATAGGGGGGTTAACATCTGAGATAGATAGGCTACAGACAAGGTTTTTGAGGACCCTTCTTCAACTTCCAAAGTGTGTCCCTAATTCCGTACTTTTGTTGGAAACCGGGGAAAGCTCTCTTTCGCTTAGGGCTTGGTGGTCTGCCTTAAAATTTTGGATGGAAGTTAGTCTTTTTGGGAGGGGCTCAGGTCTGCTTTCATGTTTGGCTCAGGACAACTATGTGAACAGTTGGTCCAAGCTTCTTGCCAGGAAGGCAGCTTCAATCGGTCTCTCCTCTTCCCTCCTCCTTAATCTGGGCTTGAATTTTGCTTTTAAATCTGTCAAAGAAAGATTGTGGGATATAGCCTTCTGTGACTTATGCACTCGCTCTTATCGTTCTTGCTCTCCCAGTGCACTGCATGTTCATTACGTTGGGCCTCTTCAGCTGGCTGACTATCTAAAGAACCTGTCGGTGGCTAAATATTGTATTGTCTTCTCCAAGGCCAGATGCAATGGTTATTCTATTGAATTACTTCAGGGCAGATATGCTGGTGTCCCCTATCAGGAACGACGGTGCCCCTGTAGGAATATGGAAGTGGAGACGATGGAGCATATCCTTCTGTCCTGTAGCTTTTATAATCAGGCCCGCCATCTTATGATCACCCCATTGTTGAGTAAACCATCCAGAAGTCCAGACAAATTTTATGTTAAGTTTCTGTTGGAAGACAAGTCCTCAAGAGTAACTTTGGCTGTTGCTAAATTTCTTACAGTGGCGGCCAGGATTAGAGCTCTCTGTGTATTAGATGAAAGTTGATAATGGCTCTAACTGTATGATTTCATGTTTGATTCTTGTTTTCTCATGGATCTATAGATCGCAATAAAGTGGTATGGTATGATATTTCTATACCATCCGACAGCTGAAGCTCTCTATCCAGTTCACATAAGTTGACCCTTGCTTAGCCAGGTTTTTTTTTAAGTTCTTCTGCTATATTAATACTTTCAAAGTAGGTCTCGTGTTCTATGCCTGAATGTTTTTCATACTTTCCATGTCAAATGTCAATCCTTAAGCCTACAACAGCGTTCCCCAACCAGGCGCTCTCTAGGTGTGTGAGACTACAACTCACAATATCCAGCGAGGTCACTGGTCTAGAATGGTGGTACATTGACCTTAATGGTAAAGGCCCTATTTTCAGAGAAAGCAGGATGTGGCCTTGGTGCATGCACCCAGAAGGAAGAAAAGCAGCTCGGAACGATCAAAGCACAGGAGACAAAATTCCCAACTCAGTTAAAACCCGCACAGAGACAAAACTCACCTCGTGCCTGAAGATGAAGCCAATGATGGCTGCAACCAGCACAATAAGGAAGACAAGGGTTAAGAGCATCGCATACTGTGGACGGAAAGGAGGAATCAGAGCCACTATTACCATACAATATTATTATTATTATTTACTATTATTACCATCATTAACAATAGTTTTGAGGTGTGTCAACCGGTTCTGGATGGGGTTACACTCCCCCTGAAAGACTGTGTCCGAAGCTTGGGGGTGCTTCTGGATCCAGATAGCCCAGATAGATGCGACGGCCAGGAGTGCCTACTATCAGCTTCGGCTGATTCGCCAGCTGCGCCCCTTCCTAGAGTCGGAAGACCTGAAGATGGTCGTGCATGCGCTGGTAACTTCGAGGCTCGACTTCTGCAATGCGCTCTACATAGGGCTACCTTTGGGCCTAGTCCAAAAACTTCAACTATTTCAAAATATGGCAGCCAGGCTGGTCACCGGAACACCTAGGGGTGACCACATTACACCAGTTTTAAAATCTCTTCACTGGCTGCCGATTAGTTTCCAGGCGAAGTATAAAGTGTTGGTTATCACCTTGAAAGCCCTACATGGTTTGGGTCCAGGCTACCTGTGGGATTGTCTTCTCCCATACAATCCACCCCACACACTCAGGTCCTCTGGGAAGAATCTACTTCAGTCAGCAAAAACTGCTTTTAAAACTCAGCTAAAAACTTTTCTTTTCCCTATAGCCTTCAAATATTGAGTTTGTTCTGACTCTATACTGTTAGCTTCACCCTACCCGGTGCCTGTTTACACTTCCCTGTGCCTGTTTGCATTCTCCTTCCCTCTTTATTGTTTACTACAACTTATTAGATTGTAAGCCTATGCGGCAGGGTCTTGCTATTTACTGTGTTATCTGTACAGCACCATGTACATTGATGGTGCTATATAAATAATAATAATAATAATAATAATAATAACTGTTACCCAGAGGACTTTCTCTTCTGCTGCTCCCTGACTGTGGAATGGCCTGCCGGAGGAGACACGTCAACTTAACAGTCTACTAGCATTCAAGAAAGCTATAAAGACTGATCTCTTCTGGCAGGCCTATCCAGTGGAATTTTAAGATGTTTAAAAATGTTTTTAGGATGTGTTTTTTTAGGATGTTTTTAACAATGTATATTATGTTTTAATTGAGTATTATGTATTTTACCATTCATGGTTGTTCCCCGCCTCGATCAAAATGGAGAAGCAGGTAAGAAATAATTTTATTACTATTATTATTATTATTATTATTAATAATAATAATAATATACCACCTTATTTGCTAAAAAAAAAAGACATCAAGCCAGCAATGCAAGAATTTAAACCAATAAAACTGAAACACAATTTTAAAAAAAACCTGAGAATAGTAAAACCAGTCAAACGTTAAAATAACTACGTTGTTCAAAAGGCTCAATTAAAACGATGCATCTTCACAGTCTTTCGAAAAGCCAAGAGAGTAGGGGCCATTTTGTTGCTCATGGGGGGAGCCCACAATTTGGGACGAACACAGGAGAAAGCCCAACAAATCATTGTTGCTGTTGTTGATTCCATTTCTATACCGCCCCATTGCCGAAGCTCTCTGAGAGGTTTACGTAAGATTAAAAACAATATACAACATTTAAAACCACAGAAACATGCAATATCACAGAAACAGATATCTAAAAACAGATCCAGGATTGATGAAGCTTCTCACATATTGCGAAATGCCTGGGATTTAAACAGGCCTCTCCGGCAGGTATTAACTGGACAAATTCATAACAAGACAGGCAGTCCCGCAGAGAGCCAGGTCCTAAGCAGTTGAGGGCTTCAAAGGTTAAAATCAACACCTCAAATTGAGCCCAGGAAGCAACTGGTTCGGAAGCTGCAGCTCGTGCAAAATGGAGTGGCCAGATTGATTTCGGGAACCAGAAGGTTCGACCGTATAACACCTGCTCTAGTCCGCTTGCACTGGCTGCCTGCATGTTTCCGAGCCCAATCCAAGGTGCTGGTTTTGACCTATAAAGCCTTACACGTCTTGGGGCCACAATACCTGACGGAACGCCTCTCCCGACATGAATATACCCGGTCACTACGTTCAACATCTAAAGTCCTCCTCCGGGTGCCTACTCCGAGAGAGGCTCGCAGTGTGGCAACGAGGGACAGGGCCTTTTCGGTGGTGGCCCCCAGACTGTGGAATGATCTCCCTGATGAGGCTCGCCTGGCACCAACGCTGCTATCTTTCCGGCGCCAGGTTAAGACTTTCCTCTTTGCCCAGGCATATGGCGGCACATCTTAATCACCCACATGTTTAGGTTTTTTTAACGGTTTTTAATGCTTTATGTATGTTCTGTGTTTTAGAATTTTAAATTTTGTATACTTGTTTTTATCTTAATTTTTGAATTTCTGTAAACCGCCCAGAGAGCCCTGGCTATGGGAGCGGTATATAAGTGCAATAAATAAATAAATAAATAAATAAATAAACTGGCAACCAGTTCAAGTCTTTCGAAACAAGTATAATATGGCCCTATACCTATGCACTGGCTATGAGCCTAGCTGCTGTATTTTACACCAATTGAAGCTTCTACGCAGGGGTCACCCCTTGTAGAGCATGTGATCAGGACATGGTGCATCCTAAATCCAGGACATTCTGCAACTCCATCCTTGCAAGAAGAGCCATAACATGAGCAGAGTTTGATTGCCTTCCCCTTCCCCTCGGTTTAACTCTTTGAATAAAGGCAGAACTTGGGTTTTCCCTCAGGTATGCATAAAGTTGGGTGAAGCTGCAGAAGCTACCAATATACTGATATTCCAACAAAACCTATTTAGAACAGCCTGTCTCAAGAGGCTGTGAGAAGGGGATTGACCAAAGGAGACGGCAAGTTCAGCAGATTTTAAGAATACCAAAAATTGATGTCAGGCATGGGAAATCATTCAGACGGCCTGTTCTAAACAGCGATAGAACCTTAAGATAAGGCATGCCTTAGATCTCAATTATAGCAAAGGAGGCAGTGGTGGTGAAAATGTAAACAAAAGGAACCCCAAAGGCGACCACCATAGAAACAAAATAAACCCAATGAATTAAATCGTCATTCAAAAATTATACACACTTATTTATACTAGAGTAACTATTTACAATCCAATACCAAGACAAGTCTACAACAATCAACTATCACATCAGTGTAGCATTTCATTACATATCAGTACAGCATTTAATCGTACTTAACAATCATTCCAAACCAGATCTAAACAATTGCATGAAAATCTGACCCATAGACATCAAACACTACCATCTAATCACATAAACAGTATATTAAGACCAAATTTAGTCAACAAGGTTCATGTTATTCCTTGTTTCGAAGTATCTTCTTCAGAAACGTCGGTCTTAGTACTCGCCAACAGGCAGTGGAAAGCTCACGCAATCTCTCTTTATTAAGTTTTTCAAGGTGAGACCATCTTCCAGTATTATATCTACGCAGCTAATTAGCTTTTTTCTATGTTTTTCTATTGTTTCTATGATGGCCGCCTTTGGGGTTCCTTTTGTTTAGATCTCAACTAACTAGCCTTCTGAAAGAAAAGCCTTTGCAGATTACCTTTTCAAACACGAGCGTTAATTCTTGATGGCCCGCACACTGGAGTATTGAGGATTCTGTGTTATATACTATGCCAAACTAAAAATAAGAGGATTCTTGTTCAGGCGAGAACATGAGAAGAGCCATGGTGGATGAGACCAAATGCTTTAGTCCAGCATTCTCTTCTCACAGTGGCCAACTAGACGCCTAAGGGAAGCCTGAATATGAATGCAATTGCATCCTTCTAGCTAGGGTTCCCCAGCAACTGGCATGTTTCATTAGAGGCAAAAAGTAGATCTCCCAGATGTAGATCCCCGATCATTCCTGACCATAGGCCATTCTGGCAGAGGCATCTGGGAACTGAGGTCCAAAGCACCCGGGAATCTACCTTCTGCCCGCTTCACTGTACAAAGTCCCCAGCAATCCCTGCCTATCGGGCCCCACCCGTAGCTTTGGACAACTCACAGAGATTTAAGATTGGTTATCTCCTAGCCAATAAAGGAGCCTTTTGTCACCCGCAGGACTGCCTTATTTGCTGTGAAGGCTGAAAAGAATCAGGAAGACACAACTGCAGAGCGTTGCAATATTCTGCAGTGGAGTCTACGCACTCTACGAATTCTTGACGATGTCTGTAAGATTTTACTTCCGGCTAGTTTTTTGGGAAAAGTTTATGGCATTTCTTCTATAGTTCCCTTATTTTCTTTTAAGCCTGGGTTGGGGCTTTCTTGGGATGAACGTACGGTCAAAACAAATACATCAATAGCCTGGTGTTTAGCTGTTTGGTTGAACTTTAACATGGCTCCTTATCAAGTGGCAGCGTCAAATCCACGCCTCTAGCACTGAACCAGTAGACTTTGGCACCACCTATGAATTATAGGAGTCTACCCAGGCTGGAAGAAGCACTGATCTCCCGTAGGTGATTCATGAGAGCATCTGAAGTTTCAAGAAACCACTTCGCACCAGAAGTCTATTTGCAGAAGGCCATTTTACACAAACCTTTAAGTCAGAGGAACATACAATACAAATGGGTACATGAGGAAACTGGTGGTCATTTTTCTTTGCGCACCTAGGGCACAATTAAGTGCAACCTGAATCATCTCGTTGGCCATTGTGGGAACACAATACTACAGGCTTTGGGCCTGATCCAGCCAGGCCCTTCTTATATTCTTTCTGCTACTGAAATGAGAGCATCCATCAGAGACTACCAGATTCATCCGAGCACACATCAGGTGCTCTTCGTGCACAGACAGCTATGGATGCATTTTTTGTGCACGTGTTTGAGGCACACACTTTTGAGGGGGGAGGGCAGAAGTCACAACGCTGGGGGTAAATCAGGAGCCGGGGAAATTAGGGATTTGATGACATACGATGCAGATGGAAGTACTGATGATCAGTACAGCCCACAAAAGGTCCAGGGAGAAAGAGGGAGAGGGAGCGCAAGGCAGATCGCAGCTGGTGTTCCGGGAACGCCAAGGCACGTACAGGGGTTTCTGGACCCCCTGAAGACTTACCAATTTTAGCATCCATGTGTTTCCACGGCAAGTAGCAAAACAGCCAAAGGTGCCTAGGAGGATGATAACTGTTCCTGTGCCAATCAGGACATAGGGAACGTTGGTGGCCTTCTCGTTTAACAGGGAGAAATACACCTCCAGGCTCAGCTTACCCCAGATGCCCACGGCAAGGAGGATAATGCCAGAGAACTGAAGAAAGGAGAGAGAAGAAAGAACCCTATCAGCCAAAGTAAGCCATCTGAAAAAGAAGAGTGTGAGGCCAGGACATTTCGGTGGAAATATTACTTCTTAACAGTCAAGTCAATCAAGTAAAGTTGTACAAATACATGTACAAAATGCACAATTTCATCCCGTGGGCATGGCCTGGATACTCCCACAGTGCCTATAAAAGAATCCCCATTCTGCCTCCAAGCATGCACTGAAGGACATGGAGTGGGTGGGCAAAAAGATTCTCCATCCCTGCTTTTCACACTCACAGCCTTACCATGACCCAATTTGCACCCAACCCAGAACCCACAGTAAACAAACGGCGGGTTTTTCAGGAGCAGGCAGGCTGCCTTCAGCCCCGGATGTGTCCACTGGCCCAAAAAGGTTGAAGAGCTCTGGTTAATTCTGGCTGATAGTGGCTCCCAGGGGTCTCAGAGAGATGTCTTTCACATCACCTGCAACCCAGCCCTTTTAACTGGAGGTGCCTGCATTTTTGAACCTGGGATTCTTCTGCATGTGAGCTAAGTGGAAATTGCAGTGGGGGGGGAGTGGGGGCGTACAGAGCTAGGAGTCTAACAAAGCACCTGGTTCCTCTCTAGTCTTCCAGCTGCCATAGCATGGTATAAACATGGATCGGAATCCCAAAAATAGAGCATGTTTGCTTCCTCGCTTCTTCAAAAGCATGCAAATGAGGACTGTTCCTCAGCATCCTCCCCCTACACACACACACACACAAATACTCTCTTCCGTCTCATATGCTCCCAGAAGAAGAGAAGGTACAGCACCTCAGGGAGAAGAACCACTGCTTCTCCATGGGAAAGCCGCACTCACCTGATTCCAAAGCCTGAAGCAGCAGCGATGAAAGGAAAGGAGAAGATTATTGAGTGCATTCCAGATATTATTTGTTATTCTCCGAAGAGGATCAACGAAGCAAAAAAGGCAATTTAAAAAGAAAAACAGAAGGGAGAGAAAACCAGTTGCCACAGGGGGATCTTTGGCATGAAGGGGACACATATTCTGCTAAGCCTACGTCCCGAGGGTGTGTTATCTTGGATTTAACGGCGCTGGGGGAAGGAGATACCCGATTATTTTCTAAAGCTCCGAGGAGCCCTGTGACATTTTGAACATTGAGAGAAGAGCTTTAGGGGTAGACATGGTAGTGCCCTCCAAATGTTTTGGACTACAGTTCCCATAATCCCTGGCCCTGCTGGCTGGGTTTTTACGGGGATTGTAGTCCAAAAGATCTAGACTGCCTACCCCTAAGGAACGGCACACTCCCCTTTCAGTTTTTTAGGGGTGGGCAACTGGTGCCCTCCAGATGTTTTGGACTACAGTTCCCATAATCCCTGGCCCTGCTGGCTGGGTTTTTATGGGGATTGTAGTCCAAAAGATCTAGACTGCCTACCCCTAAGGAACGGCACGCTCCCCTTCTTTCAGTTTTTTAGGGGTGGGCAACTGGTGCCCTCCAGATGTTTTGGACTACAGTTCCCATAATCCCTGGCCCTGCTGGCTGGGTTTTTACGGGGATTGTAGTCCAAAAGATCTAGACTGCCTACCCCTAAGGAACGGCACGCTCCCCTTCTTTCAGTTTTTTAGGGGTGGGCAACTAGTGCCGTCCACAGCTTTTGGACTACAACTCCCAGCACAGCTGTGCTGACTGGGGGTGATGGGAGTTGCAGTCCAAGAGACATGGATGGTGCCAGTTTTGGGGGAGGCGCTGTCCCTTTCGGGGTGGCTGGGGATGATGGGGGTTGCAATCCAACACGAATGGAGGATTGTCTCTCTCACACACCGGCTCAGACACACCCATTGTGTTCTTCACGCAAGAGGGTTATGGGGAACGCCTGCCCCCACGTCGCTAGCGGAAAATGGGGCTGAAGGGGGCCGAGGGAAGGGCGGGGGCTCAGCCCCATCCCCTGCCCCATTGTTCTCCGGGGCAGCCCAGCCGCGGCTCACCCAGAAGA
This sequence comes from Elgaria multicarinata webbii, assembly GCF_023053635.1. NCBI lineage: Eukaryota > Metazoa > Chordata > Lepidosauria > Squamata > Anguidae > Elgaria > Elgaria multicarinata. Next base: position 15,608,250 of record NC_086185.1, on the reverse strand, counting down.
CGAAGCTGTAGATGAGGAGGACGCTCTTGAGGCAGGTGATGACCGGCTTCGTCTGCAGCCTCCGCGACGGGGACGCCATGCCCGACGCAAACATGCACACGGCGACACCACGACGCCCCACCGCTCCGCTCCGCTCCGGGTCGCAGCTGGACTCCGACACCCGCAGCCGCTTGCCTGGCCGGAACAAGCCGAGCCTATCCGGAAATTGCCGAAGGGGGGGGCGAGCCGAGGCTAGTCTCCGCCTCTCCGTCGACAAGCTCGGCCGGAACGAGCCGAGTCGAGAGAGGCAAGAGGAAGCATGTCTCCGCCAATCCAACGAACCCTGCCGGAAAAAGCCGAGTCTCTCCGGAAGTTGCCGAAAGGAATCCAGGCGCTTTCTCTGCCCCGCCTGTTCATAATAGACGCCACGTGCACCAGCGCCACAGCTGCCGTAGAGCCTTAAGCCCCGCCCTCTTTTCCTGACTCCACCCCCCTTACACGAGCATTTCCGAGAAAAGCCGAACACTCCCGAAACCTCAGCAACCCCTTTCATTGGCCCCTGAGGCTAATTTTAGGAGGAGAAGCAGCCCGGATTTTTTGCCACTAGGTGGCGGTAGCCGGACAGGCGGAAATGAATTTAGTATTTCGTGGCTTGAATAGTTAAAGATATAAAGGAGTAGATGAAAGTTCAGGGATGAAATTGGGTTTCTCCCCCAAACCTTTCCCCCCCTTCTTTCCTGGCAGGGCTTCTTGGCATTCAGCAGCTACACCGCAGGCTGAAATTAACCATGGCTAGAGTCAGCCGTTGCTGAGGATTTACCTATTGAATTTCTGCCTGCATTGGACAAACCCAGAGGACACCTTGGAGGCTAAAATGGCATTGGGTTTGCCATTTGGCCCACTGAAAGCCCTAATCTGAGTTTATTCACCCTGGAGAGAGGGTGGCGATAGCAGAAAGCAGCGGGTTCAAATCCCTCTGCATCCACAAAGCTTCCTGGCTAAGCTTAAGAGAGCTCCGGCTATTGGGCGGTATAGAAATTAAATAAATAAATAAATAAATAAGCCAGTTACTGTCTCTTAGCTGGGGGGGGGGGCGGTGCAGGGGGTCTCCAGCTTTTGGGGGATGTGGAAGCTTGTGGGTGCCATCACAAAATGGTTGCCATAAGGGGCGGTCGCATCCCGATAATGGCTGCCATGCTACACAAATAGACTCGGGTGAAAGGTAGGGCAATCCACCCCGCACACTCAGGTCCTCTGGGAAGAATCTACTTCAGTCAGCAAAGACTTGGCTGACAACTGTTACCCAGAGGACCTTCTCTTCTGCGGCTCCCAGACTGTGGAATAGCCTGCCGTCAGCTTGACAGTCTATTAGCATTCAAGAAAGCTATCAAGACTGATCTCTTCCGGCAGGCCTATCCAGTAGAATTTTAGGATGCTTTTAGGATGTTTGTAACAATGTATACTATGTTTTTAATCAGTATGTTATGCTTGCTGTTGTTCCCCGCCTCGATCCAATCGGAGAGGCGGGTAAGAAATAAATTACTATTATTATTATTATTATTAATCTCCAAATGAGAAAAAGAAGAAAATGCACCCATACACTGCAATTTAATTTCTGTAAACCGCCCAGAGAGCCCTGGCTGTGAGAGCGGTATATAAGTGCAATAAATAAATAATAAACAAATTCCCGTTTCCTTTGTCCCCTGACCCCATACCATTTTATGACTTTTTAGAGCACAATCCTATGCACGTGTACACAGGAACTACAGCTCCCAGCATTCCCCAGCCGACCAAGGAGTTGCAGGACGTTTTCCTGTCTAAACATTCATAGGATTGTGCCTTTAAAACATTTTTAATAGGGTGCTTTCCCTCACCGTCCTTCTGCTTTCTGCTCAGGTGCTGATCTCAGCCTGAAGAACTACATGGAGTGGAGAGAGGACGTTTTTCTCACTACTTCTCTCACCTCAATGCACTTCTCGAGGTTGAAATCGCTGCCTTCCCATTGTCAGAGGAAGGAGAGGCAGTCAGGTAAGGGATGGTGTAGAGCAGTGGTTCCCAAAGTGGGCGGTACCACCCCCTTGGGGGCAGTGGGATTGCATAGGGGGGCGCTAACAGGCAAAGGGGCGGCAGGAGGACGCTCGAGGTGGTCTCTCCAGAAGGTCCTAAAACCTAAAACCCAGGGACCGAACAGGAAAGAGTGGCAAATTCAGCTGCTCTCCCCACACCGCTCCTGCTCAGGAAGGACTTTCTCACTCACGCAGCCGCTCTCTCCTCCTATCTTAAGCCCACAGTGGCCCCACCAGAAGTAGGGGGTGGAGGAAGCGCCCACAGGAGGCAGCAGAGCAGGAAACAGCAGCTAATTCAGCTGCTCTGCCCACTCTTCTCCTGCCTAGGAGAGCCCAGGGCTTCTTTCCTGCTGGAGCCACCGCCGCCCGCTCCCTCCCTTGGCCAGAGTTGCTCCCTCCTACAAGCTGCCCCGGCAGACTTCTCACGATAGTTGCTGCACAAGGAGAGAGCAGCAGCCCTGCAGCGGAGAGGAAGGAGCACGTGGAGGATGGTGGGTGGCAGAGCAGGTGCAAAGAGCAGCAGCCCTCTGGCTGGGTGGGAAGCAGGACTGCTTGTGCTGCTGCAAGGTATCACCAGGCTCCCTTCCCCTGTCAGGAGTTGCAGATTGGGGCCATCTCCCCTCTGAGCTGCTGCCCTCCTGTCCTAATCAGCCCGGTAGCTATTGTGAGGCTTGGGGGGGAGTGGGGTTGGAGAGAGAGAGAGAGAGAGAGAGAGAGAGAGAGAGAGATGCTGTGTGTCTCTGTGTGTGCTCCCACCCCCAAAAAAACCTGGACTACAACAGGATTGGGAGAGAAAAGAAAAGGGGGAGGGAGAGAGAATTGCAATTCCCCAGGTCCTGCCTGGCTAAAGAAGATTCAGCAGCAACTTTTCCCAGAATGCCTGCTGAAACCATTCCTATCTGCCCTTGCTTATTTCAGGGTGTCCAACCCCCTTTTTTCAAGCTTTTTTTGGTAAACATGGTATGTGTGTATCTTGTGTCACCATAAAAACAGAGCTGCAGCACAATCCTAAGTATGTCTACTCAGAAGTAAGCCCCACTGAGATCAATAGAACTTACTCTGAGGTAAATGTGCATAGGATTCAGCCTGAAATTGAAGAGAGGATGAAGAAAAGACAGGAGAAAATGAATTGTAGAAATAGAATAGCAAGGTAACTGTGGGATATTTAACCATATTTAAAGACAGTAAGTACAGTAAAATTAGTGCCCCTCTACTTCAGTCCCAGCCAGGTTTTCCATAGGAAAACTCTGTACCAGGTGGCAGATAATTATTTTTACATTTTAATTAAAATACATTATCTTTTCCTATAACAAAATGGTGCTTACTCCTAAGTAAATGTGTTCCACTGAAGAAGGAAATCCTATTTGATTCCTATATTCATGCTAGTGTGACATGATAAGTTAAAGGCACAATTTTATGCATGATCAGACAGAAAAAAGTCCTTCAACTCCTAGAATCCCCTCTAAATGGGAAGCACCCGCCCCAGGCTTGCCGAGGGAGGGAGGGAGGGAAAAGAGAGTGAATGCCTCTGTTTGCAGCCAGCATGGCGGGGCACACCAATTGGATTTTGAATAAAGTATTCAATTAATTGTTACTGTTTTGAAATTTATTATTATCTTCCTTAGTGGGTCGTTGAAAACTGCTATTCTGAATAATGATTTTTATAGTGTAGGGTAGGGGGCGCTGGGCATGAGTTTGTGGAACCAAGGGGGCAGTGACCTGAAAAAGTTTGGGAACCACTGGTGTAGAGGCTTCATGGGTACTTAAGGGAGGTCTTCATGGGCGCCGTTGTTCCTGTGGGCACTGTAGAGGGGACACTTACCTCACAGGGTAGCTTTTAGGGCACAAGAGTGGGCAACTTGTGGCCCTCCAGATGTTTTGGCCTACAACTCCCATCATTCCACACTTACCAAGCGCTATCCACACTTACCACACTTGTCATTCCACACTTACCACACTTATCTAGCGCTAATGGGAGTTGTGGGCCAAAATATCTGGAAGGCCAAAGTTGCCCATCTCAGGATGACGATAAATTGGGGGGGGGGGAGCTATGCCTGTTGTCTTGAGGAAAGCTAGGAATTTTTTTAAAAAAATACTATCCCTGTCTATTAATTCATAAATAATTCATACTAATTCATAAATTAATTCATAAATAATTCATAAATTAATTCATAAACCAAATATTGTTTGCTTGCATTTGAATTAATCAGCCTACACAAATTACAGACTTTTACATTCTATTACATCCTTCCTCCACCGAGCTCAGGGTGGTGTACATGGTCTCTCCATGGTGTACATGGCTGACTCAGGACTTGAACCAGAGTCATAAGAACATAAAAAGAGCCATAGGATACCTGAGAGAGCGCCTTCTCCCTTACCAACCTGCCTGGTCACTGAGGTCATCCGAGAGCCTGCTGCTGGTGGTTCCACATAGATCCATCCTCCGATTGGAGTTCACCAGGGGCAGAGCCTTCAGCGTGGTGGCCCCCCTCCTGTGGAATTCCCTGCTTCTGGAGGTCAGGCAGGCGCCAACCTTGTACTCCTTTCAGCGCCTCCTGAAAACATCTTTATTCCAAGAAGCCTTTCTTTAACATGCAGCCTTGGATTACTGTTATTGCTTCTTTTAAATTTTGATTTAACTGTTTTTATTCCGTTTTTATTTTCATTTTACCTTGGACACCGCTCCGAAATTTTTCAATGGGAAGCGGTATATAAATATTCTAAATAAATATTCTAAATAAATAATAAATGCTGGATCAGACCAAAGGCCCATCTAATCCAGCATTCTGTTCATATAGTAGCCAACCAGCTGCCCATAGGAAACCCACAAACAGGGCCTGAATACAACAGCATCCTCCCACCCATGTTCCCCAGCAACTGGTGTAAACAGGCACACTGCCTCTGACAATGGAGGTTGCATTCAGCCATCAGGTCTTATGGCTATGGATAGCTTTGTCCTCCAGAAATTTGTCCAATCCTGTTTTAATGTCATCCAAAATGGTGGCCGTCGTTACATCTTGTGGAACTGAATTCCACAATTTAATTATACACTGTGTGAAAAAGTTTCACTGCTCTCAATCCAACACTCTAACCACTACACCACACTGATTTAGGAGGGGGGGTTGCTTTATAATTATAGAGCGCCTACAATACACCCAGGCCAGGCCGATCCCACAAGCAGCCCATGCGGTCACTTGGGGTGGCATCTTTTAAAGCTGGCATGTTCTAATACGAGGCGGGTGAGAGAAGACAGATTTGGCAAGGAACCAAATTGTGTAGTTTCTTTCCTGTGTTTATCCACCCTCCTTAAAAGTCTGCAAAAAAAAATCATGCTATCTGGTTTACTCATTCTGCCTTTAGACCCTGAATTTCATGACTCACGAAATCTTCAGTATTTTACATTTGGGAAGACTCAGTAGAACTGGTTATGTTGTCGTAACTCAGCTAGGGCTGTTACATGTTCTTTACAGCGTGAGTTGTCTAGTAAGATTTCTCCCTCTCTCTTCTTGAGGGCCCCCTTCCCCCCCCCCAATCCCATGCTCTTTTCTCCTCCTCTCTAGAGAGACAGTACAGCTTTAAATAAACATCTGGCAACCGCCAGATGGGCAGTGTTAACTGAGTCTGGGATTCCTGTAAGAACAAGCCGTTTGTTTTCAGAAACTTACAGAGATGTTTCCCTGTATGGACTGAGACAGAAGAGCAAGTGTGGATAGTTCTGTGCAGGTCTTCAGCCAGACAGGTAAGAAAGAACCTGCTTTCACCAATTCTTTGTCTGCAATGGCCAAAAGAGACCTGGGAGACAGACATTTTTATTTATTTTTAGTTTATTTCTGGAATGTATTAACTTATCCTTGGCCAAAGTTCTTGGAGCACCTTTAAAAATTTAAATAACAAGATTCCAGTCCTCTACACACTTACCTGGGCTGAAGAACCTATTGAGTTCAATGGAACTTAATTCTGGTGGATATGTATAGGATTGCATTGTAAAGTATTATTTATGGATGGACATAAGATTTCACCCATCAGGCATGTGCTAGTTGTTGGGGGGGGGTGCTGGATAAATACATATCACCTTAGGAAGCTGCCTTTAAACTCCGTCAGACTCTCCGTCCCACGATTTCTTTCTTTCTTTATTGGAAGAATAAATTTAGAAATGTGTATCTCACTTTTTCCAAACCAGTTTCACAAAGTGCTTACCTTACAATAAAAAAAAAAAGTAAAACACAACGACAGCAATAAAATCCATTAAAACTCAAAAGAAGACAATAAGGACACACAGCAGCATTAAAAACCATCAGAGCTCTGTAAAGATGGCAGAAATCAATCATAAAATGCCTTTGGGAGTTTTAAATAAAACTCAAGTGCAGCCTGAAAGCAGACTTTTTAACTCCGTGCTGGTCGGTAACAGCTCTCAAGGGGTTCAGACGGAGCGGTGGTGCCATCAGATGATTTTTTAAACCCTGGACTTAATAGCAGTGGCAGCTGGTGACTCCGATGTCAGTGGGGCAGTAAGTCTGCTCCGGGTTTCAGTGAGAGCCAGCAAAGGATCTTGGATAAAGTTCCTTTAGCGTTCTGACTGAAAAACAGAGTGGATTCCCCACCCCACTAATGTCGGAGCCACTAGCCTGCACTGCCTAATGGTCCTACAGGAGACCCCTTTTTTAGATAATAATGTCACTTACTTCAAAAGCCAGCCCTGCTATGTTTGCAGGCCCTCCTGCTCATTCTGCGGAGAGGGGTCCCGTACCTCTTCCCCAAATTCCTGCCCTGATGACACCGTTGTGATGGAGGTCTTTCTGGGATCCTTTAACAGGTGCTCCAGGGATTGCAACGCATGTGCTCTACCACTCTTCCCCAACCTGATGCCCTCCAGACAGACTACAAATTCTCACCTTACAAGTGGTGGCCAGGGATGGTGGTAGTCCAAGTCCTCTGGAGAGAACCAGCTTGGAGAAGGTTGCTTTAACTACTTTTGTCTTCCCGTTATTTTTACTTTCCCTTCCTTTCTGGCAGGGGCTCTATATGTTTAACAGCTGTGGGACAGGCAGAAGGTCAACAGGGAAAGCTGCACATGTTGCATTTCTTTTTGGCAGAAGTTATTGTATTTAAGTCTGCTCCATCCCTGCCCGGGGTGGAGATTGTTGATCACCCTATTATAATATACAGAGTGAACGAGGTTAGCGGTGGAGACAGGTGTTCCTGTGAGTCTTATAGCAAGATTGCATAGTACTTTCTTTCACTGGAAGCAGAGAAGGAAACAGTGACTTGGTTCCAGGAGCCCAAATCCCCACTTAGATCACTGGGTGATTCTGTGCACAAGCCAGCCTTTCGTAACTTAACTTGCAAATTGTCTAACCGAATCATTGTTCAGCCTTGAGATAGGATGGGAAAAGGTGGCATATATGTGGTGGGACTTTGTTTTCTTAGTAAGGAGAGCCACTCTGCTTCGCTGGGTAGAGAGCAAGGTTCAAAACCTACATCTTCTACGATGGAGGATAAAGCTATCAATGGTTCCTAGTCCTGGTGGTTCTATGCTACCTCCAATATCAGAGGCAATATGCCTAGGTACACCAATAGGTGGGGAACATGGGTGGGAGGGTGCTGTTGCACCTACGTCCTGCTTGTGGGTTCCTGGTTGACAGCTGGTTGGCCCCTGTGTGAATAGAATGCTGAACTAGATGGACCCTTGGTCTGATCCAGCAGGGCTCTTCTGATGTTCTTACAGACTTATGGGACTATCCTTGGGCAAGTTACTGTCTCTCACTTAACTAGTCAGTTTCAGAAGGATATTGACACCCTGGGACCTTTCTAGTGGAGGACGCCAAAGATGGAGAGACACCAAGTTCTACAGGGAAAGGCTGAAGGAGATGGATACGTTTAGCCTGGAGAAGAGATGGTTAAGAGGAGACATGATCACCATCATCAATTTTTTTAAGAGATATCTCATAGAACCACACCCCTCCCCCGATCGCTTTAGAGGGTAGGAGCTAACCAAAGGGTTCAAATGACAAGAAAAGGGATTTGGTCTAAGTGTTAGGAAGACCTTCCTGAATGTACGAGCTCTCTGTCAGTAGGACAGTTTGGATCAGAAGGTGGTGGGCTACCCTTCGCGGAGATTTGAGCCGAGGCTGGAGGGCTAACAGGAATGCTGTAGAAGTGGGTTTCCTAAACCTGCAGGGGGTTGGGGTAGATGACCTGGGAGGTCCTTTCCAAATCTGATTCCACACCCATGGGTGTTGGAGATGCAAAGTAGTTGATACAGCAACTTTGCACATCGCAATGCAATTAATAGCATATTCTCCTATATACATGGGCAGGAATTAAACAGATACTTAGGAAGAGGCCATAGCAGAGTGGTAGAGGGCCTGCCTTACAGGCAGAAGGTTCCAGATTCAATTCCTGGCATCTTGAGTCCAAAGGATCTCCGACGCTGAGACAGGCTGCCCTCCCTTATGTCCTCAAGAGCTGCTGCCAGCCAGAATAAAGAACTGTGGGCTGGTGGCTGAGAAAATAATGGAAAGGTCAGGCTGGTTATTTTTTTTAATTCAGGAAGGACATTCATTAGTAAATAATAACAAAAAGCTGCAGGAGCTGCTAGTTCATGCGGGTTTATTATTTTGTCTCATTAAATGCAAAACAGAAATCTAGTAGAAGGAAGCAGCTGAACTCTCTAGATGGTTTTGATTTTTGTTCCCAGTGGACTCTCTGGTGTGTTTTGATTACTTTACTGCTCAGCCCATTTATGTTCAGTAGTGAGCCTGCTTCTGTGTATTTGTCTGATTTCTTACCCATTGTTTATTTGCTAAGATTTCATGCTATCCAGCTTTTTTCATTAATTCTTCCTCCCTCCCTTCTCTCTCTCTCTCTCTCTCTCTCACTCACACACACACACACACACACACTTTTCATTCTTTCTTTTCTCTCTCTCTTTCTTTTTCTCTCTCACACACTTTTCATTCTTCTCTTTTTTCTTTTTTCTCTCCCCCTCTCTCTCTCACACACACACTTTTCATTCCTGTCTCTCTCTTTTTTTTTCCTTCCTCTCCCTCTCTCTCACACACACACTTTTTATTCTTTCTTTTCTCTCTTTTTCTTTCTCTCTCTCTCTCTTTGGCCTTAGCTAGACCTAAGGTTTATCCCAGGATTGTCCCGGGGTCATCCCTGTTCATGTAAATGACACACAGGATATCCTGGGAACAGGCAAGGATGACCCCGGGATGATCCCGGGATAAACCTTATGTCTAGCTAAGGCCTCCTTCTCCCTCTCTCTCACACACACTTTTCATTCTTTCTTTTCTCTATCTGTCTCTTTTTTCTTTTCCTTCTTTCCGCCCTTCTTTCCTCTTTCTTTCTCTCTTTCTCTTCTTCCCTCCCTCCCTCCTCTTTCCCATTTCCATTCCTCCCCCTTCATTCTTCTCTGTTTTCCAGTTCACTGACCCAAATCCATAGTAAACTTGAACGCAGGGTTCCACAAGCCACTCCACTGGGGGTTTTGTAGTCCCAAAAATCTGGAGGGCACATGTTGCCGCCTACCCCTGCCTTGCAGTAAGCATCTATTTTGTCACCAGATGTAGTCTGGTGACAAATTGAGCATAACCAGTGCTGGGACATTATGAAGGGGGAGAGGGCTGAGTAAATTGCGTAAGACCAGCAGAGCTTTCCCCAGACAAGTACCCTGCAGAAGTTTAGGACTGCAACTCTCAGCATTTCTGACCATGCTGGCTGGGGCTGATAGGGGTTGAAGTCCAAACATCTGGAGGGCACCAGGTCGGGGAAGTCTGTGCTAGCATGCTGCACTTTTTCCAGCTCTGCAATATCTTGGGGGGATCTACACTACTGCTTTAAAGCACTTTATAACAGTTTTGACAACTGTTGAGGCCCAGGACACACTGCATATACAGTTTTCAAAACGTTTTCAAAGTGCTTTAAAGCGCTTTAAAAGCAGTCATGTAGATCCCCCCTTCCTTGTTTCAGGTGCGGTGACCAGAACTGTGCAGAGTATTCTAAGTATGATCGCAGCATAGATTCGTATAAGGGCAGTATAGTGTTGGCAGTTTTATTTTCAGCTCCTTTCCTATTGATGCCTAACATGGAATTTCCCCTTTTCACATATAAATAGATCTGAAGTCTAGATTAAACTGCCTACTTCTTTTCAACATCCAAGTGTTGGCAGGGGATGGGGTTGTCCGTACTGCTCTTTACTGTTCACTTCATGCCTCTTATCCTTGGTCTCAGCTTGAATTGTGGGCTGGAACAGGCTCTTATTACCCTGCCAACTGGAATCTTCCTTCTCACGCTAAGATGCCGCAAGAAGCATCCTTCATCCTCCTGCTTCTCGGGGCCAACGTTGTGTCCTCCACGTGGTACGAAGGTAAGCTCATCCATGACTCAACACAGGGGAGGAAACCAAGAATAGCCTTAGCAACATGATAACATAAGACGATCCCTGCTGGTAAGGTGTCCGTGTGTCCTCTATTTGAAAGATTGCCAGGAGACCGTCCTCTGTTTGAGGGGGTCTTTTATTTCAAAGGCTGTCCCGTCCCCATTCCAGTTTAAAGATAATGGCCTGGTTCAGACAACACGCTAAACCATGCTGCTTAACCCCAAAAGGGTTAAGGGAATGCATTAACCTTAATGCATTCCCTGAACCAAGCAGCATGGTTTAGCGTGTTGTCTGAACCAGGCCAATGTGCCATTGGGACCATTCTTCTTGTTTCAATTTGCAGTTAGAACAAAACAAATGAGGAGGAAGTACAGCTACAGACAATAGGCAGAATTATAGGAGCTGTATAATTATAAAGCAACCACCCCAAAGTCAGTGTGGTGTAGCGGTTAGAGTGCTGGATCAAGACTGGTGCATAATGAAACTATGGAATGCTCTACCACAAGATGTAGTGATGGCCACCAATTTGAATGGCTTTAAAAGGGAAGTGGATACATTCCTGGAGAAGGCTATCCTTGGTTACTGGTCCTGATAGCTATGTGCTACCTCCAGTATCCGAGGCAGTAAGCCTGTATATACCAGTTGCTGGGGAACATGGGTGGGAGGGTGCTATTGCACCTTCGTCCTGCTTATGGGCTCCTAGTCGACAGCTAGTTGGCCACAGTGTGAACAGTGCGCTGGACTACATGTACCTTGGGGCTGATCCAGCATGGCTCTTCTTAAGTTCTTAATAGCAACACTGATAGGAAGGACGTAAGAAAAACAAGACTAAAAGCGTATCCAATCACAATAACTGTTTGCAACACCATTGATTTTTTTTTAAAAAAGTTTTGACACTTGTTTCAAATTGACATGTTGATATAAGCAGACTGTTTGCCTAAATAACTATCCAGACGAAATTAACCGTCGTCAGTTTCATCTGGATACTTACTTAGACATGCGGCCTGCTTTTATTAACAGGTATCAAGAGCAGTGAGATCTTCAGGCCACTGAATAATAAGGGCTGAAATAGGGAAAGAGAAAGAAGAATAGCCTTAAAACAACATCAAAATAGAAGACGAGTCCTGTCGACAGGTGCCCAGGTGTCCTTTTTTACAAGGGCTAGTCCTCAATTTGAAAGGCTGCCAGAAGACAGGTGTTTGAGGGTGCCTTCCTTTTAAAGAGCTTTCCGGTTTAAAGATAACTGTATGGACTATTCATAGCAAGACATCTTTCCACCCACCACCCACAGCATGGAAAACAGTGAACAAATGAACTCCGTGCTAGATGCTGTTGATGGTCAACTTTAGCTTTAAACCGGAATTGGGCAGGTCCACCATTCAAACAAAGGATAGTCCTCTGTAAAAGTGGGTACATGGCCTGTGAAAGCTTGGAGAGTTACAGCCAGCCCGTGAGGACCACAGTGAGCTACATGGACTAAAGCTTTTATTCGGCATTTGGCTCCAATGTTTATATATGCTTCGTAACTAGCTGTTGTCTCCTTCTTCGGCCATGAGCTGCCGCCCAAACAAGACCACAGTCTGCCCGTAGAACACCAGAGTCGGGTTTCTCTTCTGAAGCGGCCAACCTTGTCAGAGAAACCGGAGGAGGTCAGCCGCAGCAAGCAGGGAAGCATCACAGCTTCCCCACACCCTCGAAGGATTTCACCACAAAACAGCACTAACTAAAGAGCCGTCCTTGGGCTAAAAATGGCGTCCGTCTTGCTGGGGGGTAAAGGAGCAGAGGCAGGCCAGAAACTTTGAGGTTAGCACCATCTCCAGAGATGAGTAACTATAACTCTCCGCCGCAGCTACCACTTTCACAGCTGCAGTAGCAGAAGCTAAATTTTTCCACACTCTTCCCCCCCCACTCACCCCACTCCCGTCTCTGGCTGGTGAGGAGAACATTTGGCAAGCGATGGTTTGCCTGGAGCAGTTCCAGACAGTAAAACAGAGAGAGGAGGGAAACCATCTTTCCTTCCTTAGTGCAGCTGCCTGGGTTTCTTCGAGTCCTTGGCTCGCCTGGACTATTAAAAAACCCATCCTTGCCTGGACGCCGCGAGGCAAGCAAATATTTCCAGGAGACACGGTCCTTCTTTGTGCAGTCTTTTGCAAGCCTCCGGGAAACTTTGCGACAGATGTGCTTGGCCAGATGTGCGTGAGGCTTGGCGGGGAAGGGGGGGGGAGAAAGGCCCTGCCTGTATAAGATTGGCACGTTTATCCCCAGCCAGGCTGCTGTGATTTTCATAGCGGCAGGACAGAAAAGAGTTTCAATGAATGACGTGCCTCCTATCCTCTTCCGAACACTGGGGTTGTGTTGTCCTTCTCTGATGAATTAGGGGCTGATCGAAAGGTTTTGAACTGACTCATTTTACGGATGAATCAACTGTGTTGAAGATCCAGTCCCTGAGCGGCTGTAGGAGCGACGGGGAACGCAGGCCCCTCCAGAGGTTGTCGGACTGGAAGCGTCATCCCACATACCTGCTTCCCTAGGATTATCCCCGTAGCGCTAAGCTATCACGGTTGTTGTTTTTGCTACCGGGCAACAGCGATCCTTTGCATACCAGGAAGTGAGTTTAAGGGGGGAAATGTAAAAAATCATTAAAAAAATCAACAGATGACCCAATTCAATTCAAATTTGGTATGCTTAAAGCTCTCCCTAATATCTATTACTGTGGCAATTTTGGTGTCTTTATCTTTAAAGCTTACGCAAATGTAAGCATTTCTTTAAAATTCTGCTCCTGTGCCCCAGTGGCGGCTCGGAAGATACGCTCAAAAAGTAGGGGCTAAATATGGCGAAACTTTTGGCTTTATTGCACAATTAAGGCAGGATGTACTTCACAATCAAAGCAGATTATAAGGTGGAAAACTTCTGAGTCCTTTGCACGCAATTCACAGTGATTGCACAGTATAACGCTGGTGTGATAAAGCTCTGGAACTCCCTTCATCACTCACCATTGGCTCTGCTGGGGATGATGGGAGCTGCAGTCCAACTACACCTGGAGAGCTGCACTTTTCCCTCTCCCTGGGCTATAGGATTCAGTAGAAGCCCCCACTAAGTTGGCGAAATACCAAATGCCCTGGCACCACAGAAAAATACAAATGCAACAAAAAGGTGATAGCCTTAACCTTAGACAATACAAATGAAAGCAAGGAAGTTAAGGAAACAGGTTTAAAAAATGCAATTTTATAAACTAAATTATAATGTTAAAAGTAACGTACACAGAGCATTTCACATGTACAACAATACAACAAAACAATCAAACTGCTCTAGACAAAAAATCCTCAGGTGACTAAAACAATTTGGACAATTGCTTTAGTCTACTGAGCATTTTTTGTCTAGCAGTTTGATAGTTTTGTTGTACTGTTGTACATGTGAAATGCTCTGTGTACGTTACTTTTAACATTTTAGTTTATAAAATAGCATTTTTTTTAACCTGTTTCCTTAATTTCATACCACAGAAAAATACATCAGCGGCATACCACACTGCCCAGAGATACTCCGCTGGTGTAATGGGTGAAATGTGACAGATTTGTGGATGGTGGTGATGCAAAAGAGACAAGCTCAGGAAATTGTATATTATTATTATTATTATTATTATTATTATTATTATTTAAAAATTATTTTTTATCCAGAAGTGCTCAACGTTTTGGACTAGACGTCCTTCGTCAGGAGCTATAATAATTTTAAAATAAACAAGTTGGAATAGAGAAAGTAGAGAAGAGGAACATCACCCACAGTTTGAGTTACATTCTTTTGAAAAAAAACACTGTTTTATGCATCATACAGATTTGTGGAAGGGGCATGTATAATAATAATAAAATAATAATAAATTTATTTATTTCTTACCCACCTCTCCCTCTGGATTGAGGCAGAACGACATTAAATACAATAATACAATATAAATCAAATGCATAAAACTGATTAAAAGAGCATATAAAACCAATACAATATTAAAATAACAATTGATTTTGTTATCAATAACAAAATCAATAACTTGATTTTGTTCTGACTTTAGTTTTACCCTACCCAGTGCCTGTTTACCCTACCCTGTGCCTGTTTGCTTTCTCTTCCCCTCCTTATTGTTTTATCATGGTTTTTTTAGAATGTAAGCCTATGCGGCAGGGTCTCGCTATTTACTATTTTACTATGTACAGCACCATGTACATTGATGGTGCTATATAAATAAATAATAATAATAATAATTAGAACACCTTAAAATTCTTAGGTTTAAAATTCATCTCAGAAGGCCTGCTGAAAGAGATTAGTCTTTACGGCTGTCTTAAACTCAGAGAGAGTGTTAAGCTGACAAACTTCCTCCAGCAGGCCATTCCACAGACTGCGGGCGACAGAAGAGAAGGTCCTCTGGGTGACAGTTGTCGGCCTAGTTTTGGCTGGCTGGAGAAAATTCTCCCCAGAGGACCTGTGTGTGCGGGACGGATTGTATGGGGGAAGGTGATCCTAAGTCCTCTCAGATCTGGTGCAAGAGACATGGGGGGGGGGATTTAAAAATAGCTGTCCCTGTGATGGTGAGTATCCCACTCACACCATCATGACAAGAGTAGAGGATATGGTAGAACCTGGCATTCAATCACAGCACACCATCCCCAGCATATAAGCCCCACACAGGGAGACTGTGATTCTCTGCCGCAGTCTCTGCTTGGTGGACCCTGGCACCATTTCCACGGATGCTGGGTCCAGGTCTCCTATTTCCCTGCCATGTTTGTATTTTCTGTCTGTGTGTCTTTACCCTCCCAAGCTGAGGATGCTTTTGATACGGTGGACATTCCTCTGGCATAGTGGCATATCTCCAGTTTATTAGGGCTGCTCTGTCCACTTGGAGCCCTAATAAATTATTATTATTATTATTATTATTATTATTATTATTATTATTATTATTATTAATTTATTTATTTATATAGCACCATCAATGTACATGGTGCTGTACAGAGTAAAACAGTAAATAGCAAGACCCTGCCGCATAGGCTTACAATCTAATAAAATCATAGTAATACAATAAGGAGGGGAAGAGAATGCCAACAGGTACAGGGTAGGGTAAGCAGGCACAGGGTAGGGTAAAACTAACAGTAGAAAGTAACAGTAGAAGTCTGCACAACATCAAGTTTTAAAAGCTTTAGGAAAAAGAAAAGTTTTTAGTTGAGCTTTAAAAGATCCTGGGCTTGGTTTAGACTAGAATGGCCACTAATGAATAGGGATGTCCATCGCTGAGAAATCTTGTTGTTGTTGTTGTTATTGTTTTTACTCAATTTGCATTTGCAAGCTGAGCTGCAGGCTTTTCCCTGAACTCTGGGAACTTTTGCACGTTTCTTTTGCAGGTTCTGCAATTTGTGTACATTTCTGAGTAAGTTGCGCAAAGCTCTGAGCAACTTGCGCAAATTTCTAGGCAAGTTGCGCAAATTTCTAAGCAATTTGTGCAAATTGCGCAACCTATGTGGGGGGAAATGCCTGGAAAATCTGCAAACTGTCTCAACCCACTGCAGAAGGAGGCAGGATCTACACTACTGCTTTATAATGGAGTATAACAGTAATGACAACTGTTTAGGCCCAGGACACACGCCATATACAGTTTTCAAACCATTTTCAAAGTGTTATATCAAAGTGTTATTTCAAAGTGTTATATTCCAGGGGCCACAGCAGGAACCAGATCAGTCAGAGGAGGATGGGGCAAGCCTAGAATAACCCACCCCAGGAAAGGATATCTCCAACATCCCTACTTATGAATCACCAAAAAAGATGACAAACGAGATCAGTGATTTGTATATTTCATACGCTAATTATATAAACTGGAATTTAATGGACCAACTCTTCAAATAGGGGACACCTTCAAATAGGTGATTGCCTCTGGTAAAAGAGGACAACCTGGCTGCCCTATCTCAGGCCTTCCAACGATGAACTGTGCGTGAATGAGATGGTTTCCATATCTGCATTCCGTCTTTGAGAGTGGGTGGTGTGTAACAATCATATTCATGGGCCCTGGAGCTGCAACCAATGTGACCCAAGGAGGCTGATTCAGCCTTTTTCCCTTTAGGAGATGGCAAGACAGGCATTAAACTTTCCCTTGAGGCCGGTGGCATGAGAACCTGGCGCTGGAGGCAGACGATAATATTTAAGTGAGTGAGAAAGTGGTACGCTGCAAGAAATGGTTGTTGTGCTGTGTATCCAAACTCCCCATGGGGTGATGATGATCTCTGCAGTGCCTGTAGCGTCTAGACTAGGACTCTTTCTGTCTTTGGCCTGGCTGCTTCACTTAGCATGACAATGAAAAGCCAGAGAGACGTCCAGCATAGAAAAAGTCCTATGGTAAGAATCCAAAATCAACAGCAAGGCAATGTCTCTTTACGATCAATCAAACTGCCACAAAGTAGCGAGCCGGCCATTGAGTTCTCCAGAATTCTCCAGAATTCATCATCAGAATCCGAGGAGGAGGAGGAGGAAGATTTAGAGGCCCCAACAGAGGACAGTGCCCAGGGCCTGCACTGCGACTGGGACCTGAGTCTTTGGAGGAGGCTGCTGAGGTCCCAGCCACTCAGGAAGAGGGGTACTCTGCCTCAAAGGAGGAGGCTAAGAATGCCCCCACCCCACAAGTCCCATGGAGCGACAGTGCCAGAAAAGGCAGGCCCAACTCAAGGAATGTTGATGACGTGCCAGTTGTAGCAGAGGTCTACTTGGTAGGAAAGGGGCTTCATATCAGTAGGGTTCTGACCAGAGAGCTCTAATGTCTTGCAGCTGAGCCCTGGGTGGGGCTCAGCAGGCTCTGCTGTTAAAAGCCTAGCCAGCGTTGGAAACAACACCATTCCGACAGCTCCAGTGCCTTGTACCTTACCTCCCAGACCTTGCCCTGTGATTGCTGCTCCATGATACTGACCCTTGGACTCCTTCTTGGCTCTGCTTCTAGACCGTGTAATGTATCTGACTGCCTCGCTGTGTTTTGACTTCTGCCTGCTCTTTTGACCGCTGCTGCCTTCGCCTGCCCCATGTGTCTGACTGCTTGCCTGCGTCTGAGCATTTATTGCCCGCTCCATTATTTACATCCTTGTATTGCTTATCAAAGAGCCAGGACATGGTTTCGAGTGGGACACGGAGTGACATTCTGCCCAGGGCAAGCGTCAGCAGTGAATTCAACCAGAGAACTGGATCCCTGGTAGCCCAGTCGTGGCTCTGGGTTCCAGTCCTCACCGGGGCAAGGTAAGAGGGAGGCTATTGCACTTTCTCCTCGCCTATCGCTTCACAGCGCTTCTGGCTCACCTGGAGAGGTCAGGTGAACAGGCAGCAACATCAAGGAGGAGAAATAGAAGGATAGGACACACTATGGATTAGCAGTGGGTCCCTGTGATGGTGGGGGTCTTGGCAGATGCCTGACAAGGCTGACCCCCTGACTCCAGCCCCGAATGCTAAGCTCTCTCCTGAAACACACAAACCAAAGCAGGCAGGCAGGCCAAAGGCATTCTGCTACCTGAGGAGAAACAGAAAATGGTGCACACATGCACACCCCAGTCAAGGGGCAGAATACCCAAACGTACCCACATTATTTTGGCACCTAAGGCCGAAAATCCCGTGAGCACCTTTCCCTGCTAGTAAAGATACAATTAAGTAACTGTTTGCTGTCCTTTTATGACACCCTAAATCAGCTCCCTGAGGCGGTCACCTCACTCCACTGCAGGGTAGCCTCTGAGCATGTGCGGCTTGCTTTTCTATCACCAGGCAGCACACCGCTCTTTTGGGGGTGGGGCGCCAGAGTGGAAGCAGCACTTCTAGGCCAGACATTATAGCATCTAGCCCGCCTTGGGTTTTGGCACCTCACCTCTTAGGAGCAAAATGACGCCAAAACATCTGGCATTTTGCTTAGCAGGGATGTGGTTTGGGGGCAAAAGCGGGGAGGACGGGCAGGGATTATGCCTCATTTCAGGGATGAGTAACTGAAATTAGGGAGACAGAGAGACGGATCAGTTCACGAGTTGACCTGCATTGATTCAGAGATGTGCCTGGGCGGCTGAGAAAGATGAACAGTGCCCTCTGGAATGAGAGGGAACCCAGTAGAAAGATGACCTCATGGAACTGGAATGCTGCCCTGCCAGCTCTCGTTTTTCATTCATTCGGGATGCAAATCCCTTCTGCGCCATTCACCGCAGAAGATATTTTTGTCTCCACGCACGTCCCCGGCTCCGTTCTGCACAGCTTTGCGGAAACGGCAAAGACATCAGGATTGTTTTGTCTAAAGAATCTAAGACCAAAAGAAAAGAGGGAGGGAGGGAGGGAGGGAGGGAGGGCATTGCAATCTCACCTTCTGGCATATTTCGGAGGCCCGCTTCAAAGGGATCCAGTGCAGGAAAGGGGCGGCAAGGGCATCCTCCTTTTTCCAGGGTTTCTCCTCCCCTTCAAGTGGGATCCCAGATCCTCTTTAGCGACGGCTCTGGAAAACTGACGCAGACGCCTCGTTCCGAGGCGAGTTTTCCACATGTCTGATACCCAAAGGATCGCTCTAGGAAGACGTCCTAGAAGTGCCAAACATGACATCATAGTGCACATACAGTACGAAGTGCCTTCTACCGAGCATTGAGCAGTTGAGGACGGCAGTTCCAATGTCAGTGAATCCGCTCCGGGTTTCAGTCAGAACCCTAAAGGGGGGATTCTACACGTAGTACTGAGGGTGCTTCCATGCGCCCCCAGTGCGGCCCCAAAGCGATCGTGTAACTTGCCTGGAGAAGAGACGAGGAAGAGGCGTCCTTGCCGCCGCCACCCACCTACTTCCTCGCCGGCCGGGACGGAGAGCTTGGCGGAAGAAGGCGGGGTCGCTCTCCACCCCGCCTTCTTCCGCCGAGCTCTCCGACCCGGCCGGGTCGGAGGTAGGTGGGTGGCAGCGGCAGCGGCAGGAAGAAACTCTTCCTCGTTTCTTCTCCAGGCAAGTTACACGATCACTTTGGGGCCGCACTGGGGGCGCATGGAAGCACCCTCAGTACTACGTGTGGAATCCCCCAAGGAGCTATTCAAAGTGTGGAAGCAGACAACTGGAGAGAAAGAGGACAGAGATTTGCATAACATCTGCCTTAGAAGGAGAAAGGGAAGAACATTTTTGTATATAAAACATAAACCTTACACCTACCTAGTCTTGTATGCACATAAGAATTTTATCAAATGGGGTGTGTATACCGATGATTTTACTTGAGAAGGACATAAAGCAGTCAGCCCCATTTGATAAAATTCTTCTGTACAGACAAGCCTAGGTAGGTGTAAGGATTATTTATTTTATATACAACCCCCCCTTCCCTTTCTCCTTCTAAGACACTAATGAATACTGTCTGTATTTCCATGTCTTTACATGGAAGAAGTCTTTGGCCACTGAAGAAGACTTTCTGGTCGAAACATGTTTGGCCAACTGAATGAAAGCACGAGTTTAATAATTCATTGGATGCAAATTTCGGAACCAAAAGTTAGGTGGCTACCAGGAGGAGGGCCTTCTTTGCTGTGGCACCCTGGCTGTGGAATGAGCTCCCTAAGGAGGTTCGCTTGGCACCTACATTATATGCTTTTAGACGCCAGGAGAAGACCTTTTTATTCTCCCAGCATTTTAACAGTCTATAAATAAATTTTAACTTGGTGTTTTAAATTCGTAATTTTGCATTGCTGCTGTTTTTATCTGGTTGAGCTTTCATATTGTATTTTATATGATGGTTTTATACTGTTGTTTTATACTTTGAATGTTTTTAATTTTTGTGAACTGCCCAGAGAGCTCCGGCTATTGGGCGGTATAGAAATGTAATAAATAAATAAAATAAATAATAAATAAATAAATAAAAGTGCTCCTATGTAAAAATGTTATTTTTAATTAATATTATTTATTTATTATTTATTGCATTTTTATACCGCCCAATTGCCGAAGCTCCCTGGGTGGTTCACAATTGCTTTGTATTAAATTTTGTACATATCTTTGCCCTTAACTTCTTCTCTTTTTTTATCATCAGCTTGTATTCCGTTAGGGCTAAAATCCTTTTGTGTGTGCAATTGCACAAGCGACAGAAGAGGTGGCTCAGATGATAGCATATTATTATTGATGATGGTGATAGTATGTTGTTGTTACTTTCTGTAATTTTCTTTTTCTGGAATGGAAGTATTTTTAGGGTCTCCCGTGAAGCAGTTCATAGTCCTGAAAGCTGTGCTGCAGGATCCTTTGCGACGGGTATGTGGAACGTCCTCCTGCCCGTGGTCCAAATATGGCCTGCCAGAATTGCCGATAAGGCCTGCCAGTTTCTTCCCCAACTCCGCTCCTGGCAGTAAAGTTTATGACATTGCCACCCATGTGGGGCGCATCACTCAGGTTGTGCTGAGCAGTTGGCTTAGAGTAGCATAAGAACATCAGAAGAGCCCCGCTGGATCAGACCAAGGGTCATAGAATCATAGAATCATAGAATAGCAGAGTTGGAAGGGACCTACAAGGCCATCAAGTCCAACCCCCTGCTCAATGCAGGAATCCACCCTAATGCATCCCTGACAGATGGTTGCCCAGCTGCCTCTTGAAGGCCTCTAGTGTGGGAGAGCCCACAACCTCACCAGGCAACTGATTCCATTGTCGTACTGCTCTAACAGTCAGGAAGTTTTTCCGGATATCCAGCTGGAATCTGGCTTCCTGTAACTTGAGCCCGTTATTCCGTGTCCTGCACTCTGGGAGGATCAAGAAGAGATCCTGGGCCTCCTCTGTGTGACAACCTTTCAAGTATTTGAAGAGTGCTCTCATGTCTCCCCTCAATCTTCTCTTCTCCAGGCTAAACATGCCCAGTTCTTTCAGTCTCTCTTCATAGGGCTTTGTTTCCAGACCCCTGATCGTCCATCTAGTCCAGCACTCTGTTCACACAGTGGCCAACCAGCAAACAAACATAGCTGGATTTTCCTATCCAAAAGAAGCAGCTCCCCTAAATGGAGACAGATTTGATTCCATCTTATGAAATATATGTTGGGAAGTCTTTCCCTGGAGTAACCAGTAGTCTGCCTGCAATCCTTGGTTCCTGAATAAACTCAAGTTGTGCTCTGGCCACTTTGCTCCCATGGCACTTCCTGTGCTTAATAGGGCTGGCATGCGAAACTGTTTAGTCTGGTGGTGTGTGCTGCAGCTGCTGGGGAAATATTTGTGCAACAGCTGAGGATATGTGCTCCAATAATCATAGCTTTCTTTTGAGATTAGGGAGCCAATTTACACACGTGCTGCATGGTGACCCTAACATAAAACTATAGCTTTGAGCCCCTCTGCTTCCCTGAGTGGTAGAAAACTTTAGATCAACTTTACAGGACTAGTTTACATGTGTGTGTTTGTAGGATCTGGTACAACAGAGGTGGTATGGACTGGGCCAGGAGGGAGAGGCAAGCAAGTGCACCCTGGCAACAGTATCAAGGAAAGGAGATGCATGTCCTCAGAAGAGGGGCCTTCGGAGAGCACTTTGCCCCCGCCCCCTAAAAACCTGGCAACTTATAATGTCTTTGTTCTAATCGTTTGTTGATGAATATTCAAGCACAGCATAGTGGAAGCAAGTAGGTTCCTTCTACAGCAGGCAGCACAACTGAAAAATCCTGGAGTGCATCCATTCTCAGCCCCATTTTTAGCTATTCCAGCTCAAAACTCTTAACTCTCCAGTGTGGTATGGTGGCTAAAGTGTCGGACTGGGAGTCGGGAGATCTGGGTTCTAGTCCCCACTCGGCCATGGAAACCCACTGGGTGACTTTGGGCCAGGCACAGACTCTCAGCCCACCTCACAGGGTTGTTGTTGTGAGGATAAAATGGGGAGGAGGAGGATTATGTACATCACATTGGGTTCCTTGGAGGAAAAATGCAATATGGGTATAAATGCAATAATAAATAAAAACCTCTCCGCCTCTCTCCAAAGTCAAAATTGCAACTACCTTGTTTTTTGCCACACCCGCCCAAGGGCAAACACTGGTCTCAGATCCTACCTTGCAAGTAGATGGAGAAAGAAAACATTCCTCCAAATCCCTCTCTCCCGCTGATGAAAGGCTAGCTTTCCATCCCTGTTAGTGAGTGATGATTAACATCGTGGTACCATGCTTCAAATCAACCTCGCCATGTATAGCCTGTGAAACAGCAGCAGGCCAGACTTTTACATTATGCCTTTTAGGCATGCATGTACAACAGAGCAGGGGTGGGCAGAAAGTAGATCACCAGATGGTTTGGGCTTCCAACACCCGGCATGCCTGACCCATTGGCCGTTCTGGCAGTTTGAAGCCCCACAGTTCTGGAAGTCTACCATCTGCCCACCTCTGCAACGGAGTCAAGACAAATGCAACCTGCGTCTAAATCTTACTATGCAGAATGCTCCGGCGAATTCGTGCCATTCCAGTGGAGGCTGTGGTGGCTCCGATTTCACTAGGACTGCTAACCCATTCAATCAGAACCAGCCAGACCTTTGAAAGAGCTTTCCAAGGTGCTGAACCCTAGCCCCAAAATAAGTTCAGCTCCTTTAGAGTTCTGACTGAAACCCGGAGCGGATTCACAGGTCCACTGACTTTGGAGCCTCCACAGTTCCATTCCCCCTCCTCAATGGGTTTCTGTGATGTTTCCCCACCCACCTTCTTCCCCCAGTTAGCATTCGATGGCCACTGAACATGCACAGTTCTCATCGGGCTGCTTTGGGGAGGGAGAGTGTTGTCCCTTAAGTGGCTTTTCTTCTAAATCTGTTTTGTACTTCTGCAATCTTCAGGGTTTCTTTATTTATTTATTTATTTAAGGATTTTTATGCCGCCATTCAGCCAAAAAAGGGTCTCATGGCGGCTTACAAAGGTATTTCTTGACAGTCCCTGCCCACAGGCTTACAATCTAAAAGGGTTCCCTCAAACCTGCTGATAGGTCTCCTCTTGTGCACCAGGGGCGACATTGGGGCTACATAAGTAACGGCACTCCAGTCCAAACATTGGAAATAGAGGGAGAGAGCCCTCTGCCACGACACAGGCTCTGAACACCAGACCCGGCCGAGGCTACTCCCTGCTCAAGCCAAGCACCACCGCTTGATACGCCTGAGGCAAGGGATAAAAACCACCTTCCTCCAAACTATGCGGAGGAAGGGGTTTAAATGGAGAAGGATTTCAAGATATAAAATAAAACACTGTGAGTTATATGTGCTGAGGTGAATTATTGACAGAGTGGGTGTTAAATGAGTAAACTTCAGATGATACATGCCAAACAGACACGTGGGATTTTTGTGGTAGTTAAAAACAAAATAATTAAAATTTATTTTTAAAAGTTCACAAGTTTTGTTTCACATAAAACATTTAAAAACATTTTTGAAACCTTTCATCCAATCCTTCCACTCATTCACATATGCGCTTTCCTTTCTCTCACACAATCACTCTTGAGCTTTCTTTATTATCAGTATTGTTTAGTATACATCGACTATGTGCACACCACACTCCAAAGTCACCACTCTCTACCCTGAACCTCAAATTTTCCAGAACTTAAGTACTCTAAACACAGAGAGCACTAAAGACTCTAAGAGTACCTAAAAAGTCCCCCCAATCCCCTCAGTCCTTCCCTTATATATCACTCCTCCCCCTGCCAAGACATTCTAACTCCGCCCACTCAGGCCAACATTCTAAACTCACCACAGACTTACATACTGCAGACATACATTTGGGAACTGACTTGTGGGGTGTAACGCCACACCCTCCTCCACCCATACTCCAGCGTTTTACTTCTAGAGACTCAAGAGACAGAGTTGCATGTGAAGAATTCTCAAGGAGTTAAACTGGAGTGTATGCTGGGGACAAACCCAAATAACTGACCGCTTTTTATAGGGAGAGCATCTATCACTTCTTCACCCCCAACATATTTGGTTGCAACTTGCGATCTTGGTCTAAGTTAAGGCTGCAAAGTAGGGCTGTGCTCCGCTCCGATTCGGATCACAAATCCGGAGCGGAGCGACCAGATCTGCCTCTACCAAAGGCGGATCTGAATCGGGTTGGGGGAGCTGCGGATCGAGGCGAAGTGGTTCGCCTCCATTTGGAGCTCCGAACGCAGGTAAGTGGGGCCGCCGGCACCAGTGGCGGAGCCAAGTAAGGGGGCAGGGGGGAAGGGGCTTACCTGTGTCTGTCACGGTTGAAGTCTGTGCCAGACCACGATGGAGGCAGGTAAGTGGGGAGGAGGGGGGCTTACCTGGCTCTGCCGCTGCTGCAGTCCATGTGGTGATGGTGGCAGGAGCAGGGGGAGGGGGGCTTATTTGGCCCCCATTTTGCCCCCCTTCCCCACTTACCTGCCTCCGCCGTCTGCGGCAGAGGCAAGTAAGGAAGGAAGGGGGGGAATCTCGATCCACTCCTCCGGATCTCACTCCGCAGAACAGAGCGGGGGAGGGTTGGATCGACCCGAAGAGGTTCGGGCCTGATCTGAAAGTTCCGGATCGGGCCACGAAGCGGTTCGGGGGGTCCGTGCACAGCCCTACTGCAAAGCTTCTCGTCCGTTCCATCTTAAGACTTTTAGAAAAGATTGGGGCTTTTTCATCACTCCTCCCAGCATATTCCCACCCCCTTTTCTTTGTTTTGCTTAACATCCAGCTTGAAAAAGAGTTGGGAGGGGGCTTTCTACATGAGGCATTTATCGTACACTCATCATTCCCCACTCATGGTTGTTTACGGGTTCTTTAGACAATGTCTTGACTCTCCAGTTTTGCTTCTTTGGCGAACTTTTTTAGAGCAGGGGGAAAAGCACATTTAATTGTGAAAGCAGAAAGAAGCATGATTTATTATGGTATATTTTTACTAATACCACAGTGCCACCTAGAGGTTATGCAGCAGAAAAGCTGGAAGGGAAACGCTCATCGGATCTCAGTTCTGCAACTATTGCCCCACTCGTGCTCTTCACTGCTCTGATGCCATGTTTCTCACCTGCCCAAGGGTCTCTACTTCCCTTGCTCGGCTTCGTCCATTTTCTTCCGCTGCCCGTTACGCCTGGAACGCTCTTCCAGAACATTTGCGAACTACAAGTTCAATCGCAGCTTTTAAAGCTCCGCTAAAAACTTTTCTTTTTCCTAAAGCTTTTAAAACTTGATTTTGATCTGACTTTTATACTGTTAGTTTTACTCTACCCTGTGCCTGTTTGGTGCATTCTCTTCCCCTTCTTATTGTTTTATTATGATTTTATTAGAATGTAAGCCTATGCGGCAGGGTTTTGCTATTTTATTGTTTTACTCTGTACAGCACCATGTACATTGATGGCGCTATATAAATAAATAAATAATAATAATAATGATGTAGAAAAGCTCTTGAAGAGCTCAAAGGCTTGCTCGTGCTCGTGACATTTCTTATAGTTTTATTCAAGGTGTTTACATGAGCTTTTGGATTTTTTGTTCTAACAGACCAACAGAGCTACTACCTGCTACAATTTTTGTCTAGTGCATTTGTGTCCATGGCAACATAAGATTCTTAAAAGGCAGATTAAAGGCAGTGATGCATATTAGGGACAGGACCACAAACAAAACTAAACTCATTGGCACAAATCCAGGCCCGTTTCAGCATGACCCACATGGCCCTCTGCTGAGCTGAGATAGAAAGAAGGATGTGGATCAATCTGGAGATCAGCGTCATCACTTTTCTGTTTCTTCCTTCCTTCCAGGATCTGGATACTCTGCTGCAGAAAGGCAAACTAATGAGCTACACATTGAAGAAACTGTGCAGGTTCTTGCCCCGGAATATCGAGGTATGAGGTTTTAGACTGATGAAATTAAATTCACCTTAGAACAGGGGTGCAGAACCCAAGGCCTGGGGTCCCAATCCAGCCCTCTGGCATTCCCCAGAAGGCCCCGCCCACTTTCTCCTTGCCCCGCCCCTTTCCCTCCCACTGATTGTTTGGCTTTTGTACAGTCCCCCCCTCTAAAATGTTGAAATGCCTCCCCTAAGGCTTAGTGACTGACAAGAAGAGCTTTAACTCAAAACATGTTGACATTTTGGCCCTGTCCTTTTGGCCCCACCCCTTCCACTTTTGGCCATGCCTATCCCTGAAATGCGGCCTGCGAAAGCTTTTCTAAAATGGAATTTTGCCCTTGGGCTGAAAGAGGTTTTGCAACCCTTTGTCGGATCTGTTCTGTCTGCACTTTGCAGATTTTCAGAGGACTTTTATTCCGTCATTCCACTCATTTACCGAAATTGATTTTTTTAATTTTTTTTAATTTTTTTGGCAATTTCCCAAATTTGTGCAAATTCGCACAGGTGGAAAACAGCCAAATCCCAAAATAGGCACCCACTTAATGCATCGTCAAAATAACTTGAGTGCTGCTCACCTTGACTTAAGTGTGGCCACCATTTGCTGCTCTACCTCAAGCAAAACAAAGAGCAGTAATCTCGTAACTGCCAAAATATCAACGATTTTATTGGGGCTGAAAGGTTAGCAATATGGGACCTAAATATGGCTGGGCGTAAAAGGATCAAACAATCTGGGTACCAAGACCTTGTCTTTGGAGAAGGTCTTGTGGGGGTGAGGAAAGGTGGTTCCTCCAGACCACAACAGATTTTGCTCTTGATAGGCAGGACCTATAGGTGTCTCTGTCTTTATTCTTCTCTCAAGTCGCCCAGTGGTGTCACCTGTTAAATGTTTACCACGGGGAGGCGACCTGCTATTCTCCCCGTGGAGGGAATTACCGCAGCAGCATGGGGACACGCTGCGAGCTCTCCTGCGACCGGGGATACCGCTTGATCGGCCAGAGATCTGTGCAGTGCTTGCTAAACCGTCGCTGGTCTGGGATTGCCTATTGCAGACGTAAGTGTTCACTTCCTGTGGCTGGTCACAGCCACGTCTATCTTCTGGAAACCCATTAAAGTTATGCCATGGTACACACACACAGAGACAGACAGAGAGAGAGAATAAACTGCCTGGAAATGTGTCTAATGTCAGTGTGTGTCACTGGTGGGGTATACATACACACAATTTATCTTCTGTATGTAAAAGCAGGGTGACCATATGGAAAGGAGGACAGGGCTGCTATATCTTTAACAGTTGCATAACAAAAGGGAATTTCAGCAGGTTCCCTTTGTATGCAGGCAGCACCTGGCAAAGTTCCCTCTTCATCACCTCAGTTAAAGCTGCAGGAGCTCTTTTGTAGTTGGTCACTCTACAAAAGAGGGCAGCTTTAACTGTTGTGATGAAGAGAGAATTTCACCGGGTAATGCCTGCATACAAATGACACCTGCTGAAATTCCCTTTTCTATACAACTGTTAAAGATACAGCAGCCCTGTCCTCCTTTCCATGTGGTCACCCTAGTAAAGGGGGTTCATAAGAGGATGTTAAGTGAGGGAGATATGCACAGAGGCTGGTGGCAGAAGGACCCACATACCTGACTGCCTGCCAAAAAAGGCTCTCACGGCGGCTTACAAAAGTATTTCTTGACAGTCCCTGCCCACAGGCTTACAATCTAAAAGACACGACACAAAAGGAAAGGGGATTGGGAGGAGTGGGGAAAGGAAAGCAAATTCAGGCACTACAATCTTAGTTGCAAAGTTCAGCAGTTACAGTTGGCAGCAGGAGGGAGGGGGCTTTCAGATAGAGCTGGACCCAGGCATGATGGAGAGGTGCCTGGCTGCTGCTTCCTCCCTCACTGGTGGCCTCTGCTGAGACAGTTGGTAGCAGGAGGGAGGGGTCTCTCAGCTGGAGCTGGACTCAGGCACGATGGAGAGGTGCCTGGCTGCTGCTTCCTCCCTCACTGGTGGCCTCTGCTGAGACAGTTGGTAGCAGGAGGGAGGGGTCTCTCAGCTGGAGCTGGACCCAGGCACGATGGAGAGGTGCCTGGCTGCTGCTTCCTCCCTCACTGGTGGCCTCTGCAGAGACAGTTGGTAGCAGGAGGGAGGGGGCTCTCAGCTGGAGCTGGACCCAGGCACGGTGGAGAGGTGCCTGGCTGCTGCTTCCTCCCTCACTGGTGGCCTCTGCAGAGACAGATCAGTTGACCTAAGGATCTGATAAGGGCCTAGCTGGCCCTATATAGCTGTTGTTCTGGTCTTACTTCCCCAGTCTGAGCAACATGTCTATGAGAGGAGGTGATAAGCAGACTCTGGCCCTTTGAACCATGGCAGGCACTGCTGGAATGGAGCGTTGAACTTACCCGGAGCAGGATTGAAATCCTCTCCTCAGTGTGCCTCCTTGGACATGTCATTTTTTCCTGACTTTAACCTGCCCCACAGAGTTGCGAGGATGAAATGCATTAAAACCATATGTCCTGGGGAGGCAGAGTCATAAATGTGATCACCTATTCATTTTTTATTTCAAGACTTTTAGGGGGCGACGACCCTTTTTAAAACATGCCTTTCCGTACAACTTCCATTTTCACATTTAGATCTCCCAGACTGGTACATTGTTTATCACACCGTTATGTTTACCGCTTTTATTTTGGCGAGCTTTTATGCTTTTAACAGCTGAGTGATAGGCTGAAGTTTAACAAAGGCACAAATTCAACAGATGCAATGAAGTTGAAAGCTTCACTGTGGGCTGTTAAGACTGTGGGAACACTCTGTCAGGAAGAGGTTGCCATCACATATATATATATATATATATATATATATATATATATATATATATATACACACACACATATATATACATACATACACGCACACACCCTAAGTTCACATGCTACGTCATATATACACACACACACCCTAAGCTCACATGCTACGTCTCTCTAACCAAACACCAAATTGTTCAGAATTTGAGTTCATCTAGTAAACCAGTAACAAAATTGTGAGATTCTGTTTCCAAAATGGGCACCAGGATGGTGAGGCGTCTGAAAAGCCCCCCTCCCCCTTTACCTGGCTCCGCCGGCGGCAGACGATGGAGTCAGGTAAGTGGGGGAGGGGCTTACCTGGCTCCGCCTCCACCTCACTTATTCGCCCCCCATTTTATCCCCTTCTTCCACACTTACCTGCCTCCGCTGTCTGCCACGGAGGCAAGTAAGTGGGGAAGGGGGGGCAAAATGGGGGCCGAATATTGATCTGAACCTCCGGATCTGGTTCTGGAGCAGATCGGGGGAGGTCCGGATCGACCCAGATCAGAATCCAAAGCGGTTCAGGGAGGGCGTGCACAGCCCTAATTTCAGCTGCCATTATATATCTGCAGGCTTCTCATACAGAAGATTGAACAGATCTGTTTTCTCTGTTTCTTCCAAGGACAGGGCCTAGAACGTATACTTGGAAATTTCAGGGAAGCAGATTTCAGCTAAACATTAGGAGAAACTTCCTAATGGTGAGGCCAGTCTGCCTCAGGAAGTGTTGTGCTGTCCTTCACTGGGGGTATTTAAGCAGAGGTTGGCCATTTGTCCGGGATGCTGCAGCTGCAAGATTCCTGCACTGGACTAAATGACCTCTAGAGTGGCTTCCAGCTCTAGAATTCTATGGTTCCTATAAAGCAGCCTATGCCTTTCAAGCTACCTCTTCGCTCCATGGGTTGGATCCATTTGAAGCGGGTTTTAAGTGTAGAGGCTTCCCTCTAAGGCATCTTGGGGACCATAGCTCCGTGGAGATGTTAAACGATGAATGCTTTGTGCCTGCAGAGCTGCGGTGCCACACATTGCCAGCAGTTCACCACGGTTCATATCAATGTTCGAAAGGGGTCAATGTAGACTCGCACTGCGATTACACCTGCCGGCCCGGATACCACCTGGAAGGCGACCGCAGCCGCGTGTGCATGGAAGACGGCCGCTGGAGCGGCGGCGAGCCAATTTGTGTAGGTAAATCCTCCCCCTTTCCGGGGCCACACTTAGTCCTGATTTCAAAAAGAGAAGCCACCCCTCCCTCCTCTGTTAGCCCTCCCCTTCCCCTGATCGACTTCCTCTTCTCGTAGGTATGACAGAGAAACACCCCCAAAATAATGCCGGGAAACTGTGCTGCTCCAAAGCTCATAGGTGCTTAAACAACGTTGCTATTGCAAATGAGACCCGCAACAAAATGTTGCACTATGAAATGTTCCTGGTCAGGGTGCTAGCCAGCCATGCCCTTTTTGGGATACTCCATTTCATTCTGCCTGTCCTGTCCCCGTATGTCAGCAAGCATTGTGTGATTACTACTCACGGAGATGTTTTTGATCGTTCCCCCCTCCCCTGCAAAAAAAATATATATTTCTGCAAACCTTGGCGTCCCCAAACCTGCTGATACCTCCCTCTTGTGCTTGGATAGGGCTATTTTGTCTACATAAGGACCAATACTTGGAGAATGAATTCTCTATTAGTATAAAGCAGTTTGGCTGCTATATACTAACAGAAGGTTGGTCTGTAGGATTATGTGCAGTGGAAATAAAGGTAAATACATGATACGTTTAAATTAGTTTGGACCAGTTGAAGTGTTACATGCCCTCCCTCCTGCCCCCAAACACTGTGGGATGCATAATTTTGGGAAGGCATTAAGAATTTTTTGTAAGGAAATATATAGACCGTATATCTTCCCTCCTGCAACCATGACACTACAGTTCCCAAGGATTCCTGGGAAGAGGGATTGACTGTTAAACTAGGGTGACCATCTGAAAAGGAGGACCGGGCTCCTGTATCTTTAACAGCTGTATTGAAAAGGGAATTTCAGCAGGTGTCATTTGTATTTATGGAGAACCTGGTGAAATTTCCTCTTCATCACACCAGTTAAAGCTGCAGGTGCCCTGCCCTCTTTTAAATCTGGCAACTCTAGTATTGCTCCTGCAGCTTTAACTGTTGTGATGAAGAGGGAATTTCACCAGGTGCTGCATGCATACAAATAACACCTGCTGAAATTCCCTTTTCTATGCAACTGTTAAAGATACAGGAGCCCGGTCCTCCTTTTCAGATGGTCACCCTAGTTTAACAGTCATTCCCTCTTTCCAGGAATCCTTGGGAACTGTAGTGTCATGGTTGCGGGAGGGAAGATATTCATATGGTCACCCTAGTTAAACCAGGTGGGATATGACTCTTGATAGCTACTCCTTGTCCTCAATTGCCTCAACCAGAAGATAAGTTGAAAAATACAATAGCAAGTAGAAGACCAGCTGGGCCCCCAATTAGTTAATGCTCATTAGTGCTAATTTGCATTGGCTAATGTGCCATAGCGCTAATCTGTGTTTGCACTAATGCACATTCGTGCAAATTCCCCCCCCCAAAAAAAGTGCAAAACCAGTCCACTGCAGAATCCACAGATCAGAATTAGAGAAATCTGAATTCATTTGCATCCATTGCAGATTTATTCGACATAACCCATACACACACACACACATCATAGGCCAGAGAAGAAGCATCTGGGGCAGGGGATCTTGCCTCCCATCTCCCTGACCAAAAGGGAAAAGTGACCCCTCATCAGCTCTGCCCTCTCAAGCTGGAGGAGTTAACCCTCTGCTGACCGAGAACCCACTGCTCCAATTGCCAGTTGCCGTCTGGGACTGCAGAGCTGAAAGGGTGCACAGCATCAGTTAGCGGCTAGCTAGAAGACCAAGGGTTGCATTGGACACTGCACTGTTTCCCGCTTTTCCTTTATTTTGGCCTCCCCTGCTTTTAATAACACTTTGCCTGATGAAGAGCTCTGGAGAGCCCGAAAGCTTGCACATTTCGGGGGAATGACCTTTTGGTTGGCCTGTTTTGTGATCTTTGGTTGGGATAATAAAGGTATTAAGAGTAACATGGATTTCGATAGTTTAGATGTTGCTCAAGCTAGTGACTAGGGCCACATAGCACAGGAGGAAGTGGTGAGCAGAAGCCGGGGAAAGAGTTGCTTGACAATCTGGCCTGAGACAGCCACTTCCATGGAGTTCCTTTCTGATTCTACCCAAACAGACATAGAACCTCCCAAAATCCGATGTCCCGACTCACGAGAGCGAATCGCAGAGCCCGGCAAGCTGACAGTTACCGTATACTGGGACCCACCCCGGGCAAAGGATTCCGCCGACGGCGTCATCAAACAGTGAGCTTGGGGAAATGGACTCCCGGAACTTCTACAACCAGAATGGCTCCATTTGGGTTTTGACGCTATCTTTAAGATGCTTCGGAGTATGGGGTGGGGTGGGGAGTTTGAGACTCAACCCCCACCCTTTGGGCAACCCATCCTGACACAGCTCTCTGTCGTTTGAGTCCAGAATTAAGCTCCGGGGCCCAGAACCAGGATCCGAGTTTTCCGAAGGGGAACACATTATCCGCTACACCGTCTACGACCAGGCGTACAATCGAGCCAGCTGCAAGTTTTCTTTGCGGGTCCAAGGTAAGGTAGAAGACACCAGCTTCTGCCCATATCTCAGGGCGAAATGACACCTTACCTTATATCAGGTACAGAACTGTAGGACCTAAATGGCCACACCCTCGTCCCCTGATTTCCACCCCCTGACCACTGACAGCTGGTGATTTACCATTTTTGTGCAGTTTTTTTCTCTTTCATTCTTTTTTTTAGTTTTTTAACATACATATATGAATTTGTATATATCCATAACAATGAACACATATGGAAAGCATTTATATGAAAATACAAAATTCTAGCAATTATATATAGGCTTTGAGAAAAGCAGACCAGATATCCAAATAAGTATCCATTTGAAGGTGGTGTCTATATGCCACCCAATCAAATGTTGAAAGCATTGTCAGGTCCTCTATCCATTGCATAATAGGAGGTGAGTGTTTATCCTTCCAATCTTGCAACATCAGCCTTTTAGCTGTAAAAAGGACAGGGGGGAATCCATTTAAGCTGACCGTCTGTTAATTTCCACGAAGCAGGTAAATAATCTAAAAGAGCATACACATCAGTGAATATGAAAGACTGTTCCAATACCAAATTCATCCATATGATCAGCGAATATTAAAGACTGTTCCAATACCAAATTTATCCATATGATCAGTGACTATTAAAGACTGTTCCAATACCAAATTTATCCATATGATAAGTTGTTATCAAAAAGAAACAACTACTGGACTTTGCCAAAACATATGTTTAGAAGAAGCAGTAACTGCACCACCAGCAATTAGCTGAATTAGACAATCCCTTATTAAAGAGACTTTGTGATGTCCAATAGATACGAAACAAACATTTTTGCTGACTGAGATGCATTCTAAGACCCAGAGGCGCGACAAGTACAGATGCCAAAGCAGCGATCCACTGATGAGGCAGAATGGGACAATCCAATTCCCTATTCCATTCCTGCTTGATTCCCTGTATATCATATCTCTTAAGGTTTAGTTGATGTCAGTAAGAGTTTTAAACTCAAAAAGGCTTGTATTTGTTATCTCTGCCCCTAGTGGAGGCTGGTGGCTCCGCTTTCGATGGGGCTGTGAGACCATCAGAACCAGCCAGAACTCTAAAGGAACTAGTCAAGGTGCTGAACGACATACTCAAAATGGATTCAGCTCCTTTCGCGGTCTGGCTGGTTCCGTCTGAAACCCAGGACGGATTCTCAGCCCCACCAAAAGCAGAGTCACCAGCCTCCATGGTTTGCCTCCACCTTTGACTGGAATGAGACCCATGAGAGTTTCTCCGAAATGAAAGAGGTTCTGCGCCCCCGGCCTACTGCATCAGGGCCTTTTCACAGGCCTACCCTAACCTCAGCGCTTCTCTCTGTTCTGCTACCACGGTCTCTCTCTCACACACACACACACCCCTTATTCTTGACTAACCTTCCCTTCTGCAGTGATCCGCTGTCCCGTTCTGAAGGCGCCGGAGCACGGTTACCTCAGCTGTACCTCGGCAGGCAACAACTACGGTTCCACCTGCGAATACCGCTGTGACGGAGGCTACGAACGCCAGGGGCCCCCCTTGAGGGTCTGCCAGTCCAACCGCCAGTGGTCGGGCTCTCAGCCCACGTGCATGCGTAAGTGTGGTTCTGGGCAGGAGGGAGGGATCACAGCCACGTTCACACCACGATACAGAATGGCCTTCCCCAACCTGGTGCCCTCCAGATGTGTCAGACTGCAACTGCCATAATTCCCAACCAATGTTCACCCTGTACGAAGCCAGTGTGGTTTAGCGGCTAAGTTGTTGGACTGGGAGCTGGGAGATCTGGGTTCTAGTCCCCACTCGGCCATGGAAACCCATTGGGTGACTTTGGGCCAGTCACAAACTCTCAGCCCAACCTATCACACAGGGTTCATTGGAGGGAAAAAAGGGGAGATATAAATGCAGTAATAATAATAACATAAGGCCCACAGTGGCCAACTAGATGCCTATGGGAAGCCCACAATCAGAGCACCCTCCCGCCCATGTTCCCCAGCAACTGGCATACAGAGGCATCACGCCTCCAATACTGGAAGCAATATATTGCCATGATGACTCGTAACTATTTCTAGCCTTAACCTCCGTGAACTTCTCTAACATTTTTAAAGCCGTTCAAGTGGGCAGCCGTCTCTACTTCTTGTGGAAGAAGTCTTTCCTTTTATCCGTCCCGAATCTCACACCATGCAGCTTCGTTGGATGACCCCGGCCAGGGTTCTAGTACTAGGAGAAAGGGTGGTTTCATCTGACCTACAAAAATAGGAAGTTATAGCTATTTGTTGCTTTCCAGCAATAGCAATATCCAATGATAGCTTCAGTCTAGCGGCCATCATGACATCATGGGACAGGGAATCCCATCAATCAATTCCACATTATACACTCCAGGAAGAAGTACGGTGTCATAACGTTAATTCCTTTTTTTAAAATCACACACACTTCTCTTCATAACAACACTACAAGCACTGGCCCAAGCTCTGAGCTTTCTCACGGAGTGGGGGTTTGAACCTGAATTGCTGCTACACCACACTGACCTGGTTCAGACAACACGACCACCCACCATTTGGTTGATAAATATAAGCCTCATATAAGCCCCAACCCCTCATAGAGGGACACGCTTCTTCACCAGCCTAACTGTTATGGCGCCTGGCTCTGCTCACCCTTGAAAAGATGCTGGCGGTGAAGGCAAAAAGGAGTAACTGGTAGACAGGTGGTTTTCAGAGTCCAACTCCCCATCAACCAGGCATCCCTGCTGCTGTTCTCCATTCTTCCCTATTGCTGCCTACGTAGCATTCAGCAGCAACCATAATATATCCAACAACAACAATTTTATTGCCGTCAATAGACCATTCCAGCAAAAGTTACATACAAAAGGACTGAGCGTACACATAAAAGGACAAATAATCACAGAGGATCCAATAGAAATGACCAAGTTCAAAAACTTGCTCACTTGCTCGGTGATTGACTTGTCTTGAGCTCTGAAGTAATAGGGACATTAGGAATTCAGTTGGGTGACCAGGAAAAGATTGTAAAATGGGGTTCAGACGGATCATCCCTAGCCCCTTGATAAAATCTACAGAACAGTAACACATGTGATGCGGTTTCCACCTCGGTGTTTTTACAGGGACAGCATCTGTTGAGTAGTGAGTGGGATTTGAAGGGAAGGACGTGAAGTCTAGCTAGTGAGAATGCTCTCCTGTATTTGGGAATTGTTAAGCAGCGCAGGTAGGGCATCCCGTCTTTGCAAAAGGAAACTGGTAACCCTAAGGACTGGGGGAAACATGGACCCAGAGCAGCACTCTGAAGGTCTTGCATATCTATATCCCGTATTCTCGTCTCCGTCCTTCAGCCATGCAGATTAACGTGGATGTCAACTCTGCCGCCGGCCTCCTGGACCAGTTCTACGAAAAGCGCCGTCTGCTCATCGTCTCCGCCCCCGATCCCTCCGACCGCTACTATAAGATGCAGAATGCCATGTTGCAGGTGGGATTCTTCCTAATTCTCCATCCTAGGTCTTCCAACCTCCCCTTCCCATCCCAGGCCCCTGACCAGTTGCTTTTCTCTCCGTTGCAGCAAGCCACCTGCGGACTGGACTTGCGTCACATCACTGTGATTGAGCTGGTGGGGATGCCACCCCATGAGGTGGGGCGGATCCGCGAGCACCGGCTTTCAGACGGCATCATTGAACAGCTCAGGTTAGTGACAGCAGGGTGGGGTGAGGTGGGGGGGTATCAGAAAGACATTGGAAGGGTTTGCCCATCGTGCAAGGTTTTTATTTTTCATTTTCGATACTGTCGTTTTTATATTACATTTTACCACGTTGTATTTTAGGGTTGTGAACTGCCCAGAGGGGTTCGGCTATTGAGCAATATAGAAATGTAATAAATAAATACAAATGTTTTTTCCCCCATTTCCGCAGGCAGTTCCTGCACATCACTCGTTCCCGCTTCAATATAGTGTTCGTTGACAAAGACGGTGTGGACCGCGACCGCTACATCCAACCAGTGACGCCGGACGAGCTCTTTTCCTTCGTGGACACCTACCTGCTGAGTAGCCAGGAAGAGCTCCAGAGGGAGCAGAACAGGGATACCTGTGAGTGACAACAGACTGCTCTGTCCCTAGGAGCAAACGGTGGACACCTTTTGGCCTCTAAATCCCCTGCCTTCTAGGAGACGACCAGAGACTCCCTTTTGGCATTGCCTGTTGCTAGAGGATGAAACAGAAGAGGAATTGCAGGATTTGATCCTTCAGGGATGCCATCTCTGGCCCTATAAGAGGGAGAGCTGTAGTGCTACAGCTGCCTTCAATGCTTAAAGACAAACAATACTAAGTGTTCCGGTAGGGATTACTCAAGACGGCGTGCCTTAACGTATGTACCTACTTCTCTTCCCTTTGAAGAGGATCACAAGGGGAGAAAAGCCAAGTCCCTGTTTTCAAGATTGCAAGCTTTCCTCAGCCTGCAGAGGAGGGCTAGGAAACCTAAGGCCCTCCAGGTGAGGTTGGGTTCAAATTCCCATCTGCCCCAGCCAGCATGGCCAGGGATGATGGGAGTTGCAATCCAATATCTGGAGGTCCGCCGGTTCCCCACCCTAACTGTAGAGGAAGCCTGCTCTGTTCAAGTTCACATTAAGCTAAGGGTTGTGAAGTAAGGACAGCCGCTTTAAAGACGAATATTTGTTTCTGTTCACTCCTCCTTTCACGCCCCAAGAATTAAACTGACGTGTGTGAAAGAGTGTGGCCTAGAATTTTCTCCATCATATTGAACTGTGTGCCTATTTTATGAACCCTTCGGCTCTACCGTTGGGTAACGGAAGATGAACCAAAACCTTCCAACCAAGGGACTTCCAAATTCACAAAATAAAGGAGGAGAGCAGCGGTTTGCAACTCCTGTGGCCGGAGTTAGGGCAATGCTTAGGAAAACTCCCCACACACTAAAAATTCCTGCAAAAAGAAAGCTAGCACATCAGGATGAAGTTCTATCCCTGCTGAGCTAGTTTTCCACTTAGGAGGAGATTACTATATGGGGAGGAGAAAGCGTTCAAAAATCTCATCTCTGCATGCAGTCTATTCCACTACCTCACGACTTCACGGGAAGCAGTATAGATCTTAGCCTAATTCCCACAGAGGTGGTAAGTTCTGGGTCTGGCTGCACCACTTCAGACTTCGGGTGAGGATTGAATCACAGGATTGAATGCTCCTGTGTCACAAACAAAAAATACCCCCCAAACAAAAGAGCGCATACATATCGCACGAAAAGCCGCATTGATCACGCCAGTCCCTACCAAGAGTTGGTAGTACTTCTGCCCAGATGTCGATGGATCACCTCTGCGTTAGGTTCTAGTGACACATTACACTCTGTATTTCATCAAGTCCCATCCCCCCCCCCCCCCCACCAGCACAACACGGAGAAAAAGCCAGGCGCACAGATCAACGGAACTGCTCAGGGCTGGATGGGCGAACACAGGAAGAGCCCAGCTGAGTGAGACCAAAGGTTTATCTATTCTAGCATCCTGTTTCTCGCAATAAGCAATCGGACGCCCATGAGCAGGATGTGAGCAAAATAGCACCTTCCTGGTCATGTTCCTCAGCAACAGGAATTAAGAAGCATACTGCCTCCGATAAAGGAAATTATATATATATCCTCCATGACTAGCAGCCACCCTTAACCTCCACAAATTTCTCTAACCCCCTTTTAAAGCCATCTAAGTCAGTGACCCTCGCTACAGCTCGCGGTAGCAAATTCCACAGTTTAACTGCGTGTTGCGTCTGGGCCGGCGTCAACATTGGGCATGGTCGGGCACCTGTCAAGGGTCCGCGCTCCAGCAGGGGCCCGCCGGAAATGCTCCTCCTCTTCACCTCTGCAACTGGCTTCTTCGCCTGCCTCTGGCTCAGGCAATAATGTCGGTGAGGAGGAGCAGATGCCCCGGCCTGCTTCCTCCCTGGCCTTCTGCCTGTCAAGGAAGTGGTAGCAAAGAGGACAAAGAGGAGGAAGCATAGCAGCTGGTGACAGTGGCAGCGAGAAGGTGACCTCACTGATGGATGAGTGCGGGGCATTGAAGGCGTCTTTCCCAAAGGCCCTCCAAAACCTGGGAGCCATCACAGCACGTTCTGAAGCAAGGCTTCCTTTTGTCCGTCCTAAATCTCACGCTATTCAGCTTCATTGGATGACCTGATGTTCTAGCATTATGCCTGTGCACTATCACGTCCCCCTCGGACTCGCCTTTCCCTGTAACCTCACCTGATAGCGGGGGTTGCTCCAGTCCCCTGACCATTTTGGGGGGTGCTGCTGCCCTATACCGTGTCCACCTCTACAATACCTTTTCTTCGGGAGAGGTGGCCAGACAGAACCACACGCAGCACTGCAAGGACGATTTCATGCTGGCAGCCTCCAGCTCATCCGTTTGAACTTTATTTCAATGACCTTTTCCCCCCCCCAACGCACGCAGAACAGAAGGCAATTTAAAACGGGAACAGGATGTAGAAATGGAGCCTGCCAAAGGCTTTTTAAGAACAAGAACAAAGACGGAAGAAAGGGAGCGGCAGGAGGAGAAAGAAGACAGAAAACAAAACAGGTTTAAAAGGCACTTTGGGACACACACATCCCAGGAAAAACATCTCCAATTCCAATAAAGTTACGAAACCAATATCCTTTGAAATAAAACCGGCTGCCAAGGATATTGCTTCCGAACGCGCCAGCTGCAAGGGCCGTTGCAAAGTTAGCTGTGTTACTACACACATGTGGAGCCTGGATGTCTCGCTCTCGTGTAAGCGCTCCGAGGCAGCTGCCTTGGCCTTCCTCCGCCCCCTGGGCTCAGTCTCAAAACCGGGCAGGAGCAAAGTTAGGGCTTTGGCCTGGCCATGGTGGCGCGGAGGGGAAGGGTGCCCTCTGCCCAGGATCCTGGGTACTTGCACATCTTCTGCCAGAGATTGATCTCCTCGCCTGTGGAATCCATCCAGTCCACCACCTGGCCGTTACACATTCCTGAAAAGGGGAGAGAGTAAGGAAGAGCCTCCAGTTGCACGTTGCATGATCAAGCTGAATGCAGGGGGTGTTAAGGGAGTGGAGAACCATGCAGGCTGGCATTAGGAGGCGGCATGTTCGGGCACCTGTCAAGGGCCCAACAACAACAGCCTTCTGGAATTACTCCTCTTCACCATTGCAATCTCTCTCTCCCTCTGGCCCAGACAACAGAGGTGGTGAGGAGGAGGAGGAGGAGGAGCAAGAGATGCCCCCGCCTACTTGCTTCCTGGCTCTCTGCCTGTCAAGCAAGCAAAATGGTGGCAATGATGAGAAAGAGGAGGAGGGACAAGAGCAGCTAGAGCCAGCAGTGGATCTTTCCAGCAGTCAAGATCAGGTCCAATTCAGCCATAATTCATGCAACTTGCCCAGAAATTCGAGCAAATTGCAGCACCTGGGGGGTGGGTGGGTGGGATGTGCAAAAACGTTTCCGGAATTTGGGGAAAAGCCCGCATCATGGCTTGCAAACACAAATCGAGCCATACACACCGCGGAATTCCGCCGAGTGAAAAAAGAACTGGAATTCCCAGCGACGGACATCCCTAATGTCTATGCATCTAAAGGTTCCAGGTTCAATTCCCCACCCAAGCTATCTAATCCAGAGAAGGAAGGACAGACAATATCTGGTCGGGGGCTCCAAAAGAACCCTGTTGCTCTGGGCGAGGCAGGACTGGAACCAGATTGGGGTCTTCCGCCACAGAAGCTTGATAGCCTGCATTGATTGCTGAGGCTGCACTTGTGCAGCAAGTGGGAGGAGGAACCTGTCTACAAGGTAATCTCCACTGAGATCTATAAGTCTCCTCACCATTCCCAACTCCAAGCCGGACTCCGCCCAAGAAGTCGTTGCTGGATAGGGGCTCCCGGTCCCAAACGGTGAGCTCCAGGCAGATGTGGGGCAGCTCCTCCGAGCTGATGTTGTTGTAGACCAAGGTGTGGTTGTAGTGGGGGTTCAAACTCTTCTTCACCACCGGCGTCTTCCTTTTGGTAGCCCTGTTCCTCAGAGGTAGCAAATATCTGTGGGCAAGGAAGGGTGGACTCTCTTTTACTGAAAGGGTTCCCTCGGATTAGGACTTTCAGAAACCGGTGTGTTGGGGAAGGGCTGTGTGGACTAGAATTCAGCATCATGAGGACCTCTGCTTGCAGCGAAACATGTTTCTAGCCCTTAAGAGACCACGAAGAGGATTCTCAGTGGTCAAAAGAGGGCAGTCTTTTCCCCCCGTGACTAGTAACAGCAAAATGAACAATCACGCAAAATCTGCAGAATTCATACGAGGTCAAGGCGTGCAGCTTTTAGTGTAAAGGACCTGGATTTTTTGGCTTCCGATACAGAAGCGTTTAGTACAGTCCTACAGATCGTTGCTTCCCAGGGCTGAACACACTCATCTAATACTTGAGCGTGCACGATGCCAAGTGAAGTACAAGAGGATCCTTATGATCCAACCGACACACACACACACACACACACACAAACACACACCACAACCCCATATCCCTATGGGGCAATGTTAGCTGAGATCCTTCAAATCTCCTATTTCCTTTCCACCTGTTGCCCAGTTCAAAAACGGCTCTGGTCTGCTCACCCCTTAACAAAGCTGTCAGATGTCCCACCGGACTTGGCGGCTGTCAAGTTCTTGGCTTCTTTGATCCACACTTGAAGTTCACCTCCTTCTTCCTTTTTGCCTAACAAGAGACTCTTGTGATGATGGTGAATAGCAGAAAGCCCAAAATGAAGGAGATTACCCCCCTCCCGCCGCCCCAGCAAAAAACGTTCATTTTTGAATCCCTTCTTTGCTAACAAAACAGAAGCCAAGTTTCTAGACCTCATGGAGGAGGAGGTTTTGTATACAAACAGGCAAAACCTAATGAGCAAGCCAGAGAACTGCCACATATGTGACTTGCGTCGCATTTAGAGAAAAGCTGCTTAAAAACAAACGGAATCCTCACCTTTTTTCCCATTTCCGGCATTGGGGTGCTTGACGGGGGGAATGAACTTCAAGGAAACCATCAACTCGCCTTTATATTGAGGAGAGGTGGCAGAGTCTGCGGCATTCTAGAGCAGAAATGGGCAGGGACAGGTATCAGGACAAGCATGGCATTTTGTGAGCTGGAGGGTACTGCAACTGCCCTGGTTCCTGCAGGACTTACTGATATGCACGGGTGTAGCGGAACCAAGGTACAGAGGGTCAAACCCCCGGGGGACTTTTATTAGCAGGGACACTGACATCGTCTGCCACCCACCCAGCCCGTCAGAATCCCCTCTGAGCTTAGCTGCAATCCTCACCATAGCTGGGGGGGGGGATGAATTTTCCCAGCATCAAAACATTGGAGGGGCTTGGTCCTTAATGGGTAATTAAGACCCGCTAGTTATTCGAAAGACCTGCACTCGGGGCAGAAGAATACTGGTTTGGTGACATGGATCAACACAGGAGCCTGCGTTTTTGGACACACCCCGTTGGGGGCGTGGCTAGGGGGACTACCATGATGAGCACCTGCACGTCAACTTTAGCACCGCGTCACTGCAGGGTCGAGGTGTGCAAATAGGGAGGAGGGGGCTGTTCTAGGACAAGTTCAATGCCGTTCTAGAGGGGTCAGGAAGCTGCCGGATTCTGAGTCAGGCCCTCAGTCCATCTAGGCCAGTACTGTTGACACTGACTGGCAGCAACATCTCTCCAGAGTTTCAAGCACAATTCTTTCCCAGCCCCACCTGTATTATTATTATTATTATTATTATTATTATTATTATTATTATTATTATTATTATTATTATTATTATTATCCCCCCGCCTTTTGCCCAATACTGGGCCTCAAGGCAGTCTTACAAAGTTTAAAACATACATTAAAAAAAACATTTAAAATACACAACAAAATTATAAGTCATAAACATAGATGGAGGGCCAGATTATTCTCCAAAGGCCTGCTGGAACAAACAAGTTTTAGCCTGCTTCCGAAAGCCCATCAAGGAGGGAGCCAGTCTAGCTTCCCCAGGAAGAGAGTTCCAGAGCACCGGAGCAGCCACTGAGAAGGCCCTCTCCCATGTTCCCACCAAGCGTGCCTGTGAAGATGGCGGGACTGAAAGAAGGGCTTCTCCAGAAGATCTCAAAGCACGGGCAGGCTCATAAGGGAGAATACGGTCTTTCAGATAACCTGGTCCTGAGCCATATAGGGCTTTATAGGTCATAACCAGCACTTTGAATTGTAGACGTGGGGATTGAACTTGGGACCTTCTGCACGCGACGCAGGGGCTATACCACACTGAGCTACAGCCTATATAAAGAATTGTGGAGTATAAATACAGGTAGACACCCCCCCACACACACACACACAAAAGGTAGGTAGAGGGGAAGAGTGATTCAGAGTGTATGTATAATGTATTTGATCCTTAAAATGTATGCCCTGCCCTTCAGCGCCAGAAACCGACGTTCCCAAAGCGGCTTACAAAAATACAAGGTACACAAAACATCTAAAGGGAGCCATAAGACGGAACACAGCTGTAGTCAGGC
Organism: Elgaria multicarinata webbii; assembly: GCF_023053635.1. Lineage (NCBI taxonomy): Eukaryota > Metazoa > Chordata > Lepidosauria > Squamata > Anguidae > Elgaria > Elgaria multicarinata. Next base: position 15,565,076 of record NC_086185.1, on the reverse strand, counting down.
AAACCCCCTCCCCCCCAAAAAACTCAGAGCATTTTCAAGGAGTTAAAAGATTATAAACAGGAAAGGTTCTTCGCCGGGTGCCGAAATGATCACAAAGCAAACACCAAGCAAGTTAACTAGGTGGTTATGTTGGATCAATAGGTAGGGAAGCTGATGACCCTTTTGCAATGGGCAGCTGCTGTCCATAAAAATAAGTAAGAGAAAAAGAGGTTTCCCAACGGAAGGGTTTTGGTGGGACAAAACTCGTGCAAAGCGCCATTTTCTGCAGCGATAACCAAAGTCAAGCCTTGACTTGTATGGTGAGTTCAGCAGTTTCACATTCCTAACATTATTCGTTGCCTTGCAGATATACGTTATGGGCTTTCATATATTAAAGCTCATTGCTGCTCATATTATAGTTCCTAGTAAACTCTTTTTTTGCAGCATATATTAAAGAACCAAGAATGGGGGTGTTGATAAAAAAAAAACACTAAAAAAACCACAACGGAGCAAAAAAAATTACAAACGTCAGCCAAAACATCTACAAATCTTGCGGTGCCTCCAAAACGAACGAATTTATTATGCCAGAATCAATGTGCTTGTCTTTCGGGTGTTGTGTTTTTTGCTGCAACGGTTAACACGGAATGTCCCTCCAGAAGAAACCAGAGCCGAACCCGTCAAGAGTATAATAAATGAATCTCAAGGTTTTTCAAACTGTGTTTTTCCATGCAGTCTCTCTTTCGCTCAGCTCCATAAAAATGGTGACTACCCAGCGGATTTTCCCTAGAACGGAAAGAGCTTGTTCATCTGACCAACTTTACCATGCCTTACGGAGCTTTTCCAGGGCCGCTGACCCTTTGCCGTTCAAAGCCTACCGGGATTTTGTCATCAACCTTATTTTATAATTCTCTGCATTTCTGTTTTGTTGACCCGCACCTGCAGAGGTGATTAGAGAGAACTAGAAACTTGGGGGTGGTTTTATTTAATTAAAACGTATATGCCACTCAGTCCATAAGATATACTCCACATCCCCCTTTTAAGCTGACGTTGTGCTATGGATAAATCAGAAAAACGAGCTCTGGCCCAGGACAGACCTTGCCGTGGAGTGGGAGGCATTCTTCAAACTGGCTCTCAAAGTTCCAGGCATCCATTGGAATCTCCACCTCTCCTAGGAATGTATTCCGGCCAAAGCGATCGTGATGCCAGATGGAGAACTGCAAGGTTCTGGTTGGAAGGAGGGACTGGTTGATCTCGTACTGTGAAGATGACAAGGAAGAGAGCTCTTAACCAGATGGCTCCCAAGGGTATCATTCTAGGAACATAGGAAGTGGTCTTACACGAATCAGACCACTGCTCCATTCGCAAGCACACAGACACACGCAAAACCTTCCCTCTGTTACCAAAACCTGCAACCGATGGAACATGACAACACCATCCATCAGGTGTCACCACCAAATCCGATTTATTCTGCCTTTACTTTATTTCGCTCCACAAGCACCAGACCCAGAAATCTGACTTTTTTAATAATAATAATAAAAAAAGGACAAAAGTATTCACAGAATACCGAACTTAGCGCCAGAGTGGCATATCTGAACTTCTGCATAGGGATACAGCAACACACGGGCCTGGAAATTCCCTGCCCGCAACAACACGCAAATGCGCAAACGCACCTACCTTGAGCACCTCGTTGTACAGGGGGTTGACGGTGTTCCGCTTGATGGTGGTTTTGCGCTTCCCCTGGCGGGATTTGTCCGGGAGAAGGTACGTCTTCACATACCTGCAGGAGACAGAAAGGAGATCCGGACATTGGCGGATGGCTCCCTGCCCTTCTGCAGCCACATGCAAGAATCCACACTGTTTGTGAGATCCTTTTCCAAATGGCAATGAGAGTAGTCCGATCAGGCAGCCCAGCCTAGGATGAAGCGGTTGCATCAGTACGTGGCTGGGAGGAATGGGCCTCTCCACACATTGTGCGCCACCATCCCAAACCATGTTGAGATAGTTTGCGTTGACGTGCAAGACGGTGCTTCAAACGGCGGCCAGATGGAAGCCCTCTGCACATGTAACCCTGTGCGGTGCGGCACACCAGGACTGGGAAAACCCAAGTTCAAATCCTTTCTTAGCCATGAAGTTTGCCAGGCAACTCTGGGCCTATCTCTGAGCCTAATCTACTTCACAAGCTTGTTGTGCAATGACAGCAGGAGGTGGACCATGCATTCAATCCATTATTAAAATTAAAAATTAAAAAAATAATAAAAATATTTTTAAAAAAGGTTAAAGGATCCAGAACTCCTTCACTTGAAGCTATTTGGTTTTAGAAGGATGACGCTACAGCAAACTCCTCCAATCCGGCGTCCTCCATCAAAGTCATGGTTTGTATTGACCATCGTTTCAGAACCCAGCTCATGGATTGGGCTTCCAAACAAAGAACAGGAGAACCCATGGTTTACAGAAGCTTGTCTACTTTCATTCTCTCTTGCTCAGCTCTCTGGATGCAGAGACTTCTGGAGGCAGAGAGGAAAGAGAGAGAGAGAGAGAGAGACCTGTATGTGTGAGAAAGAGAATGAAGAGAAGAGAGATACACAAATGAATGAAAAGGAAGGAAGGAAGTTGCCATAGAGAGGGAGACATTCAATAAATACAACCACCTCCAAGTTCCTAGATCTCTGTAATCACCTCTGCAGGTTTGGGTCAACAAAACAGAAATGCCTGTTTGTGTGAGAAAGAGAATGAAGAGAAGAGAAATACACAGGGCTCATCTACACCAAGTAGGATATTCCACTATGGAAGCAGTAGATAAAAGGCAGGAGTCACACTACTGGTTTAAAGCGGTATTGAAGTGCACTGCAGGATCTACACTACTGCTTTATAGTGGTAATGAAGTGCACTGACAACTGTTGGAGCCCAAGACACATCTACACAAAGCAGGATATAACACTATGAAAGCGGTATATGGTATGTGTTAACAGTAGGCATGTGCTCCGCTCCGATTAGGAGCGGAGAAGCAGTAGCGGAGCGGGGGGCTTCGCCTGCCCTTAAGGCAGAGGCGAAGAGGATTGGGGGGCCGGCGGAGCATGGCGAAGAGGATCGAGGTGAAGGCGGATCCTTCGCCTCGATCCGGAGCTCCGCTGGAAAGGTAAGTGGGGTTTACCGGGCCCTGCCGCTGTCGCCCATGCGGCGACAGCGGCAGGGCCCGGTAAACCCTTCCTCCTCTCCCTTACCTGCCTCCGTCCGCGGGTCGCCGTCTTCAATTGAGCCCGTGGTTCCAGTAGGAAGTCTGGGCCGCACTTGCGGCCCAGACTTCCTGGTGAAACCATGGGCTCAATTGAAGACGGCGACGGACCACGGACAGAGGCAGGTAAGGCCCCCCTCCTCCTTACCGGGCTCTGCCGCCGTCGCCGCATGGGCGGCGATGGCGGCAGGGCCCGGTAACCCCCCCTATGGGGGGGACCGGAGCTCCGAGCGGAGCGGAGTGGGCACAGGCGGAGTGGGGGCCGGGTGGAGCGGGCCGATCCGAAAATGGCGGATCTTAAAGTGAAGCGGAGTGGGGGGTCCGTGCACACCCCTAGTTAACAGTTGTCAATATGCACTTCAATACCGCTATAAAGCAGTAGTGTGGCTCCTGCCTTTTATATACCGCTTCCATAGTGGAATATCCTGCTTGGTGTAGATGAGCCCACAGATGAAGGAAGGAAGGAAGAGATAGAAAGAGGCGGGATTTCCTTGCCCTCTGCTTGCTTTGGTCCTGGGCCCACCACCACACGGCCTCGCCAAGAGTTCCCCACATGGGAATGAGTCCTCTTCACCCCGAAAAGGTTGCCCGTCCCCTGCACAAGGCCACACTGCCTGAGGGGCACTCACGGGTTGGAGCGCTTCTTGGCCTCGTCGGCAAACGCCAAGTGGCGGCACTCTTTCACGTGGATGAACAGGGTCTGCGTCTTCCGCTCATAGCTCAAGGAGAAGGCAATTTCCCCCGTCACGCAGACGTTGCCGAAGTCACCCGCTTCGCTGTAGATACTAACCATGCTTCCCAAAGTGCTCTGCGGGGGGCAGGGAGAAAGGAAGAATGCGTCAATTGTCATCCCTTGGGGGATAATTCACCTTCCAGGCTGAATTTCCACCCAGGTCACCATGCGATTCTGCTATAGGTGTAAATCAGCTGTTACACTCAGGAAAGGTTTTCCCAAGAGGTTTAACCTGGCAATTAAATCCATCACTTCGCATTCCACCCTCCTCAGATAGGGACAACAGTTGTTGTTTCAGGCAGCAGCAAAGCTAAAAGCAGGTCCCTTCCCCACCACCACCAAAAAACCCCAGGTCCCCATAGATCTCTGGGTAATTTGCAGTAAACCCGAAAGAGTTTTGGTCTCCAAATTGTCTAACAATAAGAAAAAGCATTCCCCGTTTGGGGTGGGTAGGTTTAGGAGTGAAACCAGGCACGGATTTGTGTGTCAAAAGACCTGCAAGCTCCTTTTTGGTACTGGTCACAAATTCCTGGGCTCTGCATGTGCTCAGAGGCACCCTGTTCCTTAATTCTTAGCCTTAAGTTCACGTGGCTGAGCTGCTATTTTGCTCCTGGCTCCAGCTGGTGGACCTCAGGGTTCTGGTAAAAAAAATCCCACAGTAAACCCCACAAGTTTAAAGTCTGCCCATTCCTGCCCTAGATCAGGGGTGGACCGAAGGTCGGTCTCCAGATTTTTGGGGACTTCAACTCCCAGAAGCCTCTGCCAGCATGGCCAATGGTCAGGAATGCTGGAGTTGAAGTCCAAGACATCCAGAGTCCTGCTTTCTGCCCATCTCTGCCCAAGATCACCTATCCTGTGCTCCATCCACCAAACTCCATTTTCTCTACATCCAAAGAGGACCCACCGAGGACGCCCCGCTGCGCATGCTGCCTCTGGCTGCTCTTCTCCGGTGAATCTCTACCAGGTTGTCTATGTCCTCCTCTTCTTCCTCCTCCTGGGGGTGGCAAGAAACACAAATGCACATCATTATTATTATTATTATTATTATTATATTTATTTGTATCCCGCCTTTTGCCCAATACTGGACCTTAAGGTGGCCTTACAAAATTTAAAACACAGACATTTTAAAACCTATGAAAAGAAATATACAAATATATATATATATATATACACACACACACACACACACACACACACACACATATAAAACATTTAAAATACATGACAATTTTACAAGTCCTTAACATAGACGGAGGCCCAGATTATTCACTAAAGGCCTGCCAGTACAAAGACGTTTTTGCCTCCTTCCGAAAGCCCATCAATGAGGGAGCCAGTCTAACTTCCCCAGGAAGAGAGTTCCAGAGCACCGGAGCAGCCACCGAGAAGGCCCTCTCCCATGTTCCCACCAAGCGCGCCTGTGAAGATGGTGGGACTGAAAGAAGGGCTTCTCCAGAAGATCTCAAAGCACGGGCAGGCTCATAAGGGAGAATATAGTCTTTCATATGAAGAGACCTCTATAACGTCCTAAATGGCTTCAGCTCAACTTGCCCTGGGCAACTTAAAATCTGACCCTCTCACCACCACCACCACCCCTTGTGTCTTCCGCTGGCCAGAATTCCATTTTCCTTGCTAGTTCTGCTGCTGCATGTCCTTGCTAGTTCTGCCACTGCATGTACTAGGCATCTGTGCCCCAGGTGGCCAGTGGACATCCAAGGGCACTCCACCGACACGTTCCCTGGAACACAGGGGATGCCACCCCAGGTAAAGTGCTGCTAAGCTGCCTCCGTGTCCCTCCTCCAAAAGCCCAGGTGGAGGCTCTTTCACCAAGATATCCACAGCAGAGCCTGGGGCCCTTGCAATTTCAGCCCCCCAGGCTGGCCAAGGACGCATCTAGGGTTGGGCCAACTGCCCTTAAGGGACCACTTCCCCCATATGTCTCATCACGGCCAGTCAGGTCAGGAGCGTCGAATCGCTTTCATCCCAGGGGACAAATTCAGTCTCAGAGAAGCTCTGGGCGGGTGCATCCCAGCGGTGGGCGGGGCTGAAGGAAAAAGAGGCGGGCCCCAAAATGCCAGTGTTATCTTGCCTTAAAGCTCTCGCTGCCAGTAAGGAATCCTTAGGAGAAGCGTTTCATCCTTTTAGAATAGGGGAAAACTGTGCAAAAGCCAGGAAGTCACCAAATGATTGGGGGCTGGGCTGGGGAAATGGGGTAGGGTCACCTTAGGAACCCCAAGGGAGCCAGACCGTGACCCCACGGGCCTACAACATGACCACCCCATCTTCGATGGACTTTGTGAACTTCCTCAATACCCTCCGCAAGCCGAGTTGGAATATCCGAGTCCGTAGACAGCTCTTCTCAGTATCTGCCCAGTGACTCTGGATATCCCTTCTCTGTTGGAGGCTCACCATTTCAACATTGAGGCCCGGAACGGACTTGCTTCTATCGCCCAGAGGTCCGCTTCCGCCGACGGGCTCCTCCGGCCGCAGGTCGATCACTGATTTGGTGTACTCTGCGACAGATAGGATAGGAGATTCATCAGAGCCTCTCACTTTGGTAACACAAAGCGGGGAGGGAATCCTGCCACCGTTCAAATCCAACCCTTTCTCCTCTAACAGGATTATCCTGTACCCCTGTGGGATCCTTTAAAGCTCAGCTAAAAACTTTTCTTTTTTCTAAAGCTTTTAGAACTTGATTTTGATCTGACTTTTATACCGTTAGTTTTACTCTACCCTGTGCCTGTTTGGTGCATTCTCTTCCCCTTCTTATTGTTTTATTATGATGCTATTAGAATGTAAGCCTATGCGGCAGGGTTTTGCTATCTTATTGTTTTACTCTGCACAGCACCATGTACACTGATGGTGCTATATAAATAATAATAATAATAATAATAATAATAATAATAATAATAATAATCTGTTTCCCCAAAGGCACCCAAAACAGGGGCTTGTCCGCACTTCCTCTCAAGGAGACCTCCAAGGAAGGAAATCCCAGCCCAACCCCCGCCAGGTTCTTTCCAGGCTGAGCTGCCCATGTCATCAGGTTAAACTAAGAGGTGCCCAAAGGCCAAATTGAGTTTGTTGGCAAACCAGCAATTTGGTGGGTTTTTTCTTTTCTTCTCTTTTTTACTTTTGTGGGGGCCACTCTATGGACTGTGCAGCACCCTGTGGTGGGCGATCCGAGGGGAGGGGGGAGTGGCCCCTTGCACAGTTGCCCACCCCTGTCTTAAAGGATCTTATGTTAGAAGGGCTGGGGTCCAAGACATTAAAACAGCTGCTGCTAGCCAGGAAGCCGATGGAACTGTGAGCCAACCCAAAGTATTTATTTTTACGGCGCCCTCCCCCTAAAGAGCCCACTGTGGCTTAAACAGTCCCACCGCACCACCTGCTTTATCCTCACAACAGCCCTGTGAGATAGGACAACGGTGAGAGGGAGTGGCCTGCCCAGGGCCATCAAGTAAAATTCATGGCTTAGTCAGGATTTGAACCCAAATCTCTAAACACCACACCGGCCGTCATAGTACATATAGCAACACATTATTATTTTTTGAAGGTCTCTTGCCTGAAGGCCTCTGAATTCTCCTGGGATTCTTCTTGAACAAGGTGTCGTTGTCTTCAGCTGAAGCTACACCGTGGCTCCCGAAACGAGCTTCCTAGGAAAGAAGGAGCCCATTTCACAGATCAGGAGCATGAAGAGAACCCCTCCCTGCCTTTCCACACACCAGACTGTGGGCTGAAATAGTGAGCGAAGCCGGTTCCTAGAGGCACATGTCGGCAGCTCCACACGGAGGAAGCACCAAGTGCTATTTGGGTACGTTCAAGACTGGCAAGTTCAAATGCGCAGGAAGGTAGATGCTCTCCCTTATCCTACACGCTGCCGATCATTATAGGCGACAGAAGCTGTGCACACCCATGCTGAGAGTGGAGTGCCCTGGGAGAAGAGATTCCTGCCTTTCCCAGGGTACCCATGCTAAGATTTGGGATGTCCTGGGTGGGGGAAGATTCGTGCCTTTCCCCAGGGACTTATCCTGAAAGCTGGGGTGTTGGGGGGGGGTGAGATTCCGGGTTCTACCAGGGCACACCTGCTGAGGGTTGGGATGTCCTGAGAAAAAAGAGATTTCCCAGGGCACCTATCCTGAGAATTCAGGTGTTCTTGGGGGGCGGGGGAGAACCCTGCCTTTCCCAGGGCACCCATGCTGACAGTTGGGGTGTCCTGGGGAAAAATATCCTGCTTTTCCCGGTGCACTCATGCTGAGAGTCGGAGTGTCCTGGAAACAAAAAAGATGTCTGCCTTTCCCAGGGCACCTATCCTGAAAGTTCAGGTGTTCTAGGGCTGGGGGAAGAAGCTTGCCTTTCCCAGGGTACCCATGCTGAGTTGGGGTGTCCTGGGGAAAAAATATCCTGCCTTTCCCAGGGCACCCATGCTGAGAGTTGGGATATCCTGGAAACAAAAAAGATTCCTGACTGTCCCAGGGCATCCACACACTCCCAGAGGAGCACTACAGCGTCCAAGCAAGTGTGCTGTTTGGGCAGCTCATGAGAGAAGCAGAAGTGGAAACCTACAGTGTCTGAATAGGAGAAGGGAGTCTCTCTGAAGCGGACTGGAAGAGTCAGGCTGGACGCGTTGGACCCTGATGGGTCAAGAGCTTTCGTCCTCTCTTGGCGAGGGCTGCAACAAAGACAAAATGAGATTGTCAGAAGAGTCCATGTAAGTCCAGCATTCTACTTCCCCAGAGGGACCAGAGGTTTCCAGAAAGCCCGCAGGCAGAGATTGACATCAAACAGCACTACAAACAGAGCATGACATCAAACAGCAGTGCAGGGCCCCCGCTAATAAATCCCAGAAACTGGCTTCCAGTGACATCGTGCCTCTGACACAAGGCTTCACTTTTTATTTGTTCCTTTTCTGCCTTCGTCTCCCTCACCTCCAATGCAACTGGGATCCCAGGGCAGCTTATGTTAAAAACTGAAATAGACATAAACTGCATGATAAAAATATGACATTAAACACAGCAGCGAATTGCAGGTGGTAAAATAATAATAATAATAACCACAAGACATATGGTCTAGGTTACATGTCCTTTGTGACATGTCCGTGGCAGCCATTTTGTGACAGCGAATTGCCAAATGGGGCCATGGAAGTTTGCCCACCCAGGGTCTGGACACTGCAAAACGAACACCAGAGCTTCCTCCATTTAGCTAGCAAGTTGAGTAGTGGTTCACCAACCCAGCCTCCTCCATGTCTTTGCCTAGCCTCCTTTCATAGCCATCTAAGCCAGCGGCCATCAGGTTCTATGGCTGCGGACTTCATAAGTTGTTGCTGCTATTGATATGATTACATTTATATCCTGACCTTTTTTTTCCCCTCTTGCAAGGCAGCTGACATGACCCTGTGGCCAAAGAGCTGAGGCCAGCAGCTTTTTTTAGATTTTTATTTTAAAAAACAAAGACCCAAAGCCACCTGCTAAAGGAGGGCTAGGATGAAATGTTCCTTTAATACTCCCAGAAGAAAGAATAGGCCAGAGTTCAATGTACTAAAAACACAGCCAATATATTTTACTTCATAATAAAGTCATATTTCCCGCTGAATGGAGTTGCCACCTCAGTCCAAAGACGTTTAAGATCCAAATAGCGCAATCATGCAGAACATCATGAAGATATTCCAGAGGGCAATGAAGATCCGGAAGTACCTCAGGCTCAACAGAAATTCCCTGATATTATCACCTGTTGTCGGTTCTCTCACGTCTTCACCAAAGCCCTGACTCTCCTTCTTCTTCAGCCTGAAGTTGAACACCGCCCCTGCATTGACCAACAGCGTCCCAAAAAGCAGCAAATCCCCCAACATCCTGCTACTTCCGGTCTCCTGGCAAAAGCGGAAATGCCACCCTGGCCAGCAGCTTAAAGCTTGCAGGAAGCCGCAGGAGAGGAATTTCAAACTTTTAGAATAGGGGGAAACTGTGTGGAAAAGATGAGAAATACCAAATGACCAGAGGTTGGAGAGAAAAGGAGGGAAGGGAAAGGGACCCAGACTGGGAACATCAATCGACCTTTGATTCGCCACATTTAGCCTAAGTGATACAGTGCTAGGCTCTTTGTTTCAGATATGAGAGGTACGTCAGGCCTGGGGGCACAGGACCACTTCTCCCTCCAGACATACAGCATACACGTTAGGCATGGGATGGGGAAGAATCATGTTCCTAAAGGCCCTCGGTCCTCTCACCCGTTCGCTCCCTCGAACCAAACTTCCTTCCCTCAACGGACTTAACAGCCTAGAACTTAAGCGCTGTCACTCCAAGGCCGCTCCAACCCCCGGCGTTCTAAAGCAGAACTGGGGTGGGAAGGAGGTAGATCATTTGGGACTTCAACTCCCAGAAGTCCTTGCCAACATGGCCCACGGTCAGGAATGCTGGGAGTCGAAGTCCAAAATATCTGGAGATCAACTCCCTGCCCACCCTTAGAATTAAAAGGTGGAGCACTGACAATGGGCTCCTCTAAACGAGGGATTTGTTGCAAGCTTGTGGTTGGTCACTAACGGACATTTGTAGGTCCATTACAGGATGCTGTCAATGACCAGGTTGCTTCCTGCACTATCCTCTGGAAACTACGCTTTTAAAAGAACCACAGATAATGTGGTAATATCCGGGAAAAGCGAGATCTCCCAGTGTGTAAACTCGGCGTTGTGGAATAATTCCGCCACTAGATGGCGGTGTCTCATGGAAGTGAATGGAGCACGCAGAGAGAGGAAGTATTCAATACAAACCACATGGCCACCCATGTAATTGAGTCGATTGCAATCCCAGAAAGAAAGTGGAAGCAGAAAGCCTGGGTAAGGGAACAGGATTTTTTCCATTGGAATCAGAGCCAGTCTTTCTAACCTGGGACCAGCAGCTGGGGGACCGGGAGCAGAGACGGCAGGACGGGAGCCATCCAGGCTCATGTTCTCGGTGGATTCCGTGTCGCTCTTCGCATCCCGTGGCTCCGAGGGCTCCGGGATCAAGCTGGAAGGAAAGAGGCCAGTCAGATGAGCGAGGAGGACAAGGGTTCTCAGCTCAGCAGAAAGAGCACATGCCTTGAATGCAAAAGGACCCAGGCTCAATCCCACGGCAACTCCAGTTGAATGGTCAGGGACAAGCAGTGTGATCAACCCAGTGGAGGCTGGTGGCTCCAACATCAGTGGGGCAGTGAATCCGCTCCGTGTTTCAGTCAGAACTCTAAAGAAGCTATCCAACATGTGGAAGCTCCCACTTGCTTGCTTGCTTGACAGACACAAAGCCAGGGAGCAAGGAGGCCGTGGCATCTCCTGGTCCTCCTTCTCCTGCGCTATCCCCCAGAAATCCCGCTTTTAAATGAACCACAGATAATGCAGTAATATCTGGGGAAAGCGAGATCTCCCAGTGTGTGAACTTGGTGTTGCACAATAGTTCCGCCACTAGATGGCGATGCTGTTTGGGCCAGAGCAAGCGGCAGGTGGACAAGCAGATTGCGGTGGCGAAGAGGAGGAGCAAGCGCAGAAAGGTCTTGTCAGTGGGCCCCTACTGGAATGCGGGCCCTTGACCACTGCACGACCATGCCTACCCGTGGTGGCAGCCCAGCCGCCCCAGAGTCACCTGGATTCCTTGCGCTGTTGCTGAGGACTCCTTTGCGCTGCTTTGGGGCAGCCTTTGGGATCGCTGAGCTGTGCCTTCTGAAGAAGGGCTTGCCCTGCTGTCTCCCTTTTGTTAGCTGAAAAAAGGAAGGGAGGAGAAATAAACCTGTCACGGTCCACGCTGCCTGCACGCATTGAACCATGCAAAGGCACAGACGAAGTCCAGAACCTAAGCCCTGCAAAGCCAAGGTCTGTCCAGCTGTGCCCCCTCCCGTCCTTACCACAGCACCCGGCCAGATGTTTGGGGAAGCGCCCAAGCAGGGCATGAAAAACCCCTCGCTTCGCTTCTTTATGCCACTCTCTGGGTGCTCGGAAGCGCACGGGTCTCCGAATCACGGAAATACAGAGGGCGTCGGAAAGACGCCGGGGTGCACCTAATGGCACGAAAAGCGCAAACTGACCCACGGTCGCTCAAGCAAGCGAGTCAATCTAGATGAGAAAAATGGGGAGAGGAAGTGCAGAGAATGTAGAGCGGGGTGGGGGGGAGAAAGGCCTTTAGCTTGAGGGTCGGATTCCATTTCGGGGAAGCGCTCAGGGGCTGCATTCCAGGGGGGCAGGGTCACGAATACCCCAAATCCCAGCATATTTTAGTTTAAAGCTCTCGCTGCCATTCCCTTAGCCTTGGGAGAGCCATTTCAACCATTTGGGAAGGGGGAAAACTGCAGAAAACCCTGGTGGTCTGGGGAAAGGGGGTGGAGACATCTGGGGAATCTGAGTGGGACCTCAGATGAGCGGAAAACGCCCCCCTAGGAGTGAAGTTGTAGATAGCTGTTATTATTAACAAACATTATCATCATTTCTATACCGCCCCATAGCCAAAACTCTTTGAGCAGTTTACAATTCATTAAAAAAAAATAACGTTACATAACGAAAAAAACAGATTTTTTAAAAAATACAAAGTTTAAAACCATTTAAACAGCTAAAAACAATTTCAGTAATCAATTTTTAAAGAATAGCCCTGTTCAGCAGAGCTGACGTAAGTGCCCCATCCTACGTCAGTAAACGCCTGAGAGTAGAGGGCAGCCTTAACCTGGCGCCAAAAAGTTGACAGGGCCGGTGCCTGGTGGGCCTCAGTGGGGAGCTCATTCCACAGGCAGGGGGCCACCACTGAGAAGGCCCTCTCCCTTGTTGCCATTTTCTGAGCCTCCCTCGGAGGTGGCACTCGGAGGACGGTCTCAGACGTTGAGTTCGCTGATCAAGACATCAGCAGCAACTGAGAAGGTATTTGGGGGGGGGGGGGGGAAGCTTAACATTTGTAATAGGGCAGTGCTCCACTCCGATTCAGATAGAGAATCCGGAGCGGAGCGGACCGACCCGATCCGCCTCCGCCAAAGGCGGCTCCGGATCAGGTTGGGGGATCTGTGGATCGAGGCGAAGCGGTTCACCTCCATCCAGAGCTCCGAACACAAGGAAGGGGGGAGGGGGGTCACCTGGTGCCGGCGCCATCGTCACGTAGCACTGCAGTCAGTTGAAGCCAGCGCTGGACCGCGACAGAGGCAGGTAAGTGGGGGGAGGGGGGTTACCTGGCTCCACCGCCGCAGTCTGTGCGGCGACGGTGGCGGAGCCAGGTAAGGGGGCTGGGGGGCTTATTTGGCCCCCATTTTGCCCCGCCTTCCCCACTTACCTGCCTCTGCCGTCCGCCGTAGAGGCAAGTAAGTAGGGAAGGGGGGGCAAAATGTCAATCCGCCCCTCCGGATCTCGCTTCGCGGAGCGGAGCGGGGGAGGGTCGGATCGGCCCAATGTGAAAGTTGCAGATGGGGCCACAAAGCGTTTCGGGGGTCCATGCACAGCCCCCTAATTTGTAATTATTTTTCATCAAAAAATTTTAATTTGAAAATCCAAAACACAGCTCCTGCAGCGACTGTAGGCTTTTCACTTCCTTCCTCCCCCCCCCCCAAAAAGAGCGATCAATAACGCCTACCCTGCGGTTTGCGCCGAAGGGACATTCGGATGATGTCGCTGCCCAGCCTGTTAGCGAAACGATTGACTCTTTGGTCGTAGAACCAGTCGCCGGTTGCTTTCTTCAGGTCCCTGCGGGGAGGGCGAGCGGGTGCGGAGAAGGCAGCATGAGACCCCCGGTAACAATTCAACCCCTTAATGCCCGTTTTCAATAGGGTGGCACGTGTGCTTGGTCGACCACGCAAGCAGGGACTCGGTCACATAGGAGGAAATTTGGCATCTTGAGCACTGCAGCTCTCATTCCATTTTTTTTAAATAAAACTTAAGTTTCTAGCCCCCATTAATTTGTATAAAGTGTATACTTTTATTCCAAAATGGATGTTTTGAGCTTTTAACGACTTGGGGATTTTGCAGAAGCAGTCACATACTAGTGGTAGTAGGAGCTAAGTTCCACCCAGCCCAGGTATTTATCAAGGGTGTATATATTCACACAGGGCCTTCCCTTCCCTGCTTGATTCTTTAAAAGCAAACACGTCACCCTGCTTGGCCTGCTACATCCCTTACCAGCCTTGGCAAAACTAACTTAGCCCTGCTAACCACATAAAAGAATGCAAGGAGGATTCCTCTCATGTCTCACCCTACTGCCCTTGTTTCGGGAGAAGGGGTTTCAGGTAATCAATCAGAATCAGATTCAGAACCAGAAGATGCAGCGTTAAGACACCAGCCAGGCCGCACCAGTGGGGGAGAAAGCTCTCACGGGAGAGTCCTCAGCTGGAAAGCAGCCCACTCCAGAGCTTATCTCCTCAAGGCCAAATCTTTGAGGAGCTTCCGGGGGTGAGCATTCTGAAGCACTAACTGATGCTAGAATCCGCCGGAAACTCAAATGCACAGCGCATAAAGAAGCCGTGAGAAAGTCGGAGAGATTGCGCCAGAACCTACCACCACACCAGGCCCTTTGAAGTACTGGCATTTGAGAAGTAACTTCTCTCTCTCTCTCTTCTTGAACGGACAATTGTCTTGCTTAGTTTGCATAGTAATTGCTTAGGGCGTCTACAAAGAGGTAGACTCTATTCAAGTTAAAGTGAGTTTGTTGCTTAATAAAAGCTCTGTGGATTACTTAGCAAGCCTCGTCATTTGCCTCCCATTGAAAGTACAAGGGCTTGGAAGGGACACGACAATTCCCTTACTGATCAGCTCCTGAATTCTGAAGCCAACCGGCGTTGTGCATACACCTTGAGGACTAGAAACCTGCACGTCTTTCCTTTAAACAAAAAGAGCAGCGATTCTAAGCTGCGCGTCAACGTTTTAGGTTTCCCGTGGGGGTTCAGAGACTTACGCCTCCTTGGTGCAGACTTTGCAGCGCCAGGAGCTGTCGGCGCTGTAGGCGCGGCAGTCCCGGCACACCAGGTGATTACAGCCGCGGCAAGTGTGCGCCTTGGGTCTGACCCGGCCCAGGCTCTGCTGGCAGCGGGCGCACGTCCGCTCGCTGTAGCGCTGGCTGCCCCTCTTGGCTCCCTTTCTTCGGATCTCCAGCAGCTCATTCTTCAAGCGCCTGATGGGAAGAGAGAGAAGGCTGGGAATCGTAGGACATTTTCCTGCCTTAAAATATTATTTATTTATTTATTGCACTTATATACCGCTCCCATAGCCAGGGCTCTCTGGGCGGTTTACAGAAATTCTAAAATTGAGATAAAAACTAGAATACAAAATTTAAAACTCTAAAACACAGTACATACACACATAGAGCATTAAAAACCAATTAAAAACTAAACATGTGGGTAATTAGGATGTGCCGCAATATGCCCGGGCAAAAAGGAAAGTCTTAACCTGGCGCCGGAAAGATAGCAGCGTTGGTGCCAGGCGAGCCTCATCAGGGAGATCATTCCATAGTCTGGGCGCCACTACCGAAAAGGCCCTGTCCCTCGCTGCCACACTCCGAGCCTCTCTCGGAGTAGGCACCCGGAGGAGGACCTTAGATGTTGAACGTAGTGACCGGATATATTCACGTCGGGAGAGGCGTTCCGTCAGGTATTGTGGTCCCAAGCCGTATAAGGCTTTATAGGTCAAAACCAGCACCTTGAATTGGGCTCGGAAACATTAAATACCCTTCCTAGATTCAAGAAATAAAGACGTTCTTGCTCCCTAGGGAGGCCATCCCCAACCCATTCAGTCCTCTTTCCCAACGGAAATACTGAAAAAGAGTGCTCTAGCAGCCAGCCAGCCATGCTCTTTCCCAAGATATTCCATTCCGTTTCCTCCCCACAAAGAGATACTCAGCATTCTAAAGCAGGGGTAGGGGACCCGGTTCCCTCCGGATTCTTGGACTACAACTCCCATGATCTGTGACCATTGATCAGGCTGGCTGGGTATGATAGAGTTAGGGTCCAAGACAGCTCGAGGGCAACAGGTCGTCTAACCCTGCATCTAAAGTGAGATGGGCTGCCTTTTGGGCTCCCTCTTTTGACCTCCTACGAGACTGACATCACATCCTCACCTAATTCTCCTCTCTTCCGCTTTCCGCAGCTCCTCGTCTCGCTGGAGGACCTGGAGGATCAAATCCCGCTCCGCATCCGAGAGGAAGGACAGGTCAACAGCCTCCATCGTGACCTCCGGCCGCAAAGCCGCTTCTCCTTCCCAGGGTGCAGCTACTCAAAGCCAGAGGAAAAAATTAAAGAGCTTTAATAGGGCTAAGCGAGACACTGCGGGTTCATAACCCATTTTATGAATCTCGTCTGGCAGGCCGTTCCACAATCCAGGGGCGACAGAAGAAAAGGTCCTCCTGGAAACTGATGTCAGCCTAGTTTTAGCTGACTGAAGTAAGTTCTCCCCAGAGGACCTGAGAGTGCGGGGCGGACTGTGTGGGAGAAGGCGATCCCGCAGGTAACCTGGACCCAAACTATTTAGGGCTTTAAAGGTAATGACCAACACTTTGTACTTTGCCCGGAAACTAATTGGCAGCCAGTGGAGTGATTTTAATGTTGGGATAATATGCTCACCCGTAGAAGTAATTTAGTATTGATGCCTCCTGTTAGAAAGGCACTTAGCAGAGGAAAAACAAAAGGCAGAACAGAATGAGTGTTTACCAGTCTTACGTGCACACAAGGCTAAAAGGGAGACCATGCGCTTCTTCAGTGGAGGAAAGCTAAAGTAGTTTACTCACAATATTCTTGCAGTTGTTTTTAAAATGGATACTGTCTGTTTTTGTATGTATTTTATGCTTTTATGGTTTTAAATTTTGTATATTTCTTTTTTAATGTTCACTGTTTTTAACTTTTGTAAACTATCCAGAGAGCTTCGGCTATGGGGTAGTATATAAATAATAATAATAATAATAATAATAATAATAATAATAATAATAATAATAATAATATCAAATGCAGGTACAGCATACAATTTCAAAGAATAGTATGACCAGTCCATTGGTGCTCCATAGGAGCGAGACAGCAAACACACATGCTCCCAGCAAGGGAAGAGGTCAGAGAGAAAGAGGGCAGGGCAGGAAGGGGACTCATACTTATACTTTGCAAATGGAACAAATGAAAAACACAGTCAGAAGAAGTATTGGGAGCTGCAACAAAAAGTTGCCATGCGAAGGGCTCCAGTTCAGCATTCTAGCCAGCCATGCCCTTTTTTAAGGGACTCCATTCCATTCCCTCCCTCCCTCCAGACTCGCAATGTTCTACGGCCACTAAGCATGCTCTGTCACCATTGGGTTGTATAGGTGGGCTGGGGATTGAGGGGGTTTTCCCCTCAAAATATTTTTCCTACTTCTGCAACGTTAAGGTTCTCTGGAACCTGCCGCTACTTCCCTCGTGTTTCTCAGCAGCTCGTTTTGGCTGCATCACAAGCCAGCATTTGAGTTTGTTGTTGATATGACGAAAGAGGAGGAGGAAAAAGGAAAATGCCATCCGAAGAAGAATCAAACACGGGAATGGCTGCTATATTTGCTGAAGAGATTAGATGCAGGTGAAGAGCAATTGACAGAAAAGCTGAAGATTAAAAACACAGGATCATATTCCACAGAGAAAATATCTGAACATTTTGCAACACTTGGAACAAAAACCCAGAGTCCTTTAACATTTTAATGCCTGGGCTTTGGATTAACAGCCAGGAAGCAACTTTCGATTTCATGAGTATCACTCACATAGAATCAGATCCTAGGTCATGCTTAGTCAACACTTGCTTTTTTATTGATTTGTTGAAATTTACAATAGAAATTGATTTAAAAAACTACTTAGTCATCCTTAGACTAGACCCATTGAAATCGACGGGACAAGTCAGTCACACCTAAGTTATGCCTCCTTTCTCGCAGACCAAACCTAGCCTGCAGCGCCAATAAATAATAATAATAATAATAATAATAATAATAATAATAATAATAATAATAGTCTATTACATTTTTATACCACCCCATAGCCGAAGCTCTCTGGGCAGTTTATAAAGAATTTTAAAAAATAAAATACACAAAAATTTAAAAAAGGATTTTAAAAAACACGCAACAGACAGTATACACAGAGACAACATACATCTAAAAACAACTTTGAGAAATCAGCCAAATCGTAAAACAAATCCGGGATCGATTAAAAGTCATCACATGCTGCCAAACGCCTGGGAAAAGAGAACTGTATTGATCTGGCACCGAAGGGTTGTTCGTGGGTTCATTTAGAGATGGGGGGTCGGCTGCCAGCCAGCTCCATTGCTGAAGAATCCACCCCCACTGTTATCATAGAATCATAGAGTTGGAAGGGGCCTATAAGGCCATCGAGTCCAACCCCCTGCTCAATGCAGGAATCCACCCTAAAGCATCCCTGACAGATGGTTGTCCAGCTGCCTCTTGAAGGCCTCTAGTGTGGGAGAGCCCACAGCCATCCTAGGTCATGAGTTCCATTGTCGTACTGCTCTAACAATCAGGAAGTTTTTCCTGATGTCCAGCTGGAATCTGGCTTCCTGTAACTTGAGCCCATTACTCCGTGTCCTGCACTCTGGGAGGATCAAGAAGAGATCCTGGCCCTCCTCTGTGTGACAACCTTTCAAGTATTTGAAGAGTGCTATCAAGTCGCCCCTCAATCTTCTCTTCTCCAGGCTAAACATGCCTAGTTGTTTCAGTCTCTCCTCATAGGGCTTTGTTTCCAGACCCCTGATCATCCTCATTGTCCTCCTCAGAACACGCTCCAGCTTGTCTGCATCCTTCTTGAATTGTGGAGCCCAGAACTGGATGAAATACTCAAGATGAGGCCTAACCAGGGCCGAATAGAGGGGAACCAGTACCACATGAGATTTGGAAGCTATGCTAGTAGCAAAGAGCTCTGTCAGTTGGTTGAGACTCATTCTTCAGCTGCCTGGCAGCTTGGGTGTAAGGCAGGCCCATACTTTCCATGGGCTGTATTGCTCTGCAAACTGCTCAGACTGGTCGGGGGCCTTGTCTCTGTGCTCTCTCCATCATCATACCTGAGCTACATAGCAATCATTCTCTCCTCAGAGCCTTGGGGCCATTCTCTGAGGCCCGTTCTGTTCACAACGAGCAGCTTGGCCTGGGTCAAGCATGGTGCTGGGCCGAAAGCAAGAAGGTGCTGTTGGTAGTTTTGATGTTGCAAAGAGCTTAGAGCAGAGATCGCCCTGCGACAGTTATTCACGCTCTGGGAACCTACCATTTTTGGATTATTGCAACCTGTGGTATGCAGAGCTACCTTGGAAAATGGTCCAGAAAATTCAGTTGGTTCAAAACAGGATGGTTAGATTGTCAACTGGGCTTGGCCGACGGGATCGCGTTATTCCTAGTACTTCTCCCAGTCCATTTCCAGTCTATGTCTGGGCCGGATTCAAAGTGCTGGTATTAACACTCAAAGGCCTAAATGGCTTGGGTTCAGGTTATCTTAAGGCACGCCTCCTCCCCTATGTACCTGCCTGGACCCTAAGGTCATCCTCAGGGGTCCTTCTCTGCGAGCCCCTGCCAAAGGAAGTGAGGCAGGTGGCTACCAGGAGGAGGGCCTTTTCTGCTGTGGCACCCTTGCTGTGGAATGAGCTCTCTAGCAAGGTTCACCTGGCACCTACACATTGCATTATTTCCAGCGCCAGGTGTAGACCCTTTTATTTTCTCAGTATTTTAATAGTTTGTCATCTTAGCTTTTTAACTTTGCTGTTTTAAATCTGTATTTTAAATCTGTATTTTAAATCTCTGCATTGCTGCTGGGTTTTATTTTGATTGTACTTTTTTATATTGTGGTTTTAAACTTCCCTATTACATATTTCACACTATACCTTATAGTTTGAATTGTTGTGAACTGCCCAGAGATCTTCGACTATTGGCCGGTATAGAAATAACATAAACAAACTTTTAAAGCCCTAAATGGTTTGGGGCCAGGTTTCCTGAAGGAACATCACCCTCCCATATTTACCTAACCAGGCACTAAAATCATCACCTGATGGCCTTCTCCAGGTGCCGCCCGCCAAATGAGATGAAATGGGTGGTTACAAATGGAGGGCCTTTTCAGTGGAGGCTACCCTTCTGTGGAATGCTCTCGCCAGAGAAGCAAGCTCGCCCGGTGTCTACTCTGTACATGTGTTTGTACCCATTTGTATGACCAAATGTAGCAATGGCCACTAACTTGGACGGCTTTCGAAGCGGATGAGCCAAATTCATAGAGGAGAAGGCTATCAGAACTATACTGAACTCACGGGAAGGCTAGGACGATGGGCTGATACCCAGGTTCCACCTAGTAGAGGCCACAGCTCAGTGGTAGAGCACATGCTTTCCATGCAGACGGCCCCTGGTTTGGTGCCCAGCTTCTCCAGGTAGGGCTAGGAAAGAATCCTACCTGATACCCTGGGAGCCGCTGCTGCCAGTCAGTGTTGACAATACTGGGTCAGATGGACCAAGGGTCTGACTCCGTTATCAGGCAGCTTCCCGTGCTATCGCGCAAAGGAACTTCCTGTCTCTTTCCAATCCAGAGCGAGCATGCAAAGTTTCTCTTCTCGCACACACACAGAAAACTCCCTGCTCAGCAGCTTTCCCACGGGAGAAGGAAGAACGTCTGAGATAGCAGCCTGCCCAGCACCATCAGAAAGACAAACACATCTTGGTAGAACAGGAAGGGAGTTTCAAGAACAGAGAATTCCACACCCTCTTGCCTACACACACACACACACACACACACACCAAAAGAGGGTGTGAACCGCCCAGAGAGCTTCGGCTATTGGGCGGTATAAAAATATAATAAATAAACAAATAAAATAAATAAAAACCCACAGTCCCCTGTTCCAAAGAGGATGGCTAAGGACCATGGTTAAATAAATAAAACCATTGGCACCTCTTCAAAATAGAATAAAGGTTCTCACACACACCCCAAAAGAGGTTAAAAGAGGGCAGCGATTTGCATAGTATTTGCATATGCTGATTTATATGTATAGGCACAAATTTAGAAATAAGAACTATAATTTTAACAGAGATAGAAATGCAGCCGCTGAGTCTGTCGTGCCGGTGTTCACTTTGAGGCCCCTGTTTACCAAGGGCAGCCCATCAAACAGAGGACACCTTCAAATGAAGGTCTGTTCTCTGCCAACTAGAGGACTGTCTTCTGTGAAGGAGGACACTTGGCCGCCCTATGTCCACAGCCGGCTGCCTAGCTTCAGAAACCATTTGGGCTACCTGAATTGGCTAGCATGAATCACTCAAAGGCAACCGGCACAGTTTAGATCCCTGCTTTTTCCAACCACTTTCTCAAGCACACGCTCACAACAATCCTTCTAGTTAATGAAACCTTGTGAAACCAGAGCCCTAACTCCCATTATTCCTGACTGTGCCAGCCGGGGCTGATGGGAGTTGTATTCCAAAACATTTGGAGGGTGCCACGTTGGAGACAATATAGCATTTGAGCACAGAAAAGCAAGACACAATCAAACTTTGCTTCCTACTCAATTTATTTGCCTGGTTAAGTCTCAGACAGGCACAGGCACACCTCACTTCCTCTATAGCATAGCTCTTGAGTAAAAATAAAATAGTCCCTGCCCCCAAGGAGCATACAGACACAGTTTGATAAAAAAAATTTAAGCAGTCCATGAACAAGGTTGTATTGCCACTGGATCAAAGCTGCTCCAAGCTTGCAATGTAATAGCCAGCACCTTTGAGCATGCACAAAGTTCCCTCAGTTTTCTAACCAAGCACATGAATTCTGCCTCTAGGGCAGGTCATCCGAACTTCCTCCCCAGAGACCCCAGGACTGTGGGTTGGCTGCAGTTGCTCAGTTGCAGCAAGGGGAAAGACATTCTGCATACGCTCAGATGCTTCTTTACTGGCAGCCTTGGGAGGGCTTTGCCTTAAGAGGCAGCATGGAACTACTTTAAATAAATAAACTAAATGTAACAATAACGAATTCGCACACACCTTCCAAACTGGTTTCAGGGGCAAGTCCTGGCTCAAAATCAAGCTCAGAGGACACCATAAGCATCTGGAGTTAATAGCAAGAGTTGGGACTTCTAAAACACCCCAGCATCTATAATTAGGTAAATGAAGCATAGCTTCGAAACTTAAATGAACCCAGGAAAATATTGAGATTGAGGAGTGAAGAACAGAGGAAAGACAGAGCAAAGCCGAGGAAGCAAAATCTCACATATCCAAACATTTTGGGGGATCCCTAATCAGGACTTACCTGGAACCCGTGCCCAAGTTCGAAGTAAGTCCAAGCTGGATTTACCTGGAACCCGTTCATCTGAACATATGCAAAATGCCTTACAGCCAACCAAAACCTGGAAAGGAACTACAGTCGAGATATAAACAGCGTTAGGCTGCCGTCATCCAGCTGTGCGCAACTGTAGCTCTCCAGCTGTGTGGGACTTCCATTCCCCTAAGCCCCGTCCAACTGGCGCCCTCCAGATGTGTGGAACTACAAAATCCATAAGCCCCATCCAATATAGCCAACAGTCAGGGACAATGGGAGTTGTGGTCCAAAACATCTCACGGGCACCAGGTCGCAGCAACCTTTAAACCAGCGTACCCCTCCTTTAAGACGTCACCTAACCCCCCTCTCAAGATGACTCGTTCCGAAAGCACTCTGCCTATGCTCAGAGGTGCGGGCTCCAGGTAAATGCTGCTTGGATTTGAGGCTTAAATCGGGCCAAAGGCAGCTTGAAGTAGCTGGGGGAGTTTTGGGACGGTGGGTGGGAATCCGTGCCGGAAAGCTGGAAGAGAAAAAGAAGCGAACCCCTCGTTCTTGGAAGGGGGTCGGGGTGGGAAGGGTTACCTGCCGGCAGCGCGCGCCCCTCCGCTTCCCCGGTTCCTTGCGCGGGCTCCGGGCGGCCACAGCTGCGGCAGGAACTGCCCGAAACTTTCGCTGACCCGGGGCGGAGCCGACGGCTTAAAGGCACCGCGCCCTTTTGCCACCAGCTCTGCGCTCCAAAGGACCAGACCGGATGAGCCTGGGAGAGGCCACGATCCTCCCCACGCCCGGCCACTACTTCCAGGAGAAACCCAGGACGTACCCCGTTGCAGCGATGTCCGCCCTTCTGCGGGGGGGGGGGGGGAGAGCGCACACCATGCTGACATCAAAAATAGCAACATTCAGGAAATTGACCTGAAATTGACCATTGTGGCACAAAGGAGTTTTAAAGGGAGGCGAAGACAGAGAAGCGGCTGAGTTAGAATTCATCGCCAAACGCCAGAATCGGGATAAAGGTTTTTTGTTTTGTTTCCCCAATTCTACTTACACGTAGGGTGACCCTACGAAAAGGAGGACAGGGCTCCTGTATCTTTTAACAGTTTATTTTATTTATTACATTTTTATACCGCCCACTAGCCGAAGCTCTCTGGGCGGTTCACAAAAATTAAAACCATAATAAAACAACCAACAGGTTAAAAGCACAAATACAAAATACAGTATAAAAAGCCCAGAAAAAGGGATATAAAAGAATAGAAAAGGGAATTTCAGCAGGTGCCATTTGTATATATGGGGAACCTGGTGAAATTCCCTCTTCATCACCACAGTTAAAGGTGCAGGAGCTATACTAGAGTGACCAGATTTAAAAGAGGGCAGGGCTCCTGCAGCTTTAACTGTTGTGAGGAAGAGGGAATTTCACCAGGTTCCCCATATATACAAATGACACCTGCTGAAATCCCCTTTTCAATACAACTGTTAAAGATACAGGATCCCGGTCCTCCTTTTCATATGGTCACCCTACTTACACGTGTTAATTGGCTTACTCAGGGGCAGGATGTTTGTGTTACCAGCAGCAACTGCCCTATAAAATGATCACTGCCAATAATGTGATTTGTCGGTTTCTGCATTTAATTTCCGTCTGACCTCCCTGCTCGCAATTCTTCCTCCCACCCCAACTGTATGTGGTGTAGATAAACCCAAAATGCTCCACAATACCCCACCATCTGAGGATGTCTGCTATAGCCACCAGAATAAATGTGTTAATTGATAAAGTGGCACAAGACTCTTTGTTGTCTTAATTGATTCCAACCTTTGGATGGATTAAAAAGCTGCCAGGGATGGATTGGGTTTTTTTAAATGGGGCTTTTACTAGCGGTTCTTTATTTATTAGTCTACTATATTCTTATTATATTTTATTGTATACAAGCTGGTTAATTTTATTTGAAGGGGGAGGGATAAAAAGTAGTAAACTTGAAACTTATTTGAAGCTGCAACCCCAACTACACTGAGAGCTCAATCTTATGCATGTTTAGACAGAATAAGGTCCTATAATTCCCAGTATTTCCCAGCCAGGCATGGCTGGCCAGTGCATGCTGAGAATTGTAGGCCTTTTCCCTCTGTCTAAACATGCATAGGATTGCGCCCTTATTCTGGCGTAGATTTTAGTGTACACTGCCCAGTTCATCAGATGCACCATCAGATTAATGCGAAGTGTAGGGTTTTTTGCACTAGGCCTCAGTTTGTGGATCTCAGGGTTCTAGTAAGAAACCAAAATAGATCTGTAAGCCTTAAATCTGCCCAGCTCTGTATCAGGGAGTAAGCATTGTTGAACCCAAGGGGCTTAAAATATGCCTAGGATTGTTCTTTTGGCTTAGTTCATGTATTATTTCGATCCATTTTTTCTATTAAACGAATAACCAAATTAACTGATGGTTAGGGTGACCATAGGAAAAGGAGGACAGGACTCCTGTATCTTTAACAGTAATATAGAAAAGGGAATTTCAGCAGGGGTCAATTGAAGAGGGTGAAATTCCCTCTTCATCACAACAGTTAAAGCTGCAGAAGCCCTGCCCTCTTTTGTATCTGGCCATTCTACTATAGCTAGTGTAGCTTTAACTGCTGTGATGAAGAGGGAATTTCACCCTCTTCAATTGACACCTGCTGAAATTCCCTTTTCCACTTTACTGTTAAAGATACAGGAGCCCTGTCCTCCTTTTCATATGGTCACCCTACTCTCTTTGTCTCTATAATCTAGGGTGACCATATGAAAAGGAGGACAGGGCTCTTGTATCTTTAACAGTTGTATTGAAAAGGAAATTTCAGCAGGTGTCATTTGTATATATGGAGAACCTGGGGAAATTCCCTCTTCATCACACCAGTTAAAGCTGCAGGTGCCCTGCCCTCTTTTAAATCTGGTCACTCTAGTATAGCTCCTGCACCTTCAACTGCTGTGATGAAGAGGGAATTTCCTCAGGTTCCTCATATATACAAATGACACCTGCTGAAATTCTCTTTTCTATGCAACTGTTAAAGATACAGGAGCCCTGTCCTCCTTTTCATATGGTCACCCTACTGATGGTCAAAAGAAGGTGCAGTGTAATGAAGAACATAAAAAGTGCCATGCTGGATCAGTCCAAGGGTCCATCTGGTCCAGCACTCTGTTCACACAGTGGCCCACCAGCCATCGGCCAGGGATGAACAAGCAGGACATGGTGCAACAACACCCTCCTGCCCATGTTCCCCAGCAACTGATGCACACAGGCTTACTGACTCAAATACTGGAGATATCACACAGCCATCAGGGCTAGTAGCCATCGATAGCCTTTACCTCCAGGAATTTATGCAACCTGCCTTTAAAGCCATCCAGATTGGTGGCCATCACTACATCTTGTGGTAGTGAGTTCCATCATTTAACTATGCGCTGCGTGAAGAAGTACTTTCTTTTATTTGTCCTGGATTTCCCACCAATCAGTTTCATGGGCTGACGATACAGTAATTAAAAGAGAGCTATGCAAGTGGGGCCCTGCCTGCAACAAAATGTTGCAGCCTGAGGGATTCCAGCCACCTCCTCCCATTCCCTTTTCTCCACGCTCTGCTCCACTGGATTTCCATTCCTCCACCACCCCAACAATCAGTAAGCCTTCTGCCACTGAGTGTACTTGCTTCTAATTAGGCTATTTGGGTCACGTAAGAAGAGCCATGCTGAATCGGAGCAAAGGTCTATCTAGTCCAGCATTCTGCTCACACAGTAGCCAACTAGTTATCCGTGGGAAGCCCACAAATAGGACAATAGCACCCTCCAGCCCATGTTCCCCAGCAATTGGTATTCAGAAGCATATTGCCTCCAGTACTGGAGGGTAGTATATAACCATCATAACTAGCAGTCATTGATGGCCTTATTCCCCTTAGCAGTTTCCCACTAAAATATTTTTGTATTTTTAAAAATCTTGGAGATGATACCTCCTTCTTATGTACAAATGGTGCCGGTTGGGCTACAAAAGTACTGGCACTCTGAAAATTGAGATTGCTATTAGTATATATGATGATCAATACTAAAAACATCAGTAAGAAAAATTAAGAGGTAGCAATACTAAAACCTTCATCAAGAGTGTCTTAAAAACAGCAGGTTAGTGATCAAAAGCTAGCTGCAATAACATATAACAATCCATCAAAGACAAGAAGAGAGACGGAGCTTGGCCAACCTTCGTTGGGTGTTCTACAGATTTGGGGTTTTCTAAAATTATTTGTAAATGCAACTACTTTATAAAACTGCAGGCAAAAAGAGGCACTTTCAAAGTCTCACATAAAGGAAGACTCTTCTACAATTTATTATTTGTTCAGTTTTGGAGATGGGACCACCGGTGGTTCTCCAGATGTTATTTATTTTATTCATTTGAGAAAATGTCTAGGCTGCTTTTCACTTATGTGTAAAAAAAAAAAAACCCAAAGTGCTTCAAAAGATAAAATCATGATAAAATACCATGAAACCAAACCATAAAACGGTAATAAAACAATAAAATATCTCATTAGAATAACTAGGGGTAGCTGGCAATGCTAACGGTAAGGGAACACCTGGGCAAACAAATCTTAAGTTGTCAGAAGAAACATTCCACGCTAGGAGCCTACCTGATGTCAATTGGGAGATCATTCCCTATAGAATGGGGAGATCATTCCCTATAGAATGGGGAGATTATTCCCTATAGAATGGGGAGATCATTCCCTATAGAATGGGGAGATCATTCCACATTGTTCCATATACAGTCAAGAATGTTGTTAGACTCCAACTCCTATCATCCCTGGCAATTGGCGATGCTGCCTGGGACTTGTGAGAGTCCAACATCTGGAAGGCCGAAGTTTTCCCACTTGTGTGTTACGGTGCCCCATGTGATCAAAATATTGGTTCTTGGCGTAGAAGGTTTAACTTTAGGCCTAAGGTGGAGACATTTGCATGGGACATCCAATTCCTTGTCCCACTATCTTGTTTGGGTCATCCAACCAGTGTGGAAGATACGTGGAAACAGCATACCAGGAAAGCACTGGAGTGCTAGTTGGGAAAACCATCACAACACTCACTCCATCACCCTTCAGCCCTCTTGGGAAGATGTTCTGACCTGCAATTCCAGTTGTGGGGAGCAGGGGGGCAATAATGGGACTGGGCTGTTACCCTGCTTGTGGGCTTTCCAGAGAGATCTGGGGGGAATCCGCACGTCGTACCGAGATCGCTTCTAAGCGCCCCCAGTGCGGCGTGAAAGCGATCATGTAACTTGCCTTTGGAAGAGCCGACGAAGAGACGTCCTTCCCCCCCGCCGCCACCTACAGACCTCCTCGCCGGCTGGAACGGAGAGCTCGGGGGAAGAAGGCGGGGTGGAGAGCTTCTTCCGCTCTCAACCCTGCCTTCTTCAGCCGAGCTCTCCTCGCCGGTCGGCGAGGAGGTCTGTGGGTGGCGGCGGCGGCGGCAAAGACGTCTCTTCGTCGGCTCTTCCAAAGGCAAGTTACATGATCGCTTTCACGCCGCACTGGGGTCGCTTAGAAGCGATCTCGGTACGACATGCGGATTCCCCCTGGGAAACAAGAACGCTGAGCTAGATGGACATTAGATCTGATCCAACAGGGAGGGAGGCATTTTGTTCGGGGAGGAGGGATCACAACTGGTCCACTCCATGGAGAAGTCTACTAGAGTGAATGGGATCAAGTTGCATCTCAGCATCAGATGATAGGGTGCCTTCAAATGATCTTGAAGAACAGGGCTGGGAAGTACCCTGGCCGGAGCCACAGGAGAGCTGCTGGCCAAACGGATAGACTATTTATTCCTTTATTACATTTATAAATCACTTTTTCACCAAAAACAATGATGCTGAAGTCCATGTACGTTGTGGGGGGGGGGGAGTTGTAAACATCATAATTGCCAGGTGTAAGTTATGCCTGGATCTGTCACTTAGATTCAAGACAGACAAAAGGAAATGGTGCACGCAGCATATAATTAAGTTATGGAACATGAGGAGAAGCAGTGGCCACTAACCAAGAAGCAACAGCAGGAGAATGCTTTATGTTCTGCTCATAGACTTCCCAGTTACATCTGTTTGGCCCCTGTGGAAAGCAAGACACTGGACTAGATGGACTTTTGCTCTAAACCAGGGAGGGCTCTTCCTCTTCCAGGCCCTGGCCTGACTCAAAGTGCTGGTATTAACATACAAAGCCCTAAACGGCTTGGGGCCAGGTTATCTGAAGGAACGCCTCCTCCCATATGTACCTGCCCAGACCCTAAGGTCATCCTCAGGGGTCCTTCTCCCTGAGCCCCTGCCAAAGGAAGTGAGGCAGGTGGCTACCAGGAGGAGGGCCTTCTCTGCTGTGGCACCCCGGCTGTGGAATGAGCTCCCTAAGGAGGTTCGCTTGGCACCTACATTATATGCTTTTAGACGCCAGGTGAAGACCTTTTTATTCTCCCAGCATTTTAACAATCTATAAATACATTTTAACTCGGTGTTTTAAATTTGCAATTTTGCATTGCTGCTGTTTTTGTCTGGTTGAGCTTTTATATTATATTTTATATTATGGTTTTATACTGTTGTTTTATACTTTGAATGGTTTTAATTTTTGTGAACCGCCCAGAGAGCTCCGGCTATTGGGTGGTATAGAAATGTAATAAATAAATAAATAAATAAATAAATAAAGTTGTTCTATAACAGCCATCCCCAACCTGGTGCCCTCCAGATGTTTCAGACTTCAATTCTCATCAACCTTAGCTAGCATGGCCAGTGGTCAGGAATGCTGGGAATTTCATCCCAAACATCTGGAGGGCACCAGTTGGGGAAAAAGCTGTTCTACGAGGTTCCAGAGCGTGATAAATGCAACTTACAGGAAGGTGTTCTTGTGGAGTTGAGGACCACCTTGGTCCCCAAAGAACACTTTGGGGGCTGTACATGCAGGTGGGGACAAAACACATCTACATATGTTATCACACATACACACTGGGGCCGTTCACACAACACCCTAACCCACATTCAGTGGTTAAAGTGTGGGTTGTTTGTTGAACGGTGGGTTGGCGCGTTGTCTGAACCCAGGACATTTTCTGCAAGGTGGCTTTGTTAACCATGCAGTTAACAACCCAACAACAAACCAAGGGTTTTCAAGGTGGCCCGCTCAAGAAAAATAAGCCACACTGCATGGTTCACAAGCCGCCCTGCAGAAAATGCCCTGGGTTCAAACAAAACACTAACCCATGGTTCAATAACAACTCACATTCAACCACTAAGTGTGGGGTAGCGTGTTAGGCCAACGCAGTCATTCTTTCACATACACAGACACACACACACATCTCTGCTGGCAGGGGCGTTGCTAGAATCTATATCCCAAGGCCTTCCCTGTGCATTGCGGGGCGGGAGGCAAAATCTCCCCTGCATATGACAATTAAGCTTAGAAAAAATACCTTCCATTGGTGCCGACAGAAAGATCAATCCCCGAATCTTTTACGTGCCTAGCTGGATCAGTGCAAAAGCCCACTTCGCCCACATTCCGCTTTGCATCGGGCCACAGAGGCGGGTGGGGGACTGCTACCGAGTAACGCAGGCCCCTTATAATAAAATTTAACACTACCCTGGCATAAAGCAGAGGTGGGCTGGGCTGCTGGCCGGTTCCAACTTGTGCGTGCACAAGATCTAGAGCTTCACAACATCACTTGCAGGGCCGGAGCTCCTCCCCAAGAACACACACAAAACCAAGTGAGAGATAGTGTGGGTGGAGTCAGACCAGACTAGTTTGCAGAGGCCCTGGGAGCGAAGCGAACCCAAGAGCAACTTTATGCTGGTGGCTGACGAAGGCTTCCGTGCCTCCTCTTCGCATGCAGCAATGAGATGCTTCCTCTTAACCTGGCTGCCTCCTATCTTCCTGATATTCCCTTTGGAAGCAAGCTGCTGCTGCTGCTGTTGTTTCTTGGCTCTGGTTTCGAGACTGACTTACAGATCCCTCTACGGCGGGGAGGCGGCTTGCAGAACAAACGGAAAGCCAACGTGACTCACCTTGCATTGACTCTGGGATCTGTCTCCAAGAGATGATAACAAAGACAGACAAGGCCACCGTTTGAACATCGGCACCGCCCGGGTCGGGAGTTCCCACAGCTCTGACTGTTATCCTGGAGGCAGATTAGATTAGATTAAAGCCAAAGGGCAAAGGCAGCATGCAATCCAGGCTGAGCCAATGCGCGGAAAGGAGTGATAACACTGATGAAACCTCACCAGCCTTGTTCCGGCTCTGTTGACTCAAAGGCAAACAGAACGTCAGCCTGTGTTCACTCAGATACATAAGACCCACTGGGTCGAATTTATTCATTTATTACGTTGATATCGCGCCTTTCCCCCCCCCTCCAAGGAACCCCAGGCGGCTCACGCAATCCTCTTCCTCGCCTGCGAAGTAGGCTAGGCTGAGAGTCAATGACTGACCCAAATTCACCCAGTGAACTTCAGGTTCCAGGCCAATACTCTAACCACTACACTCACGTTGACCAGTGGGGCTTACCCTCAAGAGAGCAAGGTTAGGATTCCAGTCTTAGGTAGGGTGACCCTATGAAAAGGAGGACAGGGCTCTTGTATCTTTAACAGTTGCATAGAAACGGGAAGTTCAGCAGGTGTCATTTGTATATATGGAGAACCTGGGGAAATTCCCTCTTCATCACACCAGTTAAAGCTGCAGGTGCCCTGCCCTCTTTTAAATCTGGTCACTCTAGTAGCTCTTGCACCTTTAACTGTTGTGATGAAGAGGGAATTTCACCAGGTTCTCCATATATACAAATGATACCTGCTGAAATTCTCTTTTCTATGCAACTGTTAAAGATACAGGAGCCCTGTCCTCCTTTTCATAGGGTCACCCTAGTCTTAGGACCCCTGTTGGGAGCTATGGAGAAGAGCTTTAGCCAGGGCCAGTGTCAACAGTAGGGATGCTGGTGTTGCATAGGCCCAGGGCTCCCATCAAAGGTCCAACAGCACGAACCCTCTGGACTCGCTCCACCTCTTCCACACGGCAACCTGCTTGTTCACGTTGCCTCTCGCTCTGGCCCAGACAATGGTGGTGCTGAGGAGGGCTAGTAGATGTCTTTGGCTCTTTGCCTGTCAATCAAGCCAGTGGGAGCAATGAGGAGCAAGAACAACCTGGTGAGAAGAGAGACTCAGCAACGGTGGAGGCCCTCCAAAATCTAGAGCCCAGGGCAGGATCTACACTACTGCTTATAACAGTTTGTAATGGTTATGACAACTGTTCAGGCCCAGGACACATTACAAATACCGTTTTCATACTGTTTTTAAGGTGTTATATCCTGCTTGGTGTAGATCGGCCCCAGATCAGTCATCGCTCATGGGTAGAACATCTCCTCTGCTTGGAAAGGGCTCTCTGAAACCCTAGAGCGTTGGTGCCAAATAATAATAATAATAATAATAATAATAATAATAATAATAATAATAATAATAATAAAATTTATTTCTTACCTGCCTCTCCCTTTGGATCGAGGCGGGGAACAACATTAGAACAGGAATCAATACATCTTAAAAATTCATGATTTTACATTGATCTGGATAGGCCTGCCAGAAAAGGCTAGTTTTTAAAGCTGCCTTAAAATCACACAGAGAGTTGATTTTACAAATCTCCTCCGGCAGGCCATTCCACAATCTGGCGGCGACAGAAGAAAAGGTCCTCTGACCAGATACTACATTGACCAGATTTAAAAGAGGGCAGGGCACCTGCAGCTTTAATTGTGGTGATGAAGAGGAAATTTCACCAGGTGGAGGTTCAGCTCTGGTCCTGCCGCTTTCTGAGGGAAGCAACGCATGGGCCAAGGCAGGATGTGGGAGTTCGGGGGGCAGCGTCACGTAGGGTAACCATATGAAAAGGAGGACGGGGCTCCTGTATCTTTAACAGTTGCATAGAAAAGGGAATTTCAGCAGGTGTCATTTGTATATATGGGGAACCTGGTGAAATTTCCTCTTCATCACCACAGTTAAAGCTGCAGGTGCCCTGCCCTCTTTTAAATCTGGTCAATGTAGTATAGCTCCTGCAGCTTTAACTGTGATGATGAAAAGGGAATTTCACCAGGTTCCCCATATATACAAATGACACCTGCTGAAATTCCCCTTTCAATACAACTGTTAAAGATACAGGAGCCCTGTCCTCCTTTTCATAGGGTCACCCTAACTCAGGGGAACCCGTCCCTCCCTCCCTGCTCCAGCCCTCCAGATGTTTCTGGACTGTAACCCCCATCAGCCTCAGCCAGCATGGCCAATGATAATGGGAGTTGTGGTTCAACAACATCTGGAGGGCTACAGGTTAGCCTTCCTAGAGGGATATTTCTCCTCTCTTCTGTATGGTAATGAGGGGCACCGGGGATGGGGCGAATTAAGCCGGCTTTAGTCTCGTTACACAAACAGTTCAGGCCAGTGGGGGCTATTTCCCATTGTAGCTGGTGGGGGCGAATGCTCAATCGTCCACTGAGATTGCCGAAAGAGTACAGAAGACCACATGTGACACCCGGTGCAAATGTACCTTGCTGTGGGGAATCACTGCCGCAAGCAGATGGGAGTCGAGCAGGGGATCATGGCCCCATTTGCCCCAAATATAGAGCCCCCTCTGGTTCAAGCACAGGGACAATAACCTCCTCTTTGGAAAGGGGTCGCTTCTCCCGTTTCCCCTCTCAAAACTCCCCCTGCTATAATCTGGCTTTGAACTGCTGCAGCAGGACAAGGGTCGCCGCGCAGCTGCCATCCCAGAACATGTGCAAAGCGACACCACGGTCCGTGGCCGTCCACGAGGAGCAAAACAGGTCCAAGCCCTGATTCAAATTCATTTTTATTGAACATGGAAGGTCATGTTGAAAGAAACAAAAATAATTAGGAACTCTTTATTTATTTATTTTAACTGTATTGTTCAAGCCCGTACAAATTAAACTCTTTTAAAGCTGTGTCAGAACGTTCGTATATGATGCACTCACAAGGGACATCCCTGTATTCACACAGCATTCTCCAACCTGGTGCCCTCTAGATGTGTTAAAGCTACAATTTCTATCATCCCCAGTTGCTGTGGTGCTGGCCGGGGATGATGGGAGTTGTAGAATACATTCAGAGGGTGCCTGTCACGATACAGGCCTCCCACACCAGGCCTTGTCGCACACAAACCCTCCTCAAGCCAAGCACCACCACTTGAACCGTCTGAGGCTAGGGTAAAACACAACCTCTCCCTCCTATGAGAAGGTAAAGGCTAGAACCTGAAAAGGTTTTACTCTGTATGAAATAAGCTAAAGGTTATATATACTAAGGTGTTTACGACAGTAACTGTAGAGCAGGTGATAAAGCCAAGCAGACACGTGGTTTGAGGTAACAAAAGAAAATAAAATATTTATTTTTGTTTAACAGATCTTAGTTACTTCAAATTCAAGTTAAACTGCTTAATCTACTAGTTTTAATAAAAACAATAATCTTAAATCCCTTAAAATCTTATCTCCTTTCACTCTCCACACCACTGACAATCTTCACTGACACTCCCAACTCCCAACCAACTAACCAACCCCGCTCTAGACTCCCCCATTTATACTCCCTCCCCCTTTTCACTAGGGCTGTGCTCCGCTTCCCTTAGGATCGGAGAAGCAGAAGCGGATCGGGGGGGCAGCGGAGCGTCGCGGAGCGGGATGAAGGCGGATCCTTCGCCTCGATCCGGAGCTCCGCAAAAAAGGTAAGGGGGCCTTACCTGGTGCTGCCGCCACCCTTGCGGCGACAACGGCAGAGTCAGGTAAGGGGGCAGGGGGGAGGGGGGTCTTATCTGGTCCGTCGTGGCCCGTCACCAGCTTCACTAGAGCCCGCGGCTCAACCCGGAAGTGTAGGCCTGGGGCCTACAGTTCCGGGTTGAGCCACGGGCTCTAGTGAAGCCAGCGACGGGCCATGATGGACCAGGTAAGTGGTGTGCGCGAGGGGGGTTTACCTGGCCCTGCCACCTCCGCCCATGCGGCGACGGCAGCAGAGCCAGGTAAGGGGGCAAGAGGGAGGGGGGGTCTTACCTGCGTCCATCCACGGTCCGGCAGCAGCTTCAACTGAGCCCGAGGACTCAAACCAGTCCTCGGGCTCAGTTGAATCAGCCACCAGACTGCGGACAGACGCAGGTAAGGGGGAAGCAGGGAGGGGGGCTTTACCTGGTGGTGGCACTGCCACCGCTGCAAAGCTCCGATCCAGATCTGGAGCTCCGCAGCGAAGCAGACCACTGGTGGATCAGCGTGGAGCAGACCCGATCCAAAAGTTGCGGATCGGGATCTGAAGTGGATCAGGGGGTCCGTGCACAGCCCTACTTTTCACAGCATCATCAGCCACACCCACTCAGTCCAACATTCTGCATTCACTAGACATACAAAGCCCAGACATACCTAAGGGAACAGAACTGTGGGGGTAATGCCACAGTGCCCATTTGGAGAGGGAAGTCCGTCCTAGTCAGCGGTTGGCAACTCGATTGACAAAGAATCAAATGTATCACCAGCACATGTCGTTCCGCTCT
The DNA here is from genome assembly GCF_023053635.1 of Elgaria multicarinata webbii. Lineage (NCBI taxonomy): Eukaryota > Metazoa > Chordata > Lepidosauria > Squamata > Anguidae > Elgaria > Elgaria multicarinata. Next base: position 15,530,427 of record NC_086185.1, on the reverse strand, counting down.
CCTGGACCAACAGGCTGCACAAGAGAAGAAGGGTGCTGTTGTCTTTACGTCGTGCTTGTGGGCTTCCGAAAGGCATCTGGTTGGCTTCTCTGGGAACAGAATCCAGGACCGGACAGGCCTTCTTTGCTCCTTTTCTCCTTGGTGCTTCACAGCATTAAGGCAGGGGAAAGCATTCTTCTCCAGCTTGTCTGCCAACTGCAGGAGATCGGATCGCTTCCTTTTCTCCCAGAAATTGCCAGCGGCAAGGAGGGGAAAAGGGAAGAAAGGGAGCCGATGGGAGAGGGCAGCACGGATCGACAGGCCAACATGTGGTTTTCCATGGGGCTCAGCTGGCTCATAGGCAGCCAGTCGCTGACCCCTGAAATATGGTATACAGAGTGTCAGTGAGATCTAGTTAAGATGAGTTATAAAGACAGTTCGCACCCAGGGCCAGAGACAGCCCTTTTCTTCACAAGTTCTCCCAAGGTGAACAAGAAAAATGAGCTCTCCAATAAATAACATTGTAAAAGAAGAAGTAGAAGTGTATACTGTAAGGGTAAGGCGAGGGTTAACTGGGACTTGGAACTGGAATGTCTTTTAATTTGTAAATTTTATGGTTTCATAGGATGAAAGATAAGGAAACCAGGCAGCTGTATGGGGGAGAAGACTGGAGCCAGGCTGGTTGTAACTGTCTGTCCTTGAGTGATTCAACGGCCCAAGCGAGAGGTGTGAAGACACTCCACGCATCAAAGCTGAAGGGAGGGGGGAAAGGAGTGAAAAGGATGGTATAAAGATATCCCCTGTGAAGGGAACCGGGGGTGTCGGCTGAGATCGGTCTGGGGTGACGTATGAGATTGTAGTTTTAGTTTTTAGCTTGCCTGCACTGGGTTCTTATATATATGCATGCTTTTATAGTTTTATTCTGCTAATCCCATGTATTCCTACCCTTTTACTAATAAATGGTCTTAAAACTCCTTTTGTGAGCTGTGAGTGTCTGTGCCTGGGGATCCGTGCTAAATCCAGTCAAGAAGCCAGCTGGGTGCTGGGCGCTCTTCCTTTACATATACAACAGAGGATCTCTCAATTTTTGAATGCAGGTGTAAATCTAAAACAATTCCCAGCATACAGAAGTCACTTCTACTTGCCTGGGGCTGGCCAGGCTCCTTCAACACCCGTGGAGCCGTCCCTGATCTTAACTATCAGGAAACAGCTCTGAAAAGACCCCGTTCACCAATGACGCTTTCAGCTGCCAGCATCAAGGGCTGTGGCAGTGGGCTAGCATGAGGTGGGCTTCGAACCCGGCTACCTGCAACCAATCCTGTTCGTTGCAAAGTCCCCTGCCCAAGTAAGAAGACGATGTTCTAGGGTTGCTCCTACGACCGAGGCCGCTGCTTCTGCGCGCTACGCGGCGGGCCGACAGTCCAGATCCAAGACTAGATGGTGCACGTGAGGGGCGTAAGATTTCACCTGCTCAACGTGCAGGGTTTTTGTCCTCCACTGCTTCCCGTCCAACTCCTGAAGCAAAGTCCGGATTCGGGTCCCGGTGGCCTCCGCCCATGTCTGCCACTCACACCTGGCGGCATGGGTCGGGTCCCTCCTTTCAACATCCTGTAGAACACTGTGGTCTCCGTGGGACACTTCGACCTCTTGTGCATTAGATACATGCACCAGATCTTGCTTAGGAGACCAGTCCTTCTCTGGCATCTCAAGGGCCTTTGCCGGGAAGGATTCCACGTTCTGGTGAATATGAAGGATGCCTCCAACGTCCTTCCGCAGAACGCGGCAAGCAACTGGCCAGCCTTCCTCCGACGTGGGGATCAGTCCCAGATTCACCCTGTCGGCCGCGTCCCGCAGTTCCAGCTGCGGTCAAGGAAAGAACACAGGGAACACGGGGAGCTGCATTATATCAGGTCAGATATGTGTCTCCCTAGCACAATATTACCTGCTCTGATTGGCAACGACTCTTCAAGCAGAGAAGGGCCTTTTCTAGAGCTTTCTGGGATCCTTAAGAACGTAGGAAGAGCTCTGCTGGATCAGGCCAAGGGTCCATCTAGTCCAGCATTCTGTCCACATGGGGGTCAACCAGCTGTCGACCAGAAACCCATAAGCAGGACAGGAGTGCAATAGCACCCTCTCACCCATGTTCCCCAGCAACTGGTGTACATAGGCTTACTACCTCTGATACTGGAGGTAGCACATAGCCATCAGGGCTAGTAGCCGTTGATAGCCTTCTCCTCCAGGAATTTATCCAATCCCCTTGTAAAGCCATACAAATTGGCGGCCGTCACTACATCTCATGGTAGTGAACTCCATAGTTGAATGTGCCCCGTGAAGAAGTCCTTCCTTTTATCTCTTCTGATGCCCGTCTAAAGGATCTTGGGAAAACCTGAGCTAGAGACCTGCCTTTGCCTCCATCCTCACCCTTTCAAAGCTGCTTCAAGATGCTGGAACGGTGACAATTTCCCCCGCCAATGACATTTTCCTCTCTACGCACCTTCTTATTGTCTCCCTGGTGAACCCGACACCGATCCTGCACACCATTCAGGTGCAAATTCCTCCGCAGGGCTTCCACAGCATGGGGGCTCCACTCACAGGCATGGACGAAGGCAGCACCAGCATGAACTAGGTACGGCAGGGTGAAATAGCCAATCCCTGAGGACAAGGGAGATAAAAGCCAAGGGAGGTAATAGCTGCCTGTTATTTCCATTGGATGCCTGTATGTTTCCGAGCCCAATTCAAAGTGCTGGTTTTCACCTATAAAGCCTTACATGGCTTGGGACCACAAATACCTGACGGAACGCTTCTCCTGACATGAACCTACCCGTTCACTGCGCTCAACGTCTAAGGTCCTTTTCCAGGTGCCTACTCCAAGGGAAGCTCGGAGGATGGCAACAAGGGAGAGGGCCTTTTCAGTGGTGGCCCCCCAATTATGAAACAATCTCCTCGACGAGGCTCGCCTGGCACCAACATTGTTATCTTTTCGGCGCCAGGTCAAGACTTTTCTCTTCTTCCAGGCATTTGACAGCATGTGTTGAATTTTAACTGACCCAGAATAGTTGAGAATATTGTCTGTTTTCATGGCTTAAAATTCTGTACATTTGTTTTTAACGTTCTGTGTTTTAATCTTTGTAAACCGCCCAGAGAGCTTCGGCTCTGAGGCGGCATATAAATGTAATAAATAAAAGTAATAAATAATAATAACAGCGGCTAGGTGCACGTTCCAGCGTTACAGGCAAGGAACCACAGAGCTGGAAGGATCCCCGGATCAAGTCCAACCACCTGGTCCATGGAGGACCTGAATGTGGGAGGCAAATGCAGTATCTGTGGTGTGTGGCCGTCCAACCTCCGCTTCCACCAGGGATAGACCACCTGCGGCCCTCCAGATGTTTTGGCCTACAACTCCCATCAGTCCCTAGCCAGCACAGCCAAATGTAAGGGATCACGGCAGTTGCAGGCCAAAAGATCTGGAAGGCCGCAAGTGGCCAAACCCTGGCTTAGAACTTCTCATGCTGACATCTCTCTGTTTCTAGAAGCACGGACAACTCTTTATCATAGCCTTTCTGGAAAGGATGGGGAAGGGCTGTGCTGGAACTGGGCAGATTCAGTTCATGCCAACTCCCTCGCTGGCCCAAGGAACCTAGCTGGCTTCAGGCCTCCGTAGCCATCTCCAGAAGCAGCAGAAACAGCCAGAGCACAGGGGGAAGAGATGAAACACCGCCACCCTTCTCTCTGTTGGAGCCTTGAGAAGGGCACCAGCATGAGAAAGTGGAGCAGGGCAGAGATCAGCTGCTGCAAGCTGGAAGGATTCTGGTTGCTGTTTACTTATCTTTGTATTCCTGGCAGAGCCGTTTGCAGTTCGTAGTGTTTATCTTAAGGCATAGGAAAGAATTAGTCCATTTGGCTCTGATTTACACATCGCTGAAAAATAACGACTGATATTATGTCGCAATGTGTGATTTTGTTTATTCTGTAAATAATTTGAACCGCGATAATGCTACTATTAGTGAAATGAGTCGTTTATTATTGTAATGATGTATCAGTATGCTTTTCTGATTTGTGTATTGCGGTTTTGTTAGGCGCTTTGAGCACTTTTTTGTGGAAAAGCGGCATATAAATTAGATTACGACGATGATCCCCCTAGATCGGTCTCCCCCAATCTGGTACCTTGCAGATGTGGTGGACAACCACCCCCATCATCCCCAGCCAGCAGGGGCACCATAAGAAGAGACAGCAGCTTTTTTGCTGCTACCAAGCGCACTATTTACCAGCATAGAGATCCACCACGACTTCCCCAGCGCACTGCAGAGACGCTATCCGCAGCTTCTCGGTGATGTTTCCTGGAGAGAGCATGCACCGGGTCACGTCAAACATGTACCTGTGGAGGCAAGGCAGATTCAGAAGGTCTGGGGAAAGCAAACTTGCCTTAAGAGCAAATGTGTCCTAGGTAAAAGTCGTCTGGCTTTAAGGCCCACACATGGGTCTCACAGTGCACCCCATGAGGATAATTAGCAGTAGGGTATGCAACTTGGGGGCTGTTGGGTATCCAATGCGGGGTGGCTGGAGTGCACACGCATTTTTGCTAGACGGGCGATTTTGCTAGACGGGCGATTTTGCTAGACGGGCGATTTTGCTAGACTGGCGATTCTGCAGCAGCTCTTCGGCACGGGAAGGAGGCTGGGGCAGCCATAGGAAAAGTCTTATGGCCACAGCCTCAGTCTCCTCCCCCACCCCCAAGAATGCCCCCTTTTCCTGACTCCGTGCTCTATCTCAGCATAGAGATGCAGCCAGGACTGAGCTGGCTACAAAGGGGAGGAATTAATCAAATTAATTCCCAAGAATTAATCAAATAAAAAGGTTCAAGATACCTAACAAGTTTAAAATATATACAAGAAGTTGGAAATAAGAACCTCAATCAAAATTGAGAGGCGGGTAAGAAATAAATTGATGATGATGATGATGATGATGATGATGATGATGATGATAATAAAAGGATTATATCACACACACCCCAGAACGAAGTAATAGAAAAAATATTTCAACAAAGGTTTTGTTTTGTTTTTTGCAGGGGGGTGGGGGAACACAAATCTAGCCTAGAAACATTTTTTTAAAATCTCTTGTTTACCATCAGGTCCTACAGAACAGTTGCAAGATGGACAACAGATATTATGCAACAGAGCAGGCCGAATAATTAACACCTAGATGAGAAATTAATCAACCCCTTGCCCTGTGAAACATAGCAATCCCTTTATCCTACACCAGTCTAACCCCAGTCTTTAAAACCAACTCAGTTTTCTGAAGTCCATTTAAAATCCTACTGTGAAATCCTTCACCATGAAACTACGGCCCGGTATTCATGTTTATGACAGGCCTGCATGCGCTCTGCACACGTTTATTTTGGCATAATTAACTTGGTTGGCTTAAGAAAGGACCGCTGAAGCTTTTTTCCACCCTAAGCATTGAATTCTATGTTGGAGAAGCTCTCAGAGGCGTTGGGCCAAGGATACAAAAACCGCTGGTGTCTTTTAGCATAAAGGTCTTTCTGCCAGGAAAAAGGCTTAAAAGAGGCATTTCAGCTTTTCAGAATGTGGAAAAAACCTGCACCAAAGCTGAGAAACCTGCAAAATGATGTTGAAAGGGGGTGAAGCCAAAGGAAGGGGGCGCGACTGCTTGGGAAATCCCAGAAAGCATGACTAGGACCCAGGGGTGAGGCTCTGCACTCGTAGTTTCTCTAGCACCAAATGTCTTAATTTGGCTCCATTTCTAGGTATTTATTTATTTATTTCATTTCTATACCACCCAATAGCCGAAGCTCTCTGGGCGGTTCACAAAAATTTAAACAATGAAGAGCATAATAAACCAACCATTTAAAAACACAAATACAAAATGCAATATAAAAAGCACGACCGGGATAAAACCACACAGCAAAAACTGATTTAGATTAAAATATGAGATTAAAACAGCAGAGTTTAAATTTAAGTTAAATTAGGTGTTAAAATACTGAGAAAATAAAAAAGGAGGAAAGGAAAACAATGTAGGCGCCAAGCAAACCTCTCTGGGGAGCTCGTTCCACAGCCGGGGTGCCACAACAGAGAAGGTCCTCCTCCTAGTAGCCACCTGCCTCACTTCCTTCAGCAGGGGCTCACGGAGAAGGACCCCTGTGGATGATCTTAAGATCCGGGCAGGCACATATGGGAACTCATATAAGGAAGGAAGGGCGTCAGGGAGGGAGAGGAAAGTCACAGCGCACTTCTCCCTTACCGGATTCCGTTGTCCACATGTTCAACCCAGCCATCCTGGCCCAGCAACAGGCTCACTGTTGGGGATCGAAATAAATCCGCCTGCACACGGCCACGTCTGGCTAAACGCCGGGCCCCCAGAGCGCCAGCGACCACTTCCCAGAGCTCTTGTCCTGAAAGACAGCACAGGTGTGACGGCTTCCAGGGAGGCGGCCTTGTTAGTCAGCAGCAGCAAAACCCAGAGTCTTGCGGTACCTTAAAAACTAACAAATGTATTTCGGCATAAACGTTTTAATAAAATAAAAATAAACACTTGTATCCCACCCGGAGGGCCAGATTGGGGCCCGGGCCTGTGGTTCTGCACCTCTGCATTATAGCTTAGGAAAAGAAAGGAACCTCTTGTGCAAGCACCGAGTCATTACTGACTCTTGGAGGGACGCCAGCTTTCGCTGTCGTTTTCTTGGCAGGCCTTATAGCGGGGTGGTTTGCCGTTGCCTTCCCCAGCCGTGATTACCTTTCCCCCAGCTAGCTGGGTACTCATTTTACCGACCTCGGGAGGATGGAAGGCTGAGTCGACCCGAGCTGGCTGCCTGAGAACCAGCTTCTGCTGGGATCGAACTCAGGCAGTGGGGAGAGTTTCGGCTGCAGAAACTGCTGCTTTACCACTCTGGTATGAAAAATAATAAGCACAGTAACGCTTCACAGCAGCGGTAAGGGCTGATCACACAGTTATGAATCCCGACACATTCCTTCCAGCAGCTTCACTCATCTAGCAACCCCACCATCAGCCACCTAAAGGCCTCCTGCACCTTGAAGCAAACACCCCTTTTGCCGGACGCTTTCTCCGAGTGCCGCCATGTGATCCACCTCCCTTACTGACTCAACACTCACCTTTTCCAGGAAGCCTTTGTATCATCTCTCTGACCCCAAGTCCCTAACCCTAATCATAACAGCCCCAAAGTATGTGTAGTGGGGTGTAACCACTTATTTGTCTCCTGCTTGCTCATGGTTGCATTTCCCCCTTCCTGCACGGTTTCCCTGCCTCTGTTTTAGACTGCGCGGCCCTGGCACACAAACAGAGCTGCATACATAGATCATCATCTTAGTAATGCGGAGTAAATCAACACGTGTAAATTGCTGTACATATGTCACCTTGATGCTTTGTTAGCAGATAAGACGGCATAAAAATGTTAATAATAAATAAATAAATTGTAATGGGAGCACATAACGTATGAAGAGCCACGCTGGATCAGGCTAAGGGTCCATCTAGTCCAGCATTCTGTTCACACAGTGGCCCACCAGCTGTTGATCAGGAACACCCTCCCACCCATGCTCCCCAGCAACTGGTGTGCATAGGCTTACTGCCTGCGCTACTGGAGGGAGCACATAACCATCAGGACCAGTAGCCATAAATAGCCTTCTCCTCCCGGAATTGGTGGCCATCACTATATCTTGTGGTAGCAAATTCCATCGTTTAACTAGGTGCTGTGTGAGAAGAAACCATTGTCTCTGTTTAGACTCAAACTTCTTGATCAGTTATATCTCTCATCTCCGGAACTCTCTCCTGATGTTCGCGATCGTATCTCGGCATGTCTTTCAGATATCTCAGCCTGGCTGCTTCATCGTCGTTTGAAACTTAATATGGCAAAAACTGAACTGCTTGTTTTTCCTCCTAAACCTTCTCCTCACCTCTCACTCTCTCTTACTGTCAACGATGTCACGCTCTCTCCGGTCAAGGAAGCTCGTAGCCTTGGCTTTATATTCGACTCCTCGCTCTCCTTTATTCCTCATATTGAGGCAGTAGCTAAATCTTGTCGATTTTTCCTGTATAATATTGCCAGGATTCGACCATTTTTGTCTGTCTCTTCTGCCAAGACTCTCGTTCACGCACTGGTTATCTCTCGGTTGGACTACTGCAACCTTCTTCTCTCTGGCCTTCCTTCGTCTCACATCAGTCCGCTGGTCTCTGTCCACCACTCTGCCGCTAAGATCATCTTCTTGGCCCGCCGCTCTGACCATGTCACTCCACTTCTGAAATCTCTTCATTGGCTCCCAATTCACTCCAGAATCCAATATAAACTTCTCCTGTTGACCTTCAAAGCTTTTCACGGTCTAGCTCCTTCCTATCTCTCCTCTCTCATCTCACACTATTGCCCCGCTCGTGCTCTCCGCTCCTCTGATGCCATGCTTCTCGCCTGCCCAAGGACCTCCACTTCCCTTACTCGGCTTCGTCCTTTTTCTTCTGCTGCCCCTTACGCCTGGAACGCTCTTCCAGAACACTTGAGAACTACCAACTCAATCACAGCTTTTAAAACTCAGCTAAAAACTTTTCTTTTCCCTATAGCTTTTAAATATTGAGTTTGTTCTGACTCTATACTGTTAGCTTCACCCTACCCGGTGCCTGTTTACACTTCCCTGTGCCTGTTTGCATTCTCTTTCCCTCCTTATTGTTTACTACAACTTTATTAGATTGTAAGCCTATGCGGCAGGGTCTTGCTATTTACTGTGTATAATCTGTACAGCACCATGTACATTGATGGTGCTATATAAATAAATAATAATAATAATAATAAAGTTGTAACCCAGCAGTTTCACGCTGGAGTTTTCTTTCGAAGTTTCTTTATTCAAGGCTGGCCCCCTTGGACAAGGAACAAAGGCAGGATGGGTTAGTGGAGGACAGAAGATGCCCAGAGTGGACATAGCACAATACTTTCTTTCCGACTTACCCAGGTCTCTCCATAGCGTTGCTCTGAAGCTGTCCTCACTCAGCAGAACCAGGTCCCCGTGCCGCTGCCAGGAACGTGGAAGATCTCTCTCCAGCTCTTCTGACCAGGTGGCTCCACGGATCAACATCAGGTGTTGTATCTCATCGCACAGTTTCCGGAAGGGCGAACGGACCTTGGTTGCTTTTGAGGGAGTGGGGTCCTGGAAAAGGAAAAGCAGCAAATGAGCAGCCCGTTTCTTCGCTCGTGCACACGACATGGCATTCTCCGTTTTCAAGTCCTAAACAAGTTTGTTAGCATGTGCATCTTGACGGCCAAAGTCTCAACGGCTACTTCTAGATCAGTATCTGCAAGGTATTCATTTTAAAGCCTAGTTTTTATTATTATTACGATTACATTTATATCCCATGTTTTCTCAGTCCTCCTCCTCTCCACTGTATTCTCAGAACAACCCTGCGAGGAATGTTATGCTGAGAGCCAATGACTGGCCCAAAATCATCCAGTGGGCTTCATGGCCAAGTGGGGAACAAAACTCAGATCTCCCGAGTCCCAGTCCAACACTTTAACTGCTGCACCACAGTGGATCTCAATGAATTCCTAAGGCACACAGTTGCCTTACTCAAACCAGGCCAGGCCCTCCATGACGTAAGAATAGATAAGCCAATAACAGCACCACTACCAACATCAAACTGCTGTGACATCAGAGAAGATCGACCAATGGCATCATCAAGAAAGCGAGGCAAGCCGAAAGGGCAGAAGAGGACAAAGTCCAAGTGAGAAAGGAAGGAAGTAGGTTTGACAACACTCGTGGTCTACTGTAGCGAGAAGCCCCTTGTTAGTCACAGAGGAAAAGCCCATGGCTCCTTCCCAAGAATCATAGAACAGTCGAGTTGGAAGGGGCTTATAAGGCCATCAAGTAAAAACCCCTGATCAATGCAGGAATCCACCTTAAAGCATCCCTAGCAGATGGTTGTCCAGCTGCCTCTTGAAGGCCTCTAGTGTGGGAGAGCCCACCACCTCCCTAGGTAACTGGTTCCATTGTCGTACTGCTCTAACAGTCAGGAAGTTTTTCCTGATATCCAGCTGGAATCTGGCTTCCTGTAACTTGAGCCCGTTATTCCGTGTCCTGCACTCTGGTAGGATCGAGAAGAGATCCTGGCCCTCCTCTGTGCGACAACCTTTCAAGTATTTGAAGAGCGCTATCATGTCCACTCACCTGGATCCATGTCAGAGCACAGGTTCTCCCAGGTGGGATGCTCTCCTTCAACTGCTGCAGGCGCTGCGCTGTGAGGCTTTGGCCTAGCACAGGCAACGCCACGGCACCATTTGGAAGTTTCTGCACGCAGTACTGGCTGTCCAGGATCCCCTCTCTCTGCAAGCGTTTCCTGCAAGGTCAAGAAGCGCATGAGGACTCCCAAAAAAGGCTACAGGAACTCAGTGCCATTGCTGCAGGGGGAAAGTGCAAAAAGCGAGCGCAGGAAAAGCTGCTGTCACTTCCGGTAGAAGTAGCTAGCATCACCTCGAGTCTAGCAGGAGGACTGGGCTGGATTGACAGGCCTGGACCACTTTTGAGCCAAACTGCACATGCCGGGCCTGAGATTTCAAAGAGCTTTTAGGAGACCTGTGTGCTGCTCAGTTACGAAACGGGGCAACCAGCACGTGTTGAGAGGATGGGGACGGGGGCTACGTTTATCTTGACTGGGGCAACTCAGGTGGGGAAAATGGCACAGGCACCTCCTGTAATGTTTATACAACTATTTATTCATTTATTGCATTTTTATACCGCCTGCGACGTTACACCTATGCCAGGCCCGCAGCATAAACCCTTCTCAGGCCAAGCACCACCACTTGAAAACCTGAGGGAGGGTTGAATAAAACCTTTCCCCTAGCTACGAGGGAAACAGGTTAAATACAGGATCTGTTTTTAAATGTACCGTGGGTATATTCTGGTGTGGGTGTTTGATAACTGTGAGGTAGGTCAGTAATGCCAAGCTGACACGTGGTAATTGGTAGCTAGAAAAATAATATGTTTATTGTCATGTTAAAAGCTTTAAATGAAAATATAATGCTTCCTATCCTGCCGAAACCAAACTCTCCACACACCAACCACCTCTCTCTCTACCAATCCTAAATCCCTAGCAATTAATCTCCTCTCACTCCACAACCGATTCCAATCTCCACTCCCAACCAAACTCAACAACCCAACACACGAACCAACAACTCCCTGCTCCTCCCCTTTATATACTCCTTCCCCCCCACCCTACCTATTACATCACAAACCACACCCACTCAGTTCTAACATTCCATACTCACCAGACATACTAACCTAGATGTATACAAGATACTCAATTGTAGGGTAACGCCACACTGCCCAAGCTCTACAACTAGACTACAGGTGATGAACCTCAAGCTCAGAGTCCAGATCCAGCCCGGCAGAGTTACTCAGATGGCCACGCCCCCTTCCCCAAGCCCCACAGTTCTCCCCCTCAACCACCGATCATTTGTTGGTTTTGTAGTTTCCCCCTATTCTAAAAGGTTGAAATGCCTCTGCTAAGGCTCAGTGACTGGCCATAAGGGCTTTAAGCAAAACAATATGCTGGCATTTGGGGCCTGCTCCTTTCGCCAAGAGTTTCTCTGAACTAGAATTCAGACCTCGAGCTGGAAAGGGGGGGGGGTGTCTGCACCCTTGAACTAGGGAAATGTGTTGTCTGTCTGTCTGTTTCAGACCTTTCCCTGCAAATCTCTGCTAATGACGGAGGCTAGGCAAGCCAGCGTTAGGACAATACGCTCTTTACAAGCATCCCCTAATGGCTGCAATTTACTTTTATTTTATTTATTTATTTATTTCTTACATTTTTATACCGCCCAATAGCTGAAGCTCTTTTCCATCTAGGAGGGCGAAAGGCAACTCTTTCCTTACATGGGGTAAAAAAGTAACAGGGCACCTTCAGAGAGCAATCCTTGGAATGTGGGCTAAACCTACCCCGTTGCCCCTGGCAACCCCAGCCAATTAGGCAGATCTTTGTATCTGCACCACCACACACTTTCATCTGAAAACTACCTTTCAAGTTTATTGGTCACAAGAAGGCAGCCATGTAAATAAACCCAGGCCAGCCTGCTAGCGGCTGGCAGAAAAGGGACCAAGAGCTCTATCCCACCACTAGCAACCTGCTGGGCTTCTGTGCTGGGCCTCGAAGAGGTTCCTAGGCCGAGCACAGAGAGGTGACTAAGCACTCTGTCCCTCCTTCACAAGCCTACTCAGTCATGTGCATGTATTTCCTTGTTGCCTATGCTGAGGTATTGGTTCCTCTCTATTCGGCCCTGGTTAGGCCTCATCTAGAGTATTGCATCCAGTTCTGGGCTCCACAATTCAAAGACGCAGACAAGCTGGAGCGTGTTCAGAGGAGGGCAATGAGGATGATCAGGGGTCTGGAAACAGAACCCTATGAAGAGAGACTGAAAGAACTGGGCATGTTTAGCCTGGAGAAGAGAAGATTGAGGGGAGACATGATAGCACTCTTCAAATACTTAAAAGGTTGTCACACAGAGGAGGGCCAGAATCTCTTCTCGATCCTCCCAGAGTGCAGGACACGGAATAACGGGCTCAAGTTAAAGGAAGCCAGATTCCGGCTGGACATCAGGAAAAACTTCCTGACTGTTAGAGCAGTACGACAATGGAACCAGTTACCTGGGGAGGTTGTGGCCTCTCTCAAACTAGAGGCATTCAAGAGGCAGCTGGACAACCATCTGTCAGGGATGCTTTAGGGTGGATTCCTGCACTGAGCAGAAGATTGGACTCGATGGCCTGATAGGCCCCTTCCAACTCTACTATTCTATGATTCTATGAGTGCTTAAGTACAAAACTGCATTTGAGTATGGCTAATCAGGTTTTGGAGAATCTTTCTTGAACATTTATTTCATTCCACCACTCACGTATCTGTAACTGTACCTGAATAGCTGAGTAAACTGTGGCTCGGTAATGAGAGCAGAAGTACCACAGGAGCACATATCCTTTGCATCCATCTTGTTTCAGGAAAAAGAGAATATATTTGCCTAAAAGGGGAGAAAAAGAGATTTGCCTAAAACAGAACCAGGAAAGCATCCATGTTTGGCTGGCCCTCACCACAAAACATTTTCTTACACATGTAATCAAAAAATGAGTTCTTCTGTAGGGTTTAATATCAACCCCTCTTTGCTGAGGCTGTTCACAGCAGGGGAACAATCACAACACAAACAATAGGAAGAAATGGATTCTTACGGCATAACGTTATGCACATCTGCTCAGAAGGTGAGCACGGATAGGGCTGCAGCTTTCATGAAGTCTTAAAACTAACTTATGTGAAAAGAGCTTGAAGCAATTTCTTAGGTGCCAGGGTAAAAAAAAATAATTAAGTTATCAAGAAAAGCACCACCCAGAACTCTTCCAAGTTCTTTGTGAACTTGGGGGAATATGTATGTATTTAAAGTACTTATTTTTTATTTATTTAAGGATTTTTATGCTGCCATTCAACCAAAAAAGGCTCACACGGCGGCTTACAAAAGTATTTCTTGACAGTTACTTATGTAACTGCTATAAGGGGTAAGAACAAATCCATTGTCATGCCCACAAGGTTTAGTGAAATAATGAAACTTAAAGGGCTTTCTATCAGTGATCCTGGAAAGAGTCATTTACCTGTCCAGAAAAAACAAAAGCACAGCTGTTAAGTTACTACTATAAAGGGCACACAACAGCCCTACTGGAAATGTTTTACCAGGACATGATGCCCTTGTGTAGCAATGATGTTGGAAACTCTATGCAAAGATACCATTGGGATGTTTTTATTCTCATTTAGCTTGGCTTAGCAGGCTAAAGATGCACTTGTTATAACTGCAGTGCAATGTTCACTACTACGAATTCACTATTTTTTATTAAAGAGTAAAAATGCACGTTTGCATAATGGGCTTGCTCTAAACCCCTCAAAGGCTGCAATTCTGCAAACTCTTACTTGAGAGTAAGTCCCATTGGACTTGCTTATTTCCAGCACAAGAAGAAAGTTCCACTCTGATCAATGACACTTACTCCAAAGTAAGCATGCATATGATTGCAGACTCTAGGCACAATCCTATGCACGTTCAGACAGAAAAAAGACCAAGAACTCCCAGCATAACTGGCTAAGGCAGTGGTCTTCAACTGGAGGGTCATGACATCAGTCTAGATGGGTCACGGCAAAACTGTTGCCACCACATTGGGCACGGAGAAAATTGCAAAAGTGGGTCCCGTGTTGCAGGTTTGAAGTCCGAGGTGGGTTTCGGGTCTGGACCAGTTGAAAATCACTGGGCTAGGGAATGCTGGGAGTTGTAGGTTTTTCCCCCCATCTAAACATGCATAGGATTGCACCTTTAGTTACTTAATTTAAACTTTTTTAAGCCACACCTTTGCCTGCAAAATGATTTCAGGATGGTATATATCCAATGCCCTGAAAACAATGTACTAAAAACAATCAAAATACAACATCATAAAAAAACCTCACCAACATAAGATCTAAATATCAAACCAATAATAATAATAATAATTTCTTGCCCGCCTCTCCATTTTGATCGAGTTGGGGAATAACTTTAACTTTAGCATAACACTAAACAACAGCATAACACTATTTCAACCAGCTAAAAAGAAGTAATTAGAAGTTTAACATGTACATTTTCCAATATTTGTTTTAAAATGCCTGTGCAAATAAGAAAGGCTTAATCTAGCACTGGAAAGAGTACAGCCTTGCAAGCAGGCGCCTCTCCCATGGTAAACACACCCAGGATAGTAGCTGCCCTACAACTAAGCCTTCCCGACTCCACAGCACTCCTCGCCTACTTTTTTTTACCCTCCCCACAGCACCCCTAGTTACCTTCCTTCAATCCAGCCCCCTTTCCCCAAATCCTTCCCCTACCTAATAGCCAAATTATTGACCAGGTGTCACATCCAAATCCTTCCCCAACCTCCTGCCAAGCGTGTGCACCGTACTATAGCATCCCCCACCCCACCATAACCCTGCATTCCCCGGCTGGCGCACTGCGCAGTCGCATAAACAGACCGGTGCCCCTCTATCCCCCCGGACTCGTTGGTAGATTATTATCTCCACCTCCCTTTACTGAAGGCTCTAGAGCCGCCATGTTTGTTGCGGGCAAAGGGCCTGAAGCGTCCTTTAAAACGAATTCGTGAGCACATGAGTGGATGTTACTGAAACCTCCTCATTTCCCTAACGAAGGGTGCAATCCTATGCATGTTTAAACAGAAAAAAGGCCTACAATTCCCACTATATCCCTGTTAGCCATGGCTGGCTGGGACATGCTGGGAGTTGTAGGCCTTTTTTTCTGTCTAAACATGCATAGGATTGCGCTTTAAACCGGCGTAACGTCTGAAACGGAGATATACACGGGAAATGGCAGCGAGTACAAAATCTCATTAGCTTTAAAAGCAGTGGTTGCGATCTTTTATGCGCTAATTACCGCTTCAGGTGCTAATTTATAACACGGGAGGAGGGGGAAATATTTCAAAAAAGGTAACGACAGCGCCGCCTTCCAGACTTCGTTAAAGCGGAGAGAAACAGAAAGGAAGGAAAGGGCGAGAAAAGGAAAACCAAGAGGGAAACACTTCGAGGCGGAACGATGCTTGGGATGGGTCCTGTTTCTGGCCGTGGGGCGAAAGGGAGGGCACCGCACAGAAAGGAAGCGAGGGGGAGCGTTTTAGCGACGGGACCGGAAGCCGGAGGGAAGAGTAGCCGAAGCGGCTGTGAGAGAAAGCAGCAGGAGGAGGAGGAGGAGGAAGATGGCGGGGCTGTCGGTGCGGGACCCCGCCGTGGACCGGTCCCTGCGCTCCGTGTTCGGTGAGGGGGAAGAGGGGCGCCCCGCGTGCACCTACGGCCCACCCCACCTCACCTCGGTAGAAGGAGGCGCGGGAAGAGCGGAGCCCAGGCTCCTCCGGCTTCTCCCCCGCTGCCGCCTCCCTGAGCCCCGTGGAGGCTCCGCTCTGGCCCTGGCGCTCTCTGAGGGAAGCAACGCGCGGGCCTTTGGGTCGCCGCAGGCCCAGGCGGGATGTAGGGGTTCGGGGGGGGGGCAGCAGCGTCAGGCTGTAGGCTGACCCTATGAAAAGGAGGGCAGGGCTCCTGCATCTTTAACAGCTGTTGTATTGAAAAGGGAATTTCAGCAGGTGTCATTTGTATATATGGGGAACCTGGTGAAATTCCCTCTTCCTCACAACAGTTAAAGCTGCAGGAGCCCTGCCCTCTTTTAAATCTGGTCACTCTAGTATAGCTCCTGCAGCTTTAACTGTTGTGATGAAGAGGGGATTTCACCAGGTTCATCATATATACAAATGACACCTGCTGAAATTCCCTTTTCAATAAAACTGTTAAAGATGCAGGAGCCCTGTCCTCCTTTTCATAGGGTCATCCTACGTCAGGTGTTTCCCCCCCGCCCCCATACTGACTTCTGTCTCTCACGCCCAGTCCTTGTGAGAACGGTTGTGTTCCACCTACTGAGGGGCTCCTTATGTGTGGAATTGGGGGATGGGGAGGGAAGAATGGTTTTGGATGAAATGAAAGTAGACAGGGAGATATTTTTCTCCCTTCTCCAAAATGCCATAACCTAATGGTCATCCCATGAAGCTGATGGGAGAGATTCAGGACAAATAAAAGGAAGGTCTTTTTCACACAGCGCAGACTATGGAAGTCACTACCACAAGATGTAGTGATGGCCACCAATTTGAGTGGCTTTAAAAGGGGCTGGATCAATTCCTGGAGGAGAAGGCTATCAATGGCTGCAAATCCTGGTGGCTTCAGTATCAGAGGCAGTATTCCTATGTGCACCAGTAGCTCAGGAACTTGGGTGGGAGGGTGCTATCACACTCATGGCTTGCTTGTGGGTTTCCTGTGAGTAACTGGTTGAGCACTGCTGGACTAGATGGATCCTTGGTCTGATCCAGCATGGCTATTCTCATGTTTATTTATTTATTTATTTATTTATCATACTTATACCCCGCTCCTCAGCCAAAAAAGGCTCTCGGAGCGGCTTACACTTAGGAAAAAAGACAGTCCCTGCCCTCAGGCTTACAATCTAATAAAGACATGACACACAAGGAAAAGGAGTCAAGGAGGGAGGGAGGGAGGGAGGAGAGAGAAAGAAAGAGAGAGAGAGAGAGAGAGAGAGAGAGAGAGTGAGTCCAGCAGGAGCAGGCCCCGATGTTACTTCTGCCTGCTCCTGTCCCCTCGGTCCTTCTTCTTCCCCACAGGGCCAAGATGGCAGTTTGCCCTGTGGGGGGGGGGGGGGAAGAGTCCAGCAGGAGCAGGCCCCGATGTTACTTCTGCCTGCTCCTGTCCCCTCGGTCCTTCTTCTTCCCCACAGGGCCAAGATGGTACTTTGCCCTGGGGGGGGGAGGGAAGAGTCCAGCAGGAGCAGGCCCCAATGTTACTTCTGCCTGCTCCAGTCCCCTCGGTCCTTCTTCTTCCCCACAGGGCCAAGATGGCAGTTTGCCCTGGGGGGGGGGGGGAAGAGTCCAGCAGGAGCAGGCCCCGATGTTACTTCTGCCTGCTCCTGTCCCCTCGGTCCTTCTTCTTCCCCACAGGGCCAAGATGGCAAGATGTTTTTAAGATTATTTCCAGGCTAGTTGCTGTGTGAATCTGTTGTAGCCCCAAACAGCAAAGAGGCTTGTTGCACATTAAAGACCTAATAAATGCATTATGGTGTAAAGATTTGTGGGCTATAATCCTCTTCATCAAATGCATGAAGTGTTTCCCTGACCTGCAGCTGTATATACATATGATAAAAGATTTTATTTCTTTTAGAGGACAGATAAAACAAAAGATTGTTCCCACAGACCAAAGCTAAACTATGGTATTTGCTACTGCAAGATGTAGTGATGGCTAAACATAGATGACTTTAAAAAGGGCATTAGACAGATTCATAGAGAATAAGGTTACCAGTTATGATGGCTATATGCTACCTCTTGTATCCAGTGTTAGCCCTCAGTAGAGTAGACCCATTGAAATTAATGAAACTTAAGCTGCTCATGAATGATGTAAGTCCCATTCATTACAATGGGTTTACTAAATGTAGAACTACCTTCAGATACTACCCTGAGGCAATATGCTTATTTACACCAGTGCTGGAGAGCACAACCAGAAAGTGCTGTGGGTTTTCTGTGGTCAGCTGGTTAGTCACTGTGGGGACAGAATTTATTTATTTATTTATTTATTTATTTATTTATTACATTTTTATACCGCCCGATAGCCGAAGCTCTCTGGGCAGTTCACAAAAATTAAAATCATGAAGAGCATAAAAACAACCAACAATCTAAAAACACAACTACAAAATACAATATAAAAAGCACAACCAGGATAAAACCACACAGCAAAAATTGATATAGGTTAAAATACGGAATTAAAACAGCAAAGTTTAAAATTTAAGTTAATAGGTGTTAAAATACTGAGAAAATAAAAACGTCTTCAGCTGGCGACGGAAGGAATACAGTGTAGGGGCCAGCCGAACCTCTGGGGAGCTCGTGCCACAGCAGAGAAAGCCCTCCTCGTAGCCACCTGCCTCACTTCCTTTGGCAGGGGCTCACGGAGAAGGACCCCTGTGGATGATCTTAAGGTCCGGGCAGGCACATATGGGAGGAGGCGTTCCTTCAAATAACTTGACCCCAAACCGTTTAGGGCTCTGAATGTTAGTACCAGCACTTTGAATTGGGCCCGGACCTGGACTGGCAGCCATTGAAGTTGTAAAAGGACTGACGTGATGTGGTCTCGCCGGCCAGTCCCTGTCAGTAGGTGGGCTGCCCTGTTTTGTACCAGCTGAAGTTTCCGGAACGTTTTCAAAGGCAGCCCCACGTGTAACACATTGCAGTAATCCAAATGAGAGTAGGCGTAGGTAGGTCTTTGGTCTGATCCAGCATGGCTGCTCTTATGTTCATATGGGAGGGGGTTTCGGGGAGAAGCAAACAATGACGTCAGAAGGAAGGGAAATGTAAAAAGCACAGACAGTGACAATTACGTTATTCACAGTGACCATTCACAATACAGCTGATGATAGAGCAGACATTGTTAAGATAATTAATGTGTGTACTGTGATATATTCTTCCAATTCAAGATGTGAGAGATAGAATTGAGCCTCTTGATGAATTCCTATTCATCAGTTTTATGTTGTAGTCTTACTTTGAAGGTTGCATTGTTTAAAATAGCCTTCCCCAATGTGGCTGTGCTGACTGGGGATGATAATGGTTGTAGTCCCAACACATCTGCAGAGCACCACGTTGAGGAAGAATTTGCTAGAACAACTAGTATGTCATGGGCTGATTTAAGGTGAATTATACTTGTAGATCCCAGCATCTGCTTAAAGAGAATGAGAGTGAGTAGAAAGATAGTGGGGAGTATGTCTACACTACAAATTTTATACTGGTTTTTTACAGTTTAATTGTTCTAATTCTTTCCCCCAAATCCTAGGAATTCTAGTACAGTGTGTGAAGGCTCTAACAATTTTGTTTGAGATCTTGATCACACACCACTGCCACCACCCTGGACACGTGCACACCAAGTGTCAGGTATCAGTACAGTCCTACAATACAGTAAGATTGTACCTATACCTGACACCAAGCTACAATTTCCCAAGGTTTCCTAGGGATAAGACATGACTGTTTAAACCTATGTTCATCAACTTGCCTACAGAGGTGAGGAAACTTAGCCACAGATCCTGCAGCACATCTTCTACAGTGCACCTCAGGTTCATTGGGAGCACTGGCTGGTCCTGTCCTACCACATCAGCTGAAGGTGAAACTACATATTGCCTCAGAAAATATGGGTTTTTTAAATCAGTATTTGTCAAGTTTGTGTAAAAGAGGTGCAGGACATTTTCAGAAAGCCACTGACTAAAGAGAAGATGAAACCATCCAAGTGCCACTTTCTAAAAGAAAATGTCAACTATTAGGGGGCACATAGTGTCTGCAACAGGAATTGCACCAGACCTAGAAAAGATACAAGGGATTTAGGAGTGGCCAAGGCCTCTTACCGTGAAGGATGTAAGGAGATTTCTTGGGTTTGTGGGCTACTGTTGGCGTTTCATTAAAGACTTTGCCCAGATCGCTTTGCCATTGCATGAATTGCTGGGGGGGGGGGGGGAACGACACAAAAATAACTTGGGAAGGTAAAAACTAGAGTGGAGTGGGGCATGTCAATTTGCTTTTGATCAATTGAAATCCGTTCTTGTCCAACCCCCAATATTAGCATATCCAGATTACAATGCACCCTTCAGAGTTTATATTGATGCAAGCGACAAGGGATTAGGGGCGGTTCTGCCCCAGGACCAAGAAGGCAAGGAACGAGTGATTGCTTATGTGAGCAGAGGTTTGAAAGGTTCTGAAAGAAATGAACAAGGGCGTGAGAAGAAGAAGAAGGCGACAGGCTGCAGTTTACTGAAGAGGGCAACTATGCAAGAGAGACCAGCGGATAGGGATACACCTCTTGCTGGTCCAGGAAACCTGACACTGGCACTTGAAAGAGAACTGTCGGTCAAAGAAAAGGGTTGAATGGAGTTGATTCATAGTGATGTTAATTGTTTTGTTCATACTAGTATTTCTTAAATCTTCTTAAAGTAAATTCTGTTAAATATATATTTCGTTGGCCTCTGGAGTGATTGTAATCTGCCTCTCCTCATCCTGGATATTGAAACCTGAGACATTACACTAGCTGTTCCCTTATCTTATCCTGCTGCTTCGAATCAAAACAGTGGGAAATGAGCAGGGAGCAGACACAATAGATGTCCTTCCTGGCTAGAGCCAAGCCTCCATCAAAAGCAAGCTGTGCACAAGGCCCACTGAACACAGTGGAACTTAGTTTTGAGTAAATAAGCACAACATTGTCCCGTGAGAGTCCCCCGTCTCCAAAGCCATTCTGTTGGTTCTAGTAAGCTGATATTGTCAGGGAGCTCACTGCAGACCCATCTTTCTGTCGAGACTAGGCTGGTTTTGAATACAAAACCGTGTGCTTACAAGAGGCTTCAGTGTGGGAAATGAAATGAGCAATGACCCTTCCCAGTCTCTTGAAACAATAGCATGCAAGAAGTAGTTCTGATTGCTGAAGGTTTCTGTCCATGTTCTCATTCTGTTGCCCCTCATCATTTTAAGACACCTTACTTTGCCATCATCGTCAACAGTATTTCTCCGTCATGTTTCCACCTAGGTTCACAAGGTAATTTGTGCTATTTCTTTTTTAAGAAATCCAATAAAACAGTGGTGACAAGTGTAAGATGAATACAATTGAAATTCACAAGAATAAAACCAATAGTGAAGCCATCTCCTGCTTCAAAATACCTGGTGGAATAATTCTGTCTTAATCTGTGACTGAAAAGATGCTCAGTTTATTCCAGTTGTGCCTGCTGGTACTGATGACCTGCACCCCCCACCCCATCTCTCTCTCTC
Organism: Elgaria multicarinata webbii; assembly: GCF_023053635.1. Lineage (NCBI taxonomy): Eukaryota > Metazoa > Chordata > Lepidosauria > Squamata > Anguidae > Elgaria > Elgaria multicarinata. Next base: position 15,509,053 of record NC_086185.1, on the reverse strand, counting down.
TCCTGTAGTGGGGAATATCCCCTACGAAGCCACAGAAGAGCAGCTAAAGGACATTTTCTCAGAGGTTGGACCTGTCGTCAGTTTCCGGTGAGAAACACCCCTGTTACGGTTTCCTGAATTGGGAGACCTAATCCTGAAGGGTGGAGAAATTGGGTGAAGATGGCACGAGGGTTTGGGAAAGATTCAGAAGGCCTTGGGATGGATCTAAGCTGAACAACGGAACACCTGCTTTGTATGCAGAAGATCCTGGTTGGCATTTCCCGCATCCCTCGCTAAAAGTCTCAGGCAGCAGGGGATGAGAAAGACCTCTGCCTGAGCACCTAGACAGCCATTGCGAGAGTATTCCAGGGTACAGAACTTTAAGCCGAGGGGCCAAATCCAGCTCTCCTGAGGTCTCAATTTGGGGGTTCCCCTAGAAGGTTCTCCCCCTATAATTTGGTGGATTCCTGACTTTTTCCAGAGGGCCAGCGAGGTGTGTCGGTTAGAGGAAAAGAGATGGTGCTCATAATGCAAAACCCTGGCTTCATGTTACGTGCAAACATGGCCGTTGCTTTGAACGTCCCATTAAGGCGCGAGGTTCACTGTGGAGGTTGCCTCACCTGCCAAGGAGCAGGGAAGTAAAAAGCAGAAGGAGCACAGGGGTGCAGGAGACGAGAGAGAAAAGGAGGTGGGCCTTTCTCTCCTCTCACAAGCCTCCCTCTCCTTCCCTGCCCAAAGTTCAAAGAATTTACCAGGTTAACAGTAACAAGAAAGCCTAAGAGGGCTCTCAAGCTCATGACTGCAAAACATGGCCTAATCGGAAATGCTGCTTGATCTGCTATTTCTTATTCTTCAATGCAATGTAGGTCAGGGGTGTAGGACCTCAGGCCCCGGGGCCAGAGCTAGCCCTCTAGGTTTCCCCAGCAGCCCCCTCCCCTTTCCCTTAGCCCCCAGACCCTTTCCCTGCCCACCAATCATTTAGTGGTTTCCTGGCTTTTGTGTGTTTTCCCCCCCCATTCTAAAAGGAGGGGGGAAATCGGTCTAGAGAGCCAGCGGGTGTAGCGGTTAGACCTTTGCACTGGGACTTGGGAGTTCTGGGTTCTGGTCCCCATTCAGCCATGAAGCTCCCGGGTGACTTCGGGCCAGTCACACTCAGCCTAACCCACCTTACAGGGTTGTTGTGAGGATAAAAATGGAGAGGAGGAGGAATTTGTAAGCCACCTCGTGTTGCTTGCAGGGAAAAAGGTGGACTATAAATATAACCAATAAGTAAAATAAATTATAGTTGCTGTCAGTAAGTGCTTTAAGCTAAAATATGCCGCTGTTTTGGCCTCCTCTTTTTATCTTTATTCCCACCCTGTACTGGAATATTATCCCTGAGTGGTTCTCTGATATGGAATTCGGACTATATGAGGTTCTGCACCATTGGAGCACACAATACTTGACTAGGAGGACATCTAGTCTGACCCGGTATAAGGCAGCTTCTGACGTAGGGCAGTACAGCCTGTTCGCCTAACCGCCATCTCCCCCCCCCCCCTCCAGTTGTCTTCCTCTGTCTGACATCTGTGGTTTTCTGTGCTCTGCCGACCAGACTGGTGTACGACAGAGAGACGGGCAAACCAAAGGGCTATGGCTTCTGCGAGTATCAAGACCAGGAAACGGCGCTCAGTGCCATGCGGAACCTAAACAGCCGGGAGTTCAGCGGGAGGGCGCTGCGTGTGGACAACGCAGCCAGTGAGAAGAACAAAGAGGAGCTGAAGAGTTGAGTCTGAGGGCCTTGCAGAAGGTGGCGGGGGAGAAGGCAGCGGCTGAGATCCGCTGCTGAGCCGTTGTGTGTGCTGAGGCAAAACGCTCTGGTCCTAACGTCCTTCCTCCCTCGTCTCTGTCAGGCCTGGGCACTGGTGCTCCCATCATCGAGTCGCCCTACGGAGACCCCGTGAACCCTGAAGATGCCCCCGAGTCCATCAGCAGGGCTGTGGCCAGCCTCCCCCCTGAGCAAATGTTTGAACTGATGAAGCAGATGAAGGTCAGTGGACATTAAGCCAGAGAGTATTCGTTAATTTACCTGGCGACCAAGAATTCTATGCAGGTGAGCGAGTGGGCTGGTGGAGGAGGGATAGATCTCTCCGTCCAGCTTCTGCCAGGCCGCTTGATTTCCGTGCTAGCCACAGAAGAGGAAATGCCCTTTCTTTGCCATCAGTGCAGAAGCCAAGCAGGCTCATGGAGGAGAGACAGAACTGCCAGCCTGCTTGGTCGTTCATTTTTACCAGCCTCCTAAGAGGCTACCATGCTGGCTTCAGAGGAGAAGGTTCTCTTCCTTTGCAGGTGACCTGGCGAACCATGCCCCTGGCCTCTTAGCAGGCTAGTTAGGAGCTGTGGGGGGCCCTAACTAGCTTAGGTGCTAGTAACTTTTGTGGGCTTGTTTCCAAGGCTGGAGTTGTCCGCATTCACTTTGTCCAGCCCACGGAAGTGGTTTCATGAGAGGATGCATGTAAGACTGCAGGCTCAATCCCCACTTCTTCCATTTGTAGGATCTTATATGGGTTGGCTGAGAAGGCCCTGTTTTGAGACCCCGGGATCTGCTGCCATGAGCTCATGACGGCACCAAGAGCTAGGTTCAAATAGCTTAGCAGGCAGAAGTGGCAGGAGTCCCTCTTCTTCCCTTCTTTTTCGTGGTGGCTAGGCACGCTGCAGAGTGACCTCCCGGCCTTTTTGCTGCCACCTCACCAAATTTCAGTAACAAATCTGGCAGCAGAGGCTGCAAAAAAGGGCAGGGGTGGTGGTGGTGGAGGTAGCCTGTGTGTTGCCCATTCCTGCTCTAAAAGCTGGGAGGTGACCACTGAGCTCTTACGTGAGTCCTCCTATCTCTCTCTCTCTCTCTTTCTCCAGCTGTGTGTCCAGAACAGCCCGCAGGAGGCACGGAGCATGCTGCTGCAGAACCCTCAGCTTGCCTACGCCCTGTTGCAGGCCCAAGTGGTGATGCGGATCGTCGACCCAGAAATTGCTCTGGTGGGCCTGCCCCCTTTCCTGCCTCGGGGCATGGTTGGGGCAGGGGGAGAGCCCTGTGCTTTTACATGGTCAGAAACTTCTTGGCACGTTTAACTCCCTGCTGTTTTTTTTTTTCTCCCTCTAGAAAATTCTGCATCGCAAGACCACTGTTCCATCTCTGATTCCGGGCAACCCACAACCAGGGCCTGGGCAGGGTCCTGGACCTGGGCAAGGGCCTGGGCCTGGGCCTGGGCCCGGTCCAAATGCACAGATGAACCAGCCCAACGTCCCTTCTTCCCAGCCACAACCAATCGTAAGAAACTGTTGCCTGGGGTTGAAACTTTTCCCTTGTTCCATGTTCCAGTTTGAAAGGGTTTGCTAGTCGCCGTTTATATCATGATCCTTGGATGTTCAAGGCATATACCCCTTCCCATTTATTTACATTTTAAAACGTAACCCTTTGCTGGTTATTTGAATTAGATAGTTTATGATAAAGTTAATAAATACAAAATATTTGTACATCAATGGATTAATAAGTTACTGTAGGTAGGAAAATAATAAAGCTGTTTAGGGCACCATGCTATGAGGATGGCCATAAGCCTCTGGACCAGTACAAAGCAGGAGGAGCTGTGGAGGGGATCCTCACCTCTGCACACCTCCTTCTGTGCATTTCAGCTAGATCAGCTGTTTAGCTGAGGTTTGGGGGTGGGGCGGAAGGAGGAGGTTGGAAAATCCAGAGGATTGCTCATAATCCGGCCTCTCCAGTCCTGTCCTCTCCCTAGCCACCAAACCCCCACCTTTCCCTTCTCTCCATGGTCACTTTTAGCATTGGAATTCTTGTAAAAATTTCAAGACAAGAGCAGGTATTTCCCTTGTAACGATTTCAAGACAAGAGCAGGTATTTCCCTTGTAACAATTTCAAGACAAGAGCAGGTATTTCCCTTGTAACAATTTCGAGACAAGAGCACTATTTCCCTTGTAACGGTTTCAAGACAAGAGCACGTATTTCCCTTGTAACGGTTTCAAGACAAGAGCACGTATTTCCCTTGTAACGGTTTCAAGACAAGAGCACGTATTTCCCTTGTAACGGTTTCAAGACAAGAGCACGTATTTCCCTTGTAACGGTTTCAAGACAAGAGCACGTATTTCCCTTGTAACGGTTTCAAGACAAGAGCACGTATTTCCCTTGTAATTATTTCAAGTCAAGAGCAGGTATTAAAATTTAGAAAAACAGTTGAGAAACTCAGGGTGCAATCCTATGTATGTTTAGACAGAAAAAAAAAGTCCTACCCATCCTAATATTTCTCAGCCAGCTATGCTGGTTGGCGAATGCTGGGTTTTGAACTTTTTTCTGTCTAAACATGCATGGGATTGTGACCTAATAAATGTTAGCAACCCAAGGAGCTGTGCTTGATGTTTACAACTGCTCATCTACAACTTTGAAACTGCCAAATTTGCCTAAAGCTGCATTTGCAATCGGCATCTACTGTTGCGTCTGAACTTAACGAAAAGGAAAAAAAAAAATCCGTGGAAAAATTAAAGCACTAGAACAATTTCTGCCCCACATCTCTGATCTGCTGCATGCTAATTTTCATGGGGAAGTTTTACTTGTTCCTGTGAAAGTTTCTGTGCGGAGGAAATGGGGGACTTGCAGAACAAGGGCGGCGAGTTCTCCTGCTGGCTGAGACGTCGGCCCTTGCTGGAGAGCTCAGCCTGGGTGGTCTGTACTGCTTTGAACTGCAGCTGGCGTTTGGCAAGATTGAATGACCCCCCGTGCAAAAACCTTTCCTGTGGACTGAAAACTAGCACATCAGGGAGACAGCCAACCTAAAAAACCCTTTCCTTGATGTTCTCGTTTTCTGTGTGCCGGCTCCAGGTTTTGCAGGGCCCTTGGAGGAGACGCTCTCAATGGGCCTCCTCCCTCAGCCTCTCTCTCATCATTGCTACAACTTGCTTTGCAGGCAGAGAGCTAGTAGGCCGTGGCTTCTCCTGCTCCTTCTCCTCAACGCCACCATTGTCTGAGCCAGAGCGAGAGGCAGGTGAACAAGCAGGTTGCAATGATGAAGAGCAGAGCCACTCGGGTGGGTGGGTGGGTGTTCTTGCCAGTAGGCCTTTTGCTGGGATACAGGCCTGGCGCAGCCCCCCCCCCCCCTCGACCCCAGCCTTGTGCAGCGATTTCACAACGGTTTTCGTACGGAGCCGCACTCCCTGACTCTTCCTTTCTTCCTTTCCCCGAGCAGGGGGGCATGCATGTCAATGGAGCCCCTCCCCTGATGCAGCCGCCCATGCAAGGCGGTGTGCCAGCTCCGGGCCAGATGCCAACCGCCGTGCCCGGCCCTGGCCCCGGCCCCTTGGCTCCAGGAGGTGAGTTTGTCAGCGTCTGTGTGCCTCGACTCGGGTGCGCCTTGCCCAACACTTGCCCCGAATGTGGCAGCCATGAACCTCGACCCAAGGCTTGGGAAAGCCCCTGGGTCCTGTCCACCCCCACCCACCCCCCCGATGCCTCCCGTGTAAAAGAGAGACGTCACCGTGGCTCTTTTTCCTCCACAGGTGGCATGCCAGGCGGTGGCCCGATGCTCTTGGAACGCGGCCAAGGTAAAGCAAATCGCCATCAGTCTCCGGTTAGACAGAAGGGGCGCAGGAGACTTCCCACGCTGGGGCGGAGAGCGGGAGCCCCCCCCCCCCCCTTTAGGGAATAATGGCTCCCTCCCCACAAGGAACAAACGGCGCCTGAAGTTCTCCCGGGGCTCTCTGTAACTCTGTCCCTCCGTTTCTCTTTGCGCTTAGTGGACAATGAGAGTGCGGCTTTCCCCAGTCATGCTCCATCAGGTACTTTGCATGCACTGCAGATAACAGGGACGGAACACCCTTCGTTTTGGGCTCCAGGGTCCGGTGGGGTAGCGCTTGAGCCGCTTTCCGCCTGCTTTCTTTAGTTTTAGCCAGCAGAGGGTGCCGTCATCCTTTGAGACGCGCTTTCTTCTTTTCCTTTCCTTTCCTTTCCTTTTGAATTTCCGCACAAGGTAACAGGGGCTTGCTTTGTTCTGGTGACGGAGGCCAAGGAAGCGTGTGTCCGGAGATGTTGCTTGCATGTTCTTCCACTTGGTTGCACTGAAATGCATCTCTAGTTCTTCCCGGGGGAAGGCCAGGAGGGGAGGTGGGAAACCTTCAGGATTTGCTTGCTGGATCAGGCCAAAGTCCCCATTTCCCCCCCCCCTCCCCTCAAGGCTCTGGCAGCCAGATGCCCTGGGAAGCTGGCAAGAGCAGGACATGATGCTGATGGCCATCATAAGTAATCAAAGATGTGTCAGTGTCTATTTAGATTTCTTTCCTGTCTGGTCCCCAGGGGCAATTTGCCGTGTTGCTCTTAGCCTGTGTTTATTCTCACTAAACACTGGCTGAGAATGAGGGACCCACAACCCAATTCTGTGCATGCTTACTCAGGGGTAAGCCCCACTGAGTCCTCCAGAAACTATGCTAAGGATTGGCGCCTTAGTGAGTTGTATTACTGGGGAGGGGGGCGTCATTTGGGTCTGTCTTCTCATACCCCCAAATGCCTCCAGGCACATCAGGTATGGAGCCCGGGTCTGTTTTCTGTATCCCTACATTGCAGCCATCCTATTGTTGTGTTGTGTTTGGGGAGGGGTGTGTGTGTGTGTGTGTTTTCCTCTCTATGTTCCTTAAAACAGCGGTGAGCAAAAGGGAGATCCGGACCTACCGGTAGATCTCTGGGTGATTTGCCGTAGATCAGCGAACAAATCGCTTTAACGATAGCAGCAACAAAATGACTCCCTTTCTGCCCTCCCACCCCGGTCCTAAATTATGCTGCTGAAATGCAGAACGCTTGGGGTAACCAGGAGTGGATTTGTGTGTGGAAAGACTGCGCGCTCCACTGAGTTCAGGTACTGAAAACGACTTCCTGGGCTCAGAAATGGTTAATTGGGGGGGGGGGGGCGACTTGTGGCTCTCCAGATGTTTTGGCCTACAACTCCCATTAGCCTTGGCCAGCTTAGCCAATGGTGAGTGACGATGGGAGTCGTAACCCCAAACATCTGGAGGGCCACAGGTTGCCCTCCCCTCTTTTAATTCTATGTGTAAGTTGTTTGCACCAGGTTTTGGTTGGTGGATTTTAGGGTTCTAGTAAAAAAAAAAATTAAAAAGACCCTGCAAGCCTGAATTCTGCTCACCCCTTCCTTAAAATGGCTTAAATAGGAACCCAGTGCAGTGTAGTGGTCACAGCAGCCTTGCCCAACCTGGCACCCTCCAGATGTCTTGGTGCCACCAGAGAGAGGACCCTGTCCGAAGAGGTTCCCCATCTTGCCCCCAAAGGGAAAGAGTCACCCGGAGAAGATCCTCAGTAGAGAATTACTCAGGCAGGTTCACATGGGAGCAGAGGCGGGTCCTTCACATAGCACAGTTCCGTGCCACTCAGGGCTTCGTAGGATTAAAACCAGCCCTTCGAACTGCACCCCAAAATGGAACCGAGAGCCTGGCAATAAGAGCGTTAAGCTAAAATATGCTGGTGTTTGGGGTATTTTGGCTCCACGCCTTTTGCCCCACCCTGAGAGCTTTTCTGAAATGGGATTTGGCCTTCGGTCTGAAAGAAATACAGTATCCCCACCCCACCCCACCCAAGATCCAGTGCTTATTGTGCTGCAAAGCAAGATAAAGTGCCGGTAAAATCCTCAACCCTTTTGAGGTTGATAGCAACATATTCTGGAGGAGAGGTCTATGCTGTTCATTGAAAAGGGAAGCTTCTCTCCAGAGATGTGGCAAAAGAAGGGATGATCTAGCCATGCATGTGTGTGTGTGTGTGTGTGTGTGTGTGTGTGTGTGTGTGTGTCAGTCAAGTGCGTCTCCTATTGATGTGACGGCTCTTTCTCCCTCTCTTCCTGCTGCGCGGTCAGGGAACCTGCAGCTCTCTCCCGTGGGACCTGCCAGGCCTGCCTCTATTGAGCGAGTTCAAGGTACCTATAGCTGCGGTTGGCTCCTCTCGCCCCTTGCGATCAGCGCGGGGTGTGCGACCCACCACCCACCACCCATAACTTAGGGCTGAAAGGCTCTGTAAGTTGGAGAATGGAGCAGAAGGAATGCTTTTCAGACAGGAACTTAGAAGACTGGAGGGGGAGGGTTGCGAGGGAGGAATCCTTTCTTGTGTTCAGGAATTGCCTGTGGCTAGAAGGACTGACCGGCACCGCAGGGAGGAGGCGCTTCACAGCAGATCTGAACAGGGTCATTTATGACCTTCTGGTCTCCTCTTGCTGGTGTCAGCCAAGATCCAGGCTGCATCTCACGAGTTTTTTTGTGCTTGGGTACCGTTACGAAGCCAAAAGCTTCTGAAGTGAATCCTAAATACGTTTAATTCCATTTGTGAATATCCGCTTCCTCTTAAGCCTTGCTTCTCCCCGTCTCTATTTCTTCAGTTCTCCCCCCATCCCTGAATGTTAACATTTAGATTGTAGACTCCTTTGGGCAGGGACCTGTGTCTTCCTCCCCCCCGCCCCCCCCCGGCTTTTCTTTTAATTATTTTGTTTGTTTGAGTTTGTTGTTATTTTGTTTGTTTTTGCATATGATTCTTTACGCCCTCTGCCATGTACACTGCTGGTGTTGTATGATTAATAAGGTTCCAAAATTAGTGATGGGAAATTCTTTAATTGGTGTATTTTCGAACAGAGGTGAGCAGAAGGCAGCTCTCCAGATGTTTTGGACTTCAGCTCCCAGAAGCCTCTGCCTGCATGGCCAATGGTCAGGAATGCTGGGAGTTGCAGGCCAAAAGATCTGGAAACCTACTTTCTGCTCTCCACTGCCTAGAGAGTGATCTAATTTAGAGTGTTTGTTTTATTTGGATGTCGAAAACAACAACGCTTTTAAAAAGTACTCCATGGTTGTTGTTTTTGTCCAAACACACCACAAATATTTGACCTGAAATATTAGAGGGGTGGGTGGGAATTCAACCACCCTTAATGTGATTTAAATGTTAGATTGTATAGATTTTTTAATTGGAATATTAAGGGGGGGAATTAAACACAAGAGCATTATATCCCACACATGGCTTAAATTTAAGGGGGAAACCAGAGATACTGAAAACACACTAATAAATTCAGCAATCCAAAGAACTGCGTGATATACTGACAAGCACTCATCGACAACCCTGCCTAATATTAGAATTTGCAATTGGCATCCATTCATTGTTGCTAATGAATTTGTGAAATGGAACATTTTCTGATTAAAAAATTAATAATCATGGCGGGGTGGTGGAATCATTTTCATGGGAAATTTTCTGTCCCACATCGCTGACCGGAATGCAGGATGCCTGCTTAAAAATCTTTCCGGAAGAGCAGCATGAATTTAAATTAATAAATCACAACAACATATAGGCCTGGTTCAGACAACACGCTAAACCATGCTGCTTAACCACAAAATGGTTAAGGGAAGGTCAGTGCATTCCCTTAACCATTTTGTGGTTAAGCAGCATGGTTTGGCGTGTTGTCTGAACCAGGCGATATGCAGTTAAGTAGGGTGCAGATACAGGTACACCGTAGCTTTCTGAAATGGCTACGATCTATGTGTGTTGCCCTTCAGAAGTGCTGCGACAGGCGTATTATCTCCTCCTCATTAAAGTGCAGAACATCTTGTAAGAGGCTCCCTCAACTCCTGCCTTCTATGTCTGTCTTGGGACTCTCTTGATTCCGCCTTTTGAGCAAACAGACCATCGTGTCACACCAGGGGGAGGGGGGCAGCACTGGAGCCAGTATTGCCTGTGTGGAAAAGGGAGAAAAAGCACAACTAGGCGAAGAGATTCACCCTGGTGCTATGAAATATAATAAATCTTTATTGGTATTGTTGGGGGGGGGGATTGTAGTTAAAAACGCAACATTTCGGATACCAGCATTTTGGATAGCAGCATTTTGGATAGCAAACGGAGCTCTCGACATGGACGCTCCACAGATAACGTGTTTAACTTTGCTATTAACGACAATAATATTGTCCCCAACAGTGAATATTATGGATCAGCTCCTGACGAAGGATCCTGGTATCCAAAACATTGAGTTTTTTTAACTACAATTCCCCCCCACTCCCCGGACAAGACCAGTGAAGATTTATTATACTTCATAGCACCAGAGTTAATCTCTTCTCTCATACTGGAAGGTATTCCAACCAGATCCTGAGCTCAGGATCTTTAAGGCTCTTCAGTTGCACCACCCAGCTTACTTTTCCTCCTTTTTGTCCTGGTATGTTCCGGGCCGGGCCACCAGATCCATGGGTCAGGCCCTCCTGACCCATTGTACCTCACGGATCACAGTGTCCTGGTATCGTGCATTCCAGGACCTTGGCCCTCAGCCATGGAATTCACTCCCCCTAACACTGTGGTTGCCTGAGAGTTTGGAGGTGTTCAAGAAAGGTTTGAAAACCTTTCTTTTTGAATAGAGGAGGTTGGTTGGCTGTTCCTGAGATGGCCACCACACATTTTATATGGTTTTTAAAAAGTTTTTATTGTTATATTCTTTTAATTTCAGTTAAGGTCTTTTATTAGAATTATTGTATTTTATTCCATTTTTGTAAACTCCTGACCTATTTTATCTCATGTACAGTGCTTCATTAGAAAGCACTATATAAATTATTATTATTATTATTATTATTATCCTATGCTGCTTCTTGAGTAAAGTGGGTGCCCACAAGGGATGCATTTCCACCCCAGTGCTGATGAGCTATCAGTCTTAAGAGGGTGTTCCCCCGCCCCCACCCCACCTCCAGATCCTCACAGCCCTCTCTTTGCCTTCCTGACAGTGCCCATGCCAGACCCACGGGCGCCCATGCAACGCGGGCCGATGCCAGCTAGCGGACCACCGCCTCGAGGCCTTCTGGGAGACGCCCCGAATGACCCACGTGGAGGGACTTTGCTCTCAGTCACTGGAGAAGTGGAGCCCAGGTAGGCAGGACAGAAGAGAGGTTGTGGAGTTGGTGTCCGGTGGGTGTTGGGGGGAGGTACAGGCTCCTCCCAGTAGGCCCAGGCTGTGTGCAAACATTTTAAAAACATATTTAGGAAGCAAAGGTGTGTCTTCCTCCATCCCCACCTGCCCTGTTTGTTACAGGAACATGGTTGCAGCTTCATTCTAGTGATCTGTGTTCCTCTTGGGGCCTGGTTCTCACCCAGCATTTCAGACGCTGTAGCCACGTCTCTAGATTGTTGCCACCAGGCTTGCAAGTGAAGGCTCACGTGCTCTTATTATTATTATTATTATTATTATTATTTATTTATATAGCACCATCAATGTACATGGTGCTGTACAGATAACACAGTAAATAGCAAGACCCTGCCGCATAGGCTTACAATCTAATAAGTTGTAGTAAACAATAAAGAGGGAAGGAGAATGCAAACAGGCACAGGGAAGTGTAAACAGGCACCGGGTAGGGTGAAGCTAACAGTATAGAGTCAGAACAAACTCAATATTTGAAGGCTATAGGGAAAAGAAAAGTTTTTAGCTGAGTTTTAAAAGCAGTGATTGAGTTTGTAGTTCTCAAGTGTTCTGGAAGAGCGTTCCAGGCGTAAGGGGCAGCAGAAGAAAAAGGACGAAGCCGAGTAAGGGAAGTGGAGGTCCTTGGGCAGGCAAGAAGCATGGCATCAGAGGAGCGGAGAGCACGAGCGGGGCAATAGTGTGAGATGAGAGAGGAGAGATAGGCAGGAGCTAGACCGTGAAGAGCTTTGAAGGTCAGTAGGAGAAGTTTATATTGGTCTGACCCATTAGCAGCTAGTAGAGGAGAGCCAGGAATTGAGGAGCTCTGTGGCTGATTAGGCTAAGGAAGGCCTGGAAGCAAAGGCCCACCCCAAACAGGAACGCCTCAGCATTGTATTTCGGTTCTTGCCCTGTAGCCATCGGTGGCACGTAGATGACCGATGAGGCTGCTGGAGGTGCGGTGGAGCACCCTCCTCTGCCCCCAAGAGGGCTGCCAGGAGAGGCAAGACCCCTCTTCCACGCCCAGCATTGAAACGCCACGGGCTCCTTGTAAGGCAAGAGGGACAGAGTCCTCCCAGCCCCACTGCCAGGCCCCAGCAGACCAATAAACGTTTTTGCAGGCGAGTCGATTTTGTGAGCTTATTTCTAAAGCTGCCCTCCCTGCTCGGTGGGCCCAGGGTCCAGCGTGGCCAGTCGAAAGCACGAACTCATTCATTGTCCCGGAATATGCTTCAAACCGCAGTTCTGTGCCTCTGCACGTGGAGCAGCCCCAAACGGAGCAGAGGGCTCCTGGTTCTAGCCCTGATAGTTCCTGGAAAGCTGTGCCTGGATGTGCCACTAGACTAGAAGCAGAAGCACTCCCGCAATCGAATGCTTGCAATTGGACGCTCTCCTGCCAGCGAAACAGAGGACTAGCATGTGGAGTGGGTGGTTAGCCTAGAACTCTTCCGCCTGCTCCCTGATCTTCTGAGTGAAGAGAGCATTTTGTTTTTTGCACGGAGGAGTGTTCTGTAATGGGAGCTCTCACCTGCAGCTCTGATGCTGTAAGCCATCTTGCGAGGGCTTTTGCCCTGAAAGGCAGCCAAGAAATGTTTTAAATAAATAAAAAAGTTAGGTCCTGACACAGATAGGCCCTTTCATTTGCTGGGTGACGTGGGTTTCAACCTGGGGCCTGACATCTTTTCCTCTCCCCCCACCCCATCTCCCACCCCCTTCTGCAGAGGCTACCTTGGCCCCCCCCACCAGGGCCCCCCCATGCACCATATGCCTGGCCATGACAACCGGGGGATGCCCCCCCACGAAATGAGGGGCGGACCGATGGGAGAACCCAGGCCTTTGATGGGAGAACCCCGGGGCCCCATGATGGATGGCCGAGGTAAGAGATGGCATCAAGCTAAGCAAAACAAGAAAAAAAGATACATTTATTAATGCAAGGGGCATAAATCCCAACAGAGTAAGTGGTTCACCAGGGAAACTGGTCTTCGAAAAGAGAACTTAAGAAATTAAGGTTAACGACAGCGCCGATTTCCCCCCCCCCCCCTCCTGTTGTGCACACACACAAAATGACTGTGCGATAGCAAGAAACAATAATTTTAGATAAGGAGTGTAGCATATTTAAAACAAAATTATAATATAGCATCAAATCGTACCCTTCTCCGAAAGCAAAAGTATGTATGCATTTGAAGTATTCCTCCCCCCCCCCACTCCTCATGAAGCAAAAAGTTTCCCAGAGCAGTTGACAGGCGATCCGTGAAGCAACTCTGTCCCTCCCAGCACAGCACACAAGGGAAAAGGGGTGGGAAGAGAAGAGGAAAAAGCTAAGTAGCCTTTCAGTGGTGCTGCTGGCGTGGCTGTGTTTCTCCTCTCTCTCTCCCCTCTCCTTTCATACAGCCTACTGCAATGGCTGCATTCAACATTCAAAGAACTTCACCAACTAAGGAACCATATAGGCTACAAGCATACACAAAATCAAGCCTATGAAGTCACTAAAACCCAGATGATATAAGCCAATATTTAAGTCCCCGTTACTTTGCCTAAACTCAGCAAATACAGTGAAGCTAGCCTAGCTATAATATTATGCATAATCCACACCAAACATTTACAAAAAGATGTAAAAGTTCCCCCTAGAAAAGGGAATAACTCTATTATTCCTGTTATTACTCCTGTCATTGTCTATTATAAGGTTTTAGCGGATTAGCAACTTCTCTGGATGTCAGATTAAATAAAGACTCCACTTGGAAGAGAGTATACCCAGGACAAGGTGAAAATGTTCTTGTTTGTTATGCTAATAGTAACAAACCTAAATGGATTAAAAATACTACGTAGAGGTGTTGCATCCAGTTCTGGGCTCCTCAATTCAAGAAGGACGCAGACAAGCTAGAGCGTGTTCAGAGGAGGGCAACCAGGATGATCAGAGGTCTGGAAATAAAGCCCTGTGATGAGAGACTGAGGGCCTTGCTAGACGAGGCCTTAGCGCGCTTTGAGGCCCAGTTTCCCTACAGTGCGTCCAGATGACGCACAGGGGAATCCGGGGTCAAGCCGTACTCAGACCTCCCTTAATGCGCCATAAGCGAAGTCGGGACTGCGGAACGTCTAGCAAGGTCCGTGGCTTTTTGTGGCTACTCGCTTACTCGCGAGTAGCCGGGAAAAGCCACGGACTGGGCTCAGCGCTCATACGAGCGCTGTGCCCATCAGGCCGGGGGGTGGGGGGGAAGGCCAGACCAGCAGGAGAGGGGGATGGCGGAGGGCGACACAGGATGGCGGAGGGCGACACAGGGGACAGGGAGGGAGGGCAGGGAAAGAGTGGGCAGGAGGCATGGGAAGGGATCAGGAGCGGATGGGGGGGCTTAATTAAAAAAAAAAAACGACCTACCTTCTCCGGAGTCTTCGGGGCGCACGTGGCCCCTTTAACAACAACAAAAAAATGGCCGACGCTACAGAGCTTCCGCAGTCCCTGCGCGTTGGCTGTCTAGGAGGCGGGGCGGCGCGCGCTAAAGTTAGCGCGCCATCTCCCTGCCAGCTTATCCGGCAGGGTCTAGCAAGGCCCAGAAACAACTGGGCATGTTTAGCCTGGGTAAGAGAAGATTGAGGGGAGACATGATAGCACTCTTCAAATATTTAAAAGGTTGTCACACAGAGGAGGGCCAGGATCTCTTCTCGATCATCCCAGAGTGCAGGACACGGAATAACAGGCTCAAGTTACAGGAAGCCAGATTCCGGCTGGAAATCAGGAAAAACTTCCTGTCTGTTAGAGCAGTATGACAATGGAACCAGTTACCTAGGGAGGTTGTGGGCTCTCCCACACTAGAGGCCTTCAAGAGGCAGCTGGACAACCATCTGTCAGGGATGCTTTAGGGTGGATTCCTGCATTGAGCAGGGGGTTGGACTTGATGGCCTTATAGGCCCCTTCCATCTCTACTGTTCTATGATTCTATGAACTACATCAGAGTGCAGAACAACTTTCAGCCCGAGGCCCAATTTCCATTTTGGATAAGCACTTTGGGGACTGCGTTCCAGTGGTGGGAGGGACCAAAGGCTAGAGAATGGAGCCAAAATACCCCAAACAAGAGGCAAGAGGAAACCCATGAGTCTGAGGATTTGCTTGGGCTTGATCAGGGTAACTAATGTAAAGCTAAATCCTGGCTTCGTGTTATGTGCAAACCAGCCCAATGTGTCACTGCACACAGAGAGCTATTGCGAGCAGCTTTTGTCTAAAACACTAAAAGCTTCACTTAAAAAGCTTTTATGCGCACACATAGTTTATTTATACATGAGCTAGTCCAGCCCAAGAATAAAGCCCATTAGAAGACCCCTTTGGTTTCTGCGGCAAAGTTGAGCACATCATTTCAAATCATTGAAACAACTGGGACTTAAAAGGGCTGAGCTGTGGCTGGATCGTGCCCATTGTGGCTAAAAGTGCACCGTAATTATTTTGGAAAAATAAGCCATCGGGCCCCTGCCCCCAGAGCAGCTTCTCTTCTTAAAAGTAGACCTAAAGGAATACGGGATGGGATCGAAGCCGAAGACAGAATATGTAGACAGCTTATTCCTGAGTTGAGGTGCTAAACGGTTGACAGCGTTTCCCTTCACCTACCTGATTCCTCTTCTTACCTCTGTGCCAGTCTTTGTCCCAAAGGTTGCATATCCTACCCAAATCCAGTTGTCAGGTTCAGGGTGAAAGCACACAAATTCAATGCACTGGTAATTAAGGAAAGCAGAATCAGGGGATAGGGGGAAGCAGCCTTGGGTGTAGGAGGCCCAGGGACCAATCCGAAGCTCCTTGCATGATCTCGGTAAGATAACTTCCAGTTGTGCTTCTCCAACCATAGAAGAGACCAACTTTCCCCAACCTGGTCCTCTCCAGAGGTGTTGGACTGCAACTCCCAGAATCCCCCAGCCAGCTATTCTGGGAGTTGCAGTCCACCACCTCTGGAGGGCACCAGATTACAGAAGGCTGTAATAAGACTGTTGCTAAGTTTGGTTTGTCATCAATGCAGCTGGAAGAGATCCAAGAGGCATGGATAACAGAGGCATGGAGCCTAGAGTGATGGATGCCAGGGGCATGGAGCCGCGAGGCATGGATAACAGAGGGATGGAGCCCAGAGGGATGGATGCCAGGGGCATGGAGCCGCGAGGCATGGATAACAGAGGGATGGAGCCCAGAGGGATGGAAACTCGTGGGATGGAGCCGCCCAGGGGCATGGAGTCCAGAGGGATGGAGCCGCCCAGGGGCATGGAGCCGCCCAGGGGCATGGAGCCGCCCAGGGGCATGGAACCGCCCAGGGGCATGGAACCGCCCAGGGGCATGGAGCCCAGAGGAATGGAGCCACCCAGAGGAATGGAACCGCCCAGAGGAATGGAGCCACCCAGGGGCATGGACACGAGAGGCATGGAACCCCGAGGCATGGAATCTCGAGGCATGGAGCCGAGGGGCCCCGGCCCCAGCCCAAGGGGTCCAATGAGTGGGGGAATTCAAGGCCCCGGGCCTCTTACCATGGGAGCAGCGGGCCCACAGGGGCCTCGTCAGGTATGTAGGACTCCTCTTCGCGATGGCTTTGTCACTAAACGGGGTCCCAAGACAAATCCTTGATGCTGGCATTGGCAGAGCCCCGCTGGGTCTCGCGTGACGATCCTGCTTGGCTCTTGGGAGGGATCGACATGCCTGGAGCGGGGCGGCTTAAAACGCTTGGACGAGGGTCTGCAAGAAAACGGCCAATGCACTCAAGGCACCCCTGGCGTCTTCCCACTACAAAGGCCAGAGCCCAGCGGGATGGGCAGTCGTTCCCACTGACTCCGTCCAGTCAGAGCCTGTGGAAGCTTCATTGTCCTCGGGCGCTCTTTTGCCTCCACTCCCTGAAACTCTGCCGAGCTTTTCCCAGTCAGGAACCAGCTTGCCCTTTCCAAGTCATGGGCTAGGAAAGACCCAGGGTGGAGCGAAGGGCAGGAGGGCTGCCTGTTTTGATTTTACCCCGTGGTCAGGAATGAAATTGGTTGGAGTTTAGCAAATTGCTCTGCAGGTGCTGGGGCAACAGGCGCCTCCCCTTATGCATCTCTTCCAGGCAGATTCCACCCGCTCACCCCTGTAGCTTCCCCCTCCCACGCACCCACCCGCTCACCCCCGACTTCCCTGTGCTAGCAAGAGAAAGCTCGGGCTGGTGGGTGAGCTCGTGCACGTGCAGGCCCAGCACGGCCCTCAGGGCCTTGCATGTTCAGGGGCCGTGCAGCTCGTGGTCTTTGGAGCTCTTTGCCCGTTGACAGTTGCACCTGCACGACAGGGGCGAGGGCCGTGCCTCTGGACAGATCTCTCTTTGGGTCCGCAGGTCCCGAATATGCCCGGGGCAGCAATGCAGGCCGGAGGCATCCCGGGAGCAAACGTGCAAGCGGCGGCCCAGCCGGGGGGGTTCAGCCCTGGCCAGAACCAGGTGACACCCCAGGATCACGAAAAGGTAAGGAAAACACGGCCGCTCACTGGCGGGACCCTCTTCGAGTCCCTTCGGTTAGAGCAGCCTCCCCCAGCCTGATGCTCTCCAGATGTGTTGGCCTGCTATTCCGGCCTTGGCCATGATGGCTGGGAATGATGGGAATTGCAGTCCCACCCATCTGGAGGGCACCGGGTGGGGGAGGGCTGTGTGAAGGGAGTAGGACCAAGGTTTTTCCTGTGATGGTGACTTAACCTGGGGTGCAGTAGAGCATCCGCCGCCTTGGCATTTCAGGAGAATGTGCTTCGGGTGTCCTTTTGAGTTACGTTTTAGCATGTAGCCAGCCAGCCTGATATTGTGTGATTTGGTTATTTGTGATTATTCCAGTGATCATTTTTACTCTTGCTTTTTTTCTGTGGCTATTTTCATTGTGCTGTTCGGATTGTTAGCTGACCTCAGTGTGGGACTAGGCAGGGTATGAATTCTTAAATGAAACTGGATATAAGAGGAACAAGATTTTCCCTACTGGTTTCAGCGAGCGTGTTCCAGTTAGGGATGTTGTGGGTGCCCAGCTGTGTCCAGCGGACTCCCCCGCATCTGCCCCTCCCCTCCCGGATCCAGCTCAAGTCCACAGGCCCCCTCTTCGAGTGCCCTGCGGCTCAACAAACGCCAGGCAGCTGTCCGCCCTGGTTCATGGAGCGTTCATGCCTTTAATCAAGCCTATACGCGCCAGTTGCTGGGGAACATGGGTGGGAGGGTGCTGTTGCACCAGTGTCCTGCTTGTGGGTCCCTGGCCTACGGCTGGTTGGCCACTGTGTGAGCAGAGTGCTGGACTAGATGGACCCTTGGTCTGATCCAGCCGGGCACTGCTTATGTTCTCACCTTGCATAAGTGGGGCCTTGATGGCTGCCATTTATGCAAGGAAGGAAATACACAATTTCCGGAACCTCCATTGTGTGCAGCAGTGGAGGCTCCGGACCAGGGTGGACGGCCTCACAGCCTCGTTGAAGCTTGCGTGGCGGGAGCAGCGTCTTGGTGAGCGTCCGACAGAGTTCATCCATCCCTAATTCCATTCAACCCCAGCTGTGGTTAATACTATTCACCTCTTAGGAAAGGAGAGGAAACTCTCGTGCAAGCACTGAGTCATTACTGACTCTTGGAGGGACGCCAGCTTTCGCTGACGTTTTCTTGGCAGGCCTTATAGCGGGGTGGTTTGCCGTTGCCTTCCCCGGCCATGATTACCTTTCCCCCAGCTAACTGGGTATCCACCTCTTACCATGGATCAAATTAGTCCTGATACAGAGGGGACTCTTATGCTCTTACCTTGCATAAATGGGGCCTTGATGGCTGCCATTTACACAAGGAAGGAAATACACACACACTTGTTAGCATTCTGGGTCTGCAGAGAGCAGAAGGAGAGACGAAACTAGAAGCATTTGAAGGGGAGAGAAAGCCTCTGAAACCTCCAGAGGGGAGGAGAGGAGAGATGTTCAGGAGCATTGGGCGTTCTACACAGTGAACCATTCCTTTGTCAAGCATGTGCGTGACAATTTTCTTTCTCCCATCTCTCCCTAGGCTGCCCTCATCATGCAGGTCCTCCAGCTGACAGCAGACCAGATCGCCATGTTGCCTCCGGAGCAAAGGCAGAGCATTCTGATCCTGAAAGAGCAAATACAGAAGTCCACCGGTGCCCCTTGATCTGCATTCTTCGGGTGAGAGGCTAGCGGGTGGCATTGCCCCGGGCCCTGCAGAACGGCAGCAGATCTTCCGTGGTGCATCTTGTGGGGTGGGGGAGATGTTTGCTTCTGTTTATTTATTTATTTATTATTTATTTATTACATTTATATACCACCCCATAGCTGAAGCTCTCTGGGCGGTTTACAAAAGTTAAAAACAGTGAACATTAAAAAGTATACAAAATTTAAAACCATCCGAAACATAAAAACAACAGTATCCATTTAAAAAAACAACAGTTCTGGGGTCCGTTAAAAACAAACAAACTTAGCATTGTTAAATGCTGTTAAATGCCTGGGAGAAGAGAAAAGTCTTGACCTGGCGCCAAAAAGATAACAGTGTTGGTGCCAGGCAAGCCTCGTCGGGGAGATCATTCCACAATTGGGGGGCCACCACTGAAAAGGCCCTCTCCCTGGTTGCCATTCTCCGAGCTTCCCTTGAGGTAGACACCCGGAGGAGGACCTTAGATGCTGAGCGTAGTGTATGGGTAGGTTCACGTCGGGAGAGGCGTTCCATCAGGTATTGCGGTCCCAAGCCATGTAGGGCTTTATAGGTTAAAACCAGCACCTTGAATTGGGTTCGGAAACGTACAGGCAGCCAATGCAAGCGGGCCGGAATCGATGTTATATGTTCAAACCTCCTTGTTCCAGTTATCAATCTGGCCGCTGCATTTTGCACAAGCTGCAGCTTCCGAACCGTCTTCAAAGGCTGCCCCACATAGAGGGCATGTTTGAGATCCCCATTTAGTTTGTTTTCTGCAAGGGGTGCGGGTGGGGAACAGGGGATTCCACCTCTTTCCTTAACACTGTCCTCTTTATTTCTTTTAGGCTTGGACCCCTTCCCCCATGACCCCTTGAAGGAATCCAGCCTCTTGTTGGAGATAGCACTGAAGGCAGCTTACATGCCCTCTCCTTGTCTGAGCCACAACAGCAGCAGCGAGGGCAGGACTTGCCCTCCCCCACCCACCCCAAAATTGTTCATTTCATTCTCCCCTCATTTTGTTTACCTCCTAGTGTTTCAAATAAAACTTTGTCCTGGATTTGAGTAAACCCATACCGCTTGGCGTAAATATACATTACACCACCGCGCCCCATTCTCTTCCCTCCTATCTTTCAGGACAACGTTGAGTTTAGGTTCCCAGGATCATTCCTTTCCGCCATTTACATTTCCTTTTTAAAAATGACTTCAGATCAAAATTCTCCTGTGCTTGCCAAAGGCAAAAGCTACTACAGATAAGAAGCTCAGACACGGACTAGGACTCTTAATTCACTTTGTGGGGAGTTTAAAGGCATAAGGGGAAAGCAAAACTCCGTCAGACCGAAGGCTTATCTAATCCTGCATTCTGCCCCCACGGTGGCCAGCCAGGCACCAAAGGGAGGCCTTGAAGCAGGCCAGCAGGACATCTTGACACCCTCCAGCTCTTGTGCAGAGGATGCACAACCTATAAGGAGGTCCAGGAGAATGGCAGGACAACATTGGCGGTATATTTGATTCTTCGTCAGTCCAGGTGCCAACCACTATCTAGCACAGTGGTTCTCAACCTTCCTAATGCCGCGACCCTTTAATACAGTTCCTCACGTTGTGACCCCCAACCATAAAATTATTTTCGTTGCTACTTCATAACTGTAATTTTGCTACTGTTATGAATCGTAATGTAAATATCTGATATGCAGGATGTATTTTCATTGTTACAAATTGAACATACTTAAAGCATAGTGATTAATCACAAAAACAATATGTAATTATATATTGTAAAATATTTATTTCTAATTACAAATAAATGACTATCGGAAATATGTGTTTTCCGATGGTCTTAGGAGACCCCTGTGAAAGGGTCGTTCGACCCCCAAAGGGGTCGCGACCCACAGGTTGAGAACCGCTGATTCTAGCACAAGGAAGTCTCTTGTGAGTAGGTAAATCACATCTGGAAATCCTAATGCAGCTTTAAAAAGTGCTCGTTGGTACAAGCTTGCTCAAAGGCCTGTCTAGCCCAGCCTTCTGTACCCACAGTGGTCAACCAATTGCCTCTGAGGAGCCCTGAAGCAGGGCGTGAGTGCAACAGCACCCTTCCGCCCGTGTTCCCCCGCGACGGATGTACATGAATATAACGCTTCTGATACTGGAGGTAGCACGTAGCCCATCATGGCGAGTAGCGATATCAATAGCCTTCTCCATGAATTCATCTAACCCCTTTGTACAGCCATCCAAATGGGTAGCCATCACTACATCTTGTGGTGGCCGGTTCCATGGTTTCTTCAAGTCTATTCTAGTTGCAGAAGCAGAATCTGTAACGTCTGGAAGGTTGCAGAAGGCCCAGGGAAGTGGTGCTACCAAATAACACGGCACCCATTTTATTCCTTACTACTGAACCACCAATATACATCCTGGCTACAATTTGGGGGGGGATGGAGGGGGCTTGGAACAGGACGGACGGACACCTCAGCGGCAGTGTGCATATTTCGCAAGCAGAAGGTTGCAGGTTCCGTCCTAATGCAGCTTTCCCCAAGCTGATGCCCTTCAAAGGTGTTGGACTGCCCCTCCCATCATCTCCAGGTACAGTGGCTAGAGATTATGGGGAGTTGTAATTCAACACACCTGGAGGGCACCAGGTTAAGGAAGGATCAACACACCTGGGGGGCACCAGGTTAAGGAATCAATACACCTGGAGGGCAGCCTAATATCTCCTGATAATTTTCCCCCAGGAGCTTGAGTGGCACAGCTGGAACGGTCCCATTCCTCCCGAGGCCGGAGAGAAATGCCATCCATAGATAGACAATACTGGTCTGTCCCGGAAAAGGCAGCGTCTTAGGGAGGTGGTTCAATAACCGATTCCCTTCATTTATTTTTATTTTATTTATTTATTACATTTTTGTACCGCCCAATAGCCGAAGCTCTCATTATCAGTGGGTAGGGCATTCTCAATCTGTAAATGAACCATCCCCTTTTCCAGTTCAGACTTTGACGTCTTCTTTCTGGGAAACGTTTTGCCGTTGTTTGTTCTGTCTTTGTGAGTCAGGCTCATGCTGAGCAGTCCCTGTGAATCGTACAGTAAAAGCACAGAAACTGAACTGTAGCCCAAGTTCAGCTTTCCGAGAATCTTCACTGTGGTTGGGTGGGTTTTCCCCCCGAAGTAAATGATTACTCCTTATCACTGTGAAGGTAGGTTTGCAAATTAATATAGGCAACGCCTGATTCAATGCTCCAGTTTAATCCTGGGTCAGATTAAAGCTTTAACTGGGTCACATGGAGCCTGTAAAGAAGATACCTTAAACCCTGCTGGTTAAGGCTTATGGATAAGCAGCAAGGTTTAAGGTGTCTTGTGCAATGCCTTTTTTTTTTAACTAAACCCTGCTCACTCACTAACTACAGTCAGACCATCTGCAGCAGGGTTGGCGGCTCTAACCGTGGCTTAAAGTGTGTGCAACAGCACGGTTTGTGGTTAGTGCTATAACCCCAGAGAACCGCAGTTTTGCAAACCACAGTTCTGAGCTATCATCTGAACAAGCCCATTATTAACCCATCTAGGCCAGTATTTATTTATTTATTTATTTAAAACATTTATATCCTGCCCTATATCATTAAGATCTCAGAGCGGCGTACAGATAAAAGCATACAGTATAAAACAATAAATATGTACAGTTAAAAACAAATTAAACCATGAACCAAGGTAAAACAATACATAATTTAAAAGCAGTTAAAACAATGTGCCGTCTTAGTGAATTTAACCATCAAAGGCTTTGTTAAAAAGCCATGTTTTTACTTGGCGTCGAAATGAAATCAGTGTTGGTGCCAGTCGGGCCTCCAAGGGGAGGGTATTCCACAGTCTGGGTGCCACAACATCATAGCGTATATGTTGCATTGGTGGGATGCGGAGAAGGGCTCCTCCAACAGATCTCAAGTCTTGGGCAGGCATATATAAGGAGAGGCGCTCCCTCAAGTATCGAGGTCCCAAGCCATTTAGGGCTTTAAACGTCATTACCAACACCTTGAATTCTGACCAGACGCATATAAGCAGCCAGTGCAGTTCCTTTAATACCAGTGTTATGTGGTTTCTGTAAGATGTGCCCGCCAGCAGTCTAGCTGCTGCGTTTTGCACTAGCTGCAACTTCCATGTTGTCTTCAAGGGCAGCCCCACATACAGTGCATTGCAGTAGTCTAATCGGGAAGTTACCAGTGCTGAACTCCTATGGACTGCTTATATTAAAGAAAGCCAAGTGCAGAGAACAAGATTAACTAATTCAGAATGCCTGTTTCCAACAGCATGTTTTTAGTGTTGGAATAAGCAACAGACATCAGTTAAACTCGCTGCATGGAGGGCAAAATAACCAGTTGAAAAGCCACTAAAGGATCAATTCCATGCATGTTTAGAAAGAGAAAAAAAGTCTTACAACTTACAAGTCTTGTTTACCACAGCCAGCATAGCTGGCTGGGAAATGCCAGGAGTGGTAAGATTTTTTTCCTGTCTAAA
This sequence comes from Elgaria multicarinata webbii, assembly GCF_023053635.1. Taxonomy (NCBI): domain Eukaryota; kingdom Metazoa; phylum Chordata; class Lepidosauria; order Squamata; family Anguidae; genus Elgaria; species Elgaria multicarinata. The sequence goes on along the minus strand of NC_086185.1, from coordinate 15,485,513 downwards.
CATGCATAGGATTGCACTCTAAATGGTTAACGCATGTAAGGAGTTTGGGGGCTATGGTTTTGTTTGTTTCATTTTGCTTCTTTTTAGTTGTAAGCAGAAGATGCCTTTGAACAATAAGTAAAGGTCCTCTTTAAAGCTTCTGGTTGTCTTTCAGGTGTGCTCAGACAAAACTTGCTCTGCAACATTTAGTTAATATGTCTCTAGTCCAAAAACTTGTCCAACTTTGATTCCAAATGATTTAAAATGGAAGTGGGTGCCTCTTTAATTTGCAGGAGTTCCAAAAAGAAGAAGCTATGTCACTAAAGCACCTTTTGGAAAAGGTCAGGGCAGAAGAAGTGAGCTGTTAAAAGCATGGGATGTTAAATATTAATTTCCCAAACTCCTTGGAATAAATGAAAACAACTTCCTTTTATTTGTATTTATTACACTGGTAACTCACTCTTTAACCACAAAAGGGCAGGGAAACTGACATAAGAAAAGCCATGCTGGATCAGTCCAAGGGTCCATTTAGTACAGCACTCCGTTCACACAGTGGCCAACGAGCCACAATGCAACAGCACCCTCCAACCCATGTTCCCCCGCAACTGGTGCACACAGGCTTACTGTCTCTGATACTGGAGGTATCACATAGCCATCAGGACTAGTAGCCATTGATAGCCTTCTCCAGGAATTTATCCAACCCCCTTTCCAAACTATCCAAATTGGTGGCCATCACCACATCTTGCAGTAATGCATACCATAATTTATGCACTGTGTGTTGAAGTCCTTCCTTTTATCTGTCCTGAATCTCCCACCAATCAGCTTGAAATACATCTTAATGTTGAAATAATTCATTGTCATATTCCTGCTATGCATTTTCTATAAATAATATTTATAATTAATATATTTATTTCTTACCCGCCTCTCCCTTTAGATCGAGGTGGGGAACAACATTAGTACAACCATACACTATATATCAAATACATAAAATTAATTAAAAGAGTATATAAAACCAATACAAAGTAACAACCCAGGTTTCACGTTCATCTGGGTAGGCCTGCCGGAAAAGGCTAGTCTTTAAAGCTGTCTTAATTTCAGAGAGTGAGTTAAGTTAAAGATTTACCCTAGTAATTTAACCCTACCGGAGTCGTCCTTTCAATGGATGAAGATTTTCCTGGTGAGCTAGTTGCTCTCATGCAGTGTATAACACTCAAATGCAGCCTTCGCGTCCGCCAAACCTGGTCTGGTTTTCAGCCTTGCAAAATATAAAAGGCAGTGAATGGGCAATGTTGACTCCCTGAGTGCAGAATTCAGCCCCAAATATTTCACACCTGCATACGTTTTTAACCATGGTGGCCCAAAGAGGGTTTGTTGTTTTGGGCACATTAAGCAATATTAGGGTGACCATATTTGGGAAACCAAAAAAGAGGACACCTAGTGTGTGGGGGGGGGAAGCAGCTTTCTGAGTCCTGCAGAAAGTACGTTATTCCCCCGCCACCTTAACGAACCCGATTGGAGTGGAGGAGGGGAAAGGATTTCATTCTGCACCACCACCATCCACTCCAATTGGGGCCTTTTCTATAATGTCCACGAATGACCCACTTTCCCCTTTAAGACCTCAATTGGAGCTCGGGGTGGGGGAATGATGTGCCTCAAGAAAGCATGTCATTCCCTCCTGCCATGCTAATGGCAGCCTTAAAGGGGAAGGTGTGTCATTCCAGGACATTATTGAAAATTATAGAAAATCCCCCCTGACACTATGGAAAGAACAAAAACCAGGACAAATCCGGGGAAATCCTGACAGTTGGTCACCCTAAGCAATATTCAAATGCATGGGAGACGTTTGGAATCCACTGAGTCTATGGATTATGTCTGGAATCCATTGTTTCAGCACAGCCTTCGGAAGCTTTGCTAACAGGCCTGGTTATTTGACAGCATGCTCTCCCAAAGACAAGATGGTTGCAGAAACTTGAGTTATTGAAGGGACAGCTCCATTGAAAATCCGCCATCTTTTGCATGGAAAAGCAGTTGACTTGCACCTTCTACCAACAGAAGCACAGCACCAAAGATATTGGAGGAGCGGTGGTGGTGGTCCGAGAACCACAATCCATTGAGAAGGAGGGAGCCTCGCTGAACCTACAACCACAACAGCAGCAGTCCTCTTTCACAAGAACCGTTCAGCCGATTCCCAGCTGCAAAACATGATGAGCGCAGCAGTGTCCGGGCGCTTTAGAAATTCTCTTTGTTGAAGTAGAACTGGACATTTCTGGGGTCCACGCTGGAGTGCTGACGGCAATGCTTTTTCAGAGTCTTAGCCAGGCTCTCTGGCCCGCACAGGAACACGCCCACGACAGACCTGCAGATCCCAACGAAGACACAAGATTATGTCAAGAGCAAACCCTACAAGTTGGATTGAGCTGCATGCATGGGGTATCTATATGCCGTGGATTAAAAAGAAGAAATAAAATGGCAACTCCGCATCCAGAAAGGCCTACATGCTGCGATCTGGATAAATAATGCAACATGTATACATTGGCTTACTTTGCAAAAAATTATTCTGTCCACTGTGAGGAGTAGAACAGTGAGGAGTAGAACTGCATGATTTAATGATGGCACAATTCTATGCGGCCAGCCATACTGGATGGAGAATGCTGGAAGGACTTTTTTTCTGTCTCAACATACACAGGATTGCAGCTCATTTTTTTTTAACGTTCTTAATGCAAACGCTTACACAAAATGCAGATGGCAAGCACTCTTAATGCAAACGCTTACACAAAATGCAGATGGTAAGCATTCTTCTGGTCACAATAGAGAACACTTCTAACCCATTGCCTAGTATGGCATGCATGTGTAAACAATAGGGGGAAATGCCCCTTCTTTTACCCTTATACAAATTTAATGGGATAGATTAATTAGACAAATGCATTTGGTTAATTGGCTTAAGATTTCTTTAAGCAGATGACAGCTGTAGTAAAGAGATGCCCTCAGCACCGAAGTTACTACTGGAAATCCTATACTATCTCCACCATTATAACCCGAAAGACTTCCTTGGGAATGGACGATAGATCAGTGGTAGGGCATGTGTTTTGTATGCAAACAGTTGCAAGTTCATTCCCTTGTCCATGGGTGGAAAAGCAGAATTACATCCAGAGATGTGTGTGATCTATATTATTTATTGTAGATCCCAGAATTTGAGTGGCTTGGATGTGGAATGTGGGTTGTTTTTAACCCTACACATAAAAGAAAGTAAGCAGGTAAATATATATATACCTCTTGCCAGACACCTGGTGCACACAGAACTGCAAAATCTCACCTGGGGTGGGCTGCGGCCACTGCTGAGAATTCGTTGTCCCACCTGGGTCGCCCAAAGGATGTCTTCTGCCTCAGCCCCGTCACCATGTCAGTGGACTTGTCAAAGTTAATAGCTGCATGGCCAACCTAGATTCCCAGCAAGGAAAGGCAGCTAAGATCAGGCAGGTTTCACAGTGGCACCATTAGTATTTCCAGGAATTTCCTAAAATTCATCCTTTGGTTCGGATTGCTGGACTCCTTTCTCAGTGTTCTTGGTGATAACCTACTTTTTCTGGCTGAGTACACTGGTGTACAGGGGATATAAGCCTGACTATGCATGTTCCACAATTCTGCATTTGTACTTCACGAACTAACTGGCTTGCGACCATATCTGAAAATTCACCCTAATCCTGTGGAAACCTACCCGGCGCTCATGGTCTTTTTCTGAGGCTCTAAACTGGATGCCCCTGCCTTCGGAGGTGAGGTGCATCACAATTGTGGACAAGGCCTTCTCAGTGTTAGAACCCTGTTCATGGAATTCCGTCCCCAGAGATGTTGGTTTGGTGCCAACTCTTGGCTCCTTTGGACATCAAATCCAAACATTTGATATCTGATGTGTGATAGTTTACACTTTGGGCTGTTTTGGAACTGCTTTTGTTTGTCTGTTATTAACACTCGTGTTTTCCTGTCAACACAAATGCAGTCACCCTATGGGTGACCCAGCTCTGAGAGCAATATTTTTGATTTCTAGACGGCAGAGTTGCGGGGAGTGAAGGTATCCTTGTGGGAAAGCCATGTATGGATCAACAGTCTTGTTTTTATTTATTATAGCACTCTTATCCTGCAATTTAGCCAAAAAAGGCTCTCAATGTGGCTTCCAAAAATATTTCTTAAGACAGTCCCTGCCCACAGGCTTACAATAAAACAAAATGACACCAAAGGAAAGGGGATTGGTAGGGAAGAGGGGAGGGGGAAAGCAAATTCAGGCACTAGATTCTTAGTTGCAAAGTTCTTCCCTGCCAATAGAGGCTCAGCTTTCCATACGGCAACTCACCATACTGCTGTTCCAGCCGGTGAGGTAGAGATTGTAGCTCAGGAAACCTCTGCTGCCGAACCCTTCTATCTCGTGCTCCAGGGAGGCCAGAAGGTCCTTGAACCAGGCAAAGGCTCCTGTCTCCCGGGAGATCCAGTAGAAATAGATCTAGTCACCCACAAGCACAGAGAAACAGAAACGCCATTGAAATCAGAGGCAAGCTACAACCTCTCAGGAACTGGTTTTCAACTCAAGGTGGGCTGCACCGTTGGCACCATAATTTTTACTTTGTTTAAAGGCAAAGGAGAAATCTGACTGGTCTTAGCCACAACTTTTTCATTATAATAGGGAGCTTCATGGTTCAAATTTCCTTAAACAAAGTATTAGTCATTGGCTCTGGAGGTATCATTACTCAGCCTCCCCATTTCAGGCAGAATTTGCTGATCTAGAGACTGTAAGTAGAAAATACTTTTTTCATATTGTTTTTCTCTTCCCCCATCCCACATATCACAATATTTTTACTCATCTCTTTCCATCTCTTCTCCCCTTCTCCTTTCACACATAGCCCCAGCTGCCAGTTCTTCATTTATTCATGTAACAACTTCCCTTCCTCTTTATTCCTATTTGTGGGGCACTCCCACCTTACCTTTCTGGTTTGGAGAGACTGGTCACCATGCTGTAACTTGTACCAGATGGATTTCAACACAGAGGCAAAGGGTGTCACTCCAATCCCGGCGCCCACCAACATGGCCACCTCGTACTGGAAGACATCTTCACTGGCTGTGCCAAAGGGACCGTCCACATTGATCCTGGAAAGAGAAGAATGTCAGAAGAGCCCTGCTGGATCAGACCAAAGATCTGTTCACACAGTGGCCCACAGAAAGCCCACTGGCAAGGCATGAGTGCAACAGCAGTCTCCCACCCATGCTCCCCAGCAACTGGTGAACACAGGCATACTACCTCTGACGCTGGAGGTAACACAAAGCCATTGGGACTAGTAGCCATTAATAGCCTTCTCCAAGAATTTGTCTAACCCGCTTTTAAAGCCATCTAAATTGGTGGCCATCACTACATCTTGTGGATGTAAATTCCATAACTTAACTATTCGCTGTGTACAGAAGTATTTCCTTTAATCTGTCCTGAATCTCCCAGCAATCAGCTTCATGAGATCTAGGATTATGGAAGAGGAAGAAAAAGGTCTCCTTATCCAGTTTCTCTACATCCTGCATAATATTGTACACGTCTGTCATGTCTCTCCTTGCACACCTTTTCTCCAAGAAAGATGAGAAGAACTTGCATTATGTACATACATACAAATGTATGTATGCATTTTTAGTTTTAGTCTGCTCAATAAGAAAAAAAATCTCTGGGCAAATTACATGTATGCTGCTTGCCTCTTCTGCTCCTTGTGCCTTCACATGAAAAATGTAAAACAATGCAATTTGGAAGCTTAAATTCGACAAACTGAACCAGTTAGGAATTTTAGGCCTATCAACTGATCCAAAAGAAATCTCAGTCAATCATACAAATATTCAATTAGCTTTGTATCTATGTGCACACATGAATAAAACTAGACTTGGGGAAAAGTAAACATTTTAGATCATTCATACTCAGGTTGTAGCAGGCACCATTTTTAAAAAGGCATTTCCTCGTGTGTGTGTGTGTGTGTGTGTGTGTGTGAGAGAGAGAGAGAGAGAGAGAGAGAGGGTGGTGGTGGTAATAGCATCATAAAAGTCTAATTTTGAACCACCCCTTAAAACAATTGTGACTGTGCGTGTCCAGGCACTCACGAAAAAGGAAGAGAAACAAGGGAGGATCCTGCGTGTGGCATGGAACCCAGCCCGCCAATCACCTCTGTAACACTACTGCCTCCACTTACCTGGGCATCATTGGGTTCTGCTGCTCAAAGGTGTTGATCAGAGCCTCCGTCCAGTCACCGGCTACCCGGATGTGGACAGAGAAGAAGTCTTCCTCCGGCGCAGATGTGAGAGTGAAGGGATGCCACTCCAGGTAGGAGAGGGAAGGGCAGTTGAGGAAGACATACTGCCCCACTTCCATCTTAAAGCCCGTCTTAACAAGCTGCAGCTCAAGCACTTTTGAGGGGTGCATGACAACCTGAAAATAAAAGATCTCAAGAGTGAGCCAGACCTGTCCCAAAGGAAATGTTCTTGGACTTGACCACCCAACATCCACCAACACCCACATAATTACAGCAGGCCCTGATGCCCTGTGAGAAGGAGGGGAGAATAATGCAAAGAAGTCTTCCCAACTCTTATTATTATTATTATTATTATTATTATTATTATTATTATTATTATTATTATTACAACTAAGGCACAAAGATCAAATCCTCAAATTCTCATTCTCTCTCTCTCCTTCTCCTAAAGCCCCCTCCAACTCAAAACCATAAGACGAGTCCGAGAGAGCAGCAATGTTTACCTTGGTGACAACCACCTTCTGGCAAGAACGCCAAATCCTTAAGGCTCGCTCAAAGGCGTAGAGAATTATAGGAGCCAACACCCACTTCCAGGACTTCAAAGAAAGAACCAAAGAACATTTGTGTTAGAAGGACCGTCCCACCAGGGAGAAGGAATTCTCCCAGCGTTCTGAAACCTTCCACCGCCATGATCCCAGCGCTCCCCTTATACTATGCACCACTCCGCTCAAACAACACGAAAATCAAAACTGAATCAAATTTGGGTGGAGGGGAAGGCTTAATCCATTTTGAATTGCTACTTAAACTTCCTGTGCATTCCACATAAGCGATGCAGGAAGAGAATATATTATAATATTGACTCATCATAGAAGTTGGTCTCCTTTCTTGCAAGAGCTTGGCCTTGCTTTTCTGTAGAATTTACTGAAGGAAGAGGAATATATATTACTAGCTGTACCCGGCGTAACATACGCCGTTGTAGCATATCTGAAAGGTTATTAATTAAATAGCATTGCATTTTATTTCTTTATTCATTCATATATTTCATTGTAAACACAATTAACAATCTCGTTCTTCTCAGAGACAACACTTAATGAGCTCAATGATCAAACTCTTGAGAGAGGAACAGAAGTAAAATTTCTTGAAATTTTGAAGCCATGGGGGGGAATTGGGGGGGGGATGGAAAAATATGCAATTTTTAGCTCTCTTTACAGATCTAAAGTCACTTTGTTGCTTTAGGACAGCTTTCCCCAACCAGATGTTTTCCACTTCAACTCCCATCAGCCCCATGCAGCTTGACCAATGGTGAGGAACTCTGGGAGTTGTCATCTAAAACATATGGAGGGCACCAGGTTGGGGAAGACTGTCCCCAGTATAGAGTGCATTTAATTGGTACCCAAAAAATAAAAGGAAGAAGAGATGCCAGGGCTCTAGGTAAATACTCCTCCCCCAGCCTTTTGATCTGGAATCCCTAAATCCCTGGATGGGTGGGGGGATTCTCCATGGTGCTGAGGGAAATGCACTTTGCACACACTCAGAGGCACGCTGTCCCCGACTCTTCACTTCCAAGCTGAGCACCCAGGGTGGGGGTGGGACACAAATGAAGAATGCCACATCCAGGGGAAGGGTTAGAATCCAGATTTAATAAGTTTTAAAAGGGGGGGAGGAATTCATTTATTTATTTATTACATTTTTATACCGCCCAATAGCCGAAGCTCTCTGGGCTGTTTACAAAAATTAAAACCTTGGGGGCGGAGCCTCCCTCCCCCCACCACTCCCCACCTGTGTTTTGAGTTGCTGAGCTGTAACAGTGGGGGGCGGGCCCGCGGTTGCTTAGCAATCCTAGAATCTTCATGGAAACATACCTGCATACCCAAGAGTTTTATATATCGTATTTCTTCAATTCTATGACGCACTTTCCCCCCATATAATTTCTAAAAACCGGGTGCGTCTTAGAATCTCGGGTGCGTTTATTATTTCTTAAAATCAAAGCTTTTTTTCTGTTGGTGGTACTGAAATTAGTGTGCGTCTTACAATCGATGGCGTCTTAGAATTGAAGAAATATGGTATATAGATACAGAGAGAGAGCACATTGTGCATACATACACACACAGGCACGTGTTTTAGGCAACACTTCAGTTTCTTACGTCAGCAGGAATACTCCCAAACTCCGGCACTTCGCAGTGGTGGTGGCTGTTACTTTCACCCCACTCTGTATAGTAGCGTGCACAAGTCCGAGGGCTGTTGTCCTCCAGGCTTTCTGCTGTCTGCCCGCGAACAAGACCTCTGGAAAAAGAGGGTCACCTTCAAAACTGCAACCCTGCTCAAGAGAAACTGAAATGATGGGGAACTTGGCAGTCCGGAACGCGTGATGCGCCTATGAGATAAGTAATGTGAGCAAAACCAAATAGCCTCTCCAATTGGCCCTCCAACCCGTTGCCTCTTAGCCTCCATCACTATTACCCCTGGATCTGCTGGTCCCACGCACAGTGAAGCCGCCATCTTTAGTTTCTAGCCCTAGCGCTCATGCACAGTTTCATGAAGAGAAACATGGCGACCACATCTTGGGTCCCTGCAGACCTCAAGAGCAGGTTCTATGCTCAGGTGAGGGCTTCTGGGCTGACCCATCCCGCAATTCAATTCCGTAGCAGTGCCTTACGCGATGCCATGGATGACGAGGCCTGCAAAGTAGATGACGAAGAGGTGATGGGTGTACCAGAAGACCTCGTAGTAGCTCCTGCGGATGAACTCCACGGAAGACGTGACCATGAGGATGAGGGCCAAGGTGATGATCACCCCTGTTAGACCTGGAATGGTGATGAACGCCACAAGCAAAGGAGTCTGCAGGTGAGAGCCAGATATGTTCTGTAAAGCCACACTAAAGCCCTGAGGGTTGGAGACTTCACAGGCCAAGTTTAATTTGTGTCGGATCTCAAGCAGCATAGCCTCAAAACTTGCCTTCATAACAACACAAGAACGACCCTGCCTGATCAGTCTAAAGACTCATCTGTTCCAGCAGTGGGTATCCAGATGCCTCCAGAAAGCCAACCAGCAAGGCACAAGGGTATCAGCTCTCCAGCAATGTCTGTTCCCAGCATTTGATAGTCAGAGATTTGCACTATCTCTGCTCTCACCATGGAAGTTCCAGACACTGACCAGCTGTCATGATTCCAAGTCCTCCCACCAAAATGCGAGACAACTAAGAGGTTTACTGAGCAATCCACAAAATCCTTATTCGGTAAAAGAACACCTCTTCGCACCTGAAGGAAGTGTGAATGCTGAGAGCTATCTTATAAGCTTAATTAACTAAACAAACAAAGCAGTTGCTTATCAATTAAATGGGCAGTTTCCTGCCATGCCCGACAGGCTTTTACCAGACCCCCTCCTTCAAGGAGGGTCTTCAAGCTGTCCTAGTGGACCTCCTTTGAACTCCACCCACTTGACCCTCCAGAGGACTATGGGATCTGTCAATTCTGATGCTCCCTCCCCTTCTGACAAAGACTGAGTTCGCAGGAATGGGGAGGAAGTGGAAGATGATCTCTCCTGTCTGATAAGCTCCTGGGAAGATTCCTCCTTGACACCTGGAGACTTTCCTCCCCTGCTCCCTGTCTCGGATGGCCTTCTGAAGTAAAACTTCAGGCTCCGAGTCTGATTCAGAATCTGAGTCCAGTGAACCCAAGCCTCCTCCTGACACCAGCTTTCCCCAACCAGATGCCCTCCAGATGTTTTAGTCTACAACTCTCAGCAATCCCGACCATTGATGGACGGAAGCGATCCTATCTCTGCAGAGACAGATTGTAGTTATTGAGTAAGTGGGGGGGGAGGTGTTTTCAAAAGGAACAAAAGGGGGAGAGCATCAAAAATAGACCCACGAATGGAAGAGAAAAGTCTCAAGATACTGGAACAAAGGTTTTATTTGTGAACCGCCCAGAGAGCTTTGGCTATTGGGCGGTATAAAAATGTAACAAATAAATAATAATAAAAAAACTCAAGGTGTTTTGGCCTTATTTAACAATTATTTTAAGGCCGTCTTCAAACGGTTATGAAAACATATGCAGAAATTCCTGAGGTAATGTCTCCTGCTAAAATTCACTGGTGACGCTTCAGTAGCAATATTCACCAGCAACGTTAACAACATCCTGCTCACAGTCTAACAAACTAATGCAGCTAAGGGGCTTTCAGCCACATGTAAACACCAGCAATTTTCCTTTCTGAACAGAGGTGCACAACCTCCATCAGCCTGTGGCCCAAAATCAGTTTCAAAGAAGCTCTTGGAGGCCATGTTCTAGAGATTGGCGGGGCTGGAGGCAAGAAGGAGGGGTGAAGGCAAATCAGGGCAGGCCAAAATACCAGCATTTTAATTTCACTTAAACTCCATTTTAGCTTAAAGCACTCACTGTCAGTAACCAAGCCTTAGGGGAGGCATTTCAGCCATTTAGAATTTGGGGTGGGGGGCAGATGGGACTGATCAATAACCTGGAAATCTCCAAACAATTGTGGGATGGCCATCTGTGGAACCCCCAGGCCTAGGAGGACCCCAAGCCTGAGGTTCCGCACCCCTCTTTTAGAAATTGGGCCCTGCTTCCTTGAGCTGAGCCTGTGAGGGCACTCACTGTGGTGCTGGATTGGATGGGGTTGAGCCACTTGTTGTTATCCCAGTTCAGTTGGGAGAGGACGGCAGGCAGACTTCTGTCCGTCGCTTGAGCGGCATCGACGTACCATTCAACATTGAACAGGTGAGCGATGACATGAATGGCTGGAAGAGAGAGAAATCTCAGCCGACTCATGACTCAGCTATCCTATCTTTAGCAAAGGGACGCAGAGAGGTCTAATAGTTGGGTGAAAAGCCTATGGGACAGCTGGGAAGGTCCTTAACTCAAAGGCAGAACACCTGCTTTGTATGCAGACAATCCCTAATTCAACGTCCGACCTCTCCTGACATGAACCTACCCATACACTGTGCTCAACATCTAAGGTCCTCCTCCGACTGCCTACTGCAAAGGAAGCTCAGAGGATGGCAACAAGGGAGAGGGCCTTTTCAGTGGTGGCTAGGGTGACCATATTTGGGAAACCAAAAAAGAGGACACCTAGTGTGTGTGTGGGGAAGCAGCTTTCTGAGTCCTGCAGAAAGTACATTATTCCCCCGTCACCTTAAAGAACCCGATTGGAGTGGAGGAGGGGAAAGGAATTCATTCTGCACCACCACCATCCACTCCAATTGGGGCCTTTTCTATAATGTCCACGAATGACCCACTTTCCCCTTTAAGACCTCAATTGGAGCTCGGGGTGGGGGAATGCTGTGCCTCAAGAAAGCATGTCATTGCCTCCTGCCATGCTAATGGCAGCCTTAAAGGGGAAGGTGTGTCATTCCAGGACATTATTGAAAATTATAGAAAATCCCCCCTGACACCATGGAAAGAACAAAAACCAGGACAAATCCGGGGAAATCCTGACAGTTGGTCACCCTAGTGGTGGCCCTCCAATTATGGAATGATCTCCCCGACGAGGCTCACCTGACGCCAACATTGTTATCTTTTCGGCGCCAGGTCATGACGTTTCTCTTCTCCCAGGCAGTTAACAACATGTGCTGAGGTTGTTTTTAACTGACCCCAGAATAGTTGTTTTAAATGGATATTGTTGTTTTTATGCTTTGGATGGTTTTAAATGTTGCATATTTGTTTTTAATGTTCACTGTTTTTAACTTTTGCAAACCGCCCAGAGAGCTTTGGGGTGGTATATAAATGAAATAATTAATTAAATAAATCTCCAGGTAGGGCTGGGGGGAAATCCTACCTGAATCCCTGGACAGCCATTGCTGCCGGTCAGTGTCGACAATATTGGGCAAGATGGAACAATGCTCTCACTAGGCAGTTTCCTTTGTCTATGGCCAGGTTTTGAGGATCTTGAGCAAGACTTCTTCAACAGGCCCCTTCCTCAGTGGATCGACCTTCTCACCACCATCATCATCACCTGCCCTTGCTCCTCATCCTCTTTCTCATCATTGTGCGCTCAGCAGGCAGAGAGCCAGCGTGCCAAGAGGCAACGGCATCTACTGCTCTTACTACTACTACTGATGTTTTCTGAGCCAGAGTGAGCGGCAGGGGAATAAGCGCGGGTGGCAATGATGACGTCATTGCAATGGACAAGTCCAGGGGCCTGTTGCAGATGGTCCCTGCTGAGATGTGGGCTCTTAGCAGATGTCCAACACAGGCCTTGTTTGTGTCTAGCTCCGAGGCCGAGAAACGCAATGAAGCCTGGAGCTACTGTAGGCCATGGTTGTAGCTAGACCAGCTGATATCCCGGAGATCGCCCCAGGATCATCCCAACGTCCATCATCCCAGGGTCATCCCAGCGTCCATCATCCCAGGATCATCCCAGCGTCCATCATCCCAGGATCATCCCAGCGTCCATCATCCCAGGATCATCCCAGCATCCATCATCCCAGGATCATCCCAGCGTCCATCATCCCAGGATCATCCCAGCGTCCATCATCCCAGGATCATCCCAGCGTCCAGCATCCCAGCATCCAGCATCCCGCATCCCAGGATCATCCCAGCGTCCAGCATCCCAGGGTCATCCCAGCATCCAGCATCCCAGGATCATCCCAGTGTCCATCATCCCAGGATCATCCCAGATTATAGCCCTTGTCTACACGTGGCGTGTGACACCACAGCCGCTGTTTTATTTTTGTATTTTAAAGGAAAAGGAGCGCAGGAGTGCTTGAACAAAAGGTAAGCTTTTTTTAAAAAAAACTTGCCCTCCCCGCACCCCACCCCCGATGCCTGGGTCCCAGCTGCTCAGAGTTACTTGCGAGGTGCCGGGACAACCCAGGATGCCTAGTGATGTTCCGTGGTCTCGGGATCATCCCAAGACTGCTGAAAAAGTGGGGGGAAAGGGCCTGCCAATATCCCGGGCCCAGGGAGGGATTATCCCTCCCTGTTCCCGGGATGCTCTGTGCATCATGTGGACGCTGGGATGATCCCGGGATATGGACGCTGGGATGATCCTGGGATGATCCTAGGGAAATCTCCGGGATATCAGCTGGTCTAGCTATGCCCGTAGTCTTGCATGTATTTGAAATGTGACGAATATTTAGACATTAAACTTTATGTGTGTATGTTCTGTGTTTTAGAATTTTAAATTTTGTATACTCATTTTTATCTTGATTTTTTAGAATTTCTGTAAACCGCCCAGAGAGCCCTGGCTATGGGGGCGGTATATAAGTGTAAAAAATAAATAAATAAATAAATAAATTGTTTTTTAAGGAGACTGCTTTTAACAAATGGTGTCACAGCTTGTTCATAAGATGTTGGTAGTAACGTTAGTTATTAAATTGTCCAATCCATCGCTAACATAAACCCAACAGCATCCTTAATTGGGAATTAATTTGTGTTCTAATGGTGACGTCCCACTCAATCTGACAGCTGCTGTGCATCTGTGGGCGTTTGTGGGGGATGTACTCTGACAAAAAATCACGCTGGAGACTGTAGATTTTTCCAGAAGAGTTTACCTGTGTGGAGGACAATCATGTAAGCCACTAGTTTGTGGAAGGTCAGATTGTGATCCAGTTGCTTCCTCAAGGTGCGTCTGCAGCACTGGATGGAAACGAGAAAAAGGCAGCAACAGGCCATGTTGTCAAAGTCAGTGAGGCCAAAATGACATGTTATAAGGAAACATGGGAATCCCAAACCCAATGATTTTGCACACAGGACAAACCCTGGGCGAGGGAAATCTGGTTGGCCAAAAAGGGCCAAATGCCTCTTGTAAATACCCTCACCTGCTAGGATGGCCATGTGTCCTACTTTACAGAGGACAGTCCTCTATTTGAAGGTGTCTTCTATTTGAGGGAGACTTCCTGTCCAATTCCAATTTAAAGATAACAGATGATAAGAACTGTGGCCCCTCCACAGCAGCTGAACACAGGCTACGTAGGCTGACATTCAGGGCACAGGGTCACAGTTTTCCACACTGTGGTAAGTGTACTGAATTTATATTTACCCTATTTCTTCGATTCTAAGACGCACTTTTTCCCCCATATTAACATCTCTAAAAATGGGGTGCGTCTTAGAATTGCAGGTGTGTCTTACGGGTGTGTTTTTTTTTTCTGTTGGTGGTACTGAAATTAGTGTGCGTCTTACAATCGATGGCGTCTTACAATCGAAGAAATACGGTAAATTATAATGATTATTTTCTAAATTTGCCTCTGCGCATATAAATTGCTATATGCTAATGTTATACAAATTGCAGCCGTCTTTTCTCCGATTCGGCGATTCATAAGTGGCCATCCTAGGCGGAGTTGGGCCCTGTTTCTCGCTCACCGAACAGGTGCCCCTCAGGAAGGAAAGAAGGTTCCGGCAAACGGGCAGCAGGATCAGCATGCTGTTGAAGTTGAGGCATTTGGCGGAAGCCCGGGCCCATGCCAGCGCAGACTGCGAATAGAGAGAGAACGCGGTATATTGATTCTACAGGATTACATCAATGTTATGCCTCACGGCATTCACTAAAGAAAACTGGGAATTCTATTATGGTGAGGGTGTTTGGCAGGCCTATAACCAGCGAGGGTTAGGGGGCGCTGAGCCCCATACATTTTCCCTGCCCTCCTAAAACGTTTACAAACAAAAACAAAATTTTAAAAAGCTGTTTATAATTTTGCCTTTCAAAGGCCTCCAGATCAGATGAACTGCCCCCATACTTCTCCCCCACCAAATTTTTAGGCTGGATATGGGCCTGGTGTTTCACATTCTCCATTAAATAACCCTAACCCCGCCCTCACAGAAGAAAGAACTACAATCCCAGGGAGAGGAAAATGTTCTTCCAGCAGCATAAGTCTATATATAGTACACATGTATGTATCTGTAATTCTATATATAGATACATGTGTACTCAGAAGGACATATCACTTGTTCATAAATGATCAGGAATTAGGAGTGAGCATTGAGGTGTCCAAGATTGCTGATGATCAAATTATTTAAGGTTGTTAAAACACAAAGGGACTGCAAAGAGCTCGAAAAGGATCTCTCCAAACTGGAAGAGAGGGCATCAAAACGACAAATGTATTTTGATGCACATTGGGGTGGGGGGAATCCCAACTTCAGGTATATGTTGATGAGATCTGAGCTAGAGGTGACTGATCGAGAAAACAAAGTGATGGAGGAGAGAGCTGAAGGCTTCACAGCTTGCCTTACAACCCCTAGGGTGTGGTGGAGGATGCTGTCCCATTGCCAGTGTTGAAGAAAGGTTCAACTACCAGTCCAGTAGGTTTTTGTAGGTAGAACAGGAGGGGGTGCCATCTTGGCCTTCACAGCAGGCAGCAAGAGGTCTTGGGCCAGCTCTGCCCAGGTTCAACCCCTGGATCTCCAGTTAAAAGGTCACTTATGGATGCACACACGTATGTTCCATCCATCCATATTTGTACTGGCCCCACCCTGGAGCCCAAGTAAGAAATGTGTGTACGTGTTGCTGCACACCAGGAAAAATGCCTGCCAAGGACTGCCACATTCCTTACCCAGATCTAAACAGCCCTTGTACGTACATGCGCACAAAGTAAATTTTACTACCTACCATTAAAGGAAAATATAATCCTGGCAGCCCCATTAAATTACACGCGCTCTCCTCCTTTCCTCTCCTCCCAAGTGACTAGGAGGAGTTCGGAAGCTTTTGCTTCCTCTTTGGATTGATTGCAACTTGCTGTATCCTCCCAACCGGGTTTGTATGAGAATTTCGGTTTTGCTCACCAAATCTGCACGCGTGTGCTGTTCGAAGTTCCAAACGCAAGTGCAAGTGTGAGCGGGCGTACACCGAAAATATTCGCGAATTGGCAAAGCTTTGCTCACATTTGTCTTGTTCCCAATTCCTAGTTAGATTTGCACAAATGAACGAATTTGCGCAAATTTCTTCAGTGGACTGAATCAGCCTTGCTTTCGCCTATGGAGGAAAGTTGCACGAATTTGGAAATTTGCGCAAATTTGAGGAAACTTGCTCAACTCTCCCATTCGATCGCTGTTCAATTTGCCCACGTTCCCCATTTGTGCAGAGCAAGCCGGGCACGAGACCAGGAGTGAGAATGTTCTAGCGGCCTTGAACGTTGTTTATTCACCCATCCCTAATCCAAACCCAGAAGCGTGACTAATCTTTATTATTGTTAGTTTAAACAAAGCAGCTGCAACACTTACAGTTTGAAGTTGGGTCATGTGAAACTAACCACTGTTTGTCAACCTGGACAAACAGTTAAGCAAAACCGGAAGGTTCTATACTCCCCACAGCCACGCAAAAATAAAGGGTGGCAGGAGCATGAAACCCCAAAGCTGTTCCTGCTTGTGCACATTGACCTATGTTTTGGGGCACATGTGGATGTGGCCGTTATCTCAGTAATCCCTACAAAACCTCATACTGTTGATCATTTTGTTATCTGTTGGAGGGCTGCATTTATTTGTTACACTGACATCTAAATGGGCACAATTTGGAACTGGGTTTTCGAACGGGCAGCATATTTTAGTATCTTTTTGTAAAGGTTTTTTTAGTCTCCGTAGCAGGGAGTGAGCAGAGGTTTTCCGAGGTGCACAGATGATGCCTACCCCAAGGATCTGTCTGGTGTAGTAGTACTTTTCACCTTCCTCAAATATCAGGAAAAAGGTCACAAAAAGATAAATATTCAGTCCCAACCAAGCAGCCTAGAGAACAGAGGGAGAAAAATATGTGTCAGGGGTTCAGTTTTATGACAAACAACAGCAAGGAGAAATTATGTAAAGAGTGCAGACTTTAGGTGGTTTATCAAGAAGGGGCATAACAATAATTTATTTACTACATTTATATCCCACCGTTTTTCCTCCAAGCAACTCAAGGTGGCATACATAATTCTCCCCCTCTCCATTTTATCCTCACAACAACCCTGTGAGGTAGGTCAGGCTGAGAGTCTGTGGCTAGCCCAAAGTCACCCAGTGAGCTTCCATGGCTGAGTGGGGCCTAGAACCCAGGTCTCCTAACTCCCAATAAAACACTCTCATCACTACACTACCCTGGCTTTCAACATCATGAGAACATCAGAAGTACCACGCTGGATCAGACCAAGGGTCCATCTAGTCCAGCACTCTGTTCACACAGTGGCCAAGCAGCTGTTGACCAGGGACCAGCAAAGCAGGACATAGTGCAATAGCATATATGCACCCAGCAACTGGTGCATATATGCTTACTGCCTCTGCTACTGGAAGTAGCACACAACCATCAGGGCTAGTAGCCCTTGATAGCTTTCTCCTACAGGAATTTATCCAACCCCCTTTTAAAACCATCCAAATTGGTGGCCATCACTACATCTTGTGGTAGTGAATTCCATCATCATCACCACCACCATCATTTTAAAATATTATTAGTATTATTGTTATTATTAATGTAGTATCATCAATATGTATTGTACCTTACAGTGTAACAACAAGAAAATAGATCCCTGCCCCAATGAGCTTACAATATATAATTTTACACAGGAAAGGCGAGGAGAGACAAATGAACCCAAGGGCAAACAGAGGGAAAGTATTGTTAAAATTCAATTGAACACACGCAGGCTTCGTTTCAGTAAAGACAAAGGGGTAATGCCAAAGATTCACAAATAAATACAAGAATTTGAAGAGGGATTCAAATAGCATGACTAGATACAAAAGAGTTTTAACTGCAGTGATGAAGAGGGGATTTCACCAGGGGCTGCATGTGTGTGCAAATGACACCTGCTGAAATTCCCTTTTCTAGACAACTGATAAAGTTACAGCAGCCCAGTCCTCCTTTCCATAGGGTCACCCTAAAGCTGCGTTCCTGCAGCCAGAAAATGTGACCTAATGTCCACAATTAGCATTGGCTTTGGGAGTAGAGCAAATAAGTTCTCCAGAGTCACTTTTGCCACGGTCTCCCAAACATTCCACAAAGCCAAGTATGAGGAAGTGAGCAAAAAAAAATGTGGGCTGTAAGAAGCGCAGGGATCTGTCCAACGATCTTCTTCAACGCAGATGGGTTTGTTGCGTGCACACGTCCTGCTAGGGGAATTGCTTTCAAACTTTCTGTCTCCAGGAGACACTGTTCACATCAACGCTGCTTTCTGCAGAGTCTGTGTAGCAGATTCTGGAACATGTTCTATTGGGACAGAGAGTGAGTTCAGGTGGACCACCTTAGCCAGGCCTCTGGGGCTTTATTTCTCAGTGCCTACCATGAAGGGAGAATATAAATGAAAAAGGGGAGGTATCCATACGGTCTGTTTACCTCGCCGTGGCTGCACAGTGGCGTTGTGTTGTTTATATGATGCAGCCACCAATTCACGGCCACATCAAGCTTCTAACCCCGACACTGCACTTTTTCATGGCGTGGTTTTATCTCAAAAAAAAAAAATTAGTTGCTCCAAGGTCACCACGTTGTTTCTCAGTCTGTCAGTGGTGCCCTCAG
This sequence comes from Elgaria multicarinata webbii, assembly GCF_023053635.1. Taxonomy (NCBI): domain Eukaryota; kingdom Metazoa; phylum Chordata; class Lepidosauria; order Squamata; family Anguidae; genus Elgaria; species Elgaria multicarinata. The sequence goes on along the minus strand of NC_086185.1, from coordinate 15,466,857 downwards.
TTCGGGTTCAGTCAGTCGGCATTTCTAGAAGAGGGCGTAAGTCCAGGGTGAGAACAGGAGCAGGGCGTGGGCTTGAGGAGCGAAATGGCTGTTGGCGCTGTGGTTTTTTGGCTGCCTGGTGAATTCCACTTCTACCAGCGCAGTTTATTTATTTATTTATTTATTTATTTTATTACATTTATATACCGCCCCACAGCCGAAGCTCTCTGGGTGGTTTTCAACAATTAAAATAGTAAACATTAAAAGTATAACATTAAAAGTAAACATTAAAATTAATTTTTGTGAACCTCCCAGAGAGCTTCGGCTATTGGGCGGTACAAAAATGTAATAAATAAATAAATAAATAAATAAATACACAAAATTTAAAAACCATCAAAAAAATAAAAAAACAGTATAAAAACAACAGTATCCATTTAAAAACAACAATTCTGGGGTCCATTAAAAACAAACTTAACGTTGTTAAATGCTGTTAAAATGCCTGTAAGAAGAGAAAAGTCTTGACCTGGCGCCGAAAAGATAACAATGTTTGCGCCAGGCGATCCTCATCGGGGAGATCATTCCACAGTCGGGGGGCCACCACTGAAAAGGCCCTCTCCCTTGTTGCCATCCTCCGAGCTTCCCTCGGAGTAGGCACTCGGAGGAGGACCTTAGATGTTGAGCGCAGCGTACGGGTAGGTTCATGTCGGGAGAAGCGTTCCGTCAGGTATTGTGGTCCCAAGCCATGTAGGGCTTTATAGGTTAAAACCTATAAATGGCCCATCTTAAATCTGGATCCAACTCCTGACTTGCTATGGCCAGGGAGTAACACATGCAGGGATTCCAGTAGCTACCAGGAACCCAATGGGGTTTTGCAAACTGCCCCTCATTTTGGCTTGGCAAATGTAAGCAGAGATGGCAAGTCATCATATTGGTATAATTAATGTCATAATTGATAACTAACGGCATTTTTAGAAGCATCTTGTGGGTCCGAAATAGAAACTGAATACTGGACTGGGTTGGCTTTTTGCTCTGTTCCAGCAAGCTATTTTTCTAGATCTTATTTTTGTCTAGATATAAGCCATTCGAATTAGGTTCTCATTCTCTCGCTCTCTGTTTCTTATTTAAAATGTCTAGATTATTGCTAATATTATTTATTCCTGCCCCAGAGAGCTTACCACGTCAATTTCAATAGTGTGGCAGCAATGGAGGAACAGGACGAAAGGACCACATTCAGTTGAAATCAATAGGCTTAAGCATATTGGATTGGGAATATACTAACAGAGAGCAGGAATGGGGGAAGCATTGGGAACGAGGCAAAAACCTTCATTAATTCATTCAAGTGAATGTCCATGTGAATTTAATGCTTTCGGTTTCAGATTTTTTTAAAAAAAAAATGCACAATTTTCAAAGTTGCCCTTTCCTAGGTCAGACCGTTGGGCTGTACTCCAGCACCCTGAGTGACAGTGGGTTCACACAACTCGACAACCCGCACCCAAAGTTGAGTATGGGTTGAGAGTGGGTTGTTGCGTTGTGTGAACCCAGCCATGGATAACAAACTATGGCTTGTTAATCATGAACAACCCACAGTTCACAACCCAGCAACAACCCATGTGTTCTTTTCGTGGGCTGCTCATGGTAACAAATCAAGGTTTGTTAGCACGGCTAAGTTCTCACAACACAACACACCCACATGTCAACAACAAGCCGTGGTTGAATGACAACCCATACTCAACCTTGAGTGTGGGTTGTTGTGTTTTGTGAACCCAGTAGGTTGCCCTCCAGAATCTCTTTCCCAGCTCCTCCTGCTGTCCACCTCCACTGCTGTCCACCTCCACCTCCACCGGAGGTGACAGGAACTGAACCCAGGGCTGCATGCAGATGCTATGCTCTACTGAGCTGTGATGTACATTTTCTCTTCCTGTGCTTCTCAGTCCTACCCATTTAGAAATGGACACAAAGTAAAGAGTCACTTACAATCACCAGAGCTGACAACCAGTTGTTGACTGCCCAGTTCCCCATCCTGATGTTCTGCAAGCAGCTGTGTCTTGGTTTAGGTGCTCTTGTCCCACCTTTGTCCGAGTGCTAGAGGTGGCTCGCGTTGTTCAAACTCCTTTCTGGTGTCTTCTGTCTGAGTCTCTTGAGAGGAAACAAACCTTCTTTCTTTTACTGGCTTCAGTGACTTTTTAAATCAGGGAGGGGATGTGGCACTTCTGGCCCAGCCCAACCCATCAATCTCCCTGGGATTTTCCCTGCTGGGTTATTGAAAAGGAAATAGATAGAGATTTTATCTCCTCCAAATCTACAATAAAATAAAATTAAAAAAATTCAAAATTCCCAGCCAGTTTTGCAAATAAAGGACTTGATTGGGAAAACGACTGAGTCATCATAGGTAAAATAATAATTTTGAATACTGGAATAGCTGAAGACTCTGAATGTATTTATTTCACGCAATTCATATATAGCCTACTTTGTGAACTGCAATGGCTTCTAGAGCAGCTCCCCCAAATTCTCACAACAGTAACATCACATTCAAGGCTAAGTTCAGGTGTTGTGGTTTGCTGCCAATAGCAGCTGCCCTCCTCAAGGAAATAGGAGCTGGGGGGGGTATGATGTATGAATGGGGCAGGTGCACATTGTTTACTAGGGCTGTGCTCCGTTCTGATTCGGATCGCAAATCCGGAACGGAGCGACCCAATCCACCTCCGCCAAAGGCGGATCCGAAGCGGGTCAGGGGATCTGCGGATCAAGGCGAAGCGGTTCGCCTCCATCTGGAGCTCCAAATGCAGGTAAGGGGGAGCTCATCTGGTGCTGCTGCCACAGTCCATGTGGTGATGGCGGGGGAGCCAGGTAAGGGGGGAGGGGGGCTTATTCGGCTCCCATTTTGTCCCCCCTTCCCCACTTACCTGCCTCCGCCATCTGCCACGGAGGCAAGTAAGTAGGGAAGGGGGGCAAAATCTCAATCCGCTCCTCTGGATCTCACTCCGTGGAGCGGGGGAGGGTCAGATTGACCCCAAGCGGTTCGGGGCCCAATCCTAAAGTTCCGGATCGGGCCACAAAGCGGTTTGGGGGGTTCATGCACAGCCCTATTGTTTACTTCCTCTTTCGAAAGAGGAAGTAATGGGGGACAAACGTGCAGGCAGAGAAGCAACAGTAAGCAAATGCGATTTTCCCCTGTGTGATGACGTTCAATGAGTCTAGAGGGGAAAGCGGAAGAAACTGGGTATATTTAGCTTGCAGTCTGATCTTCTGCAAGGCTGGTGTAATGGCTAGAGTGTTGGACTGGGGAGACCCAGGTTCTAGTCCCCATTCAGGCATGAAGCGCTCACTGCATGATTTTGGGCCAGTCACTGGCATTCAGCCTAACGCAGCGGAGGTGTTGCAATGATGTCTGCGTTACCTCCCAACACGGTTTTGCGAACAGCAGCCGTTAGGATGATCGTCGCTGTCTGCACTATTTCTGCCTTTCAATTCCCTCTGATAACATAGTTCACTTCTCACCCTCCTCACCGCCCGGCCTGTGCATCTATAGATCCGCCAACTTGAGGTTAATACTTCATGCATCTGATGAAATGTACCGTGTCCACAAAAACAGATGCCGTAATAAATGTGTTACGGCTTCAAGGCGCCACAAGACTCTTCCTTGTTTTTGCTTCAACAGACACAATTTACCCCTCTGGAGATGATGTGTGTGAAAGACAATGTCGGAAGAGTTCTGCCGGATCAGAAGGAAGGTTCCGTCTAGTGCCCCATCTTGTTCCCCACTATGAGTCGATGGATGCTTCTAGGAAACCCACAAGCGCAGCAAGAAGGCAAAAGCCTTCCTCTGCACCCACATATTTCGCCGCCTCAAAAACAATTGGTATAGCCATCACATCCTGCAGTTGAACACAGGCATTCTATTTAGCTGACAGTGTCAATATCTGTTAATAGGCACAGCCCGATGCATGTTTAGACAGAAAAAGAGCTTTCAACCCCAGCATGCCACAGCCAGCATGCCTAAACATGCAATGCATTGTGTCCTAAACCTGTGGTTATCGCTCTGTACACGTTAATGCTGTGGCTGTCAGTTCAATGATGGATCATGCAATGTATACGTGAAGTCGCATGAGATAAAGGGCGGCTGTGGCGATGATTGAGTTCAGGACAGTTTGCTTAAATCAATTCACAAGTCAGTTTCAGCATATGGAAATCTCAGGCTTGGGATGTGTGCAGGGACAGACTATCTCTTAAAACAACCAAAAGCTGCAAGCCAGCCCGTGTCAGCTTTCCCTCGAAGGCTGAGCATATCTTACCAGTCAACAAGACGCTCCCAATGGTTCCCGATTTCACTGGAAAGAATGGCAAGTGTTCTCTTGCCTGCGTCCTTCCTTGCATGTCGGCTCAACAAATTGGACAAGAAGGTGTAACGATAGGGCCGGCGCCAGAGCTCGGCATAATGGGGCGCCTGCTGAGGCCCACGTTCCAACAGAGGGGCCATTGCCAATGGATGAACATAAGAGCATCAGAAGAGCCCTGCTGGATCAGGTCAAGGGTCCATCTAGTCCAAGGGCTTTGCTAGACCTGCCGGGATAAGCCAGCAGGGAGGCGGGGCGACGGTGCGCTAACTTTAAAGCGCGCTGCCCAGCCTCCTAGACGGCCGACGCGTAGGGACGACGCAAGCCCTGCAGCGTTGGCCATGTTTTTGTTTTTTTTAAAGGGGCCATGTGGGGCCCGAAGCTGCCGGAGAAGGTAAGGTTTTTTTTTATTTAAGCCCCCCCCCCCATCCGCCCTCCCTCGCCGTCTCCCGTTCGTTGTCCTCCGCCATCCCCTCTCCTGCCGGTCCGGCCTTCCCTCCCCCATCTCCCCCTCCCCCATCTTCCCCCCCCGGATCACACACCCCCCCCCGGCACGATGGGCACAGCGCTCGTATGAGCGCTGTGCCAGGTCCGTGGCTTTTCGCAGCTACTCGCGAGTAAGCAAGTAGCCACAAAAAGCCATGGACCTTCCTAGACGTTTCGCTGTGAAAAAGGCGCGCCATAAGCGACGTCGCTTATGGCGCGTTAGAGAAGGCCTCAGTGCGGCCTGGCGCCGGATTCCCCTGTGCGTCATCTGGACGCACAGCAGGGAAACCGGCCCACAAAGTGTGCTAAGGCCTCATCTAGGAAGGTCCCAACACTCTGTTCACGCAGTGGCCAACCAGCTGTCAGCCAGGGACCCACAAGCAGGACATGAGTGCAACAGCACCCTCCCACCCATGTTCCCCAGCAAGTGGTCCACTCAGGCTTACTGCCCCCCCCCGGCCTTGTTTCTCCTCTTTGTTGCCGCCACTGCGTATTCCGTTGTCATATCTAAGCAACTGAGAAGCGACTGGAGCAGCCATTCGCAGCCTCCCCTTGCCTGGCCTTCTGCTGCTGGGCGGATTGAACCAAACAAGAGAAGGCAAGTGAGCGGGCAGCAGTGAGAGCAGGAAGAGTTTATTTAATAGGAATCACCAGTGCTTCTTGGAAACCACGCCCTGTAAAATATGTAGGAATTTGGAGTGATCAAGATTTGAATGGCGCGATTAATCATCAGGCCCTGTTTTATGAGGTGCAATGAAACAGAACCTTCAGTGTCAGAACCATGCGTGTGTCATCTGGTGTACCCAGTTATAAGGCCCACCATGGCCAAGCAGAGGAAGCATGGGATGGAGCAGCTGCATGTAGCTCCCACCCCCCGCATACTGTGCTGTGGAGCAAATAGTTTCCCCAAAGTTTGGGTTGAGGGAACCTTCATGGCATCACACTGAAAATCGCTTCCAGCTTTTCTCCACTTTTTCCTGGAAAGGGCTTTGGTTACATGAAGGAAACACCTGTGGAATGGCGACAGCATCATGTGTCTCAAAGGTAGAGCTGTGCTCCACTCCGATTCGGATCGCGAATCCGGAGCAGAGCGACCTGATTCGCCTCCGCCAAAGGCAGATCCGAATCGGGTCGGGGGAGCTGCAGATCGAGGCGGCGACGGAGCCAGGTAATGGGGCAGGGGGACTTACTTGTGTCCGTCATGGTCCGGCGCAAGCTTCAACTGAGGCCCAGGCCTCAAAGTGGAAGCAGGCGGCCTGCTTCCATTTTGAGGCCTGGGCCTCAGTTGACACCTGTGCCGGACCACGATGGGAGCAGGTAAGTGCACGGGAGGGGGCTTATTCAGCCCCCATTTTGTCCCCCCTTCCCCACTTATCTGCCTCCGCCATCTGCCACAGAGGCAAGTAAGTAGGAAAGGGGGAGCAAAATCTCAATCCGCCCCTCTGGAACTTGCTCCACAGAGTGGAACGGGGGAGGGTCTGATCAACCTGAAGTGGTTTGGGCCCGATCCGAAAGTTCCGGATCGGGCCACAAAGCAGTTGGGGAGTCCGTGCATAGCCCTACTCAAAGGACCTCAAACTGCTCTCCTTCCGCACCAAATCGCTCGTGTCAATTGTCCCTTGGGCAGTGCATCCTCCTACCTTTCCATGCTTCCTGATGCAGCTGAAGTTCTGCGTGAGCGTTTGGCTGATCCTCTCCGCCGGGGAAGTAAGTATGCTCCTGTATTGTTTCTAGATGTGTGCATGGATTCTTTGGGGAATTAGGTGTTCCTTGTCTGCTCCTACCGCCCTGTTGTCTTCGAACAGTCTTTCCTAACCTGGTGCCTTCCAGATGTTATGATCTACAGCTCCCACGATGCCCCACCAACATGGTCAATGGTCAGGGATGATGGGAGTTGTGGTCCAAAACATCTAGAGGAGACCAGGTTGGAGTAGGCTATTGTGGATCTTCCCAGCCAATATGTGAGTGTATTTATTTGGGGCAGATTTTAAAAGACCACCAGGATGAAAATATACATTGCTACACTCAGAGTTACATTATAATTCTTAATAACTAAAACACAGCAAAAACCTTGAACCACAGAAGGATAAAAAAACAAAAAACCTATCCCAATTTCTTTCATTTCAGACCACTTGCCTCTTCCTTCCAGAATGGGATGGGACAGGTCATTTTGAAGAATTATGACCAAAGGGGGAGAGAGGCAGAAGAAAATAGAAAATAAAAATGTGGTAATAGCAGGTTTTCAGCTCTTTTCCCTTCCCTCTTGGCAGGGATCCATGATTTATTAAAAGGCAAAACAATACTAATCAGTTTGCTAATATCACATAGCAGCAGATCTGTAATTATCTATGTAACTATAGCAAAGTTGGCTGTGTGCTCAAAGGTGAGAACCTGACCAATCTTTGCTCAGGATGGGTGGGTGATCCTAAGGCACGTATCAGAGCAAACATCATTCCTTTGAGGGGTTTTTTTTAACCAGGAAGTCCAGATATGAATCTATATATATATATAGCTCTATAGCTCTAGGCTAGATCTATTCAAATTAGCTAACTACTGGCTGGGAGCATTGAAAAAGAGTTTTCTGGAAAGCTTATGTTTGTATCAAGGGTCAAAAGTATCACCGACTATCACACACCCTGAGATTGGTGGCCATACATGCATGGTGCCTTTATGAGCAGTTATCTGGATATGGTAGCAAAGGGATTGCTCCACAGCTTTGGGTCATGCGTGCAAGGCGGGAATTGACATCACTCTTATCAGTCGAAATTGCATCAATATAAAGGGCCCCAAGCCAAGCAAGATGTAAAATTGATCGTATATGCATGGAACCAGTCCTGAAGTAAGTTTCTCCCCTCCTCACTAGAAGGAAACACCCTCAGGGTGTAAATAAATAGTCTGAAAACTTTTCTCAACTTTGCCAAGGAGCATCCACTTACCTGAAGTACCTTTTTTTTCTTCTTCTTTTTTTTGGTATTTCACTGATGGCTTTCGGAGAAAGGAGATCATAGAATCATAGAATAGCAGAGTTGGAAGGGGCCTACAAGGCCATCGAGTCCAACCCCCTGCTCAATGCAGGAATCCACCCTAAAGCATCCCTGACAGATGGTTGTCCAGTTGCCTCTTGAAGGCCTCTAGTGTGGGAGAGCCCATGACCTCCCTAGGTAACTGATTCCATTGTCGTACTGCTCTAACAGTCAGGAAGTTTTTCCTGATGTCCAGCCGGAATCTGGCTTCCTGTAACTTGAGCCCGTTATTCTGTGTCCTGCATTCTGGGAGGATCGAGAAGAGATCCTGGCCCTCCTCTGTGTGACAACCTTTTAAGTATTTGAAGAGTGCTATCATGTCTCCCCTCAATCTTCTCTTCTCCAGGCTAAACATGCCCAGTTCTTTCAGTCTCTCTTCATAGGGCTTTGTTTCCAGACCCCTGATCATCTTGGTTGCCCTCCTCTGAACACACTCCAGCTTGTCTGCATCCTTCTTGAATTGTGGAGTCCAGAACTGGACACAATACTCTAGATGAGGCCTAACCAGGGCTGAATAGAGAGGAACCAGTACCTCACGTGATTTGGAAGCTATACTTCTATTAATGCAGCCCAAAATAGCATTTGCCTTTCTTGCAGCCATATCTCACTGTTGGCTCATACTCAGCTTGTGATCTACAACAATTCCAAGATCCTTCTCGTTTGTAGTGTTGCTAAGCCAAGCATCCCCCATCTTGTAACTGTGCATTTGGTTTCTGTTTCCTAGATGTAGAACTTGGCATTTATCCCTATTAAATTTCATTCTGTTCAAACCCTTTGTGTTTCAGGCAGGAACTGCAACTCTTGAGAATTCTCTTGCTACTTGTGTGCTTTAGTCTTGAGAAACACAACATCAAGCATCAAACCTAGAGTTTTGTGCCATCAGGTTGCCCATTCTTGGATCGATTCTGACCACGACTTATCCCATCTAACTCCTCACCAGTCGATACTTGGAGCTTAGGTTCCATGGCAAGAGTTCCAATCTATCTCTTTTAGTGCAAACTAATTGTAGCCTGGCTGCATCAGTCCATGCCCAAAGCATGTATGTCAGGGGCAGGAGTGGATTTCAGAAAGGCAGAAGAATTGCACCAACAGCATCTACAACAACTGTAGATTGAAGGTTGCTCTATTCTTCTGTTGACAGTGATTGGATGGTAGTGTCGTGTGTAAAAAGTGAGTGAACAAAGTATGGTAATTCCACACTAGATGCCCAGTTTGTGAAAACCTGATAGTGGGAAGGCCTTTCTCAAGAGAGCCAACAATTCTCTTTAAAAATGAAGACACAGTCAAGCTGGAGGGAGTTCAGAGGAGGGCAACGAAGATGATCAGGGGTCTGGAAACAAAGCCCTATGAAGACAGACTGAAACAACTGGGCATGTTAACAAGTGGAAGACATAGCACACTATATGTTAACTTGCCCTCTGTATAGGGACCCAAGAGAGAGACTCCTGAAACCGCTGCTGACATACGGAGGCATGAATGCCCAAGCAGAAACAGTTCTCTTCCTCCTTAGCGATACCAACAGTTACGTCACTCATAAAGTGGCCCTGTTTGCACTGGCAGCGAAAAAGATTAGGAAGAGAGAACTTGATAAAATTGCTATAAATTGCCACAGAGACTCAGAGTGCTGAGCGAAATGAGAGCTTTAGTCACAGTAAATTTAAGCTTGTCTGTATGGCTCTCTTGGTTATTTTAAACTGTTGTGCACTTTTATAGTTGTATGCTTTTCTATGGATGTATTTGTCATGGCCTTCGGCTAGCACAATAAACTGATGATTGATTGAACTGGGCATGTTGCTCGATTATAGCTCCCAACAGCCCTGACCATTGGCCATGCTGGCTGGAGTTGACAGAAGTGCAGCAACAGCTGGAGGACCACAAATTACCCAAATTCCTGCTCTATGTTCATGGGGCTGATCCTACAACAGGTTAGTGTGGGTTGTTTGTTGAAACATAGTTTGTTCGTTGAACCGTGAATTAGTGGGTTGTCTGAACCCAGGGCATTTTCCACATTTATTTATTTATTTATTACATTTCTATACCGCCCAATAGCCGGAGCTCTCTGGGCGGTTCACAAAAATTAAAACCATTCAAAATATAAAACAACAGTATAAAACCATAATATAAAATACAATATAAAAGCTCAACCAGATAAAAACAGCAGCAATGCAAAATTACAAATTTAAAACACCAAGTTAAAATTTATTTATAGACTGTTAAAATGCTGGGAGAATAAAAAGGTCTTCACCTGGCGTCTAAAAGCATATAATGTAGGTGCCAAGCGAACCTCCTTAGGGAGCTCATTCCACAGCTGGGGTGCCACAGCAGAGAAGGCCCTCCTCCTGGTAGCCACCTGCCTCACTTCCTTTGGCAGGGGCTCACAGAGAAGGGCCCCTTTAGATGATCTTAAGGTCCGGGCAGGTACATATGGGAGGAGGCGTTCCTTCAGATAGCCTGGCCCCAAGCCGTTTAGGGCTTTAAATGTCAATACCAGCACTTTGAATCGGGCCTGGACCTGGACTGGCAGCCAGTGAAGCTGGAAAAGGACTGGCGTAATGTGATCTCGCCAGCCAGTCCCTGTTAGTAAGCGTGCTGCCCTGTTTTGCACCAGTTGAAGTTTCCGGACCGTTTTCAAAGGCAGCCCCACGTATAACGCATTGCAGTAATCCAAACGAGAGGTTATCAGAGCATGGATAACTGTAGCTAAGCTATCTCTGTCCAGATAAGGGATATGCAGTGTGGCTTAATTTTCTCAAACAAACCACCATGAGAATCCATGTTTTGCTGTTGGGTTGTTCAGGGTGGTTAATGAGCTACCTTGCGGGAAATGTCCTGGGTTCAGACAACATGCTAATCCACAGTTCAACAAACAACCTATGGTTCAACAACAGCCCACACTCAACCACTGAGTGTGGGTTAGCATGTTCAGTATACCCATTCAATGTAATAGCACTCTGTGGCCTGTTTATTACATGTCCCATTCTTGGTCTACTAGATTCAAAGACTGCTCACAGCCACTTAAAATAGATTAATTTGTGCTTGAAGTACATCTTAGTGTTTCAGTAATTCCTTGTTGGATTCCTGCTATGCACTTTCTATGAAAGTTTAACCTTGTAATTTCCCCCCAATGGAGTCGTCCTTTCACTGGATAAAGATTTCCCTGGTGAGCTAATTGCTATAATGCCGTGTGTAGCACTCAAATGCACCCTTTGCATCTGCCAAACCTGGACTGGTTTTCAGCCTTGGCAAAAAAATAAAAGGCAGAGAACGGGCGATGTTTATTTATTTATTTATTTATTTATTACATTTTTATACCGCCCAATAGCCGAAGCTCTCTGGGCGGTTCACAAAAATTAAAACCACAATAAAACAACCAACAGGTTAAAAGCACAATTACAAAATACAGTACAAAAAGCACAACCAGGATAAAACCACACAGCAAAATTGATATAAGATTAAAATACAGAGTTAGAACAGTAAGATTTAAATTTAAGTTAAAAATAAGTGTTAAAATATTGAGAGACTATTTCTGCACCCCCTACCTGAGTGCAGAATAAAGTCCTGAATATTTCACAGCAGCATACATTTTTAACCATGGTTGTCAAAATAAAGTTTGGTATTTGGTGCAAATTAAGCAAGGTTCAAATGCATGGGAGATGTTCAGAGTCCATTTGGAGCCTGTGGAATATGTCTGGAGCATGCTCTCCTGAAGACAGGTTGGTTGCAGAAACTGTTGAGTTATTGAAGGGACAATTCCATTGAAGGGACAGCAACATCCTTTGCATGGAAATGCGGTTCTGCACCTTTCACCAACAGAAGCACAGCACAAAGATATTGGGGGAGCGGTGGTGGTGGTCCGAGAACCACAATCCATTGAGAAGGAGGGAGCCTCGCTGAACCTACGACCACAACAACAGTAATCCTCCTTCACAAGAACCATTCAGCCAATCCTCAGCTGCAAAACACGCTGAGTGCAGCAGTGTCCGGGCACTTTAGAAATTCTCTTTGTTGAAGTAGAACTGGACGTTTCTGGGGTCCACGCTGGAGTGCTGACGGCAATGCTTTTTCAGAGTCTTAGCCAGGCTCTCTGGCCCGCACAGGAACACGCCCACGACAGACCTGCAGATCCCAACGAAGACACAAGAGCATGTCAAGAGCAAAACCCTACCAATTGGATTGAGCTGCATGTATGGACCATCTATATGCCGTGGGTTAAAAAGAAGAAATAAAATGGCAATTCTGCATCCAGAAAGGCCTACATGCTGTGATCTAGATAAATAATGCAACATGTATACATTGGCTTACTTTGCAAAATTTATTCTGTTCATAATGGGAAGGGGGTAGGCGTAGAATTGCAATATTTAATTAATTTGTTAGTCAAAGAGATTAAAGGTGCAATCTTTTACATATTGCAGGGAGAGGCAGAAGGGGAAAGCACCACTGAGGCTGGGCGAGGGAGAAGAGGTGAGGTGCTGGTGCTAAAGTCAACAATACAACTGGCTTTAATGTAGTTTTTTTTTTTAAAAAAAATTCTTGACAATATATCAGAGATGCGCTTGACGTTTCGGATTACTGAGAATCCTTCTTCAGGAGCTAAAATAGATAAATAACTAAACTGTCATACTGTAAAAAACTGTTATTGTCTGTGGATTTGTTATAAATTGTTGACACAAACATTGCTTAATGTTAAAGCTGCAGGAGCTATACTAGAGTGACCAGATTTAAAAGAGGGCAGGGCTCCTGCAGCTTTAACTGTTGTGATGAAGAGGAAATTTCACCAGGTTCTCCATATATACAGATGACACCTGCTGGAATTTCCTTTTCAATACAACTGTTAAAGATACAGGAGCCCTGTCCTCTTTTTCATATCGTCACCCTAGCTTAAATGCATTATTCTGAGACTCACTCCGGACCTGGGATTATGTCATTAGGTCTTAAGTGGACTGGATTGTAAAAGTGACTTTACATAGAGGTTTTTCCTCTCTTAAAAAGTGAATGTGCACATGAAGATATGTAGGTATTGATGTGAGCATAATTCAGGTAAAAACTATGTTACAAAAACTAGAGTTTCAATGATCATGGTAAGAGACAATAGAAATGCTTTCAAGATGTTCTATATGCTTAGGGTTTGTCATTTGATATATGCTATGTTGTAAAATTTAAGGTACAGTTTTAATAACAGCATATTAATTTAATCTATTTTAGCTCCTGAAGAAGGATTCTCAGTAATCCGAAACGTCGAACGCATCTTTGATATATTGTCAAGAAAAACTTTTTTTAAAAAAAAACCCCTACATTAAAGCCAGTTTTATTGTTGACACTAACACCAGAGCATTGCCTCTCCTTCCTCACCCAGCAATCCTTCACATCTTTAGACAGGAAAAAAAAACCTACATGCTGGCTGAGGGATGCTGGGAATTATAGGACTTTTTTCCCATCTGAACATACATGGGATAGAGCCCCAACGAACAGAATTGGGCAATAGATTTTTTTAAGAGTTCTTTTTAATGCAACTAATTACAAAAAACTGCAGATGGATAGAATTCTTCTTGTCACAAAGCAGAGCATACTTCTAACCTGTTGACTGCTATGACATATGTGTCCATAAACAAAACAAAACAAAAATGCTACTTGTTTTACAACTTCTGTTTTTACCCATATACAGAAAGATAAATTAGATAAACTCATTTGATTAATTGACTAAGATTTTTTCAAGCAGATGACAGGTCAGGTAAGGAGCTGACCAGGGCACTGAAGCCCTGTGAATTGATCACTGGAAATCTCCATTATAATCCCAAAGACTTCCTTTTGGAGGGACGTTAGAACAGTGTAGAGCACATGTTTTGTATGCAAAAGGTTGCAAATTCATTCCCTTGCGCATGGGTGGTGGTGGGGAAAGAATCATATGCAGACGTATGTGATCTGTATTATTTAATCTAGGTCCCGGAATTTGGGTGACTTAGATGTGGAATGTGGGTTGCTCTTAAGCCTACACGCAGGAGAAAGAGAAAGCAGGCTTTAAAACAACTAGTTATAGCTCTGGTGCGCACAGAACAGCCAAACGTCACCTGGGGTGGGCTGCGGCCACTGCTGAGAATTCGTTGTCCCACCTGGGTCGCCCAAAGGACGTCTTCTGCCTCAGCCCCGTCACCATGTCAGTGGACTTGTCAAAGTTGAGAGCTGCATGCCCAACCTAGATTCCCAGCAAGGAAAGGCAGCTAAGATCAGGCAGGTTTCACAGTGGCACCATTGGTATTTCCAGGAATTTCCTAAAATTCATCCTTTGGTTCTTAGGGATTGCTGGACTCCTTTCTCAGTGTTCTTGGTGATAACCAACTTTGTCTGGCTGAGTACACTGGAGTACAGAGAACATAAGCCTGGCTGTGCATGTTCCACAATTCTGCATTTGTACTGCACGAACTAACTGGCTTGCGACCATATCTGAAAATTCACCCTAATCCTGTGGGAACCTACCCGGCGCTCATGGTCTTTTTCTGAGGCTCTAAACTGGATGCCCCTGCCTTCGGAGGTGAGGTGCATCACAATTGTGGACAAGGCCTTCTCAGTGTTAGAACCCTGTTCATGGAATTCCTTCCCCAGAGATGTTGGTTTGGTGCCAACTCTTTGCTCCTTTGGACATCAAATCCAAACATTTGATATCTGATGTGTGATAGTTTACACTTTGGGCTGTTTTGGAACTGCTTTTGTTTGTCTGATATTAACACTCGTATTTTCCTGTCAACACAAATGCAGACACCCTATGGGTGACCCAGCTCTGAGAGCAAAGCTACCATTATTTTTGATTTCTAGACGGCAGATTTGCGGGTAGTGGAGGTATCCTTGTGGAAAACTATGTATGGATCAACAGTCTTGTTTTTATTTATTATAGCACTCTTATCCTGCAGTTTAGCCAAAAAAGGCTCTCAATGTGGCTTCCAAAAATATTTCTTAAGACAGTCCCTGCCCACAGGCTTACAATAAAACAAAATGACACCAAAGGAAAGGGGATTGGGAGGAAAGAGGGGAGGAGGAAAGCAAATTCAGGCACTAGATTCTTAGTTGCAAAGTTCTTCCCTGCCAATAGAGGCTCAGCTTTCCATACGGCAACTCACCATACTGCTGTTCCAGCCGGTGAGGTAGAGATGGTAGCTCAAGAAACCTCTGCTGATGGACCCTTCTATCTCGTGCTCCAGGGAGGCTAGAAGGTCCTTGAACCAGGCAAAGGCTCCTGTCTCCCGGGAGATCCAGTAGAAATAGATCTAGTCACCCATAAGCATGGAGAAACAGAAACATCATTGAAATCAGAGGCAAGCTGCAGCCTCTCAGGAACTGGTTTCCAACTCAAGCTAGGCTGCACCGTTGGCATCATAATTTTTACTTTGTTTAAAGGCAAAGGAGAAATCTGACAAGCCTTTGGAAGTGGTTAATTCTTTGCCACAACTATCTCATTATAATAGGGATCTCCATGGTTCAAATTTCCTTAAACAACGTATTAGTCATTGGCTCTGGAGGCATCATTACTCAGCCTCCTCATTTCAGGCAGAATTTGCTGATCCAGAGACTGTAAGTAGAAAATACTTTTTCTTTTTAATATTGTTTTTCTCTTCCCCCACCCCACATGCCTATCAAAGGATACTTACTCATTTCCTGTCATTTCTTCTCCCGTTTTTCCTTTCAAACTTAACTTGTACTCTATCGTCAAATGCCAGTTTCTTACAGCTCTCCTTCCTGTTGTTATTCCTATAACAGCTTCTCTCTCTTATTATTCCCTTCCTCTTTAATCCCAGATTTTTAATACCTATCTCATTATTTAGAATGTGAGCCTTGCTCTCTAAGCAACTCCCGTTATCACATTAGCCTATGGCGTGAGCATGGCACGGCTCTGGCACAGGGTGGACAAGCAAAGAGGCATGGGGTACTCTGCTGGACTAAAGCCACCTAAAGGTTGTCTTAGCCCCACTGGTAGTTCCTGACCCACAGTTTGAGAAATGCAGAGTTAGTGGGAATCTCTCTGCAACTAAACAACAGGAGCCTCTTGTAGACAGGATAAGAAAAAGAAAGAGCTGTGGGGCATACCTTTCTGGTTTGGAGGGACTGGTCACCATGCTGTAACTTGTACCAGATGGATTTCAACACAGAGGCAAAGGGTGTCACTCCAATCCCAGCACCCACCAACACAGCCACCTCGTACTGGAAGACGTCTTCACTGGCTGTGCCAAAAGGACCGTCCACGTTGATCCTGGAAAGAGAAGAACGTCAGAAAAGCCCTGTTGGATCAGACCAAAAAGTCCATGTAGTCCAACAATCTGTTCACACAATGGCCAACCAGCTGCCCAGGGGGAGCTCACAAGCAGGACATCAGCACAACAGCACCTTCCTGTCCATGTTCCCCAACAACTTCCTCTGATACTGAAGGTAGCCTGGAACCATCAGGACTAGTAGCCATGGA
Organism: Elgaria multicarinata webbii; assembly: GCF_023053635.1. NCBI lineage: Eukaryota > Metazoa > Chordata > Lepidosauria > Squamata > Anguidae > Elgaria > Elgaria multicarinata. The sequence goes on along the minus strand of NC_086185.1, from coordinate 15,450,589 downwards.
TAGCCTTCTCCAAGAATTTGTCTAGTCCCCTTTTCAACCCATCCAAATTGCTGGGGGTCACTATACCTTGTGGAAGCGAATTCCATAGTTTAACTACGAGCTGGTGAAGAAATGCTTCCTTTTATCTGTCCTGAATTTCCCAGCAATCATCTTCATGGGAGGAGCTGATTATCACATGTTAGGGGAGAGGGAGGAAAATGTCTCCCTGTCCATTTTCTCTACACTGGAACGAGTAGCTGCTTCTCGCTCCATCCGATTACTTATTTCCCAAACTTGAACAGGTGTATCTGAGATTCACCAGATCAAGAGAGAATACAACAGCTTTAAAAGACAGACCCCACTCAGTGATAGATTTGCAAATCTTTACCAAGTGTTTTAGGTTTCAAGAATTAAAGTATATGGGTAGTGGTCCCTGAAACATCTCTCAGGCCAAACAACACAAATACGGATTCAAAGAATACATTTTTATCGTTTTAACCACCCGAAATACAAATGTTCAATTAACTTTGCATAGATGTAGACATGAATAAAACAAGATTTCTGAAGAAAAAACAAACATTTTAGATCATTCATACTCAGGTTGCAGCAGGCACCATTTTTAAAGAGGCATTTCCTCGTGTGTGTGTGTGTGAGAGAGAGAGAGAGAGAGAGGGTGGTGGTGGTGGTAATAGCATCATAAAAGTCTCATTTTGAACCACCCCTTAAAACAATTGCGACTGTGCGTGTCCAGGCACTCACGAAAAAGGAAGAGAAACAAGGGAGGATCCTGCGTGCGGCATGGAACCCAGCCCGCCAATCACCTCTGTAACACTGCTGCCTCCACTTACCTGGGCATCATTGGCTTCTGCTGCTCAAAGGTGTCGATCAGAGCCTCTGTCCAGTCACCGGCTGCCCGGATGTGGACAGAGAAGAAGTCTTCCTCCGGCGCAGATGTGAGAGTGAAGGGATGCCACTCCAGGTAGGAGAGGGAAGGACAGTTGAGGAAGACGTACTGCCCCACTTCCATCTTGAAGCCCGACTTATACAGCTGCAGCTCAAGCACTTTTGAGGGGTGCATGACAACCTGAAAATAAAAGATCTCAAGAGTGAGCTAGACCCATCCCAAAGGAAATGTTCTTGGACTTGACCACCCAACATCCACCAACACCCCCATAATTATGGCTGGCCCAGATGCCCTGTGAGAAGGAGGGGAGAATGACACGAAGAAGTCTTCCTAGCTTATTTAGGCTACAACTAAGGCACAAGGATCAAATCCGCATATTCATTCTCTCTCTCTCTCTCTTTCCCTTCCTCCCTCTCCTAGAAGCCCCTCCAACTCAAAACCATAAGACGAGTCCGAGAGAGCAGCAATGTTTACCTTGGTGACAACCACTTTCTGGCAAGAACGCCAAATCCTTAAGGCTCGCTCAAAGATGTAGAGAATCATAGGGGCCAACACCCACTTCCAGGACTTCAAAGAAAGAACCAAAGAACATTTGTCTTAGAAGGATCATCCCACCAGGGAGAAGGAATTTTCCTAGCATTCTGAACCCTACCTCCACCACAATTGCAGTGCTTTCCATATACTGCGCACTACGCCACTCAAATAACGCAAAAATCAGAACTGAATCAAATTTGTGTGGAGGGGAAGGCTTAATCTATTTCATATAAAAGTTCAAATGTATAATTTGTCACCCCTGCACAGTAATCCCAGTTATTCATACTGTCAGATTTAGGAGTTGTTGCATAAATAAGGTCTAAAATTGTTAGTCATGTTGATCATTGATATTATTGCTCTAAAAGGACTAATAATATAATGAAACATTTAACTTAACTGAAGGTGAACAGAGACATTTAAACATTATTTTGTTAAACTTAAGAGCTGGAGATTCCTTTCCAAGCAATAACTCAACTTTGACTGGGTTACTTTTAACTGTAGGTGTTTCTTAATCCTTTCGTGATTTGTTTACAGGCTATATGTTACTGGCATATCACTGTACTTTTGCCGGCACCTGTGCTTACAAGGTGTAGGGAACACTTTTTGTGTGTGTTCATATTTTATTTTGCTCCAATACACAATTAACTATGTTTGTTTCACGTTACTTGACATTTTTTATACTAAAAATAAAACTTTATTAAGTACATTGTTATAGAAGATAGCCTTATTCTTTAATGAAAAGTTTTAAGGACATAAATAAATCCCCAACTTTGAATTATAGTGAAAACTGTTGTTATTCGTGGAATACGTATGCCAAGAGCTTTCCAATGATGCATGTTTCATGGGAATCAGCCAATGGGAATATAGACAAAAAGGGAAGACCAACTAACTCCTGACTTTGATTGATATATATATATATATATATATATATATATATATATATATATATATGAGCTAAGGAGAAAGGATGCTACATTGAGCAGTGTCATCCTTTGTTTTTTTAACATTTTTTATTGTTTCATAACCATATATGACATAAAAACATTGCATAAAGACATTACACACAAGGAAAAAAGACAATAAAAATAATAAGAAGAAAGAAAATCAAAGAAGGTTAAGGTATGTTTTCAGCTCTCTACACATCAGAGATGTAAATTATATTCTATCCTTGTTAATACATTTAACACAATAATCCAATTCATTTCTTTCTTCCAAGGTAACTATTTCTCCTACATTGAATCCACAGACAAATACATCATTTTTCTCTGTTTCTTGCAAAAATTCTATCAGAGGTTTCCATTCAGATATAAATGAGACTGTTGATTTATCTCTCGTTATCGCTGTCAATTTTGCCATTTCTGCTAACTCTAATATCTTCAGTACGTATTCTTCCGTTGTTGGTGTTATTTGAGCAGCGTCATCCTTGAGACACCCTTGCCTGTTTGCTAATGCCACCATCACCTGCTGTTCCTTGGATGGTCATGGGGGGCGAGAGCTCTGGGGCCCAAGACTGAAGTCTATCTCTAGCTGTACTACTGCCTCTATCTCTCACCTGTAGCCCTAGGTGTGACTCAGCATGAACTATGCAAGAACAGGACATATTATAGTATTGACCTCCTTTTTTGCAAGGACTTGGCCTTGCTTTTCTGTAGAACTTACTGAAGAAAGAGAACTACATATTATACACATGTACAAACACATATCATACATATGTACATACATACACACATAGGCACATGTTTTAGTCTACATCAACGGCAACATTCTTACCGCAGGAGCGCTACCTATGAACTCAGGCACTTCACAGTGCTGGCGGCTGTTGTTTTGACCCCACTCTGTAGGGCAGCATGCACAATAGTTAGGATTGTTCTCTTTCAGGCTTTCTGCTGTCTGCCCACGAACGATACGCCTGGGAAAAGAGGGGCACACTCAAAACTGCAACCCAGCACGAGAGAAACTGAAGTGGTGGGAAACTTGTCCGTGGAGAAAGGGAGATTCTGATATAAGGTAAGCAATGTGGGCCAAACCAAGCAGTTTCATGCTCTCCATTACTATTGCTCCTGGACCTTTCTTGATATTGTGGTGTCTACTAGTCTCACACACAGTGAAGCCACCATCTTTAGTTTCTAGTCATAGCACCCATGCACAGTTTCATGAAGAGAAACATGGCGACCACATCTTGGGTCCCTGCAGCCCTTAAGAGCAGGTGTCTATGCTCAGGTGAGGGCCTCTAGGCTGATGCATCCCACAATTCAATTTTGTAGCAGTGCCTTACCCAGCGCCATGGATGACAAGGCCTGCAAAGTAGATGATAAAGAGATGGTGGGTGTACCAGAAAACCTCGTAGTAGTTCCTGCGGATGAACTCCACGGAAGATGTGACCATGAGGATGAGGGCCAAGGTCATGATCACTCCCGTTAGACCTGGAATGATGATGAATGCCACGTGCAAAGGTGTCTGCAGGTGAGAGCCAGATACGTTCTATAAAGCCACAGTAGATAAATCCCTGGCAGTTGGGGAATTCATTAGCAAAGTTTAACTTGTGTCAGATGTAAAGGAACACAGCCCCAAAACGTGTCTTCATAACAACCCAAGAACGACCCAGCTGGATCAGTCTAAAGACCCATCTGTTCCAGCAGTGGCTATCCAGATGTCTTCAGAAAGCCAACCAGCAGGGAGCCACCAGCTTCAGCCAGTTGTGGTTATCCAGTAAGGGGAAAAAACAAGAGGTGAAAAGTTGGGAGAGCATCCAGAATAGACTCAAGGGTGGAAGAGAAAAGTCTCAAGATGATAAGTGGCTAATAGGGCTAAGGGGCTGTTAGCCAAATGTAAATACCAGCAACTTTCCTTTTAGAAGGAAAGGAAAGGAACCTCTCGTGCAAGCACTTGAGTCATTGCTGACTCCTAGAGGGATGCCTGCTTTCGCTGACGTTTCCTTGGCAGTCTTTGTAGCGGGGTGGTTTGCCATTGCCTTCCCCAGTCGTAGTTACCTTTTCCCCAGCTAGCTGGGTACTCATTTTACTGACCTCGGAAGGATGGAAGGCTGAGTCGACCTGAGCCGGCTGCCTGAGAACCAGCTTCTGCTGGGATTGAACTCAGGCCGTGGGGAGAGTTTCGGCTGCAGTAACTGCCGCTTACCACTCTGCGCCACACGAGGCTCTTCCTTTTAGAACAGAGGTGAAAAACCTCTTTCAGGCCAAGGGCCAAAATCAGTTTCAGAGAAGTTCCCGAGGGCCACGTTCCAATGGTGGGCAGGGCTGAAGGCAAGGAGGCGGGATGAAACAAAGAGGGGCTGGTCAAGATACCAGCACATTTCAATTTCAGTTAGACTCAATATTAGCTTAAAGCACTCACTGCCCGTAGTAACTAAGCCTTAGGGAAGGCATTTCAGCCTTTTAGATTGGGGTGGGTGGGGTGGAGAATGCCCAAACGCCAGGAAACCACCAAACAAATGGTGGGGAGAAGGGGGTGGTCATCTGTGGAACCCCCAGGCCTAGGAGGACCCCCAGGCCTGAGGTTCCACACCCCTCTTTTGGAAATTGTGCCCTGCTTCCTTGAGCTGAACCTGTGGGGGCACTCACCGTGGTGTTGGTATGGATGGGGTTGAGCCACATGTTGTTATTCCAGTTCAGTTGGGAGAGGATGGCAGGCAGGCGCCCGTCGGTTGCTTGCGCGGCATCGTTGTACCATTCAAAGTTGAAGAGGTGAGCACCGATGTGGACGGCTGGAAGAGGGAGCAAGACAAGCCTGAGCCAGTTCCTGACTCAGCTATCAGCTGTGCAGTAAAGGGACTCGGTTTGGTCTATAGCCAATTGGGGTGAAAGCCTATGAGTTGGCTGCGGGGGCAGAACACCTGCTTTGTATGTTGACGGACCCACGTTTAATCCCCTGGGGAACCATTGCTGCCAGTCAGTGTTGCCAATACTGGCCTAGATGGACCAATGGTCTCACTCAGTATAAGGCAGCTTCCTATGTCTTTGTCTATGTCATCTATTCCTGGAGGAGAAGGCTATCAGAGGCCATAGCTAGACAGGGCGTTATCCCGGGGAGATCCCCGAGATAGTCCCTGTGCATCCACATGACACACAGGGGATCCCGGGAGCAGGGAGGGATGATCCCTCCCTTTCCCCGGGATATCGCCATACTCTTTCAGCCCGCTTTTTCCACGATCTCAGGATCCCGAGACTGTGGAACGTGTGGGCGGGCATCACTGTTTGTCCTGGCTCCTTGCGGTTACTTGCGAGGAGCCGGGCATTTGTGGGGTTGCACTCAGAAGAATTCGCTCTGGGGCCAGTAGATTTTTCCAAAAGGGTTTACCTGTTTGCAGGACAATCATGTAAGCCACCAGCCTGTGAAAGGTCATGTTGTGATCCAGTTGCTTCCTCAAGGTGCGTCTGCAGCACTGGATGGAAACAAGAAAAAGGCAGCAACAGGCCATGTTGTCCAATTCAGTGAGGCCAGAATGACGTGTTACGAGGAAAACCCCATGATTTCTCCATAGGAAAAATGGTGGATGAGGGAAACCTATTTGGCCAGAAACTACCAAATGTCCCCTGTAAATTCCTTCACCTGCTAGGATGGCCAGGTGTCCTACTGGACAGAAGCCAGATCTCTTTGTGAAGGTGTCCTTTCTCTGAAGGTGTCCTATATTTGCAGGACACTTCCTGTCCAATTCCAATTTAACAGACTATAAGAATTGTTGCCCATCCACAGGACCTGGAAAGCAGGCTGAGCCGGCAAACACACTGGTCACGGGGTCACAGATGTACTGAATTTCTTATTTCTACATTTACCGTATTTCTTCGATTCTAAGACGCACTTTTTTCCCTAAATAAACAGCTCTAAAAATGGGGTGCGCCTTAGAACCGATGGCGTCTTAGAATCGAAGAAATACGGTACATCTGTACATATAAATTAGCATATGCTAATGTTATGCAAATTTCTGTCATCTTTTGTCCTTCTTAGTGATTCATAAGTATATATTTTTTATATATATATTTTATGGCTTTAAATTTTGTTTATTGATTTTTAATGTTCAGTCTTTTAATCTTTGTAAATCGCCCAGGCAGCTTCGGATATGGGGCGGTATATAAATGTAATAAATAAATGAATAAACCATCCCAGGCGCAGTTGGGCCCTGTTTCTCGCTCACCGAACAGGTTCCCCTCAGGAAGGAAAGAAGGTTCCGGCAAACGGGCAGCAGGATCAGCATGCTGTTGAAGTTGAGGCATCTGGCCGGAGCCCGGGCCCATGCCAGCGCAGACTGCGAATAGACAGAGAATGTGGTATATTTATGCTTCTATCAGGTTTATACTCACGGGCCCTGTTCAGACAACACAGTAAGCCATGGTTTGTCCACCAGCCCTTTTGCAGCAAATGGATAGTGAGCATGTTTAAACCATGGTTATGTAGCCACCATGGTTAGGAATGGTTCACATGACACACTAAGTCATGGTTTACATGACACGTTAAGCCATAATGTTTAGCTCAAAATGCTTAACCACTGTGGCTTAGCGTGTCATCTGAACAGGCGTTCACTAAACTAAACTGAGAATTGTAATGTTTGGTATTCTCCATTAGACAACCCTAGTCTCCCTCACAGGAGAAAGAATTACAGTTCCCAAAGATACGCAGGGAGAGCAAAATGCTCTTCCGCTAGGATAAAGTCCCTATAGACACGCAGGCATCCCAACAAATGCATGTTTACTCAGAAGTAAACCTCACTTGTTCATAAACGATCTGGAATTAGGAGTGAGCAGTGAGGTGGCTGAGTTTGCAGATGACATCAAATTATTTCCAGTGGTTAAAACAAAAAGTGATATAATTCTGGCATCCTAATCTAATTCGAGACCCACAAAAATGGAATTTCTAGAGCCCGTCCCTCCACTGCCATTTCTCTGATTTGTTTTTAAATCAGAACAGAGCATGCAGATTAAGTTAATATTAGTATTTGTATTATTGATAATAAATGGTTATAATTGATAAATAAGAAGAGCCCTGCTGGATCAGACCAAGGGCCCATCTAGTCTAGCATTCTGTTCACACAGCGGCCAACCAGCTGCCCAGAGGAAGCATGTTGAAAATGTTAAAAGCACTTTTAATGCATCGACCACATTCATGCATCACGTTAAACCATTCATGCATCATGTTAATTGGACATGCACTCAGTGTTACATGCTCTCTCCCAGGGCCGGCGCCAAACTATTTTGCACCCTAGGCAGGCGCGCTGTACTAAAGCCGCCCTGTGCCCGCTCTGACGTTGGGGGGCGGGGCGGCGACTTCAAAGCAGCACGCCCGGAAGTGGCTTCCGGGCACGCCATTCTGAATCCACCCCCCAACCCCAGCGTCCTGGCTTCGAAGCCAGGAAGCCACGACGCTGGGGTTGGGGGACGTCCGGGGCGGCGGCTTTGGAACAGCGTGCCCAGAAGCCGCTCTAGGAGAGCAACTTCCAGGTGCACCGTTCGGCGCCCTCCTTTGCTTGGCGCTCTAGGCCGCCACCTGAGCTGCCTCTATGGCAGCGCCAGCCCTGCTCTCTCCTCCTTCTTCTCCTCCTCCCAAGTGACCAGAAGGACTTGGGAAGGTTTAGCTTCCAGTTTGGACTGGCCACAATTTGCTCTATGATCTGGACTAGGGTTGTATGAGAGTTTCATTTTTGCTTGCAAAATACGTGAGCATGCCCAGTTCGAAGCTCTAAACACACGTGTGAGCGTGAGCATGTGTCCACCGAAAGTATTCGCGAATTGTCGAACGTTTGCTCGCGTTTGCCTCATTGCCTATTCCCAATTTGATTTGCGCAAATTTTGAAAGTTGTGCAAATTTCCTCTTTGGACTGAATCAGCCCCGCTTTCGTCTATGGAAGGAAGTTGTGCAAATTTGGGGAGCCTGGTGCGAATCTCTCATTTGATCGCTGCTCTATTTGTGCATGTTTCAGTTCGCGCAGAGCGAGCAGAGATCGCAAACACGAATCAGAATCAGGCACAAAACAAGAGGTGAGACATTGTTCGGAGAATCCCAGTGATCCTCAACATTGTTTATTTGCCATTCCTAATGCAGATCTAGAAGCATAACTAATCTTTACTACCATTAGTTTAAGCAAAGCAGTTGCAGCATTTACAGTTTGAAGTTGGCTCATGTGAACCGAACCGGGGTGGTAAAAAGGGTTCCCCGCTCCCCGCCCCACCCCCAATTTCCCCACCCTGGCCATGATCCCCCCATCTCCCCTGGCCACGATTCCCCCCCATCCCCCCCTGGCTCTGATTCCCCCATCTCCTCACCCTGCCCTGATGGCCGCAGCACTCCTGTGGAGCGCTGCAGGCCATCTGCCGTTTTTCCCAGCTACTCACGAGTAAATGCTAAGCGGCAGACCGGTCTGCCTGTGGTCTGGGGCTCAGCCCGAGACCGCGGGAAATACCGGGCCACAAGCGGTGCTGGTTACCCCAGGGCCAGGGAGGTTTGACCCCTGCCTGAGCCCGGGATCCCCTGTGTGTCATCTGGATGCACAGGGACAAGCCCGGGCCTTGCACCAGGCTAACCTGTCGTCTAGCAAGGCCCTTAGATTCTCCTTTCCCCCAGATTCATTTCCTCCTACCACCTCAGGCCTTGTAGGACAAAGGTCACCAGTTCAAGAAATCCTCAATCTCTTTGTACTAAGGGAGACTGAACTGTAAGGTACCCTTGGATGCAAGTTAGACTGACCCCAAACACATAACAATACATTACACTGATATCTATATAGGCACGATTTGGAACTGGGTTTTCAAATGGGCAGTATATCTTAGTAACTTTTTTGCAAAGGTTTTTTAGTCTCGCTGAGCTTTATCACACCAGCGTTATACTGTGCAATCACTGCGAATTGCGTGCAAAGGACTCCGAAGTTTTCCAGTTTATAATCTGCTTTGATTGTGACGTACTCCCATGCATCCTGCTTTAATTGTGCTATAAAAGCAAAAGACTCGCCATATTTTGATACTAGTTTTTGAGCGTATCATCCAAGTGGCCACTGGGGCACAGGAGCAGGATTTGAAGAAAAATTAAACAAATGCTTACATCTGCGTCAGCTTTAAAGATAAAGACATCAAAATTGGCACAGTCATAGATATTAAGGAGAGCTTTAAGCATACCAAATTTGAATTGGATTATTTTTTTATCCGTTGATTTTTTATGATTTTTTTCTATTTCCCCCCTTCAACTCACTTCCTGGTATGCAAAGGATCTGGCTGCCTGGTAGCAACAACAACAACGCCGACAGCTTAGCGCTATAGGGATAATTCAAGGGAAACAGGTACATGGGATGAAGCTTTGTAGCAGGAGACAGCAGAGGATTTCAGAGTTGCGCAGATAATGCTCACCCCAAGGATCTGTCTGGTGTAGTAGTAGTTTTCACCATACTCAAATGACAGGTAAAACAATACAAAGAGGACAACATTCAGCCCCAACCAAACAGCCTAGAGGACACAGAGAGAAAATATGAGTCAGGGGTTCAGTTGCTTTCATTTCCCAGTGTGCGAAAGAGTTGGTTGGTAGAAGGAGGAGAATTCTTCAGATTATGCTAGTGCAACTTTACTGTTTGTTCTTCCCACACTACCCACCCAGCCCTTCTCAATTCCATTTCATCTTCCCTTTCCCTTAAATATTTCTTTCAGATTCTTTAATTCTAGGTGTTAGGATTCAATTTGTTTCTTTGCTTTACTGCTTGATCTTTGGCTCCCCGCCCCTTCTCAATTACAATGGAAAAATGCAAAATCCGAATAATTCAGGTTTCCGAATCTTGCTTCAGATTCTGAATGCGAAGTGAATCGGATCACGTCTGAATCGACCCAAAGCAGATCAGGGCCAAATCCAAAGCTCTGAATTGGCCTTTGAAGTGGGTTGGGGGGGGCTCCATGCACAGCCCTAATTCTCAGCTGGTAGTTATAATACATCTCTCCATAGGTGGAGAGACGGGAGGGGGGCATTTCTACACCTCCCGACCTTCGAAATGGACGCAAGTAAAGGGTCACTTACAATCACCAGAGCTGACAACCAGTTGTTGACTGCCCAGTTCCCCATCCTGATGTTCTGCAGGCAGCTGTGTCTTGGTTTAGGCGCTCTTGTCCCACCCGAGTGCTAGAAGTGGCTCGCGTTGTTCGAACTCCTTTCAGGTGTCCTTCTGCCTGAGTCTCTTGCGAGGAAACAAACCTTCTTTCTTTCGCTTGCTCCAACGACTTTTTAAATCAGGGAGGGAATGTGGCACCACGGGCCCTGCCCAATCTCTGAGCGTCATTGGGCTTTTCCCTGCTGGGGCTTTGAAACAGAAATAGCCATAGTTTTATCTCTTCCAAATCTACCCAATAAATAAATAAATAAATAAATAAATAAATCTCACCCAGTTCTGTTCAGATAAAGGACTTGATTCGGAGAACGGCTCAGTCATCACAGGGATTTTTTTTTTCAAATACTGGAGTACTTGAAAACTCTGTATGCATTTATTTCATGCAATGAATATATATCCTTCTTCATCCTTCCCCAACCTGATGATCACCAGATGTTTTGGTCTGCCTTCCAGATGTGTCAGGGAGCAATCCTATGCATGTTTGGACCGGGGGGGGGGGGGAGTTCTACAATTCCCATGCTGGGAGTTGTAGGACTTTTTTCTGTCTAAACATGCATAGGATTGCACTTTCAGGTGGCATTAAATCAGGATTAGAAAGAAAAAAAACATGGAGGAAAGATATGTAGTATTATCTAGGGTGACTATATGAAAAGGAGGACAGGGCTCCTGTACCTTTAACAGTTGTATTGAAAAGGGAATTTCAGCAGGTGTCATTTGTATATATGGGGAACCTGGTGAAATTCCCTCTTCATCACAACAGTTAAAGCTGCCCTCTTTTAAATCTGGTCACAGTATAGCTGCAGTATAGCTCCTGCAGCTTCAACTGTTGTGATGGAGAGGAAATTTCACCAGGTGCTGCATGCATACAAATGACACCTGCTGAAATTCCCTTTTCTATGCAACTATTATTATTATTATTATTATTATTATTATTATTATTATTATTATTATTATTATTATTTATATAGCACCATCAATGTACATGGTGCTGTACAGATTACACAGTAAATAGCAAGACCCTGCCGCATAGGCTTACAATCTAATAAAGTTGTAGTAAACAATAAGGAGGGAAAGAGAATGCAAACAGGCACAGGGAAGTGTAAACAGGCACCGGGTAGGGTGAGGCTAACAGTATAGAGTCAGAACAAACTCAACATTTAAAAGCTATAGGGAAAAGAAAAGTTTTTAGCTGAGTTTTAAAAGCTGTGATTGAGTTGGTAGTTCTCAAGTGTTCTGGAAGAGCGTTCCAGGCGTAAGGGGCAGCAGAAGAAAAAGGACGAAGCCGAGTAAGGGAAGTGGAGGTCCTTGGGCAGGCGAGAAGCATGGCATCAGAGGAGCGGAGAGCACGAGCGGGGCAATAGTGTGAGATGAGAGAGGAGAGATAGACAGGAGCTAGACCGTGAAAAGCTTTGAAGGTCAACAGGAGAAGTTTATATTGGATTCTGGAGTGAATTGGAAGCCAATGAAGAGATTTCAGAAGTGGAGTGACATGGTCAGAGCGGCGGGCCAAGAAGATGATCTTAGCGGCAGAGTGGTGGACAGAGACCAGCGGACTGATGTGAGACGAGGGAAGGCCCGAGAGAAGAAGGTTGCAGTAGTCCAACCGAGAGATAACCAGTGCGTTAATGAGAGTCTTGGCAGAAGAGACAGACAAAAATGGTCGAATCCTGGCAATATTATACAGGAAGAAACGACAGGATTTAGCTACTGCCTCGTCCTCCTTTTCATGGGGTCACCCTATAGTATTATCAGCCACTGGCCTTGACAACTAAATAAAACCTCCATGTTTGGTTGCAATATGTTCCTGAATACCACTTGGTGGGTGTCTTTTTGTTTTGGTGGGGGGAGGTGTCAGCAGCAGGGCAAGGGTATTGCCTTCTACTCACTGCTTGTGGGTTTCCTAGACGCGTCTATCTGCTCATAGTGGAGCACAAGATGCAGAACTAAAAGGAACCTTCCTTCTGATCCAGCAGAACTCTTCCTATGTTCTTATGTTTTAGTCCTTCACATACCTCATCGCTAGTTGTTGTGTTAGCCTGTTGAAGCAAAATCAATCCAAAACAACAGAGTCTTGTGGCACCTTGAAGCCGTAACACATTATCATTGTTGTCTCTTTCCTTGCTCCTGGCCGTTTTTCTAGATGGACATTACAGGCTTTCCCAGGTCATGCTGTCTTTTACTGATTCAGGAATTTCCTGACAATTGAGCATGTTTTCAGTATGGCTGCTTTCTGGATGTTGGTGTGGATGTATTTTGGTAGGCCGAGTTTCCGAAGGTTTTCTGTCTAGTTTTTTGATGTGATGTTTGTGACCAATGTGACTGACGGGATGACCCCATTGGGTTCTAGTACTCTTCTTCCAGAGTAGGGACAGGTAAGTTTGAAGAAGTAGGACCAAAACAGGGGTGTGGGGGAGGAAGAAGCAAAAATTAAAAATGTGGTGGTGGCAGGTTTTCAGCAGTCTTCCCGTCCCTCCTGACAGAGATCATGTGATTTATTAAAATCTGTATGCTAATCTGTATGCTAATACCACATAGCGATAGATTTGTAATAACCCTGCCTATCTAACTATAGAGAGTTTGCTCAAAAGTGAGAACCTGACTAATCTTTGCTCATGATGGGCGGGTAATACGGAAGGCAGATATGGGCACAATCTTTTTTAAAAAAAACCAGGAAGTCCAGAGATCAATCTATCTATAGCTCCAGGCTAGATGTAACCAAATTTAACCAGCAGCTTCAGATTTGTAACGGGGGCATCGAAAAAGAGCTCTCTGGACTACATTTTTTTTATTACTTCTCATTCTCTTAGGAGCAAACTAGATGTGATATTGTTCACGGTGATTGGCCTTGCATGCCTGTTCGGAAACAATCAACTGATGTAGGAAGCGTAATGGATTGGGACCGCAGTCCCAAACAGGCTGGGGGGGCGGGCAGTTACTTGTTAAAAAACACACATATGGCCAAAGAATCAGAACGATATCCTCTTAGCAAACGGATGGCTATTGAGGCCCTGCAAACACACACCCTGAGATTGGTGGCCATATGCATGGTGCCTTTATGAACGGTTATCCTGAAATGGTAGCAAAGGGATTGCTCCCCACTTTGGGTCATGGTTGCAACGTGAGAATTGACATCACACTTATCAGTCAAAACTGCATCAATATCAAGGGTCTCAAGGTAATCAGGATGTAAAATTGATCGCATATGCATGGAACCAGCCCTGAAGTAGTTTCTCCCTTCCTCACTAGAAGGAAGCGCCCTCAGGGTGTAAATAAGTAGTGAACATCCGCTTACCTAAAGTACCTTTGTTTTGTATTTCACTGATGGCTTTCGGAGAAAGGAGATCACACCCTTTGTGTTTCAGGCAGGAACTGCAACTCTTGAGAAATCTCTTGCTACTTGTGTGCTTTAGTCTTGAGAAACACAATATCAAACACTTTGTTTAAAATGTACACAAACCTAGAGTTTTGTGCAGTTAAGGTGCCCGTTCTTGGATCGGTTCTGACCACGACTTATCCCATCTAACTCCTCACCAGTCGATACTTTGAGCTCAGGTTCCATGGCAAGTATTTCAGTGACAGCTCAGTGATCAACCCTTTGTTTTCAGGCAGGAACTCCCGATTCTTGAGAATTGTCTTCCTATTTCTGAATTGTAGTTATGATAACCACGAGGTCAAAAGACTTCGTTTAAAATGTATACAAACTCTTGTTTTGTGCAGTTAAGAGGGCCTGCTCTTGGAATGGTTCCCACCATGGCTGATGGACTTATACCATCTAAGCCCCACCATTAGATACTTTGGTTCCTTGGCCACCTCAGGGCATGTCTAGACTAGGGGAGGGAGGGGGAGGCTCTCACGATATTGTGATCGTGAGATCCTCCCCTTTGCTCAAACGTGCACACGACATCCTGGGAGGAAGGATGGATGTCGCACCCACCATTTTTTATTTTACAGACGGATGAGCACACGTATACTCCAATGAAAAGTGAGTTATATATTTAAAAAACACGCTCCCACCCCCACCCCCGTTGGCATAGAGCGCCTGAAAAGCTCCATGTCCTGTGCCTAGTTCCTGCCTCCTCGCATTTACTCACAAGGAGAAGGGACGAAGCCGGGATGAAGCCCACACCTCCCACAGTCTCGGGATGATCCTGAGACCGCAAGAAGAATCGGGCTAAAAACCATCCCATTTATCCCTGGGAAATAGAGGCATCATCCCGCCCTGCCCCAGGGATCCCCTGTGTGTCATGTGGATGCACAGGGATGATCCCTGGGATAAGGACTAGTGTAGACATGCCCTCAAATTTCATGGCAGGAGTTCCAACTTATCTCTCATGGATAACATAAGACCCGTTGATTTCAATGGCTCTAGTCTAAATAAGACTTTAGTTAGAACCCACTCCTTGTTGAGCTAGAGGGCGAGGAACAGTGAATAATTTGTTTGCCTTTGACGTTTTCCCCAGTAAGGGAAATGACCTATCAAGGCACTGTAGACATTCTCCAACCACATGGGAGCCATTTAACCACGATCAACTCCCATGTAGTTGGGAGAAAATTTAAATGACCCACCCATGTAGGGCTTTCCCACAGAATCAGCATGTGCTGCACAGGAGCTGTTCATAGATGGACAAGTCTATGAGGACCTAGATATTATGACATTTGGTGTTGGGTTCAGCATTCTGAAAACCTTGATTTTCCTTTTAAAGACACAAAGTTTCTAGCCCTTATGGCTGCAAAGTTATACTGAAGAGTGTACGAGCAATACCTTCCTTCCTTTCTTTTTCTTCCTTTCTTTCTTTTTAGCAGTGTATGTCATGGTTCTTCTGTAGACCTCCTACCCTTGTTTTCTGGAGCCTGATGTTCTAAACACAGTGCTCATTTACCTGTTTGGAAACACATTGCATTTCACTGGGAAAGCGGATAGGAGGAGAAGCAGCCTCCTCACTGTGTGGTGTAGTGGTTAAAGCAGGGGTGGGGAGTCTCAGCCTGAGGGCCAAATTCACTTTCTGATAGTCTCCTAGGGGCTGTATTCCAGTAGTAGGCAGGACTAAAATTCCAAAAAAATACCACTATATTGTAGCTTAAAGGTCTTGCTGACAGTAACTTAGGAGTAGGGTGACCATATGAAAAGGAGGACAGGGCTCCTGTATCTTTAACAGTTGTATTGAAAAGGGAATTTCAGCAGGTGTCATTTGTATATATGGAGAACCTGATGAAATTCCCTCTTCATCACAACTGTTAAAGCTGCAGGTGGCCTGCCCTCTTTTAAATCTGGTCATTCTAGTATAGCTCCTGCAGCTTTAACTGTTGTGATGAAGAGGGAATCTCACCAGGTTCTCCATATATACAAATGACACCTGCTGAAATTCCCTTTTCTATGCAACTGTTAAAGATACAGGAGCCCAGTCCTCGTTTTCATATGGTCACCCTACTTCAGAGATGCATTCCAACCTTTTAGAATAGAGGAGGAAATGGCACAAAAGCCAGAAAACCACCAAATGATCAGCGGTTGGGTTGTGTGGCCATTTGAGGAACCCCAGAAATTGATGCCTAGGCCTGAGGGTTGCTGGGAGTGTTGAGCATAGGCTGAGGCGACCCAGGTTCACCCATGAACCTCTCTGGGCCGGTTACTATCACAAAGCATAACCTACATCACAGGGTTGCTGTAAGGGTAAAATTGCGGGGGGGGGGGGGAGACTGGAAAACATGTACACTGTACACCTTGGGCCTATCACTACCTCAGCCTAAAATAACTAACGGGATTGTCGTGAGGATGTAACCCATTTATGCCACAATAATGCCTTTTGTGGAATGGTGGGATTATATAGGGTGACCATATGAAAAGGAGGACAGGGCTCCTGTATCTTTAACAGTTGCATAGAAAAGAGAATTTCAGCAGGTGTCATTTGTATATATGAGGAACCTGAGGAAATTCCCTCTTCATCACAGCAGTTGAAGGTGCAGGAGCTATACTAGAGTGACCAGATTTAAAAGAGGGCAGGGCACCTGCAGCTTTAACTGGTGTGATGAAGAGGGAATTTCCCCAGGTTCTCCATATATACAAATGACACCTGCTGAAATTTCCTTTTCAATACAACTGTTAAAGATACAAGAGCCCTGTCCTCCTTTTCATATGGTCACCCTAGATTATAGAGACAAAGAGAGTAGGGTGACCATATGAAAAGGAGGACAGGGCTCCTGTATCTTTAACAGTAAAGTGGAAAAGGGAATTTCAGCAGGTGTCAATTGAAGAGGGTGAAATTCCCTCTTCATCACAGCGGTTAAAGCTACACTAGCTATAGTAGAATGGCCAGATACAAAAGAGGGCAGGGCTTCTGCAGCTTTAACTGTTGTGATGAAGAGGGAATTTCGCCCTCTTCAATTGACACCTGCTGAAATTCCCTTTTCTATATTACTGTTAAAGATACAGGAGTCCTGTCCTCCTTTTCATATGGTCACCCTAAAAGAGAGAGAGAGAGAGAGATATGATGATGATGATGATGATCTGATTTGGGGAGCCCTTAATGTTGGCACAGCGTTGAGCATTAGCCCTTCCCAAGTCTGTGCGGTTGAGACAGCTAAGTTGAAACAATTTACACCCAGCCACAAAACATTGCACCTTACTCAATCTTCTTTTTCCTGTGGCCTTTCTTGCACAGAAGAACAGGTTAGGCAAGTTAGCATTATTGCAATATGTCTTCTGTAGCTGGGGTAAACCCAGGACAAAAACGTGTCTCCGGAACAGCTAAAACAAAACTGTCTCTGAGAAACCGTTCTCAGAATTCCCTCCCCACCACCACCCCGGTTCTGCAAAAGACAATATCACATCTTCCCTGGATCATTCTCATGTCAGATATTCCCCAAGTATTTGACATCTGTATTTCACATCCTACAACATTTTATTTTAGTAGCCGACATTTCACAGTATTTGATAGTTGTCATGTCATTGTATTTCAGACTTAACAATGTTTGACGGTTGGCATGCAACAGCGTTTAGTAGTTGACGGCATATTACAGTTCACACGGAATAATATTTGGCACTTGACAGCATTTGATAAGACGACATGCAATGGCATAATTTGACGGTTTATAAAATTTCTTATTTGATTCTTGCCAAAACATCCTGAAAGACACCAACCAGTCTAAAGCACTTGAACACTGAGGTAAAAGTTTCACATCCAAAATGCGAATTTCGATTTTGAATTCGAGGGGAGAATCCGACTAAAGTCCTTGAGTAAAACCCATTGAAATGAGTGGATCTTAAGTTAGCGATCACTATCTTAGTTCCATCCATTTCAATGGGTCTGCTCTAAGTTGGACTTTAGTTGGATTCTACCCTAAGTTTTCACATGAGAACGATGAGTGCAAAATTGGAAATCTTGGCCTGTTTCAAACATAGGTAGATTTTCATCTCAGCTCTACTTTCTGGCTAGATCTCCTGTGTGCCATCATGCAATCAAGCCTGCCACCCAGTGGTAACTTTCTGATTGTTGGTACACGTCTCTTTAATTAGGATTGAAATGCTAACTGAAGCCATGTTGAACTGAGATTCTATTAAAACAAACCAAGGCCAGCGTCAAGAGTAGTCAAGGTGGGACCCCTGCTAAGGGCCCATATCTCAGAAGGGGCCCACTGACAAGATCCCCCTGGAGTTACGCCTCCTCCTCTTCACCATTGCAATCTGCTTGTTTACCTGCCTCTCGTTCTGGCCCAGACAACGGTGGCAGTGAGGAGGAGGAGCAGTAAATTAGGTGACCATATGAAAAGGAGGACAGGGCTCCTGGATCTTTAACAGTTGCATAGAAACGGGAAGTTCAGCAGGTGTCATTTGGATATATGGGGAACCTGAGGAAATTCCCTCTTCATCACCACAGTTAAAGCTGCAGGAGCTATACTAGAGTGGCCATATTTAAAAGAGGGCAGGGCACCTGCAGCTTTAACTGGTGTGATGAAGAGTAAATTTCACCAGGTTCTCCATATATACAAATGACACCTGCTGAAATTCCCTTTTCAATACAACTGTTAAAGGTACAGGAGCCCTGTCCTCCTTTTCATATGGTCACCATAGCTGATGACCAGGGCAACCATTCCTCGAATCTTTTTCTGCCCTTACTATGTAACATGCCCTATGGACCAATCATTGAAAAGGTAAGTGCATGGTAGGAGTTGTAGGATATTATTATTATTATTATTTGTCTAAACATGCCTAGGATTGCACCCTTTGTTTCTTTCAAATTTAGAGAGAACATGGTATGCCAATTATAGACTTTTGGGGGCTGCTGTCTTGGGTAGGGTGACCCTATGAAACGGAGGACAGGGCTCCTGTATCTTTAATAGTTGTATTGAAGAGGGAATTTCAGCAGGCGTCATTTGTATATATGGAGAACCTGGTGAAATTCCCTCTTCATCACACCAGTTAAAGCTGCAGGTGTGCCGCCCTCTTTTAAATCTGGTCACTCTAGTATAGCTCCTGCACCTTTAACTGTGGTGATGAAGAGGGAATTTCACCAGGTTCTCCATATATACAAATGACACCTGCTGAAATTCCCTTTTCTATGCAACTGTTAAAGATACAGGAGCCCTGTCCTCCTTTCCAAATGCTCACCCTAGTCTTGGAGTTCCTCCAAACCTCATTTTTGTGCATAGGCAGAGCAGTTTTGCCTTCATACACTCATGCCTGAATATCAGAAATGGAGGGAATGACTGCCCATTCATTTTTAGGGTGCAATCTCATGCATGTTTAGACAAAAAAATAAAGTGCCACAACTCCCAGAATTCCCCAGCCAGCCATGCGTTTTTCTGTCTAAACATGCATAGGATTGTACACTTAAAATATTCTTTTTATTAATCTTTCCCCCTTTTAAAGTGAATTTAACAAAACAAAACAGAAAACAAATCATGAGTAATAATAATTATAAATTAAATCAGGAGTATTTGCTTGCAACCATCTCTGAACAATGCCTTCAGCTAGAACAATGGCCTAAGCTAGCCTTCTCCCTGACATGCTAGTTTTCTAAGTGCAAGGAATTTGCTTGTTTTAATGGAGAGTATCCCAACATAAAATCTTCCACCTTGAATCTGGCTAAACTCTGTAATTCTGCTGTAAGGTAAGTTCTTGCTCCAAAACAATGAAACACCCAGGATATCCATATTTTAAAACTCAAGTAGAGAGAGAGAGACACTTAAAGCATACTTTGTGAGCCGCTTATGTCACCTCATCTTGTGGCTGGCTAAAAAGTGGAGGTGGTGTAACTTGTTTTTTTGTTCCAAGACTGTGGCTACATTGTCCCTTCCTACACTTATGTCTCTGTCAGCAACCTCCCAAACTCTGGATGTCTCCAATATCTAGGGTGACCCTATGAAGAGGAGGACAGGGCTCCTGTATCTTTAACAGTTGTATAGAAAAAGGGAATTTCAGCAGGTACCATTTGTATGCATGCAGTACCTGGTGAAATTCCCTCGTCATCACAGCAGTTAAAGCTGTAGAGGACCTGCCCTCTTGATCAGATACAAAAGAGGGCAGGGCTCTGTTGTGATGAAGAGGGAATTTCACCAGGTGCTGCATGTATACAAATGATACCTGCTGAAATTCCCTTTTCTATACAACTGTTAAAGATACAGGAGCCCTGCCCTCCTTTCCATAGGGTCACCCTACCAATACTATACTTTAAAAAAAACCTTGCTAAATAGCAAATCTATGAGAAACCGTGTGTGACCTGTGCCACTGGGTTTTTTGTTTTGTTGCTAAAGATCTAGAACTGGAGGAAATCAATTGTGACACCTTTGAGTTCTCTAATCTCAAAGGCCTGGTCTGTGAGCAAGATGCAAACCGAGATAAAGGTTTCACTCTAGAGATAAAGGTTTCACTCTAGCTGTGCTTGGGCCTTCCCGTAACCCATGCCTTGAAAAGCAATGAAAAGCACTGGGGGGGGGGGTTTGCAGAAGGAGGGTGCAAAAGCAGCCCTGCGTGTTGCCCGTCACCCACCCCGGTAGCATTCTCAGTGAAAGCCAAGCAGAAGATGATAAAACGCCGTGTGCGCATTTCTATATAACCCTTTTGCCATTTTGACTGACTCGGCTTGCTTGCGGTGTGCTACTTTGTGATGTCTCTCACTCGTTGAATGGACTTACGTACCACTTACTGTATTTAATAAAATAAACCTCTCAACGGTGATGCATCTTGCGCGAGAGAGGGAAACTGCCGTTCAAGGCTGGCAAGCTGCCAGGAACTCTTTTCTCCAAACAGCATTTGTTCGTAGAGTGTGTAGTTAATAAAATTACTTATACATTACTTGGGATGTGGAAGAGACGATATCGAGGTCATTAAAGGCTCAATCCAATGCAGCTCCAGACGGAAAAAAAGGTCCTACGATTCTCAGCTTGCTGAGAGTTTTGGAGTTTTTTCTGTCTAAACATGCAAAGGATTGTGCCTTAAGAGGATTCCCTGAAAACCCAACGAGATACTGAGCAAGACAGAAAGGTTTAAAAATGAAAAATCCCCCCACCCCCAGTCTCCAATGGAAAGGAGCTGCTAAGATCAGGCAAGCTGCAGCAAGAATCCAGAAGATCTGAGGGAGACCCAATCATGTTTATGGTCTCTGATAGTCATGGGCAGCCTTCTCAAACTCGGTGCCTTTCAGATCTCTTGGGGTTGGTGGGAATTGTAGTCCAACCCGTCTGGAAGGTGGCGGATTGAGGAAGGCTGCATCTGGAGGCTCTTCAGTAAACAAGGAAAGTGTCCCAGGGGAGCCCATTTTGACGTAACACTCTTGTGCACGCAGGAGGCCAGCCTGAATGCAGGGCCCAAGCCGGTGCCGGATGGGTCTTTATTTACAGCCGTGGCGTCAGCATGGCCCTGCTTTTCCAGAACTCCAAGGAGTGTTGGGTGGCCATATTTGTAAACTCACAATGCCCTGCAAGTCACGTGGGCTATTCGAAAGGCCACTACCAAGGCTCTTCAACGAGTTACTGCTACCCTCTTGTTGGCTACTGTCACTGCTTCCTCCTCCTCTTCCTCTTCCTCTTCTTCGTCAGTCACTGCCACCAACAGGCCATGCCTGCCCCTTGCAGAAATAAATATGAGAAGAGCTGGACCAGCTGTCCATCCACCAGTATTCCCCCCCCCCACTGGCACGTGGGTAGGGGGACATACCAGCCCTATGCTGAGGGTCCCCTCAAACCTGGAGTCAGCCCCTGTCTATTAGCCTGATAGAGGGCCCACACAAAAACTAAGTCCCTTGGACATAAGAACTTTAGGGACTGGATACTTGAATGCAGTGGGCAAGACCTGGTCTTGCAGGCCTCTGGCTATGCACAAAGACTTTCCAATTCTAAGAACAGGGTGCCTTGTCGCTGGTATTATGCAGTGAGGATTATTGGGGCCCAAGATATACAACCATTTGAACATGACGAGGTGTTTGTTTTAATCAACACCTTTGTATTTGCATGTAGGGACCAATTACCTGGGTGGCTCTCCGTCTGTCTAGAACACCGCCCAGACTGTAATGAGATGTCCTAGTTTCTTCCTCACAATTTGCACACTGGGTGAACTACTTCTCCCTAGTATGCCATGCTCAGAAGCAACTGGGGCTGACCTCAGCCCAGATGCCACCACACCAAAGGTGCCATCATACATATAGAAGGGTGCTAAGAAAGATTACCTGTTCCTGTGAAAGAAAGGAATACGTGCCCAGATACAGGTAGTGAACTGCCCGGGTGTTCCAGAATTACCTGGAGGCAAGCAGTGGAAGGCACATTTTCTCCCTGCCCCAGACTCTGCCCCTTCCCCAAGACTTGCTGAGCTCCCAACCTGAACATGTGTCACGTTGCCCCGAACAGCACACTAGAAACAAGAGTGCAAAACAAGGCCAAATTCTTTTAAAATGCAGTTAACTTTGATAGTACACCCCCCCCAAAAAAGGTCCATTCTCAGGTCAACAAAGAAATAAATATGATAGGGATGAACAAAGGGGTCACACCCCAAATTGCAGCTGGCCAGGCATGTCCGGGCACCTTGAAAATGCTAGGCCACAATCCTATCCAACCTTAGCAAGGTTGTGTTGTCGCAAAGATGCTGCATTCACAGTTGAACGTACACCAGGGAGACCCATTGGCCGCTCTTCAAAAGGGCCTCCTCTTTTTTCCTTATTTGGTAAGCTGACCCTGCCCTTCTACCAGGCTGAGTTTCGTTCAGCTTGGTGTTTTGCAAAGGGACACGCCCAAGAACACACCCTTGTCAGTGAGTGGCCATCATCTGGAAATTGCAACTCAGTCCTCTGAACCGAAGTGGCTCATTTCTGATCACACGGTGCCTAGGCGTATGACGTGGTCAACTCTGGCTCTGCAGGAAGATTGGAAAAGGAAAACTGAACCCTAATTGCCCATCAGGAGTTGACCCATCGGTCCACAGGATGCTCCGGAAAGCCCGGTCTAGCCAGTACCAGCCCTGTTTATAAGTTATAGCACCATACAATTAAGGCCTATCTCATCAAGGGTAAATGGGTGCTGAGGTCCATACTGCCCCCGTCAGCGGCTTAACTTATGATGTGTTTGGTTCTATCCCATCAGACTATGCTATGCCTCACGCCAGGTTCCCAGGGGGGCTCCAGCTGCAAAGTTTTGGCTTCCCCTGCCTGCTGGCAGCAAACGCACTGCAAGAAGTCGGAGATGTTGTGCGTGAAGAGGCTGCGGCACGGGTGAAGGTACTGCATGAAGAAGAGCATGAAAGCGATGCCCATGCAGTAGGCCACGATCAGCTGCAGGACCAGCATGGGGCTGCAGAAGTACTCGTAGACATCCGTCTTGAAGAAGTACCAGGCAAGGACCAGCACGCTGTTCTCCATCCCTCGGAACACATAGAAGAAAGCTAAGGACCCCCAGTTGTGGGACTTGCTGATCAAATCCCGGTCAGCCAATCGGAGCTGCACAGCTGACCAGCAGAAGATGTTGATGCCGGCGTAGAGCAAAGTGATGGAGCACAGGACGCAAACCGTGCCCACCCGGCTGAAGTTCTTCTCCACGTGGTCCGGCAGCTGGATGCCCGTCCTCCAGAACTGTATCCACGGAAAGAAGAAGAACGCCAGGAGGTTGGCCGCGCCGACGGCCATGGCGTAGTGCTTGAAGACACTCCCGAAAAGGACCAGGATGGTGATACGGGTGGAGATCTCCAAGCTGCGCCACAGGATGATGCAGAGGAAGGCCAGCGGGTGCAGGCGGATCTTGTAGTCGTCGTACTTGATCTGGATGGCCAGGACGTTGCAGACCAAGGCTCCGTAGGTGATGGACAGCAAGCAGATACACATCAAGACGGCTAAAAGGGGAGAAGCAGAGGGTGAGCGTGGACTGCACAGGGCACAAGATGGGGGGATTCGTGTGATGTGGAATCAACATGGTGCCAGGGACACCGCTGTGGCTTAGCAGCACATGCCATGATTAGGCATTATTAGAAAAGGAATTGAGAATAGAACTGCCAGCATCATGCCACCTTTACTCAAATATTTGGTGCGACCACACTTAGAATACCGCGTACAGTTCTGGTCATCGCACCTAAAGAAAGACATTGTAGAGCTGGAAAAAGGGCAGAAAGGGGACACTAAAATGATCCAGGGGCATCTCCCCTAGGAGGGAAGATTACAACAGCAGGGAATGTCTCACTTGGAAAAAAGAAGGGGAAGGGGAAGTTTGGAAAGAGACTCCTTCTCTTCCCAAACTAAATAATCCCAGCTGTTGTAACCTGGATCATTTTAGTTGCCCTTTTCTACACTTTTTCCAGCTCTAGAACACCACATTTGGATTCTGCAGTCCTGTACTAGGCGCCCCTTATGTCCTATTCAGAAGTATAGGAGAAGAGAAGATTGAGGGGAGACATGAGAGCACTCTTCAAATACTTAAAAGGTTGTCACACAGAGGAGGGCCAGGTTCTCTTCTCGATCCTCCAGGAGTGCAGGACACGGAATAACGGGCTCAAGTTACAGGAAGCCAGGTTCCGGCTAGACATCAGGAAAATCTCCCTGACTGTTAGAACAGTACGACAATGGAACCCATGACCTAGGGAGGTTGTGGGCTCTCCCACACTAGAGGCCTTCAAGAGGCAGCTGGACAACCATCTGTCACGGATGCTTTAAGGTGGATTCCTGCATTGAGCAGGGGGTTGGACTCGATGGCCTTGTAGGCCCTTCCAACTCTGCTATTCTATGATTCTATAATTCTAAGTACATCCTATTAGGTTTAATGAGACTTCCTATAAAGGTAAATGTGTATAGCAAGGATGAAGAACGTTGGACTTCAAGTCCCATAATCTCTGACCACTGCTGGCTAGGGCTGATGGGACTTGTACTCCAACAACACTCCAAGACGTGTTTCCGCCCCCTGGTGTCTAGGGGGCATTCCTAAGATATTGTTGAACATCCCATTTCAAATGACATCAAGGCTACAACCACGGGGGGCTGAGAAAGTAGTGGCCCCGCATGTCACAGCAACAACAATAACACGGGTCTAATTCACAGTCATATGAACAATAACGGGGGGCTAACTGGTTTCTCAGCCTTCCAGAACATTTGCGAACTACAAGTTCAATCGCAGTTTTTAAAACTCAGCTAAAAACTTTTCTTTTTTCTAAAGCTTTTAAAACTTGATTTTGATCTGACTTGTATACTGTTAGTTTTACTCTACCCCTGTGCCTGTTTGATGCATTCTCTTCCCCTTCTTATTGTTTTATTATTTATTTGTTTATTATTTATTATTTATTTGTTTTATTATTTATTAATGTACATTGATGGTGCTATATAAATAATAATAATAATAAATAATAATAATTATGATTTTATTAGAATGTAAGCCTATGCGGCAGGGTCTTGCTATTTATTGTTTTACTCTGTACAGCACCATGTACACTGATGGTGCTATATAAATAAATAAATAATAATAATAATTTCTCTGCCCTCTGCTGAAATGGATGCCGCTCAACAAAGAGTTCACGGTGCTGACGGGGGCAAAAAGCATGCGATGATGGATGGTGCAGAAGAGATGCTAGCCAGAGATCGCTCAGGGCAGGTGTCACCATCGCTACTGCCAAAGAACGCTTGATAGTCAGGCCTGAAATAGCCTAGGTAGGAGCAGTGTTCCAACGGGAAAAGAATGTCCTGATGCAGAGGTTTCAGCTTGTCCTACGACAGCAGTCATGTCTCTCCTGTCATCTGATTCCTACACCTGCTGAATACAGCTGGAAAATGCATATTCAGCCTCTTGCCAGATGACACACGTAGCTGTGGTTGGCCAGTGGCCACCCCCCCCAAGGCCAAAGCAGGCCTGCATCTAGACATTCACTAGCTGGCCCAGGAAACTGTACTGTTCTAATGAGTAAGAACGTAAGAAGTACCCTGATGCTGGATCAGACCAAGGGTCCATCTAGTCCAGCACTCTGTTCTCACAGTGGCCAACCAGCCATCGGCCAGGGATGAACAAGCAGGACAAGGTGCAACAGCACCCTCCCACCCATGTTCCCCAGCAGCTGGTGCACACAGGCTTACTGCCTCAAATACTGGAAGTAGCACACAACCATCAGGGCTAGTAGCCACTGATAGCCTTCACCTCCAGGAATTTATCTAACCCCCTTTTAAAGCCATCCAAATTGGTGCCCATCACTATATCTTGTGGTAGTGAGTTCCACAATGTAACTATGTGCTGTGTGAATAATAATAATAATAATAATAATAATAATAATAATAATAAATTATTTGTTACCTGCCTCTCCCTCTGGATCGAGGCGGGGTACAACACAAATGCTAACATCATATAACTAATTAAAACATTTACAACTAATACACTATTAAAAGCAGCACATTATTAAAAGGCAAATTTAAAATTCAAGTGGGTAGGCCTGCCGGAAGAGATCAGTCTTTATGGCTTTCTTAAATTCCAGAAGACTATTAAGTTGATGAATCTCTCCCAGCAAGCCATTCCACAAACTGGAAGCGGCAGAAGAAAAGGTCTTCTGGGTAATAGTTGTCAGCCTTGTTTTTGTTGGCTGGAATAAATTCTTCCCAGAGGACCTGAGTGTGCGGGGCGGATTGTACGGGAAGAAGTTCTTCCTTTTATCTGTCCTGAATCTCCCACCATTCAGCTTCATGGGATGATCCCCTTGGGTTCTAGTCTTTTGAGAGAGGGAGTAAAATGTCTCCCTATCCACATTCTCCATATATGCATCATTTTGTATACCTCTATCATGTCTCCCCTTAGCCTCCTTTTTTCCAAGCTAAACAATCCCAGCTGTTGTAACCTTCCCTCATAGGGGAGATACTCCAGCCCCTTAATCATTTTAGCTGCCCTTTTCCAAGCTCTATAATATCTCTTTTTTTTTAGGTTTGGTGACCAGAACTGTACACAGTAGTCTAGGTGTGGTCGCACCGTAGATTTGTATAAAGGCAGTACGATACTGGCAGTTTTATTCTCAATTTCTTTTCTGATCATGCCTAACCTGGAGTTTGCCTTCTTTACAGCGGCCACACACTGGGTGGACATTTTCATCAGGTGTCATAGCTGGGGCTAAAGAACTACTTTTCATCACCAGTTCACTCCAACGTCTCTGATGGGTGTAGCTGCGCTGAGTATTTATTGGGGATGTATGAGAAATTCATTTCAATTTGTTTGGGGCTAGCATTGACCCAATTCGTGGATCCAAACGCAAACTGCCGTCTAAACGCAATCTGCAGTCACCTTCTGTGCACACTTGCGGCACGATTCACACTGCCAAAAACAACCGTTCTGGCCACAAACAAATTGAAATGACTTTCCCATACAGCCCCGATAAATAGCGTTGAAAGAACGCGTCCATTTGGGAAACGCCCACGAAAAAAATCCACCCGTTTCCAAAACTGCGCACAAACCCGTTTTCATCAACAGGAGGAAAAGGGGGTCATTTTAAAGACGTGAGGAACCAGTGCACGCGTTTGGGGTTGAAACGCGCGCGCAAAAAAAAGCAAAGCCAGCAATCTGGTATAAAGGACACGAGTCGAAAGGAACTTCAAGTGGAAATCAGAGAACCTGGACGGGCTCACATTTTGCTGATTCGCACATCCCTAGTTATGCCACAATAGGGTGACCATATTTGGGAAACCAAAAAAGAGGACACCTAGTGTGTGTGGGGGGGGAAGCAGCTTTCTGAGTCCTGCATTATTATTATTATTATTATTATTATTATTATTATTATTATTTATTTATTTATTTATTTATTTATATAGCACCATCAATGTACATGGTGCTGTACAGAGTAAAACAGTAAATAGCAAGACTCTGCCGCATAGGCTTACAATCTAATAAAATCCTAGTAAAACAATAAGGAGGGGAAGAGAATGCAAACAGGCACAGGGTAGGGTAAGCATGCACAGGGTAGGGTAAAACTAACAGTATAAAGTCTGCGCAACATCAAGTTTTAAAAGCTTTAGGAAAAAGAAAAGTTTTTAGTTGAGCTTTAAAAGCTGCGATTGAACTTGTACTTCTCAAATGTTCTGGAAGAGCGTTCCAGGCGTAAGGGGCAGCAGAAGAAAATGGACGGAGCCGAGCAAGGGAAGTAGAGGCCCTTGGGCAGGCGAGAAACATGGCATCAGAGGAGCGAAGAGCACGAGCGGGGCAATAGTGTGAGATGAGAGAGGAGAGATAGGAAGGAGAAAGTACGTTATTCCCCCGCCACCTTAAAGAACCCGATTGGAGTGGAGGAGGGGAAAGGATTTCATTCTGCACCACCACCATCCCCTCCAATTGGGGCCTTTTCTATAATGTCCACGAATGACCCACTTTCCCCTTTAAGACCTCAATTGGAGCTCGGGGTGGGGGAATGATGTGCCTCAAGAAAGCATGTCATTCCCTCCTGCCATGCTAATGGCAGCCTTAAAGGGGAAGGTGTGTCATTCCAGGACGTTATTGAAAATTATAGAAAATCCCCCCTGACACCATGGAAAGAACAAAAACCAGGACAAATCCGGGGAAATCCTGAGAGTTGGTCACCCTATGCCACAACCACTGAGACAAAGCCAGAGGTTGCTCTACAGGTGTGCCCAAAGTGATCTTTGTTCTTCACACACAGCCGGCCTTTGTTTAAAAGGTGGTCAAGCTGTTTCCTGATGGAGAAGCAGGAGGCTTTCCTGCACACGTAGATGAAAACATGCAGGCAAAGAATTAAACTTGTCAAGCATTAACAACGAACTGGGTCTTTTTAAAGGTAGATCTGGACAGTAACAAAAGGGGGGAAGGTCTGAATCAGGAGTAGACAATGTGGCACCCACAGGAGCTGGCACACCCCTGGACACCTTGTGAAGGGATCTGTCTCTACTTTTATTTATTTTTAATTAGCACATTTTCTTACCGGCAGGTGGGATTGTTTCAAAACAAAGTGAGGGGTTCTAGCTCAGTTGTAGGCAACATTTTGGGCCCATGGACACACCTGAAAATTTGAGACTACCCTGGGTGCAACCACAAAATGGCTGCCATGGGTACGTACGGCTAATCACAATGGGCAAGTAACCTGCCCAGAGTCATTCATGTGAAATTAAGATGGCAGCAGTTAGAGGCTCCCATTTTGCTTTGAAGCCATCCCAGCTGCCAAGAAGGAATTTATAAGGTTTGTTGTTTTGTTTTTAAACACAATTAGGAGCAGGGCATCTCAGTGGGTGTCAAGAAAGGCATCTGGGAACACACTGGTACCTGCTCATACTTTAGCTGCTCCCATCTTCCTTCCCCATAAACCCCTCCGGGCCACACATTGGGCCGATGCTTTCACCACCATTTTGTGAGGGTGCTCAGGACAGTCTCTCAAACTGACAAACATACCCATGGGCCCCAAAAGATTGCCTACCCTGGCATAAATCAATCACCCAAACCTAGCCAGTCAGCAAAATTAAGAACATAAGAACAGCCATGTTGGATCAGACTGAGGATCCATCTTGTCTGGCATTCTGTTCACACAGCGGCCAACCGGCTGCCCACAGAAAACCCACAAGCAGGACAGGAGTGCAACAGGAGTCCCGCCCATGGAGGACACAAGCATACTAACTTTGACACGGGAGGAAGCTTACATCTGGACTAGTGGCCATTGATAGCCTTCTCCTCCAGGAATTTGTGCAACCCCCTTTTAAAGCCATCCAAATCGGTAGCCCTCATGACGTCATGGGTTCCATCATTTAACTATGTGCTGTGCAAAGAAACGTTTCCTTTTAAGTGTCCTGGAATCTCTTCAAACGTCAAAGGCAGAGACTTTGCATAGGGATGTAGCCAACCAGCCGCTGCCTCCCAGCTATAAACAACGCCCGAAGGGAATATCACTCCCTTCTCAAAATAGATCACGCAAATCCAGAGCATGCAAATATCCGAGCCTCAAAAGATGTGGTGGAAACCCCAGGTGCAGGCGTGACCACAAGCGTTGGAACTTTGGTGGTTGATCTACAGGAAGATCAGCAGCAGAGAGACGGAGGTGGATGGGAGCCAGTCAGACCTCCTTTCAGGCAAGGAAGGAGGAAATACACCGGTTAAACCATTACCGTATTTCTTTGATTCTAAAACGCCATCGACTGTAAGACGCACACTAATTTCAGTACCACAAACAGAAACAAAGCTTTGATTCTAAGAAATAATAAACAACCCACGATTCTAAGATGCACTCTGTTTTTAGAGATGTTTATAAGGGGAAAAAAGTGTGTCTTAGAATCGAAGAAATACGCTAACATCCATTAGGGAGAAATCCTTTGCCTCATAGACATTGTCTGGGGGGGCATAGGAATGTGGGGATTCCCCCTCTGATATTGGAGACAGTGCTCCAACCTCAGAAGGGGGAGTCAAAGACCCGCCCCCTCGCCCCCTCCCCTACCTCCTCCCAGAAAGAACTTCACCACGGGTGTCCCCCCACCGGGGGCCGGGAAAACTCAGAGGATGGCAACAAGGGAGAGGTCCTTTTCGGTGGTGGCCCCCCAACTGTGGAACGATCTCCCCGACGAAGCTCGCCTGGCACCAACGTTGTTATCCTTTTGGCACCAGGTCAAGACTTTTCTTTTCTCCCAGGCATTTAACAGCATATGTTGAGTTTTTTAACTGACCCCTGGATAGTTGGTAGGTAGTCTGCTTTTGTGCTTTTTAATTTTGTATATTAGTTTTTAAGCGTCCAATGTTTTTAACCTTTTTAAACTGCCCAGAGACCTTCAGCTATGGGGTGGTATATAAATTATTATTATTATTATTATTATTATTATTATTATTATTATTATTATTATTTCAGAGAGGGGGGAAGAGGTGCGTGTAAAGCCAGGTCTTAGAGGTGTAAAGCGAGGTGATGAGATAATGATTGACCCAAGGTCCCCCAGTGAGCTTTGTAGCAGAGTGGGGGCTGATTCTCTAACCATTACGCCACACTGCCTCAGTGTTGTGGGTGTGTTCATGTTTGCCTGTTCCGAGAACCTGACTTCCAGCGTGGAAAGAGTGCCTCAAACTTCGCAATTAGCAAACTTACCTCCTGCTGCTTTATAGGTATTCATTGCTGCACCCACGCCTCTCTGGGAGTTGGGCAGAAGCCCATATTTCACAGGTGCCCAAACTGAGTCGCACCCAGAGAGCTTGTTCTGGGTTACGAGGCAGCAGAAGCTGCTGACTCACAATCCAGAGACTCACCACCCACGCCACCGGCACGCTCTGGTTCACTCCCACTAATCCAAACCTCTAATTGAGATGTTCCTTTGGTGTCAACTAGAACTCCATGATCGCCTTTACCACAGGGGCGAATTCAATCTTGGAGGAGCTCTTGGGGGGGGGGCGTCTTCCAGTGGTGGGTGGAACCAAGAACAGAAGGGGAGGGCCCAAAAATACTTGCATGTTTTAGCGTAACACTCTTCCTGCCAGTCTCTAAACCTTGGGGGAGGCACCTTTTCAAATGGGAGGAGGGAATGTACAAAAAACCCAAGAAACCACAAAGCATTTGGTGGTCAGGGGGAAAGGGTCGCACCACTAGAAGACAGTGTGGCCATCTGGGAGTCCGGGTGGATTTGGCTCGCAGGGCTGGGTTCCACACTCTTGCTTTAAAATAGGGTAACCACATGAAAAGGAGGACAGGGCTCCTGTACCTTTAACAGTTGTATTGAAAAGGGAATTTCAGCAGGTGTCATTTGTATATATGGGGAACCTGGTGAAATTCCCTCTTCCTCACAACAGTTAAAGCTGCAGGAGCCCTGCCCTCTTTTAAATCTGGTCACTCTAGTATCGCTCCTGCAGCTTTAACTGTTGTGATGAAGAGGGAATTTCACCAGGTGCTGCATGCATACAAATGACACCTGCTGAAATTTCCTTTTCTATGCAACTGTTAAAGATACAGGAGCCCTGTCCTCCTTTTCATATGGTCACCCTATTTAAAAGCTCGCATGGTACTTTTCAATTGGAATTGAAATACACGTGTTGGTCGGAGAAACGATACGGAGCATGGGTACAATTCAATACATAAAGCACACTTCCCCAACCTGGTGCTGTCCGGGTGTTTTGGACTTCCTCTCCCATCTTCCCCAGCCACATGTTGGGAGTTGTAGTCCAAGCTGATGTAAATAACTGATGTAAAGCATCACGCATCAGGGGAAAAGGTTGGATTAGATCAGAAATGGGAAAACTGTGGCCTTGCACATATTGGACTACAACTCCCATTATCCCTTTCTATCAGCCATGCTGACTGGGGATGATGGGAATGCAACAATCTAGCAGTAAGACTCTTTGCATGAGCATTTCACATCCACCACAACATAGTTCGCACAAAGAGCAGTTGTGGAAATAAATGGTTGTGGATTGTTCCACTGAAGGTCAGATGACTGAATTTTCCTCCATATCTATTTTTGACTCTGCACATTAAAAGTAATAATCAAAAAACAAAACTAGATATCCAGGGGAAGAGTTTTAATCTAGTCCTCCCTGATACGCCAGCTTTCTAGATGCAGGGAACATCTTTCACGGTGGTGCAACTCAGAAACAGCGTCACTATTTCACCTGCTCTTTGGGGGAAGAGAGAACAAACACGTAGGTCTGCCCTTATTTCCAACGACAGGTAATTTAACACCTCGGCCCAGGAAAGGCAGTGATTATTTTTATTTTATGATTTAGAGGCTTCCGTGACAGAAAACCTACTGAAAGTGCTTATGGAGGAATAACGTCAAGCCACAAGCATTCTGGTCCATCAGCTGTAACAACCTTGGGACTGCATAAATTGCTACGAAACCAAGGGGAAAGCTAAACAGCCATTTGCACTTGGGGACAGCATCTGACACCAAACAACCAGCGTTGCATCTCTGCTGAGCATTTGTTGCTAACCCAACTTCCTTGCACTTTTAAGTGCCCAAAGGCCAATGGGCATGCTGGTTGGGGATGATGGGTGTGAGGACACCAGTTTGGAGAAGGCTGTGCTAGACCCAGGGTGGCAGGGCAGAGAGCGATTTGGACTCAGAAAGACCAAAGCAACAATTCCGTCTCAGCCACGATGGTCGTGTCGTCAAATTGTGAGGGAAAATAATAGGAGTTAACGGTTTGTTTTCAATTTTTTTTTCCCCCTCTAGTTTTGGGACTCTGTGATCTTAGGTTGCCAGGACAGGTTTTTCTGGAATTACAAAAGACGGTTAGATTCCTGCATAGCTACCTAATTCCACAAGCCACAATCAGAAGATAAGCCCTGGATTTCACTGGGTTTCTGATGCAACTGCAAGCCGCCGTAATGCTGCAGTTGCTACAGCAGCCTCTCTGCGAGGACATGCCTTCAACTCTTGTTTTGAAAAAGAAAGAAAGAAAGAAAGTTGGCAGTCAAAGACCCATTTTCGTTTTACCTCCAAGATAAACTGACATCATCAGGGTTATATCGTGATTTGGCAAAATAAGGCAACCAAAGAAGGCGTCTGGGAAAGGCCTATAGGAATGCTGGATAATAATAATAATAATAATAATAATAATAATAATAATAATAACAACAACAACAACAACAACAACAACAACAACAACAGCAATTGCACATCATTGTTACTGTTATTGTTATTATTACCAGCATGCAATTATTATTATTATTGATTATTGGTGTTATTATTATATTAATCAGTTAGATGGACAAATGGCTTTAATTTACACACGATATATCAATGGCCCAAATTGGTCTCTGTGGATGAAAGTCAATGGGGGTGGGGGTTTCTCCTCTACGGATCCCTAAAAATGTGTATAATCATATTTGTTACTCAGATTTCTGCATAACTTCAAGCTGGGCTGCAAACAGAAAGAAGAGCCTGGCTGTCCTGTTTCCCAAAACATCCCGCCTTATTGGGAGACAATAAAGAGGTCTACCACATAATCCACAAAGCATTATTCCGGCAATAAACATCTCTTCCCACCTGAAGGATGTCTGACCTCTAGGAACTTTCCTCTAGGCGAAACTAGGCGAACTAAGCAAGACAATTGTCTTTTCAAGAAAAATGGGCCACCTTTTCCCAGAACGCTTTAACTTCAAAGAGGCTGTTTCTGAAGAAGCCTTTGGCGAGAAGCTAGCCGGCCTGACCTTCTCTCACCTTCCTTTAGTTCTGCCTGTTTGAGTCTGCGACAGACTCTAGGATCAGCCAGCACTGAAGTGCCCCCCACCCCCTGAAGAATACTGATTTCCCACAGACTGTGTGTTGTTAATGTTTTCAGTGATAAGGTCTGGCGAAGGTTCATCCCTAGCTGGTGGACAGCCTGAGAGTCACCTCAGCTACAGTAGTCCAAGGTGCTGAGCTGTATCTCCAAAATAGATTGAGCACCTTGGACGGATGGTTCTGAATGAGACCCAGAATAGATTCACAGCTCCACCGAAATCGGAGCCACCGGCCTCCACTGAGTAATATAACTGGTGATGCCAGAACAATGATCTAATGGACCGTGCTGCTTGCAGGCTGCAACAGGGAGATCGCATTGAACTGGGAATGCCCAGATGCGTACCAGTGACCACATTGCAAAAATGGCCCATGACCTCACAACAAACAGAAAAACCAACCAGGCAGGCAAAGAGCTGAACTAGTACCTTGATACCTTATTACAGGAGTCCAGAACCCCCAACCATAAACCTAATCTGGCTTGCCAGGTCCCTAAATTTGTCCATGGAGCTTAGAATCATATAATCATACAATAATAGAGTAGGGCCTATAAGGCCATCGAGTCCAACCCCCTGCTCAATGCAGGAATCCACCTTAAAGCATACCTGACACATAGTTGTCCAGCTGCCTCTTGAAGGCCTCTAGTGTGGGAGAGCCCACAACCTCCCGAGGTAACTAGTTCCATTGTCATACTGATCTAATAGTCAGGTCGTTTTTCCTGATGTCCAGCTGGAATCTGGCTTCCTGAAACTTGAGCCCGTTATTCCGTGTCCTGCACTCTGGTAGGATCGAGAAGAGATCCTGGCCCCTCCTCTGTGTGACAACCTTTTAAGTATTTGAAGAGTGCCATCATGTCTCCCCTCAATCTTCTCTTGTCCAGGCTGAACATGCCCAGTTCTTTCAGTCTCTCCTCATAGGGCTTTGTTTCCAGGCCCCTGACCATCCTCGTTGCCCTCCTCTGAACACGCTCCAGCTTGTCTGCATCCTTCTGGAAATGTGGTGCCCAGAACTGGACGCAATACACAAGATGAGGCCTAACCAGGGCCTCCTAGGCTTCCTCCAGGGGATTCGCCCAAAGGGATCCCCTGAAGGAATCCCCACTGTATTTTCCAATGTCAGTTTGAAGATAACTGCAGGGATCCTCTACATGCTGCTCTCCCTCCCGTGTCATCAGAAACAACATAGAACAGATGCAAACCGCAGGGGACTCTGCCAGTGCTGGGAAGACCCACCTCTCTTCCTGGCACTGTCCACACAGCTGCGCCCACATGGGGACCCCAGGCCATGAGACTCCCTTGGCAGTGCAAAGAGCAGCTGCTTTTACTGAATTTTATCCAGAATCAACTTTAAAAAAAATGCTGTAATAATTGGAGCTGAGACTTTAAAGGCATGTATGTATACTTTAGATTTTTCTTTCTTTCTTTTTTCGATTGGAGGGTTGTGGTTGTTCTTATTTATTTATTTTGTAGTTGCTTTTAGTTTCGTTTTTGTAGAAAGTTACAAAAAGAGAGGGGGGGCACCCATTCTTCCTGCACCCACCAAGCTGCAGCGTTTCGAGGGACTGCAGGTGTTGTGCAAAGCCAGGGACTCAGCCGGCGTGGAGAAAGGCAGTGATCTCAATGGCTGTGGCCATGCTCACTGCATTCTCAATCTGAACTCCTAACTTATTATGCCCCAATTTACTATTAGCAGGATGGAGGGGGAGGGAGGTTTATCTTCAAGGAAATATTCAAAGCAGCGTCTCCACCCCATGTTCTGAAATGCTGCTGACGACCACGCAGCCGATTCATTCTGCCGCATGTCTAGACTCTGCCTGAGCCTAGGGGGATGACAGAGAAGGATTGCGAAAGAGGGAATTGCTCCGTCGGACTAGCACCCCAGCCTGTGACGGTTTGCCCCAGGCAAACAAACTGGTTTTCTGTTTGAGAAATCATAGAATAGCAGAGTTGGAAGGGACCTATAAGGCCATCGAGTCTTATAAATAGCACTATATAAATAAATATTAATAATAATAATAACCCCCTGCTCAATGCAGGAATCCACCCTAAAGCATCCCTGACAGATGGTTGTCCAGCTGCCTCTGGAATGCCTCTAGTGTAGGAGAGCCCACAACCTCCCTAGGTAACTGGTTCCATTGTCGTACTGCTCTAACAGTCAGGAAGTTTTTCCTGATGTCTATCCAGAACCTGGCTCCCTGTAACTTGAGCCCATTATTCCACGTCCTGCATTCTGGGAGGATGGAGAAGAGATCCTGGCCCTCCTCTGTGTGACAACCTTTCAAGTATTTGAAGAGTGCTATCATGTCTCCCCTCCACCACCTCTCGTCCAGGCT
Organism: Elgaria multicarinata webbii; assembly: GCF_023053635.1. Taxonomy (NCBI): domain Eukaryota; kingdom Metazoa; phylum Chordata; class Lepidosauria; order Squamata; family Anguidae; genus Elgaria; species Elgaria multicarinata. Next base: position 15,414,137 of record NC_086185.1, on the reverse strand, counting down.
AAACATGCCCAGTTTTTTGAGTCTCCCCTCCTAGGGCTTTGTTTCCAGACCCCTGATCATCCTCGTTGCCCTCCTCTGAACCCCCTCCAGCATGAGCTCACCCAGCTCCTTCTGATTCGGACTCGCTCTGCTCGGCCTTTACCTCTGCTGGTGGGGATGTACTGCTCCACGATGCTGACATAGAGCTGCAGAGTGAGCTGCGGAGTGGAGCCCAGGAAGGCCTGGATGACAGCCATGCGCTTGAAGGCGTTGCGGTGGGTGGCCAGCCTGCGTACCGAATGCCCCACTTCCTGCTCCAGCTCAACCTCAGAGTGTTTGTGGATGTGCTTCTTGCGAGTAATGGTGACGTAGGGCTCTTCCTCGTGCCCTATCCTGTAGAATATCACGATGGCCTCTAAACATCTGTATGTGAGAGAGAGAGAGAGAGAACTCTGAATCAGCACAGAAACCTCTAACCTTTCTCGTATGACTCTTGCAAATGGGAGGAAAAAAACCAGACGGACACGTGAATGTTCATGAAGCATAAAGAAAAATTAAATGACTGCCTCATTCATGGAATTTTACAGGGGTCCAGACCACAGAGAAAGCACTGTGTTCAGGCAACACGATAACCCACCCTGCAGAAAACACACTGCACAGAGAATAGACAATAACCCACAGTTCAAGAACAACCCACACTGGGTAGGTTAGAGTGTTGTGTGAACACTGGGTTCACACAACACACTAAACCATGATGATTTATTTTCTGGAACAACCCGTGATGAGTTACTGTGTTGTCTGGGGATGTTTCCCTCCCTGCTCACGGTGGGTTATTTCCCCCAAATAAGCCACCCTGAGAACCCACAGAATGCAGTAAGGGCAGGGCTGGTGCTAGACTATTTTGCGCCCTAGGCAGGTGAGCTGCTTTCCCCCACCCACCCTAACCCCACCCCAGCGTACCTGGGTGCCATCGCGCTCGCCCAGCTGAAGCAAAGCCAGGATGCTGGGGTGGGGGGTGGCGGCTTTTGAACGGCGCGCCTGGCCAGAAGCCGCTCTGGGAGAGTGACTTCCGGGCGCGCCATTCTGAAGCCACCCGCCCCAGCGTCCTGGCTTCGCTTTGGCTGGGCGCCCAGCCGAAGCGAAGCCAGGACGCTGGGGTGGGGTGGGGGGGGCGTGGCTTCGCTTCGGCTGAGTGGGCGCCCAGCCGAAACGAAGCCAGGACGCTGGGGGGGCGTGGCTTCGCTTCGGCTGAGCGGGCGCCCAGCCGAAGCAAAGCCAGGATGCTGGGGTGGGGGTGGCAGCTTTTGAACGGCGCGCCTGGCCAGAAGCCGCTCTGGGAGAGTGACTTCCGGGCGCGCCATTCCGAAGCCACCCATCCCAGCGTCCTGGCTTCGCTTTGGCTGGGCGCCCAGCCGAAGCGAAGCCAGGACACTGGGGTGGGGGGGGCGTGGCTTCGCTTCGGCTGAGTGGGCGCCCAGCCGAAACGAAGCCAGGACGCTGGGGGGGGCGTGGCTTCGCTTCGGCTGAGTGGGCGCCCAGCCGAAGCAAAGCCAGGATGCTGGGCGGGGTGGGGGGGGCGTGGCTTCGCTTCGGCTGAGTGGGTGCCCAGCCGAAGCAAAGCCAGGACGCTGGGGCGGGCGGGCAGCTTCGGAACGGCGCGCCCAGAAGCTGCCCTCTCAGAGCCACTGTGGGAGAGTGGCTTCCAGGTGCGGTGTGCGGCGCCCCCCTTACCTTGGCGCTCTAGGCGGCCGCCTGAGTGGCCTCTATGGTAGCACCGGCCCTGAGTAAGGGTTATTTTCCCTATGGTGGGTTAGCATTTTGTCTGTTGCGCAGTGTTGGGTTACAGAGATTGCTAGCAGACCTGCTCAGCGAGAGTGTCCAGAAACACTGCTGCCACTGTGCTCCTCTCCCGCAATCTCTATTCCCACCACAAAGGAAGCTCAGATACCGGCCCGGCTGAGCAGAAGAACTACAGGAAGAGAGGGGCGAGTGAAATAAAAACTACTTTGTGTAGCTTGTTTGCTTGATCGTCTGATAAGAGCAGAGTAGGTTGTTTGCATATCCACCTACCCAGCATAGCTTGCAACCCACCATGGGTTAGCATGACATGTGAACCCAGACCCAGAAATGGGAGCCCCTCCAGAACATGGTCATGACTAATTAGGGCACTGGAAGGCCACTTTCTTTGAGCTGTCTAGTGCAGGCGTGTGCAACTGAGGGACCCACAGGGCCCTCCTCCGTAGGCCATGGGGCACCACAGAGTCCTGGGCCAACCTGAAAATAAATTCAATTGAAAAATGCATCCAAAGCATTGCAGAGCACTAAAACAGTCAAACATCACTGGCAAACCAGCTAAATTTGACCCTTTGGGCACTCCGTAGTACTAAAGGTGCCTTTTTGTGTTCATTTTAAAAACCCTCTCTTTTTTCTTTTTTTATTGCAGCAGAATTTGGGGGAGTGGTACGGGCTTTGTGGTTTTCTCTAGACTTCCTTCCTATCTATTATCTCTTGCTGCAGGAGTGGTAACCATAACAGACCTTTCGCTGCAAGCAGGCTACTTGTTACAAACATCCAGCTTCCTAATGCAGCCTCTGCCCAAGATTTTCCCACAGTCGTAAACAAGGAGACACACCCACAACCCTCTCCCAAGGCAAAACAGGAGCGAGCAGAGCACACGCCCTCTCCCCACCCACCCACCCCCCAAACCCCCCTGAGACACAATTGGGCTTCTCCCCTGCTTGACTCAGACTGAAAGTAGGGTGAGATTGTTTTCGGTTCCTCAACCTGGCAGCGTTTTCTGATTGTCATTCTCATAGTTGTGCAACACGAGCACGTAAATTCACGTGCACTGCCGGATTGGCAGAGCCAGTTGAGATGGGAGGAGGGAGGCCAGGAGGGCTGTGCTGTCCCAAGGGACCCGTGTAGGGTGACCATATGGAAAGGAGGAGCAGGCTCCTGTATCTTTAACAGCTGCATAGAAAAGGGAATTTCAGCAGGGATCATTTGTTTGCATGCAGCAGCTGGTGATGTTGCCTTTTCATCGCACCAGTTAAAGCTGCAGGAACTCTGCCCTCTTGTATCTGGTCACTCTAGTACAGCTCCTGCATCTTTAACTGTTGTGATGACAAAGGAACTTCACCAGGTGCTACATGCCTACAAATGATACCTGCTGAAATCTATGTAACTGTTAAAGATACAGGAGCCCTGTCCTCCTTTTCATATGGACACCCTAGACCCATGATGCTATTCCCTAAGAACCAGACCACCTCTCTTAGCCATCACAGCGCCCTCCTCCTCTTCCCACCCAGACTCAAAAGTTACGGAGGCTTGGGGTGTGAGTGAGAAATTCTAGAGGGCTGCGCATGCTAGACCATGACGGAAAAACAAAGACTCTCACGGGGCCTTAAAGAAAAATGGGTTTACACCGTGACTCTAGGCACCTTTTCTCAGAAGTAAATCCCTTTGCGTTCAGTGGGGCTTATTCCCAAGTAAACATGCATAGGATTGTAGCGTCTATATGACACAAGCTTTAGGGGACGAAGGCCTGCTTCATCGGAGGTGTGAGAGATCACAACGCTTCTTTTGGACACAGTTGAGTTTTGTGCAGAGAAGTCCAAGACATGCCTTTCAGGGCCTGACCCCACTGTTTGCCATTGTTCTCCTATATGAATAAAGTCTGCACATCACGCATCTCAGGGAGTGGGCTCTAGTCCATGAAAGTTTATGCCACAAAAAATATTAGTCTTGAAGGTAAGGTGACCCTATGAAAAGGAGGACAGGGCTCCTGTCTCTTTAACAGTTGTATTGAAAAGGAAATTTCAGCAGGTGTCATTTGTATATATGGAGAACCTGGTGAAATTCCCTCTTCATCACAACAGTTAAAAGCTGCAGGAGCCCTGCCCTCTTTTAAATCTGGTCGCTCTAGTATCGCTCCTGCAGCTTTAACTGTTGTGATGAAGAGGGAACTTCACCAGGTTCTCCATATATACAAGTGACACCTGCTGAAATCCCCTTTTCTATGCAACTGTTAAAGATACAGGAGCCCTGTCCTCCTTTTCATAGGGTCACCCTATTGAAGGTGCCCCAAGACTCTTTTTAGAGATGTGTCTCTGAGCAACCATTGGGTAATCCCGATGCCGAGAAGGGAGCACAGTGCTTCCTGCAGCCTTCCAGGTACCAGAGCCACCATGCACACACCCGCCTTCTTCCTGGTGGAAGGTGACCAATTACCAGTCGCCTCCCACCAGGACCACCCCTGGATTGGCTCTGGAGCAATGTCAGACGGTGGAAGAGCCATACTGATGTTGCTCTGATTGAAAAAGTCAGGGTAAGTCCCTGACTTTTTCAATCCGCAGCTTCACGGGAAAGCCCTGTGATGGCTGCGAAGCTATGCCTATGTCGTATAACTGATGCCACACAGATGTGCAGCCACCATGGGGCTTTCCCTGCGTACAGACAGCCCCATGGTGGAAATAGTGAAACCCCACTCTAAGGCCATGACTAGACTCGGCCTATATCCCAGGATTGTCCCGGGATCATCCCTGTGCATCCAAATGACACTCAGGGGATCCCGGGAGCAGGCAGGTACAACCCCTCCATTTACTTGGGATAATCCTTAGGTCTAGCTAAGGCCTAAATCTCCCATCAAGAAGAGGCAATGGTTTTACTTTCTAAGCAGAGCAGGACGGGCCACAAGCCTGCCCAGAAACCCTAATTCTAGATGTGGAAGGAACAGTGATAGAGTGGGGGGAAACTCTGTTGATGCTCAGGAGCCTTTCCTCTGGCTTACACTTCACCTATTCCAAACCTGAGTTTTGGCACTGAAACCAGTTTCCAGGACGAGGTTTTGGCTCAAATCAAGGCCTTACAGGACTGTGATCAATGAACTGCCTTCTGTTTATATATAAAGGTTTCATGCAGCTTTGGAAGGAAAGGGAGGTGCAGTCCGCAAATGGCACACACAGAGAAGGGTCTTTGTGGAGTTCCAGATGCTGAGAATGGAACGGAAGAAACCGTCATTCCGTCCTCTCACCAATTGCAAGGAGAAAGAGAAAGGGGAAGCAGAAAAGAGCTTTAAAAAGGACAGAATGAGGGAGTGGACAAAACAGGAACACCCCTTCTTGGTCCAATCAGAAGGATGATCATGGGCTGGTCAACATGTGGACAGCTGGGGGGTGAATGAGTAGGAGGCTCTGACTTGACTTCTTTGTTCCTGCTTGCAAGCAGACCAACGTTTTCGTGTCCAAGTTGGGAAATAAAAGTACCACTCCTCAACTGACTATGTGCCGGGAAGTTAACATAAGAATTGCCTGCTGGTTCAGACCAAAGGTCCACCTAGTTTGGAACACTGTTTCCGGTAGAAACTTCTGGATAACTAGCGTGATTTGGGGGTGTTTTTCCTGTTATATTAATTACGAATTTCTGCATTGGGGGGGGGGTGTATTACTTTGAGAATGCTTTTTTGCAGTGGGAAGCAATACATACATTTAATAAATAAAATAATAGTAATTACCACCACCACAACAACCTACAAGCAGGACATGAAGGCAACGGTCCATCCCAGCAACCTGGGAGGTTCTGTTGAGTTATCGTGGCAACAAGCCAGCTGCTTAGATTGCCACGAATTTATCTGTACAAAGACATCTGAACTAGCAGCTACGACCACATCCTCTAGCGAAAAATTTCATAAATGAATAAGAACATCAGAAGAGCCGTGCTGGATCAGACCAAGGGTCCATCTAGTCCAGCACTCTGTTCACACAGTGGCCAACCAGCTGTCGGTCAGGGACCCACAAGCAGGACTCTTAAGATGCCACTAAGATCAGCGGAGTGGGACACAAATGGACACTAATGGAAACTCTCTTGCACACACGCCCTGCTGAAACCAACAGGACCTGTCCAAGAGCATGAGAAGGAAGTTCATTTAAGGAGCAGCTGCAGGTCATGACAGTGAGGCTTGCACAGGAGAACTTTAAAAAAGAACAACCCAACATAGAATCATAGAATCATAGAATAGCAGAGTTGGAAGGGGCCTACAAGGCCATCGAGTCCAACCCCCAGCTCAATGCAGGAATCCACCCTAAAGCATCCCTGACAGATGGTTGTCCAGCTGCCTCTTGAAGGCCTCTAGTGTGGGAGAGCCCACAACCTCCCTAGGTAGCTGATTCCACCGTCGCACTGCTCTAACAGTCAGGAAGTTTTTCCTGATGTCCAGCCGGAATCTGGCTTCCTGTAACTTGAGCCCGTTATTCTGTGTCCTGCACTCTGGGAGGATAGAGAAGAGATCCTGGCCCTTCTCTGTGTGACAACCTTTTAAGTATTTGAAGAGTGCTATCATGTCTCCCCTCAATCTTTTCTTCTCCAGGCTAAACATGCCCAGTTCTTTCAGTCTCTCTTCATAGGGCTTTGTTTCTAGACCCCTGATCATCCTGGTTGCCCTCCTCTGAACACGCTCCAGCTTGTCTGCGTCCTCCTTGAATTGTGGAGCCCAGAACTGGACGCAATACTCTAGATGAGGCCTAACCAGGGCCGAATAGAGAGGAACCAGTACCTCACGTGATTTGGAAGCTATCCTTCTATTAATGCCCAAAATAGCATTTGCAATTTGCAACATGATTCAGGACAGAGAAACGAAAGCGGTTCAAACATGCATGGCCATTGGTGGGAGATTCAGGACAGTTAAAAGGAAGGAGTTCTTCACACAGAGCATAGTTAAGCTATGGAATTCACTACCCCAAGATGTGGTGTTGGCCACCAATTTGGATGGCTTTAAAAGGAGGTTGGTTAAATTCCTGGAGAAGGCTATCAGTGGCTACTAGTCCTGATGGCTAAGTGCAACCTTAGCCATCAGAGACAGTGAGCCTGTATCCACTAGTTGCTGGGGAACATGGGTGGGAGGGTGCTGTTGCACTGTGTCCTGCTTGTGGGTCCCTGGCCAACGGCTGGTTGGCTACTGTGTGAACAGAGTGCTGGACTAGATGGACCCTTGGTCTGATCCAGCATGGCTGTTCTAATGTTCTTTAGATGGACTGAGGGTCTGAATCAATATGAGGTAGCTTCCTATGTTCTTAATTTGGGGACATTTTTAGATGCAAGGTTCAACCAGTCCATAATGCGAATGGAAAATCTACGCCTGCTGCAAGATTCATTCTATTGGTCTTCTGCTCCACAATGAAAACATTCACAACTTGACACCACTGGCAAGACAGAGAGGCTTCAGTATGACTTTTAGTATCAACACACACTCTTAAAGGGGCCTGAACAGCCACTTAGAGATACCTTCTGCTATAAACAAGGGTTTTCAAGAAGCCACAGAATGGATGAGAGAGGGGGAAGTGTTTGGACAGGCAGAGGCAAGGTTAGAAAATTATAGCCCCTGCTTCCTCCCTGCTGCGACCCAAGGGTTGACTCATAGTATCAATCCAATCTCCTTGGACCTTTGCAATTGCTTGGCAGCAAACAACCTTCTGCCTTGCAGGAAAGGCAAACAGGAGAAACGGTGCGTTCCCAACGTCACAGAGACTAAATGCATCCCAGAAAGCAGCTCGGATGCAGTGGAGGCTGATGACTCCGATGTCAGCAGGGCGATAGATCCATTCCAGGTTTCGGTCAGCACCAGTCACAAGTCGAAAGGAGCTCTCCAAGGTCCTCAGAGCAGATTCAACATCCCACTGATACCAGTGCCACCTACCTCTGCCGATAATACATGTACAGACATGGATCAAGACAGCTGCCTGCATTTTTGGATCCTCCTTGGGGGGCGTGGCTATGGGGACTGTCATGCTGAGTGCCTGCACTTCAAAATCTTCCACCGCACCACAGCTAGGGTCCAGACTGAAAATCCCTGGGTGAGTCCCCCAGCATGGATGAATACTGGCAAACTGTCTTACTTTACCCGTTCCGTAGTGCCACTTGATTCACCCACCTGCCCTATTCATCTCTCACTCTCTAGCCTCTCCCACACACCTGTCTCTGAAGTCCTACAGAGATGGAATGAATTGAAGGCCAAAGGACATATGAAACAGGAGATCTCTTATTAGATTTCCAGATCCCTCCCCTTGGATGCTTAAGCTCGGGGCTTTTTAAAAATGTTTTAATTGGGGGATCCATTCACAGATCTCCCGCATCACTTGTCATGCAGCAGTGAGATGTGGGACAACCAGGGCTGTGAGTGTGCATGTTTCTGAGATCACAACACAGAAGTGCAGCATCTTTTGTGACTCTCTGGGATAGGCTCCTACTACTACAGTTACTCCATCTTTTTCTCCTTAACTGATTTTCCGTAGTAAGAAAAAAGGTGGCAGAAGTGATGGGAAAACATGGGAGGGTTGCGAGTGGTGACATCTGGACCCACCCCCACCCACCCCAGAAAGGGCGTTTCTACACAAGACATTTATCGTGTGCTTGGCATTCCCTACTCATGATTGTTTATGGGTTCTTGTGACCCTCCAGTTTCAGTTCTGCGTCGAAAGAGCACTTTCAGCCAGTTTTTTAGAGCAAGGAAAATGCGGTATTGAATTGTAAAACTGGGCGGGGGGGACGACACTCATTTCATGCGTGTATTTGCGCTATTCTGCTATACCACAGTGCCACCTAGAGGTTATGTAGCCAAAAAGCAGGAAGGGAAATGCTCATCAGTGTGGCACTCAGAACTCAATTCTGCAACGGAACCAAAATTAGATGCAGCAGATGAATACTTCAATAATCCCATTTTATGAAGCATAATAAGATAATGCAAATTATTTGACTTTGTATCATCTGTAGAGGTGGGTGTGGCCCTGCTTTCGTGGTATAAAATATACGGGATACCTTGGCAAACAATTTAACTTTCCTTTTTAAGAAAAGAAAAGAAGAACATCAGAAGAGCCCTGATGCTGGATCAGACCAAGGGTCCATCTAGTCCAACACTCTGTTCACACAATGGCCAACCACCTGCCAATCAAGGACCACGCCCACCAGGAATGCTCCAAAATGCTGGGTCGATCCATATCAACAAACCAGTTCTAGCACTTTTCATCTCTATCCCGATCTGGTGGTTTGCAAAGCTAATGGAACTTAATTGCCCATTCAAAAAGAAGCCATACACACCCAAATACTTTGCATTTGAACAAAGAACAACATACAGTTGCTGGGAACGAAAGGATGAGATCAGTGTCCCTGATAATAATAATCTAAAAGTGCTGGTGCTGCATCCTTGAGAGCCAGTAGAGGCTGGTGGCTCTGATGCCAGTGGGGCGATAAATCCGCTCCGGGTTTCAGTCAGAAGTCTAAAGGAGCTCTCCAAGGTGCTGACGTCAACCCCCAATCAACAGGTGCGGGACAGGCAGGCTTTCAAAGAGGTGATTGTTTTGGGAAGGAGGGTTGTGTTGACTTAGGTTGACTTTTGCCCCCTTTCAGTCCTGCCAGTTTTTACAGCTCTTGCAAGAACAGGAAGCCTGCCTGAAAAATAAACTATGGTGTCCTTCAGTGGAGGCTGGTGGCTCCAATGTCGGTGGGGCAGCAAATCCATTTCAGGTTTCAGTCAGAACCAGTCAGTACTCCTCTAGACTTCTGGCTGGTTCTGACTGAAACCCAGAGCAGATTCAACACCCCACAGACATCGAAGCCACCAGCCTCCACTGCGGGTGGCCGATGACATCGATCCCTGCTAACAAAAAAGTGCCAGGCCCACGTCCCTGCGAGCCTCAGCTCCGCTACACCACCGCTGGGTGGGCGTCGAGGAGGTTCACACTGACCCTAAGCGCTGCTCACCTGATGATCGGCCCCATCAGCAGAAGATGCATGAAGAGGATGAACGGCTTGTCGCTGGTCAAGTCCCGGTGGACGAAGATGAGGGTGAGCTGGTCCATGACGGAGGGGATCAGCATCAGGAGAAGGGTCAGGGAGAGCCAGAAGACGTCGTTGGAGCGGCTGTAGGTGAAGCTCACGACGCAGGCGGACGCAAACTCCCCACAGTACAGGAGGGTGATGAAGACAATGCCCACGGGGGGCTTCGTCCTGGTGATGCTTTCGGAGGAGGCCACTTCGCGCACAAAGTGGCGAGGCCGGCTCCTGGTCCCCCTGGGAGGGAAGTGGCCCGGGTGCTCCTCGCATTCCCCGATGGAAGCTTCCCCCATGGCGTCCATCCTCGGCCCCGCAGTCCCAAACCGACCAGCTCCTCCTCCGGCAGCAGCCGATGATGGCAAGTCGCCTCAGCCCTCCCTTTTAGGGAGACAGGCGCCAGATCCACTTTCGCTCTCCCTGCAAAAGGACCCGGGAACATCAACGAAGCCGCCAGGGGCAGCAGTGCCTCTGGAGCCAGGAGCGCGGTGTTTTTCCAAGCGCGCCCATTTCACAGAAGCCAGGAGAGCAAAGTCGAGGCCGCAGCCTCACGTTTCGAGGGCAACTGCAGAAAACTTCCGAGGAGCCCTGTCGATCCAGCCGGAGAACACGGAGAGGGTGGGCTCAGGCCTCGGCCGGAGGGGGGGGGGTCGAGCGTGTCCAGACAGAGAAGGGCAGGAGCGACGTGGCTTGTCCGGCACCGATCCGGCTTGGAGCTCCGGGGAGAAGGGCCGGCGGCGTCGGGGCGTGACTGACGTCCGGCGGCTGGGGGCGTTTGGGAAAGCAGCGCCCCCTCGCCGGCCTCGCCTGGCGACTCCTCCCAGGTCCACGTGGGGAGTCCCAGCAGCCCGCCGGGCGGTCGGGCGGTCGCCTCTATCCGGCTACGAAGCCCGCCGGCCGCGGCGCGGTGCTGGGGGAGGCGTGTCCGCCGGCGATCGGCGCGGAGAACAGGACAGCGGGGTCCGCGGTCACTCCGCCAGAGCGAGCCCTCGGCGCCGGGAAGGCCGCCGCCCCCTCCTGGTCTCCGGGCAAGCAAGGGAGGCGCGGGGGATCGACGACGCTGAAAGAGGAGAAGGAAAGGAACGGAGCGGAGTCAGCAGCAGCAGCAGCCGCCCAGATGCCACGAAGACGGGCGGCGGGAGGGGTCCGCTTGCTCCGCCGCCGAGCGAGCCTCGTGTGCGCCGCCCCAAAAGCCGGATCGGGGCCCGGACGTGCGATCCCTTCCCTGCCCTGCCCTGCCCTGCCCTGCCCTGCCCTGCCCTGCCTCCCCGCCGGCTCGCTCGCCTGCCTGCCTCGTCTCTTCGCGGTTGAGCTGGGAAAACAGGTGTGTCTGCCCTGGCTCTCGGCGGCGGCGGTGGCGGCGGCCCTGGGTCCTAGAGCACGGCTTTTCCACGAGCGGTGCAAGCCGACGGCTCCGAGATCAGCGGGGCTCTGGTTTCAGTCAGGACTCTGAGGGAGCAGCTTGGGGGATTCGGTTCGACACCTTGGAGAGCTTCCTTGAGAGTTGTGACTGACATCCAGAGCGGGTTCAAAGCCCCACTGACGTTGGAGCCACCAGCCTCCACTGTGCAAGACTGATGGACACACACACACACGGCTTGACCCAGTCACCATCACCTTGACAGCCATCTCCTGTGCCTTTAAGAGCAACAGGGCACAGGCAGAAATTCGACGGGCGCAACGAACTCCCTCAGGCAGCATGTTTGATGGAGAGTTTCACCTGTTGAACTTCACTGTCCTAGGTTCAAAGCACAGGGGGCTGGGTGGGTAAGCTGGCAACCGCAGCGCTCCTAGCCCTTTCAAACATAACCTGACACTTGGCCACCCTGAGTGCCATTTTGGGGGGGTTAGAAAGGCAGGGTATAAATCAAATCTAATCCATCTAATCCATCAAAAATCATCAGTGAATATTGTTAATGCTGGTCAGAAAGAAGAAGACCCGGTTTAAAATAAACATTAAATAATTTCACATTCCCATGATAGACCTAAGAAATGCAATTTCAGCCTCACTTATGAATATCCCCCCTTTTTTCCTGCATCTGGTAAAATGGAATGTCTGTATGGTTATTTATTATTAAAATGCACAAGCCAGCACCCTTCTATATGCACTTACCTGGGAGTAAGTCCCATTGAATTCAACAGGGGGCGTTTGTTCTGCATACACATGCCTAGGATTGCACAGTTAACCTACTGCTTTCAGTGGGAGAAGCTGGTAAAACTTGCTTAATTGTCCTATTGAAATGAATGGGAATTCCCAAGTATTTAAATTAGAGCAGTTTTGCCAATATAGCATCCTTTGCAACCTAAATTTCCACAACTACTTTTTCAGACCACCACAACCATGTGATGAGACCCACACAGTTCATGCTGCAGAAGCCAGTGGGTTTGTGAGTTCAATGGCTGGTTCCTCACGTGGGCTAGCCCCAGGCAAGCGTAAACATGCTTGGACAAGGGAGTAAATCTTCATTGAATAAGTCAGTGGGACTTACTTAGAAGTAAACAAGGTTTGGAAACAGAAGAAGAAGAAGGAGAAGTGTTTGCACAAGTAGAAGGGAGGGGAGAGAAGAAGAAGTAGAAGAAGAAGAAGAAGAAGAAGAAGAAGAAGAAGAAGAAGAAGAAGAAGAAGAAGACATCAAAGTGGTTGTGTTTTTGTTTTTTTACAATTGCCTTGTGAAACAGGAAAGTATTCATCCCAGGGGTTGTTGGTTTTTCCATTACCAAACTGAGCCTGAGAACGAAATCCCTCTCTCTCGCACTCTGCTCTCATGACCTAACCGTATAACCCTTGCACACAGTTGTTGTCAAGTTATCTGGCTTGCAGAAATGTTCTGTTGGGCGGGGTTTACTGCGTGCAAGTGGAGCAGGGGGAGAGGGTGTTTAATGCACAGCTACTGAGACCTAAATCCATCTGAATATTTTTAAAGGGATTCAATATTAATAAAATACATTTATTTGATAACACAGAAAAATACATGTCAGTTAGTGCAGGGCCGGCATTAGGAACTTTGGGGGGGGGGGCATAGATTGACACAGTTATCTGCTCATTCAACAGCTAAAACAAATCATACAGACAGTTTATATGTTTTTGTAAAGCTGGGAATGAATGCTGCCCTGCATAGCCAGCATTGCATTAATTTAGTTTCATTATTATTTTGGAAAATTTACACCATCAACATTCGTGTGAATGACTGTGAGAGGTTGTGATCAGAGCCATTTGTCCACATGTATCATCTTGTATGACGGGACATATCACACAAAGGGTAGTATCCAATGTTAGTCCTATGTAGAGTAGACCCATTGAAATGAATGGGACTTAAGTTAGTGGTAAGCACTTATGCCAGGGCCCACCGAACCAACTCTACTTGCTACAGTATCCTTTCTTTCCTCTTAGTTTAAACATTTTTAAAGCAAAGGAAGTAGCCAATTGTGGCATGTACTTGGTTTATTGATTGATTGATTGATTACATTTATATACCGCCCCACAGCCGAAGCTCCCTGAGCGGTTCACAAAAGATGTTCTTTTTTTTAAAAAAAAAAAAGTCACTTTTTAAATTATTTTCTTTTTCTACAAACAAATTGGGCTTATTCTCAAGTAAATCCATGTAGAATAAGGACTGCAGAAGCAAACTCATTTTATTCCAATAGTCATGATAGCGCTACGATTTAAATGCTGCATTAATTACTGCATTATCTCTATTTTTTTTAAAAAAAAAGCGAGCTTACCAGGGAAAGCGTGGAAGACGTCCTGGAGGTTGATGGCATCATGTAAAGGACCCACAAACTTCCATGAGTGGCCAGTCACAAGAATGCAACAAATCTCTCATGTAGAGAAGCTCTTAGACTTGGGATTATTTATTATTATTATTATTATTATTATTATTATTATTATTATTATTATTATTTATATACTGCCCCATAGCTGAAGCTCTCTGGACAGTTTACAAAGATTTAAACCATTGAACATTAAAAACAAATACAAAAATTAAAACCATAAAAAGCATAAAAACAGGTTATATACCAATTCAACATATGTTGTTAAACGCCTGGGAGAAGAGAAAAGTCTTAACCTGGCACCGAAAAAAGACAACAATTTTGGCACCAGGTGAGCCTCTTCAGGAAGATAATTCCATAATTGGGGGGCCACCACTGAAAGGGCCCTCTCCCTTGTTGCCATCCTCCGAGCTTCCCTCAGAGTAGGCACCCAGAGAAGGACCTTAGAAGTTGAGCATAGTGTATGGGTAGGTTCACGTTGAGAGACGCGTTCTGTAAAGTATTGTGGTTCCAAGCCGTGTAAGGCTTTATAGGTTAAAACCAGCACCTTGACTCGGGCTCAGAAATGTACGAGAAGCCAATGGAAGTGGTCCAGAGTCGGTCTTATATGTTCAAACCTTCTGGTTCCTGTTATCAATCTAGCCCCTGCATTTTGCACAAGCTGCAGCTTCTGAACCATCTTCAAAGGCAGCCCCCACATAGAGCGCATTGTAGTAATCTAACTTGGAGGTTACCAGAGTATAGACAACTGAAGCTAGGTTATCCCTGGGCGTAGCTGGGCCACCAACCAAAATTGGTAGAAGGCACTCTGTGCTACTGAGGCTACCTGAGCCTCAAGTGACAGAGATGGTTTTTAGAGAACCCCCAAGCTAAGAACTTGCTCCTTCCGGAGGAGTGCAACTCCATCTAGAACACATTGAACACCCTCTATTCAGTCAGAAGAACCACCCACTAACAGCATCTCAGGCTTGTCTGGATTGAGTTTCATTTTATTAGCCCTCATCCAGTCCATTGTCGCAGCCAAGTACAGGTTCAGCACATCCACAGCCTCACCTGATGAAGATGAGAAGGAGAAGTAGAGCTGTGTGTCATCAGCATACTGATGACAACACACTCCAAATATCTGGATAACCACACCAAGCGGTTTCATGTACATGTTGAACAGCATGGGGGGACAAGACTGACCCCTGTGGAGCGGTCTTACAGTATAGAAACCGCTTTTAAAAGGCCGTGTGCTTTTAAACCTTTTAGCGTGGAACACACAAGATGCAATCCTACAATTCCCAGGATTCCTTACTCAGTTCACAGTTTAATCTTTCTTAAATCATACTACCCTCATGACCACAGGAATAAAATGGAGTTCACTTCTGCTGCTCTGTTGCTAAGCACACCTATTTGGGAATGAACACCATTTTCTTGTAGAAAAGGATAATATATATTTAAAGTAATCTGCAACCATGTACATGCCTGGAGAGCCCACCCTCTGACCATAAGAAAAAATAAATAAGAGAGAAGGGTGCTGATGGAAAGAGCATCTGCCCTGGGTGCTAGATGCCGTGAAAATTACAGGATGAAGGAAGGTGATGGTTCTCTGATTTTGATGTCTTTAGGACTTGGAATTGTTGTTGATCACAAGCTGAATATGAGCCAACAGTGCGATATGGCTGCAAGAACGGCAAATGCTATTTTGGGCTGCATTAATAGAAGTATAGCTTCCAAATTACGTGAGGTACTAGTTCCTCTCTATTCAGTCCTGGTCAGGCCTCATCTAGAGTATTGTGTCCAGTTCTGGGCTCCACAATTCAAGAAGGACCCAGACAAGCTGAAGCATGTTCTGAGGAGGGCAACCAGGATGATCAGGGGTCTGGAAACAAAGTCCTATGAAGAGAGACTGAAAGAACTGGGCATGTTTAGCCTGGAGAAGAGAAGATTGAGGGGAGACATGATAGCACTCTTCAAATACTTGAAAGGTTGTCACACAGAGCAGGGCCAGGATCTCTTCTCAATCCTCCCACAGTGCAGGACATGGAATAACGGGCTCAAGTTACAGAAAACCAGATTCCAGCTGAACATTAGGAAAAACTTGCTCACTGTTAGAGCAGTACAACAATGGAACCAGTTACCTAGGGAGGTTGTGGGATCTCCCACACTGTAGGTATTCAAGAGGCAGCTGGACAACCATCTGTCGGGTATGCTTTAGGGTGGATTCCTGCATTGAGCAGGGGGTTGGACTCGATGGCCTTGTAGGCCCCTTCCAACTCTGCTATTCTATGTTTTTAAACATTAAAAAAAATGCACACAGGGAACGTCCATTTAAAAAAAAAAACAGGGCCATTTACAATGGATCAGGTCTAGGTTTAGTCCTACTTAGAACAGACCTATTGAAATCAGTGGGACTTAAGATAGTCACAACTAACGTACGCCCTGTGGATTTCGTGGCTCTCCTCTAAGTCTGACTCGAACGGCTCTGTGAATCTATAATAAATTCTCATTGACTGAAGCATGACGAAGTCTGGATCTAACCCAACAGGTTTACTCATGTTGTTTGCCCCAGATATAAATAGCCTCTCATTTTCGGTGTTGCTATATCTCTCTGAAGTAAAGAGCAGGTTTCCATCTGCACAGGGCAGTTTGAGCTGGGTGTGGGACATAAGCACTTTGCAATTCCCAAAGAAGAAAGCAACCATTTGTTTAAATATTCCTTTGCATGCAAATCACTGTTTTGAGTTTGGTTTTTCTTTTCTTTTTGTCAGAGATACTTTCTCTGCAAGGGAAGTGAAGGTTACCAAAAACCCTCTTAAAGGCCCAAGCACCCCTGAATATGGTCCAGGGCAGTTCTCCCTCCCTTGCGGCCAGAATATGGATGCTCTAGGACCCCGGGGAAAGCATTGCTCTGGAAGGAAATCCGTCAAGTACAACATGCCAAGCGATGTAATGATCCCCTTCCCAAATATAGTCATGAACCAGGTCTGGAGGCAGCCGAATGCCCGAGGGAAAGCAATGCAAGCCACCCCTCTCAAACCGGTTTGCAGACAGCTTTTGTGCTAAGCCAGCTTGGTCATTCTTGACCTGACAAGGTCTAGATCCTGGGAAAGGAGATTTCTCAAGGGCAGCAGGAAGTGCCACACACACACATCCCAAAAAAAGATTGGTGCTATTAATTAGGAAAAAGAAAAATGCAACTAGGGGACATGGTAGAGATCGATAAAATGAAGACTGGGTTCACACAACACGCTAACCCAGCCTCAGTGGTTAAGAGTGGGTTGTTGCTGAACCATGGGTTGTTTGTGGGGGAGTGTGCTGTCTGAACCCGGGACATTTTCTGCAGGGTGGCTTGTTAAGCATGCACTGTACCATAATTGTTTTTGAACAAGCTACCCTGAGAACCTGTGGGTTGTTGCTGGGTTGTTCAGGGTAGTTAATAAGCACCTTTTTGTGGCACGAAGGGCAGCAGGACCGCCTGCACGTCAAGCAGGTGTCCCAAGGAGCAAAAGGCTCTAAAAGTTGGCGACCTTAAGTCCACCGCTGCCTCTTGCTCACCCGCATTCTGAACAGCAACCAGCGCCTGCCAACGAATGGGTACAGTGAGTCAGGCTCCTTGTGCCGTGGAACGCATGGGTTCCGGGCAAGAGAACGGATCTGAAGCGTCACTGCTGTAACTGGCTTACCTGCCAGGCAGAGAGCAAGCAGCCTTGGCAGGCATCTTTGGCGGCTTCCTCCAGTTCTCTATTCATGCTAGTGCGCAACGTGTACTGCTTCTGGCCTGGCCAGCTCAGCATAGCATCCTTTGCAACCTGTGATCGGGCCCAGAATGTATTCCAGCATCCTCCTCTATCAATGGCTGAACCTGGGATGACTTTCGTCTATGCCTACACATTTAGTGATGGATGCCAGCCATGTCGGAAGCACAACAAGGCATGGAGGGTCCTCCCAGCCCTCCAGATGTTGTCACACTCTGTCTCCCAATAGCCCCAGCCAGCATGGCTCATGGCCAGGGATTATGGGAGTTGTAGTCCAGCAGCACCTGGAGGTCCCCAGGTCCCTCACCTCCAACCTAGGCTCACAAGTTGCTGCTACCATAGATGGTGACTGAACAAGAAAGAGATCTTGGGGTTATGGTGGACACCTCGGTGGAAATGTCCACCCAGTGTGTGGCCGCTGTAAAGAAGGTAAACTCCATGTTAGGCATTATAAGAAAAGGAATTGAGAATAAAATGGCCAGTATCGTACTGCCCTTATACAAATCAATGGTGCAGCCACACTTAGAAGACTGTGTACAGTTCTGGTCACCACACCTGAAAAAAGGATATTATAGAGCTGGAGAAAGTGCAGAAAAGGGCTACTAAAAGGATTAAGGAGCCGGAGCATCTCCCCTACAAGGGAAGGTTACATCAATTGGGATTGTTTAGCTTGGAAAAAAGGAGACTAAGGGAAGACGTGAGAAGGATGTACAAAATGATGCATGGTATAGAGAATGTGGACAGGGAGACATTTTTCTCCCTCTCTCAAAATACTAGAACCCGGGGTCATCCCATGAAACTGATTGGTGGGAGATCCAGGGCAAATAAAAGGAAGGACTTCTTCACACAGCGCATAGTTAATTTATGGAACTCACTACCACAAGATGTAGTGACGGCCACCAATCTGGATGGCTTCAAAAGCAGGTTGGATAAATTCCTGGAGGCAAAGGCTATCAATGGCTACTAGCCCTGATGGTTGTGTGCTATCTCAAGTGTCAGAGGCAATAAGCCTGTGTACCAGTTGCTGGGGTACATGTGTGGGAGGGTGCTGTTGCACCATGTCCTGCTTGTTCATCCCTGGCCGATGGCTGGTTGGCCACTGTGTGAACAGAGTGCTGGACTAGATGGACCCTTGGTCTGATCCAGCAGGGCTCTTCTGATTTTCTTAAGTTCTTATAGACCCAAGAGCTGCCGTTGTGAGCTCACTGAGATTACTGTGAATAAGTCTAGGGTTGTGCCTTAAAGCAGGGTATGCAACTGGCTGCCCATGGGCTGCATGTCGCCCATGGTCAAATTTCATGTGGCCCTCTGCATGTATGATATATATATATATATATATATATATATATATATATATATATATGTGTGTGTGTGTGTGTGTGTGTGTGTGTGTGTGTGTGTGTGTGTGTGTCAGACATCTGGAGAGAGTGGATTTGTCCCTCTCACAGCAGCCCCATGAGTGGAGGAAGGGAGGAAGCAAGGATGAACGACAGTGGAGGCTGGTAACTTTGATGTGAGTGGGGCACTGGATCTGTTCCAGGATTTGGTCAGAACCTTGGATAGCTCCTTGGATAGCTCTGGTTCTGACACCCAGAGCAGATTCACTGCCCCACTGACTTCAGAGCCACCAGCCTCAACTGGTGAAAGGGTGGCCCCGCCTACTGCTGTCTTTGGCCCTCCCCAATACTCAGTCTGGGATCTGACAAAAGAATGTGAATGTTATGTGGATGGCCCAGGATTGCCAGGGAATGAGTCTGTACAGAAGCTAATTGCTAGCTAGAAGACTTTTCTTTTTTGTGATAGGGGATCTCTCTGGAATGTGTGTTTCAGAGGTTGGAAGGGTGGCATTCCCCACGCCTTCCCAGCCAAAGGGAGGGGGCTGATCCATGTGTGTATTTGTGTGTGCCGGCATACACAGAAATCAAACAAGATTTTGGGGGAGTGAGATAGAAACAGAAAGGGAGATGGGAGCTCAGAGATCCGAGAGTTAGTTGATGGTCAGGAGCAGAGTGCCTCTTAGCTGGGGACCCAAAGTGGGGGTTGCAGCACAGCTCCACTGCTTGACACTGGATGTAGGAATCTGCCTTACACTGGCTGGTTCACACAATGCAACAAGCCAAAGTATAGGTTGAGTGTGGGCTGTCGTTGAACCCTGGGTTGTTGGGTTCTATGAACCCAACTACACTAACAAACCATGGTTTGTTAACCCCGAACAAACCACGAAGAGAAGCCACGGTTTGTTGTTGGGCTGTGAACTGTGGGTTGCTTGTGGTTAACAAACCACGGTTTGTTAGCACAGCTGGGTTCATGCAACAACCCACAATTCAAAGACAATCCAAGAGACCTTTGGCTGTGGGGCGGTACATAAATGTAATAAATAAATAAGTAAATCCACATTCATCCCATACTCTGGCTTACCGTGTTGTTTGAACCAGTCACTGAGTCAGACCATGGGTTTATCTATCCCATTATTATCAACAATGACTGGCAACATCTACCCCTACCTGGAGATGACGGGGATTGAACCTGAGACTCTCTGCATGCAAAGCTGGTCCTCTGCTACT
The DNA here is from genome assembly GCF_023053635.1 of Elgaria multicarinata webbii. Classification (NCBI taxonomy): domain Eukaryota; kingdom Metazoa; phylum Chordata; class Lepidosauria; order Squamata; family Anguidae; genus Elgaria; species Elgaria multicarinata. The sequence goes on along the minus strand of NC_086185.1, from coordinate 15,394,264 downwards.
GAGTTATGGCCCTTCCCTACAGGAGTGTTTTTCTGTTTTGCCTCCACTGATGCTCTGCTTATGTATTTGCAAAGCAGTGGTGAGCCATGTGTGGTCTTGGGCTGCAACTCCCATCATCTCTGATTATTGGCTATGCTGGCTGGGGCTGATAGGAGCTGGAGTCCAACAACATCTGGATAGCCACCGGAGCCACCAGCTTCCACTGGCTCCACTGGCTAAAGGAGAAGCATCTATGAGGCCTTCTGTACAATGGTGCCAACAGGGTAGGACTAGGGGGGCAAAAGTCTAGGGTCCCACACATCAGGATGAGCAGGAGGGCCCCGAGCACCACACAACTGGCTTCCCACATGTTGAAGTGGGGTAGTATACATTACCATCTAAAGCGGGAGCGGGATAGATGAAAACCATTAAATCCAGAGTCTACAATGACTTTGCCACACCTTTGCTAGGGTATAGGATTGCCAACTCTTGAACTGCCCTTTCACACCATCGCTTTAACAATATCCAGAAAGGCACCCGCTTGGCGTCTGTTGCAGAAAAAAACAACAAAGCGACAGCAGACAGTGTCCAAAACAGCCTGTGCCAGAATAAATAGGTTAATCATTAAGGCACACAGGACTCTTTGTCGTTTTTCCTTTCATAACCGCCTTTGATCTGGAGATGGCCACGTTGAGTTCAATACCATGAAAAGCTTCACCAGTTGAACGCTGCACCTTGAGGAGCTCCTTTAGAGTTCTGACTGGTTCCAACTGAAACCCAGAGCAGATGCATCACAGCCACCAGCCTCTACCGCTGAAAACACCATTATATCTTCCCACTGGATCTGGTGCCAACAGGAACCAGGATCTGGTGTTTGCTTGCTTACATATGGGAAAGCCCAAGCTAAACTTTAACCAAGTCCCTTTAACTGATGCTGTTCCCTCCTGCCTAGAGAAGGCTGGTGGCAGATCCCTCCTTTCAAAAACGGAGCTCTTATCAGAAACGTCTTTTCCCAACCAGCTGGGTTTCCTCTTCCAGAGAGAGGCAGCACTTATCTTTTGATGCCAGTCCAATCCTGTTTGCGTGCAATTAATTCTCTGACTGTAAATGCTGCATTATCCAAGTTATCATGAATGACCAGAGCTGGAAGTGGAGAGACAGAGAGGCAGCAACGGAGGGAAAGAGCATTTAAAGGGACAGCACTACTAAACCCTTGTGGTCCTTCACACTGTGCAACTAGCTGAAATCCAACAGGTGCCACTTTAGGAGGGGGGGAACTTCACCTGTTGGGTGTCTCCTTCTTATCTAGCTGTTTAAAAATGCACCAGAATCCACACATTTTTTAAAAAAATACAATCCTAGTTTGAGAGTAGACACATGGCCTATTTTATAGAGGATAGTCCTCTATTTGAAGAACTGTCAGAAGACAAAGGCCTATATCAGGGGTGGGCAGAAAATAGATTTCCAGATGTATTGGACTCCAACCCCCTGCTTTCCAGACTATTGGCTATGTTGGCAAGGGCTTCTGGGAGTTGAAGTCCAAAAGTTCTTTAGAAAAAGGGCAACTAAAATGATCAAGGGGTTGGAGCATCTCTCTTATGAGGGAAGGTTACATCGGCTGGGATTGTTTTGCATGGCTGGCTGGGGCATGCTGAGAATTCTAACACTTTTTTCTGTCTAAACACGCATAGGATTGCACCCTAAGCAGATTACGTTTTTCCCCCCTGCATGATGCAGATGACGTGATAGGAGAAGCTTCCCCTGTTGAATTGCTGCTTGTTGGGCTACTGTTAGCAGCACAGCAGCAGGGCCTGTAAAATCTTTGGCAATGCTAGACAGCTACCCATCCAAATTAATCCTAACTGGGGCGGGGGTAAGGTGGGTTGTGCCCAGATCATTGCTACAAATCCAAGATCGGGATGGGGCTACCTTTTAAGTGATCATGTTCTGCTTCACACCAAAGACACTCGTGCAGCTCTTCTATTTCATTTTTGCTGGGCAGAAGGAATTGTCAGGCCTTGACAATCAACGACAGTCCATTTCAACCTTCTGTCCCCACTAACTGAGACTGGAAGACAAAGCTCCAGCAGATGCTCAAGGGTGCGTTGAAATTATTTAAAAACAATGTGCAACGTCTCAAAATGATCGTTGCTGCAGGCGGCCTCGTTACACTCCAGAGCCCCCAAATGTGACTTCTCTGTTCTACTGATCCATCTCAGCCTCCAAGAAACACCCAAGAGGACATAGATAAACACTCTTTTTCTCATCCAGGCTTGTTAACAGGGAGCTTCTGTTCTCAAGGAAGGGAATAAATTCTACCACAGAGGGTCTCCCTGGGCAACAGTTCCTATGGAAACCTGGAACTGGTCCTGCATCACCAGGCAAGTCGGAAGGGCCAGATGACATTTCCCAGGAGGTGCCATGGACCAGATCCGCGATGGACTTAGTAAGAGCGAAAACAGAAAACAACGGCGCGGACTTTCACAGGGCTACTCCAGACATTCGCTTTGCCTAAAGCCAAGAGCGGATTATTATAGCTGTGCATTTGCGGAAACTAGAGCTGAACCGAGATACTTATCTCCTCGATCCCGGCTAAAAAGCGTCAGCTGTGTAAACTGATGCGCGCTCAGCTTGCCGTCCAAATTAGGGCCACGAGCAAAGCTGGTGCCACATTTACCAGTCATACAGAGAGCATATTTAATTTGCTAAGTACTGGATAGTCTTGATTGCAACCAAACCAACCAAGAGTCATCATTGGGTCGCGTCTTAAACACCAATCAATATATTGTAGCACAGGGGCTTGGTCCCGTTTTCTCAAACGAACAAAACAGTCTTCAGAAGCTGCTACCGATAAATGAAATGGGAGGTTTCTAAAAAAAAAAATTAAAAGTATTTCCATTTAAGTGGAGGGTAGGTGTAGTCGCATTGGCTCATTGCTGTGAGTTGACTTCTACGGCAGCCTACCCCAACCTGGATCCTTCCTGATGTTTTGGACTACAGCACCTATCAGCCCCAGCCAGCCTGCCCAATAATCAGGGATGATGGGTGTTGTCATCCCAAAGAGTGGGGCGTAACCTTCTGGGAAACCCTGGAGGGAATCCCCCACCCCACTCTAGGCTCTCTAGATAAGTTTATTCAAGAATGTCTCCCTTGGAAAGATTGTTTTTATTAAATTGGGCGTATGGAGGCTTGATAAGTCCTATCCAAACTCCCCACCCCCACCCCAGTGTTCTGTATAAAAGAAAAATGTACTCTTTGCGACGGGAGGGTCCCTTCCTGACCCACCTGCATCTCTGATTCAGCTGTACGTCTTGCACCTACCATCAATGTGGGATGCCTTGAATATTCGAATTCCTATCAATTGATCAGCTTAGTGGGCTAGGGACGGCGTGCCCGTCTTTGCAGTGCGCTCCACAAAACCCGAACCACCCCACATGTCAATCATTTCTTGCCATGTTTCAGGTTCCTGTGAGAAGAGCTACCAAATTATCCATGACATCATTCAACTCAGCACAGAAAAATATATATTCTGAGCTGGCTGTTCCTCCCAGAATCAGGCCTAAAGATCAGTGGTGTAGCGGAGAGGTTGCTGACAGGGGTGCAGCACCAGCACTTTTGGATTCCCAGGGATGCCGAGGTCATCTGCTACCCCCCTCAGACATCCCTGTTTCCTCTGAGCTTAGCTGCAATCCTCACAGAATCTGGTGGGGAGGGTTGTTCGTGTGGCATTCCTGCCTATTTACCACTGAGAATACTTTTTCAATAAGGCAATGCCTCCCACCACACACACACACACACACAGTAACACTGCCACCAGGCCCTTTACCTCAGGTCCAACACCTTTACGTCCTGAGAGGTGAGGACACATTGCTTTTATTCCAGCCCACGTTCTCTCTTATCACTTGACCCTTTTGGTAGCCACGAGCCATAGGTGTATGATTTTATAAAACATAGAAATATTTATTATTTACAGCATTAAGATGTTAAACAATAAATAAGTCACTTTAAAAGCTTCTCTCTCTCTCTCTCTCTCTCTCTCTGTGTGTGTGTGTGTGTGTGTGTGTCTCCTCTCATACATACACACTCGATTACCTACAGTGACCATATGAAAAGGAGGACAGGGCTCCTGTATCTTTAACACTTGCATAGAAAAGGGAATTTCAGCAGGTGTCATTTGTATATATAAAGAACTTGGTGAAATTTCCTCTTCATCACAACAGTTAAAGCTGCAGGAGCTATACTAGAGTGACCAGATTTAAAAGAGGGCAGGGCACCTGCAGCTTTAACTGTTGTGATGAAGAGGAAATTTCACCAGGTTCTCCATATATACAAACGACACCTGCTGAAATTCCCTTTTCAATACAACTGTTAAAGATACAGGAGCCCTGTCCTCCTTTTCATATGGTCACCCTAGATTACCACTATACTCCTCTACTCACAATCCTAGTCACAATCTATCTCCTCACTCTCTGTCTCTTCACAATCCCTATCTAAACTCTTCCCCTATCTGTTCCCTATCTAAACCTCTCTGTTCCCTACAAGCACAGATCCCTGTTTTATATATCAAACGCCATTTCATCCCCCCACTCGCTCAGCCAATCATCTCACATATGCAAATACCTCATACCTCCTGGCCCTCATACCACTCTCACTCTAGATCTACTCACCGTAAAATATAGACTTGTAATATTAATATACAGATATAACCACAGATTATATATACATGTGACATCACAGGGGGGGGAAACGAATTTTCCCAGCAGCAATATATTGTTCTTCATTGTAATACAAAGGATTTTGCTGTGGCTTGGACTGGAATGGACAATGAGGACCCATGACCCACTTGTGGTGGTCATGAAAATGGCTAGAACTGGTTGGGTGATGTGGATCAACACAGCTGCCTACATTTTTGGACTCTCCTTGAGGGTGTGGCTGTGGGGACGGTCATGATGAGTGTATGCAATTTCAAAATTTACCACTAAACCACTGCTAAAGATTCATGTTGGATGAACTAACTAGCACTAAACTGAAGAACTGGGATTAAGAAGAGGGATTCTCAACTAAATAATACATAAAATATTCTTTAAATTGCATGCAAATACTTGGATGTATGTTCCCTTAGGGTGCAAGTCTTTGCATGTTTAGGAAGGGGAAAAAAGTCCTACAATTCCCAGCATGGCCTCAGGACCCTTTTCCTGCCTAAACTAGGGTGACCAACTGTCAGGATTTCCCCGGATTTGTCCTGGTTTTTGTTCTTTCCATGGTGTCAGGGGGGATTTTCTATAATTTTCAATAATGTCCTGGAATGGCACACCTTCCTCTTTAAGGCTGCCATTAGCATGGCAGGAGGGAATGACATGCGTTCTTGAGGCACATCATTCCCCCACCCCAAGCTCTAATTGAGGTCTTAAAGGGGAAAGTGGGTCATTCGTGAACATTATAGAAAAGGCCCCAATTGGAGTGGATGGTGGTGGTGCAAAATGAAATCCTTTCCCCTCCTCCACTCCAATCGGGTTCTTTAAGGTGGCGGGGGAATAACATACTTTCTGCAGGACTCAGAAAGCTGCTTCCCCACACACACACCAGGTGTCCTCTTTTTTGGTTTCCCAAATATGGACACCCTACCTAAACTTGCATAGAATTAAACCCTTAATTTTTATTTTTATTTTTTAAAAAAAACAGTTAAATGTGTGCTTAAAATTTAGCTTTAGCCCTTGCGCCTTTAGAACGTATTTCCTTCCTGATTGTCACTGTGTCCATGAGGACTGGAAAGTTTTCATTTAAACAAAAAGCAAATAGCAGTTCTCTGAAGTCCACCTGATGCATGCATGTATTCTAATGCATGGGAGTTTTAGGAAGTCCCAGAACACTCAGGAGAAGTACTGATTTAAGAGTTAGTTAATCAATGTCTTGATTAGATTTCTATCCAGCCTTTTAGGGCAAGCCCTCACAAGACAACTTGCAATACAAATGTTAAAAAAAAATTGAAGAAAACTCCATAGTTTTAAAAGGAATTCATTACACACTGAGGCCTTAGCTAGACCTAAGGTTTATCCCGGGATCATCCCTGTTCATGTAAATGACACACAGGATATCCCAGGAGCAGGCAGGGACGACCCCGGGACGATCCCGGGATAAATTTTAAGTCTAGCTAAGGCCTGAGTCTCTGCAGTAGCCAGCATTAATAGATATGTTATCACTCTCTTGTTTTAAGTGCTGACTACTACTTCTTGCTTAGCAGAGTGTATCACAGTGTGTACGGATAACCTTATCAGCACCCAATTTTGGTCTGGAGTGTAGCCAAAGTGTGAGTGGTGGCAAAGTCTCTTCTTGCTACCTAATGCAGGACCGATTCCCCAGCAGAATGGTTTTATTTACGCATCTTGGTTGTTTCCCAGCAAGGGCGGGGTGTGCAGCTTCCCCCCACCCCATCCCATAACGTCACCATACAACAACACTGCGAGATTTTTTTAAAATAAGGCTAAGAGAAGGCGATTCTCCCACCAAGGTCATCCACTGAGCTCTGTGGGTAACTGTTGTGTTTCCCAAAACCTTATTGGGAGACAATAAACAGGTCTGCCACTAATCCACAAAGCTTTATTCAGGCAATAAACATCTCTTCCCACCTGAAGAGAGTCTAACCTCTAGGAACTTTCCTCTAGGCAAAACTAAGCAAGACTGTTGTCCTTTCAAGAAAAAGAGAAAGCCTTTTCACAGAATGCTTTGACTTCAAGGAGGCTGTTTCTGAAGAAGCCTTTGGCGAGAAGCTAGCCCGCCTGACCTTCTCTCGCCTTCCTTTAGCTCCGCCCATTTCTGTCTGCAGCAGACTCTAAGATCAACTAGCCTTGAAGTGCCCCCCCCCCGGTCTAAAGAATACCGATTTCTCACAGACTGTGTTGTTAACGTTTTCAGTGATAAGGTCTGGCGAAGGTTCATCCCCAGCTGGTGAAAAGCTCATGAGAATCACCTCCCCGACTTCCCGTGTAGGCTGGTACATTTCTAGCGGTGTCTCTTCTGCTTCAGAATCTAATTCCAATTGATTGCCTGAAACTCCTTCCCCCACCCTAACGGGAACAGGCCTGGTCATGACAGTAAGCAGGCATTTGTCCCTAAGTTATAGTCCAACACTCTAACCCAAGGGCGTTGAACCTCTTTCATTCCATGAGCTCAGAGGCCTTGTATCCTAAGGTCTAAGACCCGGTTTGCATGTTCAGCAGCATCCACTGTGGCTTAAATAAGCCACGATTTGTTCCAGCGTGTGGTAGTCGCCATTGTGAATATACAAGATGTGGCAAGCGGGTGCCATGGCATATTGTAACATGTGAACCTCGGCAGGGTGGCTTGTTGCCATGGGTAACAATCTACGTAGAACGCCATGGGTGGTGTGTTAACTATGCCAACAAGTGACCTGGGTTTACACCTCACAATAAGCCATGGTGATCACCTGTGCTGGCTTAAATATTCACAATGCTGATCAACAGGTGCCATGACCCATCGTGGCTAATTTAAGCCATGCTGGGCCGTAGTGAACTGGACCTGAGAGTGAAATTCCATGCATGTTAGACAGAAAAAAAGTCCTACTACTCACAACATCCCCCAGCCAGCCATGCAATTCTATGCATGTTTAGAGAGACTATCTGTCATGCCTATGATTGAGCCCAGAGTTTTGTACCTGTCTCTGGTTGGTGGATCTTTGGAGTCTAGTTTTAAAAAGCCAAGTAGATCTAACCAGCTTGCAGCCTGTCCACTCCTGCTGTATACCACCTTTGTTCCTGTTGCCTTGCCAATGAGTCTTACACATTCTTGTTGTTTTGTTTTCCTTTGATTCTTGCTGCTCTCATCCTTCACCACAGGAGCTCTTATCTAGGACAGTAGCCTTAATCTGTGCAAATCCCTCACAGCTTGTTCTGTAGCATCCTCAGTGTCTGTGTCTTTGATTTGGCCATCTTTTCCCAACACCTGCCTTCAAAGTGGGAAATCACGCAGCCCAGACTCTCATTCTTAGAGACATAGAGTCAGTGGTGCATCCAGATAATTCTAGACTTAATGGTCTTATGCCTCCCAGTTTAGATGGCTTTGCGTATTACTTCCAATGTGAAGCATATATCTAACATTTATCTTCTCCTCTCTCTCCCATCCCATGCTTCGCAACTGGTCCTACATTCCTGATATGTTAGAGCGAAAAACCCTTTTGCTAACCCTGGTTATTCATGTTCTAAAGACGCAAGTGCAGCTTTGCATTTTCAGCACACTTAAATGAAAGGATGGACATAACTACTGAAATAAAGTGGACCCAAAGTGCTGCAAATGGAAAACTACATGGCAGGAAGAAGGGGTGTTACTCTAGCCTTTTCAACGAGTGCCTCTACATCAAGAGGAAATCACATTGCTTACCTGTTTCTTTGGTGCAATTGTTATGGGTTGCATTACACAGGCAGAGAGGGGCAACCACGTGATTTGAATTGAATACTTCCACTCCGTTCACTTCAGTTGAGACCACACCATATAGTGGTGGAAGATCCTGCTTTTTCAGGACATTACCGCATTAAAAGTGCTTCTTTTCACAGCGGGATTTCCAGGGGATACTACAGAAGACATCCTGCACTTTGACAACATCATCTAATGGACCTGCAAACTTCTGTGAGTGGCCATTCCCGAGAGTGCAATAAATCACTTGTTTAGAGGAGCCCAATGACATGTTAGCTTTCTATGAGTCGGAATTATTTTTTCATGGGTCAGGTCAGCTTTCTTTCACCTGTAGTTTGAAATGGCACAACCAGATGCAACTTTAGAAGTAAACTGAGAGGCTCTGATTGCCTTAATTTGAGGGCAGGCCCTGGAGAGTCGCCTAGGGCGATTTGTATTTAGGGATAACAATAATAGGATTAGGAACAGGAAGCCTGTGGTTTGGATGATAACAGGGGAAATGAGGGCAGATAATTGGTTGCTGAATAAGGAATCACTGTTTCATATTCTAGAAAGAGTCTTGCGGCTCCTTAAAGACAGACATTTATTATGGCACCAGCTGTCATGAATTAGAGTCCACTTGAAGTTCATGAACCATTATCTGTAGTTAGCAGGTATATACACAGACAGATGGTACGTGCAGGGCGGTATTGTAAGCAGTGAGGTCAGAGAAAAATGAGAGGCAAAAAAAGCGACTGTGACAATTACCTTAAAGCTTAAATGTTTGTAAATTTGTTAAAGAGACCATTCACAAAGCAGTGTTGATAATACGAACATCCTGGCGTTGGTAAGTTACTTAAAATCTGTCATAGTGGGAAGATAACCTATTTTCTCCATTTGGGCCAAATGTGATTGTAGAGGGGAATTATATGTAAGCAGTGAGGTGAGGAAAAATTGACATATAGAAAATACAGACAGAGAGGGGCAACCACATGGAACTTCAAGTGGAACTTCAAAGGGAGAATCTAGTGTGAAATTGCTGCATTAGAATTTATCAAGAAGTTCAGTACAATCCCATCTGGGCTAAACTGAGATAATGTCTTGTGTATTTTTTATTCCACTGCAGTTAAGTTTTTATAATAACTGATAGCTCTCATGCTATTGTCACATGTACTATAATAAATCTTGCAACAGTCCACAATAAACTGTAATCCACTGTGCTTCATATCAAGCATCCTTTAAAGACTTGATCTGGGAAGGAGTAGGAGAAGAATGATAGATGTTGTCTCATTTTATTCTAACAACAATTCTATGTGGAACATTGGGTTGAAAGATCTGAATGGACCAAGGCTATAGGGGGATTTGAACCCAGGACTCTTAACTCCAGCACTCTTTCCAGGACACCCAGGCCTTAGCTAGACCTAAGGTTTATCCCGGGATCGTCCCAGGGTCGTCCCTGCTCCCGGGATATACTGTGTGTCATTTACATGAACAGGGATAACCCTGGGATGATCCCGGGATAAACCTTAGGTCTAGCTAAGGCCTCAGTCTCCATTTTCAACAAAAACAGTTTCAGAATGACTGGGGAATCTCTGTGCATTTCAGCAGCTGCACGTCAGTCAATCCTAGGATTTAGCCAACACATGACTGAACTGTGAGGTGATCCATTACAAGAGATTTGCGAAACCAGCCAATTGGCGAGTTCCATTTTCTCAAGCCGTTTTAAACCCGTGACAGATCTGATTGCTACTTTCCTCAGACGCCCAGGGCATGGCACTTTCGAAAAGTGGGTCTCCTTCTCTCTCTTTCTCTCATGGTCACTTAGACGCAGGTTCTTCAAAATGACCGTTCTTAGAATTCGCTGCACTCCTGGCTTGGACCTACTTTGGGATTAAGGAAAACTCTTCATGGTGAATACATTAAATCCAGATTAGGTTTAGCTGATCACAGGAGAAACACAGATGGGGAAGAGGAGAGTATGAAAGCAAGAAACAGGTGAGAGTTTCTATTTTAATTATACCCTTCTCACTCAAAAAGCAAGACTTGTGTTTGCTTCAGTGCCCTGATAGACAGACAAGTTCCGTTGCATGCTGACTAGTTTCAGAACTGTTATGTGGGATGTCAGAGTCCACAGCTTCCTATTAGGCCTAATAGTCTATTGGGAGATGGCCTTCATTGCCTCAAGAGGAAAAGGCCAATCCTGGGGAAAGAGACCGTACGGGGATCTGAGCCAAGGAACCATCTGTTCTTTCTAGAGCTGAATCTTGGACACTTCCAAAGGTCCAGCAGGAATGGTATAAGAATAGAGTAGTCCCATCAAAGTGATTGTGATAGGCTGGAGTGCTGGGCTGAAAACAACAGAATGAAATTTAACAGGGATAAATGCCAAGTTCTACATCTAGGAGATAGAAACCAAATGCACAGTTACAAGATGTAACTGGGATACTTGGCTCAGCAATATTACAAACAAGAAGGACCTTGGAATTGTTGTAGATCACAAGCTGAATATGAGCCAACAGTGTGATGTGGCTGCAAAAAAAGCAAATGCTATTTTGGGCTGCATTAATAGAAGTATGGCTTCCAAATCACGTGAGGTACTGATTCCTCTCTGTTTGGCCCTGGTTAGGCCTCATCTTGAATATTGCGTCCAGTTCTGGGCTCCACACTTCAAGAAGGATGCAGACAAGCTGGAGCGTGTTCAGAGAAGGGCAACCAGGATGATCAGGGGTCTGGAAACAAAGCCCTGTGAAGAGAGATTGAAAGAACTGGGCATGTTTAGCCTGGAGAAGAGAAGATGGAGGGGAGACATGAGAGCACTCTTCAAATACTTAAAAGGTTGTCACACAGAGCAGGGCCAGGATCTCTTCTCGATCATCCCAGGGTGAAGGACATGGAATAACGGGCTCAAGTTACAGGAAGCCAGATTCTGGCTGGACATCAGGAAAAACCTCCTGACTGTTAGAGCAGTATGACAATGGAACCATTTACCTAGGGAGGTCGTGGGCTCTCCCACACTAAAGGCCTTCAAGAGGCAGCTGGACAACCATCTGTCAGGGATGCTTTAGGGTGGATTCCTTCATTGAGCAGGGGGTTGGACTCGATGGCCTTATAGGCTCCTTCCAACTCTACTAATCTATGATTCTAGGATTCTATGACCTGGAGACAGCATTTGTGTATGCTCCAACCATTGTTGGCTCCAGGTTTTGGGGGGTTCTTGGGCAACTCATCTTCCATGGGCCCCCTTCCTCAGTGAGTCTGCTTTCTCACCACCATTGTCAGCAGTAACTCTTGCTCCTCTCCTGTATCATTGCTGCTACCACTTGCTTCTTGACAGACAGAAATCCAGAGTGTAAGTAGGCAGGGGCATCTACTGCTCCTCCTTCTCACAACCACCATTGAATGGGCCAGAAGATAAACTGCTTCATAGCAGGCAACAGAGGTGGACCTAAGAGAACAAGAAGAGCCATGCTGCTCCTGGTCAGTCGAAAGGCAGATCAGGGAATAGGGATTCAGCTTGTGCTGGATTGGGGTTTCACTTCCCCTGAAGACGCAGGTCCGCAGCTTGGGTGTACTTCTGGATTCAGCCCTGAGCCTGGATGCCCAGGTTTCGGCGGTGGCCAGGAGTTCATTTGCACAGTTAAAGCTAGTGCGCCAGCTGCGCCCGTTCCTAGAGATGTCGGGCCTGGCCACGGTGACACATGCCTTAGTCACATCCCGATTGGATTTCTGTAACGCACTCTACGTGGGGCTGCCTTCGAAGAGTGTTCGGAAACTCCAGCTGGTTCAAAGAGCTGCAGCCAGATTGTTGACCGGGGCTGGTTACAGGGAGCAGACAACTCCCCTATTAAAACAGCTCCACTGGCTTCCAGTCTGTTTCCGGGCACAATTCAAAGTGCTGGTTATGACCTATAAAGCTCTATATGGTTCGGGTCCAGGTTATTTGAAAGACCGTATTCTCCCTTATGAGCCTGCCCGTGCTTTGAGATCTTCTGGAGAAGCCCTTCTTTCAGTCCCACCTTCTTCACAGGCACGCTTGGTGGGAACATGGGAGAGGGCCTTCTCGGTGGCTGCTCCGGTGCTCTGGAACTCTCTTCCCGGGGAAGCTAGGCTGGCTCCCTCCTTGATGGGCTTTCGGAAGCAGGCTAAAAAAATTTGTTCAAGCAGGCCTTTGGAGAATAATCCAGCCCTCCATCTATGTTAATGTCTTATAATTTTGTTGTGTATTTTTAATTGTTTATAGTTTTGTTTCCCTCCCCCACCCCATGTATATTTTAAACTTTGTAAGACTGCCTTGAGGCCCAGCATTGGGCAAAAGGCGGGACACAAATAATAATAATAATAATAATAATAATAATAATAATAATAATAATAATATCCACCTCATCTAGTCCAGCATTCTGTTTATGCAGTGGACAACCAGCTGCCCATACCTGTTCATTTGAGACATATTCATTTGAGACAGGTATATTGCATATACCTGTTCATTTGAGACATCACTTATGCAACTAGATATTACTTGGGAGCCAAGCTCTTGAAGACAGGAGGGAGTATCTAGTCCCCTGTCTTCCTTGTTACAAGTTTGGAGATTTACAAGAGCCAACTTTGGGTCCGATAGAAACTCCCTATATCTGGGGCATAAAAAGTTGTTTTTAATATTTGTATTAAAAAAAATTTAAATCCACATATCCTTTTCCCACTGATGAAGACCTGTATGGTTGAAACACGTTTGGGGATTTTCGTTTGAAGTTTGATGTATGTGGATTATTCTGTTTAAATTTTAAATGTATGTATTTGCTTTAAAATTAAAATATTTTCTACTAATATGATTTTATTGTAATAAGTATAGTTATACCTAAATTTGATATATTGTTTGTATCAGTTTTCTTAAACTTACTTTGTTTTCAGGTTTGGTTTTGGTTTAAGATAGCACCTTTTCACATTTCTTTCTAGCAAATCAGCTACCTCTTAAGTCATCATCCCATAGAGAACTAGGCCAGATCTACACCAATCAGGATATGGCACTTTGAAAACGTTTTTAAAACTGTAGATGTAGCGTGTCCTGGGCCCCTACACTTGTCACTACTGTTATAAACCGTTTTAAAGATCCTGCCCTAGTAGTGAATTTGTTATCTGTGAGTGGATCCATAGTGTAGCCAAAATAGCTTCATCCTTGCACAAGAGGGAGGTATCTGTATTTGGGGGGGAACCCCAAAGTTTGCAGAAGTCCTTCCCACCCAAAAAAATTAGAATAAAAAATAAAACCTAGGGGAGGGAATCCCTAAAACAGCCCAATGAGAACTCATGGCCATGAAATGCTGGCAGGCTGTAGGGAGAAGGAAAATAGAAAACCAGGGGAAATGGAATGGAGTATTCCCAGAGAAGGACATTGTTTGCTAGCTGGCTGGCACCTGTCCTGACTCGGCTTAGGGCTCTGAGGGGAGACTGGGTTGCAGCTGTGGTACTGGAAGTGCTGAATCACCTCTGATAAAGAAAGATCAAGTACAATGAAGCAAGGCCTCATCTGAAAGGCAAAGCCTGTCAGGACCCTGGGCAGATCATTGTGGCAAGTATTGGCTGCAACTCAATCAAGACTAGCAGTTGTCTCAACAACATGCAGAGGCCTTATGGTCGCTGGCAGGTCTGGATCTGGTGTTAACCCCATCCCCTCCGAGGAGTGGTTTCTTCTTAAAGGGCCATTGCTTGCTTCTGCAGCCACTGGCTTTTTCAGCATGGAAACAGTGAGGGGTGCCCACTGAATCTGGTGAAATCCCTTCCTCTGGCCTGGAAGGCCCCAAAGTAGCAGATGGTGGATTCCTGGATGAAGCACCCTTCCTCTCCAACTCCCCCCCCCCATGTGTCTTCCTCTGAGCCTGAGGGGGAGATCAAAGCCAAAGAATATGGCGGAACCCTGAATAGAAGCACACCATACTGCAACATTTAGTTGCACCTCCCACTTGTTCTTGGGTTAATTCTTAATGCTTCCAGGGCCATTAGAACAACAGATGATATCTTTGGGTTGACACCTGGCAATACTAATAACCTGTGCAGTTGGGGAGGGGGGATGCATAGTTATTGTGGCTGTATGAATTAAAATCAGTTGGAGCAATAATGGCCAACCTTTTAAGCATTTTTTAAAAAATGGAAATCTGATGGAATTCTTATTGCTGTGTTATTTTTTTTCTCATGGACAGGGGGAAAACACACACACCAGAAACTCCACCTCCGCTAAACTCTGCTGGTTTCCCAGAGCATGTTTCACCTCTTCTCTTACTGCTGGTCTTGGCTGCAGGCAATCCAAGAGCCTATGAGGTAAATTCCAGGAATGCTTCAGCTGTTTCGCCAACTATGGCCTCTCCTGGACAGGGATAGTTTGGCCACGGTGGTACAGGCATTGGTAACCTCAAGATTGGATTACTGCAATGTGCTCTATGTGGGGCTGCCCTTGAAGCTGCTCCGGAAGCTGGAGCTAGTGCAGAATACTGCAGCACGGCTGTTGTCTGGAGCTGCCCCTTTCCAGTATGTAACTCCTCTGCTGAGGGAACTGCACTGGCTACCTATTCGCTACCGGGCCAGGTTTACGGTTCTTGTACTTGTGTACAAAGCCCTAAACAACTTGGGACCAGGATACCTGAGAGAGCGCCTTCTCCCCTACCAACCTGCCTGGTCACTGAGGTCATCTGAGGGTCTGCTCCTGGTGGTCCCACATAGATCCATCCTCCGATTGGAGTCCACCAGGGGCAGAGCCTTCAGCGTGGTGGCCCCCCTCCTGTGGAATTCCCTGCCTCTGGAGGTCAAGCAGGCGCCAACTTTGTACTCCTTTCGGCGCCTCCTGAAAACATCATTATTCCAAGAAGCCTTTCCTTAATGTCCAGCCATGAGTCACTGTTTTTGCTTCTTTTAAAATCTGTTTTAAGTGTTTTATTCTGTTTTTATTTTCATTCTATTTTGTACACCGCTCCAAAATTTTCAATGGGGAGCGGTATATAAATATTGTAAATAAATAAATAATAAATAATAAATAAAATAATTATTTTATTATCATTTCTTATTTAACCCAGTGTTCGTTCAATCTCCTGCTTTTCCTTGGCCCCATCTTCTTCCCTTCCTATTATTCAGCTATTGGGGGGTAAAAAAATGCAATAAAATAAATAAATACCATTGCCTCCCCTGTGTCAAATTTTAAACTGTGAGCTTTGAGAAGGGACCTGTATTTTTATTATTCTTTAAAGTACTACACACATTGATGGCACTATACACAAGAGTAATGGTCATTAATGTCTGTTTTCTGGGCTCTTTTTGGGAGAAAACTCACCCCCTCAAACCATTTTTAAACTTTCTGTGTAATTTATAAAACTGTTATTATTATTATTATTATTATTATTATTTATTTATTTATATAGCACCATCAATGTACATGGTGCTGTACAGATTACACAGTAAATAGCAAGACCCTGCCGCATAGGCTCTTAAAGGGGCATTTCTCTGAAATATTTATTAGCACAAACATCAACACTGGAGCGTGACAAATCATACGAAAAATGATATGGACTCTGGCCATGTGCAGAGCATTTTTTATTCTCTCTCTCTCCTCTCAACAGGCAACCTCCAGCAATATGAGATATCACATATTAGAGTTTCCAAGTCAAGAATGAGATTTAACTTACTGAATGTTATTCTATTCTTTTTAAATATTTGTATTTTATTTCATATTTTTAACTGTTCTGTGGCATTTAAATTTTTTTAACTGTTTGCAATCTGCCCAGAGAACATTAGATATTGGGCAGATTAGAAAAATAATAAATAAATAAAATGAGGGATTGTCAGGTTTAACCTCAGTACATTATCATCATCAATAATAATAATAATAATAATAATAATAATAATAATAATAATAATAATAATATTTATTTCTTACCCGCCTCTCCATTTGGATCGAGGCAGGGAACTACATTAGAACAGGAATCAATACATCTTAAAAATTCTTAATTTAACATTGATCTGGATAGGCCTGCCAGAAAAGGCTACTCTTTAAAGCTGCCTTAAAATCACAGAGAGAATTAATTTTACGAATCTCCTCCGGCAGGCCATTCCACAATCTGGGGGCGACAGAAGAAAAGGTCCCCTAGACCATTATTATTATTATTATTATTATTATTATTATTATTAGCTGCTTTTACAGCATAACAAACCAGAGCATTTTGGGTAATAAGAGGCTCGCCATGAATCTTTCCCAATTTTATATGACCACGGAGCTTGGAGTTTATTTGTGTAGTGCAGAAGAAAGGTTACTAAGGCAATAAACTGAAAGCCTGCTGGTTGCCAAGCAATCTACGGCTCTCCAAAATGTCCCCCCTCCCTCTATCCAATTCAGTTTCAAGTATATTTTGTCCTTTCAGCCAGGCCTGAACCCCACAAAAATCACCATAGCAACACAGAAGGCCAACTCTGTTCTTGCCACTTTGGGATGAAGCGAGGTTGTTCTGTGTCACGTTCTCCAGCGGAATGGGAATGCGCGCAGCGATGTGGAAAAGATGCGTCTGATGAATTCTGGGCTGCCCGCACTGCCATTCAAAGGACGAAACCTTCTGCCCGTTAGGAAAAAGACATCACTTGTCTCACTTCTAGTCATCCTTCTCCCCCAAACAGTGGCTGCTAAACCGTTTTACAAGAGGCCCCTTGCTTCCCTAGAAGAGAACTTTGAGGCCAATGACAAATTACATTAATTACGTCGGCTTTTTTTTTAAAGTGGTGTGCTCATGACATTTCATGCCTTTTTCTTTACAAGATGCAGCCACTGGTGGGGGTGTGGGATGGGGTGGGGGGGTGTCCTGAGATTTGGTTTGGGATCGCAGCACAGGGAGAGGTTTGAATAAACTCTTTTCCCTGTGTCATTTTCTGTTGAAAATCCCCCCTCTCAAAAGGGGGGATTTATTTTGTCCCCAAAGTGCTACTACAGTGGTGGCCAGATGGTAGGTCAACATCTATTGGGTAGAACTCTGGCTCATTTGCAGATCAGCAATCATTTCCAATGTGTCATCACAGCCGTAGCAAACAAAAAATCTTCTCTAATCCCCACCCTTCAAATTTGGCTTTTAGTATCCTTGATCTGTAGTAAATCATGCGGTATGGTAAGAAACTGGCACCGGTGAGCTACAATTTTGCCCCACCGGGCTCCAGTTGGGAGAATTTAGAGTGCTATAGAAAACAGAACATTCATTCATTCATAGTCATTTTTATCCTGCTCCTGGAATGGCTTGCATATAAAACAGTTCCTTCCCAGAGGTTTACAATCTAGAGAGACACGACACACAAGGATAAAGCGCTGAGGAGGGGAAAGGAAATTAAAAAGTAGTCTTTCAGCAGGGCTGGTGGAATGGCCCCATTTCCCCTCTCATCTCCCTCTCTACAGTCTGTAGATCCCACAAGCCTGAAGTCTGCCCACACCTGTGCTATTAGGTTGCAGAATAACCCTGTCCCCCTTTCTTTGCCACCAGGAAAATGACTCTCCTTGTCCTCGGCCTAGACGGAGCGGGGAAAAGTTCCCTAGTAAGAGAAATCCAGAGAGGTGAGTTGCTGAGCAGAACTCATTTTGAGCTAAGGTTTGCCAGAAGTTCCACCCCACAATCCCATTTCAATGCACAGAAGGGTTTACTGTAAAGTAGTAAGGGATGAGAGTGCCTCTGAGCCTGTGCAGAGTGCCTTTCTTTTATGCTAATTATCCCAGCCAGCCTTACACAGATGGGACAAGGACACAAACTGGCTGACAGGTAGCGCTAGGACTGGCCAACTGTCCTACTTTTCAGGGGACAATCTAAGTCTGGTTTAAAGATCAAGAAACCTAAGCATGGACAGCAAGGGGCTTGAAACTGCCTGCCAAGAGTTAATGATTGATATTAATTTTATTTCCCCCCACCAAAAAAAATAAAAATCAGATCACCTTTAAGGGTAAACAGCAGACTTAGCAGGTATATTGTTCACCTGTCCAGAGTGTTTCCGACTATGGTGAAAAGTGCTGTATTGCTATTCAAATTATAGACATCATTTCTAAATTGCAAATGCTATCCAAATCTGTGTCCTCTTCTGCCCTCTTTTTGGGGATGCATTTCCTCCTTTGCAGCGATGCGTAAGTGGCCACCCTAAGTAAAACGGAGGGCCCGCATTCGTTTACAACCCTTGTAGTGGATTTCAATTGCTACTGAGCCCAAATCGCGCCACCTGTTCTGACATAGGATTCACTACAATGAACTCTCGATTCTTTAAGCATGATTACTCTCTATAAAATGTACTTCTCGATCCTCCCAGAGTGCAGGACATGGAATAAGGGGCTCAAGTTACATGAAGCCAGATTCCAGCTGGACATCAGGAAAAACTTCCTGACTGTGGGCATGTCTAGACAGGGCGATATTCCATGGGTCATCCCGGGATTGCCACTGTGTATCCACATGACGCACAGGGGATCCCAGGAGCAGGGAGGGATGATCTCTCCCATTCCCTAGGATATGGCCCTACACTTTAATCCTGGTTATTCCAGCGGTCTCGGGATGATCCCGAGACCGTGGGAGGTGTGAACTGCCATCCTGGTTTGTCCCGGCTCCTCACAAGGAAATGCGAGGAGCCAGGAACCAGACACAGGGCATCAACAGGGGTAAGGTGGGGGCAGTGGGAGCGAGGTGGGGTTTTTTTTAAAACCATATCTTTTATGTTTGAGTGCTCCTGTGCTCTTTTTCTATTTAAAAAAAAAAATGGCAGGCGTGATGCCCTCTTCTTCCCGGGACATTGCGTGCTGCGTGTAGACACAGGGTGACGATCCCAGAAGTAGGTAAGTCCGGGATCGCCCCCTCTCCGGCCGTCTTCACCCATAGGTGTAGACATGCCCTGTTAGAGCAGTACGACAATGGAACCAATTACCTTGGGAGGTTGTGGGCTCTCCCACACTGGAGGCCTTCAAGAGGCAGCTGGACGACCATCTGTCAGGGATGCTTTAGGGTGGATTCCTGCATTGAGCAGGGGGTTGGACTCCATGGCCTTAGAGGCCCCTTCCAACTCTACTATTCTTCTATGATTCTACTGCAAAACAGAGGGAGTTGACTGCAATATGCAAACTTCTCTGTGTAATTTATTGAGGCTATTAACTGATCCTTGGTGTTTGCTTGTGTGTTTCCTGCTCTTGCCTCGCCGGCGTTGTAGTCCTGTCCTGTGAGTTGCTGCCCACCACAAAGCCAAACCAGATGGAGCTCCGAGTGGACAGGTTTGAGGTGTCCCTCGTGGACCTGGCCGGGGGGCAGCGGTCGTGGGGAACCTGGAAGGACCATTTCAGCACGGCTCATGGGATTATCTTCGTGCTCGACTCCAGCGATGTAGCACGGGTGGATGAGGCCAAAAAGACCCTCTCCCGTGTCCTGGGACACCCCACGGTTTCCGGAAAGCCTCTGTTACTGTGAGACACTCCTCCTGCTTACACTTTCTTTCATTCCTTTGTCCTCTGTGATGAATGGGTGGGGATAAAAGTTGGAATTTGTACCCACCTTTCAGTTCTGGTCAGACCCACCGAAAAACAATATATTGTCAATATCACACTTTCCTTAGGAAGGAAAGTGGCTGGAGGCTTCTTGGTGGGATAAAAGTACAGTTAATAAATAGTAATAGTTATTATTATTTCTCTTTTCTTGCTTATGGCAGTTTTTCTAGACAGACATGACAAGCTCATGCTGTCTTTTACTGATTGAGAAATTCTCCGACTATTGAACGTGTTTTCAACATGACTGTTTTCTGGATGTTGGTGTGGATGTATTTTGGTAGGCCCAGTTTCTGAAGGTTTTCTGTATAGTTTTTTTATGTGATGCCTGTGACTGATATTGATGATATTATTATTATTATTATTATTATTATTATTATTATTATTATTAATCTCTCTTTTCTCACTCGTGTCAGTTTTTCTAGATGGACAGGACGGGCTTTGCCAAGTCCTGCTGTCTTTTAGAGATTCAGAAATTTCCTGACTATTGAACCTGTTTTAAGTATGGCTGCTTTCTGGATGTTGGTGCGGATGTATTTTGGTAGGGCCAGTTTCTGAGGATTTTCTGTATAGTTTTTTGATGTGATGCCAGTGACTGATATTATTATTATTATTATTATTATTATAAAATTTAAGCTGTTCCTTGAACATCTGTTGCTTTTCCTCATACTTTGACCAGCCCCCTTAGAACAAAATTTGAACTACAAAATGAGCATTTGTTTGTTTTAACGGGATCTCGTCTTTCCCCCCCCCACCTGTCTGTGCTATCTTTGGATTTCTGCACGGACGGTTCAAGGCTGGCAAACAAACAGGACAAGATGGACGCCCTTTTGCCCTGTGAAATCATTGAGCGCCTGTCTCTGGAGAAGCTGGCGAATGAAAGCAAGTCCCTGTGTCGAATCGTAAGTACGAGGCAGGCAACCCTCTTCGCTCACATTGGCAACAGCCTGCAGCGTTCTTCTCCAGAAAGAATGAAGGAAACCTCACAAGAAGTCCTTGACTCACGAGCAGTCCTCCTTTGCAAGCAAGCATTCCTCCTCTTAAGGGTCCCACACTGGTCTACTCTGGAGATGATGATGCTTTGAGGGAAGCTAGGTGGTTGCTCAGCCTCTATCTCAGAGACCGAGTTCCCCTCCTCTTGTGAGGATGGATGCATGGCCATCTCCTCCAAGGAACCAGGGTCCTTCACATATCCTAACATAGACTGCTCCTCAATGTTGTCTGTCGGTGGGAGCTCCAATTCCTCCTCTGAGGAGGGTTCTTCCAGCGGGAGCATGGCATCAGGTCACAACATGTCACTAGAGGGAACCTGCCATTCTTAGCACACACACACACACACACACACACACATGGGTACATACACTTTAAACTTCTATAGCTATTGGGGGAGGGGAGGCCAAACAAAAGATCACAAAAAATCTGCAAGATTTTTAATGGGCTCAAGTTACAGGAAGCCTGATTCTGGCTGGACATCAGGAAAAACTTCCTCACTGTTAGAGCAGTACAACAATGGAACCAAACAATGGGTCTGGAAACAAAGCCCTATGAAGAGAGACTGAAAGAACTGGGCATGTTTAGCCTGGAGAAGAGAAGATTGAGGGGAGACATGATAGCACTCTTCAAATACTTGAAAGGTTGTCACACAGAGGAGGGCCAGGATCTCTTCTCGATCCTCCCAGAGTGCAGGTCACGGAATAACGGGCTCAAGTTACAGAAAGCCAGATTCCAGCTGGACATCAGGAAAAACTTGCTCACTGTTAGAGCAGTACAACAATGGAACCAGTTACCTAGGGAGGTTGTGGGATCTCCCACACTGGACGTATTCAAGAGGCAGCTGGACAACCATCTGTCGGGTATGCTTTAGGGTGGATTCCTGCATTGAGCAGGGGGATGGACTCGATGGCCTTGTAGGCCCCTTTCAACTCTACTATTCTATGATTTTACGATTCTGTGAGATCTCCAGACCTCTTCATCAGGCAAGAGGTTAAAAAAATGGAGGGGGGAATGGGAGGGAGGAAAACCTTGCTTGACGGTGTAATCCCATTGGCTGCACACTTATCGAATTTCCTTTCCACCTGCTAACTCAACTTGTGGATTTCTTTATTTTATTTTGCCTTCAATGGACCTGGGTGTTCAAGCTGTCTTCTGCCTTATATAATTATTTTCATTGACTTTTAATCACATATTTTCAATGTAATGAATGAGTATATAAAATATTACAACTTTTTCAACTAACAAAACACGTACATTACATAGGAATTCCAATTACAGTAAACAGGAATCACAGGAGTTTCAATATATGAATAGCCTTATATTTTTTTCCACAGAAGTTCATCATGAATTTAAGATTTAGTTGTAATTATCTAAATGTATATTTCCATAGAATCATAGAATAGTCGAGTTGGAAGGGCCTATAAGGCCATCAAGTCCAACCCCCTGTTCAATGGAGGAAAATCTGTCCATGACATGCTGGTGGTTTTCTCTCGGAACCTTGTTTGTTAGTAAAGTCTATTAATTTATACCAAATTGTATGGAAGGTGTCAGATTCCTTTTGTTGCCTTTGTGCCCATATCTGTTTAGTTAGTTTTTCAGCCAACACAATGTTCTAAAGATGTTCAACACAATATTCCAAAGATAGTTATACCACACAATTATTGATAGATCTGTAGTTTCTTTCCAGTTCTTCACTATTCTTTGACCAGACGCTGTCTTCTGTCTTCATCTCACAGGAACCCTGCTCAGCTACCAAAAAACTTCCCAGAATCCAGTGCTGGACCATTGTTCAAGGACTTCATTGGCTCTTACACACCATTGCCATCAACTACGGTGTTCTCTGCGCCCGCATCTACGAAGACGGCCCTGAACGACAAGCGTCACCAGAGCGGGAGATTTCGAAGAAAGCACAGAGATCCGGGATCAGGATGCGGGAAAACAGGTATGGCTCACCCACCCACCCACCTCCACTCCACCCAACTATGTGGACAGTTGAAGGAGTGGGCCACGCCAGGTCTTTGGAATGGCATCACTAGCATGGCCGAAAAACAGCATCAGCTTGAGTTTGAGGTGGAACTGAGCAGAGATGAAAGCTAAAATCCTAGCCATGCTTTCTTATTGTATTATTTATTTATTTATTTATTTATTTATTTATTTAGAATATTTATATACCGCTCCCCATTGAAAAATTTTGGAGCGGAGTACAAGGTAAAATGGGGGGGGGGGAACCAGAATAAAAACAGCTAAAACAAAATTTAAAAGAAGCAATAATTTAAAATTATAAAAATTTAAAAGAAGCATGTTAAAGAAAGGCTTCTTGGAATAAAGATGTTTTCAGGAGGCGCCGAAAGGAGTACAAGGTTGGCACCTGCCTGACCTCCAGAGGCAGGGAATTCCACAGGAGGGGGGCCACCACGCTGAAGGCTCTTCCCCTGGTGGATTCCAATCGGAAGATGGATCTAGGTGGAACCACCAGGAGCAGGCCCTCAGATGACCTCAGTGACCGGGCAGGTTGGTAAGGGAGAAGGCGCTCTCTCAGGTATCCTGGTCCCAAGTTGTTTAGGGCTTTGTATCACAATCAGTGCTGGGGCCAAGGGTAGACATGGTGGGGCACCTGTCATGGGTCCACACCCCAGGAGGGGCCCACTGACAAGAACTCCATGAAATTGCACTCTCTCTTTCTCTTCCCCATTACAATCTGCTTGTTTGTGTGCCTCTCACTCTGGCCCAGACAGTGGTGGTAGTGAGAAGGAGGAGCAGTAGAAGAGGTTAGATCAATTCCTGGAGGAGAAAGTTATCAATGGCTACTAGTCCTGATAGCTATGTGCTCCATCAAGTAGCAGAGGCAGTAAGCCCAGGTACACCAGTTGCTGAGGGACATTGGGAGGGGGGGGCTGTTACACCCGTGTCCTACTTGTGGGTTCCTGGTCAAGAGCTGGTTGCTGACTGTGTGAACAGAATGCTGGAATAGAGGGACCGTCGGTCTGATCCAGCAGGGATCTCCTGGTGTTATTAATTGCTCACTAGTTTTCTACCCATCAAGTGGAGGCAAGAAAAGAGGGGAAGAGCAACAGCAACTGGTTATAATGGCAGTGAGAAGGTGGATTTACTAAAGGAGGGGGTCGAAGGGCCCTCAAAAACCTGGAGCCGGCATTGGGTCTCACAGTTCAGATCTGAGTCACTCACACTCCTGTGAGACAAATTATTCCCATTTAACCAACTGTGAACTGAGCCTGGAAAAGAGTGATTTGCTCAAGGGGCCATCAGCGTGTCCATAGCTGAGTAGGGTTTGAGACCGAGTTCTATATCCAACGCTCTACCCGTTGGATGTAGAACTTGGTCTCAAACCTTCATCATACCTTCACCGCTGCCCAGGAATCTTATAAGGTGGCAGAGCTTTTATTGGCACCTTTGGTTAGTGATGAAGGAAGAGAAGAACAGGTGTATTGGTTGTTTTGTATTTGGGGGGTAATCTGTTTATGTCTACTTTTAGAGAGTCACGGGCAAGAAGAAAGGGCTGCCCAGAAGAAAATGCCAAGACGGATGAAAGCAAAACCACAAAGCTGTCCGAGAACATCCTCTCACAGGTAACCAGTGATGTCGCTATATTCCTTGGCAGAAAAAGCTCCTCTTCAGAAACTCAGTTTTGTTTAGTTAATTAGAGACATAATGACTGGGTTCAGACAACACAATAACCCACACTCAAGAGTTGAGAATGGGACAAGTGTGAATTGTCGTTGAACCGTGGGTTGTTGTTGAAACATAGGTTATTGTGTTGTCTGAACCCAACCATGCTAACAAACCATGTTTCAACCATGATCAACCCATGAAGACAAACCATGGTTTGTTGTTGGGCCATGAACTGTGAGTTGTTTGTGATTAACAAATCATGGTTTGTTAGTGTGGCTGGGTTCATAAGACACAACAGCCAACAGTTCAGCAACAACCTACAATTCAACAAAAACCCATGACTCAGGCCTTAGCTAGACCTAAGGTTTATCCTGGGATCGTCCCAGGGTCGTTCCTGTTCATGTAAATGACACACAGGGGATCCCAGGAGCAGGCAGGAATGACCCCAGGATGATCCCGGGATAAACCTTAGGTCTAGCTAAGGCCTCAATGACAAGCCACACTCACCCGTACTCCAGCTTGTTGTGTTGTGTGAACCAGCCAGTATAAGGCAGCTTCCCATGTCCAGTGTCAAACAACGGATCTGTGCTGTAACCCCCACACACACTATATTTATGTGCACAGCTCATTAGGCATGCTAAAACAAATAGATTACCGTTTTCCCAGTAATCTAAGCAGTGCAAGAGAAACGTATGTGATTGAGTTACCATGTCTTAAAATATTTATAAGTATTCCAATAAAAATAATTTATAAGGCAAGTTTTGAAATATAACATTTCAGCTACACTAATAATGTAATCCTATACATGTCTACTCAGAAGTAAGCCCCATTGAGTTCAGTGGGACTTATTTACAGGTGAGTATAGACTTGCAGCTTAAATGCACTATATTGATTTTTGTCTCCTTTCCTAATCAAATATTTCAATTCAACAACTTTTGGCCACGGGGGGGGGGGGGGACATTTGAGATATTTATACTGTATGTAAAATTAATGTGGTTTACTTGAAAATAAACTTTAAATAAACATGCTAAATCAGTCAACAATTGATTTAGGATAATGACTATTTCGGGGAAATTTTCCAGTTCAGATTATTTTGGGAAACTCACATGACTGCGCTGCAGATAACGTGCCCCTTTTGCTGAAGTCCTGTCTTTTGGCATTTCGCCCCTATAACCAGGACCTAAAACCTAGATACTGAGCTCTTTGTTAGATCAAACTGCCCTTACAGCAGGCGGTGGAAGTTGTGGAAGGATAGGAAATATCTTTTGGGCAGATCCTGATAGAAACTCCATCCGAACCTGAACCAGGGAGAGTAAAACAGGTGCTTTTATGCAATGCACAAAAACAGTGGAGCAAAAATGTCTCTGGAATATGACCAGTTTCTATACATAAAGCATCTGAAAATAGCACATTTTATTTAGGGCACATCCTACAGACCAATCTGTGTGTCTTCCATGATCACACTGTACACGCAGGGACTCAGACTGGATGCAAAACTCAGCATCCTGAGAATAATCAACTTTCTAAAAAGAAACATGTAAGTTTCTAACACTCAAGCGTGTGAAGGTAGGATGGCAAATATGGAGGCATTGCCTAATGAAATCTACCCAGAAACAGGAGGATCTCTGAGCAAGGTTTCCAGGGAGCAGATGGTCTGAATTTCAAGGCTTTGCTTAGCTCATTGCACTTCCATATTACTCGCAGAAGCAGAACAGATTTTGCAAAATTAGCAGATGTATTTGCACATTTTGTGCAGGTTGCAGGAGACAGCTTTTCTCAGCTCGAAATTTTTATTTTGACGTTTTCAAAGTGACTCAGAGAGCAATGTTTAGGCAGAAAAACAAGGGGATTCTCCTTCACACTGCTTGCCCTCCTGTTTGGGGTGGGGGAGGAGGAGCACACACAGGGGAATCTCCTTGTTATTTCCAATTATAGATTGGAGATAACAAAGGGATTCCTCTTCCTACCCTTTCCCCAAGCCCCCCAGTAGCTTCCAGGCTATTGGTGTGGGCTTGAGAAGGAAAGGGCCCCCACAGATAAAGCCTAAGCATTCACAGGCCAGATGGGAAAGCTCTATTGTTCAGATTACACCTACAGTCGGAAGGTTCCCTAGCCAAGCCCTAATACATGGAACACAGAGCTGGTGCTGAATCTTAATATTCCAGTTGCTGATATAGGACGTGCTTCCTGGGATCCTCAGGACCCATGCCACAGAGGGATTTAAATGTCCATGCCAACAGCTTGAACTGAGCCAGAATCAGACTGGTAGCCAATGTTGTTGTTTTTAATACAGGCAATCCATTTGCGGGCAAGGACATTTTGAATGACAAATTTCTAAAACTGCCCCTAAAGATAGAGAGGCTGTTTACACAACACGCTAACCCACATTCAGTGGTTGAGTGTGGGTTGTTTCAAACTGTGAATTATTTGTTGAACAATAGGTTAGCATGTTGTCTGAATGCGGCATGTTTTCCACGGGGTGAGTTCTCGTGCCTGGGTGGCTTATTAACCATGCATTGTGTCTTGTTAAGCACTGTGGTGGGACCCTAAAGGGCGGGTCCCCGTGGTTCGCTGAGTGGCGGTCACAGACTCTCAAGACACAATTTCCCTCTCTTTAGAAGATTTATTACAAGCAGCGCTGCAGGGTGACAGTCTCAGAAGACCTGAGGAACTGCCCAATAATTTCAGGAAAGGCTAACATATTTATAGGGTCCGTTCCCCTTAGATACAATGGCAGAACCTTCCCACCAATCATAATACAGCTCTGCAATACGATAACTAATGAGAAGCAAAGCATTTAGGCATGTACAAAGTTTAAGTACTACTCTGACTAGAATACACTACATATATGGGTACTGCAACAGCTACAGGAAATACATCTCCATCTGTTTCTTTTATCAGTTATCTTGCCTTGCAGACATCTTACTCCACTCTCCAACTGCCGGAGTGGACACCGCCTGTCTTGTGATATAGTTTCAGCATCAGCTTAATCGTGAAAGCAATTCCAGCATTAAAAACATGTTTTCATTAAGCAGGAAGCCATGAACTTTAAAATTTATAGAGCTAATGATTTATAGAGCCATTTTCTTATAACTGTGGGCATGGGTAAAAGAACCACCCGGCTTGATTTCCTCGACAACCACCCTGAACAACTCAACAACAAACCACGGGTTCTCAAGGTGGATTTTTCAAGAAAATAAGCCACCCTGCATAGTTAACAACATCCTGGGTTCCGACAACAAGCTAACCCAGGGTGCAATAAACAACCCACAATTCAAAACAACCCACATTCAACCACTGAGCGTAGGTTAGCGTGTTGTGTGAACAGTCCCAGAGCTTTCCATCATGTGGTTGGTTTTGTTAGTTTGTTTTTTTATTTGCGGGTTGGTTTTTGTGTGTGTGTGTTTTGCACAGAAAGAGGAAAAAGCACTTGCATCCAAGAAAAGGAAGGGGAAAGTCAAGCTGAAGGTGAAAAAGAAAAGTTTGGTGCAGTCTGAGGATACCTTAGCTGAAGACGATAGTGGAAAATTGGCAATGAGTGGGAGCAAAGTGGGAGCGATCGCCGGTCTCCTCCACAGCAACAAGGTAGCTCAAGAGAATCCCAGGGGCTCGGAAACCTCCCCACCCCCACCAGGTAAGCGTGGATTTCTAGCAAAATAAACTCAGCAGTGGCAATGCTGACGTACGTCGTACTTTTGCACTACTTTTCTAATTGTGTCGCAGCTTTGCAACAAGCAGTTTTGCAACACACAGCAATTTTAGGGAAAGTCGAAGCAGCGGGATGTGCCACAGAGTGTCGAAACGTCAGGGCTCTGCGTTCAAATCCCACCTCTGCCATCCATTCACCTGGGCTTGGGCAAATTCCCAGTTTCTCAGCTTCCAGGCTATATCTAAAAAACAGAAAGCAATCGTTTACTTTAGAAGACTGTTGTGACAACAGCATGATAGGGATGGAAAAACATGCTTTGCTAATTAAATCCACTGTACCGGTAGTAATCAAATATTTGCCAAGAGACTGAGCACTGGTTTGCTGCAGCTATGAGAATTTTGCAGCGCATCCCAAATGCTGTCATCATGCAAAGCTCTCATCTTCCCAAGTAAAGTTCCCATAAACTGCTAACCAAATCAATCACCTGCAATTATACTGGCAAGAAAAGAAACTACACTAGTGATTGCTGATGTGACCACAGTTATCAACATGCCAGCAGGTCTTATCAGACCTTCTCCTAGCAACGATGACTTCTCCTCCTTGTGGACTTACCTGTCCCCGTAGCGCCCCCTGTTGCAAGGACCATCATATTTCAGCAGCTCTTTCCTCGTCTTCCTCTCCTATCTGTATTTTGCAAGGATGTGAACATTCATCTCTGCCATCTGTTTTGTCTCCTTGCACGACTGCCTGCCAGTTATCGCACGCGTCAGAAAAATGGTTTGTTTCCATTGGAATCTTCCGAAACATCACTTTCGCAGGCATTCGGCAGTGTTTGATCAATCAATTAAAAAAAATGTAAATAATCAATACTATAAACTCAATATATCCGTAACAGGACCCAGTAGGCAATTTGCATCACATTCGTCTAGTAAGGCTGCAATCCTGTGCATGTTTATCTGAATCTGGTCCAGGTTTAAGGTTCTTCTACTTGTGTACAAAACCCTAAACAACTTGAGACCAGGATACCTGAGAGAGCGCCTTCTCCCTTACCAACCTGCCCGGTCACTGAGGTCATCCGAGGGCCTGCTCCTGGTGGTTCCACGTAGATCCATCCTCCGATTGGAATCCACCAGGGGAAGAGCCTTCAGCGTGGTGGCCCCCTCCTGTGGAATTCCCTGCCTCTGGAGGTCAGGCAGGCATCAACCTTGTACTCCTTTCGGCACCTCCTGAAAACGTCTTTATTCCAAGAAGCCTTTCTTTAACATGCAGCCTTGGATTTCTGTTTTTGCTTCTTTTTAAATTTTGTTTTAACTGTTTTATTCTGTTTTTATTTTCATTTTACCTTGTACACTGCTCTGAAATTTTTCAATGGGGAGCGGTATATAAATATTCTAAATAAACAAATAAATAAATAAATCCATTGGAGATGACTTCTGAGTAGACATGTGCAAGCAGATTTTGGAGCTTCCTACCGAGAGTAGATCCCCTAGCCCCATCATTGCTGGCCTTGGGCTAACAGGCAAAACCCTTTTTATTTAAACAGGCATTTGTCCTTTAGAGTCGATTTGTTTTCTCTACTGTTCTGTGTTTAGTATGTTTATTAAATATCTTTTTGAATGGCTAACATTCTTCGATGTGTTTATTTGTTTAAAGCAATTATACCCTGTTCTTCAGAAGGAAAAGCTCCCAGAAATTAAAAATAAAAGACCAAGAGAGCTCTCAGGTTTACAATTTAAAAAGACATGACACAAAAGGAAAAAGAATGGGGAGGGCAAAGGGGGGGGGGGAAGAAAATTCAGGCAACAAAACATAAAGTTAAAAAGTTCTTATAATGGCCAGTTGTATTACATTAAGATTGTTGGACTTCTTATTATGAATAGCTGGAATGGAAGCGATTCAAAGTTTGGAGGAGCCCAATATTACAATAAAAACCTGTTACCTGCCTCTCCCTCTGCTGCAGCCTGATGGCTGATGGTTGCAGGAGAGGGAAATCAAGAAGAAACTTGCTTCTCAGGAGGACTAATTTGGCCCTGCTTTCCTTCTTTAAGATGTTGTTATATTGTTTGTTATGTTACTTTTTTATTGTAGATTTTACACTAGTTAGCAGCCTTGTGCATGTTTTGTGGAAAGATGGGGTACAAATAATACATAAATTGTTGTGAACCTCTCAGGGAGCTTCAGCTAATATTAAGAATAATGAATGTATAAGGTTGCGCTGCAGATCAATTTATTTAAAAAATAGTAAATTGATTTTTAAAAAGTTCTTTAATTGGCTGATACTGTTGCATCATGTCTTTGCCAAGATGTTCATTCTGACTTGTGCACTTCCTCTTTTTCCAGGACAGCGACCAAAGAAGAAAAATAAGATATTAAAGAATAAAATAAAAACTCAGGAATCATCACAGAGCCAGCCAAATGAGAACCTATCAAGTACTTTTGGTATGTATTTCTCAATGCAGAAACAGGGTTTTTTTTGGGGGGGGGGGGGGGAAGGGCTGGAATATGTTGATGAGAGTTATGACACCAATAATAAATAAAAAGGAAGTCACTTCCACAAGACATAGTGATGATCACCAATTTGGATGGCTTTAAAAGGGGGTTGGATATGTTCTTGGAGGAGAAGGCTGTCCATGGCTACTAGCCCTGATGGTTATATGTTACCTCCAGTGTCAGAGGCACTATGCCTATATGTTCTTGGAGGAGAAGGCTGTCCATGGCTACTAGCCCTGATGGTTATATGTTACCTCCCGTGTCAGAGGCACTATGCCTATATGTTCTTGGAGGAGAAGGCTGTCCATGGCTACTAGCCCTGATGGTTATATGTTACCTCCCGTGTCAGAGGCACTATGCCTATATGTTCTTGGAGGAGAAGGCTGTCCATGGCTACTAGCCCTGATGGTTATGTTACCTCCAGTGTCAGAGGCACTATGCCTATATGTTCTTGGAGGAGAAGGCTGTCCATGGCTACTAGCCCTGATGGTTATATGTTACCTCCAGTGTCAGAGGCACTATGCCTATATGTTCTTGGAGGAGAAGGCTGTCCATGGCTACTAGCCCTGATGGTTATATGTTACCTCCAGTGTCAGAGGCACTATGCCTATATGTTCTTGGAGGAGAAGGCTGTCCATGGCTACTAGCCCTGATGGTTATATGTTACCTCCAGTGTCAGAGGCACTATGCCTATATGTTCTTGGAGGAGAAGGCTGTCCATGGCTACTAGCCCTGATGGTTATATGTTACCTCCAGTGTCAGAGGCACTATGCCTATATGTTCTTGGAGGAGAAGGCTGTCCATGGCTACTAGCCCTGATGGTTATATGTTACCTCCAGTGTCAGAGGCACTATGCCTATATGTTCTTGGAGGAGAAGGCTGTCCATGGCTACTAGCCCTGATGGTTATATGTTACCTCCAGTGTCAGAGGCACTATGCCTATATGTTCTTGGAGGAGAAGGCTGTCCATGGCTACTAGCCCTGATGGTTATATGTTACCTCCCGTGTCAGAGGCACTATGCCTATATGTTCTTGGAGGAGAAGGCTGTCCATGGCTACTAGCCCTGATGGTTATATGTTACCTCCCGTGTCAGAGGCACTATGCCTATATGTTCTTGGAGGAGAAGGCTGTCCATGGCTACTAGCCCTGATGGTTATGTTACCTCCAGTGTCAGAGGCACTATGCCTATATGTTCTTGGAGGAGAAGGCTGTCCATGGCTACTAGCCCTGATGGTTATATGTTACCTCCAGTGTCAGAGGCACTATGCCTATATGTTCTTGGAGGAGAAGGCTGTCCATGGCTACTAGCCCTGATGGTTATACGTTACCTCCAGTGTCAGAGGCACTATGCCTATATGTTCTTGGAGGAGAAGGCTGTCCATGGCTACTAGCCCTGATGGTTATATGTTACCTCCAGTGTCAGAGGCACTATGCCTATATGTTCTTGGAGGAGAAGGCTGTCCATGGCTACTAGCCCTGATGGTTATGTTACCTCCAGTGTCAGAGGCACTATGCCTATATGTTCTTGGAGGAGAAGGCTGTCCATGGCTACTAGCCCTGATGGTTATGTTACCTCCAGTGTCAGAGGCACTATGCCTATATGTTCTTGGAGGAGAAGGCTGTCCATGGCTACTAGCCCTGATGGTTATGTTACCTCCAGTGTCAGAGGCACTATGCCTATATGTTCTTGGAGGAGAAAGCTGTCCATGGCTACTAGCCCTGATGGTTATATGTTACCTCCAGTGTCAGAGGCACTATGCCTATATGTTCTTGGAGGAGAAGGCTGTCCATGGCTACTAGCCCTGATGGTTATATGTTACCTCCAGTGTCAGAGGCACTATGCCTATATGTTCTTGGAGGAGAAGGCTGTCCATGGCTACTAGCCCTGATGGTTATATGTTACCTCCAGTGTCAGAGGCACTATGCCTATATGTTCTTGGAGGAGAAGGCTGTCCATGGCTACTAGCCCTGATGGTTATGTTACCTCCAGTGTCAGAGGCACTATGCCTATATGTTCTTGGAGGAGAAGGCTGTCCATGGCTACTAGCCCTGATGGTTATGTTACCTCCAGTGTCAGAGGCACTATGCCTATATGTTCTTGGAGGAGAAGGCTGTCCATGGCTACTAGCCCTGATGGTTATATGTTACCTCCAGTGTCAGAGGCACTATGCCTATATGTTCTTGGAGGAGAAGGCTGTCCATGGCTACTAGCCCTGATGGTTATATGTTACCTCCAGTGTCAGAGGCACTATGCCTATATGTTCTTGGAGGAGAAGGCTGTCCATGGCTACTAGCCCTGATGGTTATATGTTACCTCCAGTGTCAGAGGCACTATGCCTATATGTTCTTGGAGGAGAAGGCTGTCCATGGCTACTAGCCCTGATGGTTATATGTTACCTCCAGTGTCAGAGGCACTATGCCTATATGTTCTTGGAGGAGAAGGCTGTCCATGGCTACTAGCCCTGATGGTTATACGTTACCTCCAGTGTCAGAGGCACTATGCCTATATGTTCTTGGAGGAGAAGGCTGTCCATGGCTACTAGCCCTGATGGTTATGTTACCTCCAGTGTCAGAGGCACTATGCCTATATGTTCTTGGAGGAGAAGGCTGTCCATGGCTACTAGCCCTGATGGTTATGTTACCTCCAGTGTCAGAGGCACTATGCCTATATGTTCTTGGAGGAGAAGGCTGTCCATGGCTACTAGCCCTGATGGTTATATGTTACCTCCAGTGTCAGAGGCACTATGCCTATATGTTCTTGGAGGAGAAGGCTGTCCATGGCTACTAGCCCTGATGGTTATACGTTACCTCCAGTGTCAGAGGCACTATGCCTATATGTTCTTGGAGGAGAAGGCTGTCCATGGCTACTAGCCCTGATGGTTATATGTTACCTCCAGTGTCAGAGGCACTATGCCTATATGTTCTTGGAGGAGAAGGCTGTCCATGGCTACTAGCCCTGATGGTTATGTTACCTCCAGTGTCAGAGGCACTATGCCTATATGTTCTTGGAGGAGAAGGCTGTCCATGGCTACTAGCCCTGATGGTTATGTTACCTCCAGTGTCAGAGGCACTATGCCTATATGTTCTTGGAGGAGAAGGCTGTCCATGGCTACTAGCCCTGATGGTTATATGTTACCTCCAGTGTCAGAGGCACTATGCCTATATGTTCTTGGAGGAGAAGGCTGTCCATGGCTACTAGCCCTGATGGTTATACGTTACCTCCAGTGTCAGAGGCACTATGCCTATATGTTCTTGGAGGAGAAGGCTGTCCATGGCTACTAGCCCTGATGGTTATATGTTACCTCCAGTGTCAGAGGCACTATGCCTATATGTTCTTGGAGGAGAAGGCTGTCCATGGCTACTAGCCCTGATGGTTATGTTACCTCCAGTGTCAGAGGCACTATGCCTATATGTTCTTGGAGGAGAAGGCTGTCCATGGCTACTAGCCCTGATGGTTATGTTACCTCCAGTGTCAGAGGCACTATGCCTATATGTTCTTGGAGGAGAAGGCTGTCCATGGCTACTAGCCCTGATGGTTATACGTTACCTCCAGTGTCAGAGGCACTATGCCTATATGTTCTTGGAGGAGAAAGCTGTCCATGGCTACTAGCCCTGATGGTTATATGTTACCTCCAGTGTCAGAGGCACTATGCCTATATGTTCTTGGAGGAGAAGGCTGTCCATGGCTACTAGCCCTGATGGTTATGTTACCTCCAGTGTCAGAGGCACTATGCCTATATGTTCTTGGAGGAGAAGGCTGTCCATGGCTACTAGCCCTGATGGTTATGTTACCTCCAGTGTCAGAGGCACTATGCCTATATGTTCTTGGAGGAGAAGGCTGTCCATGGCTACTAGCCCTGATGGTTATATGTTACCTCCAGTGTCAGAGGCACTATGCCTATATGTTCTTGGAGGAGAAAGCTGTCCATGGCTACTAGCCCTGATGGTTATATGTTACCTCCAGTGTCAGAGGCACTATGCCTATATGTTCTTGGAGGAGAAGGCTGTCCATGGCTACTAGCCCTGATGGTTATATGTTACCTCCAGTGTCAGAGGCACTATGCCTATATGTTCTTGGAGGAGAAGGCTGTCCATGGCTACTAGCCCTGATGGTTATATGTTACCTCCAGTGTCAGAGGCACTATGCCTATATGTTCTTGGAGGAGAAGGCTGTCCATGGCTACTAGCCCTGATGGTTATATGTTACCTCCAGTGTCAGAGGCACTATGCCTATATGTTCTTGGAGGAGAAGGCTGTCCATGGCTACTAGCCCTGATGGTTATATGTTACCTCCAGTGTCAGAGGCACTATGCCTATATGTTCTTGGAGGAGAAAGCTGTCCATGGCTACTAGCCCTGATGGTTATATGTTACCTCCAGTGTCAGAGGCACTATGCCTATATGTTCTTGGAGGAGAAAGCTGTCCATGGCTACTAGCCCTGATGGTTATACGTTACCTCCAGTGTCAGAGGCACTATGCCTATATGTTCTTGGAGGAGAAGGCTGTCCATGGCTACTAGCCCTGATGGTTATATGTTACCTCCAGTGTCAGAGGCACTATGCCTATATGTTCTTGGAGGAGAAGGCTGTCCATGGCTACTAGCCCTGATGGTTATGTTACCTCCAGTGTCAGAGGCACTATGCCTATATGTTCTTGGAGGAGAAGGCTGTCCATGGCTACTAGCCCTGATGGTTATGTTACCTCCAGTGTCAGAGGCACTATGCCTATATGTTCTTGGAGGAGAAGGCTGTCCATGGCTACTAGCCCTGATGGTTATATGTTACCTCCAGTGTCAGAGGCACTATGCCTATATGTTCTTGGAGGAGAAAGCTGTCCATGGCTACTAGCCCTGATGGTTATATGTTACCTCCAGTGTCAGAGGCACTATGCCTATATGTTCTTGGAGGAGAAGGCTGTCCATGGCTACTAGCCCTGATGGTTATATGTTACCTCCAGTGTCAGAGGCACTATGCCTATATGTTCTTGGAGGAGAAGGCTGTCCATGGCTACTAGCCCTGATGGTTATATGTTACCTCCAGTGTCAGAGGCACTATGCCTATATGTTCTTGGAGGAGAAAGCTGTCCATGGCTACTAGCCCTGATGGTTATATGTTACCTCCAGTGTCAGAGGCACTATGCCTATATGTTCTTGGAGGAGAAGGCTGTCCATGGCTACTAGCCCTGATGGTTATATGTTACCTCCAGTGTCAGAGGCACTATGCCTATATGTTCTTGGAGGAGAAGGCTGTCCATGGCTACTAGCCCTGATGGTTATACGTTACCTCCAGTGTCAGAGGCACTATGCCTATATGTTCTTGGAGGAGAAGGCTGTCCATGGCTACTAGCCCTGATGGTTATGTTACCTCCAGTGTCAGAGGCACTATGCCTATATGTTCTTGGAGGAGAAGGCTGTCCATGGCTACTAGCCCTGATGGTTATATGTTACCTCCAGTGTCAGAGGCACTATGCCTATATGTTCTTGGAGGAGAAGGCTGTCCATGGCTACTAGCCCTGATGGTTATACGTTACCTCCAGTGTCAGAGGCACTATGCCTATATGTTCTTGGAGGAGAAGGCTGTCCATGGCTACTAGCCCTGATGGTTATATGTTACCTCCAGTGTCAGAGGCACTATGCCTATATGTTCTTGGAGGAGAAGGCTGTCCATGGCTACTAGCCCTGATGGTTATATGTTACCTCCAGTGTCAGAGGCACTATGCCTATATGTTCTTGGAGGAGAAGGCTGTCCATGGCTACTAGCCCTGATGGTTATATGTTACCTCCAGTGTCAGAGGCACTATGCCTATATGTTCTTGGAGGAGAAGGCTGTCCATGGCTACTAGCCCTGATGGTTATATGTTACCTCCAGTGTCAGAGGCACTATGCCTATATGTTCTTGGAGGAGAAGGCTGTCCATGGCTACTAGCCCTGATGGTTATATGTTACCTCCAGTGTCAGAGGCACTATGCCTATATGTTCTTGGAGGAGAAGGCTGTCCATGGCTACTAGCCCTGATGGTTATACGTTACCTCCAGTGTCAGAGGCACTATGCCTATATGTTCTTGGAGGAGAAGGCTGTCCATGGCTACTAGCCCTGATGGTTATATGTTACCTCCAGTGTCAGAGGCACTATGCCTATATGTTCTTGGAGGAGAAGGCTGTCCATGGCTACTAGCCCTGATGGTTATGTTACCTCCAGTGTCAGAGGCACTATGCCTATATGTTCTTGGAGGAGAAGGCTGTCCATGGCTACTAGCCCTGATGGTTATATGTTACCTCCAGTGTCAGAGGCACTATGCCTATATGTTCTTGGAGGAGAAGGCTGTCCATGGCTACTAGCCCTGATGGTTATATGTTACCTCCAGTGTCAGAGGCACTATGCCTATATGTTCTTGGAGGAGAAGGCTGTCCATGGCTACTAGCCCTGATGGTTATATGTTACCTCCAGTGTCAGAGGCACTATGCCTATATGTTCTTGGAGGAGAAGGCTGTCCATGGCTACTAGCCCTGATGGTTATGTTACCACCAGTGTCAGAGGCACTATGCCTATATGTTCTTGGAGGAGAAGGCTGTCCATGGCTACTAGCCCTGATGGTTATGTTACCTCCAGTGTCAGAGGCACTATGCCTATATGTTCTTGGAGGAGAAGGCTGTCCATGGCTACTAGCCCTGATGGTTATACGTTACCTCCAGTGTCAGAGGCACTATGCCTATATGTTCTTGGAGGAGAAGGCTGTCCATGGCTACTAGCCCTGATGGTTATATGTTACCTCCAGTGTCAGAGGCACTATGCCTATATGTTCTTGGAGGAGAAGGCTGTCCATGGCTACTAGCCCTGATGGTTATGTTACCTCCAGTGTCAGAGGCACTATGCCTATATGTTCTTGGAGGAGAAGGCTGTCCATGGCTACTAGCCCTGATGGTTATACGTTACCTCCAGTGTCAGAGGCACTATGCCTATATGTTCTTGGAGGAGAAGGCTGTCCATGGCTACTAGCCCTGATGGTTATACGTTACCTCCAGTGTCAGAGGCACTATGCCTATATGTTCTTGGAGGAGAAGGCTGTCCATGGCTACTAGCCCTGATGGTTATATGTTACCTCCAGTGTCAGAGGCACTATGCCTATATGTTCTTGGAGGAGAAGGCTGTCCATGGCTACTAGCCCTGATGGTTATATGTTACCTCCAGTGTCAGAGGCACTATGCCTATATGTTCTTGGAGGAGAAGGCTGTCCATGGCTACTAGCCCTGATGGTTATATGTTACCTCCAGTGTCAGAGGCACTATGCCTATATGTTCTTGGAGGAGAAGGCTGTCCATGGCTACTAGCCCTGATGGTTATACGTTACCTCCAGTGTCAGAGGCACTATGCCTATATGTTCTTGGAGGAGAAGGCTGTCCATGGCTACTAGCCCTGATGGTTATACGTTACCTCCAGTGTCAGAGGCACTATGCCTATATGTTCTTGGAGGAGAAGGCTGTCCATGGCTACTAGCCCTGATGGTTATAAGTTACCTCCAGTGTCAGAGGCACTATGCCTATATGTTCTTGGAGGAGAAGGCTGTCCATGGCTACTAGCCCTGATGGTTATATGTTACCTCCAGTGTCAGAGGCACTATGCCTATATGTTCTTGGAGGAGAAGGCTGTCCATGGCTACTAGCCCTGATGGTTATATGTTACCTCCAGTGTCAGAGGCACTATGCCTATATGTTCTTGGAGGAGAAGGCTGTCCATGGCTACTAGCCCTGATGGTTATACGTTACCTCCAGTGTCAGAGGCACTATGCCTATATGTTCTTGGAGGAGAAGGCTGTCCATGGCTACTAGCCCTGATGGTTATATGTTACCTCCAGTGTCAGAGGCACTATGCCTATATGTTCTTGGAGGAGAAGGCTGTCCATGGCTACTAGCCCTGATGGTTATATGTTACCTCCAGTGTCAGAGGCACTATGCCTATATGTTCTTGGAGGAGAAGGCTGTCCATGGCTACTAGCCCTGATGGTTATACGTTACCTCCAGTGTCAGAGGCACTATGCCTATATGTTCTTGGAGGAGAAGGCTGTCCATGGCTACTAGCCCTGATGGTTATATGTTACCTCCAGTGTCAGAGGCACTATGCCTATATGTTCTTGGAGGAGAAGGCTGTCCATGGCTACTAGCCCTGATGGTTATATGTTACCTCCAGTGTCAGAGGCACTATGCCTATATGTTCTTGGAGGAGAAGGCTGTCCATGGCTACTAGCCCTGATGGTTATACGTTACCTCCAGTGTCAGAGGCACTATGCCTATATGTTCTTGGAGGAGAAGGCTGTCCATGGCTACTAGCCCTGATGGTTATATGTTACCTCCAGTGTCAGAGGCACTATGCCTATATGTTCTTGGAGGAGAAGGCTGTCCATGGCTACTAGCCCTGATGGTTATATGTTACCTCCAGTGTCAGAGGCACTATGCCTATATGTTCTTGGAGGAGAAGGCTGTCCATGGCTACTAGCCCTGATGGTTATACGTTACCTCCAGTGTCAGAGGCACTATGCCTATATGTTCTTGGAGGAGAAGGCTGTCCATGGCTACTAGCCCTGATGGTTATAAGTTACCTCCAGTGTCAGAGGCACTATGCCTATATGTTCTTGGAGGAGAAGGCTGTCCATGGCTACTAGCCCTGATGGTTATATGTTACCTCCAGTGTCAGAGGCACTATGCCTATATGTTCTTGGAGGAGAAGGCTGTCCATGGCTACTAGCCCTGATGGTTATATGTTACCTCCAGTGTCAGAGGCACTATGCCTATATGTTCTTGGAGGAGAAGGCTGTCCATGGCTACTAGCCCTGATGGTTATACGTTACCTCCAGTGTCAGAGGCACTATGCCTATATGTTCTTGGAGGAGAAGGCTGTCCATGGCTACTAGCCCTGATGGTTATATGTTACCTCCAGTGTCAGAGGCACTATGCCTATATGTTCTTGGAGGAGAAGGCTGTCCATGGCTACTAGCCCTGATGGTTATATGTTACCTCCAGTGTCAGAGGCACTATGCCTATATGTTCTTGGAGGAGAAGGCTGTCCATGGCTACTAGCCCTGATGGTTATATGTTACCTCCAGTGTCAGAGGCACTATGCCTATATGTTCTTGGAGGAGAAAGCTGTCCATGGCTACTAGCCCTGATGGTTATACGTTACCTCCAGTGTCAGAGGCACTATGCCTATATGTTCTTGGAGGAGAAGGCTGTCCATGGCTACTAGCCCTGATGGTTATACGTTACCTCCAGTGTCAGAGGCACTATGCCTATATGTTCTTGGAGGAGAAGGCTGTCCATGGCTACTAGCCCTGATGGTTATACGTTACCTCCAGTGTCAGAGGCACTATGCCTATATGTTCTTGGAGGAGAAGGCTGTCCATGGCTACTAGCCCTGATGGTTATATGTTACCTCCAGTGTCAGAGGCACTATGCCTATATGTTCTTGGAGGAGAAGGCTGTCCATGGCTACTAGCCCTGATGGTTATATGTTACCTCCAGTGTCAGAGGCACTATGCCTATATGTTCTTGGAGGAGAAGGCTGTCCATGGCTACTAGCCCTGATGGTTATATGTTACCTCCAGTGTCAGAGGCACTATGCCTATATGTTCTTGGAGGAGAAGGCTGTCCATGGCTACTAGCCCTGATGGTTATATGTTACCTCCAGTGTCAGAGGCACTATGCCTATATGTTCTTGGAGGAGAAGGCTGTCCATGGCTACTAGCCCTGATGGTTATATGTTACCTCCAGTGTCAGAGGCACTATGCCTATATGTTCTTGGAGGAGAAGGCTGTCCATGGCTACTAGCCCTGATGGTTATGTTACCTCCAGTGTCAGAGGCACTATGCCTATATGTTCTTGGAGGAGAAGGCTGTCCATGGCTACTAGCCCTGATGGTTATATGTTACCTCCAGTGTCAGAGGCACTATGCCTATATGTTCTTGGAGGAGAAGGCTGTCCATGGCTACTAGCCCTGATGGTTATACGTTACCTCCAGTGTCAGAGGCACTATGCCTATATGTTCTTGGAGGAGAAGGCTGTCCATGGCTACTAGCCCTGATGGTTATATGTTACCTCCAGTGTCAGAGGCACTATGCCTATATGTTCTTGGAGGAGAAGGCTGTCCATGGCTACTAGCCCTGATGGTTATATGTTACCTCCAGTGTCAGAGGCACTATGCCTATATGTTCTTGGAGGAGAAGGCTGTCCATGGCTACTAGCCCTGATGGTTATATGTTACCTCCAGTGTCAGAGGCACTATGCCTATATGTTCTTGGAGGAGAAGGCTGTCCATGGCTACTAGCCCTGATGGTTATGTTACCTCCAGTGTCAGAGGCACTATGCCTATATGTTCTTGGAGGAGAAGGCCGTCCATGGCTACTAGCCCTGATGGTTATACGTTACCTCCAGTGTCAGAGGCACTATGCCTATATGTTCTTGGAGGAGAAAGCTGTCCATGGCTACTAGCCCTGATGGTTATATGTTACCTCCAGTGTCAGAGGCACTATGCCTATATGTTCTTGGAGGAGAAGGCTGTCCATGGCTACTAGCCCTGATGGTTATATGTTACCTCCAGTGTCAGAGGCACTATGCCTATATGTTCTTGGAGGAGAAGGCTGTCCATGGCTACTAGCCCTGATGGTTATATGTTACCTCCAGTGTCAGAGGCACTATGCCTATATGTTCTTGGAGGAGAAGGCTGTCCATGGCTACTAGCCCTGATGGTTATGTTACCTCCAGTGTCAGAGGCACTATGCCTATATGTTCTTGGAGGAGAAGGCTGTCCATGGCTACTAGCCCTGATGGTTATATGTTACCTCCAGTGTCAGAGGCACTATGCCTATATGTTCTTGGAGGAGAAGGCTGTCCATGGCTACTAGCCCTGATGGTTATACGTTACCTCCAGTGTCAGAGGCACTATGCCTATATGTTCTTGGAGGAGAAGGCTGTCCATGGCTACTAGCCCTGATGGTTATATGTTACCTCCAGTGTCAGAGGCACTATGCCTATATGTTCTTGGAGGAGAAGGCTGTCCATGGCTACTAGCCCTGATGGTTATATGTTACCTCCAGTGTCAGAGGCACTATGCCTATATGTTCTTGGAGGAGAAGGCTGTCCATGGCTACTAGCCCTGATGGTTATATGTTACCTCCAGTGTCAGAGGCACTATGCCTATATGTTCTTGGAGGAGAAGGCTGTCCATGGCTACTAGCCCTGATGGTTATGTTACCTCCAGTGTCAGAGGCACTATGCCTATATGTTCTTGGAGGAGAAGGCTGTCCATGTGTCCATGGCTACTAGCCCTGATGGTTATGTTACCTCCAGTGTCAGAGGCACTATGCCTATATGTTCTTGGAGGAGAAGGCTGTCCATGGCTACTAGCCCTGATGGTTATACGTTACCTCCAGTGTCAGAGGCACTATGCCTATATGTTCTTGGAGGAGAAGGCTGTCCATGGCTACTAGCCCTGATGGTTATATGTTACCTCCAGTGTCAGAGGCACTATGCCTATATGTTCTTGGAGGAGAAGGCTGTCCATGGCTACTAGCCCTGATGGTTATGTTACCTCCAGTGTCAGAGGCACTATGCCTATATGTTCTTGGAGGAGAAGGCTGTCCATGGCTACTAGCCCTGATGGTTATATGTTACCTCCAGTGTCAGAGGCACTATGCCTATATGTTCTTGGAGGAGAAGGCTGTCCATGGCTACTAGCCCTGATGGTTATACGTTACCTCCAGTGTCAGAGGCACTATGCCTATATGTTCTTGGAGGAGAAGGCTGTCCATGGCTACTAGCCCTGATGGTTATATGTTACCTCCAGTGTCAGAGGCACTATGCCTATATGTTCTTGGAGGAGAAGGCTGTCCATGGCTACTAGCCCTGATGGTTATATGTTACCTCCAGTGTCAGAGGCACTATGCCTATATGTTCTTGGAGGAGAAGGCTGTCCATGGCTACTAGCCCTGATGGTTATGTTACCTCCAGTGTCAGAGGCACTATGCCTATATGTTCTTGGAGGAGAAGGCTGTCCATGGCTACTAGCCCTGATGGTTATGTTACCTCCAGTGTCAGAGGCACTATGCCTATATGTTCTTGGAGGAGAAGGCTGTCCATGGCTACTAGCCCTGATGGTTATACGTTACCTCCAGTGTCAGAGGCACTATGCCTATATGTTCTTGGAGGAGAAAGCTGTCCATGGCTACTAGCCCTGATGGTTATATGTTACCTCCAGTGTCAGAGGCACTATGCCTATATGTTCTTGGAGGAGAAGGCTGTCCATGGCTACTAGCCCTGATGGTTATATGTTACCTCCAGTGTCAGAGGCACTATGCCTATATGTTCTTGGAGGAGAAGGCTGTCCATGGCTACTAGCCCTGATGGTTATATGTTACCTCCAGTGTCAGAGGCACTATGCCTATATGTTCTTGGAGGAGAAGGCTGTCCATGGCTACTAGCCCTGATGGTTATGTTACCTCCAGTGTCAGAGGCACTATGCCTATATGTTCTTGGAGGAGAAGGCTGTCCATGGCTACTAGCCCTGATGGTTATGTTACCTCCAGTGTCAGAGGCACTATGCCTATATGTTCTTGGAGGAGAAGGCTGTCCATGGCTACTAGCCCTGATGGTTATGTTACCTCCAGTGTCAGAGGCACTATGCCTATATGTTCTTGGAGGAGAAGGCTGTCCATGGCTACTAGCCCTGATGGTTATACGTTACCTCCAGTGTCAGAGGCACTATGCCTATATGTTCTTGGAGGAGAAGGCTGTCCATGGCTACTAGCCCTGATGGTTATATGTTACCTCCAGTGTCAGAGGCACTATGCCTATATGTTCTTGGAGGAGAAGGCTGTCCATGGCTACTAGCCCTGATGGTTATATGTTACCTCCAGTGTCAGAGGCACTATGCCTATATGTTCTTGGAGGAGAAGGCTGTCCATGGCTACTAGCCCTGATGGTTATATGTTACCTCCAGTGTCAGAGGCACTATGCCTATATGTTCTTGGAGGAGAAGGCTGTCCATGGCTACTAGCCCTGATGGTTATGTTACCTCCAGTGTCAGAGGCACTATGCCTATATGTTCTTGGAGGAGAAGGCTGTCCATGGCTACTAGCCCTGATGGTTATATGTTACCTCCAGTGTCA
Source organism: Elgaria multicarinata webbii (assembly GCF_023053635.1). Taxonomy (NCBI): domain Eukaryota; kingdom Metazoa; phylum Chordata; class Lepidosauria; order Squamata; family Anguidae; genus Elgaria; species Elgaria multicarinata. Next base: position 15,350,449 of record NC_086185.1, on the reverse strand, counting down.
GAGGCACTATGCCTATATGTTCTTGGAGGAGAAGGCTGTCCATGGCTACTAGCCCTGATGGTTATACGTTACCTCCAGTGTCAGAGGCACTATGCCTATATGTTCTTGGAGGAGAAGGCTGTCCATGGCTACTAGCCCTGATGGTTATATGTTACCTCCAGTGTCAGAGGCACTATGCCTATATGTTCTTGGAGGAGAAGGCTGTCCATGGCTACTAGCCCTGATGGTTATATGTTACCTCCAGTGTCAGAGGCACTATGCCTATATGTTCTTGGAGGAGAAGGCTGTCCATGGCTACTAGCCCTGATGGTTATACGTTACCTCCAGTGTCAGAGGCACTATGCCTATATGTTCTTGGAGGAGAAGGCTGTCCATGGCTACTAGCCCTGATGGTTATATGTTACCTCCAGTGTCAGAGGCACTATGCCTATATGTTCTTGGAGGAGAAGGCTGTCCATGGCTACTAGCCCTGATGGTTATATGTTACCTCCAGTGTCAGAGGCACTATGCCTATATGTTCTTGGAGGAGAAGGCTGTCCATGGCTACTAGCCCTGATGGTTATATGTTACCTCCAGTGTCAGAGGCACTATGCCTATATGTTCTTGGAGGAGAAGGCTGTCCATGGCTACTAGCCCTGATGGTTATACGTTACCTCCAGTGTCAGAGGCACTATGCCTATATGTTCTTGGAGGAGAAGGCTGTCCATGGCTACTAGCCCTGATGGTTATGTTACCTCCAGTGTCAGAGGCACTATGCCTATATGTTCTTGGAGGAGAAGGCTGTCCATGGCTACTAGCCCTGATGGTTATGTTACCTCCAGTGTCAGAGGCACTATGCCTATATGTTCTTGGAGGAGAAGGCTGTCCATGGCTACTAGCCCTGATGGTTATACGTTACCTCCAGTGTCAGAGGCACTATGCCTATATGTTCTTGGAGGAGAAAGCTGTCCATGGCTACTAGCCCTGATGGTTATATGTTACCTCCAGTGTCAGAGGCACTATGCCTATATGTTCTTGGAGGAGAAGGCTGTCCATGGCTACTAGCCCTGATGGTTATATGTTACCTCCAGTGTCAGAGGCACTATGCCTATATGTTCTTGGAGGAGAAGGCTGTCCATGGCTACTAGCCCTGATGGTTATGTTACCTCCAGTGTCAGAGGCACTATGCCTATATGTTCTTGGAGGAGAAGGCTGTCCATGGCTACTAGCCCTGATGGTTATGTTACCTCCAGTGTCAGAGGCACTATGCCTATATGTTCTTGGAGGAGAAGGCTGTCCATGGCTACTAGCCCTGATGGTTATGTTACCTCCAGTGTCAGAGGCACTATGCCTATATGTTCTTGGAGGAGAAGGCTGTCCATGGCTACTAGCCCTGATGGTTATACGTTACCTCCAGTGTCAGAGGCACTATGCCTATATGTTCTTGGAGGAGAAGGCTGTCCATGGCTACTAGCCCTGATGGTTATATGTTACCTCCAGTGTCAGAGGCACTATGCCTATATGTTCTTGGAGGAGAAGGCTGTCCATGGCTACTAGCCCTGATGGTTATATGTTACCTCCAGTGTCAGAGGCACTATGCCTATATGTTCTTGGAGGAGAAGGCTGTCCATGGCTACTAGCCCTGATGGTTATACGTTACCTCCAGTGTCAGAGGCACTATGCCTATATGTTCTTGGAGGAGAAAGCTGTCCATGGCTACTAGCCCTGATGGTTATATGTTACCTCCAGTGTCAGAGGCACTATGCCTATATGTTCTTGGAGGAGAAGGCTGTCCATGGCTACTAGCCCTGATGGTTATACGTTACCTCCAGTGTCAGAGGCACTATGCCTATATGTTCTTGGAGGAGAAGGCTGTCCATGGCTACTAGCCCTGATGGTTATATGTTACCTCCAGTGTCAGAGGCACTATGCCTATATGTTCTTGGAGGAGAAGGCTGTCCATGGCTACTAGCCCTGATGGTTATATGTTACCTCCAGTGTCAGAGGCACTATGCCTATATGTTCTTGGAGGAGAAGGCTGTCCATGGCTACTAGCCCTGATGGTTATATGTTACCTCCAGTGTCAGAGGCACTATGCCTATATGTTCTTGGAGGAGAAGGCTGTCCATGGCTACTAGCCCTGATGGTTATACGTTACCTCCAGTGTCAGAGGCACTATGCCTATATGTTCTTGGAGGAGAAGGCTGTCCATGGCTACTAGCCCTGATGGTTATGTTACCTCCAGTGTCAGAGGCACTATGCCTATATGTTCTTGGAGGAGAAGGCTGTCCATGGCTACTAGCCCTGATGGTTATATGTTACCTCCAGTGTCAGAGGCACTATGCCTATATGTTCTTGGAGGAGAAGGCTGTCCATGGCTACTAGCCCTGATGGTTATACGTTACCTCCAGTGTCAGAGGCACTATGCCTATATGTTCTTGGAGGAGAAGGCTGTCCATGGCTACTAGCCCTGATGGTTATGTTACCTCCAGTGTCAGAGGCACTATGCCTATATGTTCTTGGAGGAGAAGGCTGTCCATGGCTACTAGCCCTGATGGTTATATGTTACCTCCAGTGTCAGAGGCACTATGCCTATATGTTCTTGGAGGAGAAGGCTGTCCATGGCTACTAGCCCTGATGGTTATACGTTACCTCCAGTGTCAGAGGCACTATGCCTATATGTTCTTGGAGGAGAAAGCTGTCCATGGCTACTAGCCCTGATGGTTATATGTTACCTCCAGTGTCAGAGGCACTATGCCTATATGTTCTTGGAGGAGAAGGCTGTCCATGGCTACTAGCCCTGATGGTTATATGTTACCTCCAGTGTCAGAGGCACTATGCCTATATGTTCTTGGAGGAGAAGGCTGTCCATGGCTACTAGCCCTGATGGTTATGTTACCTCCAGTGTCAGAGGCACTATGCCTATATGTTCTTGGAGGAGAAGGCTGTCCATGGCTACTAGCCCTGATGGTTATGTTACCTCCAGTGTCAGAGGCACTATGCCTATATGTTCTTGGAGGAGAAGGCTGTCCATGGCTACTAGCCCTGATGGTTATGTTACCTCCAGTGTCAGAGGCACTATGCCTATATGTTCTTGGAGGAGAAGGCTGTCCATGGCTACTAGCCCTGATGGTTATACGTTACCTCCAGTGTCAGAGGCACTATGCCTATATGTTCTTGGAGGAGAAGGCTGTCCATGGCTACTAGCCCTGATGGTTATATGTTACCTCCAGTGTCAGAGGCACTATGCCTATATGTTCTTGGAGGAGAAGGCTGTCCATGGCTACTAGCCCTGATGGTTATATGTTACCTCCAGTGTCAGAGGCACTATGCCTATATGTTCTTGGAGGAGAAGGCTGTCCATGGCTACTAGCCCTGATGGTTATGTTACCTCCAGTGTCAGAGGCACTATGCCTATATGTTCTTGGAGGAGAAGGCTGTCCATGGCTACTAGCCCTGATGGTTATACGTTACCTCCAGTGTCAGAGGCACTATGCCTATATGTTCTTGGAGGAGAAGGCTGTCCATGGCTACTAGCCCTGATGGTTATATGTTACCTCCAGTGTCAGAGGCACTATGCCTATATGTTCTTGGAGGAGAAGGCTGTCCATGGCTACTAGCCCTGATGGTTATATGTTACCTCCAGTGTCAGAGGCACTATGCCTATATGTTCTTGGAGGAGAAGGCTGTCCATGGCTACTAGCCCTGATGGTTATATGTTACCTCCAGTGTCAGAGGCACTATGCCTATATGTTCTTGGAGGAGAAGGCTGTCCATGGCTACTAGCCCTGATGGTTATATGTTACCTCCAGTGTCAGAGGCACTATGCCTATATGTTCTTGGAGGAGAAGGCTGTCCATGGCTACTAGCCCTGATGGTTATGTTACCTCCAGTGTCAGAGGCACTATGCCTATATGTTCTTGGAGGAGAAGGCTGTCCATGGCTACTAGCCCTGATGGTTATATGTTACCTCCAGTGTCAGAGGCACTATGCCTATATGTTCTTGGAGGAGAAGGCTGTCCATGGCTACTAGCCCTGATGGTTATACGTTACCTCCAGTGTCAGAGGCACTATGCCTATATGTTCTTGGAGGAGAAGGCTGTCCATGGCTACTAGCCCTGATGGTTATATGTTACCTCCAGTGTCAGAGGCACTATGCCTATATGTTCTTGGAGGAGAAGGCTGTCCATGGCTACTAGCCCTGATGGTTATATGTTACCTCCAGTGTCAGAGGCACTATGCCTATATGTTCTTGGAGGAGAAGGCTGTCCATGGCTACTAGCCCTGATGGTTATGTTACCTCCAGTGTCAGAGGCACTATGCCTATATGTTCTTGGAGGAGAAGGCTGTCCATGGCTACTAGCCCTGATGGTTATGTTACCTCCAGTGTCAGAGGCACTATGCCTATATGTTCTTGGAGGAGAAGGCTGTCCATGGCTACTAGCCCTGATGGTTATACGTTACCTCCAGTGTCAGAGGCACTATGCCTATATGTTCTTGGAGGAGAAAGCTGTCCATGGCTACTAGCCCTGATGGTTATATGTTACCTCCAGTGTCAGAGGCACTATGCCTATATGTTCTTGGAGGAGAAGGCTGTCCATGGCTACTAGCCCTGATGGTTATATGTTACCTCCAGTGTCAGAGGCACTATGCCTATATGTTCTTGGAGGAGAAGGCTGTCCATGGCTACTAGCCCTGATGGTTATGTTACCTCCAGTGTCAGAGGCACTATGCCTATATGTTCTTGGAGGAGAAGGCTGTCCATGGCTACTAGCCCTGATGGTTATGTTACCTCCAGTGTCAGAGGCACTATGCCTATATGTTCTTGGAGGAGAAGGCTGTCCATGGCTACTAGCCCTGATGGTTATACGTTACCTCCAGTGTCAGAGGCACTATGCCTATATGTTCTTGGAGGAGAAGGCTGTCCATGGCTACTAGCCCTGATGGTTATATGTTACCTCCAGTGTCAGAGGCACTATGCCTATATGTTCTTGGAGGAGAAGGCTGTCCATGGCTACTAGCCCTGATGGTTATACGTTACCTCCAGTGTCAGAGGCACTATGCCTATATGTTCTTGGAGGAGAAGGCTGTCCATGGCTACTAGCCCTGATGGTTATGTTACCTCCAGTGTCAGAGGCACTATGCCTATATGTTCTTGGAGGAGAAGGCTGTCCATGGCTACTAGCCCTGATGGTTATATGTTACCTCCAGTGTCAGAGGCACTATGCCTATATGTTCTTGGAGGAGAAGGCTGTCCATGGCTACTAGCCCTGATGGTTATATGTTACCTCCAGTGTCAGAGGCACTATGCCTATATGTTCTTGGAGGAGAAGGCTGTCCATGGCTACTAGCCCTGATGGTTATATGTTACCTCCAGTGTCAGAGGCACTATGCCTATATGTTCTTGGAGGAGAAGGCTGTCCATGGCTACTAGCCCTGATGGTTATACGTTACCTCCAGTGTCAGAGGCACTATGCCTATATGTTCTTGGAGGAGAAGGCTGTCCATGGCTACTAGCCCTGATGGTTATATGTTACCTCCAGTGTCAGAGGCACTATGCCTATATGTTCTTGGAGGAGAAAGCTGTCCATGGCTACTAGCCCTGATGGTTATATGTTACCTCCAGTGTCAGAGGCACTATGCCTATATGTTCTTGGAGGAGAAGGCTGTCCATGGCTACTAGCCCTGATGGTTATATGTTACCTCCAGTGTCAGAGGCACTATGCCTATATGTTCTTGGAGGAGAAGGCTGTCCATGGCTACTAGCCCTGATGGTTATATGTTACCTCCAGTGTCAGAGGCACTATGCCTATATGTTCTTGGAGGAGAAGGCTGTCCATGGCTACTAGCCCTGATGGTTATGTTACCTCCAGTGTCAGAGGCACTATGCCTATATGTTCTTGGAGGAGAAGGCTGTCCATGGCTACTAGCCCTGATGGTTATATGTTACCTCCAGTGTCAGAGGCACTATGCCTATATGTTCTTGGAGGAGAAGGCTGTCCATGGCTACTAGCCCTGATGGTTATATGTTACCTCCAGTGTCAGAGGCACTATGCCTATATGTTCTTGGAGGAGAAGGCTGTCCATGGCTACTAGCCCTGATGGTTATATGTTACCTCCAGTGTCAGAGGCACTATGCCTATATGTTCTTGGAGGAGAAAGCTGTCCATGGCTACTAGCCCTGATGGTTATATGTTACCTCCAGTGTCAGAGGCACTATGCCTATATGTTCTTGGAGGAGAAGGCTGTCCATGGCTACTAGCCCTGATGGTTATATGTTACCTCCAGTGTCAGAGGCACTATGCCTATATGTTCTTGGAGGAGAAGGCTGTCCATGGCTACTAGCCCTGATGGTTATATGTTACCTCCAGTGTCAGAGGCACTATGCCTATATGTTCTTGGAGGAGAAAGCTGTCCATGGCTACTAGCCCTGATGGTTATATGTTACCTCCAGTGTCAGAGGCACTATGCCTATATGTTCTTGGAGGAGAAAGCTGTCCATGGCTACTAGCCCTGATGGTTATATGTTACCTCCAGTGTCAGAGGCACTATGCCTATATGTTCTTGGAGGAGAAGGCTGTCCATGGCTACTAGCCCTGATGGTTATATGTTACCTCCAGTGTCAGAGGCACTATGCCTATATGTTCTTGGAGGAGAAGGCTGTCCATGGCTACTAGCCCTGATGGTTATATGTTACCTCCAGTGTCAGAGGCACTATGCCTATATGTTCTTGGAGGAGAAGGCTGTCCATGGCTACTAGCCCTGATGGTTATATGTTACCTCCAGTGTCAGAGGCACTATGCCTATATGTTCTTGGAGGAGAAGGCTGTCCATGGCTACTAGCCCTGATGGTTATATGTTACCTCCAGTGTCAGAGGCACTATGCCTATATGTTCTTGGAGGAGAAGGCTGTCCATGGCTACTAGCCCTGATGGTTATATGTTACCTCCAGTGTCAGAGGCACTATGCCTATATGTTCTTGGAGGAGAAAGCTGTCCATGGCTACTAGCCCTGATGGTTATACGTTACCTCCAGTGTCAGAGGCACTATGCCTATATGTTCTTGGAGGAGAAGGCTGTCCATGGCTACTAGCCCTGATGGTTATATGTTACCTCCAGTGTCAGAGGCACTATGCCTATATGTTCTTGGAGGAGAAGGCTGTCCATGGCTACTAGCCCTGATGGTTATACGTTACCTCCAGTGTCAGAGGCACTATGCCTATATGTTCTTGGAGGAGAAGGCTGTCCATGGCTACTAGCCCTGATGGTTATATGTTACCTCCAGTGTCAGAGGCACTATGCCTATATGTTCTTGGAGGAGAAAGCTGTCCATGGCTACTAGCCCTGATGGTTATATGTTACCTCCAGTGTCAGAGGCACTATGCCTATATGTTCTTGGAGGAGAAGGCTGTCCATGGCTACTAGCCCTGATGGTTATATGTTACCTCCAGTGTCAGAGGCACTATGCCTATATGTTCTTGGAGGAGAAGGCTGTCCATGGCTACTAGCCCTGATGGTTATATGTTACCTCCAGTGTCAGAGGCACTATGCCTATATGTTCTTGGAGGAGAAGGCTGTCCATGGCTACTAGCCCTGATGGTTATGTTACCTCCAGTGTCAGAGGCACTATGCCTATATGTTCTTGGAGGAGAAGGCTGTCCATGGCTACTAGCCCTGATGGTTATATGTTACCTCCAGTGTCAGAGGCACTATGCCTATATGTTCTTGGAGGAGAAGGCTGTCCATGGCTACTAGCCCTGATGGTTATATGTTACCTCCAGTGTCAGAGGCACTATGCCTATATGTTCTTGGAGGAGAAGGCTGTCCATGGCTACTAGCCCTGATGGTTATATGTTACCTCCAGTGTCAGAGGCACTATGCCTATATGTTCTTGGAGGAGAAAGCTGTCCATGGCTACTAGCCCTGATGGTTATATGTTACCTCCAGTGTCAGAGGCACTATGCCTATATGTTCTTGGAGGAGAAGGCTGTCCATGGCTACTAGCCCTGATGGTTATATGTTACCTCCAGTGTCAGAGGCACTATGCCTATATGTTCTTGGAGGAGAAGGCTGTCCATGGCTACTAGCCCTGATGGTTATATGTTACCTCCAGTGTCAGAGGCACTATGCCTATATGTTCTTGGAGGAGAAAGCTGTCCATGGCTACTAGCCCTGATGGTTATATGTTACCTCCAGTGTCAGAGGCACTATGCCTATATGTTCTTGGAGGAGAAAGCTGTCCATGGCTACTAGCCCTGATGGTTATATGTTACCTCCAGTGTCAGAGGCACTATGCCTATATGTTCTTGGAGGAGAAGGCTGTCCATGGCTACTAGCCCTGATGGTTATATGTTACCTCCAGTGTCAGAGGCACTATGCCTATATGTTCTTGGAGGAGAAGGCTGTCCATGGCTACTAGCCCTGATGGTTATATGTTACCTCCAGTGTCAGAGGCACTATGCCTATATGTTCTTGGAGGAGAAGGCTGTCCATGGCTACTAGCCCTGATGGTTATATGTTACCTCCAGTGTCAGAGGCACTATGCCTATATGTTCTTGGAGGAGAAGGCTGTCCATGGCTACTAGCCCTGATGGTTATATGTTACCTCCAGTGTCAGAGGCACTATGCCTATATGTTCTTGGAGGAGAAGGCTGTCCATGGCTACTAGCCCTGATGGTTATATGTTACCTCCAGTGTCAGAGGCACTATGCCTATATGTTCTTGGAGGAGAAGGCTGTCCATGGCTACTAGCCCTGATGGTTATATGTTACCTCCAGTGTCAGAGGCACTATGCCTATATGTTCTTGGAGGAGAAAGCTGTCCATGGCTACTAGCCCTGATGGTTATACGTTACCTCCAGTGTCAGAGGCACTATGCCTATATGTTCTTGGAGGAGAAGGCTGTCCATGGCTACTAGCCCTGATGGTTATATGTTACCTCCAGTGTCAGAGGCACTATGCCTATATGTTCTTGGAGGAGAAGGCTGTCCATGGCTACTAGCCCTGATGGTTATATGTTACCTCCAGTGTCAGAGGCACTATGCCTATATGTTCTTGGAGGAGAAGGCTGTCCATGGCTACTAGCCCTGATGGTTATATGTTACCTCCAGTGTCAGAGGCACTATGCCTATATGTTCTTGGAGGAGAAGGCTGTCCATGGCTACTAGCCCTGATGGTTATATGTTACCTCCAGTGTCAGAGGCACTATGCCTATATGTTCTTGGAGGAGAAGGCTGTCCATGGCTACTAGCCCTGATGGTTATATGTTACCTCCAGTGTCAGAGGCACTATGCCTATATGTTCTTGGAGGAGAAAGCTGTCCATGGCTACTAGCCCTGATGGTTATATGTTACCTCCAGTGTCAGAGGCACTATGCCTATATGTTCTTGGAGGAGAAGGCTGTCCATGGCTACTAGCCCTGATGGTTATATGTTACCTCCAGTGTCAGAGGCACTATGCCTATATGTTCTTGGAGGAGAAGGCTGTCCATGGCTACTAGCCCTGATGGTTATATGTTACCTCCAGTGTCAGAGGCACTATGCCTATATGTTCTTGGAGGAGAAGGCTGTCCATGGCTACTAGCCCTGATGGTTATATGTTACCTCCAGTGTCAGAGGCACTATGCCTATATGTTCTTGGAGGAGAAGGCTGTCCATGGCTACTAGCCCTGATGGTTATATGTTACCTCCAGTGTCAGAGGCACTATGCCTATATGTTCTTGGAGGAGAAGGCTGTCCATGGCTACTAGCCCTGATGGTTATATGTTACCTCCAGTGTCAGAGGCACTATGCCTATGTGTACCACTTGCTGGGGAACATGGGCGGGAGGGTGCTGTTGCACTCACGTCCTGTTTGTGAGTTTCCCGTGGCTGGCTGTCCACTGTGTGAACAGATGGCTGGACTAGATGGACCCTTGGCCAGTTCTAGCATGGTTTTTTGTTTTGTTTTGTTTTGTTCTTATGACTGCAGTTAATCTCAGAGAGAACGAAGAAGGCTGAGAGGGTTGGCAGATGATGTCAGCAACCCTGCTCATCAAAAAATCCAGGCGCTTTGACCCTGTGTGTCCTGGCTCCACTACACCACTGGTTTCAGCCATGTCTCTTTTTCTTCAGATTTGTATCGGAGGGCCATGTTGGCTTTGAAAAGGCAGCAAGAGGGACGGAAGCCACAATCCACAGACACTCCCTGAACCGGCTGAGGCAGGAGATTCGAAGCAGGACTCTAAGAGGCGAAAACAATGTGACCAAGGACCTAGTTCTCTGCTGCTCCGAAATGCTGGAAAGTGTTGCACTGTGACATTCAGGGCTGGCCCAAGACATTTTGCTGTCCGAGGCAAAGAACAAGATGGCGGCCTCTCCCATGCCAAAGACAAATGCCAACTGGACTAGCAGATGAATCTTACTTCAATACTGTGGATGGAGTACTTTTCTCCGCTGCATCTGAAGGCATCTCCCCTGACAGTTTTCTCCCCAGACACTTTCTTGATGCCTCCCCACATCAGCTGCTTGAAGCAATTGCCTTGCTCCGCCTCATGGTAGGGCCAGCCCTGGTGATGTTCAAAATGGAGGTGAAAGGCCTTGTCTCAGAAAGAAGATGGGGCGACTCTGAGACTTCCACTTTGGTGAAACTAGGAGCCACTGCAAAGATTTGCAGCCTCAACTTATGGAGAAGAGCGGTTTGCAGGGATGTTGATGGCAAAGGAAAGAAAGGACTAATGGCTCAGATCCTTGGAAATCACATGCATTAAAATACACAATTACTGAAAACACTATATGAAATATTAATAAAAACATTAAAACCAATTTAAAACAACACAAAATTACAAACAAATAACCCTGGCTCCACCTTATTGGTTCCTCCACTGTCATCCTGTGTTCTTGCTGCATTCGTAAGGGTGGCCAGAAGCAAAAGTGGACAGGTGTATTTATTTTATTTTATTTATTTACAATATTCATATACCGCTCCCCATTCAAGAATGTTGGAGCAACGGACAAATTAAATAAAAGAATAAAAACACATTAAAGGTGCATTTTAAATAAAACCGCAGGTGGTCATTAAGGAAAGGCTTCCTGGAACTATGACGTTTTCAGGCGGTGCTTGAAGGAATACAAAGTTGGCACTTGCCTGACCTCCAGAGGCAGGGAATTCCAGAGGATGGGGGCCACCACACTGAAGGCTCTTCCCCTGGTGGACTCCAATCGGATGATGGATCTATGTGGAACCACCCGGAGCAGGACAGATGATCCCTGCCAAAATTCCACGCAAGGTAGATTTCCAGATGTATTGGACTTCAACACCCAGGAAGCCCTGCCAGTATGGCTAGCAGTCATAAACGCTGGAAGCTGATGTCCGAAACATCTGGATATCTCCTTTCTACCAGCTCCTTTTCTACACAACTGTTAAAGGTGCCTGAGTCCTGTCCGCTTATGCACCTGGCCACTCCCAGTGGGGCTGCCATACATCCGAGAGGAGGTTTCCCAGAAATGAGTGGGGGAAATTGACAATTTATTCCGAAACTAATAGAAACTTCTGGAACCCTCACTCCAAGCCCAGGTTGGTTGTATTTTAGTATCTATGGGCTGTTAGCATTAAAATCATATAAGAACTTTCTTTGTGTTGTTGAAATGCAGATCAGCCCACAAACACTCATTTAGAAACAATGGCTACAATTTAAATAGAAACGTAGTACATCTCCCCGCAGTGGGGTAGATGGGGAAGGTAGGGTGACCATATGAAAAGGAAGACAGGGCTCCTGTATCTTTAACAGTTGTATTGAAAAGGGAATTTCAGCAGGTGTCATTTGTATATATGGAGAACCTGGTGAAATTTCCTCTTCATCACAACAGTTAAAGCTGCAGGTGCCCTCTTTTAAATGTATAGCCCCTGCAGCTTTAACTGTGGTGATGAAGAGGGAATTTCACCAGGTGTGATATGCATACAAATGACACCTGCTGAAATTCCCTTTTCTATGCAACTGTTAAAGATACAGGAGCCCTGTCCTCCTTTTCATATGGTTACCCTACGTGATCTGTGCCCCTGCTGCCCAGGTAACTTCTAATTGTGGATGGGCAACTTCAAGGGTTCTGTTAGTTACACTCCCTTCTGGTGGATCATTATTATTTTTATATGACACGTGGCCTAGACAGCCCTTCTGGTAGAGCTCCAGATTTGCCGGTCATTAACCAAATGATCCCTCTCACCAGAAAGACGAGAGGAGGGTGGCGGAGGGCGGGGAACCTAGCTGGCTAACAGTGGTTAGACTAAGGTGACCATATGAAAAGGAGAACAGGGCTCCTGTATCTTTAACAGTTGCATAGAAAAGGGAATTTCAGCAGGTGTCATTTGTGTATATGGAGAACCTCCTGAAATTCCCTCTTCATCACAACAGTTAAAGCTGCAGGAGCCCTGCCCTCTTTTAAATCTGGTCACTCTAGTATAGCTCCTGCACCTTTAACTGTTGTGATGAAGAGGGAATTTCACCAGGTTCTCCATACAGTATATACAAATGACACCTGCTGAAATGCCCTTTTCTATGCAACTGTTAAAGATACAGGAGCCCTGTCCTCCTTTTCATAGGGTCACCCTAGTTATACTGCTCCAAAGCCCTTTTTTAAAAAGGGGGTTCTGTCTCTTTAAGAAAAGGAGGGAGCCGGAGATGGTCATGGGAAAGGGCTGTCTCAGGTTTGATCCTGGCTGCGAAGTAGGAAGCGCGGGCGTCGTGCGCTGCTGGAAAGCTGATTCGGCCAAGGGCAAGCCTCGAGAGAAGCCAGGTATGGGTTTTTAACCCCTTCCTGGGTTGAAAGTGAACCCTGTTTTGGGCCAAGCAGCGGCGTGCGTAAACGCGCAGGGGTCAATGCGCCTCTCCCTCTGCGCTCATCGGTGTCCCCTTCCAAGAGGCTTGGGCTGCAATCCTGGAGCGCAGCCTTCCCTCGATCTGGCGCCCTCTAAACGCGTCGGACTACAGGGTCCATCATCCCCAGCCTTCTTCCAACCGGGAACCTTCTAGGTGCGTCGGCCCACAGGGTCCATCATCCCCAGCTTTCCCCCAACCGGGCACCTTCTAGGTGCATCGGCCCACAGCGTCCATCATCTCCAGCCTTCCTCCAACCTTGCATCCTCTAGGTAGGTTGGCCACAGGGTCCATCATCCCCAGCCAGCCAGCCCCTCCCACCTAGTCTGACTCACCTAGGGGGCGCCAGGTTAAGGGGAGGCTAGGCTACGGCGTCTGAGCTGGGAGTGCACTCCCGGCCGGATCTACACAACTGCTTTAAAGCGCTTTATAACAGTTTTATAGCTCTTTAAAGCGCTTTATAACTGTTATAAAGCGCTTTAAAGCAGTAGTGTAGATCCGGTACTCTGGAGTTAGAAGCGGGTCGAGATCACGCTGCAAATCACACATGGCGCAAGTGGAGAGGGCTAAAACCAAGGAGGCAAAGCAGCTATTGGAGATGTGCAGCTTCCTTTTGAGCAGGCAGAGAAATCTGTTTCATTTTAGAACAGTCACTGGGATGCATTCAGCGCAGAAGGATGGGTGGCATGCTCAATGGGGGTTAGGAACACTCCACGGAGAGCCCGACTTTGCCAGTCTGCCTGGCCTTTGGACTGCATAGGGGTGTGGTGCGCCTGGAATAAAGCTCAGAATAGTGTAAGTGTGTTTAGGGCATAATGCAATGCTTGTTTAGGCAGAAAAGCAGTCCTGGCTGGCTGGAGAACGCTAGGAACTGTAGGACTTTTTTTATATCTAAACATGCATAGGATTGTGCCCTGAACTGGATTTATTTTTCTTCAAGACCTCAAATGACTAAAAAACTGTATACGTAAGTTGGATTGTTAGTTTAAAAAAACAAACGAATACCAAACACCAACATTATGGACTAGTAACTTTGGTGAAAGACTGCTTTAAAAACAAAATGCTGTTGGTTTTTGTTTGATTGTATGTTTCCATGTTATGCTTTTGTTGCCAAAGGAAACCTTGTAGCAGTTCGAACAAGGGGATGTAATGGCAGGGAGTTAAAAGCTGCTTTTCACAACCTGCAGGATTTCAGCGCCTTCCTCCAAAGAATGGCCATCCACTGTGGACGGAGACTGCTGTTACACGTGCGACTTTGCCAGCCGACGGATCTGAGACCGGCGCTTTTGTCAACGGCCCCCGAAGACTGGAAACCACTAGTAGATGGAAGGAAGGAACCCGGAAAAAAGAGATGGAAGCAAAAGAAACCGAGGCAGTGGCACAGCTCCTGGGGCCAGGATTCTTCCTGGGAGGAGAGGTGAGAGGACCGTGATTTGCTGGTAATGCAGTTTCAGTGGGCCAATTGAAACGGGAGTTTTCTGTGCTCAGTGGAGGGGTGTTCCCTCTATTTCCAATGTGCAAGCTGTGAGTGCTGCTGCCTACGTATTCAACATGGCACACACACACCCTAGAGGTGCCCGTCCCTTTTGTGTGTGGATGCTGCCATTTTGGCTACATAAGTACTGGCAGGCTTGGGAGGGGAACCCCAGAAGTAACTACAAATCTTTAGGGAGGAAACATAAGAGGGGGGATCCCCCAAAAGGTCCCGTGAGGACTGAATGCTGACTAACTGGGAGGGGCGAGATGGCTCAAATCACTTTTATTGTGCACTCAGGATTGCTTACGTGGGTCCTTGACATGACCTTGCCGTCATCCTCCAGGGCCTCTCCCGCACTTTGCAACCAATTCCCCGGCTTTTTTTTAGATCGAGGAAAGTCTGGTATTATTTAGAAACGGCAGAATGAGATTTCCTTGCATTGTCCAATTCTGCTATACTATAGTAGGGTGACCATATGAAAAGGAGGACAGGGCTCCTGTATCTTTTAACAGTTGCATAGAAAAGGGCATTTCAGCAGGTGTCATTTGTTTATATGGAGAACCTGGTGAAATTTCCTCTTCATCACAACAGTTAAAGCTGCAGGTGCCCTGCCCTCTTTTGCATCTGGTCACTCTAGTATAGCTCCTGCACCTTTAACTGTGGTGATGTAGAGGGAATTTCACCAGGTTCTCCATATAAACAAATGACACCTGCTAAAATGCCCTTTTCTATGCAACTGTTAAAGATACAGGAGCCCTGTCCTCCTTTTCATATGGTCACCCTATACTATAGTGGTAGTGTAATGAAACATATGGACAGGCAGAGGCAGAAAAACCCTGGGGGGAAATACACATGTAAGGTGCCCATCTTAATCCTGCAATGAATCTGGAAGCAGAAGCCTCGGTAAAAGTGCAGGTTGAAAGCCTCATGTATAAAAGCCCCTAAACAGTGGTACCACATGCTGCAACATTTTGTTGCAAGCCCCACTTGTATGACTTAACATCTGATGATGTTTCCTATATGGAAAGCATCAGCGATTGACGATGCACGTTAAACTCAGCCCGCTATCTTGCTCCTCTTCTCCCTACCCGCAAATCCCTACCGCTGGTTCCAGTCGCCACCCCAGAGTCAAACGGAGTCCATGGAGGGAAAGGTGGCATCGGCTGTGGATTGCGTCAGCGGTCCATTTTGAGGGCGGCGCTGATGCTCTGTGGCCTGCCGCTTTATTTATTTATTTAATTTACATCCCACCTTTTTTCCTCCAAGGAACCCAAGGTGGCCTACATAATCCTCCTCCTCTCCATTTTATCTGCACAACAACAACCCTGCGAGGTATGCTGGGCTGAGAGTCTGTGACTGGCCCAAAGTCACTCAGAGAGCTTCTATGGCTGAGTGGGGGCTAGAACCCGGTTCTCCTGACTCCCAGTCTGATGCTCTAGCCACTACACCACTCTGGCTCTCATTCCTCAACCCTTCGATATAGCTCCTTGCCGATAGAGGCTGTGCGGGAGTCACTCTTGCATAGGAAACTAAAAAGAGACCCGCCACCTTTTCGAGGGTGCACCCAGCAAGTTGGCCGGTGTCTTCATATGAAGTGGCAGTAGATATGCAGCGACTGGGCCAGGGATCTGAAACTTGAAGCCCGACAACCAGATCTGGCCTTCTTTGGGTCCCAATCGAGCTCTCCTGCCAGCTTCTGGGAAATGGAATTTGGCTCTCAAGCTGGAGGGGTTTGACACCCCCGGCCTAGGCAGAGATTTGCCACACCTGGGAAGCCAGGAGATGTCTCTGTTTTTCTAACACCAAAGGAAGTGAGGCAGGTGGCTACTAGAAGGAGGGCCTTTTCTGCTGTGGCACCCCAGCTGTGGAACAAGCTCCCCAGAGAGGTTCGCCTGGTGCCTACACTGTACTCCTTTCATCGCCAGCTGAAGACTTTTTTATTTTCTCAGTATTTTAACACCTAATTTAACTTAAATTTAATTTCTGCTGTTTTAATTCCAAATTTTAACCTATATTCATTTCTGCTGTGTGGTTTTATCCTGGTTGTGCTTTTCTATATTGTATTTTGTATTTGTGTTTGACTGTTGGTTGTTTTATTATGTTTTTTATGCTTTTTAATTTTTGTGAACCACCCAGACAGCTCCGGCTATTGGGCGGTATAAAAATGTAATAAATAAATAAATCACACTGCTGCATTGTATTCGCCAGGTTGTCCATTGCAGCTACTCCACTGTCCGGACTCCCGTATAAAGAGCAATTGAAGGTAAGATGTGCTTGCTATGCACAGAGCCAGTGGGGAGTAGAGGGACGAGACCCAGGCCAGGGGACCCTGGATTCAAAGCCTAAAAATCCATCTGAGAACCTTCAATTAACTTTAGGCCAGTGACACTCTCTCTCACACACACCCTGTTCTACCTCGCAGGGTTGTGGTGAGAATAAAAGGGCAGTGTCTGAGGTTTACTCTGCCCTGATGTCCCCAGAAGAAGACTGGTATGAGTCAAAAATAGAAAAAGCTTTAGAAGCCTCATGGTTACAGATTTGGGGTTATACCCACTGTTAGTCCTGCTTAGAGTAGACTCCTTGAAATGAATGGGACTCCAGTTATGCTGATGTTGGATAGAACCCCCAGAGTAAACTTAAGTCATGTCTTATTGAGAGTTCTTCTTGGATTTGTTGCTAAAAGATGTCCATGAGCAGCCGTAACCCTGCTCTTGAATATATTTGGGGTTAGGTGGGGAAGGGGGAACAGTGGTCATGCCTTTTAAAGCAGGGGGAGGAGTTTGAGCAGTGGGGGCGGGGCAGTTTACTCCCCCTCCCCATTGGACCTCTGCACAGGTCAGACTCCCACAAGCAAATCAGCAATTCCAAAATTAGCCCCAGCCGTACAGCCAATGATCAAGAATGCAAGTAATTGCAGTCCCAACGTATCTGGAAAGCAGAACGTTGGAGAAGGTTGGAATAGCAGGAAGGGAAGAGGACATTCCCACAGGATGCTTTCATTCTATATTTAACTTCATTAAAGACCCAGTGTGGTGTAGCAGTTAGTGTTTTGGACTGGGCTCAGGAGATCCGGGTTCTAGTCCCCACTCAGCCATGATCCTCATCACTTTGGGCCAGTCACTGGCTCTCAGCCTAGCCTACCTCACAGGGTTGTTGTGAGGATAAAATGGAGAGGAGGAGGGCCATGTGAGCCACCTTGGGTTCCTTGTGAGAGGAGAAAAAGTCGGCATATAAACGCAATAATAATTTTAAAAAGTTAAAACATTAATCTCAGTTGAAAATGTGCAAATCGCTGATTTCCACATACCTGCCCAGATCTGGCCAACCCAACAAGGTCAACCCAACAAGGTCAAATAAACATCGCTCTCGTCCCCTATTCACAGGCCCACCTCTCAGGGTTGGTGTGCTTGCCCTTCTTCACAACATGTCACATGACCCTGTTTAACATGACTCCCCTGACAAAGCCGTTCTTTTTATGGTGCCCGTGTGTGTGTGTGTACGCCAGGTGAAATACGAGAAACTGAAGGCGGTTTTGCAAGCTCTGGAGTCTCGCCTTAAGGAGCTTGGCGCAGATCCCACAAAGGTCATCCAGACCGAGGATGTGATGTGCTGCCCACTGCGGCCGGTCATTCCCTCAGTAAGTATTTAGAAAAGAATCTACTGCTTTAGACCTTTTGGTTAAACAACCAACAGATGTGCTCTGACCCAGTCGAGGTTGGTCTGGAGGCCTCTCTGAGGGAAATTTTAATGTAAATATTGTGGGAAATTTACATTTCCCACAATATTTATTATTTATTTATTTATTGCATTTTTATACCGCCGAATAGCTGAAGCTCTCTGGGCGGTTCACGAAAATACCCTGGGGCAATGCCACTTCCATCAGAGATGTGGTGAAACATTACATTGGTGGCTTTCACCCCCAGTAGCCTAATTCTGACTGGAGTGTTGCTGCTGTTGCCAGTGCCAAGTAAACTTGAGGAGATTGCATGGGCCTGACTGACCTACCAGAGGATACTTTGCTGAGGGCCTCCTCAGACCTTGAGCCAGCTTGGTCTAAGCTCCTGGTGTCTCTTACAGTAGTTGTTGGTGACTTATTTTACCCAGAGAAGCCTCCAGAGTCTTAAAAGCCAACCTCGACGGGCACCAGGCCTGAGTTAGACAACTGGATTTGGATCTGAAACGGCTGCAAGGTACATCTTGCCTTCGTTGGGTGTTCTTGGAAAGGTTACTGCTTCTTTGCCTCCACTCTCCATCCCTGGGAAATGCGAAGGCCTAGATTGAGACCCTACGCAGGCCAGATTGGCCCGTAGTCCTGAGGTTCAACACCCCTGATCAAGCGGGAAGTTTTCTCACACACACACTCATATGATGCCTGTCACTGTCTTTCTTCCTGGCTTCACCTCTGCCCCTTCTCTTTTCCAGCCCATTGTCAACGGCTACAGAAACAAATCTACATTTTCTGTAAACCGGGGACCCGACGGAAACCCCAAAACTGTGGGGCTTTATGTAGGAACTGGCAAAGGTCAGTACACAGTGTGCAGCAAGACTGAAAGTTGCTTCATAGAAATCTGCCAAGTATGTTTTGTCCATCTAGCCCAGCTACTGGCTGGGTTCAAACAACAGGCTAACCCACACTCGGTGGTTGAATGTGGGTTGTTGTTGAACCATGGGTTATCGTGTTGTCTGAACGCAGCAGAATGCTGGATTAGGTAAGCCTTTCATCCGATTCAGCGTGCCTCTTCTAATATTCTTCATATCCTTCTTTCCCATTTCTGCAGGCAGGGATATTGTTTGCGTGCGGGCCAACCACTTGTTGAACATGCCACCAACGCACCTCCAGGTAGCCCAGGTAAGGAGGGATGGCACGAGTCAGGAGAAAGGCCAATGATGGTTTCACATTTACGGCAGAACACACTTTTTTCACCCTCCTTCTGAAACCGGGAAGGGTCCCTTTCTGGATTCAGCGAAGACAGCCATGACTAGAGGGTTCTGATGACACAGGAGGGGCCGTAGCACAGTGGTAGCACTCCAGCCTTACTTGCAGAAGGTCCCAGGTTCGATCCCAGGCAGCTCCAGATAGGGCTGGGAAGGAATTCTGTCCCAAAACCCTGGAAAGCAGTTGCCGCCAGTCAGTGTTGACAATACTGGGCTGGATGGACCAAAGCTCTGACTCTTTATAAAGCAGCTTCCTATGTTGCTATTACATCACTGAACCAACCTTATTTTTCAATGCAGTGCTATGAGGAGTTTCTCCGCCAATCCTCCCTGGATCCCTGCCTTCTGTTTCACACGGGTGGCCACTGGCGAGAGGTCATTGTGCGAACCAACAGGAAAGGAGACACCATGGCTATCATTACTTTCCACCCACAGCATCTAAGCCACGTGAGTAGCTTTGAGCCTGAGAATAGTTCAGAAGGTCTGGCATATGAGTGAGTCTGCCTACAGCAGGAGTGTATAACTCACAGCCTCCCCATGGGTAACCCGAGAACACCCCACATACACCCCACGCACACACTGATTTGCCTACTGCCTGTACTCCCAAAGATCCTTGCCCAAATTTGATTTGACTTGATTTATTACATTTATATACCGCCCCATAGCTGAAGCTCTCTGGGCGGTTCACAAAAGTTAAAAACAGTGAACATTAAAAAGTATACAAATTTTAAAACCATCAAAAACATAAACAGTATAAAAACAACGGTATCCATTTAAAAACATCAGTTCTGGGGTCCATTAAAAAAAACAAACTTAGCATTGTTAAATGCTGTTAAATGCCTAGGAAAAGAGAAAAGTCTTGACCTGGTGCCTGAAAGATAACAATGTTGGCGCCAGGCGAGCCTCATCGGGGAGATCATTCCATATTTGGGGGGACACCACTGAAAAGGCCCTCTGCCTTGTTGCCATCCTCCGAGCTTCCCTTGGAGTAGGCACTCGGAGGAGGACCTTAGATGTTGAGCGCAGTGTACGGGTAGGTTCATGTCAGGAGAGGCGTTCCATCACGTATTGTGGTCCCAAGCCGTGTAGGGCTTTATAGGTTAAAACCAGCACCTTGAATTGGGCTCAGAAGCATATAGGTAGCCAATGCAAGCGGGCCAGAGTCGATGTTATATGTTCGAACCTTTTGCAGGGACTAGGGGGAAAATCTGGCCTCCGCATTTTGCACAAGCTGCAGCTTCCGAACCATCTTCAAAGGCTGCCCCACATAGAAGGCATTGCAGTAATCTAATTTGGAGGTTACCAAGTGTGGACCACTGAAGCTAGGTTATCCCTGTCCAGATAGGAGTGTAGCTGGGCCACCAACCAGAGCTGGTAGAAGGCACTCCGTCCCACCGAGGCCACCTGAGCCTCAAGTGACAGAGATGGTTCTAGGAGAATCATGTCTGAGGAAGTCTGAAATGAACCGACGAAACGGGGAAAGATAGAAACCGGAATCCTGTCATAATGAATAATACGGTATATTAGTCTATCGTTATACCTTATTGCCAAGGTTTTACAAGAAGCAACTATTGCCTTGTCCTGCTTTGTTTTGCCTTGTCTTGTCATCTTTATAATTTTGTATACTTGAATTGTTCTATTTCAGAGCACTATGTAAAATAGAAGTCATTACTTTGACTCTGTGTATTACCACTGTTTGACTGTATTGTTAAAATTGTTATGCAGTTGTGTGCCTGTTGGCATTCCTGATCTTTGATTATTATCAGCTGCAGCCCTCGTGTGTTTTGGTAAGTATAAGCCTACACCAAATCTGTAACGAAGGTGGCTGTAGCACAAACCTAGAGCTCTATCAAGACCTTTTAATTTATTCGAAGCTGTTCCAATAATTAGAGAAAAATCAACATCTATGTTTGTAACTGAATAGAAACCTCTTATAGACTTTTTGCAGGGACTAGGGCGGAAATGATTTGTTCCTCTGTGGATTCAGGATTAAGAAGAAAACCTTAAAATAAAAGAAACAGGGGAATTTTGATTTTTGTAATTATGGAGTAAGAGAAGATATGGTCACTTATTTTTACTGTGGAGAAAATCGGAAGTCCATCTTCACTTTGTATGTTTTTTATGTGTTGTGTGTTTTTTATCTTTCTATATGTTTTTTTCCCCTTTTGTATTGTGTGTTTGTAAGTTGGTTGTGTTTTGAAATAATAAAAATTTCTAAGGAAAAAAAGAAGCTGTTCCCGTATCATTCCATAAGGGGATTGATTTTTTAAAAAGAAATTCTCCCTCTCTCTCTTAGAGAATGCTTACTAAGTGCCTAGTAATATTGTTATTAGGCAAATAACTTTTTTTCTGACTATATACATTGGCGAAAAGAAGGAAAAACCCGTAGGGGAGTAAAAACTAAGCCAAAGGCAAGGGCGAAACCAAGGAATCTTCTACAATAATATTATTAGTAAAAGGTTTATTAAAGTGCCAGGTGCCTACACGTTTCGAATGCGGTTGCGTTCTTCCTCAGGGCCCTAGCAGCTTCTGCAGACATCTGCGCTAACGTTATAAAGCCCTGAGGAAGAACGCAACCACGTTTGAAACACGTAGGCGCCTGGCACTTTAATAAACCTTTTACTAATAATATTATTGTAGAAGATTCCTTGGTTCCGTCCTTGCCTTTGACTTATTTTTTACTCCACTATATACATTGGCTGCAGGATTGGCTGGTTATTTTGAATCTGTACGTAAACCCTCATCTTCCTGGTCTCTGTGGTACTTGGCCAAAGACATCTTTCCTCTTTGCCCATGGGCATCTTTCGCTTTGACTCCTCCCCCACATCCTCCTCCTCAGGCCGTTCTGTCTGCCCAATCCCTCTCCAGGATCTGAGCTGCTCAAGCCAATGGCAGCCAGACCCCCTCTGTGACATTAGGGCAGCTCGTCCAATCGGTGTTGGAGGCTTCAACATCATCTCATAGTCTATTGTAGTATAGTATAGATGTCATGAACTCTGAATGTGATGAGCTGTCTGGCTGGTTTTTATTGATCTGTAAGCCGTTCTGGGAGCCTTTTCAGTTGATGTGTGAGGAATAAACTAAAATAAACCTGTATGGTTAAGAGCTTGCAAAAAGTATCACAGCAGCTGTGATGGCATGAGGATTGGAATAAACACCATCTGCTGATGGAGCCTTTGTTCTCTCCATTGTCTTTGCTCTGCACAGGAGGAACTTTGCACTCAGAAAGAATTGGTCAAGGACTTCTTCATTCATGGGCCTGGAGCAGTCTGTGCTCTGACCTCCCTGTATTTCCAGGAAAGGTAAATTGCTTCCATGCTGGGAGGAAGTGCAGTACGTCCAGTTACTTAGATTTAAGCCAATCAAGGGATTTGACATCCTGGACCTAAACATGCTAATGTCCTGTTCCAGGGTCCCTTCAGACCCGCAGGGTAAGCTGGTGATAAGTTCAAGGGAGGAATGTGGATCAGAGAAAGAACACAGATCAAGGCAGGTAGAAGTAGGACCCTGGATAGCTCCGAATGGGTCCTCCTGGGTGGAACCTTCTCTTACTAGGACATTAGGAGAATGTCTCAGCATGTCTAGAGGTTGGCAACTGAAGATCCCTGGGCCACCTCCGTCCCATGTGATATTTTTACTGGGCTTCCCCTTTGGAACAAGAGAAAACATGTCTGCCCTTCGGCTACCATGCTTCGGCCAACCTAAATCGTCACTTCGCCAACCGAAATATGCGTAGTTGTTTCATCCGTTCCGTAGACAATCTGGTTTCCAGACCCACTTTGCAGTCACCTTCCTCTGGACGCCCTTCAGTTTACCAATGTCCTTCTTAAAATGTGACACCCAGGACTGGACACAGCACTCAGATGCAGCCCTGACTACCTTGATTGGTTTTTTTCCTTGCTTACATTCTCTCTCATGGCAAGTTTCTAGCCCTTATGGTTTCAGAGGAAAGATTGGAAATGTGCAATAGCAAACTAGGAACAAAGCAAGCTGAGAACCTTGTACTATTGAATTTTGCACCTGTTGCCAATTCCACACTTGATTAGTAAAATGCAACCCTAGCTTAATGGGTCTCCTGCCTCTGTTTCCCCATAGCACCATGACTCGCTCTCCCCATGAGCAGTCCCCCTACCAGCTCCTCCATGGAGAACCACATATTTTTGAAGAGATCCGAGGCCTGAAATTCCGAATCTCCCCAGATGCCTTCTTCCAAGTCAATACAGCTGGGGCGGAGGTTTTGTACCAGACCATTGGGGAACTGAGTGGTGCGGACAGGAGCACTGTTCTCCTTGATATCTGCTGTGGAACTGGTGCGTGGTGGTAAGGCGGCGGGGATGTAGGGGAGGAGCTGTCGCTCAGTGTGGTATAGCTCCTGCTTTGCATGCAGAACGTCCCAGGTTCAGTCCTTGGCATCTCCAGGTAGGACTAGGAAGGAATCCTGCCTAAAACTCTGGAGAGATGTTGCCAGTCAGTGTCAATAATGACACTGGGCTAGATTGTCCCGTAGTCTGACTTTCTAGTTGGGTTCACACAACACGACAACCCATACTCAAGGTTGAGTGTGGGTTGTCATTAAACCATGGGTTGTTGTGCTGTGCGACCCCAGCCGTGCTAACAGACCACGGTTCGTTAATCACAAGCAACCCACAGATCACAACCCAGCAACGAATCATGACTTCTCTTCATGGGTTTTTCATAATTAACAAACCATGGTTTGTTAGCATGGCTGGGTTCACACAACATAACCCGTGGTTCAACCACAACCCACACTCAAACTTGTCATGTTGTGTTCCTAAGAAATACCTTGTGCATTCTTTTTTGTTCGTTTTATTAACAATATATTGAAATTATGGAACATATAGATCACCCCACTGCATTTTGATTTAAAACCATCTATATTGGTTGTTTTGTTGGATCTGACTGCTTTAAATTGTTTGATACCACCACTTTTATTGCATTTCAGTTTTTTAAAAATAATTTATTTGTATCTTGTTTATTTGTATCTTGCTTTGTTACCTACCTTGTCTCTGCTTGCAGAAAAAAGGTGGGATACAACTATTATTAATATTAAATAGGTGGCATAAATCAGTTACTTGTTTTGAACCTAATTCTTCATCTGAGTTACCCAAGAAAATAACTAATTCAGTACAGTGTCAATGGGCTGGTTTTCACTTGGATTGAATACAAATTAGCCTAGCTAATGTTCCCATTAAGAATGTGATCTCTCTTGGAATTCCTGTAACCTTTTTGCTTGGCTCCCGAACTTATCAGGTTGTCTTTCTCTGTTCTACTAGGTGCAATTGGTCTTTCTCTGGCTGACCGAGTCTCCAAAGTCATTGGTGTTGAGGTGGTGGACCAGGCGGTAGAAGATGCCAGGTGGAATGCCGCGTTCAATGGTGTGAGCTCCATACGCTTGAACAAGAAGGTCTTTCAGATGGCCATTGCATTGGCATGGGAGGGATAAAAAGCACACCAGGGGTATGCAACATGACGGCTGTATGCCCCAATGTGCCCCCAGATTCTCTTCTTGCATCCCCCCCAACGTGCCCTACCCTTCCAAACCAGGTTTTTTTTTAATGAACACATTTTCTTACTGGCAGCTAGGATCACTTCGAAGCCAAGTGAGGACCTCCAGCAGCTGCCATCTTCATTTCCCATGAACACCTCTAGGCTACATGATGGAGCTCAGAGACATTCTTACAAAACCAAGATGGTAGCCACCATTATTATTATTATTATTATTTATTTATATAGCACCATCAATGTACATGGTGCTGTACAGAGTAAAACAGTAAATAGCAAGACTCTGCCGCATAAGAATAAGAATAAGAAGGAAAAGGGGGGAAAGATGGTGGAACCTGTCGTTTCAAGGACTTTAGTGTGTTCAGCCTTGTACAGCAGCCATTTTGTGGTAGTGCCCACAACAGTTTCTGAAATTGCCAAAGTGCCCATTGGCCTAAAAAGGTTGCCTCCATCTAAAATATACAATATATGCTAGAGAAGGTGTCCTTAGTACCTACCAGTAAGTCTTCTCAAACCAGATACTAATGAAAAAGATAATCCACCCAGCACTCCTACTTAGCAATCACCATTCATTTCAGTCAGGCTTCCATGGGACTCTGTTGTAGACCTCAAAGTGTCTAGTTCAGAAAGTTTTCTGGGTGTTGAAGCCAGGGCCGGCCCTACCATTAGGCAGAGTGAGGCAGTCAACCCAGGCGGCAGATCTTAAGAGGTGGCAGCAAGGTGTTGGGAGGAGAAACCTGTGTGCCATGCAGCTGGAAGAGGTTGGCCCATCCCCAACGTTAGGCTTTGTTGATCTGATCCGTCTCCGACCAGGGTTCATTCCAGCCACCCCAGAGTTCGTTCTCTTTTATTTTTCTTCCCTTTGTACCAGTTGTATTGCATTTAAGACCAAAAAGAAAAGAAGACCAAGTTCAAAAAGGGGAATGGAGAGAAAAAACTCCCAAAATAGACAAGCCGCTAAATTGTACAGTTAGAACAATGTGTGCAAATCAAATCTTATTTGCATATATTATTCCAGTAATAACTTTTGAGTTCTGCTGGTTGCTGAATCTGGTTACTGAAGTTTTTTGTTTCATTTTGTGGGGGCAGTTGAAATCTTTATTTTAGCTTAAAACATACTGAAATATTAGGAGATTCATCATGTTCTCCGAAAGACTTGCATGTAAGCTGCAAATTTAATAGGGTTGGACTCTCTCCCCTTAGACTAAAAGTGAAGAGGAGTGTGATACTCAGTGATTACTCACCCCAGGCATTCCAGAGGCTGGGACCATGTGTCGTTTCCTTAAAAAGTGACCACCTTGTCCCTTTTTTGGGAATTCACCTCCCACTCTTTGGCTGTCGAACAGCATTGAATTGCAGATCTTGAATCGGTATATTTAATACAAATCCTTGTAGCAGCACATCCGAGCTGGAGGGTAGCTCTCAAGGTCATCTAGTCCAACCCACTATTCTTTAGCAAAAATGCTCCCCACGATTCCTTGGAAATGTCAAAGGAAGGATCTTCCGAGGAATGAGATGCTGTTAGTGGGTGGTTCTTCTGACTAGATGGGGTGTGTACAACCGGTTCTGGATGGGGTTGCACTCCCCCTGAAGGAGCAGGTTCTCAGCTTGGGGGTTCTCCTAGAACCATCTCTGTCACTTGAGGCCCAGGTGGCCTCAGTGGCACGGAGTGCCTTCTACCAGCTTTGGTTGGTGGCCCAGCTACGCCCCTATCAGGACAGGGATAACAATTGTCTATGCTCTGGTAACCTCCAAATTAGATTACTGCAATGTGCTATACGTGGGGCTGCTTTTGAAGACAGTTCGGAAGCTGCAACTTGTGCAAAGCACAGTTTTCAGATTGATAACCAGAACCAAAAGGTTTGAGCATATAAGACCGATTCTGGCCCGCTTGCATTGGCTGCCTGTACATTTCCGAGCCCAATTCGAGGTGCTGGTTTTAACCTATAAAGCCTTACACAGCTTGGGACCACAATACCTGACGCAACGCCTCTCCCAAAATGAACCTACCCATACACTACTCTCAACATCTAAGGTCCTCCTCCGAGTGCCTACTCTGAGGGAAGCTCGGAGGATGGCAACAAGGGAGAGGGCCTTTTCAGTGGTGGCCCCTCAATTCTGGAATGATCTCCCTGACGAGGCTCACCTGGCACCAACATTGTTATCTTTGCAGTGCCAGGTCAAGACCTTTCTCTTATCCCAGGCATTTAATAGCATATGCTGAGTTTTTCAACTGACCCCAGAGTGGTTGTTTTAAATGGATATTGTCTGTTTTTGTTTATATTTTATGGTTTAAAATTGTGTAGATTTGTTTTTAACTTAACTTTTGTAAACCGCCCAGAGAGCTTTGGCTATGGGTGGTATGATGATAATAATAATAATAATAATAATAATAATAATAATAATAATAATAATAATCTGCAGCCTGCCTCCCTGTCTCCCTTGTGGAGAGTGTCAAGAACTCTGTTTCCTTTTTGTGTCCTAGCAGCTTGAAGTTTAATTTGGAAGGCTGAAACTGCACATAGAGGTAAACTATCTGTATGCATGTTATCTCAAGATGTCTACAGCCCCAAAGACAGAACCAGGGGAGGCAGGTGGCCATGAGTTCAGTAGGGATGTGAATCTATTCAGTCAGAGCCGACCGGAAATCTAAAGGAGGTATCCAAAGGTCTGGAGTTCAGCACCTTGGATAGCTCCATTAGAGTTCTTGCCCCCAACCTAGCCAAACTGAGTGTCTTGCGTACCATGCAACTCCTTCACCGGCTGATCATCTCTCTGCACAGGAATCTCCAACTGTGAATTTCATGCTGGGAAGGCGGAAGTTGTCCTGCCTCAGTTCCTGACGTCGTGGCCAGATGGCCAGCCTCTTGCTGCGGTGGTGAATCCATCTAGACCTGGACTTCGTAAGTCGATGCTTTCTTTCCTCGGACCGAAGCGAAACCGCAAAGGAAATAAACACAAATACGTATTGCTTCGGTTGGGCCGCTTTGTATAACGCTTGATTTTCCTGTAATTCATTCTTGAGAGAGGAAATCCCCCCGGATCTGCATAGGCTAGATTTCTAGCTAGGGGGGTGCTGAAAATCTCAGCCTGGATCATATATACTGGGGGAGTGGAAGAAGCCCACATGCGGCCCACTGTGCGAGCCTCAGGATTATATAGGAAGCTGCCTTGCACCGAGTCAGAGCATGGGTCCATCTAGCCCAATATTGTTGACACTTGACTAGCAGCCATGGATCTTCAGGGTTTCAGGCATGATTTTTTTTCAGTCCTACCTGGAGATGCCGTGTTAGGCATTATTAGAAAAGGAATTGAGAATAAAGCTGCCAGTATCATACTGCCCTTATACAAATCTATGGTGCGACCACACTTAGAATACGGTGTATAGTTCTGGTCACTGCACCTAAAAAATAGATATTGAAGAGCTGGAAGAGCTGCAGAAAAGGGCTACTAAAATGATCCAGGGGCTGGAGCATCTCCCCTATAAGGTAAGATTACAACAGCTGGGATTATTCAGCTTCGGAAAAAGGAGGATAAAGGGAGACATGATAGAGGTGTACAAAATTAGGCACGGTGTGAAGAATGTGGATAAAAAGACACTTTTCTCCTTCTCTCAAAATACCTGAACCCAGTGGGGTCATCTCATGAAGCTGATTGGTGGGAGATCCAGGACAAATAAAAGGAAGGACTTCTTCACATAGTGCAGAGTTAAGTTATGGAACTCACTACCACAAGATGGCCACCGATTTGGACGGTGTTAAAAGGGGGTTGGTTTGTCCCTGGAAGAGAAGGCTATCAATGGCTATTTTGTAAAACGCCCAGAGAGCTTCAGGTATGATACGGTATATAAATGTAAATAATAATAATAATAGTAGTAGTAGTAGTAGTCGTCCTGATAGCTATGTGCTACCACCAGTATTAAGGGCAGTAAGCCTATATATCCACCAGTTGCTGGGTAACATCGGTGGGAGGGTCCTGTTGCTCTGTGTCCTACTGGTGCATTCCTGATTGACAGCTGGTTGGCCAGTGTGTGAACAGAGTGCTGGACTAGATGGACCCTTGGTCTGATCCAACATGGCTCTTACGTTGGGGATTTAACCTGGGACCTTCTGCATGCAAGGCAGGTGCTTCACCACTGAGCCATGGCTGCTCCCCACTAGGCCAAGGCAGCGCAATTGTCCTGGGGAAGGAGGTCCACAGGGATGACTTTCATTATAGACTCTCTTCTCCGGCTCAGTCTTGCTTCCAACGGCACATCAAACAGCACTGGAGCGAAGTGGCTGGAATCGTGAGCAGGGAGGACTCCATACGGCAACATTTTGTTGCTGGGTCCCACTTGTTATCTGTCCACATTCATTTGTCTAAAATACTGGACCACCGCTTTTCCAAACAAGGAGTTGCCCACCGTGTCTGAGTCAGAACGGTGCAGAACTTAGAACAGCCTTCCGCAGTCTGGTGCCCTCTGGATGTGTTGGACTACAGTTCCCATCATCCCTGGATGGTGTGTCTCGTATTGGACAGAAAAAGGTTTTTCCCATCCCTGCCACCTGCTCAGGCAGCATTTCTGAGTGTGAAGATCTGGACGACTGTGATCTTTGTCTGATCTTTCAAGGATCAGGACAGACTGGTAATGCTTCTGCACCTCCCAGGCTTTATATTTATGTCGGCCGACTTATGCTTCGTTTTACTGTAGGAACTCCTCTCTCTCAACATCTAGGGCACTTATTCCCCCCCCCTTCCTGATCTTTCAGATTACCGTGTGGTGAGAGCTATTCGTAACTGTGAGGCCATCCGAAGGTTGGTGTATGTTTCCTGCAAGCCAGACGGAGAAGCCATGAGGAACTTTCTTGAGTGAGATTCTCAGATGCTGTCTTTCTCCAGTTACAGTAACAAATGTTTACACCCGCAGAGACCCCCCTGGCGCAAGTAGAATATGCTCTGGATATTATTATTTTAAAAAAAGGTTATATACAGATTTTTGATGGGGAGATTGCTGGCTTAAGCCTTAATTGCCCCGCCCCTTTTACCTGCAGTCCCACCTGGAACGTCCAGAGTTTGGGCTTCTCTATATATATATTTTTTTAAAAAACCGCCTTGCCGTGGTAATCTGCAATCACGTTCTTTCTTAAATTCAGTCTTCAGTCTGAAAGGTTTTTTTGGTACAATAAGAGTGATAACACTCAACCACAAAGGTACTAAGAAATATTTATAGACGAATAGTTCAAAAGATATCACTAATGTACAAAAGACAGGCATATAGATAACATTTACAAGGTGTTCATCAAACATTCATAATGAAGCTTACAAGTTGGCATCCATTAAACATTCATGACAAGAGTCAATAAACTCATAATATATGTGTCTAATAAATAATTTAATAAAGCGTCTAATAAACAGTAGTCCGGTACAAGTCCTGTTTCGATAATTCTTCGTCAGTAGGATACAACTGGTTCACAAAAGGAGCCATGGCTATACATTTAGAGTGGAACTCTCCAAGGTTTATCTAAAGAAGAAATAGTGAAACACCATATCATTTTTACATATTCAAGCCGTCAGATAATGCTCTCAAAAGGTTTTTTTGACACCCCTCTTGTTACACTTAAGATCATACTGTCAGCACAGCTGTAGGTGAAGGGAATACAGCCATCCATCAATTGCATGCATTGTATAGAGGAACAAGAGTGGTGGTTGTGTGTGTTTTCAAAAGAAAAACAGAACACTAAAAGCATTTGCTAAGTGTCCCTTACATCTGTTTTCTGCATAGGTTTTGCTGCCCACCAGACACCAGGAAGAAGCTTACAGGAGAACCGTTTGCTCCTGTTTGGGCTGTCCCTGTAGATCTCTTTCCTCACACAGCCCACTGCGAAGTGGTCTTGCTTTTTGCCCGCTGATTCATTTCCTCCTGCAAGATGGCGCTCGGAGCTGTTTGAGAGCACAAGGCGGTGATGCAGCCTGAATGGATGGAGTTGGCGAAATTGGCCCTTTAACAGCAATGTAAACTCTGGGAGGAAAGAAAACACAAGACGAAAAATAAAAGGCCTTTATGTGTACTGGAATATCTCTCTCAGCTATGTGTGTGTTTCCCCACCACCACCTCCCATGTGATCGATAGCTAGGAAACACTTTCCTTTTTTAAAAAAATCTGCTTTGCCCATATAACCTGTCCTGTACATTTAGGGTCTGGGAAAGAGGGAAAATGTAAAACAGTGCTGGGATTTAGAGGACTGGCTCTTTTCTTCCACTTTTCGGAATGTAGGAAGCTGCCTTATACCGAGTCAAACCATTGTCCCATCTTGCCTAGTATCGTTGACCCTGACCGGCAGCAATGGCTCTCCAGGGTTTCAAGCAAGATTCTAGCCCTACCTGGGGTCAAACCTGGAGCCTTCTGCATGTGAAGCAGGGGTTCTACCACTGAGCCATGGACTTTTTGTCATGCCTTGCTTTCAAACGTTTATCCTGATTGAGTTTTCTTCCTCCTCCTCCTCCTTTCTTACGGTGGTCACTTCAGGTGTAGTCTTGTCTTCCCAAACCTTCAAACCAGTGTATGTGTGTGTGTGTGTGTGTATCGGAGAAGGTCTGTGGCTGGGTGGGCTTCCTCATTCAGTTAACTTACCCACCCCTATTTTGGGCTTGGGCTAACCAGAGTTTTCCAAACCATGGTTTGCAAACCCAATTGAAACCATAGTTTCAGTTTATGGTTTGGAGACAATCCAGGGCTGACAGCAGGAGTGGGCAGACTTCAGGCTTACAAGATGGACTTGGATTTTTTTTTGCTAGCACCCTGAGGTCCATCAACTGCAGCTAGATGGGACATGCACTAAGAATTAAAGAACAGGATGCTTTTGAGCCCATGCTCAGCCCAGGAATTTCTGTTCAGTTACCAGAACCAAGATTGCAAGTCCTTTTACACAACAGTCAACTCCTGGATTCCTCCAAGCGTTCTTTTTAGGTGAGAGAAAGGTTTATACTTGCTGCTATTATTAGAGAAGAGTCAGAAATCCTTGCTGGTCTACTACAACCCATGCAGAAATCTACCAGTAGATCCAGCCCTGGCCTACAGGAACAGTTGTTTGCCTGATTTTGGTGTTGCAGATTAGGGTCATGCCAATTTATGAAAGATGTGAGCAATAAGTCTTCATTGGGGGAGTGGATGAGATTACTGCCTATGCCTGAGAGTGTATTGGACAGTGAAGTGATGTCCAAGTTGAACTTGTCTCTGGCTTGAATTGTGAACCACAGAATTTGAGGCAGGACCTGGGCAGATGCAACCTAGAATTGCTGCTTGCAAGGGGGAAAGGGGGTCATAGAATCATAGAATAGCAGAGTTGGAAGGGGCCTACAAGGCCATCGAGTCCAACCCCCTGCTCAATGCAGGAATCCACCCTAAAGCATCCCTGACAGATGGTTGTCCAGCTGCCTCTTGAAGGCCTCTAGTGTGGGAGAGCCCACAACCTCCCATGGTAACTGGTTCCCTTGTCGTACTGCTCTAACAGTCAGGAAGTTTTTCCTGATGTCCAGCTGGAATCGGGCTTCCTTTAACTTGAGCCCGTTATTCCGTGTCCTGCACTCTAGGAGGATCGAGAAGAGATCCTGGCCCTCCTCTGTGTGACAACCTTTTAAGTATTTGAAGAGTGCTATCATGTCTCCCCTCAATCTTCTCTTCTCCAGGCTAAACATGGCCAGTTGTGTCAGTCTCTCTTCATAGGGCTTTGTTTCAAGACCCCTGATCATCCTGGTTGCCCTCCTCTGAACACGCTCCAGCTTGTCTGCGTCCTTCTTGAATTGTGGAGCCCAGAACTGGATGCAATACTCTAGATGACGCCTAACCAGGGCCAAATAGAGAGGAACCAGTACCTCACATGATTTGGAAGCTATACTTCTATTAATGCAGCCCAAAATAGCATTTGCCTTTCTTGCAGCCATATCGCACTGTTGGCTCATATTCAGCTTGCGATCTACAACAATTCCAAGATCCTTCTCGTTTGTAGTATTGCTGAGCCAAGTATCCCCCATCTTGTAACTGTGCATTTGGTTTCTATTTCCTAAATGTAGAACTTGACATTTATCCCTATTAAATTTCATTCTGTTGTTTTCAGCCCAGCACTCTAGCCTATCAAGATCCCTTTGAAGTTTGTTTCTGTCTTCCAGGATATTAGCTATCCCACCCAATTTGGTGTCATCTGCAAATTTGATCAGTGTTCCCTGCACCTCCTCGTCCAATCATTAATAAAAATGTTGAAGAGCACTGGGCCCAGGACTGAGCCCTGTGGTACTCCACTCGTTGCATCTCCCCAGTTTGAAAAGGTACAATTGATAAGTACTCTTTGAGTCCAATTCTGTAGCCAACTATGAATCCACCTAGTAGTTGTTCCATCTAGGTCAGTGGAGGCTGGTGGCTATGATACCAGTGGGCTGTGAATCCATTCTTGGTGTCAGTCAGAACCAGCCAGAACTTTGAATTGGCAGGTTTGCTTTGAGGTAGTAAGAGAGCCTGTGTGGTGTAGTGGTGAGAAAGTTGGAATGAGACTTGGGAGATCTGGGTTCTAGTCCCCCCCCCCTCCCTCTGCCATGAAGCACATTGGGTGATTTTCAGTCAATCACTGACTCTCTGCCTAACCTACCTCACAGGGTTGTTGTGAGGATAAAATGGAGAGGAGGAGGAGCACATCAGCCACACTGGGTTCGTTGCAAGAGGGGAAAAGATGGGACATAAATGTAATAAATACAAAATAAATGCAATTGACTACTGTTTTTATGTTTTTTAAAAATTTTGTATACTTTTAATGTTTACTATTTTTAATTGCTGTAAACCGCCCAGAGAGCTTCGGCTGTGGGGCGGTATATAAATGTAATAAAATAAATAATAAATAAATAAATAAATACTCCTGCTGCTCCTACCTATAACATATTCATTCTTACACTGTACCAGGATGCAAATAGCTCCTGAAGTGCCCACAAGGCTCACCTGCTTCCAAGATTTAAAAATAAAAGATGAGGGGAGTTTCGAACAGAAGGCATTCATGTCATGTGGAGATCTGCTTTTGGGCATAGCTTCATGGATGAATTCACTAGCCCTGGCCATCTCATGGTGACAAAGCGGATCAGCTGCTGCTGTGAAATGTAATTCTTCAGACATTTCATCCATGCATGTACAAGTTAGGCTGTTTTGCAGATTTCCATTTGCGCGACAAGAACCGGAGTGAATTTTGTGAAGGCTTTTGCAGATAACTTTGGCACGCGAGTTCCAGAGCAAGGCTCTTTTCCCTCGTCTGTAACCTCTTCTGTCCCTCAGACATCATCTTGCCGTCATGGTGGCAGTGGGACATTAGGACCCAGGAGTGGCTGAACAGCAGCGGCAGAATGCCTCTCTGCTTTTGTCATCTCTGCCTCTGCAGCCTTCCCTGATCTCCTTCAATGGTGACTGACCATCTCCTGACACAGCCTGGGTGCCAGACCGCGGGAGGACCAGCGCCGTGAGCACCCCACCCGCCCCGATGGCCTCTCCCAGGACTATAACCATAGTGGCCCTCTCCGTAGCCTTGGGGCTCTTCTTCGTCTTTATGGGGACCATCAAGCTGACCCCCCGCCTCAGCAGAGATGCCTACAATGAGATGGTGAGTATGACGAGGGTGGGAGACATCTTGCTAGCTAGTGGCATTCCAGCTGCTGGCTGCTTCTCACTTTGCAAGCAGGGTCAGCCCTGAAAAAGAAGCCGGCTTCTGCTGTAGACGTGCCCTGGGCAGGAGAAGGGAAATAGGTACCACACACAGACACAGACACAAATGACATGCTTATTGCTGCTAAAATCTACTATTAGTCCTTCGGTTCTTTTTGCATTTCTTTGTAAGGCTGTTTCTCTACACAGTAAATAAGAAAAAAAAGAAAAATCCATATAGGATGTAAGACCAGGAAAGTAGGAAGAGCACTGCACCGAAAATTAGATTTCTCTGCTCTGAGGAGAAAAGACCAGTTACAGGATTATTGTTATCTCTTTTCCGTCCATGATTTCCACAAATAGAGGGCTGGTAGTGTTCTAAGGGTGTCGATGGTGGGCAGCAAACTGATGCAGGGCCCTGGATGTCTCTCTTTGCCTCAAAACCATCCAGAAGGGATCCCCGTCTCATGCAAAAGACGGTGCCAGCTAGGCAAGACGAGGCGGCCCGCATCAAGGGCACAGATTCTGAGCAGTCTTAGTAAAGGGCCACAACTGGTCAATTACCTGGTTGATTAACCCTTGTGTGGGGAGTGGGATCGTGGGGGTGTTCTGCTGCAAGCATCGGAAATGTCTTGGGTTACCCCTGGCGAAGGGCAAAGCGGTTCCCTCCCCTTTTCTCCCCAAGAGAAGGTTCTGGAAAATGGCAAATGTGGGTCCCTCATCAGCCTGAGATTTCTGGCTAATGGAGGTAATTCAGTGTCTGTCTCCCAAGGAGCCAATCTGGTTCCTTCGTCTCCCATAAGGAATCTGCTGACAAACCCCACCTGTCCTGCAATGGAAGAAGCCAAAGCATCGCTGCCCATCATGTCAGGTGTTCTTAAGTCCTCTAGCATGTTGGGCTCAGCCATGGTAGGTCTCTTCCTTTAATGAAATGGCTGGAGTTTCTCGGCACCCCGAAAAACGCAAACAAGCGCAGAACTTTCTAGCACGTTCTATCTTTGCCTTGCCAAAGCCCTGGATATCAGCTGAATGAATCTCAGCT
The DNA here is from genome assembly GCF_023053635.1 of Elgaria multicarinata webbii. Lineage (NCBI taxonomy): Eukaryota > Metazoa > Chordata > Lepidosauria > Squamata > Anguidae > Elgaria > Elgaria multicarinata. The sequence goes on along the minus strand of NC_086185.1, from coordinate 15,314,991 downwards.
GCTCCGATTGTGTCAAAGTGTCTCCCCTGGGAGGATTGGCAAGAAGGATTTGGGAGAAGCGAGGAGCAAAGGACAATCACAGCAGTGTTAAAGCGTGTCAAGCTGAGCGTAAATCTCAACGCTCCTGAGACCCTCCTCTCTTTCCCAACCGATTTGATTTATTTTAATTATTTCACTGGCACAGGGGCCTCATCAACACAGTTGCTTTTGCTTTTTAGGAGCTATTCTTGCTGCGGCCTCGATGAAAAGGAAGGGACGTTGACAGCTTGTTTTAAAATGCATGCAACCTGTGTCAGGTTTTGCTTTATATTTCGTTTTCTCGGCTACTCATCATAATATACCCCCCCAACCTCCACATTGATTTTTAAAACACACATGCACACTTGGAACAGTGCTCATTATTTTCCCGACTGGAGAGATGCCCAACAATTGGGTGTTTGGGATCCTCAGTATGGCTCTGTTTTTCTGTTTGAACTTGGAATGGACAAGTAAGGCCAGTAGCATAGGTTAAGGTTTTGTCTGCTGGCTGTTAACATCACTGTGCTGCAGCTCTGGATTAACCTTTAAGCAATATAAGCACGTGCTTAGGGCACCAAGGAAGGGAGCACCACAGAGTACCGGTACCATAGCTGTAGCCATCTAAATGTTTTCATTTGCATTTTTCCCTTATAACAGTTTTATTTTTTAAAAAAATGCATAAAACAGTGATGAAAATTTTTGTTGCCCTAGTTATCAGTAAGTAATTGGCTTATATTGCTTGCTGCTATTTAGTGTTAAATAAATATAACAAAAACGGTTTATATTTAATATAGTTGTGTGTTCCGGCGTGGGGGATGGCCTTGAAGAAAACTGAGTTTTTAATGCCTTGTTTCACCTTCAGCACTTATTGAGTCTTAGGCCTTAGCTAGACCAGCCTTTATCCCGGGGCGAACCCTGGGATCATCCCTGTGTGTCCAGATGACACAAAGGGGATCCCGGGATCAGGGAGGAATTATCCCTCCCTGGCTCCGGGATACAGCCCTACCCTTTGGCCTCGCTTTTTCCACGGTCCCGGATTGAGCCCAAGACCGCGGAGCGTGTGGCCCGTTTCCGCGAGTTTACCCGGCTCTGTGCATGGGGCCCAGCACTCCTGAGGAGCACTGCGCCCTTTCGGGGCTAGGGTGAGGGGAGCGGAACGCTCCCCTCACCCTAATATTCACGTCGGAACGCCTCTCCCGACGTGAATATACCCGGTCACTACGTTCAACATCTAAGGTCCTCCTCCGGGTGCCTACTCTGAGAGAGGCTCGGAGTGTGGCAACAAGGTATAGGGCCTTTTCGGTGGTGGCCCCCAGACTGTGGAATGATCTCCCTCATGAGGCTCGCCTGGCGCCAATGCTGCTATCCTTTCGGTGCCAGGTTAAGACTTTCCTCTTTGCCCGGGCATATGGCGGCACATCAAAATTACCCACATGTTTAGTTTTTAATCGGTTTTTAATGCTTTATGTGTGTATGTTCTGTGTTTTAGAGTTTTAAATTTTGTATACTTGTTTTTACCTCAATTTTAGAATTTCTGTAAACCGCCCAGAGAGCCCTGGCTATGGGAGCGGTATATAAGTTTAATAAATAAATAAATAAATAAAGTACATTTTTTTAAAAAAAAAACCACGCTCACTGTTTATTGCTGGAGCACTCCTGCATTGCTTCCCCTTTAAAAAAAAATGGCAGGCACGATGCCTCTCTTTATTTATTATTTATTTATTTATTTATTACATTTCTATACCACCCAACAGCCGAAGCTCTCTGGGCGGTTCACAAAAATTAAAACCATAGTAAGACAACCAACAGGTTAAAAGCACAAATGCAAAATACAATATAAAAAGCACAACCAGAATAAAAACCACGCAGCAAAACTGATATAAAATTAAAATACAGAGTTAAAACAGTAAAATTTAAATTTAAGTTAAAATTAAGTGTTAAAACACTGAGAGAATAAAAAGGTCTTCAACTGGCGACGAAAGGAGTACAGTGTAGGCGCCAGGCGGACCTCTCTAGGGAGCTCATTCCACAACCGGGGTGCCACAGCGGAGAAAGCCCTCCTCCTAGTAGCCGCCTGCCTCACTTCCTTTGGCAGGGCCTCACAGAGAAGGGCCCCTGTAGATGATCTTAAGGTCCGGGCAGGTACATATGGGAGGAGGCGTTCCTTCAAATAACCTGGCCCCAAACTGTTTAGGGCTTTAACTGTCAATACCAGCACTTTGAATCGGGCCCGGACCTGGACTGGAAGCCAATGAAGTTGTAAAAGGACTGGTGTAATACGATCTCACCAGCCAGTCCCTGTTAGTAAACGGGTTGCCTTGTTTTGTACCAGCTGAAGCTTCCAGACCGTTTTCAAAGGCAGCCCCACGTATAAGGGGTCGTCGCGCCTTACATGTAAACAGGGGCGAGATCTCGCGTTATTCACAATGCAAGGTCTCCCCTCCTCTCCCCTGGACTTTACAGTAGGTCTAGCTAAGGCCTGAATGTCTTGCCGGCTAAGCAATGGAAGGGCTAAGGTAGGGTGACCATATTTGGGAAACCAAAAAAGAGGACACCTAGTGTGTGTGTGGGGAAGCAGCTTTCTGAGTCCTGCAGAAAGTACGTTATTCCCCCGCCACCTTAAAGAACCCGATTGGAGTGGAGGAGGGGAAAGGATTTCATTCTGCACCACCACCATCCACTCCAATTGGGGCCTTTTCTATAATGTCCACGAATGGCCCACTTTCCCCTTTAAGACATCAATTGGAGCTCGGGGTGGGGGAATGCTGTGCCTCAAGAAAGCATGTCATTCCCTCCTGCCATGCTAATGGCAGCCTTAAAGAGGAAGGTGTGTCATTCCAGGACATTATTGAAAATTATAGAAAATCCCCCCTGACACCATGGAAAGAACAAAAACCAGGACAAATCCGGGGAAATCCTGACAGTTGGTCACACTAGCTAAGGGGGCACCATTATTGGGCTGTGCTTAGGGCATCAGCTGGCCTTAATCCGGCCCTGCTGTGCTGCATAACTCTGCACTTAGAGAGCTTCTTCTTTTCTGGCTGTTCTTCGGAGGTGTTGCATTTGGGGAGCTGTCTCCCAGGTGAAAGATCAGAGGCTACCTAAACTAGGGTTGCACACTGGTTTAATAACAAATGAAAAATTGAAAGGAACAGGGTTCGTTTCATTCCATTTTCTTTCATTACGAAATAAATGCCAAGAGCATGCCTACCCATATCTCACCTATTCTGGTGACAGCAATGTTCCTCTTAGTAGGTGTTTCCCGGCAGTGACAGAGTTAAGGAAAACAACGTGAATGGCACCAGCAGTTACAACTTGATTACTATGTCGACAAGTATGTGTACAAAAATATTTATTACACTAAAAGAATTAAAAAGCAGATCACAAGAGGCCAAACACGTTTTGATAATTCTGTCTTCGTCAAACTTGTTTGGCCTCCTTTTGATTTGCTTTTTAATCCTTTTAATGTAAGAAATATTTTTGTACCCATATTTGTCGACATAGTAATCATTTATGTTGTTTTCCTTAACTCCGTTGCGGTCAGTAAGTGTTTTCTATTAAGGACAAGTGTGGTTTTTCTCGCTTGTGGTTTCAGCTGCAATCTTATTTTCCCTTTCTAGGTGGGTGGGGAAGCAGCTCCTGGAGTAGGCTGCCATTTTTGTGAGGGGTGGCCACTATTTTCACTCTAGAATGCCTCGGAATGACACAACACCCAGGGCCTTGTGGGGAAACAAAATGGCAGCCAACAAGAAGTAGTTCCCAAGAAGATCTGTGTTGTTGCTGCAAGCAGCAGAAAACAAAGATTTGGGGGAGAGTGAACACATGAGACATCATCCAGAATAGAATGCGTCTTAAGATGGTGCTTGACATTTTTTGATTAATAAGTCTTTGCATTTTATTTTTTTAAAAAAAATCTTTTAAGCAGTCTGTTGAGGAGGGATGATTTTTTTTTGTCTATCAAAATAATTTTAATTGATGTTTCATCTAACCGTTGAATCCACAAAGGCTACAAACCTATACTCACTTACCTGAGTATAATCCCCGTTAACTTCAATGGAACTTGCTTCAAAGATATATATATATATATATATATATATATATATATATATATATATATTGTTGTTACAGTTTGTGCTGTGAAGTTTTGGCCCTACAAGCAACCTTTGTCAGGCACCCTCCAATCTGGAATGTAATTTTAGGTATGAAGTTCTATACAGGTTCCATTTCCCCCATTTCTTCAGAAAGCAAATGCCTTTGTCTGCATGTCTAAATATGGTAGAAGTAGTGTTTGTTGTGTTTCATTAACAGATGAGTTGGTGTGAGCTCTTGGCAAAATGGAGGCAGGATCCAGAGGAATGGTGGAAGTTAGTTGTGATCAATGATATGGCTCAGACTTTGCTTACAATCTATGAGTTCTGTTGTGTTCGGTGTTGTAAAAAAATGGAAAACATTTCAGTAAACCTAATAATAGAAGCCAGTCTTCTGCATATTTACTCAGAAGCAAGTCTCAGTGAGTTCCATAGGGCTTGCCCCCTAGATAAGTATGCAGTGTGCCCTGAAAAGCTGGTTAAAATCATTTAAATAAAGAAATAGTTCTAGGAGCAGGTAATCTTAAGGTAGGAGTGGGCAACTTGTAGTCTTCTACATGTGTTTCGCCTGCAATTCTCGTGACACCTCATCATTGCCTATACTGGCTAGGCCTGATGGGAATTGAGGGCCAAAATATCTGTGGACCACAAGTTGCCCAATCATGTCTTGAGACTCCTGGATAAGCCTGACTGGATAGTAAAAACAGTACCAAAGTTCCTGTTCTCAGCGTTGTCCCATGACAGCAGTTGGATGACCACAAGAGACAGAGGCTTTTCTGTGGTGATGCCATGGCTCTGGAATATTCCCCTGATCAAGATTAATTTGGGTCACTCTCTGAGGCATTTTTGTCAGGCATTTTTATTTCAGCAGTGTTTTAATGTGCAGTTTTAGGTCTTTGTACTGTCTGATTTTACTGAGATTCTTACAGTGGTGATGTATTGTCTATTTGAAATTGTTTTTAGTTAATTGTGTATTTGTGTATGATGATTACTGTCTCTCATTCTTTGCTATTGGACATCCTAAATACATTATCATCATCACTACCATCTGGTATGTATATGTTTCCCTTAAATTGGGGTGCAGGGGGGAAATTCCAGGGGGGGAAATGGGCACTTTTAGCACTACAGAATGCTAATTGGTCCAATTTAGCTTGTTTAGCTAAACAGATTTAGCTTGTTTGGCTTACAGGGTCAAATTTAGATCCCTAGCTGCAAAGGAGTGCAAACAAGCTAAATGTAACGCTTTTAGCACTACCAGGCACTATAAAACAGTTTGCTACCACTTTTTTAAAAAAAAAATTGGGTGTCCAGAGTGCAAAAATGGTCTCCAAAGCTCTAGCAGTTATCCACTCATGCCTTAAATATTCAAAACAATTCTCACTAGCTCCTAAGTCTGATCGAAGTTTTCTGTGCTTTGAAGACAGGGTTCAATACTATGGGATAACACCACTTTGTCAGGGGGAAGACTCTGCCCCTGGGAATGGTGTAGATGACTTTTTTGGAGCGCTTTCTAACCCTATGTCATAACTCTCTTGTCTATCAGCTTCTTTTATTTATTTATTTATTTATTTAAGGATTTTTATGCCGCCATTCAGCCAAAAAAGGCTCTCATGGCGGCTTACGAAAGTATTTCTTGACAGTCCCTGCCCACAGGCTTACAATCTAAAAGACATGACACAAAAGGAAAGGGGATTGGGAGGGAGGAGGAGGAGGAGGGGGGAAAGGAAAGCAAATTCAGGCACTACAATCTTAGTTGGGAAGTTCAGCAGTTACAGGTGACAGCAGGAGGGAGGGGGGCTCTCAGCTGGAGCTGGACCCAGGCACGGTGGAGAGGTGCCCGGCTGCTGCTTCCTCCCTCACTGGTGGCCTCTCCAGAGACAGTTGGTAGCAGGAGGGAGGGGGCTCTCAGCTGGAGCTGGACCCAGGCACGGTGGAGAGGTGCCTGGCTGCTGCTTCCTCCCTCACTGGTGGCCTCTGCAGTGACAGTTGGTAGCAGGAGGGAGGGGGCTCTCAGCTGGAGCTGGACCCAGGCACGGTGGAGAGGTGCCTGGCTGCTGCTTCCTCCCTCACTGGTGGCCTCTGCAGAGACAGTTCTCATCTGACAGGTGTCCTTATGGACCTGATTGACATTCCCACACACAGCTTTATTCCAGCTCTAAACTGCACTCTGTTTAGGGTCTGTGAGAGTGACAAAGGATCCCCCAGAAATGAGCTATATGCAAATCTCAACTAGTGTTGAATGCCACGCCTTTTCTGTCTTGATTACAGAAGCGGGCCTACAAGAGCTACGTCCGTGCGCTGCCCATGCTCAAGAAGATGGGCGTGAGCTCCATCATTCTCCGCAAGAGCATTGGAGCCCTCGAAGTGGCCTGCGGCATTGTCATGACGCTGGTCCCTGGGCGCCCAAAGGACGTGGCCAACTTTGTGCTGCTGCTGCTCGTTCTGGCTGTGCTCTTCTTCCACCAGCTGGTGGGTGACCCTCTCAAACGCTACGCCCACGCCCTGGTCTTTGGCATCCTGCTAACCTGCCGACTTCTCATCGCCCGTCAGCCAGAGGAGCAACTGCTGGAGAAGAGGACCATGTCGGTGAATGGAGAAGAGCAGCCGCTTCTTGCAGAAGCAGCCCCAGAAAAGGGCAAAATCAAGGTGTCCTAGTGGGGCACCTTTGAGGGACACAAGGAACCTCCCACCAGTTTTGCTCTCTCTTTCTCTCTCTCTCTCTCTTTCTCTCTCTCCAAAACGCCTAAAACGATTTGCATTTCTTTTCTTTTTGGGTTTTCATAAAGGGTTACATTTTGGAGCATGGGGGAAACCTTAAGTTTGCCAACACCTGGGCTTGAGCACTCCAAAACCGCTAGAGCTGCCCAATGCTATATCCCCAACATGTGTGTAGACATGACTTAAGTGAATGGATCTGGAGGGGAATAAATGTCCCTTGCGTCGAGTGTATGTTGTGCACACATGTGCGTGTGAATTTATGTGCTTGTGTGTGAGAGAGAGAGAATTGATGGCTTGAACTGCTTCACTTGAACTGCCTCTTCACCAGTCTGTATTCTTCAGGAGCAAAAGGAATGGGGAGGAAGTTCTTAATCGCTTGCTCACTTACCCAATCCTTTCTCCCCAGCATCTAGCAGTGGAGCGATGAACCATTCCCGGTCCACCCACCCCAAATGTTTCAGATGAGCCAAGTGATGCATTGCACCCACCTCAGTTAGCCAAGAATAAAGAATACCCCATAATAAACCCTGCCATTGCCTCCCCTCCCATGCCTGTCTGTGCTGCTGTGAAAAGATCAGGGACTGATCACACACAAACCTGCTTTTTATGCCATCCATCCATTCACTCTGACTTGAAGGAGTGACAGGTTACTGTGGGTGGCTGAGGGTTTGACTCTAAGAACAGGGATTTGTTTTCCATCCCACACAGGGGTTCTGATGAGCCAAAACACAGTGAGGTCTTTGCTAGGAAGCTGCTTCAGTTGTGTCAGTGTGCTGAGCTTAGAGAAGGAATAGAAGGAAAGGTTCAACAGTCAGGAGAAATACATTTTTTTTTAGGTATGTTACCTTTCTTGGTGTTGTCCAGTTTGCATTCTCTTCCTTCCCCACTTCTTTTTCTCCCCTTAATTTATATAAAAAAATTAAAAATAAACTTTTTGAAATTTGGAGGAAAATTGCCTGATAAATTGTTGGATTTTCTATGCATGAGACATACTTATGATTGAAATGCCTTATATCTGCCTATTGCTGTGTATTAATTCCTTGGTGACAGAGCGATGAGCCCAGGTCTCCTGAAATGATAAGGGGCTATAGGTATTTTTTAAAACCTCACCTTGATCTCAGATATGCCATCCTTGAAGATGTGGAAAGAGGTACAAGCGGGTTATGGGGATGTTATCCCAGAATAACAGATGGGGTCATCCCTAAAGATGATTTTCCTAAATGGAATTTCCAAAATCCATATTAGTGTAATAACTTTATTAGGTCAACCAACAGATCACACACACACACACACACACCCAAAATGTGCAAGCTTTCAAGTTCTCCAGTTCTCTTCATCAGGCAAGATGATACAATAATCAGGTTAGGGGTGGGGGGAAGGGAGAAAGAGGAGGGAAATTATTTGTTGACATCATGGTATCTGCATGATCACAAGATTGTGGATGGATTGGAGGAGGAAGGAGATGCAGCCGTTGAAATAAAGCTCTATCACTGGGTGGACAACTTGTGGGACTCCAGATGCTTTGGCCTACACCTCTTATCAGTCCTAGCCAGCATAGTCAATAGTGAGGCATCATGGGAGTTGTAGGCCAAAACATCTGGAGGGCCACAAGTTGCCCACCCCTGCTCTAACAAGTGATGAGAAGGTTTCAGGGTTCCCTGAGAGTTGCTGGAGCAGCCCCTACATCTGCTGGGAGGAAGATAAATGCATGAGGTTGTATAAATAAGAATTAAATAGGTATGTAATGAAATAATAAAGGTGAGCACATCTGGAAGACTCAGGGCTGGATTGAACACAGCCAGTGAACACAGCCAGTGAAGCTGCTGGTAAATTCTCCACCTCAGAAGAGATTACATTCCCCCCAAAAAAGGACTGCATTCTCCGCACCCTACAAAAAAAAAGAGCTGTATGACCAGCTCTCCACCCAGCAGAGATGGAAGACAGCCCACAAACAAGAGTAATTTCTCTACAACCCTACAAAGATTGTGAGTCTTAATCAGTCCTTATGTTTGCCCTTTCACTACTGGATGGAGAAAGTATGGCTGTGCATTTAGAGTGAGCTTATGCGGGAGAAACGTGCCTGGATCGTTCCATGGCACTGCCTCCAAAGTTTGTCTTATTCATTACATGACCAAAAAAAACCCCAAAAAACAAGTAATATAAGAAGAGCGCTGACTGTATGTGCAGATGCCAAATATTGCGGGGGGTGGGGGGTGGAAATCAAGTTATTAATCTAGACTTGCCTTCCCATCCAGGCTGGCACCCTATGTGTTGGACTACAACTCCCATAATTCCCAGCCAGCATGGCTGTGGTGCAGCTCATCTGAAGGGTGCCAGGATCTGCTATAGACATGGATTTCAAATGTTTGTGGGAATCTCTGACATTCCATCACAGCGTAAGGGGGGTTCTGAGTCATGGGAGGGCAGCGCATAGCCACAAGAGAGAATTGTGGGAGCATTGGCAGATGTGTGCGCAGTTCAGTCAGGGCAACAGCAAGTCTTCTACTATGCCCCCAGAATCCTTTGCGATGTGCAAAAGGGTACTTCGGCGTGAAGTTACCACGGAAAGGGTTCTGCCCAAGTGGAAAGTTTGAAAACCCGCCCCTGTCCAGTACTGCACAAAATTCTCCAGAGATGCCAATAGAGACTGCTGTCCAATGTGCTGAAGGGACTGAATCCAAATACACAAATGTGTGATTTGTTGTCACGCTGGCCACAAAAGCAACCAAGCAAGTCACTTGCACAGTTGCGGAATTCACTTAAAATGAACCAGAAGTATTTGGGACTGTTCGCTTTTAAAATATTACTTAAAACACATGCAACGGGTAGGGGAGCATGTGGCCCTCCTGACATTGAAGGATTGCAACTCCCATCAACCCTAGCCAGCATAGCTAATGGGGAGTTGCAGTCCAACCACGTTGGATAGGTCACACACGTTCCCCTTCCCTACATGAGAGTGTTCGGAGCATTTCGTACACATTGGCCGGGTTCGGACGACACACTAATCAACGGTTGTTTTCCATTTTGTTCCTATTACCCCACACACACTGGTTAGCACGTCGTCCGAACCCAGCCATTGCCTTGTAACTGTTACAACAACCCTGTAGGGTAGGTCAGTGTTGCTACGTTCGAGTAGTGATGAGGGAACACAGAGGCTGAGACACCTAATGAATTCATGGCAGAGGGTCTCTTGGAGCCCAATCCTATATATGTTTACTCAGAAGTAAATCCTACTGCGTTCAATCGGGCTTACTTTAGCCACTGGGCCATGCCAGAAAGCCTTGTTCTGTTTCCTGAGGGTGGAGTTAACGTTTGCAAACGTGTTTGAGGGAGCAATATTTTGTAAAACTAGAGTGACCACATGAAAAGGAGGACCGGGCTCCTGTATCTTTAACAGATGCATAGAAAAGGGAATTTCAGCAGGTGTCATTTGTATATATGGAGAACCTGGTGAAATTCCCCCTTCATCACAACAGTTAAAGGTGCAGGAGCTATACTAGTGTGATCATTTTAAAAGAGGGCAGGGCTCCTGCAGCTTTAACTGTTATGATGAAGAGGGAATTTCACCAGGTTCCCCATATATACAAATGACACCTACAGAAATTCCCTTTTCAATACAACTGTTAAAGATACAGGAGCCTGGTCCTCCTTTTCATAGGGTCACCCTAGTAAAACGCCCAGAGAGCTTTGGCTATGGGGCGGTATATAAGTGTAATAAATAAATAAAATATTTTGGCAGTGAGGGGGAGGTGTTTTTTTCTTGCCTGAACCCGCATAGAGGATGGATAGAATAGACGTTTGAAACTGTGACTAGAGGGCTAACGAAAGCAGGTATCTGGCTCCAGGTAGGTAATTATTCTTCTCAATTACATAATAGTGTTAATAACTGTATTTATTCTTGAATAAGAGCAAATGTAATGACAGAGAAATAAGGGTGCTTGTACGTGTCTGACAGGGAGAGACTAAGCCCCCACCCAGCTCGCCTTCTCCTCTTTTCCCTCAGAGCCACTAACGGCCACAGCCAACAGCCCGCCCATTTTCGTCCATTCACTCTGAGCATGCGCAGCTACTCCGTTCGACTCCCGCCTCTAACCTAAGCCGCGGCTCTTCAAAACAGCCCCCGCCCACTCTCGCCCGGGCTCATCAGCAGACTGGGACGATGATCTCATCCTCCTGCGGTGCGTCTAAAACAAGGAGGGGCAAAAAGAGGAGAACTCCGCGCAGGCTCATACCGAATCAGCGACGCTCCAGGCGACTGTGGGAAGCCGAGCAACCAATAGGAATCAAGCCCTCCCAGCGCAAAGGCTCTGTGGTTGCCGATGTGCGCCTGCGCGGGAAATTTGAACTGAAGAGCGGTTAAGCAGGGAGGCTCGTCGCGGGGGTTGTTATGACAGCGGGAGAAAAAGGTAGGCCTCGGCGCCTTTCGTGGAGTGGAGAAGGGGTCGTGGCTGCCGTGGCGGGGTCGGGAAGGTACCGAGGGCCGGTGGGAGGCTTTTAAGTTTGTTAAAGGGGAGGGAGTAGCCGTAGACGGAGGGCGGGGCTCGGGTGGGTAGCTGTGTTCTGAGGGGGAAAGGCTCGCGAGACGCGGGGTATTATTATTATTTATTTATATAGCACCATCAATGTAGGGGGTGTCGTGGACAAGGTTGTGCTTAGGAGCAGTGAACAGCACTGGGCCTGTTCAGACAACACGCGAAACCCCAGTCAGCCGCTGACTCTTTTGCAGCAGATGGTTAGTGACCGTGTTTAAGCCATGGTTATGTAGCCACCATGGTTAGGAAGGGTTCACACCACACACAAAGCCATAATGCTTAGCTCAAAATGCTTAATTAACCACCGTAGCTTAGCGTGTCGTCTGAACAGGGTCGATGTCATGTATATTTGGTTGCCTCTGTGGTCAATGGGATTTACTCCCACATACAAATGTGCGTTGGTTTGCAGCTTAACACATTCATTAAACTTATTAAAATGTATTTTAAATTGTTACATTTAAATGTATTCAACAGATGTCTTGCATTTATTAGGGTGACCCTATGAAGAGGAGGGCAGGGCTCCTGTATCTTTAACAGTTGCATAGAAAAGGGAATTTCAGCAGGTGTCATTTGTATATATGGGGAACCTGGTGAAATTCCCTCCTCGTCACAATAGTTAAAGCTGCAGGAGCTATACTAGAGTGGTTAGATTTAAAAGAGCCTGCAGCTTTAACTGTTGTGATGAAGAGGGGATTTCACCGGGTTCCCCATATATACAAATGACACCTGCTGAAATTCCCTTTTCAAGACAACTGTTAAAGATACAGGAGCCCTGTCCTCCTTTTCATATGGTCACCCTATATTGCCTGGCTGTGCATTTTGGCAATATGGGCCAGCATGGCTTATTTCATTTTATGTGTAACTCGGCACTGGCCCTTTAAGGACAGCCCTGCCTGGTCTAGGTCCTTTTCTCTCACCAGCCTTGCATTAGGAGAAATCATGTTGCAGGCTTGGGATAAGAGCGCTGCCTACAAACCTATTATGTCAACCAACATCTCTGCGAAGCCTTCCAAAGGGGCAGCCTTGTGAGTCAATTGCATGGTGGTGTTGTGGTGAGTCCTGAAGTGCAGCTGTTCATCATGACAGTCCCTATAGCCACAACCCCAGGGAGAGTCCCAAAAAGGCAGGCAGCTGTGTTGATCCATATCAACAAACTAGTTCCAGCAGTTTTCATCTCCATCAGGAGCAGGTCTTTGACAAAGCTAATAGGTCTTCACTGCCCATTCAAGATCAGGCCACCCCAAAATACTTTCCATTACAACAAGGAAGAATATTTGTTGCTGAGAGAACTCTTTCCCCATCAGCTGCTGTGACGATTGCAGCTAAGCTCAAAGGGAAAAGGAATTCTGAGGGGCGTGACAGATGACATCAGTGTCTCTGCTAATAAAATATGCTGGGTCTACATCCTTCAGAGCCCTGCTTCTGTTACAGCATTGTAATTATGGCAAACCCAGTCTTATTTTGATTGATTGCATTTCTATACCTCCCAATAGCCAATGCTATTGGACCTGCTGAATTCAGATGTATCAAGTAGTTTGATTCCAGCTGTTTGAGCTTGAGTCAAATGGTTTCCTATCCAAGTGTACGCTCTTCCTGATAGTTTTGTGCTACCTCCAGTATCAGAGGCGATAAGTTGTGGGAGGGGTTCTGTTGCACTTGTGGGTTCCTGGTTAACAGCTGGTGAACAGAATACTGGACTAGATGGACTCTTGGTCTGATTCAGCATGGTTCTTATGTTCTAAGGATAGGATGGAATGAATGTGTGAAAACGTTAATCTTCTTAAGCCTGATTACATTTGGCTCATGCTCTGTTTGTCCCAAACAATACTAGGGCCGGATCTACACTACTGCTTTAAAGCGCTTTATAACAGTTTTATAGCGCTTTAAAGCAGTTAAAGCGCTTTATAACTGTTATAAAGCGCTTTAAAGCAGTAGTGTAGATCCTGCCTTAGGAAGGGGAATCTTAACAGCAATGACATGGTAACTGAGCAAATTAGAAAATACAAGCAGCCCAAGAAAAAAATCCTTGACAAATCCAAACATATCACTTAATTGCCGTTGCAATATCAGAGTTCGTAAAACTTCATACTATTTACTGTATACAAATAAATAGCTGCCTCTGTTTGCTGCTGAGTTTATTTAATTTCGTTATTGTGCTTAATGTTCATTAGTAGCCCTGGGGATCTTACTCTCTAAGAGAGAAAGAGGTGGGATATGTTTTTTTAATGAATAAAATAATTGTGGTTTTGGTAACTTATTACTATAGCAGGTACATACTAATATAACCTTCACTTACTATCCTCCTTTGGATATACTGTATACTTCCACAAAGTCTTGTTGTATCCGTCTAAAGGAGACTTTTATACTTTCCTTGGGGATGCTGTCCACTATTGCAAATTCATTGGGGTCGCTGAAGTGCTAAAAATGGCTTTCCTTCTCCTACAGGTAGTTTTTGGGCACCAAACTTGCATATTGCTGGAGAATAAGTTAATACTGGCAAATGAAAATAACTGGACGTGTCTTCAATTTCTTTCCTTGGAATCAAAAAGGATGAAGAAAGCCATACATGCAAAGAAGCAAACTTTGCCAGTTAGCTGTAGCAAACAAACTGGTCTATCTGCAAGTATCACAAAGAGTGTTGGCAGCAAAAGTGCACAGAAACACAGAGATCAGCAAATATCTGCTGGTGAAAAAACAGACCACAGCCAAGATCCTCTTGAAGAAGCTGTGTGCTATTTGGAGAAAAGTAAGAACAAAAGCAGGGCTAAATGTTTATGCGCCAGTCCAGCTAACAGATGCATATGCAGTCTGAATGACTTCTCAAAAGGCCTTTCAGATAAAAGATTTATTACAACCCTTTGGGACCTTCCTTTTCTACAATTCCTATTAGTCAGAAAGTACCTGTGTTGACAACTGTTTTCCAGGTTAGCTGTACGGTGCTGTACCAAATGTTTTGTTTAAAGTTAAGGCAGTGTCAGTTTATCAAACTTGTCTTGTCTAGGAAACATCCCCTCACAAGTATTATGGTGAACCCATACATCTCATTGGTCAGTTTCTTGTGACCTTTAGTTGTTTTGTGCTTCTCACTTTCCTAAGCGGGGTATAAGTATGATAAATAAATAAATAAAAAAAATAATCAGAAGGATATTCAAGAACAGCTTAGCAGGGTATGCTTCCTGTAAGAAGAAAATATTGGAGATGTATAAAATTATATTTTATATTTACTTTTCAACCACCCTGTTTAAAAGAATGCTTTGTTAAAAGCCATTGGCAAAATTAGTGGGGAGATAAATGATTGAAGATACTCTGCCCTGGTATGGTTTTCTTGATCTTAGCATACCACCAGAAGTATTGTATGTTTATAATAACGACACTATCTTTCTGAGCAAGTGGAATTCCTTCTTTTTACAAATGCCATGACACCACAGTTCCTTGTCAATAGAGAAGTTTGTTTTGTGGGGGAAAAGCTTTTGCTGGTTTAAGTCTAGCAAGTCATCGTGCAAGTGTTCTGAGAGAGACACCACTCACAAGGAGGATGTTTAGTGTGTAATTCAATCTCTGCACATCTTGGCTTTTTCTAGTTAAGGATCGCATTTCTCTAAAGAATGAAGTTCTGCAGAAACACTTGGCAACTGTGGAAAAGATCGCCCAGGAGAGAGGCTTGACACCTGAAGAAATTGACATCGTGTTGAACGTAGCACTCAGTGGCAAGTTTGGTAAAAACAAATTTATGTTTCTCTCCCCACTCTCTGCCACTCAGAAGTGCCTAAGAGCAACTGCATTGAGCCCCCAATAGATTGTGATGGATTATCAATAGAGGGAATAATTCTGAAATTAAAGCAGTGTGTTTCAATATCTTTCAGCTGAAGCAATAAACACTCGACTACTGAAGAACTTGATTCCCACTTCAGTGATAACAGAGGATTCTATCGTTTCAGCTGTGTCTTGGCTCTGTGTTAGTAAATGTTCTCAAAATACTCAGGTAACTTGGCAAGCATAGTGGTGGTGATGCCTTGGCTCTTACCAATGATATTTTTTGCCAGTGTGGCTTATCCTGGTGACTACTAAGCTATATGTTTTATATCCTTCTCTGTTTTGAATATGCTTCATAACAGGTTTGTTGCAGTAGATTACTGAAAGATATCTGTTTTCTCCCATAAGGTAATCTTCTTAAAATGGCTAATTACAATGTTTGACTTCATTGACCGGAAGGAAAAAGTTAATGCCCTCTATGGCTTTTTCTTCAGCTTCTTACAAGATGATAAACTGGTAAGATAATTAGATTTTGTTCTCTCTGATAGTGTGTAAAACCTCATTATCCATGATAGCTTTGAATAGCTCCACTCTTCAGTTGCCCTGAAAGAAGTGCAACTACTGCTTCTAATATGGAGTTGTATTACAGTTGATCAGTGCATTTTCACAAATTGTCTGGTACAAAGCTCAAATGATTAAATGCCATCTTGACAGTAAGATTTCCTAGAAATACTTGCTGAATTAAATGTTATCTGCTTGTTAAGATTGTGTTGGGGTAGTAAGTATAAAAAATGCCAAATTAACTGTTTCTGTTCAATACCTTTCTTTCTGCAGCTCCCCTTTGCCTGCCACATCCTTTATTTACTGACCAGAAGAGAGAACGGTGAGTTCTTAAATGGATTGAGGCCACATGTTATGTGCTTGCAAAACTGAGCCTTTAAAAAAAACCTTTCTCAGAAGCTTTCTGTCAAAGGAGCTAATCTTGTGTGTGTTTTCATTGTCTGGGGCTCATTTTGTTGACTTGAATTACTTATAAAAATTAGTTAAAGACTTAATATAAAAAATGGAGCATTCAGCTGTTTAATATTCCAGTTAACTGAGTTTGTGCAGAGCAAAAGAATATGGCCTTTCTCCTGTGTTTTGTCTTAATCTAATCTGTTTCGCTAGGAATAAAGATCCCTTTACTGTTTTACCTATAGCCATCTAGAGGCTTATGTAAAAGTCTTCGTATAAATTTGTAATCTAAAATAAAGTATAGTTATAAAGCATCATTTGTTTTCTTTTCCACAGTAAAACCTTTCCGTGTGAGGAGGCTCCTAGATCTACAAACCAAGATGGTAAGCTGCTTGAAACGAAAGTCAAGGCGGAAAAACTTATAAAGCTTTTTGGTATCTATGGAAAAATGCTTCCCTCAGGCCCTCTTTTGTAGTAATAATACATTTATTACTTATACCTCTCCCTCTAGATCGAGGTGGGGAACAACATTAAATACAATAAGACAATATAAATCAAATGCATAATTAAAAGAGCACATAAAACGGATACAATATTAAAACAACATATTTATTACTTACCCACCTCTCCCTCTAGATCAAGGTAGGGGAACAACATTAGATACAATAATACAATATAAATCAAATGCATAATTAAAAGAGCATATAAAACCAATACATTGTTAAAATAACAATCAGAACATCTTAAAATTCTTATGTGTAACTTTTCTCTAACATGCTAGCTGTTGACTGACTTGCTGATGCCTATGTACATTGTATGTCAGTGAAAGAAAGTGTGAATTTTAATCACTTCAAACACTGTTTCGCAACAGCTCTTGCCAGTCTTTGGGATGGTCCTCATTCTCCTGCCAAAGTATTTATGGGTCATGAACAGAAAGATTTGCCATTTCTAATGGACCGAGCTTCGTAGTTTCTTGGCCTGCTATGTTCAGAACTAACTAACTCCCTTCTTGTTTCTATCCAGGGAGCAGAACCTTCCCTGCAGGCTCTGTTATCAATATACAAGAGCTTTGCTCCTGAAATGGTGCGCATAAAAACGCTCACAAATGAGAAGGTGAGGAATAGAATGGCTGGCAATGAGGACATATGTTTGTTCTGTGAGAGAGCTTGAGTTGGAATTCTGTGTGTCCAAATTCTCAAGCCCCTTATTGGTTTGGGACTGATGAGTACATAGCTGCATTCTTATAGACAAAGAAGTCCAATTGCTGGACTTCTGTCATCACTACTTGAGGGAAAGGCGCTTTTCACATCTACAAGTGCATTCATGTATTACTAATGCAAATCCTGTGCTGCCCATAGGGGCTAGTAGTCAACCCATGATTCAACCGCAACCCACATTCAAACTGTACTCTGACTCATTGTGTTGTGTGAATCCAACCAAAGTGTAAACTTATTTACTGGGAGATGTCCTTTAATAGCTTCTGATTTAAAGAGATGAAAGGGCTTTTCCATGAATCACATGATTTCAGTGCAAATTGTCTTTGGAGATATAACTGCTGTCATTGCATGAGTAATAGTAATCTAAACCCATATCCTTTTATTTGTGGTTTAAAGGGAATTTTCATTCTCTTCTTCCCCCCCCCCCCACCTTTCTAAGATCCGGTTTAGGAATTCAGAGAACTTGTGGAAAACAGCAATCGGCAACATAAAACGACGAATCTGTGGAACATTACCTACATCCCAGCCCAATTTAATAGGCACTGGCTGTGTCCAGTCCCGGAAGAGGGTGAGCTATTAAAGATTTCTTGAATGCACTAATTGGATTATGTCTATATATGCTATCGTTTTGCACGTATGTTATTCATTATTGACAGTTAGTTAGCTTCTCAGGCCATCAAGTATCTTTGCAGTCTCTTCTTAGTGTTGCACATAAAAATATTTGCCTTCAGACTCAGTTGTGTCTGCACTTGCAAGAACAAATTTGCCTTTTTTTTTTTTTACACTCTTCCCCATTGTTTAATTTTAATCTGTCCACAGTCCTGAAAGTCTCTTTCAGCGTTGTTTTGTCATCTGTTTTTATTTTGCTAAATGCTCAGGCATGTGCCATTTTTGAACTTTTCAACATTCTGGGCATCCCACATATTCCCAGCCTATTTAGTAATGTGCATGGCAGAGTAAACAAGACAAGCGAAAGAGTTTTGTGTATAATTATAAATTGATACCTGCTCCCAAACTTGGAGAGAAGATATTGGTTATGGGGGAAGTCTATATTGGTGGCTTTCAAACTCTGTTCTAAGAAGCCTAGAGTTTCCTTAGAAGCTTCTCTGGGTTCTTTAGGGGAGTGTTCAAAGATGGGTTGAGAGCATGATTTTAGTTTGAATGTAAATTACTCACATTGATGTGACTCTAGAATACAGCCTGCAATCCTTGTCATTGCACGGAGGTTCCTTGGCAGGAAAAATCAATCTGGAAAGGTGTGTGTGTTTGGGGTTTGTTGTTGTTGCTTGAACCACTTTGTTATATTTCTCTTCTTTTGGAAAGCTCAGAGCAGCTTACATGAAGTTTCCAGTAGTCTCTCATAGAGGCATCAGTTGAATCTATCTGGGTGATAGCTCTCATACAATTCATTAGCTAACTTATATTGTAAATTGATTGCAATAGGTAAAGCTCACAAAGCATGTCATTTTCTTCTGTTTTGTAAGATGCAAAGAAATAGTAATTGTGACGGCAATTCAACACTGAAGACTTAAACTTAGAAAAAGACTGGAGGATAGTATGGTGACTGAATTTGGGTTGAGAGTTGACACCACATCTGGAAACATGGCTGTGATTTGTATATAATTTTGGCCACCTTGTTTTCTGTACAGAAATGGAATGCAAAGCTGGCACTGCCCGCATGCCAGAGCAACTCAACGGATAGCCAGAAGTCCATCTACAATGATCTGCTTAGTCATGCTGAATTCTTCCCAGTAGAGCAGCTACACACATTTCCCCAGCTTCTGCAAAACATCCATTATTTAGAGGTAAGCGGCAGACATGAAAGTGACCAAGAAGTGTGTGTGTATTAGGGACTGTGTGTTTAATCCTCGGCTTGTAAAAAGGACTTGACTAATCTGATAGAAGTCAAATGGGCGCAAATTGAATCATAGCTTTAAAACATCTGGAAGGACGTGATAATGATTCCAACTTAATGTAAAAATGTGAACTTGTATTAAGGATTATTGTACCCTTCTGTTAAACAATCGTCATGATGACCACCTCCTCCAGAATTTATGCAGTGTTCCCTGAAACACAATCTGGAAGATGATTTTTGTTTTCTAAACAAAAAAGAATGTTTTAAAACTTATGCCATTACAACAAAGTAACCATTCCGATGGTAACATTTTGATAGACTCACTACTATTATGCATGTGCTGCAAATCAAGTGGATTACGAAACTGTGCGTTGAGTGTGGTTTGTGGGGTCTGAATTGGACATAAATTGGAGCTAACCTGCCCAGTTGAGGAATCTCTGGTATAATCTTTTTCCTAGCAACAATGTCTTATTTAAACTAGTGGTGTTTGTTGTTTTTTTTAAAAAAATAACACTACTTAAATTAGGCATTCCGTTGAAAACAAAACACATGACTGGTTGCAAGTTGTTGTTGATTCTCATGTTACAGTGGCCTCACATCCTAGGGCAGGTTGCAAGCCCTGACCGTATGTATGCATTAGGACTGTGCTCCACTTCGCTTCAGTTCGGAGAAGCGAAAGCGGAGCGGCCTGATTCGCCTCCGACAAAGGCGAAGACGAATCGGTTCAGGGGGGGCTGCGGATCGAGGTGATGCGGTTCGCCTCGATCCGGAGCTCCAGATGCAGGTAGGTGGTGGGTAGGGGGACTCACCTGGCGCCAGCTCCGCAGTCCGTGCAGCGACAGCGATGGAGCCAGGTAAGGGGGGAGGGGGGCTTACCTGCCTCCATCATGGGCTTCAACTGAGGCCCTGGGTTGAAGCCGGAAGAGGCTGCGGCCTTCTCTTCTGCCTTCAACCGGGGCCTCAATTGAAGCCCGCGACAGACACAGGTAAGGGGGAGGGGGGGTTGGCTTACCTAGTGGCGGCGCCAGATCTCACTCCGCGGAGCGGGGGATGGGCGGATTGGCCCAAAGCGGTTCAGGCCCAATCCGGAAGTTCCGGATCGGGACACGAAGCGGTTTGGGTCCGTGCACAGCCCTAGTATGCATGTGTTTTCCTGGGTGTCTTGACTGCTTTGTTTGAATGCAAAGAAACAAGGTGGTGTTGGCTCTGTGGCAACTTTGTGTGCTGCCTTCTTAACGGTTTCTTCTCATGGCTGCCTTTACAGCCTCCTTCCCAGATAGCCTCAGTGTTAGGAAGACCTCTGTTGCTCCACTTCATCAACTGTGTCAAAGATGACTCCATCTACCAGAGGATGTATTATTGGATGGGCCAAACATTCAGAGAAGGTAGGCAAAACTGATTGATTTGAGATCTTAAGAGTCAGGAACTGATGCCTTCATTGCCATGGTAGGTTTGTGCTGTGAACTAGTTCTTCCAGTGGTAAACATGTGTCTGGGCTGCATCACTTCAGGTGAGGCCTCACCTGACTGTTCCTCCGTATGAAAACAAAACAAAAAGTCGGGAAGAAAGACTCTAGCTTAATCTTCTGCATGATGTACTAGTTTTCTATGTGCAAGCAATTTTTGTTATGTAGAGGCATTCCATCATTTGTCCTCCCTCACCTGCAATCTGAAATGGTTCAGCCCATTTACAGGTTACCATCTCAGTGGGTCTAAATTGTGCCAAGGCACAGTGGCGGGTGTAGATTGTACACAAAAATAGGGGAAGTGGGAAAGAAGGATATTATATTCAAGCATTGTTATACCCTTTTTTCTTATTACGATCCAGAATGCCCTTGGTATAAAGTTGAGAACCAGCAATATGAATTGGAGTTCAAGAACTTCTTGGAGAAAGTCTTGGAAGCAGAGTGTTTCTTGCAGGTTAGTTTGCATGTGACTCCCATTTCAGCATTCCCTGGAGGACATTTGAGTCCTTATTTCTGTCAGTCTCTCAGTTAAGATATCTGAGATTAGGGGTAGAAGTGATCTGTATGCCACACAGAAAAGAAATTGGGTTCCACACATTTCCTGCTCTCATTTTTAATAGAAGTTTCCCCACAGTTCTGATTACAGGCTTGGACACGGAAGAGTTGTTTGGGGGTGTCAGAGTAGAGGCATGGGCTGGGCTTCAAGTGGTTGAAGACTCCATGTTCCCATTTCCCTCCATTGTCCACACATCTCCCCATTCTTGGCTAAACTATCAACGTTCTTTTAAGTCCTATAGCTAACAAAATTACACAGCTTAGGGCTTCCTTGTCTAGAACAATGGTAGCCAAATTGCAGCTCAGGAGTTGTTCAAGTGCCACTCCCAGGCATGAAAGAAACAACAATAAAAAGTTATTATTTATCTGGAATTTTCAAATGTCCAAATATTTCACATAGTGTCTTCCTTATCCTTACAACAACCCTGTAAGGTAGTTGAGTATTACTACTGAAGCTAAGAGAATGCAGCTTGCCTGAGGCCACCTAGTGAGTTCATGGCAGGGATGGGATTCAGACTGCGTTCCTCCTGTTCATAGGTCAGTCTCTTAGCCATCTCATCACCAATTATCCGAAGAAGGCCCAACAATTCAAAGTAGAGCTGTCCCTGGATAAGTCAACTATTGGGTAGAAGAATGCAGCGGCTCTCAGGAAGCAGATTCTTTACAGGACAACATACCATTTTTTGTTGTCGTGTGGCACAACACTTGGATTTTCTGACTCTGACTTCAAAATGTCTGGTTGCTTTCTCTGGGTTTACCTTTGCCCTTGGAATCAGAATTGGGGGAGTTTCTTGTAGGCCATCTAGTCCAACCCTGTGCCCAACGCAGGAAATCCAGAGCTAGTGCATCCCCAACAGATGGAAAATGGGAAGCTATCTTGTACCAAGTCAGACCATGGGTCCATCTAGCCCAGTATCGTTGACACTGTCTGGCAATGGCTCTCCAGGGTTTCAGGCAGGATTCTGTCCTAGCCCTACCTGGAGAGACCAGGTATTGAACCTGGGACCTTCTGCATGCAAAGCAGGTGGTCTACCCCTGAACCACAACCCCTCCTCATCCATTCTTTGCTTGAAGGTCTCCAGAAGAGAAAGACCATCGCTCTTCTAGATAATTGGCCCTATTGTTGTTGTTTTTTAATTCTTTTTATTAACTTTTACAACAGTTAACAAAATTTAAAAAACATAATACATAAACATAAAATAGCATTTGTCTCATATATTCAAACTAGTCTATTATACATATTCATGCTAAACATAAAAGTGCACCCCCCACCTCGGGATCTCATTCCTGCTTCCAGAAACTCATAGTTTCTTCTGTTGGTGGTTTCCCGCTTCCCTTAGAAAACACAAATACTAAGAACTTTTTCCAAATTCCCTCAAAATCGTTCTTTTTTACTATACCTCTTTTCATTTCAATATTATATGTCAATTTATCATTAATAGCAATATCCCACACTTCTTTATACCATTCTTCCATACAATAATCTCCTTGTGTCTTCCAGCTCCTAGCTACGATTAACCTTGCAGCCATCAGCAAATTCGTTATCAGTTCCTTAGTTTCTTTAGTACATTTGAGATCTTGCAGTGAGAGTAATGCAATCCTTGGTGTATCCTCTATTTTCATTCCAACAATCTGCTCAATCTCAGTAAACACCATCTTCCACAACTTTTGCACATATTTACAATCCCACCACAATTGGCCCCATTGTTAAACTGCCCTTACATTAATATGTTTCTCCTAGTGTTCAACTGAAATTACCCTCCTGCAACTTCAGCACATCATATCTAGTTCTGCCCTCTGGGCAGCAGAGAGCAAGTATTTGCCCTCTTCCATGTGATAGCCCTTCAAATACCTGAAGGGCTGTTTCGTCCTCTCACAAAAGTATTACCTCCTTATAGCTGCGTGCTGGAGGAAAAACAGATTGTAACTGAGGCAGGCAGTGAGTGACGCATCTAGTCTGTGCAGACTGGAAGCAGGGTTCCTAGGGAAGGCAAACTGGCTGTGAGATGGAAAGCAGAACAGAGTGACTATATAAGGAACATGAGTAAAGCGAGCCACATGGGTAGTTGGAGATCACTTTGGCAAGCTAAAAAAGTAAAATCTTTTGGCAAGGAACTTGGATTTTTGGCATTTACTTAGAACTTTTAGCATGGCAGCCCTAATTGTTTGAAGAGGGGCAAATGGATCATTTCTGTTTTCCTCTGCTATGGGGAAGCATCACCAGGTAGGGTGTATGAAAGAGGCTGGCTTGCAAGAAATCTGTTGCCATCTCAATTGTGCCTTTCAGGAGGGCTTCTCATCCTGCGAAGAATTCTTGTACAGGAGCCTGCCATTCTGGGATGGCTGCTCCTGCCGGCCTCAGGTCCTGCAGCTGATGCGTTGGATCCCTCTAAGCACTTTCTCAGGTATGTAATGTCACCCAACCAATCTTATCCTGTTTTGTGCTCTAGACAGATAGTCTTCCTTCAAAGTCACTATTCCTTTCTTCCTTTGCTTTCAGAAATGAAGTCTTACCTCTACAGGCCGTTGACACAGCTTTTTTTCACCTCATCCCTTTATTTTAAGGTAATGGAGGGAAAGGGGCCAGTGACTATTTGCTTTCGCGTGTAAGAAAGTACCAAATTTTATCCCTGGCACATTAAGGGGGGGAGGGGTCTATTTCTCCACAGTTGTTTTCCTGAGACCCTGAAGAGTTGGGTTCAACACCCACTGACAACTGGGGACAAAAAGCCTTGAATGTCATTGGGATTGTTATCCTTGCTAAAAGAAGGCGGCAAACCACTTTGGCACACTTACAGATGGGTTTCTTGTTGTGTATAAATTGGTCTTGGGGAGCAAAATCGGGCTTACAGGTAATGTGAAAATGGGGCGGCAGCATCCTTTGAAATCCATCTGTAACTCTTGAAAAGTGTATGTGTGTTCTAAGAGACAAAGGAATTGCAAACAAATCCAGCACCTTAAAATAGGAGTTGTTGCTCTTTTTTGTCTCTTAGCTGGAAATATGCATGACTTTAATTTCTATTTTATTTTTTATGTCCTGTGATTACGTGGTTAGCTCCAGATCTATTAAGCTACCCTAGGAGAGTTCTTAAACCTATTTTTGTTGCTGTTCTGGACTGTAGAAACCTTCCCTGGCTGCTTGCTGCAGCCTTGATAGTGTGTAAAATATGGGCCTTCCTCCTCCACACACTCCCAGTTGGGCATGCTCCAACTCTGAAATGCAATTGATCCGTGTTTGGTTTTTCTCTTCTACAGTGTAGCGTTCTTGAAAGCCTGAGAGAGCTGTTACTGAACTGGCTAAATTGGCAAGTCATGCAAGCCAACATGGCAACAGAGTTGAATACAGATGTCTTGTAAGTACAATCTTTAAAAAGGTGGCGCACCTCTTGTACAATGAGGCGTCCATCGGGCAGGCGAGCAGACCTGCTCCTCGCATGGGGGGGGGGGCAGTCACTCCCTGCCTAACAGATGCCTAGTGGGATAGTGATGCTGATGTCTGTATCTTGCCCTGCTGCAGGAACACCACCCTCTCTGGCCTGGTCAGCTCTGTGGCAGAGCTCATCCACTTTGTAGGCTGGCTCTCAACCATCGCCCTGCACTTAGAGAAGAACTCTGCTTTCTTGATGCACTTCATCCTGGATTTCTATGAGATGGTACGTAAGCTGTTCACACTGGAAGTTGGTTCCCTCAGGATGACGGGAGTTTTAGGGCACCAGATTGGGGAAGGCTGCCCTGAACACTCTGTGTTTGACATCCCTCGGCAGCTCCAATGTAAGGGTGGGCAACTTGTGGCCCATTCAGATGTTTTGTCCTGCAACTCCCATCAGCTTTAGCCAACATAGCCAATGATAAGGGGAGGTGTCGGCCAGAACATTGGCTTGGCCACAGTTTCCCCACCTCTGCTCTAATGCTTCAGGACAGAGAAAGGAACAAAAATTCTGGGAGGAAGAAAAGGGAAGGACCCTCCCCACCCCTTAAGGTATTTTTGAAAATACATTTGAAAAGGTCAGTAAAATCTCCTGTTTGCATAAATCGCATTATTTTTCCCCTTCAGGTGCTGTTCAGGCATGTCTTAAAAGACATTTCCTGTCCCACCTTTCTGTAAAATGGCTTCCAGGGTAGCCAACAATAAAACTTAGATCCGTTAAAAGCACAGCAATAACAGCTAAACAGCAGTCAGAGATGTCAGTAACAAAACCATTAGAAGTAAACCAGAAATAAAACCATAAAAAAACCAGGATTAAACTATATACTAAAATTCAAGTGAATAAAATAGTCTTCCCCTGGTGCTTAAGAAGTAATAACATTGGCACTAGGTAAGTGTCCTAGGAAGAGCATTCCACAATTGGGATACCATCACGAAGAAGGGCTTGTCTCCAGTCAGCACTCAGAGAAAGGCCTCTGAAGATCTTTGGGAACCCTATGCGGGCAGCTGATCCTTCAGCTATCCTGTTCCCAAGCTGCATAAGGCCTTATAAGTCATGTATAAAACGGTGGCTGAGAGTTAACGTGTGGGTGGACAGGTACAAAACAATCCCTCTATTTTCCTGTGTAGAAAGTGTACTGAGGGCAGAGAGCTGAGCGCACAAATTCATCTGGCTACCCTTCCTACTTGTAGGTGTGTGATATGTATCAGAAGTATAACCTCCCCTTGGTTGTGATGCCTCCAGCTGGAGTCTTCTATCCAGCATTGCTCAGCATGGATGCTGTCACAGTTGACCGTCTCTGCCACATTATGTACAGGTATTGACAAGGTCTCGTTTTTGCTATGCTGGGAACGCTTCCCATCTTTTTCTCTTTCAAGCTCTTCCTCGAAGTTTGATCTTGATGTCCATAACCTCGCCTGTTCTGGACTCTACCTATTTCCCTAATCTGCAACATATTTTTATAAAGCCCTCTCATTTCTCTCAACATTTCTCTCTCCCACCTACCCCCTCCCGCTAGTTAATCTTTTGAACTGCAATCATGCCACTAAATAAGCTTATATAGTACCCAGCCTACTGTTTAGATCTTAGTAAATGTTAAGAGGGAGGACTAACTGGAGGCCTGGGCTGCTGCTGTGGGACACCGTGTGTTCATCCCTGACCCTGCTGGTTTAGTTGTTGTGTGCAAAGTAATAAGGCTGGAAGACAGAATATCAACTTGCTATTTTTAACCTGTTGAGCTGACAGTCTAGTGAGATTCGCGACGGCAGTATCTCACTTACGCAGTGTTGTAGATTCCTCTTGCTTCTCCTTGGAAGGAGAGAGCTGTAGGTGGCCCTGATGCTTGATTTGTGAGGACGTCGTCCTCGTGGATGGAGGAAACCCAAGGCTCAAATTTGGCAGCCCGAGACACTGTAAAAATGAGTTACCCCTTGGAATAATTCTCCTACAGTTTTATTGTTTTGGTGACTTGCTTTCATGTGGTTTCACATGGCTTTATGGGCGGATAACCGTCATACACGTAACTGTGCGACACACTGGTGAAGCTGTTCTCAATTTGAAGTTCAGAGGTTATTAAATGTCTTTATCCAGGGTCTCAAACTGGAGGTGTGTGTCGGGGTGGTGATTCTGCGCTCGTTAGTAGCCACCAAAGGCCTGAGCTTTTGAGGCCAGTTGGGCATCTGGATTTTTAAAAGTGTCAGTTCTCTACAAGGCCCACTAGATAGAGTGTTGTAGTTCTTAACGACGACAGTTCAAACGGGCATGCCTGATATGAGAAAGAGCGAGTTGCTAACAGCTGGTGTAGGACTCTCTGCAGCTTCTTCCCCAAGGAAGCTGCAGCAGAATTAATGTGGAAAGGTGCACTCTGGGAGATACTCTGAAACTAGTGCATACTGTACAGAACAGCTGCCGGTACCCATTACTTCTAGTGACCTCCCATTTCTATAGTGACTGAATGCTGCACTGGTGCTTGAGGTCATGATCTCCCTTTTCCCTTCGAGGCCTAAAGCTCCTGCATCGCCTGTTGTACTAAAGAAAGTACATCCTGCATCGCCTGTTGTACTAAAGAAAGCAGTAGTCTAAAGCTCCTGCATCGCCTGTTGTACTAAAGAAAGCAGTAGTCTAAAGCTCCTGCATCGCCTGTTGTACTAAAGAAAGCAATAGTCTAAAGCTCCTGCATCGCCTGTTGTACTAAAGAAAGCAGTAGTCTAAAGCTCCTGCATCGCCTGTTGTACTAAAGAAAGCAGTAGTCTAAAGCTCCTGCATCACCTGTTGTACTAAAGAAAGCAGTAGTCTAAAGCTCCTGCATCGCCTGTTGTACTAAAGAAAGCAGTAGTCTAAAGCTCCTGCATCGCCTGTTGTACTAAAGAAAGCAATAGTCTAAAGCTCCTGCATCGCCTGTTGTACTAAAGAAAGCAGTAGTCTCCTTCTACACAGTCTCACTTGGGAATTGAATGGAGCATCCATTCATCTGCCGTCCCCCTTCTCTCTGAGTAACAGCTGCTTCTGAGCTATGGAAAGGGCCTCTTGAACTTCTCTTTGAATCTCCTTAGATTCAGAGTGAAATTCAGCATGCTTGTTATTGGATGATAGAGTTGTCATGCACACCTCCTGTATTTTCCTCAAAGGGTCTTATTTGGAGATGGCTCCTCTTTCAAGAAATCATAGAAGGAAAGCACAAGCAATTTCCGTAATTTGGTAAAAAAATGGTGTCAAAAGAAATGAGGGTGTGTGTGTTATGCTCTTTTGGTGCACCAGCTTTTTGCCCCTAAGGGCCACGTCTAGTGTCAAATGCTGGACCAGGAGTGGCACATCCATGCACATCCCAATATATAATAATAATAATAATAATAATAATAATAATAATAATATATTTATCTCTTACCCACCTCTCCCTTTGGATCGAGGCAGAGAACAACATTAGTACAACACTACAGTATAAATCAGATACATAAAATTAATTAAAAGAGCATATAAAACCAATACAACATCAGAAGAACAATCAACACATCTTAAAAATTATTGGTTTAACATTCATCTGAATAGGCCATAATATACAGAAATTATTTCCCCTGCACCCATACTTATCTTCTACACACACACACACACACAATGTGCTCACTTCCCCCAGCCATTAGGGACTGTTTTTTCTCTGCCATTTGTAGTGGAGGGAAAACCAGGGATTTCTTGATTCGTAGCTTCAGTCTCCTAACCGCTACACTACACTAACTTGTACTGTGTATTGGAATTCAAATTTTATAATCCTCCTTTTTGTTTTTACTTCAGGTATCGAACCAACCTGGTAGCTGCTAAGCAGAATCAACAGTCTAAAAAGGTACCACAAATAATATGCCAAGTAATGTCCTATGTCTGGAGTGAAACAAAGTTCTCCACTGGGTCTTATCCCTGATATTCAATATAATCCCAGAGGCACTCTTCAACAATTGATTTTTGTCTGGATTTCAAATCTCTTCCTCCTATATGACATGCTCTTAAAATCCTGAGGGGTAGGATTTTTTCCTAAAAAAAAAAAAAGAATCCAACCTGCGCATACCCACACACACAGTGATCTATGTCTAGAGTTCCTTAACTGAGTCTCACTTCATTATCATGAACCACTTTCTTTTTGAACTCAACACTCTCTGTACTGCACGTCGACCTAATTTTTTTCTGAAACACCACAGCAGTCTATGGAGGTTAAATATATGATATTTACGCATACTGAAAGTGAGCTGTGCTATGGGTCTGTCTTGCACCTTCTCGTTATCATTTATGCACGTCTGTCTTTAGCTGTGATATAACCAGGTCTGGGAAAGTTTGAGTTGTAGCCAGACCCAAAGCTACTCCTGTTGACCTTCAACATTGTGGGAGTGCCCAAAAGATGGCAATGTGGGTTGGCTGCCAACTTCCAGAACCCCCTCTTCTAGCAGTCTTCTGCTGTTCAGATTGGGAGTATGCAGCCCCCAAAGACTATGTGCATATTTGAGCGAAGAGAGAGAGAGAGAGAGACCCCTTCACAGAGTTTAGCAAATCTGATGGCTCTGTGTGAGGGTCTAATGAGGGTCTGGGGGTGGGGGGCGCCTGCACATCAGTTACCACCCCTAGGTCATGATTGTTCCTTGAGCTTGTTTCAGAGCTTTCTGCATCTAGTTTAACTGAAAATATGACATGCAGCTGATTTCCCCCATGTCAAAGATTTAAAACATAATTCCCTCTTTTTTTCCCCCCCATCCACAAGCACCTGGCCAACCACAAAATGTGGATAGCAAGGCTGCGTTTGTCTTAGTGGGTCACAAGCTGTGCAGTCCTAATTTTAGTCTACTTTTTAATCGGTGTTCTGCAGATAATGATTGTGCAGGGGGTTTGTTGGAATGATGCTCCTTCTTGGCAAGAGATAAAGGGAGCCATCCCTGGCCTGAAATGTCTTATAGATTGTCTTCCTGTGTCTTGTCAGACGATGCTGCAGTTCAAGTTCAGCAGCAAGACTTGCCAAGAATACAACCAGTACATAACAGCCATGGTTGGGTGCCTGTGGGCCTCAAACGTGTTCCAGAAAGATTTCCACCCTCAGGGGATTCACTTGGATCCAGAAGTGCTGGAGAAGACCAGTGTGCAGGAATATAGGAAGAGCTTCAACATAGTTTACCATCCTGCCCTGACAGGCTATGCCATGCTCTTCTTGCAGCAGGTAAGAACAAGTGTTTGTATTGTTTGAGTAGCATCATCCCTATTTCTTTTAGTACTGTGCTACTTAAGACTACTGGATCTTCTGTGAGTCTGTTGATCATTAGTTACCATGATGTCTTTAATCTTTCCTGTTGTATTTCAGTCTTTGGTACCACATAGCCCAGCTGCAACTGTGGCATAAAAGCTCAAGCTGGGTGTGGGTTTCCTCCAGGGCTGTGGAGTCGGCACATAAAACCTCCGGCTCCTTTATTCATGGCACCTCCAACTCCTTTAATTATATTTCGATATAGGAAATAAATTTCCTAGATATTTTCTACATCGACTGCAAGCACGCAACTTTTTAGAACCCTAACCTGTTAAAGCCCGGATCTAAAGGCTATAGCTAAGACATTCTGGGTTTTTTTATTTAATTTATTAAAGAAGCCCAAAAATGAAAACAATGGGGTTATATTTTTATTTATTTATTTGATTGCATTTATATCGCCCCATAGCCGAAGTTCTCTGGGCGGTTTATCAAAAGACTATAGAGTATGAAGTAATAGCATATAAAAGAAAGAAACTATAAAAGAAAATCAGGAACAACTTTCTCTACTAGTTCAAAAATCTAAAGTATATACTTTGATATCAAAGTCAAAACTACAAAAAAGTAGAAGAAACAATTGAACACCTAAAACAACTTAACAAATGACCATTTTAAAAGAAATGAAGTCAGTTAGGTACATAAGTAACATAAACCTTTTTCGAGGTTAAAGTATCGTTTGAATATAAAATTCAAGTGAATATACATTTAATGAAATAAACATTATATTGTAGAAGATTGAAGACTAACATATTGAAGACTAACTCCAACTCCACAGCCCTGGTTTCCTCAGACTGTGTGGTGC
The DNA here is from genome assembly GCF_023053635.1 of Elgaria multicarinata webbii. Classification (NCBI taxonomy): domain Eukaryota; kingdom Metazoa; phylum Chordata; class Lepidosauria; order Squamata; family Anguidae; genus Elgaria; species Elgaria multicarinata. The sequence continues at coordinate 15,284,340 of NC_086185.1, read as the reverse complement.
AGGAGGCAGTAGCATTGGACTTGGACCTGGGTTCAAGTCTCCATCTAGCTATGAAAGCTCACTGAGTGGCCTTGGGAAGCAGCTAGCAGAGGCTCAAAGTGCTTCCTTATTTGTCCTGGTCCCATTTTTGGGGTCCTAAACCAAAGGAAAGGTTTTCCTGCTTGCCAGTTCTTCTGCTTACAACTACAAGTGGTATGTGTGATGCATAATTTAACATTTCAGCTTCGTTTCTTTTTTCAAAGGCATGTTTCTAGCCCCTATGATTGGAAAAACACGCTTGAGCAACACCTGGTGAAATGCAGAAGCCAGAGGAGTTGCCAAACAAGATAAGGATGGTGCATTGGTGCTATCCTTAGGTCCCTGTGCCTTCCTCCAGGCTTGGAGAAGCAGTCTAAATAATGTTTACCTAAATTCACATTTCATACGTACAGTTTATGCAGAACATCAAGTCCATCTTAATGGAAGTTGGTTTACCTTGGCACAGTATTCATGTTTTCTTAAGCACAGAGTGTACGCAGCCCTGATTATACTAATTTGGGCCTGTGCTGATATGGAGGGTGATCTTTTCCTTAAAAGCTCTCAGAATGTGAGACTAGTCTCCCATGGCTGATAAAGCAGCAGCTCGTGGCAATCTCTTTATCTCCAGTGACCGGGCTCCATATCTCCAGGAGGCAAACTGCCAGCAAATCAACACAGTGCAAGAAGTACTATACAAAAATACAATGACTTGTTTCATTGATAGACTTTTCTAGGGAACGAAGACAAGCTGTAACTTACCTGGTGCCCCTTCTGTGGCAATCATCACCAGGCTTCTTTTTTTGATCTCCTTGAACAAAAAATCTATTTTGCTTTCGCTACATTTGGTTGCTTTTTTTTAAAAAAAAAATTAGGTTTGCTATGCGGTTCGAGAACTTTTGCTTTATTTTATTCCTTTTGCAATCCCTTTGCGAAGTCTCTCAGCCTTTGAAATGATGATTAGTGTATTTCTGGTCTCTGTGTAGCATTTAGGTATTAGCCCGATCAGGATTACAGGTCCGGATCCTGTATCTTTTAAGAGCTGCATAGTAGGGAAAAGCTACACCAAGTCCAAAGAGCCAAGCTTTTGCTGCTGCATGCTAGACTGGAATTTGCTATTCAGTTCACCAGGTGGTGCTGTCATACAGCAGATTAACAGATGGCTGAACGCTCTCAGAGCCGTTTCCTCTTCAGGTGACATTGGCATGAGTTAGGTCTTTTTTTTTTTTCCAGTGGCCTTCCAGACGTTGAGCTGAAAGTCAGTTGAACTATTCTCCAGAAGCACCCCAAGCTAATTTGATCTGTGCAGGATCGCCACAAAATGTCAACTTGTACATTTTTCCATAAATGTATGACTTAGTCTGAGATTTGATTTCGTGGCACAACTTTGAGACTTTTATCAGCCTGTTTTTGCCCATGCTATGCGCAAGAGGGTTAGTGCTTCAGTTGTGTCACACTGCCTCCATCTAAACTACTCTGAGGCTGTTTCTAGAGTGAATGTGCCTGTAGAATTGAATGGCCAATTTGTCGTGGTTGAAGCCCTTTCTTGAAAAGGGGTTAACTCATAGATCTTTAATTTCTAACATCTCTCTTATTCCCTTCAGACACAAGCAGAAGACAAAGCCCCAAACTTCAGATTAATTCAGGTAAAATGGCCTGGATAAAATGGTGGTGAGGGAGCTGTTTTGACATTTGGAGCTGAGTTTTTTGAAAGCAAATAAAGTCTAGAAAGGGGAGGAGGTCTAGAAGATGACAAGGTTGATGCTCTGTGTTGCTGAGATACCTGCACCTTCTTTGTGCACCCAAGCTGTATCTGTGTCCACAACATGCTCTCACGTGCAGCGAAATGTGAAGTGGAGAACAGGTAGTGCTACATCTCGGGGTGTGACAAGTACTCAGCCTGAACATTTTCCATTCCTGGCCTGCGAATGGAGCCTTGTAACAGATGCAGTGGTTTCCTTGGCTTCTGGAAAATATAAATTGTGTCTCTGTTGCCTGGTTCCCAGTATTGTTCGGACTATAAAATTTCAGAAGGGACTATCAGGGAATAGTAGAGTTGGAAAGGGGCCTATAAGGCCATCGAGTCCAACCACCCGCTCAATGCAGGAATCCATCTTAAAGCATTGCTGGCATGCTTGGGGACATCATCATTATTATTATTATATTGCATTTTTATACCGCCCAATAGCCGAAGCTCCCTGGGCGGTTCACAAAAACTAAAACCATTCAAAGTATAAAACAAACAGTATAAAAACATGATATAAAATACACATTAAAAAGTGATTTAAAACATACCGCACATGATTAAAACATCCTTAAAACATTCTAAAATTTCACTGGATAGGCCTGCCAGAATAGATCAGTCTTTATTGCTTTTTTAAACTCTAAAAGACTGTCAAGTTGACGAATCTCCTCCGGCAGGCCATTCCACAATCTGGGGGCAGCAGAAGAAAAGGTCCTCTGGGTAACAGTTGTTAATCTAGTTTTTAATAGCTGAAGTAGATTCTTCCCAGAGGACCTGAGTGTGCGGGGCGGATTGTACAGGAGAAGGCAATGCCGCAGGTAGCCTGGACCCAAACCATGTAGGGCTTTAAAGGCGATAACTAACACTTTGTAATTCGCCCAGAAACTAATCGGCAGCCAGTGAAGAGATTTTAAAACTGGTATAATGTGGTCACCTCTAGGTGTACCAGTGACCAGCCTGGCTGCCATATTTTGGACTAATTGAAGTTTCCAGACTAGGCACAGAGGTAGCCCCATGTAGAGTGCATTGCAGAAGTCAAGCTTTGAAGTTACCAGTGCGTGCACTACCATCTTTAGGTCTTCCAACTCTAGGAAGGGGCGCAGCTGGCGTATCAGCCGAAGCTGATAACAGGCACTCCTGGCCGTCGCATCTATCTGGGCTGTCATTTGGAGCGATGGATCCAGGAGCACCCCCAAGCTGCAAACGCAGTCTTTCAGGGGGAGTGTAGCCCCATCCAGAACCGGTTGACACACCTCCAAACCCAGGTTGCGGCCTTTGACAGCGAGCACCTCCGTCTTGTCTGGATTCAGCTTGACATAGTGCCAACCAGTGATGTGGGGTTTCTCGAAAAAGTTGAAATGGAAATTTTTCTGATAATATCTGAGTATGTTTGGGTTATGTGTATTCTTGTGTTTCAGTTTACAAGCCCACCTTATTTACAAATAAGTAGATAAGTGTTGTAAGAACCATGAGGTGGAGCGGGTGGGAAGAGGTGAAAACTGTATACATTCATTATGCTACTGATTTTATGGGGAACAGCATGTTTCGAAAAGTAAATTTTTCTGCCCACGTCACTGGTGCCAACTTGCAATAAGGATTTCTTATTACAGTTTCTCTTTAACTTTACTACTGTACTTCTCTTCTGACACATAAACATATTACTGGATACTACAGCTACTAACATATTACAGCTACTAACTGGAGACATATTTCAATCTTTCTATGGAATATCCTCTACTATAAAGAGGAATGCCTGTTATAAGCTAACTGAAGCTGTCGTATTTGAACCAGTTGAGCATCGCCTGTAAGAAGGAAGCTGCATGAGGTTTGTGTCACGGCATGCTAGCATCATGGGCTTATACAGCTTAGATTGGCCTGCAAGCTCAGGTATTGGGCTGCTGGTAGAAGAACTGAGAAGATATTGTGTGACGAAGCTTCTGTAGCTTGAAAGATGTAATAGCTCTAATGCTTTTATCTGCAGGGGAGAAGGTGGGAATGGTACCTGGAATATCTCTACTCCCAAGAATTACAAGGACTGAAACTCTTCATTGAAAGTAGCATCAATCGTGTTTCTCAGTCTTCTCAAATGAAAACAAGCAAGCAAATGGGAACAGGCTGATTCTTGCAGATTGTTCAACTTAAAATATTGGATGCTATTGGACTCCCATCTATGAGAAGTGTCCCTCCATCTCTTGGTATTGACACCCTGATGGACAAACCCAAGCCCGGAGTGCAGTGGTGGAGCTGGTTTCCCTATTCAGCAAGTCTGGATGTTATTGCCAAGCTGTTTTTTTTGCCATGTGGAACCTTTCTTCTTTTGGTGAACGGCCTTTTTTTTTTTAACTGAAAAGTCAGAATCTGTGCACTTAAGACAGAAGCGGTGCCTACCTAAAGGCAGTGCTGTCTTTCCTCCCATCTTGGCAAACGAGAGCCAACTGTTTCAGCTCATTGCTGGAAATGTTACGAAGGGCAGAAATGACAAAGGCAAGGAATTCCAATACTTTGGACAGAAACAGTATTGCCTCTCTAGCTCAGCTAGTAGTGGTCTGCAGCCATTAAGACACCTTGGTGATGAATTTCATGCTTCACTGATACTGCAAAGACCCTGCGACTGCTGCAATGGCTGGCTAAATGCAGTTTTTTCCTGTGTATTTTGTAGCTATGTATATAACTGTATAATAGATATTTATGCAATGAAATGTGCTCTGTGATTTACATGCTTTCTGCTATTTTGTTGTATTAGGACTGAGATTAGATGACCTACAGTAAGTTTTTGAGCTGTCCCCTTTGAGGATACAAGCTATACCTGCACACCCTGATAGTTTTTCTTGACTCCTTTATTTTCACATTAGGGTGTCTTGCTTTTAAGCTACCCTAACTTGAATTTCATTTCTTAAATATGTGCGGTAACAGCATTGGAAGAAACCTTTAGCTTCTATGTAAGCCTGCTGCGTTGTGTCCTTACAAAAAACACCAACCTTCTTGCAGTTGACAGTGGTCATGTTCACAGGTGAAGCCTAAATGTCTTACATTGGCAACTGCAGTTGACTATCACTGGCTTTGCATATTTCTACCTCAGTGCTGTTGCATGCAGTCATGGACCTGACAAGAATCCAGGGGAAAAGTTACCCTTCCCATCCCTACAAGACCTATATAGTAAGAGCCAGAAGCCAGGATATTTACTTCATATATCATGTTTATATGTAGCTGCTGTAAACGCAAGTAAAAGGCCTGCAGCTGTCCATGGATCTGGATTTGCAGATACTGTGAAACACTGATCTTAAAATTACTTCTGTCCTGATTACATATATACATATATATATATCCTTTCTGTGTAGTAGGGGCTAGTGGCTTTGCTTGTGCTGAATTCTATTAGGGGGGTCTCTACACTCAAGTCCCCATATGGCTTGCAAAGGAATACAAGTTGATGATAAAAACATAAACAAAACAAAAAACCACCTAAAAACAGCAGCAGCACACACCAGAAAGAGAAGTCAGTATGAAACAATTCGGATTCTAGAGGATGCTGTTTTCGAGCTTCTAGGCTTCATGGTATTTGGAAAAGTGTCCGAAACAGCTAGCAAGGTCCAAAAGGTTCCAGTGCTTGTGGAGCGGTAGCCTTTAGCTCCTGTGTGGCTCTTTTGCCCTTCATTTTCTCTTCCTGCTTCCCCATCCTTTACATTATTGCTTGTCGTTTATTTGTTCAGTCGCTTCCGGCGCTTCGTGACTTCATGGAATTCTTGCTTGCTTCCCTGTAATTCCAAATTCTATGAATTACCCAATCCTTTATTTCATATAGGGTTGCTCCCGTTTGCTTAACTTGTTGCTTTGGCTCATGAGCATGGACTTTGGTTCTCCCCAGCACATAGGCTGGATTTGGGCAAGGAGGAGCAACCCTGAAAGGAAAGCAGCATGTTCTGGTCCTCAGCAATACAGGAGCAACGTATAAATCAAACACATGCTTTCACCCACACGGAATAGATGCTGATAACTCCGTGCACATCACTGGAAATTGTGCAGATGCAGTTCTTATGTTCCTCGCCGCCTAGTGTTTACTTCGGAGGGGGGGCGGTCATTACACTGCAATCAGGAAGGCACCAACAGCTGTTCAGCTGTGCGCCTCATTCTGTGTTTGAAAAAAAGACATGAAGGCTTTTAGGTTAGAGAAGCGGCTGCACAGGCCGGCCAGTTTGTCACTTCATAACTAGATCCTTAAACTGCTGTCATTTCAGAGGTGGCAGCTGAGGTAGCGAATCGAAGATGTGGGACACTTCCCAGCGAACGGCACTGTTGCACTGTTGCCATTTGCTTCTGTGGGCTTTGTGGAGGATGTGCAGTAGCATTGTCTATAGGATCAGACCCCAGTCCTGCAGTCTCTAGGACAGCCATTTCCTTTTCCAATTTTCAGCATGTACACAGTGCAGCTGGGAAGTGGTTTAATTCTGCCCAAAGGCATCTACAAACTGCTTCTGAAGCCATGTTAAGCTTCCCATCTGTTAATAGTTTCTTTGTGGGGACGGAAAAGGGTTACATTCTCCTATTCCTTTTATCTTCCAGGAGTTTAGCATCTACCTCTTGCACTGACCTTTCCAATTTGCTTAGCCTTGTCATTTAAAGGTTTTAAGAGTTTCTCTCCCTTCCTTGTGCTGGAACATCAAAACTGCTTGCTGTGTGTTCTGGCTCCTTCTCATGTTGGCCTACTTCCTTGTGCTTGTGTTTTGCATCCCTAATGCCATGAATAAATCAGGAGACGCAGATTTAAAAGGAGGTGCAGCTGGAGCCACTTGGAAAACTGAACTGCTTAAGCGAAGCCTGCCAGTGGGTAGCTTCCCAAGGTCTCTTCTTCACTAGTAACGGATGGAAGGAAATATCTTAAACCCCAGTTCCGACTGACGGTAACTCTGGGCTGATTTTTGGAGGAAGGTCTGGCTTTTCACATTTGCGTTTCCTTCCCTTTGCAGCTTGTGGCTTGGCCTTATCTTCACAGGTCACGTTGAGCTAAGCGCATCTCGTGCGTTGCCCAACCTCAGTTTGGCATTTGACGCAATCCCAGATTAAGGCTTGGATCTCTCAAACAGTGCAAGAGGTGTTCGTCCTGGGTCTAGCATATGCCACTTCAGACTGCAAGGCATGGGGGGTCACATGACTGAATGCGCCTCCATACACACAAATCCCCCCTACACATAGAAAACTAATGTGTTTGGGCAGTGGTCTGATGCCTAGCTTTCATCTTGATCAGCTAGATTTCTATGTGTGGGAGGGAGCATGCCATACCATGGGATGCAGGGTGAGGAAATGCTCTTTCTATACACCTGGAGCCCCACTTCATACTACACTATTCCCCCACCCTCCTTTTTAGCTCACTTTTGACTAGCCAGGCCGCCACGGCAGCTATCATGTGACTAGCCACATCCTCCATGGGAACTATTTTGTGGTGATGCCCACAGCAGTTTCTCAACTTACCAAATTTGCCCACGGGTTCAAAATGCCCAGGGGACCCCTGCAGCATAGTATTTGACCTGAAATTGTTGAAGGGGGAAATTAAATTGTCACATTATGCTTTAATTGTCACATTATGTACACGTTTTTATTGGAATACTTGTAAAATAAAATTAAAGACAGCATTTGCAATTGTATGTAAATATAAGAAAAAAAGGTGCAGAAAGCAGTTGACCCACAAATTCATCCTTACCCAACTGGGTGCCTTCCAGATATTTTGAATAACAACTCCCAGCTTCCCCTACTCAGGATGAATGGATGGGGATGCTGGGAAGTTTTCTTCAACATATCTGGAGGGCTTCAGGTTGGGAAAGGCTGCACTAATTAATTTTAGCAACCCAGAGAACTGTGTTGACAACCACTCGTCTATTTCAATAGAGTTCAGTTCTCTTCTCCTGAAGTTGTTGGGATACCTTCCATTTTGCTGTCATTATCTATTGGTTCTCTTTCACACTGAGACACATATGGAGTCTCTCACATACTTGCTAAGGATAATCACCTGCAAAACATTGACAACTTTGAAACAGCCAGGCTTGCTTAATACTGCATTTGCTATTGGCATCTATTCATTTTTACTAACAAGCATAGGAAATGGAAAAACTTCTGCGGAAAAATAAACCACAGGAAAGTTTGCTGTGGAAATTTTCCATCCCACATCACTGCCATCAGGCTAAAAGAAAGAAAGCCATGTACAGGACTAGGAGAAGAAAATAAAATGGCTGTGCTCACACTACCCAATAACCAACACTCAGTGGTTGAGTGTGGGCTGTTGAACCGTGGGTTATTTGTTGAACCGTGGGTTACCATGTTTTCTGAACCCAGGACATTTTCCGCAGGTTGGCTTGTTAACTGTGCAGTGTGGCTTATTTTTCTCTAACAAGCCACTTTGAGAATCCATGGTTTCTTGTTGGGTTGTTCAGGGTGCATAATAAGCTACCCAGACGACATGCTAACCCATGGTTCAACAACAGCCCATACTCAACCACTGAGTGTGGGTTAGTGTGTTGTGTGAACCTAGCCTATGTATCTGCACGAGGTGAAAACACCTTAGAGCACAATCCTATGCATGTTTAGAAGCCTACAACTCCCAGCTCAGTTACTGATGCCTATTTGTGTACCCTGATCTTGGAGAACTTATTTGAATCTGAATCTGTGTGTCTTTGTATAAGTAATTTAATCTATTTTATAAGCCACCTTCACAATTATTTGATCAAAAGATGGGATATAAATCTTCTAGACCTTTGGATCCTGCGTTGGCTTTTAATAGCTTCCATCCTCTTAACCTTCTGCCAGGGCTCTTCGAACTTAAATATGAGGTTGGTCTGACTTTTGGGGGGCTGAAACATACTACTCCCAACAATGAGAAGACAGGTGTTTTTTCCAGTTGCGTCTTTAGAATTTCTACTTTTTTCACAGCGGAGGTGAAGGAGTTTTGTTTTTTAGTACTACCATTGTTTCTTTCATACATGGTCTACTGGAGAATGCAAACGGGGAAAGGCATGTGAACTGCCTGCACAATGTCCTTGGTCTAAATATGATTTTCCAGGACACCAATATTTTTTTGTTGTTGCGTAACATCTTCTGCCTGCTGTCATGGAATTAAAAGCAACACGTCCAGGAAGGAGAACAGACAGCTGTTTGTGTGTTGTTCATTTACATAATTAATTTTTTTTTTTTTTATCCTAACTTGTAAGCTGTTCAATATTTCCGGGGTGGGAGGAAGCTCACATAGTTAACTCCTATACCATTAATTTGTGTTTTCTAATTGCATAAAATCTCTATAGGCTTACAGATGAATAAAACAAGTTTGGAGGGAGGAACACACTTCATTTTTAACTGATGCGTGACTGAATCTTAGCAAGCAGACATATGATAAAGAGGAGACAGAACATTTTAAAGAACAACTTAATTATGTTTAATAAAATATGGGTTGCTGGGTCTATTGGGGGGGACACCATTTTGGTTGGTCAAAAGGTTTTTAACCTATTAATTTAAACAATGAATTAAATGTGTAGCCCTAATATTTATTTATTGGATGTGGACTTAGCACAACATTTTTAAACACCTGTCTCTTACCTTTTGGGGGAAAGATGGAACAAAAGAGCTAGACTTAATTCCCAACACTAGATTTTGTCTGCACTAATTTTTCTTTTCAAATACTTCCCAAATGGGGCTTTGCACTTTTACAGTCATGTTTTCTTATGGGCATTTAGGGTAACACTGGTGGCTTTGCTGAGACTATTAGTGTTTTTACAGGTGTTTGCGAACTTCTGCTATTTGTGTAGTTATGAAACCAGATGTCTGATTCCAATGTTATGAATTTGATCATTGGACTGGGAATCAGGAGATCTGGGTTCTAGTCCCCACTCAGCCATGGAAACCCTCTGGGTGACTTTGGGCCAGTCACAGACTCTCAGCCCAGCCTACCTCACAGGGTTGTTGTTGTGAGGATAGAAATGGAGAGGAGGAGGATTATGTATGCCACCTTGGGTTCCTTGGAGGGAAAAAGGCGGGATATAAATGCAATAAAAAATATGACATAGATTAGTGTTCACCTATGGATTGCAGCCTCACTTAAGGAGAATCATTCATCAGAGGCCTTGCAGCTTAAAAACAACAACCCACAAGTAGAAAGGTGAGAGAGACCGAATGTGTATCTAAACTACACCTTTATACGAGTTCTATTAAGTGGCAGGGGGTCCTTAAAAGTATCCCACCCAAGGCCCTTCCATAATGTTGAGTTTCTGATTACGAACTAGTAGAGTTTAAGAAGAAGCTAAATCACCTACCCTTTAATTCCAGCTGGGAGTCACACACAATGGTGGACCCGGGGGTGAGGAAATGGTCTTGCTATACACCTGGAGCCCCACTTCAGGCTTTGAAACGGGCAGATCTGCGTCCCGCCAACTGCTTGCAATTCCCATAATTCCTCACTCTTGGCTATGCTGGACAAGGCTGATGGGATTTGTGGCCCTCTAGATACTACTGGGCTACAAGTTTCCCAACGCGCCTTTAAAAAAAAGTTATTAATCTAATTTACCTAATTGCCATTGTTGATTAACATGGCTGTGCATTAATAGGTTCCAGGAGGTGTGGCAAAATCTAACCGCTGCCCACCCAGTACTGTCTCCAGGTTGCAAGCATTGGTGGCCTCTTGTTGAAATACACATTTTGCCTAGCTGGAGATTGATCCACCGAGTTACCGATCCATGAATGCAACAAAATTCTCCACCTCCACCTAAAACTCAGGAGTCTCTTCCATAAGCATGGCAGGGTCATCAACCCCAACCCTTCTGGGACACCTCTCCTTCCATGCCCAACTTTCATTTAAAAATAGTAAGTCTCCCTTGACATTTTATTTAAGGAGACGAAGACATCTCTGGTGGCAGAATTCTACCATTAGCGCTCTCAGAAGCAAATTTTCTCCTGCCTTTTCAGGGTTTTGTCCACTGAGTGCAAAGCTGCTGCAATACTTAACAAGCACTAGATCCTCTTTTTAAATTGTATTCCTCTGCAAACCTTTGTTTCTAGGGCCAAATCGCTTCGGCTATTGAGCAGCACAGAAATGTAATTCAACAAATAAATCTAGGTGCCACCTTCCCTCCTCCTCCCCCGAGCGCGTTTTGAACAGCACAGGGCTAAGCAGGAACCCAGCAGGCGAAGCATTTCGTAGCCTGCAGATCGAGGGAGGATGAGGGGAGGGCGATCATCCCCACCTGTTGAATTTCAACCTGTCATTTAAAAACCCAGGAGGCCTGCTGGCGCTGGAAGTTGGCAACCCTGCTCCTCGTAGCCCGTAGGTAACGTGTGGATAGCGGCAGTGGGGCGCCTCGTTTCTGCCCCCCTGAGCCAAGGAAGCCCCGCCAGCTTCGAGCCGAGGAAGGGGGAGAGGCGGCGGGGTGGGGGTGGGGGACGATCCGCGACGCCAAAGGTCGGTCCCTCCTCCTCCTCCTCCTGGCCGGGGCGCGTCTCGCTTGCTGTACGCGTGTGCGCGCCTTTGAGACCCATCTCTCCTTCTCTCTCCTGGTCCGGGAGCATTTTCGCTTTTGCAGTAGCTGCTGCTACTGCCGCCGCCGCCGCCAGGGGCCAGCCGAAGCGATCTGCTGGATCTCCCTCCCTCCCTCCTCTTCCTCCTCCTCCCGATCTACTGGAGATGCGATCTCCTCCCCAGCCTCAGCATGCTTCTTCGGCACGGGGGGAGGCGACACCCCTTTACTGAGCCAGCCAGCCAGAGGCGGCGGCGGCGGCGGCGTCCCTCCTCGCCCGAAGGAGGAATAAGGTAGGCCCACGATGCATCGCTTGGAGCGCGCAAGAACGAGCCATCGATGCTGTGTCCGTTCCAAACGCATCTTCTTCTCCATCCCCACCGGGTGTGTTGTGCTTGTGCGTGCGCCTTTCCTCAACAGCTGTGGAGGGGAGGGCTCCCACGCCCTGAAGTCCCCCCTCCCTCCCCAATAAGCATGGTCCACCTTTGTCCTTTCCATTCCCTTCCACCACCACCCTTCCCATTTTTTGTTGTCTTTGAGAATTTCCCCCTTTGCACAGAGGTGATTTTTCAGCCTGAAACTGACACATTCCAAAGGGGCAGCCGAGTTAATCTGTTGCCCAGGTTGGGGCCGGGGGGGGGGGGGAAGCTGTTAAGACGTCCCAAGATGTCACACAAAGCTCCCCTTTTATCTTCTGCCCGCGGATGCTGTTGACTTGAGCAACAACCTCTCCTCTCTTCATGACCCCCTACCCACCCACCCACCGCCCGTTCTCACAATCGCTCGAATCTGTCATGTGCAAAGCGATCCCCTTCATTGAGGGAGGTGGGAGTGCAGCGGAGGCCTTAACTTTACTTCGTCTCTTCGGATACCACAGCAACAAAGAGGTCTTGGATGCCTTCCTCTATGAGAGGGGGGGGGGAAAGAAAATGTCAGGGGTTATTAGGCAAAGAGGGTGGAAATTCGTGTAGGAATTTGGGAGCTGCTGCCACAGGGAAAGGGGACCTGTGTTCCCCACCAATGTTATTAGACTCCAGTTCCCATCATCCCTAGCTACCATGGTCCAACAGGGCCACACATTCCCCCACAACCTGTTCTAGAAGGGACTTCTGAGCAGGTGTGTTTGCGTGGTCATCTGTCCTGCCCCACCAAAGGAGGCAATTGAGCAGGGGAGGGAGGAGCAGATAGAAGGAGACCAAAATGAAGAGACTTGGATTTGGAGTGATGGTGGAAAGGCCACCACAGCAAGGTTAAAAGGCCTTCTCAGACTTCGACCCCCAAGCAACAAAACTGCCCATTGTCCTTATAAGTCTGCATATCAAACTCGCAAAGCCCCTTGCTGGAAAAAATAATCTGACCTCTATTAAGTGTTGCTGGAGTTTTCGTGAGCTATTAATAAGGAGCCACAAAAAAACATTTTTCATGTCCGCTGCTTTTTGTCATTGCTGTTCTGCAAGTGATTCATGATTGTGGGGGGGGGGGGGGTAGCAGTAAATAATAAATGCATTTGCGGTGGTTTCTTTTTAATGCCTCAGAATATTACAGCAATGTTGACGTGGGTCGAGCAGGCATCCTTTACTTTTAAGGAAAGGGGTTTGTGATTGCATGCCTAGTTTGCATATAGGCATTTTTGAATTGCTTTGTAATTACATCTGATGAACTCCACGGAAGCCAACCTTCCCCAACTTGCAGCCTTCCAGATGTTTTGGGCTACAACTCCAGGCGTTCCGGGCGATTGGCCGTGCTGGCTGGGCCTGGTGTGAGTTGAAGTCCAAAACATCTGGATCACAGCAGTTTGAGGAAGGCTGGTTTATGCCATCACAAATATGTTAGTCTTTAAGCTACCACAAGACGCTCTCTTGTGGTTGCTGCAACAGATAATACGGCTGTTGCTCTGGGATTTGTAACAATTATCATTCAGTGCATTCAATTGGTAAGCTGGCCAGAGATATAGGAATATCAACACACATGATCTGAGCTACAGAGGGGGGGGGGGGAGACCTCCCTCCCCCTGCCTAAATGATGCCCCTCTTTGGACTGCCTTCATACCAGGAGAATGTGTGTTGGGTTTTTTTGATATGAAAGAAAGATCAGTGTCTCTGCATTTGCTCTCTTGGCCCTCCAGATCAAATGATCGCAGGGAACCTGCCTGAGCCAGAGTCAGACCATGGGTCCATCTAGCCCAATATTGCTGACACTGACTGGCAACAACGGCTCTCCATGGCTTCAGGCAGGAGTCCTTTCCTCACCCTACCAGGAGAAGCCGGGGATCAAACCTGAAACCTTCCACATGTATCACACTGAGCTATGGACCCATTGCACCAACTAGCGTTCAAAATGCCCCAGGCAAGCTTTTGAGCTACACAGATGTCTTTTCTAAGCATAAGCGTTCAAAAGAAATAACCATGGTGTGTTTCCAAGCCAATGTCATCAACATCACATTTCGATTGTTCTTTTTTGTCTTTTACGGAGGATCAATATCTAAGCAGCATCGGTGTTAACTCGGAGGTACAGTAGCAAATAATAATGTTCAAGGTGTCAGGAGTGGGGGAATTTAAGGCAGGAAATGTAAATAAATTCTTTCTCATGGGGTGCGGGGCTGAAATGCGGTGGTTAAAAAAACACCGAACAATATTTCAGACGAGTTCTCACGTTAGTTTAAGGCACCCAATAAAACTAGAACAAACGTACCGTGGCATAAGCTTTTATATGCCGGAGCCCACTTCATTTGATGCATGAAGTTTTATTGGGTGCTTTATAAGCATTTGCAAAGTAGTGCCAAAGATTAGGAACGTGGGTCAGTATCAGACGCTGCCCCCCTGCACCACTTCTGGATGGTGCGTTTCACCAGCAAGACCCATAGCCAGCTCAACAGGAAGATAGCACTTACTGGAACGACTCTACAAATGACCTGAAATGCTCATTTCTGGAACAGGATAGGCTCTAGAAGAGCTCATTTCTGAGAGCTCTGCTCACCTGTTCTGTTCCAGAAACTAGAGTTTTGGCTCCTTTCTGCTTGTGTTACAAAGCGCTAATTTCCCATTGCCCTTGTGGTGGGTCCCATGGGTACATGGGCAGCACTAGATACTACTGGCCATAGACAACTGCCTTATGCGAGGTCAGAATGCTTCTCTGAGCTTTATCACACCAGCGTTATACTGTGCAATCACTGCAAATTGCACGCAAAGGACTCTGAAGTTTTCCACCTGCTTTGATTGTGAAGTACTCCCATGCATTGTTTTATGATGGTTTTAATTTTTGTGAACCGCCCAAAGAGCTTCAGCTATTGGGCGATGTAAAAATGTAATAAATAAATAAATAAATAAATAAATAAATCCTGCTTTAATTGTGCTTGAAAGTCAAAAGATTCACCCTATTTAGCCCCTACTTGTTGAGCATATCTTCCGAGCCGCCGCTGGGGCACAGGAGCAGGATTTTAAACAAATGCTTACATCTGCGTAAGCTTTAAAGATAAAGATACCAAAATTGAAAATTTGAAACTTTTCAATGGGGAGCGGTATATAAATAGTCTAAATAAATAAATAAATAATAAAATTGGCACATTAATAGATATTAGGGAGAGCTTTAAGCATACCAAATTTGAATTGAATTGGGTCATCTGTTGATTTTTTATGATTTTTTACATTTCCCCCCTTAAACTCACTTCCTGGTTTGCAAAGGATCACTGTCGCCCGGTAGCAAAACAACAACAACCGCAAAAGCAAAGCGCTACAGGGATAATTCGAGGGAAGCAGGTACGTGGGATGAAGCTCTCTATCTAGCCCAGAATTGTCAACTCTGGCTGACAGAGGCAGTCCAGAATGTTGGGTAGGGAGGGGTCCTTCATATCCTTTGCAACTGAGTTATTTTAACGGGAGAAGCCAGGGCTTGAACCTGGGACCTCCCCCTGTCTTCTGCTTCTAAGCTACAGTTCCTTCTCTGAAATTCCATTCTAAAAACCATCCATCACTATATATTCCCTCTGTTCACTTCCACCCCCATCCCACAAGATATCGTGCAATCTGGTTCCTTTCTGTTTCCTGCTCGAAGCAATCCCACCCGTTACATGATTTGATTTGATGTGATTTATTACATTTATATACCACCCCATGGCCAAAGCTCTCTGGGCGGTTAACAAAAGTTAAAAACAGTGAACATTAAAAAGTATACAAAATTTAAAACCATCAAAAACATAAACAGTATAAAAACAACGGTATTCTTGAAAATGCAAGGCACTACTCACTTCTTATCTTCTGATGGCTGTACATCTTGTTCTTGAGCTCTGCCTTGAGATTATCGTACCAGACATTGCCCACATGTACTTCCAAGCCTGCATTTGCAGCCTAAAGCCTAGAAACGTTTTTGTGTGTGTTTTTAAAATTAAAAACTTTGGGGTGGTTCGCACGATCAAACAGTTCACCATGGCTTATTTAAGCCATGGTGGGCTCCAGTATGTGTGGGCAGCCATTTTAAACATTCAAGCCATGGCTGCAGGTTGTTGTGATGTCCGAACCTGGCAGGGGAGGGTTGTGTGAAGGTTAGACAACCATCGCATAACCCATGACTTGCTTTAGAGTTGTGTGCTGGTTGTGTAAGCCTCACACAACCCAGCCCCACCACATTCACAACAAGCCACGGTCATGGTTTGAATATTCAAAAGCCGCCCAGCACCTGCCACAGGTGAAGGAAGAGGGAAACAACCAACCCAGGCATTGTGAAAACAAATTTGTTTGTTCAATCATCTGCCAGACACATTTGGGGTGGGGCAACAAATCATGGGTTAAATAAACCATGGGTTAGTGTTATGTGCAAACAAGTCACAGGTTCACTAAAGTGTCAGAGATTGCTGAAAGCAATATGCTTTTAGACAAGATCCAGACTTCAATCCTATGTATGTATACTTACCTAAAAGTTAGTCCCATTGAACTCGGTGGGATTTAATTTTAAGTAGACATGCCTAGGATTGCACTGTCAGTGAAAAAAATGGACTGATGGACCAAGTTTAGGGGGAGGATTCATTGTATATTAGAATAGGTAGAAAGCTAGAAAGAGTTTTTTTCTGTAATGCATTTAAAGTAATTATTTTTAAAAAATAATATTTTTTGCTGGGAGTGGGTCTCCGTGCCCCCTTGTTTTGCTCTTGACTTGACAGAGCCAACAAGGTTAAACAAACAGGCTTCCATTGAAACTGCAAAACGCCATGTTTGTTAAAAGTACAGTGAATTTTAGCAAGATTTTTGAAGAATGTAATTTGGGCCGAGTGCCAATGGTAGAACCACAAAGGTGGCATTGTAAAGCCTGGATAGCAAGGCGTAGCAGGGCCAGAAGAACCCGGCCGTCTGACGCTACTGTTTTCAGAGGTGTCGGAAAGTTGGAGCGAAAAACTCCAGAGCGAGCGGGAAAATTATTCCCCCTCTCTTGTATTACTGGGACCTGCTGCAGGAGACTAAAGAACCAGTTAAGTGTTTGTGGAAGACAGAGGTGGGAAAAGCCGTATAAGTGTGCACACACATACGATCTATCAGATTCACTTGCCATTCAGTCAGTGGAATGAAAGAGGAAAGTGGGTGATTTTTTCATAAGGAGCTCAATAACCTAGTGGCTATTAATCAGCGCTGAAAAAGATGTGTTTGGACAGCAGAAAGAAAACCAGGTTCTAATTTGCAATCTCAATGTGGTTCTTCAACCCAGCCAGTATGATTCCTGTACCTAATATATATTCTACCACAGAGAACAGAGTTATATCTGACATATACCCAACACACACACACAAAATCTGTACCTTTCACTACTGAATTCTGTAACATACATAAATTATACGAATTATACATATATTTGTCTATTTTTGCATTCTGCTCTTAGTTACAGAGAAGGGTGAATTCCTGTGCTGTAGTTGTAGCCCATTAGATCTCACCCTGGCAGCTTCCCATATTTTGTCCAACACATACCCAAATCTTAAGGGCTGGAAACTTAGCTTTTAAATCGAAAGAAAGCCAAGGATCTTGAGCTGGCGATATGCATTATGCTGAGCACAGGACAGGGGTTAAGCCATATGGACGATATCAAACCGTTGCATTCCAGCATTTTCTATTGTCCTCCCATCTTTTTAGATACCTGGTTTGCAGCATTTCTCTGACTTTTAATGAAGTTGCGGTTATGATGGGATTGCAGGAGCTGCAAACAGGAAACTACTAAGTAAATGGCCAGTTGGGGGTTGAGGGCTACCAGGAAACGACTAATTAAAGAGCTAGTCACTAGAAGAGGTGAGACCATTGCTAAATGGGACTTACTTCTGAGGAAGCTTAGTGAAACCCATTATGGCTCAGTTTTTGTGAGCTGCAGGAGCTGCAAACAGGAAACTACTAAGTACATGGCCAGTTGGGGCTGATGGCTACCAGGAAATGACTAATTAGCTCAGCGGTAGAGTACCCACTTTGCATGTAGAAGATCCCTGGTTCAATTCCCAACTTTTCCAGGTAAGGTTGTGCTGCCAGTCAGTGTCGACAATACTGGGCTAGACAGACCCATGGCCTGACTCAGTATAAGGCAGCTTCCTGTGTTCCTAAGCCTGCCAGTCTCCTGACCTAGTACCCAGGGCTTTTCACCCATCTTACAAACCTGCTGTTTGCATTATTTGCTGATACCCCAGTTTGGCTGGCACGTTCCTTTAGTCAAAGTTGGCATGCACATGATGGCCATGAATGGCTATAATAAGCCACAGTGGTGCAGAGGCAGTGGTGCCGAGGATGAAAAGGAAAGAAGTTTTGCATGCTTGTCAAGTCAGAGCAGACAAGAACCTGAAAGGTCGGCAATTCTAAAAGGTCTTCATCCCATTTGGATTTGTTCAGTAATCTGCAAGTGAGGGGTTAGCTGGGGTGAACTGTGAAAATCTTACATTCAGAAATAAAGGGAGGAAAGACGATTCATCATGCAATCTTTTAAACAGTACGGACGAACACACCAGCCGTTTCTTCCACAATTTCTCTGGTTTCTCTGCAATTTACATCATTGCTTTACTTGGTTATTACAGAAAATAGAGACGATATCAAACCGTTGCATTCCAGCATTTTCTATTGTCCTATCTTTTTAGATACCTGGTTTGCAGCATTTCTCTGACTTTTAATGCAGTTGCAGTTATGATGGGATTGCAGGAGCTGCAAACAGGAAACTACTAAGTAAATGGCCAGTTGGAGGTTGAGGGCTACCAGGAAACGACTAATTAAAGAGCTAGTCACTAGAAGAGGTGAGGCCATTGCTAAATGGGACTTACTTCTGAGGAAGCTTAGTGAAACCCATTATGGCTCAGTTTTTGTGAGTTGCCTTTTCTGCCTCCATAATAATAGCCTGGTGGTCCCCTTTATACTAGCAACACGCGTAGATGGACTGGCAAGGGTCAAAAAACTGAGCAGATGAGCTACTCAGGTGTTTAAAGCTGTCATGGTAAGGCTGCTGGAGAGTGCTTAGCTTTCTGAATTGCCTTTACCCTGGAATTTATGCAGACTGGAGTGGAATAGGCTTGGTGTTCTGACTACAAGCTTGCTTCCCTAAAATGCCCAGGCACTATTGTGCTTTGAGACATTTTCCATATCCATTTCAATGGGGCTTATGCAGAAGTCAGCTGCACCCAACTTGGTGTCCTCCAAAGATGCTGGACTGCAAGTCCTATCATCTCCAGCTGGCGCGATGCGAGTTACAGGCCCTATGCATTTGGAGGGCACCAGATTGGGGAAGGTGACTCCAAGTGGGGTGTGCACCCTTGCGTCCGTCTTTCTCCCACGCTGCATTGCTTAGTGGTGGCTTAACACCCACCACCCAAGGCAGCTGCCTTTACTGTACAGGGTTTCCCTGTGGCATTCCCTCCACCCCTCCCCTGTGTGAATTCCCAGCAAGTCCTACACAGTGGTGAGAAAATGCATTGATCTGCTGTACCTTTGTCAGCTTCAATGACATTCGCAAAAGAAAGGTAGTGAAAGTAACAGGGGTCTTATGCATCAACAGGATATGGTGCTACAGCACTGGGAGAGGAGGAGTAGGAGTACACAATTACAAAATAAAAGGAGGGGAAGAAGTAAAGAAGCAGAAATTCTGAAGGATTTATCAAATGGCAGGGGTATCACTGGCTGAGGTGAGCAGTTGGCTATACAGCGGTCCCTGCCGTATATTTATGCGCTTTCCAGATGCCCTAGCAGCGAGAAATTGCAGGAACAATTTTTCCGAGTCTGCTTTGTTTCCTTTCGTGATTTTAAAAGACAAAGATGGCCATGCTGCTGTGTGAGAAACAACCGAAATCCACAGTCGGGTACTATAGAGGAGGCAGGGGATGGGGGAAGAAACAGAAGAGTTGGAGAATTAGGCCAGGACTTGTGACCATGAGGTCTGCAGCACAGGCTGAATTTCAAAATGGAGGTTGCCGTCTAAGGATGCCATCCTATGCACCCTTAGAAAAATCATGCAAATAGGACTTTGGGGTGGCTTTAAAAGGGGGTTGGATCAATTCCTGGAGGAGAAAGCTATCAATGGCTACTAGTCCTAATGGCTACGTGCTACATCCAGTAGCAGAGGCAGTGCGCCTATGTACACCAATAGTTGGGGAACATGGGTGGGAGGGTGCTGTTGCACCATGTCCTGCTTGTGGGTCCCTGGTCGAGAGCTGGTTGGCCACTGTGTGAACAGAGTGCTGGACTAGATGGACCCTCAGTCTGATCCAGCAGAGCTCTTCTTAACGTTCTTAGTTGTAGAACATTTTTTCTGTCCAGCTATGCATAGGATTGTGCCCTAAACAAATTGCTCACTTCTAGGTGTTGCAGGTATCTGATTATACCTAGCATTCTGGGACAAAGAGACAATGGCTGACCCTCGTTCCTAAAAACAGAAAGGCCAGCGGTAACTTATATCTGTCTCTTGCCTTGGGCAAAACACGCAGGTTCTTGAACGGGCAAAGAGCAAAAATAAAGAGAAATATGACAGTCTTCTGTATGCGCGCCCTGTCTAAAAATGATAACAAGGGAAGGCCGTAAGACTGTGAAAATGTTGACACTTGAACATTTGCAATGTGGGTTGGTGTGATGTCATCCTTGCCTTTTAAAGCTCTCCAGGGACTTTGCCCACTGAATATTTCTGCCTTTGCTTCCCAAACTCTCTCTCTCTGTGACCTTCATTCCTTCAACTGTACCATGACCCTCAGCTACTCAAAGCTCCCCCCTCCCATTCTCTCCTGCGCCATTACTTATTGGCGCTAAGAGCTTTAAGCTAAAATAGCCCTGTGTTTTGGCCCCGCCCCTTTGCCTCAGCCCCGCCCATTGCTGGATCACATGGGACCTTTCAATGGGATTGCCCCCTATAGTTGAAAGGTGTTCAACCCCCCTGTGCTAATCCAATTCCTGCTCCATGCAAGATACATTAAGCACTGTGGTTGTTTTTATTCCTTTCAGTTTCCCGGATTCAAAAAAGCGTCTGTCCTCATGAGCGCCCGTTCTGATGCAGCCAATGGTCATGCAGGGATGCTCTTTCACCCTCCCCAGATGTCATGAGTGGCATGCCACAGGCCAATCCCGTCGCAACAGCACCTCCCACACACAGTCTCAGGTAAGAACTCCGGCGTTGGCCAGCTATGGCGCTTTTCCTCTTCATTTCCTCAAGGTCCTTCTCCGCTGCTTCCCCCAAAAGAGATCACGGAATCCAAAAACTTAAAGTGAAGCAAAACGACAGGTGAACATATATAGGGGATTAGATACCAAGCTTTTAAATAGGGAATTAATAAGCCATCTACTATTGGCAGCTAGGTGGCTGATAGCTGAGCACTGGAAAGATGGCGAAGGGCTCCATATTGATCATTGGTACCCAAGGGTGGGGCAGATGGGCCTCCTAGAAAAGCTGACGCAAAAATTGAGGAAAGCAAGAGGACAACTAAATGAAGATAAATTTGAGGGGGGTATGGTATGGAGGAAATTCATTGAGTCTGTGAAGAGAGAAGAAGATGGAAGAACACCGCCTTTGGCATATATAGAGGTATGGCAAGCATGGGTAAAGTGACTAATTTCTGGGTGTGTGTGTGTCTAAATTAAATTAAATTAAACTAACCTCAAATCCAGACTGGAACATGTCTGTATGGACCCTGAATGTGTGTGTATATGTGTGTGTGTGTGTGTGTGTTATATTATTTGACCTTTGTAACCAGAATTAAAGAAAAAAATACAAATATTAAACAAAAAAGATGAGCATAATGAAAATGCTAAGTTTTCAAAAAATAGAACTTCGAAACTTGGATCAGGCCAAAAACCTATGTAGCATCCTGTTTTCCACCATGTCCAACAGGATCCCCAAGAGAAGCCCAGAAACAGGACATGAGCAAAATTTATCATCCTCCTCTTCGAGTTTCCCAGAAATGGGTATTCAGAGCCATGCTGACTCTGAGACTGGAGGTACCATGCAGCCTTCAGGACCAGTTGCCATTGACTCTGTTCACCCGACACGCTGAGCCACAGTGGTGCAGCACTTTGAGCTAAACATTATGTTTTAGCGTGTCGTGTCAACCATGACATAGCATGTCGTGTGAACCGTTCCTAACCACGGTGGCCACGTAACCACCCTTTAAATACACACACGAACCATTTGCTGCAAAGGGGTTAGTGGCGTAACCATGGCTTAGCGTGCTGTCTGAAGAGGCCATCGAGAGTCGTATCTTCCACAAGTTTGCCTAATCCCCCTTTAAAGCTGTCCAAGTTGGTGGCCATCACTACGTCTTGTGGCGTCGAATGCCATGGTTTAAAATGTGCCGTGTGAATGCGTATTTCTTTTATCCATCCTGAATTTCCCCCTGTTTTATTGGATGACACCGGGTTCTAGCATTACGGAGAAGGGGGGAAATGTCTCGCAATCGACTTTCTCCACACCATTCACAATTTTTATCCATGTCTAGCCTGAACCCTCCTGCTTCCTGGCCTTTTTTGAAAGCTAAAAAGCCCCAAGCAGTCTAACCTTTCCTCGTAGGGGACTTGCTCCAGCAGGCTTAAACTGAACAAGCTGTCAAAACCCTTGGAAGTCAATTGGAACAATTTTTACATCCTTCTGTGAAAACTTTGCAGCGATGAAGCCATCCTTACATCCTCAGGCAAAATCTTCCGGGGAATACAGCAATTAAGACCCAATTCCAAGCTACTGCTGTCTTCCTGCAAGTACTAGGCATGAAAGGGGTTGATTCATAATTGGCAAAATCCTTCTCCCTTGCCACAGTCCCAGGTTCAGTTCCTGACATCCGCAGGAAGGCGGGGAAAGGCCCTAGAGAACTAAGAAGAGCCCTTTTGGATCAGACCAAGGGTCCTTCTAGTCCAGCACTCTGTTCACACAGTGGCCAACCAGCCATCAGCCAGGGACCTACAAGCAGGACATGAGTGCAACAGCACCCTCCCGCCCATGTTCCCCAGCAATCGCTGGACATAGACCTACTTTCTCTTCTACTGGAGGTAGCATATCAGGACCAGTAGCCACTTGCATCCTGCCCTAGTGGTTCAGCACCATGGATAGCTCCTTTTGCAGTCTGGCTGTTTCTGACCGAAACCCAGAGTGGATTCACGGCCTCACCGAAATGGAAGCCACCAGCCACCACTGATGAAGGCACCATCTATGCTGATGGGGCAGAATTAATTAATTATGTTAATTCATAGCAGGTGACTTTAGGCAAGCCACTCTGTTGTCTCTAACTCAGCTCCCTCTCTGCAAGAATTCCCTTGGCCTCTTGTGCACAGCCCGCTGCGAGGATTGCTGAGAAAATGTAAACGCTCTGAACGATTGAAACGTGCTTTCTATACGTGAATCGTTATTATTGATCCTGGGCTTATTTCCGGTGCCAGGGCTCAGTTCTGAGCAACGCTAATGAAAAAAGCGTTAAAAGAACCCTGCTGGATCAGACCAGAGGCCCATTTAGATCTGCATCCGGTTTTATTTATTTATTTATTGCACTTGTATACCGCTCCCATAACCAGGGCTCTCTGGGCGGTTTACAGAAATTCTAAAATTGAGATAAAAACAAGTATACAAAATTTAAAACTCTAAAGCACAGAACATACATACATAAAGCATTAAAAAACGTTAAAAAACTAAACATGTGGGTGATTAAGATGTGCCGCCATATGCCTGGGCAAAGAGGAAAGTCTTAACCTGGTGCCGGAAAGATAGCAGCGTTGGCGCCAGGCGAGCCTCGTCAGGGAGATCATTCCATAGTCTGGGGGCCACCACCGAAAAGGCCCTGTCCTTCATTGCCATACTCTGAGCCTCTCTCGGAGTAGGCACCCGGAGGAGGACCTTAGATGTTGAACGTAGTGACCGGGTATATTCACGTTGGGAGAGGCGTTCTGTCAGGTATTGTGGTCCCAAGCCGTATAGGGCTTTATAGGTCAAAACCAGCACCTTGAATTGGGCTCGGAAACATACAGGCAGCCAGTGCAAGCGGACCAGAGCAGGTGTTATATGGTCGAACCTTCTGGTTCCCGAAATCAATCTGGCCGCTGCATTTTGCACGAGCTGCAGCTTCCGAATCCGGTTCCCCATTGTAGCCAGGTAGATGATGCCAGGAAGCCCCCGAGTAGGCCAAGAAGTCTACAGTCCTCTCCCACGGTTGCTCCCCAGCAAATGGCATGTTCGGTGGTATGCTGCTTCTGAACATGGAGGTTCTATATCACCACCGGGCTTGTAGCCATCAACAGAACTCCCTCTGTTTTTGTTGAATACCATTTTACAGCCATCTAAACTGGTGGCCGTTGCTACAGCCTGTGGCGGACAGCTGCATGCCTTCATGACGTGTTGTGCTTCTGAGCATGTGGGCAGGGCAATCCCAGCCCTCCCAAGGGTATCTGGAAGTGAGAGGAAAGAGTGTCCACCCCTTTAAGCCGGGGGTGTTGAATGTAGGTGGGAGGGTGCACCAGTTGCTGGGGAACATGGGTGGGAGGGTGCTGTTGCACCATGTCCTCCTTCGTTGGTCCCTGGCCGATGGCTGGTTGGCCATTGTGTGAACAAAGTGCTGGACTGGATGGACCCTTGGTCTGATCCAACAGGGCACTTTCAGTGTTCTTATGTCTTTCGGTTTCCCTCTCCTAATTTGGTTGCCACACACACGCAAAAGAGGATGCTGATGTGATATTTCTGGCTTTGGCCCCGCCCACGTTCAGCTTTGTCTCTGTGTACCGTTGGTATCTGCTCCCCCGGAAGTTAAACCAACAGAGAATTGTGCTGAAAAATATCCCCGCTCCTGTTTTAAGACCGCTACGAACGCAGCTCCAGCCCTAAGTGGCATTCTGCTCTCTAAAGCCAGCCTCCCTCAACCCGGGGACCTCCAAATGGATTGTAATACAATCTCCATCATCCTCAACCCACAGCCTAATGGCTGTACTACTTGGGGGTGATGGGGGGGTTGTAGTCCTAGCCTTTTGGAATGTCCCCCTGGCTGAACTGGGGGCTGCAACTGCTTCCAGGCCAGTCCTGCAAACATCCCATCATCGAGGTTTAACCTCGCAACGGGAGAGCAAGGGAAAGGCAGAGGTGGTGGACGGAGAATGTGTGAGTGCAGGAGGTCAGCTGATGGGAACGCTCAGGGGGCTGAGATGCAGAAAAAGAGGGAGCTTTTCATCCTTACGCTGTGGGTGGGACCGAGCCTGTAAACGTCAGTAAAAAAAATTAAAATCTGTGGGAGTCCGTTGGTGATGGGAACGGAATCCTCTTGGCAAAAACAAAGGCATTTTTTTATCTTCCTTCAGTGCTACACGGGTGTGGTGGGCCCCAGGAATTTCTGCTTTCCCTGCAAAGGAGCCAGGAGCTTCCATTGCTAGGGATGTCTGATCCTGCTACAAGGGCCTCCTTTGCTTCTCTCCCTGCGTCACCCGCCAGCCCCACTTGCAGAGATTAAGCCCCCAAGAGCACGTGGACAGGGGGAGCTGGGCTGTTTGTGTGGCCAGATGCAAAAGCAAACCGTGTGTGTGTGTGTGTGTGTGTGTGTGCTGTCTATATATCTTCTAAGCCCTACGGTAGCTGCAAATCGGCGCTGCATCAGTTATATGACGTGGCCGCAGATTCACAGCCTCTATGGGGCTTTCCCACGAAGCTGCATGGTTAAAAAGTTGGGGAGTTAACCTGACTGTTTTATTGGGAGCAAGATCACCCCGGCTTTCCTGCCATCTGATCTAGCTTTTAGGTCAAGCCAAAGGATGGTCTGGGCAGATGGCGACCATTGATTGGTCTCCAGAAGCCAGGAAGAATAGCTTCTACACAGCTATTAAAATTTCCAGAGGGGTAGCCGTGTTAATCTGTGGCAGCAAAACCAGCACCGTGTCTCGTAACACCTTAATGACTAACACGTTTTTTCTGGCTCAAGTTTTCAAGGACGCTAAGATTCTTCATCAGATGCATAGAGCATTATGGAATGTTTCAGGTTCATATACCGTACATCTGGTTGTGGTGGTGGAGAATTGTAAAAGGTGAGGTCAGAAGGGAATTAAACGCTGAAATTACTGACGGTGACAATCACATTATTAACGGTGGTTATTCACAGTGCGGTTAACACAAACATCCTGTGCTAAGTAAACCAATTAACGCATGTAGTGTGAATAATAATAATAATAATAAAAATAATAATAAATAATAATTCTTTATCCCGATTCAAGCCTTTGGCAATAGAATTAAACCTGTTGATGAATTCTAACTCAGCCGTCTCTCGCTCTATGCTCCCTTTAAAGTTCCTTTGCTCCACAATGGACACTGTGATAGAGTGTTCTTGGAAGCTGAAGTGCTCTCCCACTGTTTTCTGAACATGGCTATTTCTGATGTCACATTGGTGCCAGGGCTGGTGCCAGGCTTTTTTGCGCCCTAGGCAAGGTAAGCTGCATTCACCACCACCACCACCACCGTATCCCCCCCACCCCAGGTAGGCAGAGACAGGTTACCTGTCCCTCGCCTAAAGTCCTCCTGGCTTGGTGGGACGCTGCAGTGGGGTGGGCGGGCAGCTCCAATTCCATCCGTTCCCCCCCCCCAAGCATCCCGGCTTGTCTTTGGCTGGGAGCCCCCAGCCGAAACCAAGCCGGGAAGCTAGGGGAGGGCAGTCAGACGGCTCCACGTTCTGATGTCCGGCGTGCGCCGGAAGTCAGAACGTGGGGCCGTTCCTTCCCCTCCGCCAGCGTCCCGGCTTAGGTTTGACTGGGAGCTCCCAGCTGAAGCCTAGCCAGGAAGCTGGGGGAGGGCGGTTAGACGGCTCCATGTTCTGACGTCCGGCACGCGCCGGATGTCAGAATGTGGAGCCGCCCGTCCCCGTCCCCCAGTGTCCCGGGTTGGCTTCGGCTGCTGGGCGGGCGCCCAGCTGAAGCCAAGCCAGGGACATTGGGGAGCAGGGCGGAAGGCTGGGAGGGCGACTTCTGGGGGCGCTTACCTTGGCGCTCTAGGCAGCCGCCTAACTGGCCTCTATGGAAGCGCCCGCCCTGACTGGTGCCCATTTATATAAGAAGAGCCCTGCTGGATCAGACCAAGGGTCCATCTCATCCAGCATTCTGTTCACATGGCAGCTGAGCAGCTGCCATTGGGAAACCCACAAGCAGGACTTGAGTGAACAGCACCCTCCCACCCATGTTCCTCAGCAACTGGTGCCCGTAGGCATATTGCCTCTGATATTGGATGTAGCATAGAACCATCAGGACTACTAGCCATCGACTACCTTATCCTCCAGGAATTTAAACAATCCCCCTTTAAAGCCATCCAAACTGGTGGTCATCACTATATCTTGTGGAAGTGAGTTCCATAGTTTAACTGTGCCCTGTGTGGAGACGTCCTTCCTTTTATCTGTCCTGAATCTTCCGCCAATCAACTTCATGGGACGACCCCATTGAGTTCTAGTATTTTGAGAGGGAGAAAAATGTCTCCCTATCCACTTCCTCCACATCACGCACACCGGAGTAATTGACGGACCCTCCTTGCTCCGGCAAGTGAATGAGGCGATAACGAGGCTTTCAAATGTCATAGTGGTTTGTGACACATTAACGTAGAGGAAATGAATAGGAAATGAACTCACAGGACCATCCTAGCTATGACTGCTCAGAAGTCAGCCAGCCAGCCGGCCAGTTTCAGTGGTGGAAATGTGGCTTCTCCACCTCCACTGCCAGGCATATAATGCAGTGTGGGGCACCATGCCATGTGGATGAGTGTCCAAAGGCATCTAGCTGTCCACTGTTGGGGACTAGACACTGGGCTAGATGGTCCGATTCAGGAAGGCCGTTCTTCTGTCCTCAGCTTCCATGGGACGGTTCCGCTCGTGCCGTGCTCGTCCATTCTGAAGTGCAGGCGCTCATCGCGGCAGTCGCCTTAGCCACGCCCCCAGGCAGAAACCAAAAATCTATGTCCGTACACCTCTGTGTGTGTGTGTGTGTGTGTGTGTGTGTGTGAATGGACATCTGCCATTTCGCATTGCAAGAAGGAATAATAACAACAATATATTTTTGCTGGAAAAATCATCCCCCCACCCACCATGAGGGCTTGGAGCTAAACTCGTGAGGAAACAGCAACACCTGAGTGGGGGGGGTGGCTGATGTCCCCATCACTGCTAATCCCAGAGTCCCAGGGCTTCCATCCCCCTGGACCTGGCTCTGCTCCACCCCTGCTCTCGTGCCTTGACCTCCCAAGCATCTCGTAGTTGAGCATGACTGTCACAAGTCCGTGCTGGGAGGCTTGAACCCGGCTGGTGGCATTCAGCCTCCCTCTCACCCAAGCAGCTCCTTCCCTGCCCCCTGCCCTCCGCCACAATCCACAAACACAGGACCCAGCCGCTTGGAGGGGAGCTGGAATTCTACCTAGACAAAGCTGCGATTCACAAGACGGCCGGTGGCTGCTGCTGCTGCTGCTGCCGCCATCCCCACCCCCCTGCAGATTCCTCGGGGGTCAGCTGAGAGGGCAGCGAGCAACTCCTCTCTTGCCTTTGCTGTTCACTTGCATCCTTCTCTCCTTTTCGGATCGCTTTGGCAAGGGCGGTGGCCAACGGGGTCTTCCCCATGGCACTGCTTGAGGAGGCCTGCTGGGGAAGCTTGCTGCTGTACAGGTAGGGGAAGGCGCGCACACCGAAGCGGGGTGTGCGCGTGGATCTAAAAATAAAGCTCTTTCACATAGGTCTGGGTGGAGTAAGAGGCGGGAGCAGGGGTGAGCCGGCCGGTCTGGCATCCCTGCAGCAGCGGTGGCAAGAGCCACTGGGTCTCCCCTCCATCTGTCCCCGGAATATTGGGTGTCTAGGAGCGAGTAGGGCCCCATTCCTACATCTGGCCCGTTGCACGGCAGTTCCTCAGTGAGTGGCAAGGTCTCGTGCAAGGTTGCACATCCTGCCTGTGCGCGACGGGGCGGGGGGGGTTGGTCCCCACGGAGACGCCTTCTGCCGTCACCCTGTTGCAAACCGCCGCTCCAAAGGGACTCAATTCCCTTTGGGCCGCTTTCCCAACCTGATGCCCTCCCAAGGCGGTGGACTGGACTAGCCAAAGGCCACGGAGGCTGGGGATGATGGGGCTTGGAGTCCCGACGCATCTGGAGGGTACTGGGGCCGGCTGAGGCTACCCAAAGTGTTTCCCTCCTGGGCTCGGGGTGACCACCTCTGACCACTTTCTCCCAGCAGGGCTCTCTAACCTACTTCGGCGCCGTACGAATCGGCGCGTGAAAATGCACCGGCTCTCCCATCCGAAGGCATCAGCAGCGAAATGCAGCAGCTGTGGCATGAATGATTTATGATGCTCATCTTTCTGAGGGTGTTTTTTTCACCCTCCTTTTTAAATCTGTCTTGCTTTTGATGTTTTGGCAGATCAGGGGCGTGGGGGGCGTGTGTGCAAAATTAAAAGCTGTCTTGATACTGATGCACGAAGCCGGCCCCGGCCTAACCTCTTTCTTGCCAGGTAGCTGGGCGCCAACAATGGCGCTACTGAGCTTGCCATGCGCTCCCTAGGACAGGGGTGAAACTTTGCCGCCCAATCAGAATCAGGAGACGCGTTCCCAAAATTTGAATGGGATGTTGCGAATTTGCACCGGTTCCCGTTTAGATTCTATTTGGCGTGAAAAGGCTATAAAGTCAGCTTTCTCTTCCCTGGGGCCCTGCCAATGCGGTGGACCACAACTCCCAGCATGCCCCAGCCCAACACATCTGGAGGGCACCAGGTTGGGGATGGCCGGTCGGAAAGTTCCTTGGTGAAAACGTTTATGCCCACACAAAGTTGTTTGGCTGGCGCCATTGCAACGGCCGAGCAAAGCCTCGGAGCAACGTGAGGCGACAGGCGGGAATGGAGGCCAGGCCTTTCCCTGGTAAATTGGGGCCCAGTCCCGGTTGCCCCGGAGATCCCTGTTTTTCCAGAGGTCTCCGGGGTTTTCCAGGTCATCTGGTCACCCTACACAAAGACTAAGAATGAATTTGCCAAATGCAATGTTTTATACTCCGTTTCTCTCTCTCTCTCTCTCTCTCTCTCTCTCTCTCTCTCTCTCTCTCAAAACTCCTGAGCCTCTTAATTGGAAATGTAGTAAAGAAAAGAAATACAAAAGGAAAATATGCCCTTGTTGTTTTAGCAAGCAAATCTATGTCTGGAGAGTTTCTTGGAGCGTTTCTGCTTTTCCTTCCCCTGCCCCAAATGTATTCCTGCTCTGCTCTGGCAGAACCCTCCTCCTCCTCCTCCTCCTCCTCCCACTTTCCTCAGATCATGCAGCATTGTGGCGGAGGGTTCTTTGTTCTCTCCTATTTTCCCTCTGGCGTGGTGGTGGGGCATCCATTAGATGCTGGGGTCTGCCGCTCCTGATGCCCTTGGAGGGGGACTTGATGGCTGCTAATGGAAAGCAGTCAGCGTTTCGTGGCTTTGGGAGAACTCGTTGCTAATTACTGAGCAGGGGAGGCTAATGGCCCACGCAAATAAAATCACAGTGGGGGATTTCTGGAGCGAAAATGTCAGCCTCGGTTTGCAACAAGTGGAAGATGTGCCTATGTAAAAAAAAATGCTCAAGCTGGTGGTTGGATCAAACCAGGGTTATAAGAACCAGCGGAGGCTGGTGGCTCCGGCGTCAGTGGGGCGAGCAATCCACTCCGGGTTTCAGTTGGATCCGGTCAGAACTCTAAAGGAGCTGTCCAAGGTGCTTCACAAGATCCAGACTTCTCGCTTTGCATATCTCCTTTAGAGTTCTGCCCGGTTCCGACTGAAATCCGGAGCGGATTTCTCACCCCACTGATGTCGGAGCCACCAGCCTCCACTGATAGGACCCTAGGAAGGCACCCTGGATTGAGCAGGGCCATCGCTCTGTGTAGCTGCGTGACTAAGCACCAGTGGTGTAGCTAGCAGGGCTGGACTTCAGGGCCAATATCCAGGGCCCCCAAATCCCCGCCTTGATAGTGGCAGGTGATGACGGCATTCAAAGCAAACCCCATTTTATATCTGATGGTGCTAGGAATGAAGTGAGTTGAAAAATGGGAATGTAGCTTTCTACTCAGTAGCGTAGCGGCTTAATTGTTTGCTTTTTCAAAAAGAGATATTTGAAAAGGTGTATGTGTGTAATTGGAGGGGATGTCCTTTTTAAAAAAAATTGTTGTTGTTTATTCGTTCAGTCGTTTCCGACCCTTCGTGACTTCATGGACCAGCCCACGCCAGAGCTTTCTGTCGGCTGTCACCACCCCCAGCTCCCCCAAGGTCAAGTCTGTCACCTCCAGAATATCATCCATCCATCTTGCCCTTGGTCGGCCCCTCTTCCTTTTGCCTTCCACTTTCCCTAGCATCAGCCTCTTCTCCAGGGTATCCTGTCTTCTCATTAGGTGGCCAAAGTACTTCAGTTTTGCCTTTAATCCCATTCCCTCAAGTGAGCAGTCTGGCTTTATTTCCTGGAGTACGGACTGGTTTGATCTTCTTGCAGTCCAAGGCACTCTCAGAATTTTCCTCCAACACCACAGTTCAAAAGCATCTATCTTCCTCCGCTCAGCTTTCCTTATGGTCCAGGTCTCGCAGCCATAGGTTACTACGGGGAATACCATTGCTTTAACTATGCGGACCTTTGTTGTCAGTGTGGTGTCTCTGCTCTTAACTATTTTGTCAAGATTTGTCATTGCTCTCCTCCCAAGAAGTAAACGTCTTCTGATTTCCTGGCTGCAGTCAGCATCTGCAGTAAACTTTGCGCCCAGAAATACAAAGTCTGTCACTGCCTCCACGTTTTCTCCCTCTATTTGCCAGTTATCAATCAAGCTGGTTACCATAATCTTGGGGTTTTTTAGGTTTAACTGCAACCCAGCTTTTGCACTTTCTTCTTTCACCTTTGTCATAAGGCTCCTCAGCTCCTCCTCGCTTTCAGCCATCAAAGTGGTGTCATCTGCATATCTGAGATTGTTAATGTTTCTTCCTGAGGAAAAAAAAAAGCTGCCGCCATCTAAAATGCAAGGCACTCGGTACATGCTCAGAGGTAGTTTGCTCTCAAGCCTTTTTTGTATTTTTTTTTAAGTGGTGTTGTTGTTCCGCTCAGGGGACATACCCTCTCTCTCTCTCTGTTCCAAGTGAGCTTGGGATCCCCGGCTCTTTTGAAAACACGCAATGGAAATCGTAGCACACACATGAACCTGCAGTGATCTAGGTGCCATCAACCCACAATGCTGGAACAAGGAAATGTTGTTCATTATTGTTCATGTCGCAAGGCTGGCTCTATATTGATCCAGTTCGAGGGTAGCCGGCAGTGATTTTGCGTGATCTGCATTTGAGAAACGCAAGCCAGGTAGCAAATGCCGTGATGGGCTCATTGTGAAATTCCCCCAGCCTAAAATATCCATTCATTGTTGTGGCCTACTTTTGAGCAAATCCACGTAGCGTGAAATCTTGGGGGACGAGGAGGGTTGTGTTTTCGTGTAAAAACAAAAGAGGGGGGCTGCAGAAACTATGGAGAACAGACAAGGCCAATAAGGTGCCATGATAATTTAAATTAAGCCCTACTCAGTGTATTTCTCCATCGGGAATTTATTCAACTGCCAGCTCCACAGAAAACTTGGGCTGCAATCCAAAATATAATGTATATGTTTTAAAAACATCTAATTTAGAAAGCCTGCATTTGGGGGGAGATTAAGGACTCGTATGTTCTAGGGTTAAGTATTTTAATAATTCCTTGCGGGAAGAGTCATGCCACCGGATCTTATGAAAGTGATTCACTCCTTTGGTGTTTCCTATCACTACGCAAACTCCTCGTTCTCTTAAAATAAAACAAATGCCCTTGTTCTCCTTCGTTAAATGTCAGAGGTATTGTACATTCCATTACTTCCTTTGCCTCAGCGTTCGATGCTTCGCTTGTCAACTTCTTTCCCCCCTAGAAGGGGACTCTGGACTTTCATATCTGCAGTGACCGGCAGAAATTCGTCGTGTTTTATTTTCCTGCCGTGAGGATGCAGTCAAGGGGAAATGTGGAGGTGGGCTGAGGAACATGGTCTGTCAGTTAAGCATCTAGGACGGGGCCTGCGTTCCATTTAGGAGGCCGCATTCCACTAGTGGGCGGGGCTGAAGGTGGGTGGGGCCAAAATACCAGCATATTTTAGCCAGTGGAGGCCGGCGACTCCGATGTCAGGGAGGTAGTGAATCCGCTTCGGGTTTCAATCAAAACTCTAAAGGAGTTCTCCAAGGTACTTTGAACTTTAGATAGCTCCTTTAGAGTTCTGACAGGTTCTGGCTGAAACCCGGACCAGATTCATCTCCCCACTGACACTGACTTCACCAACCCCCACCGATTTTTAATTTAAAAATCTTACCGCCTGTTTAACCATTTAGAATAATGGAAAACTGCACAACAGCTGAGAAACCACCAAAGAATAGGTAATTGGGGGGAAACGGAACCAGGGGGGAGAAAGGGGGAGCGGGGGAATGGGCTTCTGGGGAACTCTGAAGGGGCAGGCTTTCTTGCACCTGGAGTCTGCTGGTTGTGGGGATTTCTGCAAAGAACGACTAGGTGGGTCTGAGCCATACAAACTCCTTAATGGTCAGGATCACTGAACACAAAATGAGCTATGGCTGAAGGACAAATAAAAGGAAGGACTTCTTTACACAGCACATAGTTAAATTATGGAACTCACTACCACAAGATGTAGTGATGGCCACCAATTTGGATGGCTTTAAAGGGCGGTTGGATAAATTCCTGGAGGCAAAGGCTATCTGTAACCCTTGGGTCGGTACCCAGGGCCGGGTTCTATGTCTAGGGGTTGTTTGTTTTTCCCTTAAGGTTAGCTCAGGCTCAAGCCCCCACCCAGGAAACCTGGGACACCAATTTAGAGATGTCTGAGTAGCAACCTCACCCACACACCTGAGGTATAAGTACTGGTATTTATTCAGTTTGACAACAAGCAACAGAAATAGAACATGGGAGACAACCTTTTGATTAACACATTTCCCTCCCAAGGTCTAGGTAGGCTGATGGAAGCCTGTGTCCTTTAGCCTTATTCACAAGCCCAGGAGACAGTGAATGAATAGGGATCCTCCAGGCATGCAATAAGGTGGATGGTAGGTGGCAGCATCAGGAACTGGGGTGCGCTGCAAAAGAGAGCTGATTCAGCAGGCCCAAACCAGGAACTGGGGTGCGCTGCAAAAGAGACTGTTGCATGCACAACACTATATGCAAACGAGCTCCTTCATGTTAGGGCATGTTTTCCCTGCTCCCCCCCCCACACACCGGGCGGCGTGTACTCATTTCTCTACTGCTTTACATATCAATGGCTACTAGCCCTGATGGTTGTGTGCTATCTCCTGTATTCGAGGCACTAAGCCTGTGTGCCCCAGTTGCTGGGGAACATGGGTGGGAGGGTGCTGTTGCACCATGTCCTGCTTGTTCATCCCCGGCCGATGGCTGTTTGACCACTGTGTGAGCAGAGTGCTGGACTAGATGGACCCTTGGTCTGATCCAGCATGACGCTTCTTATGTTCTTAAGTATTAAGAGTTTAAGACTGTGCACTCTTGCTATGAAAAATTGAGAGGCCATGGGTGAACCGCCGAGATTTTAGTGAAAACTAAAGCAAGGCCTCTTAAGGCTGATAAAAAGTGCATGAGCCAGAACAGCAGCAAAATAGCAGTCCATGCTGGAGGGATTAGCCCAGCCAAACGCTGCCCTCTAGTGGCGTAACATTTGCTTTGGCGCCCTGCCCTTCTCGTATACATAGAAAGCTGCCCGTTATGTGTCCATCTACTCTGGCAGCAGTTCCCCCGGGGTCTCTCTGATCACTTCCTACCAGATCTTTGTAACTGGAGATGGGAGGGGATTGAACCAGGATCCTTCTGCATGCAAAGCATACACTGTGCCACTGGGCTGTGGTTCCACAGCTGCTAAAAGGAGCCTCTTCTTCCGTCATCAACTCTGTCCACTATGCTAGTCCATGTGACAACAGCCACATTCTCCTCCTCCTTTAATATACTGCTTTTAAAATCTTAACTGCCCTGGAGAGTTAGTAATTGAATGTGCGGAGACAGACAGACAAGATTTGCCTTGTTCAAAATTCGGTTTGTAGAGTGCCAGCTAATGACACAGCCCAATATTTCATTTTTGGGTGTTAAGAAATTGCTGAAGGTGCAATTCTATGCATGTTTAGACCAACAACAAAAATCCTACAACTCCCTGCATTCTCCAGCCAGCAATTTGGGAAGATGTAGAACTTTTTTTCTGTCTAAACATGCATAGGATTGCACCTTATTTTTTAGAACAAATTGCCTTAAAATAAAATGTTACTTGTTCATCAGAAATCTTGGTTTTCTGCATAAGGAGATACATATGCAAAAGTAATAGATTAATCAACTAAAACTCAGATGATTAATCAACTAAAATATCTTGGATCGGGTGACACCCATTATTTAATAATGGGTTTTAAATACACTTCCCATAAATCTCCTCCTGCCTAGTCTCCCCATGGAAAATAGGGGAAACATGAAGGGAAGGAAAGGAACCTCTCGTGCAAGCACTTGAGTCATGACGATAACTTTAATCCATTGATTGGGTTCGCACGACGCAGCAACATTTACAGTAAAGGGAAGCTCCAGAGGTGGGGTCACTCTTAGAACCATTTGGGGGAGACTTGGGGAGAGGTGGAAAGGAAGGGGGATCCCCAAGGGTAAACCCTACACTGGAAAACTTCAGGATAACTTTGCTAAGGGGACGATACGGTTCTCCTTTTCCATTTCCCCCCGAACTGTCAGCTGTCAAACGCTGTAGCCTATAAGTGACCTCGACTTATCAATTACCTTGTATGTTTCTTAGTACACTTCATTGCCTTGGATAGCTGAAACATACAAGGGCATAGACAAGCCAAGGCTATATATAGTTTGACAGCTGCAATTGCCACACAACCCAAAAAATTACAGAGATATTTGTGCACATTCCTGCAGCCCTGTTTTGTGCAAATCCCAGGGCACGCATGTGCGCACACACACACACACAAGCTCCGAATGTGACGATTGGAGCAGGGACAGGCATTGGGAGTAGTCCCCTGGGATACAGGCCGGAGAACCAAAGGGAAAGGAGCGGAGAACAACCCACAGTAAGCCTGTCCATCTGTTGGGCTCACTCATTGTGGGTTGTTCCAATGACAACCCACACTGCGTACCTCATGGTAGGTTGTCATGTCATGCGAATTCAGCCATTGTCTTGTAGCAATCGGCCGATGCTTCTTCCCTTTCACCGTTCCACTTCCTCTGTTTATGCTTAGGTTAAAACGGCCCAAGATGGCGCTGCACCGTCCTGTGTGAACCAAAAGCCTCCAAACAGCGCCGTTGGGCTCCAGATGCCTCTGGAGATGAATCTTTGCTGGAATGAGATTAAAAAGAAGTCACACAATCTTCGGTGAGATACTTACGGGATGCAGGGCAAAGTGCCTTGTTTTTCATCAGGGGCGCGGAGCCCAGTCTGACAGATGCTAAAGCAGACGTAGAAATGCCACTCGCTGTGGTGCACCCCAAATGCAGAAGCTCCCATCTCTTGCTAGTTCCCTGCAGAAGGAGAATTTTAGGCCCTCAGGCCCTCATTGGCTCCTCACGTCACCTGGTCCAGCTAAGCTGATGCTGCACCCGAACGAAGCATAAAACCTTTAGCCTGCTTGGTGGTGCAGGTGGTAAGGTGCTTGGAACCTCGTGCCTCAGTCCCCAGCTTGGTTCTCCCAGTCCCTTCCAGTTTGTCCTTTCTGGATAGTTATTAAAATTACAGACGCTTTGTCCTCCTTGGCACCTGGTCACCATGAACCTTATTGGTTCGCACATAACACTAAGCCATGGCTTATTTAATCTATGGCTTGTTGCCCTTCCCATGGTTTGTCTGACAAATGATCAAACAAGCCATGGTTTGTTTTCTCAATCCTGGGCTGCTTGCTTCCCTCCTTCACTCGCTCCCTCCCTATACCCCAAATGCCTTTGAGGCACTGTAGTACTGACATATAGTGCAGCTGATTTTTACCACTCTTGCCTCTGCCTTTCTAGTCTGGCAAAAACAACCCTTGAACAATCCACAGTTCTGGGTTCACCCATAAAGAAAACCCATGGTTTAAACAACCGGAGTTCACAACCAAACAAAACCATGGTTTGTTAATGCAGCTGTGTTTATACAACATGGCAACCCAGAATTCAACAAACCCTACCATGGGTTAGCGTTATGTGTGAACCCAGCCATTGCCTCAGCTGAGGCATCTCAGCAAACCTTTGCTTGTGCTACCCACAGTTTAGAATGCAAAACGTGCTTGGAGTTTGCAAATGCATAGGCAGCCCAGCCGTGCTTTATTACTGCTTTTATTTTCTACCCTTTGGTAACTTCCCTCCTGTCTCCATGGTCTCAGTTTCCTTTCTGTCCTTCCTTGCCCCCCCCTTTCTTTCCTCTAGGGCTCGTCTGGAGGCCTTCTCGGACCACAGCGGCAAATTGCAGATTCCCTTGCAGGAGATCATAGACTGGCTCAGTCAGAAAGATGAGGAGCTCTCCGCCCAGCTGCCACTCCGTGGGGACGTCCTCCTGGTGCAGCAGGAGAAGGAGAGGCATGCGGTATGTGCTGTTCCTACCAGGGCCGGCCCTACCATGAGGCAGGGTGCGGCGGCCATCTCAGGTGGTTGATTTGTGGTGTCGTGAAAGGGCAGCGAAATGTTAGTTATTAATTTATTATTATTGTGTATTTACTGCTAGGAAGAGGTGCTTGTGGGACTTTCTGTGGAGGATTTTCTGCCTCAGGAGCCAAAAGCACTCGACTAGCCTGGGGTTATTGTCCCTTGGAGCTGGACAGCAAAATGTCTTAGGCTGATTTTGAGCCTGCCTGTTTGGGAATATTGCTTCTAGAGGCCTAGTTTTGGCAAACTCTGGGAGGGAATTCCAGAATCTATGTGCAACTATAGAGAAGGCCCTGACCCTTAATAGGCCCTCATGCTGGAATACACAAATTGAAACTAACTAAAATAAAATCACGTCCCATGATCTGGGGACCCACCATAGATAAGGCCCTGCTTCCAGGCACCCGCCTGCCTTTTATCCCAGTGATG
The DNA here is from genome assembly GCF_023053635.1 of Elgaria multicarinata webbii. Taxonomy (NCBI): domain Eukaryota; kingdom Metazoa; phylum Chordata; class Lepidosauria; order Squamata; family Anguidae; genus Elgaria; species Elgaria multicarinata. Next base: position 15,246,606 of record NC_086185.1, on the reverse strand, counting down.
AGTGGGATTTGCATTGAATCATCATCATCATCATCTAATGGATGGCTTTTCAGCCATTTGCTCATCTTTTCCTTTTCACAAAAGAACGAAAGGTCTCTCCTGGGACAGAGCTTGGGCAACTCATTTTACCCACCCACCCCGTGTTACTAGCTCATTCTGTGTACAGTGGTGCATGTGAATTCAATGTGTCACAGGCCTGTCTCCAGAAGGTAGCCAGGCCTACACCCTAACAACGCAACTATTTTCAAATTTGCACAGAGTATCCAAGGATCAGATGTAACCTACGAGAATTCTGAGTTTGTATGTCCCACCTTCTCTGGGTTAGGGGAGCCACAAAGGCCCTTGGAGTCAGCCATGGGGTGTCGCGTGCTGAGACAACATCTTTGCAGCTCACTTTAACTCTCTCGGTTCCCTCTCCTCAACCTAGGCGTTCATGGAAGAAGTGAAGTCCCGGGGGCCCTACATTTACTCAGTCTTGGAGTCGGCTCAAGCCTTCCTGACTCAGCACCCATTCGAAGAAGTGGAAGACTCAAATCCTGACAGCAAAGGTTTGTCATTGAACACATCTCTCCCTTTCCACCCTGATCTGCATTTTCCGACAGCTTTTTCCATTCATAGAATCATAGAACGGTAGAGTTGGAAGGGGCCTATAAGGCCATCGAGTCCAACCCCCTGCTCAATGCAGGAATCCACCCTAAAGCATCCCTGACAGATGACTGTCCAGCTGCCTCTTGAAGGCCTCTAGTGTGGGAGAGCCCACAACCTCCCTAGGTCATGGGTTCCATTGTCATACTGCTCTAACAGTCAGGAAGTTTTTCCTGATGTCCAGTCAGAATCTGGCTTCCTGTAACTTGAGCCCCTTATTCCATGTCCTGCACTCTGGGAGGATCGAGAAGTACATTTTATAGAGAATAATCATGCTTAAAGAATTGAGAGTTCATTGTAGTGAATCCAATGTCAGAACAGGTGGCGCAATTTGGGCTCAGTAGCAATTGAAATCCATTACAAGGGTTGTAAACGAATGCGGGCCCGTTTTACTTAGGGTGGCCACTTACCCATCAGTCTCTGCCATCATGGGAGAGAGAGAGGCTCCAGGTTAGAGAAGGTGGACCTGGGGAATCTGATGTGAGACCACCCCAGAGGCATTGTAGTTTCATTTCCTCCTTCACTCTCCTCCTCCTCCTCCTCCTCCTTCATTACCTTCCCATGCCTACTTGCCTTTTCTTAGGGTGACCCTATGAAAAGGAGGACAGGGCTCCTGTATCTTTAACAGTTGCATAGAAAAGGGAATTTCAGGGGGTGTCATTTGTATATATGGAGAACCTGGTGAAATTCCCTCTTCATCACAACAGTTAAAGCTGTCCCTCTTTTAAATCTGGTCACTCTAGTATAGCTCCTGCAGCTTTAACTGTGGTGATGAAGAGGGAATCTCACCAGGTTCTCCATATATACAAGTGACACCTCATGAAATTCCCTTTTCTATGCAACTGTGAAAGAGTCAGGAGCCCTGTCCTCCTTTTCATTTGGTTGTTGAGTTATGGCTTTAGAAGCTGATTAGTTATGGCACAGACTGGGTTTCTGGCACATAACCTTTTGTGTTAAGTCTCTGTCTGGGCCTTCCAGAGACTAGCAGAGATTGCAGCAGTTCTCAGCCAAGTCAGCAAAGACGTGAATTAAGACAAAGATTCATGTAGGTTAAAATAAACCTTTTACTGGAAAATAAATATATAATTTAGTTATGGCAGTACAGATACAAATACTTACAAACGGTCAGTCAATACAGCTCACATCAAGTTGGGTAAGGGACATGGAAGTAGAGTGAACATGAAAACACATTTACTTTTATAGACAACCTGTACAATGATGCAACTCCTTGCAACCCTTAATTGAAAACAATCAGTTAAACAATTATTCAATTATGACACTCAATGTCCAGGTGTAGAGTTGACCTTTAAGTTTCTGCTGAGTCTTCTGTTCTTCCAGATCCTCAGCAATTAACAAATCAATGGAAAACATAACCAAGATCCATTCCAGGATCCAACATTGGTCACCCTACTTTTCTCCTCTTGCTTCTCCACCTCTTCTCTGGCTCCCCCAACACCGTCCCTCCTTCCTCCTCCTCCTCCTCCTCCTCCTCCTCCTCAAGATCAGTTGTCCTCACCTTCATTGCCGTTTGGTTTCTAGATGTCTCCCCAAGACACCGGATCCAGAACATCAGCCGTTTCGTGTGGAAACAGGCGACGGTGGCCAGCGAGCTCTGGGAGAAACTCACCGCCCGTTGCGTGGACCAGCACCGCCACATTGAGAGGACCCTGGAGCAGCTGCTGGAGATCAAGGGCACCATGGAGGAGCTCAGCACCACCCTCAACCAAGCCGAAAGTGTGCGAGAGACGTGGGAACCGATCGGAGACCTCTTCATCGACTCTTTGCCGGAGCACATCCAGGCCACCAAGGTAGCCTTATCCTCATACCGGACTTAACCACATAGCCCAGAAGGTGGGATGGAGGCGCAATTGCTTTAGTGCATCTGATCGCGGCACCGTAATCCTGTAACCCTACGAGGATACACAATGTTTCAGAATGCACAAAGGTGGTAAAAGAATAGCTCTCTTAGGGCCCGTCACAGTATGACACGCAAGTTTTGGAGTTGCGTAGAATTCTTCCCCGAGTAGATATTTAAACAGCAATTTAAACTAAGGAGGGAGATGTTCCAGCATGTGGCATGGCTCTCAACTTCTTTCAGTCTTAATTCTCCTGTGGATTTAGTTTCTGGATTGGGGCCCTATCACAGCAGAGGAGGTGGGGAACTAGAACCCTATGCCTCCTGCTGTGGACCTGGTCTGGATCCATTCCTTTTGATGCAAATTTGGGGGGGGGCATGTTTGGGCAATGGAATTGCAGGCATTGGACCCCCAAATCCAGATCAGACCCACAGCAGGTGAGGGGCACTATGGATCCTCCCACTGACGATTTGTCTAAAATGCGTACAGGATCTCTTACAGTCGAGTTCCATTTCCAAGGAGCTCTTAGGGCCACATTCCAGCGGTCAGCATGGCCAAAAATGACAAAAATACTAGCATTGGCTGGGTGGAGGAAAGAGGTGGAGCCTTGGTAGGGGGCGTGGCCTTCTGGGAAATCCAGAAGGGCTGGATTGGGGCCCAGGTCAGGATCCTGGTCTGAGGTTGCAAACCCATGATGAATGCCACGTGTAATTTGACTTAAAAGCCTCATTTCGGTAGGGGAGGGGTGGGCAACCTGCAGCTGGCGGGCCACGTGGGCCCCCACCCCTGATCCCCACCCTTGCCGCTGACGCTGCAGGGATTCTGCCTTGTTTTCCAGCAGGCCTGAGCTCCTTTTGCGGACGCCCAAAAGCGCTTTTCTATTCGGAAACAGGGCATCACCGATTCTACGGCGAAACTGGGCAGGGGACTGGGATGGCTCCTTCATGCTCCCACACGATGTGGTGATGGCCACCAGTTTGGATGGCTTTAAAAGGCGGTTAGATCAATTCCTGGAGAAGAAGGCTATCAGTGGCTACTAGCCCTGATGGTTATGTGCTACCTCCAGTATTCGATGCAGGAAGCCTGGGTGCACCAGTTGCCGGGGAACATGGGTGGGAGGATGCTGTTGCACTATGTCCTGCTTTGTTGGTCCCTGGCCGATGGCTGGTTGGCCACTGTGTGAACAGAGTGCTGGACTAGATGGACTCTTGCTCGGATCCAGCATGGCTTTTCTCTTGATGGCTTTAAAAGAGGGTTGGATAAATTCCTGGAGGCGAGGACTCTCAATGGCTACTAGCCCTGATGGTTGTGTGCTATCTCCAGTATTCGAGGCAATAAGCCTGTGTGCACCAGTTGCTGGGGAACATGGGCTGGAGGGTGCTCTTGCACCATGTCCTGCTTGTTCATCCCTGGCCGATGGCTGGTTGGCCACTGTGCGAACAGAGTGCTGGACTAGATGGACCCTTGGCCTGATCCAGCATCAGGACACTTCTGATGTTCTCATGTTCTCCTTGTTTCTCTGCAGAACAAGGCTCCTGATGCCCTCCACCCAATGGCCATCAGAAGCCCTGTTCTCCTGGGTAACAAGACATGTGCTCCTGTCCCACTTTGTTTCCACCCCGAAAATCGCTGCAAATTCGGCAGCAGTGGCCACGTCTGGCGGGAGAGGAGTGTGACCCTTCCAGGGTTCCAGAGTGGCCGACGCAGCCTCCACCCACCCAGGCTTTGCCCACCCTTGCTATCAGTGGTAAAAGATCTCGATTTTTGACTGGCGTCTTCCACCAGTTCCAACACGAGTGGCTGGATTCAGTCAGTCCCCCTTTGCCTGGTTTTCCAGTTGGTGATGGAATAAAGCGGTTTCTCCCTCCCTCTCCTTTTGCTTCCATCCTGCTGCTTTTCCGTTGGGGCGGGGCGCCTCCCCAGCTGTTCAAAGAGGAGCTCTCCCCCATGAAGGATGGAGTGAAGCTCGTGAACGACCTCGCCCACCAGCTCGCCATCTCCGACGTGCACCTGTCCATGGAGAACTCTCGCGCCCTGGAGCAGATCAACACCCGCTGGAAGCAGCTGCAGGTGAGGAAGGGCCGCCGAGGCATTTTTGGGCAGGGATGGCGGCAGCCCAGAGCGAAGGTGCGTCGGGGCATCATGCGTAGTTAAAAGTTGCAGGCCTCACCAGCAGGTAAACCTGACAGGGCTCCTACCTGTGGAACCTTTGCAGGGGTCCCCTCAAACCTACGGCCGGCCCTAACCTTGGGAATAGGGTTAACAGAGCCAATGATCAGATTAGTTCAGGAGTCTGAGTGAAAAGTTGATAGGGGAGGTTGAGTGATGAAATTCAAGGGGAAAAAGCAGAGTATGTTAACCAGAAGGGAGCCAAAGGATGCTATCTGAATGTCCATATGTTGGCCACCCAGGCAGCCGTAACCCCAAACCTAAAAGCAAATTGGGAAGTGTGTTCCCTTCTATCCCTGTGATTCTCCATTTCTAAAAAGATTATGATAGCTGATAAAACCTTGATGTGCCAAAATATCGCATCGAGTCAAACCTTGAGTCTTCCCATGGCATCCATATTTCACACCTAAACTTTGTTTATCTGTTTACCCATTCATCTTCTGCTTAATTAAAAATAAGGAAAGACATCTTTTAAAAACAGTTGCAAAATTGCTTTAAAGACTGGGCATTATATTGGCGACGGCATGAATGCTAGCCAGTTGATGCTGACCAAGGCTGATTTTGCTATAAATGTACTGTAGGGTCATTGGTTTTTCCAGAGCTCAACCTGGATTGGAAAAGGTATGTTTGCACTGTGGTGAGGACACTTTGAAACTGGTCCCACTGGCGTAGAAATATTGCACCTGGCTTCACCTTTAAGTTTCAGGTGGGAGATTCAGTACTGCAGTAACCAGTTCTGAGTATCTGCACAATCGCACTCACACCTGCAGCCGTGAAATGCTGCATAGGCTGAAACGCTACGCAACCTCCCACACACACACACTTTGTCTGATGTTTCCAACCTCCGCCTAGGTCTCCATCAATGACCGGCTGAAGCACCTTCAAGATGCCCACCGGGACTTTGGACCAGGATCTCAACATTTCCTCTCAAGTATGTGAATGACGGTTTCATCTCAAGGGACTGCTGCATGTGTTTCGGGCCTTGTCTGAACATGCAGCAGGATGAGCTAATAGAATCCTGATGCCGTAGAGAAGACAGTGCCATTTTGAAGGGAGATGCCATTTTGAATATTCTCCCACTTAATAAAAAATGTCTCCCTGCAAGTAAAAAACAAACACACTCGCTTATCAGGGAGTGGGCTAGGCTAGTTTTCTAGCAGAGACATTAACAGCACTACCCCTTCAAAAATGGCATCAGTACTATCCATTCTGCCATCTCAGAATCCTGGATCAGACCAAGGGTCCATCTAGTCCAGCACTCTGTTCACACAGTAGCCAACCAGCTGTGGACTAGGGACCCACAAGCAGGACACGGGTGCAACAGCACCCTCCTGCCCATGTTCCCCAGCAACTGGTGTATATTGGCTTACTGCCTCTGATACTGGAGGTAGCACACAGCCATCAGGGCTAGTAGCCATTGATAGCCTTCTCCTCCAGGAATTTATCCAACCCCCTTTTAAAGCCATCCAAATTGATGGCCATTGTGTGGTAGCGAATTCCATAGTTGAACTATGTGCTGTGTGAAGACGTCCTTCCTTTTATCTGTCCTGAATCTCCCACCAATCAGCTTCATGGGACGACCCCATTGGGTTCTAGCATGGTGAGAGAGGGAGAAAAATACCTCTCTAGCCACATTCTCTATACCCACGCATGATTTTGCACACCTCTATCACGTCTCCTTTTCCCCCAAGCTAAACAATCCCAGCTGTTGTAACCTTCCCTCACAGGGGAGATGTTCCAGCCCCTGGACCATTGTAGCTTTGCACTCCACCCTGCAAAGTGTCTCATTTGTAACACCTCTGTTCTCCTACTCACAACTTGCAAAACATTAATAAGGAATTCCACCAAACTGAGAACAAAACAGAGGCAGAAATTTTTTAGGGCCAGGAAAGAAACGAACCTGTCGCTGGTAAATAGCAACCATGGGATCATATGTGAGATACACCCCAGACTGTCTTTCCGTCACCTCTTCTCTGTTTTTTCCCTTGCAGCCTCAGTCCAGGTCCCCTGGGAACGAGCAATTTCTCCCAATAAAGTCCCGTATTACATCAAGTGAGTATCCAGCTGCACGTGCGTCCCACCTCGTCCTGCCCATTCCTTTTTGCCCTATATCTATCTATCTTACCCACAACTTCTTTTTCCTTGTTACAATGGGTCTGATTTTCCACATTTCCCATGGGACACTAGAGGAGTCCAGGCTCTCCAAGACATCCACATTTCCAAACCCTTGGCATTGCTTTTATTTCGGAATTGGTCTTGCACCCCTGGTGTGCTTTGCTTCCTGCATGTCACCAAATTTGAGCATTCATCCCTGCCTGCACCTTCTGTGGGATTTTCCAGAACATTCCTTCCCCCAGTCCCCAAGGAGATATGCACACTTCCATCTATACACAGGTCTGAAAAATACGTGTATTTATTTATTATACTTTTAAATTGCACTATATATAATTATTTATTTATTTATTACCCGCTTCTCCCTCTGGATCGAGGCAGGGAACAACATCAACACAAATAATACTATAAAAGACATAAGACTGATTAAAAACATATAAAACTAATACATTATTAAAATAACAGCTATACATCTTAAAATTCGACTGGGTAGGCCTGCCGGAAGAGAGCAGTCTTTATAGCTATTTTAAATTCAGAAAGACTGTTCAGCCGGCGAATCTCCACAGTCTGGGAGCAGCAGAAGAGAAGGTCTTCTGGGTAATGGTTGTCAGCCTAATTTTGGCTGACTGAAGTACATTCTTCCCAGAGGACCTGAGTGTGCGGGGCGGATTGTATGGGAGAAGGCGATCCTGCAGGTAACCTGGTCCCAAACCAGGTAGGGCTTTAAAGGTAATAACCTACACTTTATACTTCACCCGGAAACTAAGGCAGGATCTACACTACTGCTTTAAAGCGCTTTATAACAGTTTTGACAACTGTTGGGGCCCAGGACACACTCCATATACAATTGTCAAAACTGTTATAAAGCGCTTTAAAGCGGTAGTGTACATCCGGCCTTATTTGCAGCCAGTGAAGAGATTTTAAAACTGGTGTGATGTGGTCACGCCTAGGTGTTCCGGTGACCAGGCTGGCTGCCATGTTTTGAACTAGTTGAAGTTTCCGGACTAGGCACAAAGGTAGCCCTATGTAGAGCGCATTGCAGAAGTCGAGCCCTGAAGTTACCAGCACGTGCACTACCGTCTTTAGGTCCTCTAACTCTAGAAAAGGGTGCAGCTTGCATATCAGCCGAAACTAGATAATATATATAGCATAGCATAGCATCGTGTGTGGCTATCTACTGGTTCTTTTCTTTTCAGCCACCAGGCACAGACAACATGCTGGGACCATCCCAAGATGACCGAGTTGTACCAAACCCTAGGTAAGAACAGCTGTAGTAACCTTCCACGTTCCTACTGCACATACCAGCTGACCCACATCAGCCTAGAAATCCCCAAAAGCCAACATAACAGTTAAAAAGAAGAATTAAAAGCCTTTGGAATCAAAAGCGGCCCCAGAGCCTGTCTAAACAAAATGGGGAGAGGGCTTGGGAGACTTCCCCAAGGAGACAAGGCCCAAACGGCAGTGCTGCCAACGGATCTGTTATCCAGGCTAAATAGCAGGGTGGGTGGGGAGCCTGTGTCTCTCTGGACGTTGGCGTTCTGGGAGGGACACATGTGGCCACCAGGATTGAAGCTCTGCACCCCTGGCGTTAAGGAGAGATTCCAACTCCCATCACCCCTGGTCAGCATGGCCCAGGCTCAGGGATGATGGGGATAATAGTCCCAACAACATCTGAAGGCTCCATGTTTTCAGTCCCTGCTATACCAGATGCAATTCTGTGGTTTCATTTCTCCTTCTCTCTCTCTTTCTCAGCCGACCTGAACAACATCAAGTTTTCCGCTTATCGCACAGCCATGAAATTGCGCCGTGTGCAGAAGGCCTTGAGACGTAAGCCCCCTGCTCTTCTACCTCCACCGTCACAGTGTCTCTTCCATCCAAAAATAAGTAGGGCCAATTTGCACCGTCTCTCAAGTGGAAATGCTCTGTGCATCAGCCTTCCGGCCTGCTGGCTTCCTGATGTGTTGCACTACAATTCCCAGCATGCCCCATGCATGATTGGGGCATGCTGGGAGTTGTAGTCCAACAGATCTGGAGGGCACTAGATTGAAGAAGGGAGGAGCAGTATACTCCGACAAACACATCACCTTGTATTTATTTGATAATGATGCCTGCCTGTACACTCCATTTCCATGAAAGAAGGGTGGAAGGGTCACAGAGACCTGGCACGTGGCACGTTGGGATTTATGTGCATCTGTGCTTGCTTCACACATTATGTCAAAGGAAGTTCGGATGTGCCCCATCAAGCACACAATATTTCTGCGTTAGAGATTGTATGCATGGGTTCTCCTTCACTAGTGGGCATTGACTGGGTTCACACAACACACTAACCCAGATGTGGTTGAGTGTGGGTTGTCATTGAACTGTGGGTTGTTTGCTAAACTGTAGGTGGCTTGTTAAAAATGCAATGTGTCTTGTTTTTCTCGAACAAGCCACCTTGACAATCCATGGTTTGTTGTTCTGCTTCTGGTTTTGGCCTCCTTTGACTCTTGGCCACGCAGTGGACATGGTGACCCTTCCAACAGCCTTGGAGGTCTTCAACGAACATGAGCTGCAGCCCAGCGACCACGTGATGGACGTGGTGGAGGTGATCCACTGCCTGACTGCCCTGTACGAGCGGCTGGAGGAGGAACGGGGCATCCTAGTGAACGTCCCTCTCTGTGTCGACATGACCCTGAATTGGCTGCTCAACGTTTTTGACAGGTATCTCTACAGGCATCCATATCAATACGTTCCAGTGTATGTTCCAAACGTTCCCGCCTGATTGCTAAGACAATCTTTGGAGTCTTTTCTCTGGGTGTTGTCTCCCAGAATGGTGTGACAGGTGGGTCCCACGGACAGGACATCCTCTGCAGTGCGCCCCCCCCCCCCATCTTTAGAACCTCCTGCATTATATACATTTAAACACCAGGTTAAGACTTTCCAGCAGCCACTGAAAAGAAAACACCCATGTTAGATCTACACTGCATTTTTTTTATTGGTATTGATGTGCAATGTTGGGGCACATTACACATTCTGTGTGTAAGGATGAGGCAGATAGCGTTCTTAGCCAGCTCTCACCGGATTTAGCACGGGCCCAGGACAAAGACGCCGGAGGCTCACCAAAGCGAGGTATAAGACTTTTATTTAGACTAAGGGTAGGGTTGATACATGGGAATATCACTAATAAAACGTCATAAAAGCATGCATGTAGCATAAGAACCCAGTGACAGGCTAAAATAATAAAAACTTAACGTGCTTAAGTTACGCCGGGCCAAGCGCACCTCTCTTGATCTTATATTCCTCCTGCCAGCCGCCAACAACCCGCTCTCTGGCTCTTTCCCCGTCCCTTCTCGGCTTTGTTCTTCTGTCTGGTTTCACACCTCCCTTGGCCTGCCCGATCGCTCAAGGCCGCTTGACAGATAAGGTCCGGTGCTTGGTGCCTGCCTCCACCAGGCTTCCCTCCCTTCGCCAGGTGCTGCCCTCAGCCCTTTGCCCCTGACATTTATGGTGCCATAAAAGTTAATTAAAAGAACCCTCTTCCCACACTACATCACCCATGTGCCTCTACCCAGCATAGTCTACCTACTTTCCCTTACACTGTGTACCGCTTTCGTAGCGTTAATTTCCCACTTTTCATTCCGCGTTATCCAAAATACCACGACGGATGTCATTGTGGGCACTATGAGGTATAAATGCGCATCTTATCGCTATGATGCGCGGGATAGATCCATCCCCATTCTTCTCGGGCAGGCACACCAAGGGGAGGCCAGCCCAGCAGCTGTGCATTGCAGCCTGCCAAGTGCATGGCAGCCTCCCTGTTCTTGCAGTTGCAATTGCAATTGCGGGCAGGAAAGGCACGTTTTTGGATCCCGTCATGCATGACTGCATGGGTGGCATTCAGCTCTGATCCCAAGCAGCACAGGCCTGCTCTAAAGCCCAACTGGGATCATTCTACCGGCAACGTTTGGAGGAAACCACTACAGAGCCTTCCACGCCGGTTCCGAGACGGCGCGTTTGTAAACCAAACGGCGGAGGGTGTGTGTGTCAATTTTTCACGCTGCGCTTTTTGCCTTCCAGCGGACGCAGTGGGAAGATGCGGGCGCTCTCCTTCAAGACGGGCATCGCGTGTCTGTGCGGCACGGAGCTGAAGGAGAAATTCCAGTGTGAGTCAGGCCTGGGGCGTTGGTGGAAGGAACTGAGAACAGGAGGTTTCCGGGTTTAGCACGGGTGGAGAGAGGAGAAGCCACATCTGCGACCCAGCTAATCTGCATGCCTCCTGACTGTGTGCCCTACTTCTGCAGAGGACTGTCCTCTAGAAGGTGTCCTCTATTGGAAGGCGTCCTCTGCTTGAAGGGTTGTCCATCCCACATCTAGTTTACAAATAAAGGACCCTAAGAAAGGAAGAACAACAGAGGTCTCAAAGTTGTCCACTGAGGATTATTCATCTATTTATTGCATTTATATCCTGCCTTTCTTCCTTCAAGGAACCCAAGGCGGCATACATAACCCTCTTCCTCCTCTCCATTTTATCCTCACTACAACAACCCTGTGAGGTAGGTTGGGCTGAAAGTCTGTGACTGGCCCAAAGTCACCCAGTGAGCTTCCATGGCCGAGTGGGGACTAGAACCCGGATCTCCCAACTCCCAGTCCAACACTTTAGCCACTACACCACACTGGCTCAATATCGACTGGATAGTAGAATGTACAAAAGGCGAACTCCAGTCACCTGATCAGCCTTCACCATTACACTGTGACGTCTTGTCTTCCTATTTAAACGGCAGCCGTTATTTTTCAGTTTGCATCTGCATATATAAATGAGCACATTCATATATTCTTCAAATCTATGCCCTCTTTTTTGGTGATGAATTTGGAATGGGACCTTAGAAAGATCCAGATGCATCTACTCTAGAATAAAAAATGAACAAAATATGTAACTGCTACACACCGATTTAAAGTCATGCCTCTTTTGGCCCAGAAATCTGTAAGAGATTCCACCGCCTTCCCACCCAACTAAAATTCCCACGAGAATGGGAATCTATTACCCTAGTCTTAAATGCGTCGTAATGGTTAAGATAGGGTGACCAACTGTCAGGATTTCCCCGGATTTGTCCTGGTTTTTGTTCTTTCCATGGTGTCAGGGGGGGATTTTCTATAATTTTCAATAATGTCCTGGAATGACACACCTTCCCCTTTAAGGCTGCCATTAGCATGGCAGGAGGGAATGACATGCTTTCTTGAGGCACAGCATTCCCCCACCCCGAGCTCCAATTGAGGTCTTAAAGAGGAAAGTGGGTCATTCGTGGACATTATAGAAAAGGCCCCAATTGGAGTGGATGGTGGTGGTGCAGAATGAAATCCTTTCCCCTCCTCCACTCCAATCGGGTTCTTTAAGGTGGCGGGGGAATAACGTACTTTCTGCAGGACTCAGAAAGCTGCTTCCCCACACACACACACACTAGGTGTCCTCTTTTTTGGTTTCCCAAATATGGTCACCCTAGTTAAGAATAATGCCTTCTCTCTTTTCCCAGAGATGTTCGTGTTTCCAAGTGTTTTGACTGCCCTGGGGAAAGCTGTGATTTGTCCCTCTCTCTCTCTCTCCACCCTTCATGCTCTTTCCTTTAGACCTCTTCAGCCAGGTGGCCAACTCCGGCGGGCTCTGTGACCAGCGCCACCTCGGCGTCCTGCTCCACGAGGCCATCCAGGTCCCGCGGCAGCTTGGGGAAGTGGCAGCCTTTGGCGGAAGCAACGTGGAGCCCAGCGTCCGCAGCTGCTTCCGCTTCGTAAGTGACACGGACGGCGCGCTTGACCCACGCGGACCTTCCAAGAAAGATGCTTTAGGAAGGAGAAGTTGTAGAAGGTGCCAACGGAACCACATTGTTCCTAAGGTTCATACAGCTTGGGCTCCATCCTGTTCAGCTGCAGTGACGTCTAAAGGCCTGTTGCCACATAGAATCATAGAATAGCAGAGTTGGAAGGGCCCTACAAGGCCATCTAGTCCAACCCCCTGCTCAATGCAGGAATCCACCCTAAAGCATCCCCGACAGATGCTTGTCCAGCTGCCTCTTGAAGGCCTCTAGTGTGGGAGAGCCCACAACCTCCCTAGGTAACTGATTCCACCGTCGCACTGCTCTAACAGTCAGGAAGTTTTTCCTGATGTCCAGCTGGAATGTGGCTTCCTTTAACTTGAGCCCGTTATTCTGTGTCCTACACTCTGGGAGGATCGAGAAGAGATCCTGGCCCTCCTCTGTGTGACAACCTTTTAAGTATTTGAAGAGTGCTATCATGTCTCCCCTCAATCTTCTCTTCTCCAGGCTGGATGGGTGGAGTCTATTGCAGGGGTCCTTCCTATGCAACCATCAGCCAGCCAAGATCAAGGAAAGGAATGGATGTGACCCCACCTATATTGTGCCTGGCCTAGGGACATTACCATGCCTGGGTTCATGGGGTCCTGGCCCCCAATCTATTTGCCAAGCTCCCAGACCTATTTCCCAGGCTCCCGGATGATCTATTCCCCAGAGCCCTGAGTGTCCATTGCTGCCAATGGAAGTCTTTTTCTTAGCTTAATTGCCATGCAAGGGGCAATTTTCGACGGGGAGGGGGGGTTGCATGCAGCTGGGAAGGGTCGATTCTCAGGGATTTTTAATATATATTTCATTGGTATTTGTAATTTTAACTGTTTTGCTGTACGTTTTCCGTTTATATAAATCGCCTTCAGGATTTGACTGAAAGGCGTGTTTTTTTAAAAATGTCAGTAATAAATACGTAAATCCTTTTCGACATGAAACTATTTCAATTTGTTAAATCATTTTGATCAAATTCAATCATTCTCAAGCCAGGGAAACCAGTCGGAGGAAGTCCTAGCTTCGAAAGAAGAGGACGTGTGCCAGAGGTAGTGACCGGTTCCTTCCTCCCGTCTCTTTCTCTATAGGGAAATGGAAAACCGGCCGTTGAGTCTGCCCAGTTCTTGGAGTGGGCTAACCTGGAGCCGCAGTCCATGGTGTGGCTAGCAGTCCTGCACCGAGTGACCATTGCCGAGCAAGTGAAACACCAGACCAAGTGCTCCGTTTGCCGGCAGTGCCCCATCAAAGGCTTCAGGTATGGAGGTTGCTCCAGGGGACGCTTCTGCTAGGCGGCAGCTGGAAACGAAACAATTCCAGGGGTACCAACCTTGATAAAAGGAGGGCAGGTGTCCGACCGTCACACCGCTGCTGGGACGGCTGGCTCTGTTCAAGAACTGAGACTATTTCTATCTACACCAGCTTCTGGGGAACATGGGCAGGAGGGTGCTGTTTCACCCACGTCCTGCTTGTGGATCCCTAGTTGACAGCTGGTTGGCCACTGTGTGAACAGAACGCCGGGCTAGACGGACCTTTGATCTGATCCAACAAGGCTCTTCTTATGTTCTTAGGTTCACTCCAGAATACTCTATTTCAGGGACATTAACCCTTGCATGCCCAACTGTTTAATTCCATTTCAAAGAAGGGGCCACATTCATTTATTTATTTATTTATTTATTTCCCAGCATTCCCCAGCCAACCATGCAATCCTTTGCATGTTTACACACGCAAACACAGTCCTACAACTCCCAGCATGACTGAGCTAGGGTCCCTTCCGACATAAGAACCAGTTTATACAAGAGGCAGAATCAAGTTGTAGGAGTTGACTCTAGAGATGCACCATTGAATCCTCTCCTGGAACAGGAGATCCCTGCACCTAGAAAACTAGTGTGCCGGGGAGAAAGCTATCCTGGAACACTTCAGGCCAACATGCCTGCTTTCTGTGTGAAGGTTGTTTTCTTTCCCCCGTGCCCGTCCCCCGCCCTGCTTTAGTGGGGGGAGCATTCAAACATGCAAACCTGACCTACGTCTTGAATTGGTGCAATCCAGCAAAAAGCGTGATCCCGGAGGAGAAGTCTATCAATGGCAACTAGTCCTCCTCCGAGTGCCTACTCCAAGGGAAGCTCGGAGGATGGCAACAAGGGAGAGGGCCTTTTCAGTGGTGGCCCCCCGACTGTGGAATGATCTCCCCGATGAGGCTCGCCTGGCGCCAACATTGTTATCTTTTCGGCGCCAGGTCAAGAGTTTTCTCTTCTCCCAGGCATTTTTAACAGCATTTTAACAGCATTTAACAACGTTAAGTTTGTTTTTAATGGACCCCACAATTGTTGTTTTTAAATGGATACTGTTGTTTTTATACTGTTTTTTATGTGTGTGTGTGTGTGTTGTTGTTTTTTAAATTGTATACTTTTAATGTTTACTATTTTTAAATGTTGTAAACCGCCCAGAGAGCTTCGGCTGTGGGGCGGTATATAAATGTAATTAAATAAATAAAATAAATAAATAAATAGTCCTGATGGCTATGTGCTACCGCCAGTGTCAGAGGCAGTAAGCCCAGGTACACCAGGGGACACGGACGGAAGGATGCTGTTTCACCGTGCCCTGCTTGTAGGTTCCTGGTCGACAGCTGCGAACAGAGTGCTGGACTAGACGGGCTCTTCTGCTGCTCTCACGTTGATTCCGCTGATGGTCTGAGCCCTTCCTGCCTGCCCTTTGTTGTTCCAGATACCGCAGCCTGAAGCAGTTCAACGTGGACATCTGCCAGACCTGCTTTCTGACAGGGCGAGCCAGCAAAGGGAACAAGCTGCACTACCCCATCATGGAGTACTACACGCCGGTAGGAAAGGCGAGGGGTTGCCCGAGAAGAAACGCTTGCGGACAGTGGGGGAGGCCCAGGGACACTGCCCTGAGCTGCTTTAGCAGGCTGGCCTGAGGACCATCACTTAGGCCGGGGGTGGGCAGCTGTCCACCATCTGTGGCTCGTTGTACGTGTCCATTTGACCACTGAAGAAGACCAGAGGTCGAAACGCATTTGGCATAATATTGATTTTTATGCTCAATAGATATTGTCGAGGTGATGTTTGCCCTGTCCTGGACGGGGTTGCACTCTCCCTAAAGGATCGGGTCCGTAGTTTGGGGGTGCTCTTGGATCCAGAACTGTCACTTGAGGCACAGGTGAACTCAGTGGCAAAGAGCACCTTTTATCAGCTTAGGCTGATATACCAACTGCGCCCTTATCTGGACAGTGATAGCCTAGCTACAGTTATCCATGCTCTGATAACCTCTCGTTTGGATTACTGCAATGCGTTATATGTGGGGCTGCCTTTGAAAACGGTCCGGAAGCTTCAGCTGGTACAAAACAGGGCAGCCCGTTTACTAACAGAGACTGGCCGGCGAGATCACATTACGCCAGTCCTTTTCCAGCTTCATTGGCTGCCAGTCCAGGTCCGGGCCCGATTCAAAGTGCTGGTATTGACATTTAAAGCCCTAAACGGTTTGGGGCCAGGTTATTTGAAGGAACGCCTCCTCCCATATGTACCTGCCCGGACCTTAAGATCATCTTCAGGGGCCCTTCTCCGTGAGCCCCTGCCGAAGGAAGTGAGGCAGGTGGCTACTAGGAGGAGGGCTTTCTCCGCTGTGGAATGAGCTCCCCAGAGAGGTCCACCTGGCGCCTACACTGTACTCCTTTCGTCGCCAGCTGAAGACCTTTTTATTCACTCAGTATTTTAACACTTAATTTAAATTTTACTGTTTTAACTCTGTATTTTAACCTTATATCAATTTTGCTGCGTGGTTTTATCCTGGTTGTGCTTTTTATACTGTATTTTGTATTTGTGTTTTTAACCAGCTGGTTGTTTTATGATGGTTTTAATTTTTGTGAACCGCCCAGAGAGCTTCGGCTATTGGGTGGTATAAAAATGTAATAAATAAATAAATAAATAAATAAATTGTACATCTTTAACTACACAGAAAAATTAAATAATGTTACAATTAACATTATTTAATTTTTCAGTGTAGTTAAAACGGGCAGATGTACAATATATATATATATTGTCACCAGGGTACCCAACCCAGTTGTTCTGCTCTAAAGAGCTTCACCTTGCGCTGCTCGTCTCCCAGCACAGCCAAACTGAACAGAACTTCTGGGGACCAGGGAAGAGGCTTTCATCTCCCCGTGCCCAGCGATCTGGATGCAGCCAGGGAATATCAATCTTGGAGAGGATCCCCGAGGGATGGGAGAGCCTTTAACCTCCCCAGCCCCAAGCAATTTTGATTGAGATGGCTAGGGGCGGGGGGGGTCAAAGCCTCTCCCACCCCCTAGCCATCCCGGTGCTGCCAAGATCACTGGGGAAACAGGGTTTGCAGAGGTGATTGATGGAGGGTGGGTGAGAGAGGCTTTCACTCCCAGCCCCATAGCAATCCCGTCTCAGCGGGCAGGGAAGGAAAGGTTAAAATGCCCCATCCTTGCGCATGGAGAAAGAGTTAGTGACTGGGTTCACACAACACGCTAACCCACACTCAGTGGTTGAGCGTGGGTCGTTACTGAACCGAGGGTTAGCGTGTTGTCCGAACCCAGGACATTTTCCACAGGGTGGCTTGTTAACCATTCGGTGTGGCTTATTTCTCTCGAACAAGCCTCCTTGAGAACCCGTGGTTTGTTGTTGGTTTGTTCAGAGTGATGAACAAGCCACACTGCACGATTAGAAGCCACCCTGTAGAAAATGTTCTGGGTTCAGACAACACACTAACCCATGGTTCAACAAACAACCCACACTCAACCATTTGAGTGTGAACTAGCGCGTTGTATGAAGAGCCCTGTGTGTGTGTGTGTGTGTGTGTGTGTGTGTGTGTGTGCGTGCATGTGAATAAACACAATCTTCATGAGCTCCTGCACTCAAAACTTTACCACTGTACCACTGGACAACTTCATAGAAGATAGGTCTCCCAATGGCTGTTCCTCATGATAGCTAAATAGCCCTTCCATGTCCAGGAACAGTACATCGCTGAATACCTGCTGCTGGAGGCAATACTATTGTGTTTCTGTCCTGGTTATGGTTTTTCTGGAAGCATCTGACTGTCCTCCATCAGAATCAGTATGCTAGGCCGGATGTAATTCCGGACGTACCTCCAGCAGGGCTCTTCTTACAGAGAACTTTCGTTTCTTCTCTGTCTTTCTGCAGACCACCTCCAGCGAGAACATGAGGGATTTTGCCACCACCCTGAAAAACAAGTTCCGGACAAAGCAGTATTTCAGCAAACATCCCCAGAGGGGCTACCTGCCAGTCCAATCTGTACTGGAGGCAGACTTCATTGAAACGTAAGTGGTGGGTCCATCGATGTCCATGAACACCCCCCTTTTTCTTGAACTGAACTTCTTCACTGTACCCTGCTATGCGGGAAGATGAAGCGGGCTAAGAACCAAACTTCGGCCCCGCAGAGGATTCTGGGAAACAGCAGGGTTTTCTATCAGCGGTGGCCGCTATCCCGGAGCAGGTCACAGTTGGAGGAATACCTGGCCCTTTTCCAACCAGGGATAAAAGTTCTCAAGCTGATTTCCATAAGCTTCATCTGCTGGAGAAAGAAGCAACATCCAAAGAAGATCCAGTGTTCCATGAAGTTGCCACATGGATTAGAAGAGGGATTTGCGGGGATGTGGTAGCGCACAAGCTTTGCATGCAGAAGATCTGATTCAATTCTGGGCATCTTCAGTTAAGAAAGGGTCAGCCAGCAGGGGGGAGAAAAGCCCTATTTTGGGGAACCCCAGAGGGCTGCATCTGGCCCGAGGTTCCCCACCTCTGAAGAAGGCAAGACTAGACTAGATGGACCAATAATCGGCCACCAAGAGCCAACCTGATGCTCTCCAGATGTTTTGGAGCACAACTTCCAGGATTCCTGACCATTGGCCTCGGCCAGCTGATGGGGGATGATGGGAGTTGAGCTTCAAACCGGGGAACCAGGTTCGGGGAGTCTGGCGCAGCAGACGCTCCCTCCCTTCCCAAATCCAGCAGGTCTCCTTGCGATGCTTGGATGTGATAATTTATAGATCCCTCCAGGGCAGCCGCCGGGAATTTTAGCCCTGAATCCTCCCTGATTTCTTTGCCTCTCTTCCAGGCCAGCTTCCTCTCCGATGTTACCCCACGCCGACACCCATTCTCGGATCGAACACTTCGCCAGCAGGTACTGTTTGGCGGCCCTATAGGAGAGAGGGATCGGGCAACAGATGTCGGGGTGTGTGGGGAAAGAGGTGTCAAAGCCAGTACAACAGATATGGGGGGATAGATAATTAAGCGGGTTTATCACAGCAGCCTCTGCAGCAGAGAGGCAGAAGATTACGTCCACCGCTCCAACTACCTCAGGGAAGGTCCTTAATTTGGGGGTAGAGCCCCCTGCTTTGCATCCAAAGGGCCCCCAGGTTCAGTTCTCAGCATCTCCAGGCAGGGCTGGGGAAGGCCCTTGTTTGGAACCCTGCAGCGTCGCTGCCAGCCAGTGTAGACGCAGTGCTGCAGAAAGTCTGGATTTAGGAACAACTCAAATAAGCCTCTAAATATGTTGGAGACAGCCAAGATGTAAGATAACTAAGATGAAATCACTTTGGCTTAAATTTGTTGGGAAGTCTAGTATGACATACAGCAGAGTTGCTTTATTTAGAGAGAAAGCGTGGCAACACAGCATCTAGTATCGGAGGCAATAAACACAAACTAGAGCCAGTTTAAAAGAAGTTCAAATCAACTTACTTTATTAGTGCTGTTGTACACATCTTCAGAGAAAGCTATCTACCACAGTTTAACTGCAAGCACCCTCTAACACTGGATGGCACCCTTTCATTACCCTCCCTAGTGTAATATACCCTTTTCTCTTTATTTTTTATGGCATGGGGCCTCTGAATCTTGATATAGCTTAGGGCCGCATCGCCACAGTAACCCTTCAGAGGAACAGAGCTCCCTTGAAGGATGAAAAGCCCAAATTCCCAGAGGATAGCTTTTATCAATGAGTGCTTAACCTTCTGCTACCACAATAGAACCTTTTGGTTCAGGAGAAGTACACTCTTGAGTACCAGGCGCGGCGAGCAAACAGGAGGTTTTTCAGCAGTTTCTTCCATGAGCGTCCTGCTGTGTACTGCTAGGACCAGAGGGCTGAAATGGATGAACCTTTTAGGGGGGGTCCGTATGCCCCATTTACCCCATCGTTGCTGCACAGTGGCACTGCATTGTTTATACGATGCAGCCGCCAACTCGCAGCCACGACAGGTGTCCACACACACACACAAACTGTGCTTTTCCCTTTGCTCCGAAGTCACCACGTTGTCACTTCGTGTGTCAGTGATAGCCTCGGCTTGGCTTATCCAAGCAGGCGTAGCTCTGGGTGGATCGGGTGAGCGCAAGGACGCAGGGCAGGGGGCGGACTTGACAAGCCAAATGGTCGCTTGTGCTGTGGTTATTCTATCCGGGTAGCTCGTGCTCCCTCCTGCCAACTAATTTTATCGTTTCTGCCTCGGAACAGCGGGATCAGATATCAACGTGACATCATATGAACACCCCCTTGGTCTGGTCCAGAAAGGGAATATTTACACCGTTATTTTCATACCCAAAGTTTTCTGCAGTTTCTTTCCCACCCAGAGCATTCTTAGAAATTCTCTGGCCCTTCCACATCAGTTCCTTTCAATTCATTGGCCCGGTTCTGTTTCCTGCAGGCTCGCCGAAATGGAAAGCCAGAATTCCTCCTTCTACAATGACAGCCTTTCTCCGGACGATAGCCTGTGAGTTGCTAGTTTTCCTTTCCTTTCCTCTTTCTTTCTTTCTTTTTTACAAGTGCTGTGACCGTTTGGATGCCTCTCACCCTAGTCACATAACCAGGGGCCCCATCAAGTGACATGTCTTCCAGTGCAATCGGATGCACTGATATTCAGAAATAAGTTCCATTGAGTTCAATGGGGCTTGCTCCAGGGAGCTGTCTAAACTCTCGGTAAGCCCCGGGGTGGATGCGTGGTGGCATGGCGTCGGTTATACAACGCAGCAGGAATCGCGCGTTGTAAACCACCCCGGGGCTTTCCGACGAAGCTGCGGAGAAAAAAAAGTCGGAGACTTACTGACTGGGGCATCTGCCGTCTAAGCCTCACACTGGAGCTGCAGCGGATTCGTGGCTGGGCGGATGGCAACCCCTGATTGGTTGCTGTCCACATGGCAGACCAGGGGACATATCCGGCGCAGGAAACCTCACGCTTTCGCTGCAGTGTCAAGATTAGCTGCCACTGTTCTGCAGCAGTGAAAGTGCAAGGTGTGGGATCATTGCGGCAGCAACCTGCTGCTGTAAAGACACCCCCCTAGGACCATCTTCCTCCACCTAGTGCCCTCCAGATATGTTGGATGAGAGCTCCCATAATCCCCCAGTCAGCTGTACCATGCCGGCTAGAGTGTTACTGAAGTTGTAGTACAATTCATCTGGAGGGCAGCCAATGGGGGAAAGTGTTCTTAGGTTGCATCCTCAGGCCCTGATCTCTTGGCCATGCAGAGGCCCTCTGAGGCCTCCCCACTGCTCCACCCCACTCTTCTCCTGGGCAGAGAAGGGCTCCATGGGGACATCCCGCCACCTCCATTATTTTCCCTTGGATGAGCGAGAAGGCAGCATGTAAGCTCACGCTACCATAGGTTCTTATTTCTCCCCCTTGCAAATGCCAGAAACTCTTTCAGAGGCCCATTAGGTGTTTCAGTTATTATCTAGTTATGTCTCAGCCGCCTTTCAGGCCAGAAGCCCTCCCAAGCTGTCTGGTGCTGCTTGGAGCTCTGGACCAGGAAGAGCATCATCGAAGGGCAACTCAGGGCCCAGGTGTCCACACTAGGCTCTTCTCAAGGAGCCTGGGGGAGCATTGCCGGTTCAGCCTCCTAGAAGCTCTAGTTCTGTAGTCATAGAATCATAGAACAGCAGAGTTGGAAGGGGCCTACAAGGCCATCGAGTCCAACCCCCTGCTCAATGCAGGAATCCACCCTAAAGCATCCATGACAGATGGTTCTCCAGCTGCTTCTTGAAGGCCACTAGTGTGGGAGAGTCTCCAACATGGTGCCTGTGGACACCTCTCTTGATCTCTGCCCAGATCCCTGCCCCTCCCTCCTTGTTTTTATTTTATTCCTCAAGAATTTCATATGTGTTGTTGTTGTTTTTAACCGGGAGGCTGATTTGTTGCAAAGCAAAGTGCTGCCTTCTTTTATTTGGGTTCAAAAGAGTGAGTTTGTGTTTTGGAGCACAGACCTCACCTCTGTCTTATTCTTAGGTTTGGGGGCTCATTGCTTTTCTTTTAGCCTCACCAGTTTGCCTTCCGGGAAATGAGTATTTCGTGGCCAGCCAGGCCCACCATGGCAGCCATTTTATGATTCAGATCAGTATGGGAGATAATAATAATAATAATAATAATAATATATTTCTTACCCGCCTCTCCAATTGGATCGAGAGGCGGGGAACAACAGCAAGAATAAAATATATAAAATACTATTAAAAACATAGCATACACTGTTAAAAGCATCCTAAAAGCATCCTAAAATTCTACTGGATAGGCCTGCCAGAAGAGATCTGTCTTTCTTAAATGCTAAAAGACTTTTAAGTTGACGAGTCTCCTCTGGCAGGCTATTCCACAGTCTGGGAGCAGCAGAAGAGAAGGTCCTCTGGGTAATGGTTGTCAGCCTAGTCTTTGCTGACTGAAGTAGATTCTTCCCAGAGGACCTGAGTGTGCGGGGCGGATTGTATGGGTAAGCCTGTGTCCGCCAGTTGCTGGGGAACAGGAGGGTGCTGTTGCATTAATCTCCTGCTTGTGGGTTCCTGGTCAAGAGCTGGTTGGCCGCTGTGTGAACAGGATACAGGACTAGATGGAGCCTCGGTCTGATCCAGCATGGCTCTTCTGATGTTCTTGTGAGGCCCCATGCCAGCCATTTTGTTAGAGCAACCATGAAACACTCTCTGAATTCCAACTGTGCCCACTGAGTCCAAAAGGTTGGGGACCCCTGCCCTCGTTCCCCTGCTCCAGAGTCATCCTCTGAGACGCCGCCTGTTCACCTTATGCCTTACCGCTCTGTCACATCTCTTTCCACTGCCTGATCCTCATCACAGCTCTATCCGCAACAGGGATGAGGACCAGTACCTCTTACGCCATTCCAGCCCCATCACGGACAGAGAACCTGTCAGCAGCCAGCAGGTCCAGGACAGCAGCGACACAGACGATAAAGGGGAATTGGAGAGGATCTTGGCTCACCTGGAGGATGAAAACAGGTAAGAGGGTCGTGCTTCCTGTTACAGGTCTGCAACTGTCAGGACACGAGGACGCTTTTGAGACCCTCAAGCGCAAAAGGCACAGAATTCCCTTGAAAAGGTTTGCATTTGGGGAATGTTGGGAATCTCTCCTGATAAATCAGCAGGAACTAAGGCTTAGGAGAGGCATAGTTAGCGGAAGGGGCCCCAGCCTTTTGGATTGGGCTGGATTGAGCCCATACAGTGGCTCTGTATCTCTGAATTGCAAACGTTCTGCTGCAAATCCTAGTAAGCTGGTGCCGCCCCTTCTAACTCAAAACGCGATCGCTGCTGCGGATCTGCGCAGCGCTGGATGTTGGCGAATGCTAGCGTCATCCTCCAGCTGGGTTGTCTTCTGCAGGGTTCTCCAGGGAGAGCTCAGGCGCTTGAAGTGGCAGCACGAGGAGGCGGCAGCGTCGGCGGAAGGCACTCCAGATACGGCACAGGACCCACCCAGCGAGGAGCTGCTAGCGGAGGCCCGGATCCTTCGGCAACACAAGAGCCGCTTGGAGACCCGGATGCAAATCTTGGAGGACCACAACAAGCAGCTCGAGTCTCAGTTGCATCGCCTGAGAGAGCTGCTTCTGCAGGTATGGGCCGTCGGCGTGTCTCAGGACTGCTCTGGATAAGGGCACGTCCATCCTAAATTGACATCAGTGCACGGTGAACCGGATTCTCTTGACTCACTTTGAAATCATAGAATTGTAGAGTTGGAAGGGGCCTCTAAGGCCATCGAGTCCAACCCCCTGCTCTAGGCAGGAATCCACCTTAAAGCATCCCTGACAGATGGTTTGCCAGCTGCCTCTTGAAGGCCTCTAGGGTGGGAGAGCCCATGACCTCCCTGGGTCATTGGTTCCATTGTCGTACTGCTCTAACAGTTAGGATGTTTTTCCTGATGTCCAGCCGGAATCTGGCTTCCTGTAACTTGAGCCCGTTATTCCGTGTCCTGCACTCTGGGAGGATCGAGAAGAGATCCTGGCCCTCCTCTGGGTGACAACCTTTTAAGTTTTTGAAGAGTGCTACCATGTCTCCCCTCAATCTTCTCTTCTCCAGGATAAACATACCCAGTTCTTTCAGTCTCTCTTCATAGGGCTTTGTTTCCAGACCCCTGATCATCCTGGTTGCCCTCCTCTGAACACGCTCCAGCTTGTCTGCGTCCTTCTTGAATTGTGGAGCCCAGAACTGGGCACAATACTCTAGATGAGGCCTAACCAGGGCCGAATAGAGAGGAACCAGTACCTCACGCAATTTGGAAGCTATACTTCTATTAATGCAGCCCAAAATAGCATTTGCCTTTCTTGCCATATCGCACTGTTGGCTCCTATTCAGCTTGTGATCTACAACAATTCCAAGATCCTTCTCGTTTGTAGTGTTGCCGAGCCAAGCATCCCCCATCTTGTAGCTGTGCATTTGATTTCTATTTCCTAGATGTAGAACTTGGCCTTTATCCCTATTACATTTTAAGTATTTGAAGAGTGCTCTCATGTCTCCCCTCAATCTTCTCTTCTCCAGGCTAAACATGCCCAGTTCTTTCAGTCTCTCCTCATAGGGCTTTGTTTCCGGACCCCTGATCATCCTCATTGCCCTCCTCTGAACATGCCCCAGCTTGTCTGCATGCCACTCACATCCAAGGATTTTGGTTACTCACTTCGCTGGGGTGTGTGAAATTACACAGTGCTTCCTGTGTCAACTTAAGTAACATTGCCATGCTAAAAAGAAAGAAAGCTGAAAACAACTTGATGTTGCGTTCCTGGGAAATGAAAGGGGTAGAACTGTAACATCAGGGTCAGTTGCAAGAGAAAAGGTGGGAAATAGAATCATGCAGTTGGAAGGATCCTTGGAGGTCATCTCTAGGGCAGTGCGGGATCCACAATGCAGGATACAGCTGCCGCATCCCTTTTTTTTTCAATTTATCATTTTTATTTTTCTCAGCTGCAGCATCCCTGACAGATAACTAGAAGGAAGAAATTTGAATTGGAAATTCCAATTCAAACTTTACAAGGAGATTCGGGGAAGGCGATTCACGTGTCTATACATTAAACTTTGCCCTAGGGTGGCTCTGAATTTGCACTGCATTGGTTATAAAGCCCGACTTTTCCTGCTCGAGCAAGGTCAGCGTGGCTCTTCCGCTGTCTGACCTCACTCCGTGGCTGATCTGGGAGGTCCTGGTGGATGGCGACCAGCGATTGGTTGCCGAAAGCCAGGAAGAGGGTATGAGATGGCTCCGGTACCTGGATGACCGCTAGAAACCCCGCATTCCCTCCTTGCCATGGGGGTTAGCAAGCGCAACCCCACAGGGGAGAAATCGCAGGGATGATGATGATGATGATGATTAGTATCCCGCCTTTTGCCCAATACTGGGCCTCAAGGCGGCCTTACAAAATTTAAAACATACACATTTTAAACCTAGGAAAAGAAATGTACCAAAAAAAATTACAATATTAAAACATAAACTTTACTAGTCCTTAACATAGATGGAGGACCAGATTATTCTCCAAAGGCCTGCTGGAACAAACAAGTTTTAGCCGGCTTCCGAAAGCCCATCAAGGAGGGAGCCAGCCTAGCTTCCCCGGGAAGAGAGTTCCAGAGCACCGGAGCAGCCACCGAGAAGGCCCTCTCCCATGTTCCCACCAAGCGCGCCTGTGAAGATGGTGGGACTGAAAGAAGGGCTTCACCAGAAGATCTCAAAGCACGGGCAGGCTCATAAGGGAGAATACGGTCTATCAGATAACCTGGACCCAAGGTTTAGGGGCACTGTGGCACCAGTGCAGCAGCCCCCAGGTTCTAGTATCATGAGAGAGGAAGAAACACTTCTCACTATGCACTTCCTCCACACCACGCCTAATTTTGTACACCCGTATCATGTCCTCCTCTCACTTTCCCTCCCCCCATGAGCTAAAAAGCCCTAAGCATGGTAACCTTTCCTCCTGGGGGAGTCGTTCCATTCCCTTGATCATTTAGGGTTGTGTCGTACAGGAAAGATGGAAGAAGGACAAGTAAGATGGTGGTGAAGAACTACCTCAACCTCTCTCTTCTCTTGCCAGCCGCCATCGGATTCCAAGGGAGACGGTTCCACAGCCTCCTCTTTGGCTTCCTCTCCTCACCCGTCCGAGGGAAGCCAGCCTAGGGGAAAAGACCCTAGCACACCAAACACGGAAACGGCAGGTGAGTTTCGGTGGTACTACGAAACCTCCCTTGATCACCCTGTGGGTTGCTGCTGGGTTTCCTCCTGAGTTTTTTCTTTCCCCTTCTTCTTTCCCAAGTTAGGGGACTTTTTTTGTTTTACAACTGCTCCTGTCCCCTCCTTGAAATCGGAGGTGCGACCAGTTGGCCTCCAAACTCCCCCAGATAAAGGAAGAAGGGTCTGACTCAGCTTAACTAGGCAAAACAGAAAAGAGAAAGCTCCCACAGTAGTTCTCAACCTTTTTTTTGCTCCATTCCCCCCTTTCACCATTGTTCAGAATGTAATTCCCCCCTTCCCAAAATAGTCTAACTCAAAAGGTGCATTCCAAATAATATGCACATAACATTGAAAATCTTTCATTTTTTTCTATATTAGTCCCATTTAAAGGGGCAACGCAAAGCATGGCCCCTTTTACATTCTCGCCTCCCATGCTTTGCATTGCCCCTTTAAATGGAAAGCTTGCAACTTCTAGGATTGCAAGGGAGGGAGGGAAAAGAGAGCAAAGGCCTGGCTTTTGCAGACGACATGACACTTTTCCAGGACGTTTTTAATAACATGTATAGGAAGACATAAACTACAGGACATCATACTTTGCTGAATAGTGGTCCCAATTCCCCCACTGGAACCCTAAAATCCCCCCCCCAGGGGGGGAATTCCCCCCTTGTTGAGAACCCATGCTAAGCGGTCAAAACAAACACGCCAGATGCAAGAGACTTAACAGAACTGCACTAGAACAATAGGATAATTTTTATACAACACTTATAAATGGAGCGTATGATGGTACACAAATAGTCATAACAACTATCTCAGTCTACGCATCCCCGGTAGATTCCCGTTTTGACTAGATGTAGACTTCATGGAGAGCTCCTATTCTGAAGGTGCATGACCCTGCTCTAATAACCACATTGAAAGGTTGTTTCATTGCCTGAATAGATAATGTTTTCAATGGTGTGTACTGGTTCATAAGGCAAAACAGCCAATTACATTGATAGACTGAGAGTGACATAGTCCTGCATTGGAAGTAGAAATGCCGAAAGAGAAAAACAAAACAAATTCATTTAAAATGTGCTGGAGCTTAACACCAAACTAGATTTGACATCAGATCTGCAGTTGATGTTTTACAATTAAATGCCCCCCCATTGTTCCATGTTTGTCCATTGCAGCAAAAAGGCTAACAGTGTGGTGTAGTGCTTAGAGCGTTGGACTAGGTCTCAGGAGATCCAGGTTCTAGTCCCCACTCAGCCACAAAGCTCACTTCAGTGACTTTGTACCAGTCACTGACTTTCAGCCTAACCTACCTCGTAAGGTTGTTGTGAGGATAAAATGGAAAGGAGCGGGATGGTGCTTTGGGCTCCTTCAAGGAAAAGTGGGATATAAGTGTAATAATAAATAAACAAAGAAATTTATTCTGCCACAAGCTTTCATGGACTATAGCCCACTTAATCCGTGGCATCTGATGAAGCTTATGCCAGCATAAATTTGTTAGTCTTTAAGGTATCACAAGACTCTTCCTCGTTTAAAATTAAAAGTAGTCACAGGGGCTGCAACGCTGGGGAACGGGTACTGAAAGCCTTTTGATATGCACACCCCATGCCATTTCCCCAAATTGCTCGGGACTGATTGGTTGGTTGGGCTTAAATGGCAGGCCCTTGAACAGGTTCAGAGGTACTCTTTTCTTTACTGTTACCTCGCCTGTTTGAGAACAGAACTTTGGCAGAGAAAATGTGTGTTTGAACTAAGCTGTGGCTTGGCCTACAAAATTCCTCAACCTCTTGGCTTCCTAATATACTAGTCCTCAGTGCCACCAGGTCCCAGCCCTGCCCTGCCGTGTCAGTGTGCTTATTTTTTTCCCTCTCTTCCCTCATTTTCCCTTCTTTCAGATGAAGTGGTGGTGAGTACTCAGGACGTCAGTCTGTGTTTGGAAGATATCATGGAGAAGCTGCGTAATGCTTTCCCCAACCCCGGAGGTATGAGTCTACGTCACGGATGGTAAACTAGCTTCCTGTTTAGGGCTGTGATACCCCAGCCAGAACCAAAACAAGGCTCAGTCTGTGATTTTCGACGTGATCCCTTTTTCTCCTGACAGGACAAAGACCTCACCCCTTGGCCTTCCTGAAGAAGTCCCTCAAGTTCTCCTAGATGCTTTTCAGATCTGAGAATGGGCAGCAGCCGGTATTAGCCATTGCATTAAAATTTGCTCCTGCCCTGGCTGCTTATGACATTGGTGTCTGGCATTCCTAACCGCTAACCTTATGCGATGGCTTTTCCAGTGTGTATTAATCAGGCTTCTGTTTGCCCCACAACGGCATCATCAGCCAAAGGTTTTCTTCCTAATATCGCTCTTCAAGAGGCAGAAATCTTCCCTGGGCAAGACACGAACGAAATGACGTGAAAAGAAGTTGCAGTTGAGCATGTTATTTGTTTATTTTTAGTTTAGTTTTTGAAGCACTTACTTAGGGTAAAATCAAGTTTACGGCTCCCCAAATAGATTGTGCTTTTTAAAAAATATTTAAAACCCAAGGCAATGAATGGAACAGATAAATGTATGAACGTTCCAAAGAACTTCCGATTTTTCTTTGGAAAAGGTGCGCAGCCTGTCACAAGTATCCAGGGGGCAGGAAGGAAAACAATGGCTCAATCAGTGTTCACTTTGCTGTTATGTACATCTAAAAAGGATATAAGTGTCTCAGGAGGCAACGGTTTCGTTTGTGGAAAGCCCAACCCGTTCCAACCCGTTTTTTCTTTTAAGGCCTTCTTCAACAGCTTATTAAAAACACCCACGGAAATTCTTCTAACAGAATATCTCCTGCTGTAATTCACTGGCGGCTTGATTCGCTGGCGCATTGCAGACGGAGAAATTTGGGCTTTTATTTCCACGAATAAAATCTTTGCATCCTGAGGTGTTTATCTCCTTTTGGGGCCGATTTCAGACGCTTACCAGCCTTTGCACCCCTGTTGTGTACATCTGCCTTTTCATTGCGAAGCCAGAGAGTTGGCTCCCCAGTCTTAGCTCGTCTGCCTGAGAACTTTTAGCTGGAGACGCCGATCACTGGACTACAGACGTTCCATAAATGTTATCCCGTGAACTGCCTGGAGAGCTTTTTGTTCGAGGACGCCATGCCCATAAATTTAAACAAATCACTACAGCTAGTGGTTACCAACGTCCTAACACCCTTTTGGGGTTTCTGAATTTGGGGCGACGCCATGGAACGTGGCTTCGGTCGGTCATGTAGAACCCCACTAAACCCAGCCCTCCTGGGGTCCCAATCCGGGGTTCTCCTGGATAGCCCCACCCCCTTATCCTGGCCCCGCCTCTCTGACTGACCGCCCATCATTTGGCGGTTCCCTGGCTTTTGTGAAGCTTTTACCCAATTCTAAAAGGTTGGGATGCCTCTCCTAAGCCTTAGTTACCTAGCAGAGCTTTAAGCTGAAACATGCTGCTATTTATGACCCTGCCTCATTTGCCTTAAGCCCCGCCCACCACAGGTATGCTCCCCCAAGCACTTCTTTGAAATCAAATTCAGCACCTTCCTTAGGAGTTATGGCTGTTTGCAATTCATAGTGCCTTAGAAATAAGCCCAGAAGCATTTTACGAAGTTGTTGTGAACCGAAAGCTCCTTCTTTTGTCTAAGCTGGGCACAGAAGAGGGTGGCTTACCTCCCCCCGGCAACCCCCTTGGTTTCCATGCTGGGCACAGAGGAGGGACAGCACTTTAAAGCACTTTGAAAACATTTTGAAAACTGTATATGCAGTGTTTCCTGGGCCCCAACAGTTGTCAAAACTGTTATAAAGCGCTTTAAAGCAGTAGTGTAAATCCTGCTTGGTCCCTCCACCAGCCTGCTTACTCGCCTGCATGGAATTCCTTGTCGCCTATGGCGACCAGGCTGGTGCTTAAAAATACAAGGTTGAGTAATATATATATATATCCCTTTGTCTCTGAATTACTGGGCTGCTTTATTCTTCCTGAGGACAGGCTTGGGTGTGCGTGTGTCGGTTGACATTGCTGAAGTGTGCAAAATCTTTTTTTAAAAAAAACATAAAGCGAGGAACCCCCTTTTAAATGTCAGGGAGTTAACCAACAAGGGCTCCATTGTGAAAATAAGTGAAAAGGTAGACATGTACATGAGTCCGTTGACATTTCTCTGCACGCCTGCTACTGTTACCAAGAAGCACTTTGCTCAAGTGAACGGCTGCTGTGTCTGAGCTACTAATTTCAGTACTAAAAATATAGAAGTGTACAAGACAGGACAGGACAGAGTATTGGTCATGGCACGAGTTTCCAGCAGCAGCATCGAATGAAAATGCTCCAGTGTAGAGGATACCTATAGGATACGACACAGTGTATCTGCAAGCCTTTAACATCTTCACCTCCAAGCCCTCTTGAATAGCCTGAAATTAACCAACGCCAACTCCATGGGACGTGACGCTGTTGTTTTCTCTTTCAGGTCCGACTTCCCTTATCTAACCCCTCCTGCAAGCGAGAGGCTTTGTCTAACCTTGGCAGCTGTTTCTCTCCTTTCCTCTCACCTGCGTCCTCCCCCTGTGCGGCGGGCTTCACTCGGAACCTTTCGGCCCCGATCTTGGCAGAAGGTTACCAGAATCCCCGCAGGCTTTGGCACCCAGGAGAGCAGCCCTTAGTAACTTCAGAGCGCTTTTTGGAAGGCCCGTCCGGAGCCACCCAGAGCCTGGACAAAGTCAACTCATGGCACCATTAAGAGGCTGGGTTCAAAGAACTCTGCACGACCAGGAGCGGATAGCGCACGGAGGCACCTTTCCGCGCGAACTACAAACTGACACGAAGAGCATTTTCCTCTCTGTGGTTTGTGAACTATCGGTTTGGGGGTTGAGTCAGGAAGTGACCTATCGTGGTTTTTGCCTGAGTCCGTGGCCTGCGCCAAAGGGTGGTTTAAGAGGACAGGGACTGGAACCAGACAATTTTAAGGGGGAAGAAATCTGAAACCTCCTTACCCCCCGCTTTTTTTTTTTTAAGGAAAAGAAAGAGAAAAGTTTGCATAGGAGTTGGGTATGTTGTGAAAGGAACTTGCAAGCAGCCGGGTGCCTCTTGATCCACTGAGCTCAGTGGGAAGTAATGAAACGGTCCAGAGGAAACCTCACAGGAATGGTCACTGAGGAAAGAGAGCAGGCTTTAAAACACACTGTTCCAACAGCAGTAGCAGCCTTACAGGAGAGAAGCTTTATAACGGAGAGCCTTATTGTTTTAATTTACATATTTATATATAAATATATATAATATATAAATACATATTATATATACTGTATTTAAGTGCTGTTATGGACTCCCTCATGCATTAAATTCTAATTCCTTGTTATGCGTTCATTCCGGCTTTGCTGTTCTGTTCTGTTCCGAACTCTTGTTTTCAATGTGATGAAAGACAACTCGCCATCTCTCTCGTCCGTCTGCTCCGGCAGCTTGATCAGAGGCTGGACTTGAATGGCTTCGTTTTGGAATTGGAATGAGCTCCGTCCGAGTGACCTCTTGAGAAACGTGGCTGGAGGACGTCGGGAACCTGACCGTCCTGCATCCGCAAGGTTTATTGACGCATCGTGAGAAGGGGCGCAAGCCTTTACTGTTGGACCGGTTCATGTGAGAAATTTGGGAAGCGCAAGGGTAGCCCCTCCCCTGGGCTGTTAACTGCATTGCATGGTGTTTATGTCACATGGGTTAATGGCAATCGAGGGAAAGGCAGTTCAGAATGTCCCATTACAGGAGCACAGGAGAACCAAGTACCTCTATGCTTCGGAGGAACAAAACAAAAAAAAGCCCTGCATAAAACTCTCCTTCCAAGCTGTGGAAATGCCCTTATTGGTACAACCTCCCCTTCCTGAAAATAAACAGGTGCCCCCATTTCCATTCAGGCAAATTGAGATTATTCAGAAGGACTGAGGAGGTTCTAGCTCTATGAGAAAGAAAAAACAGCAATATAGAGTTGAATTACCTATATTTAAGCAGGCCAGATCCCACTGGAATAAGTAAGCTCCACCTGGCCTGAAATATGCGTAAGGGCACAATCCTATGCATGGTTATGGGGGTGGGTGGGAGGGAGTCCTACAACTCCCAGGATTCCCCAGTCTTTTTTTCTGTCTAAACATGCCCCAAATCAACATTGGCCCCATTCAGAAGACGCCTTAAACCATGGCTTTAACCATGGTAGTTAAGCCAGAAAGCCGGGCTGTGCTCAGAAGACACCTTAAACCATGGTTAATAAAGCAAAAAGCCTTATTCGCCATCATTAAAGCTGTGGTTTAAGGTGTCTTCTGAACACAGCCTGGCTTTCTGGCTTGACCACCATGATTAAAGCCATGGTTTAAGGTGTCTTCTGAATGGGCCCACCATCTAATTGTTGTAGATCAGACAGTTCAAGAGTCTTGTTCTTGGTTAGTGTGGCAATGAATTTTAGCCATCCATGGGGTGGAAATGTTGCCCCCATTTTCTTCTGCAGAGAGCATGGCATGGGATGTGGGTCAGAGTAGTACAGACAGCAACGTTTCGCCTACATCTCTAGTAGGCACAAGCAGAAAGGAAAGGGATTCACGTGCCTAGCATGCAAAAAGGAACACAAGCATTAGAAATGGTGGCTCATTAAGGTCAACGTTGAGTCCCCATGTGTGTCTCAGCTGGTAGATTTGTGTGGGTCTGATGCTCAAAGCACATTGGATTTGCACCAAGCCCACTGTGAAATAACCTACTCAAGTAGCTCACAGTGTGTTCGGCCAGAGTGTTGACATGTTTAGACCTCTCAGGAGCAACGCCGGCGTGCATTTCTTAGAAGCCGCTCCCATTTCCTGTTTAAATCGCTTGTCTCCTTTCCTTTCCTCTTCATCAGGAATATGGTAGACACACAGTGTAGTCCGTCAGGATTTTGTCCACCCTCTGACACTAGAGATCCACTAAGATCAGTTGGCTTTGTAGCCCCTTGTGGGGACTTCTGAAGCAGATGTCCATGTAAGGTTCTGTTCTGCAGGCAGGTGTGATAAATTCTTAGGAGGAAAGTCAATTCATGAGAACTGCCGAAGTATTCTAGATATTGGGAGATGAGCCATAAAGCAAATATCTGTGGTTTGGATTAAAAGTGTTAGTCATGGCTAAGGCTGTGATATTGGACAGTGGATTTTAAGATATAGGCAAAGACAAAGCAGGTTTACAGCCAAGTGTATTAAAGATTCTGAATATCACCTAATGTTCATGCTGTGTATTGCGTTTATAGCAGGTTCTCTCTGGATGTTGTGCAAATTGTGGAGTATGGAGTGAAGCCCTGCCAGATCAAAATATAAGGGAACTATATACTGCCTCTGCTGTATTGCTGCAGCATTGCAAAAATAAAGGCGCCCCCTTAAGAATGCAAGGTATGCGGTGTGGTTGGTGGTGCCCTGGGTCACAATGTGGTTTGCGAGTTCTTTTGTAGTAGCGTTGTGGATCGTTAGGAATGTTACGTATGTCGAGAGAACTGTAGGTTGTGCGGGTGGTTGTAGCACGTCGCGTTGACAGTTGTGTGTGGGTTGTGTTACTAGATCGCTGCGGCATGTTGTTTGTTGGGCATCGTGGAGGATCCCAAGAAGGGGGACAAAAATATCAAAGGAACGTGCAGATTGATGTCACGGTAGCTGTCAAAGGAAGCAGATTTTTCTGGATTGCAGGCACCAAATGTTGATGACAAAGAACGTTTTGTTGAGGATTCTGTAACGGTGGACCTTTAGCCTGGAACAAGAATGTTCTTTGTGGGTTTGTGCCAGTTGTTCCTGCCAAGGAATTGTCCCGTTTAGCTTGATATTGTGATTTATTTCTCTTTCCCTAGGCAAGAAGCATGGGCTGTGTCCGTGTTGGGTTGCCCAAGAACAGCAGAAAACTACATCCTTCTCTTAAAGTACCATGTGAGCAGTATGTGATCAAGAGCTTAGGAGCCAAGTTAGCCTCAGGAAGACACAGGGGCAATTTAGACTCAGTCGTTGAGCCTGGGTTGTTGGTGAACCCAGGGTTGCTTGTTGAACCATGGGTTAGCGTGTTGTCTGAATGTATGCAGGGTAGCTTGTTAACCACCCTGAACAACCCAACATCAACCTGTGGGTTCTCAAGGTGGCTTGTTAAAGAAAATAAGCCGCATTGCATGGTTAAGCCACCCTGCAAACGTTTGGACAACACGCTAACCCACAGTTGAACAAACAACCCATGGTTCAACAGCAACCCACCTTCAACCATTGAGTGTGGGTTAGCATGTTGTTTGAACAGCCCCACAGACAAAGGACATATCCGCACTCAGGGTGTATAGAATAGGACAACTTTTGGCAACCTGGTGTCCTCCAGGTGTGTCGGAATTCAACTTCCATCAGCCCCAGCCAATATGGCCACTGGTCAGGAATGTTGAGAGTTGGAATCCAAAACATACGGAGGCCACCAGGCTGGAGAAGGGTGGAATGGGGAATTTTGACCACAGCAGGACATTTGAAGAGAGCATCACTTGCTAAAATGACACCACCACCACCCCATTTAACACCACTCTTAAAAGGAATTGGGTGGGGCCTTGCATCTGGCGTCTCCTATATACATTTCATATTTTAAACCATTTTAACATTAATGACTGTCCTCCAAAGAATCCTGGGAACTGTAGTGATGTAGGAGCAATAAAAAAACCTTTTTTCTTTTCGTTTTTTTTTTGTTTTTTTGTTTTTGTTTTTTGTAACTCCCAGCTGCTTTCCAGAATAACAGGCCCTGGTTAAACAGGTTTGAAACTGGTTTGATTTCATTGTGTAGACATAATCTTTCCTTGGAGAAACTGGTGAATACAGTTGGTGTCAGGTTCGCTTCGTGCCTGGAAAATGCTACACCTTGGAGGTTTGCGAGACCTCCACGGGTGACAAAGCTCCTTCTTGGACTTTGCATGAGGAAGCCGTGAGGTCGTCTTTAGGCTCCTTGAAAATGGATGGAGGGACAATATTGTCAGTAGAACATGTTATGGGTGCAATCCTAGGCATGTTTAAACAGGAAAAAAAAGTCATGCTGGCTGGGGAATGCTGGAGCTGTAGGACTTCTTCCTGTTTAAACACACGTAGGATTTGCACTCTAAGAAACCCTGTCTAGTAAACTGCCTTGTGAAGGCAACACATCCTGAGATAGAGGTTAAAGCTCTCTCAAATAAATCAATATTGTGATCACTTTCAACCATAGTGCTAGGATATGGTGGAAGGAGTCTCTTACTCAATTTTATTTGGATTAACAGCGTTCTTCCTGAATGTAGTCATTAGACCCTGCTGAACAGCATCTAAGACAGCTTTCAGATTTAACCATCAGCCAATTTTTCTGCTAAAATCCACGTGTAAAATTGTTAAGTCTTGTGCCTTCTCTTCCCAATCACCCAGCCAAAAGAAACCACAATTGGAACTCAGCAGAATCTGTATCGCCTTCTAAATATATAGGATTTTATTTTCCAGTGTGTGAAAAGGCAAGAAATGATGTCTGAAAAGAATAATTAATTTGTGTAGCACTTGTTGGCTTCCCCAACCTCACAGCTGCACTATAGGGGCGGGGGGGGGGGGGCTGGCTGGCATTAACAGTGGGTACCACCAGACCTCCTGCCCAGTTCTCTGGAGCGGCACTTTCCCATTGCAGATGGCGCGCGATTGCTCCTCCTTGGACACGCCCAAGGCTTCGGATCGTCCCTTACCTGGCACACCTGGCCAAAGGGCAGCAGTCTAGAACAAGGGCTGAGCATGGTCGGGTTTTGGTTTTTGGGAAACCTCTCCGTTGAAACCATTAGCCGTGGGGGCATAAATGAGCCAAAGCTTGCTTTCTTTTTTTCAAGACTGGGAGTGGAACTAATTTTGACTGGTTACAATGTGCTGTCCTCACTCAAGTCTTTTCCGTTTCTGCTCTGGCGAAAACGAAACAAAAAGAATAAATTTGTACTTATATTGTTCTGTTTGGTTTCATTCTTGATCCTGTGGGGATTCTGACTTGCTTGGGAAAGAGCGCTGGGTTCTCCGTTACACTCTTCTCCACATCCAAAGTTAAATGGTGGATAGTAAACTATCATACTTGCCTCCTGCCCTTCCTTCAAGGCAGGGCTGGTGCCCCATGGGGTCAGCAATCCGAGGGCCCATTGACAAGAGCCCCATGGCTGCTCGTCATCTTCCACTGCTTCTTCACCCGCCTCTCTCTCTATCCCAGGCAATGGTGGCTGTGTGATGGTGGAGCAGTAGACGACCTTGGACATCTAGTCATTGGCTGGGTTCACACCAACCCACCCGTAGCGGTTGAGGGGCTCGGTTGTTTGCTGAATTGTGGGTTAGCATGTTGTCTGAACCCAGGATTTGTTAACCACCCCAAACAACCAGGTGGCTAGTTTTGAGAGAAATAAACTACACTGAATGTTTAACAAGCTGATGCCATTGCCTGCCCTGGCCGGGGAAGCTACCATTTTACATTTCCCACAATGCCATGGGGCACCGTAGGACATTTAAAATGGCAGCTTTCTAGCCCCTTCCCATTACAGCTAGGGGGGGGGGGAAACACAATTGGGGGAGGCCAGCTATAGGGTTCCTTCAACCCAGTCTCCTGCCACTGTGATTTTATTGCCACTATCCCCTCTAGCCCCCCCTCTCTCTCTCACGCACACACACACACCATTTGCCATTCCCTCAAAAAAACTTTAATTTAATTATTTTATAGTTATGTATGACATTCTGAATCCACCCTATAACACAAGTTCACCAGGAGGATTACATAAAATGCTAAAAATCCTAAAGATACACAAATAGAACAGGAAAAACAATGCCAAGTATATATAAAAACAGGAATAAAATCTAAAATTCCAGGGAGAAAAGAAAGGTCTTTGCCCGACACCGAAAGATAACAGTCTAAGGTGTCAGGTGAGCCTTTCAGGAAGAGCAGCCCATAAACGGGGCACTACCACTCCGAAGTGCTCAGCTGGAACTATAGCTAAGAGGACATTTATTTTCCGTGAGTACAGGTTGCAAACGTAGCTGATGAAACAGCCACAACAACCCTATATAGGGCTTTCTGTTGCCAGCAACTCGTGAGGGAGCTGAAAAGACTAGAGCCAGACTAAGGAGGGGCAAGTAGCTCTTTCCCCATAAGTACCAGATCCATCCCATGGTGAGTGCAAGCCAATCTTCAGACTGGGCTGCCTTTTCTCAAGCTGCTGGTCACCAGCCACCGCCCCTTCACTCCGACCCGGGTTCCAAAGGTCCATGTAGTCCTTGGTAGCCGGCTCTGCCACGTGCTTCCCTTTTCACTGGGCTTCCTCCTGTATTAAGCCGGGCTGCTTGGGGGCAGAAATATTCCACTCAGCTCCTGCTCCAGACCAAGCTATCTCCTCCAAACAGCCTGCTTGACTCTGGTCTTTGCCTTCTGCACGGCGAGTGGGCAGCGGTGTCTCTTGGGCACCCTCACATTCCTTTCTTGACGCCCCACTGCTCTCCTGGAGAGATTCTTCCCCCAAATCCATTTCAGCTAACACTCTTATTTCCCCTGCCCCTTCCCGTCCAACTTGCAAATCTGCTTCTTCTGCATCCAAGTTCTCTCCTTTGGCATTCTTGGCTTCAAAGCTTAATTCTGCCTCAGTGCCTTCCTGGGCTCTCTCATCCCCTTGTATCTTTCCCTGTGACGTAGTGCCATACCCATCTTTGGTGCCTTCCCTCTGGATTCCAGCTTCTTCAGGATTATCCTCTCCCCTGGAACTCTCTGCTCCAAGGCAGCTCTCTGCCTCGGTGCTATCATCTATTAATCCTTTCCCACAATCCTCAGCTGCCGCCACTTGGCCTGCTGGGTCTGCCTCACCATGTCCTGGGCCTGCTTCATACCCATGTGTCTCCTCCTCTGGCTTAGAAGGAGCATCAGCTTTTCCTTTTGACTTTCCCAACGCCGTTTCTTCTGCCGGTTCTTCCTCCTCTCCAGCGGCACTCTCTTTGTTTGGCCCTCCACAGTTGCCCCGGTCAGAGCTGGCTTCTTCCCTCAAATTCAGCTGTGTTGCCATCACCCCTGCTTCTCTCCTTGACCCTTCCTGCTCGACCTGGAAGCTGTCCCCTTCGATGCCATCCAAGGCGCTCTCCTCTCTCGCCCCTTCCATTACATCCTCTATTCCGCGATCCGTATTGTCCTGTATCCTAGAATGGGCCCAGTTTGTAGTTTCTAATTCCACATGCTCTGCTTCATGGTCTTCCCTCTCTCTGGTGAAATTCTCTGCTCTGAGGCCCCACTCGGTCTCACACTGTCCTTCTGTGGGGCCTCCCCCACTGCTGATCACGGGGTCCCCAGAACCCCCATGGACACCTGTCCCTCCTTGCTCTTCCTTCTGCACTGTAGAACCAACATCTCCATTCCGATCCCAGCCCTCTTCTGTATTTTCCCTCTCCCAATCTGGCTGCTGTTGCCCAAAACCTAACTGTTGTCCGTTGCCGGTTTCAGAGTCTGTCCCATTGTCCCCACAATGACTAGACACCTCCCCACCTTGCCCATAGTCTTCTTGCTTGACTTGTCCTTCTTCAGCCACCCTCACTTCTTCCCTCTCTTTCTGAGCAGCAAAGTTCCCTGTGTCCATTTCCCCCTCGGCTAGGAGTCCTCCCTTTCCCTCCTTAGTGTTTCCAGGCTCTAATTCTCCATTCCTTGCCCCAATCCCAGTCCCTTCTACCCCTCTCTGAGGATTTGAGCTTTCTGGATCATTTCCCTCCTCCTCTGCCCTCAGGAGGCCATCTTTTCCCTCAGGGAGCTCTTCAGTCTCCTCAGTTTCCTCTGGAGGCTGCTGGAAGAGCCCTCGGTACCTCTTGCGCTCTTCCACATGCTTCCGCCTCATCCGCTCCCCCAGGACCTTTAACTCTTTCCTCACGGCGGCCGCCAGCGACGGATCCAAGTGGGCCACCCTCAGGAAATCCGCTCGGGCCTCCTTTTCGTTCCAGACGGCAGCGTGGGCCTTTGCCCGCTTGAAATAAGCCTTGACGTTTTCTAGAAAGGAACAAAGCGAATGAGCTTCTCGGGAATCGGCAGATATCGAACCTAACCTCTTCTCACCCCCACCCCGAAAAATATTTATTCATTTATTTATAAAAAAATTATAAACCCCTCTATATCTAAAAAAAAAAAAAAAGTGTCCTGAGTGATGAACAATGAAAAAGGAATCAAAATACAGAAGCATCAAAATATTTAAAGGCAAGTTATAACCATGAAACTGTGGCTGAAGGGTTACTTAAAAAATATTAAAGTTGTTGTAGTGGCTTTCAATGTATGTGTATTTTGCTTGCCTTTGTGGTTTTTAATCTTTGTATACTGTTTTTAAGTGTTTTTGTCTTATGTGAACCGCCCAGAGAACTTCAGCTATGGGGCGGCATGCAAATGCAATAAATAAATACTTAAATAAATACTTAAATAAAACATTAAACAGTTACTTAAATAAAAATGTCAAAAACAAAACAACCCTGGTGCCTGCCTCACATCAGCTGGCAGGGAATCCCACACTAGAGGGAACCAGTAAACTAAAAGCAAGTGCACTCTAAATGGACCTCAGGTCCATGTGAAAGCACCAGGAGTGTCTCATCTGATGACCTCAGTGACCAGGTTGGCTGAGTCATCCATATAGGCTGTTCTTGTTTCATGGGCCATAATTTTTTACATTTACACTGGTCCACAGAAGGTTGACGCCTGTCCATGCCAGATGTACATTCTCCCTCTGTGTGTGTGTGTCTGTGTGTGTGTGTTTGTGTGTGTGTCAAGTGTAGTTTTCTGTCTATATGGCCAATTGCTGTTATGCCAACAACCCCAAACCTACCTGTTGACTTGTCTCCTCCTCACTTGCCGGCTCAGACACCATGTGAGTACAAGGCCATGGCCGCCTGTATTTTGTCAGGGCCGGCGCCAGGGCTTGACACTGCTGGGCAGCTGCTCAGGCCGACTCCACCGCAAAGGGGCCCCTGCTCTCTCCTGGCTCTGCCTCCGCTCCTCTTCCTTAAGAGTGTGGAGATGGAAGAGCAGCCACCTCTGTTTGCCTTGCCCTGTCCCACTGGGTGCTGTTGCAAACTGGGCCCCGAGGGAGCAGTCGTGATTGTGGCAAGGGGGAAGTGACCCCCGAGAGAGGAACTGAGAGGGGGGGGGTTCCACTGAGGGCATGTTACCCAAGAGCCCCCAGAACCCAAAACTGGCACTAGCCCCGTTCAGACAACACGCTAAACCATGCTGCTTAACCACAAAATGGTTAACGGAATGCCGTTAACCATTTTGTGGTTAAGCAGCATGGTTTAGCGTGTTGTCTGAACGGGGCCACTGTCTTTTGTGAGTCCACAATTATACTGGGTGAAATTAGGAATTTAGAATGGGGGACTAGAACTCAAAATCTCAGTTTTAAATGTTAAAAAGAAAACCACCAAGTTTCTAGGCCTTAAGACTTCAAGAAGGAGGAGGAGCAGCAGCAGCCCAAAATATCAAATGTTTATGTTGCTTTCTTGGAAGTGTAAACAACCCAAAGAAAGAGAGAAGTGGGCCTAGGCCCAGCCAGGGTTCATGAACCACCCAAGCGATTGCGTGGGTCAACGATGCTCACAGGAGATTGCCTGTGAAGCAATGCGTGAAACCCCCACTGCTCTCGGCAACACTGCGAGGGAGGTATCACGGGACCTGCAGTGTGGTCCCTTGGGATGGAAAAAAGGTTGGGCTACAAGTAGCCAGCAGGGGGGCCTCACTGGGGGGACTCACTGTTGTCCTTCTGGAGGAGGTCGGTGGTGTGCTCCAAGACCTCGTAATACTCCCCCAGCTCCAGCTGGCACTGGCAATAGTTCAGTACGAGCGGCGTGATGAGATTCTCCAGCTTCAGCCAGTCCTCCTCCTGCGGCTTCTCCTGTCGAGACACCCAGTGAAGAACAAAAAGGGTGATGCGGAGCCTGGATTGATCAACATTATTGTGGAGTGGGATGGAAGGCATGTCAAATCCGGGGCCACCTCAGAAAGAAGGCGATGGACCCCATTGGAGGAAGGTCCTGGCCCCTCTGTGCCTTATGAGAACATAAGCGGAGGACAGGAATGAGTGCGAGAAAGAGCCTGAGCAATTGCTGAAGCTAAGAAAGGTGAGTATCTTGGGACAGGAGACCACCATATGGCCTGTATAAAAAGCAGGACGCATATATCCGGGTGGTTTGGGAAGACTGGCCGGCTGCGGGCCCACTCTCCTTGCTCCTTTGGGTTGTCCATTTGTTGTTTATTCGTTCAGTCGTTTCCGACTCTTCGTGACTTCATGGACCAGCCCATGCCGGAGCTTTTGGTCAGCCGTTGCTACCCTTAGCTCCCCCAAGGTCAAGTCTGTCACCTCCAGAATATCATCCATCCATCTTGCCCTTGGTCGGCCCCTCTTCCTTTTGCCTTCCACTTTCCACTTTTGCCTTCCACTTTGCCTTCCACTTTCCACTTTGCCTTCCATCAGCCTCTTCTCCAGGGTATCCTGTCTTCTCATTATGTGGCCAAAGTACTTCGGTTTTGCCTTTAATACCATTCCCTCAAGTGAGCAGTCTGGCTTTATTTCCAAGAAAACGCACTGAGAGCCAGTGTGTTGGACTGGGTCTCAGGAGACGGCCTGCAAGTCCCCACTCGGCCAGGAAGCTCCCTGGGTGACTTCGGGCCAGTCACTGACTCTCGAGCCTGACCTACCCCACAGGGTTGTTGTGAGGATAAAATAGAGAGGAGGAAGACATGTGTGTGTGTAAGCAACCTTGGGTTCCTTGCAAGAGGAAAACGGCAGGATATAAATGTAAATAAATAAAATTTATACACACACACACATATAATTCTCTCAGGGCAGCTTACCTAAGAAGGGCATATGTAAGCTGCCCTGTTAAGTTATGTTGCACCCCGCCTCGATCCGGAGGGAGAGGTGGGTAACAAATAATAATAATAATAATAATAATAATAATAATAATAATAATAATAATAATAATAATTCAAAACCAATTCACAATACTAAATAATGAAATTCTGAGCTATCTAAAGATACACAAGAACTAAATTGATTGATTGATTGATTGATTGATTGACTGCATTTCTATACCACCCAATAGCCGAAGCTCTCTGGGCGGTTTACAAAATTAAGACAATTCAAAGTATAAAACAACAGTATAAAACCATAATATAAAATACAATATAAAAGCACAACCAAGATAAAAACAGCAGCAATGCAAAAATACAAATTTAAAATACAAATTTAAAACAGCGAAGTTAAAATTAATTTAGAAAGGTCTTCACCTGGCGTCTAAAAGAATATAATGTAGGTGCCAGGCGAACCTCCTTAGAGAACTCATTCCAAAGCCGGGGTGCCACAACAGAGAAGGCCCTCCTCCTGGTAGCCACCTGCCTCACTTCCTTTGGCAGGGGGTCACGGCAAAAGACCCCTGAAGATGACCTTAGGGTCTGGGCAGGTACATACGGGAGGAGGCGTTCCTTCAGATAGCCTGGCCCCAAGCCGTTTAGGGCTTTGAATGTTAATACCAGCACTTTGAATTGGGCCTGGACCTGGACAGCAAGATCTTAAAAGCTACACGGAACAGTTGAGAGGATTGAAAAGTTTGTCTGGAAAAGGGGCCCTGAAAAGTCAACAAAGCAGACTCCAGCTGACCTCTTTGGAGAGGCCACAATACATCCTAACTGTAGGTATTGCCACTCCCTTTCCTTGGTAGCCATCCGCCTTGCCTGAGGTGGTGGAGGCATCTGCAAAAGACCTTCTGCTGAGATCTTAACAGACAGAGATAGCTAATAAAATTAATGCATTTATCGTCTTACGCCCACCCAGCTCTCACCTTGGCCTGGACGTTGCGCAAACAGATCACGGCTTCCTGGTACTTTTCGGCCGCTTCCTTGAATTTCCTGGACAGCACCAGCCGGTTGCCCTCGGTGTGCAGCTTAGGCACCGCCACCAGCTTCTCGTCGTTGCTCATGGCCCAGGTATCCCGTTTGTAGGAAGAAGGGTCCTCCACCTGAATAGGACAGAAACGCAAGGCTTGTTATTTATATAGAAGTCCTATTTGTTTATTCTTCTTAATAATTATTTTTTAATTGCTGACCTTAATTCTCACAATCTATAAACCAAGGGTAAGCAACGTAAGCAGTCTGATCCACAGTGGAGGCACCACCACCCATTAAAAACAAAAATGGCATCTGTAGCGGCTGTCGAACGCCCCAGGGGGCAAATTTAGCCTCTTTGCAAGCTAAACTTAACCTTTTCACCACTTTGTGAGTATTAAGGTCAGTGCTACAACCTTGCACTTTGAAATGTGCTCAGAAATGGACTTCACTTGCCTAGATGGGTCAGAACTGGGTTGGGAAGGAAGGGGAACCCTTCACATAGAACCCCAAGGCTGTGGGTAGAATCTGTCGGTCCTAGGGTGACCATATGAAAAGGAGGACAGGGCTCTTGTATCTTTAACAGTTGTATTGAAAAGGGAATTTCTGCAGGTGCCATTTGTATATATGGAGAACCTGGTGAAATTTCCTCTTCATAACAAGTTAAAGCTGCAGGTGCCCTGCCCTCTTTTAAATCTGGTCACAGTATAGCTGCAGTATAGCTCCTGCAACTTTTAACTGTTGTGATGAAAAGGGAATTTCACCAGGTGTGACATGCATACAAATGACACCTGCTGAAATTCCCTTTTCAATACAACTGTTAAAGATACAGGAGCCCTGTCCTCCTTTTCACATGGTCACCCTGTTGGTCCTGGATCCTAACCTGGTCATATCCCCTTCCCCCAAACACTGATTGTTTACCCTGAACCTCTTTCAGCCGGAGGACTGAGTTCAATTTCAGAGAAGCTTTCGGAGGCCAAATTCCAGTGTTGGATGTAGCAAAAGGGGTGGAGCCGACAGGAAAAGGGGGAGGGGCAAAATACCAAAGAAACTTAAAGAGCTTAAAGCGCTTACTACCCATAACTGCCTTTGAGGACTCTATCTGGGGCATTGTGGAAAGCTTAGTTGAGACCCCAGGCGGGCCAGATTTCGGTTCTGTGCCCCCTGGACAAAACACCCTCTGGTTCCTCCCCTGACTCACTTTGAACAGCTCCATAATGAAGATCAAGGGCTGAGGCGTCCTTTGCAGCTCATCCAGGTCTGCGTAGCCTGTGGTGTGATAGTCAAACATGTTGCCCATCCCACAGCGGTGCTTCTGACCATCCAGAGGGTCCTTCCCCTCCGCGATTTTCCTCATGCCCTTGGAGATTAAGGCGTACATGCCTGTGTGCTGAAAGCGCAGAGGAGAGAACATAAGAACATAAAAAGACCCATGCTGGATCAGACCAAGGGTCCATCCAGTCCAGCACTCTGTTCACACAGTGGCCAACCAGCCATCGGCCAGGGATGAACAAGCAGGACATGGTGCAACACATTCCTAGAGGGAGCATCCAGACATCATGTCTAATAGGGGCTGATAAGTGTAACCTTGCCAGGAGAAGGCCATGTTCTCCTGGCTCCATCATCGCACACTCACAACAGCGTCACACCAGAACTCGGCCACCTCGCCGATCCTCATGGAAGTCAGCAGGGTCTCCCAGACCTCGATTTTGAACATCTTCCCCACGATAATCTCCATGGGGATGCCAGCGCCCCGGCTGTCGTCTATCACCGTTCTCTCAA
The DNA here is from genome assembly GCF_023053635.1 of Elgaria multicarinata webbii. Lineage (NCBI taxonomy): Eukaryota > Metazoa > Chordata > Lepidosauria > Squamata > Anguidae > Elgaria > Elgaria multicarinata. Next base: position 15,201,927 of record NC_086185.1, on the reverse strand, counting down.
AGTTGTCTTTCAGTGTCTGGAAGTGGAACGTGACCTGCGAAGGCAGATTAAAGTTAAGGCTGATCCAGCCCATCCAAATTGAAACCACGTGGGAAGGTTTGAGGCCTACATAGGCAAGGTAATAAAGTCAGGCTTAGAGAGGCCTGGCGTTTTCCTGAAAGGAGTAGTTTCATTTCTCCAGTTAAGACTGAAACAGTACTTTCTGTTTTGGGGGGGAAGAGGGTATAAAGGGGTGAGAGAGACAGCTAAAAAGGAGTAGGAAAAGACCAGAGCATGAGGAAGGAGCAGAAAGAAGCAGCCTGAAGACATCTAGGTGCAGCTTAGGGTAAAAGAACTTGCATTTTTGCCACTTTTATTTCTTTTAATTCCTTTGTACACTCAGCTCTATTGACTAGATACCTTTTATTGCAATTTTCTTGTTTTAATGTATTAGCAAACTGTTGTGTTAACCCTAAAGTGCCTGGTGTGCCAATCGCTCCACATTTACAGCCTAAACCCCATGTTACTGGGAAAGGGAGGGTAAAAAGAAGGAAGGCGGCACTCTTAAGGAGGCAGAGATCCTTAAGGACTGCTCAGCGGGTCCAGGAGATAGCAGGAACCCTGACACCATAGGAAGCCCATTTAGCAGCAACTCTGTAGCAAGCCATTGTATGGCAGTCAGCTCAACTTCCTCCTCGTATTCCAACTTTTTCTCCTTCCTCCAGCAGCAAATGCACATGATTTCTAAAGCACCGGACAAGTAAGACAATACAGGAGCCCAAAGTATAAGTCACTGCTGCCCTGACCCAACTGAATTGGAGTCGCTAACTTAAGAGAACAAGGTGAAGCCTCCATAACCTAAGAAGCATCTTTCTAGAGCTGGTGGTCAACGGAGACAGAAAGAAGGGGAAAGGGACTGAAAGAGCGACGTTCCAGGTACGTTTGCCACGTAGCTGGTGTATTATTCTCTGTTGCCCTCTTTCGTTCCATTTACACGAGAGTCCTGCTGAAACAGACCAAGGGCCCCACCTATTCCACCAAATGCATCCAACGAAGCCCATAAGGCATGAAGCGAATTCCTCCTCACCCATCCCCACGTTTGATCCGCAGGAACCTATGATCACTGGCACACTGTCTCCGAACACAGAAGTTCCTTTAAGCCATCATGCCCACGGCTCTCGACTTGCAGCCTTACCTTGCTCCCATCTTTGAAATTCGGCAGCTCCCCGCAGCCTCCGTGTAAAATCTTTTTCTTGACTCCTTCGGCATGAAGTAGGTACGTTTCTTCCATGGCTGAAGTGCTAGCAGATCTTTCTTCTCTTTTCCCAGATGGTTTTGGTTCCCCTCGTTAGGATTTCATTTGGTTCTTCTCTCTAGACCCACTTAAACCCACCTTCTACTGTTTCCATGGGACAGCTTCCCCGATTCCTGATTTCTTCCCACATTTAGATTTGCATTCTGCAAATGAATTCAGGACCCCCCAGTGGTCCTCGCAATCACAACAGACTCTGCAGATTTAAGCAGAAGTCCTATTCTGGGGAGACCCCAGTTCAGAGGCTGAGGAGATCCCCCGTTCCAACTCTTAACATCTCTGCTGTATAGGGGAAACTGCAGACTGGAACTCTGTCTTCCCTTCCTGATCCTTTCCCTGGCCTGCCAGGTTAATCCAGGATTTGCCTTCTTAGTACATTTAAAATTGGACTAGGCTACTTAGTAAGTAGATGCTGCCCCCAATATCCTTCTAGATCATGCCAGCAATTTCCTCATGGTAGTAGTAAACTTGGGTCTGTACTGTACCACTTCAGACTGCAGCAGAATATATTCCCTCTACAAAAGAAAACCTTTTAGATGGTTAAATTGTAAACCTAAAAGTAGGATCTTTAAACTGCCGTGAGCCTATCTAGCTAAAAAAAACCGGTTACGAATGCTTTAAAGAAATGAAAATGAAATTCCTCCCAACTTCAAATGGTGGAGGCCCCAAGTGAAGAACGACTTGTGCATCCCTGTCATTTGTTTTATTTTTGAATACGTTTTTGATGCATTTGTAGCCCGTTTCGTGACTTGGCTGCATAAACAGGAACGTTTATTACATTCCCCGCTACGCCAGAGCTAAACACTTTGCCCGGAGTAGATTCCCCTCCAGTTACCCAGAAATCCTAACTCAAGCATGGTGGTTTATTGTAAATCCAGAGTCCAAATTCCATGGTGGTAGAAAGCCAAATTGTCCCAAGAAGAATTAAACAAAATCAGAATTGAGATGGTTAGTTGTTGTTTTTGATTTTGCTGGCCTGCTGTCCCCCCACGCCCTCTGTTTTATCTAGGTCCCTTTAGGAAGGTGAGTGGGTCTCTCTTTTAAAAAGAGAAAAAGCTACATCCCTCCTGACCTCTAGTAATTGCAATAGAAATTCAAATAAATTATACAAATATTATTTAACCGAATAAGTAGTGATTAGATTGTGGATACAAATGCCTTTTAATGTCAGCAGATGCTGGGGCAGTTTATTTCCATTCTGCTCCTTCCACGTCAAAGTTCCTTTGTGAACTGCAAAATAATGCATTCCAAAGAGAATGGAGGAACAGAATACGGGTAAGAGCAGGGTAGGATACTTAAGAATGGGAGTAGCTGGAGAGAAACAGGAAGCTACTTTTCCTGTCCCCTTCAAACTTAGAGCTCAGACTGCTATCGCTTGTTGAAACCACAAGTTGTATCCAAGATCGTTGAACCACCAGCCCAATGGATATGGTGGTGGAATGGACCTCCCTGTCCTCTTCTCCACCCTACACCCCCCCTCTCTCTGTGCCCTCTCTAAACCTGCTCTAGAAGATTGGGGGACCCTCTGAAGCAGATTTGGAGAGTGTGTGTTGGGGGCTGCAGGGGGGAGCAGAGGGCAGGGAATACCCATTCTGGCAGGGGGGGGTTTCCCTTAGCTGGTGGAACAACGATCCCAGATCCATCCCCAAATTCGTAGCCATGAGGATCAGAAAGCCACTGTCTGTAGAGGAAGGAAGTTGGGATTCTCTGATGGGTATCCAGCAGTCAGACCATTCATATTAGAAGACCATTAAATAATATACTGACATATCCACACATAACTTAATTTGTTTTTATTTATTTAAAGGATACCTTTCGCAGACAACAAGAGAATTATGTACATCAGGATGGGAATAGTACTCAGACGCAATACTTGTACCTCTGGGTACAGCCCTCGTTCCACTCTTCCAGGCAAGAGCTCATTTCACGCTGCTCTAAGAGCCGAACCTGCCTAAAAAAAAACACTCGGCATTTTTGCAGGCTGGTTCATCAGAAAGCAAAACCGATGCAGGTGATTTTAGGGACCAACATGTCCGCAAAGACCTCTTGGCCTTCTGGCAATGAATACAGAGAACCTTTGTCTTTCCAAAAATATTTGTTTGTTTTTTCTAACTCCAGTCTGTTATCATGTCTGACGCAGACAGGGACCCACTTGTCATTCCTCGAACCCAATGAGTCTACAATGGTGGATGTAAAGGGTCAGAGCACAAAAGGAACACTTTGGAACTTCCCAGTTGACATAACAGCAGTGGTGTGTGGAGGTTCAGAGACTTCTCACTTCTCCATAAGGGCTTCCAACTGCTCTTGAAGAGAGGCCAGCTGAGGACGGAGAGAAAGAAAGTAGGGAGGTGAGAGAGGTTGTCGTTACTTCTTAATATTTAATGTCCACAGTCCATCCCACCTTCACCCTTCAAAACAATTATCCCAAGGTTATTGATTCGATTCCCCTTATCCTTCATCCCCGAGGGAGGAGGTCTCCACCACTATTTCCGAGCAATACCAGCCCTTCCCTGCAACTCATAGCCCCACGTTTGCTCTAGTTTCAGAATTAGGTTCCAAGTAGACATGACATGGGAGACCTGTGATTGGAATCGCAAGAAAGGCATCTTCCAGATCCACACTCCTCTCCCCCTGTACCGGTGTCTGTCTGTATAGTTTTCTTTCCCTTTGTCGGCCTTGCAGAAATGACGGCTGCCTTACCTGCTGCTTCTCTCGCTCTTCTTGCTGCTTGAACTCATCCAGCACGGCTTGGAGGCGGGTCTGGAAAATGGTACAAAACATGACTATTGCTGCTGGAATTCTCCACCAAAGGGCAGAGCCATACATAGGGCTTTCAGGGGAGTAGGGTGTACAACTGGGTCTTTCCAGCCCGCGTTGACCCCTGCATAAATAGTCCGTAAGCAAACTTCTGGAGAAGCGCAGCTGCATATTCAAATTTGTGACACTGGTATGGACTTTCCATAAACTAAAACACCACAGGACAAGTAAAAACAGCAGAGTGCTGCATTGCTCTCCTAACTGAGTAATCACTTATTCATGTCCTGTTTTTTGGCTAGGAATTTTTGCCTTGGTTAACTAGAACTTTCTGGCTATTAGGGACATAGAATCATAGAATACTAGAGTTGGAAGGGGCCTCTAAGGTCATCGAGTCCAACCCCCTGCTCAATGCAGGAATCCACCTTATAAAGCATCCCTGACAGAGGGCTGTCCAGCTGCCTCTTGAAGGCCTCTAGAGTGGGAGAGCCCACCACCTCCCTAGGTAACTGATTCCATTGTCGTACTGCTCTAACAGTCAGGAAGTTTTTCCTGATGTCCAGCCGGAATCTGGCTTCCTTTAACTTGAGTCCATTATTCCGTGTCCTGCACTCTGGGAGGATCGAGAAGAGATCCTGGCCCTCCTCTGTGTGACAACCTTTTAAGTATTTGAAGAGTGCTACCATGTCTCCCCTCAATCTTCTCTTCTCCAGGCTAAACATGCCCAGTTCTTTCAGTCTCTCTTCATAGGGCTTTGTTTCCAGACCCCTGATCGTCCTGGTTGCCCTCCTCTGAACACGCTCCAGCTTGTCTGCGTCCTTCTTGAATTGTGGAGCCCAGAACTGGGCACAATACTCTAGATGAGGCCTAACCAGGGCCGAATAGAGAGGAACCAGTACCTCACGCAATTTGGAAGCTATACTTCTATTAATGCAGCCCAAAATAGCATTTGCCTTTCTTGCCATATCGCACTGTTGGCTCCTATTCAGCTTGTGATCTACAACAATTCCAAGGTCCTTCTCGTTTGTAGTGTTGCCGAGCCAAGCATCCCCCATCTTGTAGCTGTGCATTTGATTTCTATTTCCTAGATGTAGAACTTGGCCTTTATCCCTATTACATTTCATTCTGTTCTTTTCAGCCCAGCGCTCCAGCCTATCAAGATCACTTTGAAGTTTGTTTCTGTCTTCCAGTATTAGCGATCCCACCCAATTTTGTGTCAACTGCAAATCTGATAAGCGTTCCCTGCATAGGCCAGGTCAGTTTGTCTATCTAACCATGTATTACCTACTCTGACTGGCAGGAGCTCTCCAGGGTCTCACGCAGAGGTCTTTCCCATTCCTGCCACCTGATCCTTTTTAACTGGAGATGCCAGGGATTGAACCTGGGACCTGCTACAAAGCATGTGTTCTACTATTTAGCTATGGTCCCCTTCCTGTAGGGTCTGCTTTCTTTGCTGAATAAGATGCTATAAAGCGTCTCCCGCTTCAGCCAAACTGAACAGGCCTCTGTCTAGAGAAGGAACAGGCACCATGATCCTGGACTCACCTTAAGCGCCAGATTCTCCACTTTCATGATAAGCTCCTCTTGGCGTTTCCTGCGGTCCTGAGTCTCCTGCAGCTTGCCTTTCAGGTTGTCGATCTGTTTCTGGATTCCCATGGCTGGAAGACAAGAACAGATAACTCGGCATCCCCAGTCGTAAACCAAAGACCCCTCTGCACATTCTGGCACAAAACCGAGTTGCCAACCCCATCCGCAGCACAACTTCCTTCCCAGCAGGCTCCAGGCACAAACCTATCTGGTTGCTCCCTTCATTTTCTTGCTGCTGTCTGTCCGATTCGCTCAGCTTGCCCTGCAGCCTCCTCTCCAGGTCTTCTTCCGTGTCCATGATGTTCAGGTCTTCGTCATCATGGTGATCCCTCTCATCTTCATCGCTGCTGGTGCTGCTGATGTCATTAAATATCTCCCGGAGTTCATCACGTTCTACTGGTTTGAAACAGCAGAGAAAAGGGAGGGAGTAGACCTGATTAAACATTTAAGGCACCCTGTGAAACACCTTCCTGGAGAATGCTGCTAACTCTGTAATTTCATCCAGTAACTTCCTTTATTTATTTATTTAATTTATATACCACCCCACAGCCAAAGCTCTCTGGGCAGTTTACAAAAGTTAAAAACAGTGGACATTAAAAATAAATATGTAAAATTTAAAACCATCAAAAATATAAAAACAACAGTATAAAACGATATCCATTTTAAACAACAACAGTTCTGGGGTCCATTAAAAAGCAAACTTAGCATAGGTTGTTAAATGCTGTTAAATGCCTGGGAGAAGAGAAGAGAAAAGATAACAATGTTGGCACCAGGCAAGCCTCATCGGGGAGATCATTCCATAATTGGGGGGCCACCACTGAAAAGGCCCTCTCCCTTCTTGCTATCCTCCGAACTTCCCTCGGAGTAGGCACTCAGAGGAGGACCTTAGATGTTGAGCGCAGTGTACGGGTAGGCTCATGTCGGGAGAGGCGTTCCATCAGGTATTGTGGTCTCAAGCCGTGTAAGGCTTTATAGGTTAAAACCTTGTGCTCTGACTTTTTTTTTAGAGATATACCTCCACCTCTTTTCACAGGAGAAATTTCTCACACACACACATATATCCAGTCCTCCCATGGGCCCCAAAACAAGTATTCTATACCCCAAAGTCCCTCTGCCAATGGAAACACAGATGTGTTTTGAGAGGAAACAATAGGAAGATGAATCATTGGCCAATTTCACCCTACAGCACACTTATTTTGTGTTTAGCGACCCCATGAAAATGTCTAGAGAATCAATGTGTGAATATCAGAAAGCTGAACTTATGAACAAAGTAAGCTGCCCTATCCAACATCAGATTATATATAGGAAGCTGCTTCATACTGAGTCAGACCTTTGGGTCCATCTAGACCAGTACCGTCGACACTGGCTGACAGCAGCTCTCCAGGGTTTCAGGAAAGAGTTTTACCAGCCCTCCCTGGAGATGCCGGGGATCGAACCTGTGACCGTCTGCATGTGCTCTGCCACTAGGGCCCCTCCCCTAAGATTGAGGGCTCCTGCAATTTGACCGTACCCGATGAACCATGGCCTTGCTTGTGTCCAGACATTCCAGGAGAAGAAATATCCAGGCCTGTGAGTGAACCATGGTTATCAGGTTCTTTTGTTTCATCTTCGGCGATGACTTCCCAGCCTGAGAGCAGGAACGGAAGAGTCAAGGGAATACCGGTTTAAGGGGGAAGCTTACTTTGGAGAAATGGAATCTCCACACATAAAGTGCATTTTAAGCAACATTTCCCAATAGTTAGAAATCACGTTACGGCCTTCCAAAGTAAATTAATTGATTTTTGCACACATCCCTCTCCTCTAACCTAAGGACCCTTCTTGCTTTCCTAACCAAGTTTGGCACGAAGGTACACGTAGGTGCTCCTTTGCCATGAACTCCAAAACAAACATGGGCATCTATGATCACTGTACATTGTTAATCTCCTTGGTCAGTTTCTGGGGTCCAACCAAATCCTCTCTTGGGTCCAAACTACATATGATGTAGGAGATCACTCATAGGATTTAAGAACGTAAGAAGAGCCCTGCTGGATCAAACCAAGGGTCCATTAGTCCAGCACTCTGTTCACACAGTGGCCAATCAGATGCCGACCAGCGACCCAAAACAGGATACGGTGCAACAGCGCTCTCCCACCCATGTTTCCAGCAGCTGGTGCACAGAAGCTTACAAAAAGCAGTGGAAGCCTGGAGGAGCAAATTGGCTTTGGTCAGTAGGTCAAAAGGAGTTTTTCTTTGCCTGTCCCCAGTAAGCTAATAGCAGCTTTGAAGAGGGAGGGGCATTCTGATCAGGGAAACAGCACAAGAAGAAAAGGCTTAAAAAACCCTCCATCAGAGCTGTTGTCCTGACTCATGGCTATTTTTAAGTTAAAAAGTCAGGAGACTGTAGAAACATAGGAAGCTGCCTTATACTGAGTTGGTCCATTGGTACATCTAAACCAGTATTGTCGACACTGACTGGCAGTAACAGTTCTCCAGGGTTTCAGGCAGGGATTCTTCCTGCCCTTCCTGGAGATGCTGGCGATTGAATCTGGGACCTTCGGCATGGAAAGTAGGGACTCTTCCGCTGAGCTGCGGCCTCTCCCCTCACAGCTCTCCCACGTCACGTGCCGTTTGGTCCCCAGTTTCCTTTCTTTTAGGCTAAGCACAAGTTGAAGAACTTTCAAGGCCAGACCTACCACCAGAAAGCCTAAGGAGGTATTAGGGGAACCAAAACCATGCTACAGAAACAAGAATGGCAGAATCCTCTGCATTGGCAAGTTATAGTCTTCAAAATGGTAGAGAGAAGCCTGAAAGCATGCCAGTCCCCCTTGGAAAATGCTCAGATGTTAAAGAGTTTTGGGATGCTTCTGCAACCCCTGACCCTTCATCTTGTGCTTCCTGTGACCCTCTCACTCCTTCCCATAATTAGCCAACACTATTTGAAAAATTAAAATCAATAACTAGAATTTACTGGATAAAGCAAATACGTTTAGGAAAAATTTGACACCTCCAAAAGCATAAAAAGGACCTGTATTTGCAGAATTTGGGATATGGGTTAAGGTTAAACTTCGTAATTATCTTTGAAAGGAGGCAAATCCTATGAAGAAAGGATACGGACACTGACAGCTTCAGCATCTGTGCTCAGCAGACGTTTCACTTCCTTTTCCACATCTGGAGACTCAATGTACTGGGCCAGAGAGATGAAAAGAGAAAGAGGACGATATTATACACCCACGGGTTGGTTGCTGCCTCAGCCCAAAGTGTCAATCCTATTGGCTGACTCGGACATATCTGGAACATTTCTACCTCCATTTTCAATGGTGTTCATGTCTCAACTCCAAACCAATATTTATTTATTTATTTATTTATTTATTTATCATACTTATACCCCGCTCCTCAGCCAAAAAAGGCTCTCGGAGCAGCTTACACTTAGCAAAAAAGACAGTCCCTGCCCTCAGGCTTATAATCTAATAAAGACATGACACACAAGGAAAAGGAGTCAAGGAGGGAGGGAGGGAGGAGAGAGAGAGAGAGAGAGAGAGAGAGAGAGTCCAGCAGGAGCAGGCCCCGATGTTACTTCTGCCTGCTCCTGTCCCCTCGGTCCTTCTTCTTCCCCACAGAGCCAAGATGGCAGTTTGCCCTGTGGGGGGGGGGGGGAAGAGTCCAGCAGGAGCAGGCCCCGATGTTACTTCTGCCTGCTCCTGTCCCCTCGGTCCTTCTTCTTCCCCACAGGGCCAAGATGGCAGTTTGCCCTGTGGGGGTGGGGGAAGAGTCCAGCAGGAGCAGGCCCCGATGTTACTTCTGCCTGCTCCTGTCCCCTCGGTCCTTCTTCTTCCCCACAGGGCCAAGATGGCAGTTTGCCCTGTGGGGGGGGGGGGGAAGAGTCCAGCAGGAGCAGGCCCCGATGTTACTCAATAATCAACAGGAAGACTCCAGCAACCATCAAGCTGGAAAAACTGCTTAAGAAATGCCTATATAATACCCATTTACACATGTGGGATTGAAATAACCATAGCACAATTGTATTATTTAACATGAATTAGACATGTTCTTGTAGGAAGAAATATTGTGATACTTCCCCTTTGGATAATTTTTGCACACCTGATCAGTTGTTTCCATTACTGTCAAGATTGGTTTGAAGAAGTAATATACAAAACAGGCAGATGCCAGGAAACCTGTCAAGTCTGCTCTTTATTATGTACAATTTGTGTAATCATTGTGAGCCTGTGTTGTTGTGCATTTGGAACATAAAACTCAATACGATCTTCATCGTTAATATGCACAATTCATGTTTTTTTGTGTGTGTTGATGTAACGTTTTCCACAAGATCTTATGGTTGTGAAAACCTTGTATTTTTGTGATGAAAAGTTTTATTATGCACACCTTGTGTAAAAAATACCCCACAAAAAACTAGTCACACAATACTGGTCAGACTAACTCCGCTAACTGGATGAATTCATTTCCTCAGTACAGGTTATGCAATTTCCCCCCATTTCTTAAAAAAGTTTGGAATTACCTATGTGGAATTTTCCCTAAAGGAAAAAATAGTCTGAGCATCACGCTTGCCTAGAAAGATTGCTTAGCGTTTATAAATCTAAAGAACTTTAGTGAAAAGAACAGGCACGATACACAAGTAGCATTTTCCTCTCCCAGGTTCTCTGTTACGTGAAGAATCCACATGAAGGCTAGAAGTATCTTACAAAAGGATTCTGGCAATAAACCTGTACCTGAAATTCTACTCTCCTGAATAAAAACGACAAAGAAACTTGCAGTGCCTTACAAATTAAACCAGCCTTGCCCCAACCTGATGCCCTCTAGATGTGATGGGACTACAACTCCCAACATCCCCCAGTCCAGGTTTGGGAAAGCTAGACAATACTTTGCTGTTTTAATTCCGTATTTTAATTATCATTTTTTGCTGTAGTTTTATCCTGGTTGTGCTTTTTATATTGTATTTTGTATTTTTAGATAGTTGGTTGTTTTTTATGCTCTTCATGGTTTTAATTTTTGTGAACCACCCAGAGAGCTTTGGCTATTGGGCGGTATAAAAATGTAATAAATAAATAAATAAAAGATGTATTGCAGCACACACTTTTGTAGTTAACACCCTACTTTATCAGATGTATGACCCCCTGAATGCAACTGCTATGGAAAGACTATTACACAAACAGCATCAGTAGAGACAGAGGACATAGCTGATTTCTCTCTTAATTTTCTCTCTACCCATGCAAGCGAGCACGACTCATTGGAGAAGTAAAAAATCAGCTTTCTCTCAGCACTGAGTCCCTCCCACCCACCCACCCCCTTCTCTAGGTAAGTGGCCATTTTAAAACATCCAAAGAACCTTCAAGGCAGAATTTCCAGGACAATCTGAAAACATATCTGCGAATGTAACTGATCCTTTGCTCCGACCTTCTGAGCAAATGAGAATTCTGGCCCTCGCATTTGTGGAGCAACGCTACAAAGGCCCTGGCATACACGGAGATGCAACTCACCTTCTTCTTGGCTGTCTTTCTGAACCGCCTCTTCCTCACGTTCTTCAGTGGAAGAGTAACTGGAAGAACACAGCAGATTAATTACACTAGGTAAACGGAAGAGGTGAGGGGCATGTGAATTACTAAAGACAATTTCTCTCCACCACCACTCGCCCTGGCCCCTGGTAGTGAGAATAACAGCAAAGAAGAGAAGAGCCATCAGCTCCCGCTGACATGGGAGAAGGGGTGATAGCATCCTTAACGGAAGGAAGGAGAGGTGGTGGGTCTTGACAGCACCGACAGACAACGTTCCAGCCCTCAGCCCCTTCAGCATCAGTTGAAGGGACTTTGGGCAGGGCGGGGAGCTCAGGCAAGGCTCAACAGTGAACTGGCTGATAGCTCCTCTACTCACTGCCATGATTCCAGATGAATTTCTTCTCCCTATCCTTATCCTTCTTCTTGTTGGCTCTGGGGTCAGTACCAGTAGCTGGTTCTTCCAGGGCGGGGTAGAGTTCACCATCCACAGTGCACACAAGCATCTGAATTTCACAACATACAAAAAGAAGAAACTGCTATATACAAAAGCATTGCTGCTAGCGTGTGTGTGTGTGGACACACTAACAATTTTGCCACCAATAGTAGAAGAATATATAAGGGCCCTGCTGGAATAAAACCAAAGGCCTCTCTAGTGCAACATTCTGCTCCCACTGTGGCCGAACATATCCCTAAAAGAGGAGGCGAGCGCAAAAGCACCCTTCTTTGTGTATCCCAGCAACTGCTATTCAGATGGATCCTGCTCTGATAGTGGAGGTACACAAGTAATGGAAGGCAGTAGTTATTAAGTAGTAGTATATAAGTGCCAAAAAGGCACACAACTATTCCAAACACCAATAAAAGGTGATAATTATCAAATAACCCATTTATTTACAATTTATAAGGATATATAAAACTAACTGATGTGTCTCAAAGTGGTTAACAATCACAATGTTGGGTACTATAAAAACCAATAATATATATCATACATGCAAGAATGGACTGTATTAGATTTGTATTCTTGCATGTATGATATGTATTATTGGTTATTATAGTACCCAACATTGTGATTGTTAACCACTTTGAGACACATCAGTTAGTTTTATATATCCTTATAAATTGTAAATAAATGGGTTATTTGATCATTATCACCTTTTATTGGTGTTTGGAGTAGTTGTGTGCCTTTTTGACACTTTATATAGTACTGATAGTGAAGGTACCACATAACCCATCAGGAATAGTAGCCATCGACAGTTTTATCCTCCATGAATTTGCCTGATTCCCTTTTCAAGCTCTCCATGTCTGTCCGTGTCCCAAAGACCCATCCGGTTTCATGCCTCAGGGTGGTACAGGAAAAAGGATTCCTCACACGCAAGGTCTGGGTTGGCACATTTTACATCAGGGAAAACCCGTTCAGCACGTCTAGTACGGAAAGGACAGGAGGACAGAATGTAGGTTCAAGAGGGGTGTCAAAAGTGCAGAGAGAGACACAGGACACAGAGAGGGTCAGCATTAAGTAGTGTGGATAAAAATCAATGGTTTTTTAATTTAAATCAGATTTTTTTTTTAATAAAATGCTTTTTGAGGAAAAATCTATCTAAAGATAGTTTTCTATTTAAGATACAATATAGTCCAAAGGTTATTCATCATGAAATAAGGATTAGTTTTTTTATTATGTAGCATGAAGCTATATACTCATGCAATGTTTAAATCTTATGGTAAATGAATTCCATTAATCCATTCACAATGTCATGCTCTTCCAGAGGTTTCTGTAAGATTATGGGGCAATTTTTCTCTCACGAAGATATTATCACAGATGCTTGGTTTTACAGTTCTCAAAACTGTGAATTTGTGTCTGCAGATATCACAATCCCATTGTTCCTTTGCAAATCTATGTACACAGAATCAATTACCTCTTAAGTGCTAAATTTCAAAAAATTCAATGAACAGAGTGCACTTTGGGGGGGGGGGGGAGTCACATGATTAAATTGAGTCTTTCTGAGTAGTGATTTAAATCGTGATCAGCATTAAGGTCTTAATCAGCATTAAGGTCGCTTGAGAGCACCTACCTGGCAAATATCTGCAGTCTTATAGAAAGTTTTCTTATCAATGGTTTTTAAGCTCTCTGTGGTGCAGGGCAAGTCCACCAGCTTAGCAGCTAATGGGACACGGTCCACTCGTACAATCCCGTGGCGGCCATCCGCTGCAGAATGATAGGAAAACAGGGCAGGTATTTACCAGAACACCTGAAACTGCTGGTTAGTTAAGTCCCTCTGGCGATGACTTGCATGTGTGAATGGGCCCTCACTGATAGAATCCTCACGTAACCTCAAATGCAATACTTTTCAGCAAAGCAAAGCAATTCATGTACGTTTGAGTGTGTGTGCACATGTGTTTATTTTATTTATTTATTTATTTATTTATTTATTGCATTTCCATTCGGCCCAATAGGCGAAGCTCCCTGGGCGGTTCACAAAAATTAAAACCATTCAAAGGATAAAACCAACAGTATAAAAACATGATATAAAATACAATATCAAAGCACAACCAGGATAAAATCAGCAGCAGTGCAGAAATACAAATTTACAATACAAATTTAAAACAGCGAAGTGAAAATTAAATTTATGGACTGTTAAAATGCGGAGAGCATTTCCCTGCTCTTACCAACAATAAGAGCAGGAAAATGGATCACAGGGATGGGAAACACGTTTTGTAGAGTTCCCATTTACAAAATTGTACTCTATTCAACTTTTCTGTAGTTTAGAGCAGGGGTGCAGAACCTGAGGCCCTGGGAGCCAAATCCGGCCCTCCAAGAGTTCCGGTACGACCCTCTCGGGTTCTCCAGATGGCTAGCTCCCTTTCCTTCAACCACCAATTGTTTGGTGGTTCCCAAGCTTTTGTGTAGTCCCCCCCCCATTCTAAAAGGTTGAAACGACTCTCCTGAGGCTTAGTTCCTGGCAGTAAAAGCTTTAAACTAAACTATGCTGATATATTGGTGGGGATTTGGACTCCACCCCTTTTGCCAGCCCCACCCCCAAGAGCTTCTCCGAAATGGAATTTGGCCTTCAGGCAGAAAGAGATTCTGCGCTGCTGGCTTAAGAGAATGCAGCAAAGTAAAGGGTTGAACAATCCCTCAATGCTTCCTGCAATTTCTTGTGGGGTGGGGGGCTCCAAAACTATCTTCCTAACAAGCCTGGACATTCTGAGCTTCAGGATGTAATAGACAGATCAAGGTCAGTGAGGTATAGCGACAAGAAATTAAATTATGAATTATGTCCTCTTACCATGCAATTCAATGGTGAGCCTGTCTTTCAAGTTGACGCTTCCAGACTGAACTGCCCTCCGCACAGTAGAAGCATATTCCTGAAGAGGAAGGGCGGGCGGGCGGGGAGAGAAGGGAATGGCAAAGTTATTCAATGTCAGCCAAATATGTATATCTCCAGCAAGCCACAGGATCAGGTTGCTAACACAAAGCACTTTTAAGGGCACAATCCTATGCATGTTTAGATGGGAAAATGTCTCTGTGGATGGCTGGAGAATGCTGGGAGTTGTAGGGTTTTTTCTGTCTAAACATGCATAGGGTTGTGCCCTGAAGCAACTTGGTCAGTAAGGGCTGGTTAAGAAGAGCCCTGCTGGATCAGACCAAGGGTCCATCTAGTCCAGCACTCTGTTCGCACAGTGGCCAACCAGCCATCGGCCAGGGATGAACAAGCAGGACATGGTGCAACAGCACCCTCCCACCCATGTTCCCCAGCAACTGGGGCACACAGTCTTACTGCCTCGAATACTGGAGAGAGCACACAATGGCTAGTCACCATTGATAGCCTTTGCCTCTAAGAATTTATCCAACCCCCTTTTTAAAGCCATCCAGATTGGTGGCCATCACTACATCTTGTGGTAGTGAGTTCCATCATTTAACTCTGCGCTGTGTGAAGAAGTCCTTCCTTTTATTTGTCCTGGATCTCCCACCAATCAGTTTCATGGGATGACCCCCTTGGGTTCTAGTGTTTTGAGAGAGGGAGAAAAATGTCTCCCTATCCACATTCTCCACGCCATGTATAATTTTGTACACCCCTATCAAGTCTCCCCTTAGCCTCCTTTTTTCCAAGTTGATGTAACTTTCCCTCGTTGGGGAGATGCTCCAGCCCCTTCATAATTTTAGTTGCTCTTTTCTGCACTTTTTCCAGCTCAATAAGATCCTTTTTTTAGGTGAGGTGACCAGAACTGTACACAGTACTCTAGGTGTGGTCGCTTACCGGAGGCAGCCGTAGTATACACTGGCTCTCCAACTCATGAGGAGCATCATCCTTGTTCTTGCTCATCTTTTGTTCTTGTGCGTTGAGAAAACAAGAAGACAACGCAGGGTTACACAATGGCCCAGCAGTGGCTTCTCTCGGCCTTTGCTAGCCAACCTGCTCTGCTGCTAGGCGTTGTGAAACAGCGGCACACACAAACACACTCTGCTCAGAAACACCTTATATGAGGGAACTAGAGAACTAAAGCCATGCATTAAGGCGCATTCTGGATCTAAGGCCGGAGATGCACCTGAAGGCTTAAGAACGAAAAGGCGTGACGTGAAAGCAGAAACATTTCCCCAGCATGGTCGTTACGCTCTGCTTCCTCCACAACTTACTCAGAGCTGCGGGGACCATCGTTAGCTGTAGCAAAACTTTCAAGGCCTTTGAAATAAAAGCAGCACAGGCCCTCCTCTTCTCCCCTGCCCGCAACCGCCACGTTTTGCAAAAGCTATCCTTAGCTCTTTCAGATAAGGTGCGATCAGTAGTGCAGAAATTCAGGATTGATCATGGACAGGAGTGTTACAAAAGAATTTGAAGCGCCAGGAGAATGCAGCCGTTGGAGCAGAAATCCTGCCACTACAGGAGCACCAGGCTCAGATGTGGTGGCAAGAAAGGTATTGATCCACTCCCACTAAATTAGTGATAGACAGAACACCCGTGTCAATACCCCAATCAAGGGATGACAAGGGATGCCACTTGTGTGTCAGATTACACACTGCACTGTCACAAAGCACAGCAGTTTATTGTGCTTTTGTCGCCCTGCACACCCCCAGCCACACTCCAAAGGCTTGCCATTCTCTTTGAATAATTTCAGAAGGGCAGGAGTGATCTTTGCATTGAGATCAGCATGTTCCTCCTTCTAGAGAGAGCTACAGACCCAGAACCAGAGAAACATAAAAGAAACAAATGCATTACTTGTAGATGCCATCTTTCGTCTTCTTGCTTCACGCAAACGTTTATAAAAACTTGTACCATTCAAAAAAACTAAACATAAACGCAGAAAAAAAAAACAGTTAAGAAAAGAAAAGTGACTGCAGTTCAAACATTCCCTGCTACTCAAGGTAGATTAAGGGTGTGATTGTATCCCTGTTTAGGCAGGAAGAAATCCTACAAGTCCCAGCATTCCCCAGCCAGCATGGCTGGATGGGAAAAGCTGGGAGTTGTAGGACTTTTTTTTCCTGGCTAAACAGGGAGAGGATTGCATCCTAAACACATCAAACTGCTGTTTCTCTTCCCAAGAACAAGATGCTAATTCTATAATGAGCTTCCCCTCCCTTCAAACTTCGCTCTGTATAGGAGAAAAAATGCCGCCAAATTAAATGATCCCCAGCTATTTCCTGGCTGCAAATATGAACCTCTCATCCATGCATAATAAAATCCATAGCGCCCAATTCAAGATGCTGGTTTTGAACTACAAAGTTGTAAACAGTTACAGCCAGGATCTCTTAAGGACTGTCTCTGTCCATTGCTCGGCTTCGTCCATTTTCTTCTGCTGCCCCTTATGCCTGGAACGCTCTTCCAGAACATTTGAGAACTACAAGTTCAACCACAGCTTTTAAAGCTCAGCTAAAAACTTTTCTTTTTCCTAAAGCTTTTAAAACTTGATTTTGTTCTGACTTTATACTGTTAGTTTTACCCTACCCAGTGCCTGTTTACCCTACCCTGTGCCTGTTTGCATTCTCTTCCCCTCCTTATTGTTTTATTATGATTTTATTAGAATGTAAGCCTATGCGGCAGGGTCTTGATATTTACTGTTTTACTCTGTACAGCACCATGTACATTGATGGTGCTATATAAATAAATAAATAAATAAATAAATAATAATAATAATAATAATAATAATAATAATAACAACAATAATAATAATATGAAGTACCCATAATTAACAATTACTGTTGGAGTCCCTATCATATGTCCCACTACCTAGAGAAGATGGGTTGGTCACTACTTGACACAAGGCCTTTTCAGCTGCAGCACCCTAATTGTGGAACTCTCTCGTGAGAAAGGTGAAATTATTGGCTCCTTCATTATTTCGTTTTAGAACAGCTCTAAAGGCCTTTCTGTACTGTCAAGCTTTTAATGCTGTGTAATTTTGCTTTCTGACACTCTTCCATTTTAATTGTAATGCCGCTTTCACATTTTATTGAATAGTTTCAGTTTTTATGCTGTGTTTATTGCTTTTATGGTATGTTTTGATGATGTGCATCACTTCAACACCTGAGAGGCAGGGGATATATTTTCCAAATTTAATATATGAAATGAAACAGGCATTTCCAAGCTTCATCACAAAGACAGGAACCATCAAAGGGGGAAAGTGACATAAGAACATAAGAAGAGCCATCCTTAATCAGACCATAGAATCATAGAATAGCAGAGTTGGAAGGGGCCTACAAGGCCATCGAGTCCAACCCCCTGCTCAACGCAGGAATCCACCCTAAAGCATCCCCGACAGATGCTTTAGGGTCCATCTAGTCCAGCACTCTGTTCACATACTGGCCAACCAGCTCCTGACCAGGGATCCACAAGCAGGACACGGGTGCAACAGCGTCCTTTCACCCGTGTTCCCCAGCAACTGGTATATATAGGCTTACTGCCCCTAATACTGGTAGTAGCACATAGCCATAAGGACTAGTAGCTATTAACAGCCTTCTTCTTCTAGGAATTTATCCAACCCCCTTTTAAATCCATCCAAATTGGTGGCCATCACTACATCTTGTGGTAATGAATTCCTACCATTACTTTTATAATGCTGAAATCCTTACAGTCTGTCTACAAAGTCAGTATTATTATCTCCATCTTGCAGGAGCAGGTTTGATCTGAACATCCTGTTTCAGAGCTCAGCCCACCAGCCATTACACAACACCAGCTGTTTCCTTCCAAACAATCCTTTAAAAGAAGAGAACCTGCCTGCTGATTCCTATATCAGATGCCAATTTAGTCAGAATATTTGGAAAACATCATCATTTGAATTGGGGACGGGGACAGAGAGGCCATCAGTGAGCACATTTATTTATTTATAACATTTCTTAGCCGCCTTTCAGGGCAGAAGTCCTCTCAAGGTGGCTTACAACTATACATAAAACCATATAAACATTTAAAACAATAAAAGCATAGACAGTAAAATATCAGTTAAATCAATAAAAGGTAACAATAAAAACGAGGCCACTCTGACTGCCAGTTTCTAGTCCTGGTACAAGGGATATTTTTGGCTGGGGATGCCAAAGACTTCACTTGGAACTTGAAAAACAGGTTCCCAATCCCTGAGCTTTGCTGCCCCGCCCCCATTGCCATCCATAAAGTTGATTTGAATTCCCTTGATTAAAGCTGATTAAAATATATCCAATCTGCACATACAACAAACCCAGATGTGCTTGCAAGGGTCTTGGGGAGGGGGCGCCCTAGTGTGAACCTAGGGGCTCCGTGGGGTGAATGGAGGTGTGTGGGGGGGTGGATTTCGGAGCCCGCCCAGGTGTGCTTGCAAGGGTCTTGGGGAGGGGGGTGCCCTAGTGTGAACCTAGGGGCTCCGTGGGGTGAATGGAGGTGTGTGTGGGGGGGTGGATTTCAGAGCCCGCCCAGGTGTGCTTGCAAGGGTCTTGGGGAGGGGGGCGCCCTAGTGTGAACCTAGGGGCTCCGTGGGGTGAATGAAGGTGTGTGGGGGGTGGATTTCGTAGCCCACCCAGGTGTGCTTGCAAGGGTCTTGGGGAGGGGGGCGCCCTAGTGTGAACCTAGGGGCTCCATGGGGTGAATGAAGGTGTGTGGGGGGGTGGATTTCGGAGCCCCCCCAGGTGTGCTTGCAGGGGTCTTGGGGAGGGGGGCGCCCTAGTGTGAACCTAGGGGCTCCGTGGGGTGAATGAAGGTGTGTGGGGGGGTGGATTTCAGAGCCCGCCCAGGTGTGCTTGCAAGGGTCTTGGGGAGGGGGGCGCCCTAGTGTGAACCTAGGGGCTCCGTGGGGTGAATGAAGGTGTGTGGGGGGGTGGATTTCAGAGCCCGCCCAGGTGTGCTTGCAAGGGTCTTGGGGAGGGGGGCGCCCTAGTGTGAACCTAGGGGCTCCGTGGGGTGAATGAAGGTGTGTGGGGGGGTGGATTTCAGAGCCCGCCCAGGTGTGCTTGCAAGGGTCTTGGGGAGGGGGGCGCCCTAGTGTGAACCTAGGGGCTCCATGGGGTGAATGGAGGTGTGGGGGGGGTGGATTTCGGAGCCCCCCCAGGTGTGCTTGCAAGGGTCTTGGGGACGGGGGCGCCCTAGTGTGAACCTAGGGGCTCCGTGGGGTGAATGGAGGTGTGGGGGGGTGGATTTCGGAGCCCACCCATGTGTGCTTGCAAGGGTCTTGGGGAGGGGGGTGCCCTAGTGTGAACCTAGGGGCTCCGTGGGGTGAATGGAGGTGTGGGGGGGTGGATTTCGGAGCCCACCCATGTGTGCTTGCAAGGGTCTTGGGGAGGGGGGTGCCCTAGTGTGAACCTAGGGGCTCCGTGGGGTGAATGGAGGTGTGGGGGGGGGTGGATTTCGTAGCCCGCCCAGGTGTGCTTGCAAGGGTCTTGGGGAGGGGGGTGCCCTAGTGTGAACCTAGGGGCTCCGTGGGGTGAATGGAGGTGTGTGTGGGGGGGTGGATTTCAGAGCCCGCCCAGGTGTGCTTGCAGGGGTCTTGGGGAGGGGGGCGCCCTAGTGTGAACCTAGGGGCTCCGTGGGGTGAATGAAGGTGTGTGGGGGGTGGATTTCGTAGTCCACCCAGGTGTGCTTACAAGGGTCTTGGGGAGGGGGGCGCCCTAGTGTGAACCTAGGGGCTCCATGGGGTGAATGAAGGTGTGTGGGGGGGTGGATTTCGGAGCCCCCCCAGGTGTGCTTGCAGGGGTCTTGGGGAGGGGGGCGCCCTAGTGTGAACCTAGGGGCTCCGTGGGGTGAATGAAGGTGTGTGGGGGGGTGGATTTCAGAGCCCGCCCAGGTGTGCTTGCAAGGGTCTTGGGGAGGGGGGCGCCCTAGTGTGAACCTAGGGGCTCCATGGGGTGAATGGAGGTGTGTGGGGGGGTGGATTTCGGAGCCCCCCCAGGTGTGCTTGCAGGGGTCTTGGGGAGGGGGGCGCCCTAGTGTGAACCTAGGGGCTCCGTGGGGTGAATGGAGGTGTGGGGGGGTGGATTTCGGAGCCCACCCAGGTGTGCTTGCAAGGGTCTTGGGGACGGGGGCGCCCTAGTGTGAACCTAGGGGCTCCGTGGGGTGAATGGAGGTGTGTGGGGGGGTGGATTTCGGAGCCCCCCCAGGTGTGCTTGCAGGGGTCTTGGGGAGGGGGGCGCCCTAGTGTGAACCTAGGGGCTCCGTGGGGTGAATGAAGGTGTGTGGGGGGGTGGATTTCAGAGCCCGCCCAGGTGTGCTTGCAAGGGTCTTGGGGAGGGGGGCGCCCTAGTGTGAACCTAGGGGCTCCATGGGGTGAATGGAGGTGTGTGGGGGGGTGGATTTCGGAGCCCCCCCAGGTGTGCTTGCAGGGATCTTGGGGAGGGGGGCGCCCTAGTGTGAACCTAGGGGCTCCGTGGGGTGAATGGAGGTGTGGGGGGGTGGATTTCGGAGCCCACCCAGGTGTGCTTGCAAGGGTCTTGGGGACGGGGGCGCCCTAGTGTGAACCTAGGGGCTCCGTGGGGTGAATGGAGGTGTGTGGGGGGGTGGATTTCGGAGCCCACCCATGTGTGCTTGCAAGGGTCTTGGGGACGGGGGCGCCCTAGTGTGAACCTAGGGGCTCCGTGGGGTGAATGGAGGTGTGGGGGGGGTGGATTTCGGAGCCCACCCATGTGTGCTTGCAAGGGTCTTGGGGAGGGGGGTGCCCTAGTGTGAACCTAGGGGCTCCGTGGGGTGAATGGAGGTGTGGGGGGGGTGGATTTCGTAGCCCGCCCAGGTGTGCTTGCAAGGGTCTTGGGGAGGGGGGTGCCCTAGTGTGAACCTAGGGGCTCCGTGGGGTGAATGGAGGTGTGTGTGTGGGGGGGGTGGATTTCAGAGCCCGCCCAGGTGTGCTTGCAGGGGTCTTGGGGAGGGGGGCGCCCTAGTGTGAACCTAGGGGCTCCGTGGGGTGAATGAAGGTGTGGGGGGGGTGGATTTCGTAGCCCACCCAGGTGTGCTTACAAGGGTCTTGGGGAGGGGGGCACCCTAGTGTGAACCTAGGGGCTCCATGGGGTGAATGAAGGTGTGGGGGGGGTGGATTTCGGAGCCCCCCCAGGTGTGCTTGCAGGGGTCTTGGGGAGGGGGGCGCCCTAGTGTGAACCTAGGGGCTCCGTGGGGTGAATGAAGGTGTGTGGGGGGGTGGATTTCAGAGCCCGCCCAGGTGTGCTTGCAGGGGTCTTGGGGAGGGGGGCGCCCTAGTGTGAACCTAGGGGCTCCATGGGGTGAATGAAGGTGTGTGGGGGGGTGGATTTCGGAGCCCCCCCAGGTGTGCTTGCAGGGGTCTTGGGGAGGGGGGCGCCCTAGTGTGAACCTAGGGGCTCCGTGGGGTGAATGGAGGTGTGGGGGGGTGGATTTCGGAGCCCCCCCAGGTGTGCTTGCAAGGGTCTTGGGGACGGGGGTGCCCTAGTGTGAACCTAGGGGCTCCATGGGGTGAATGAAGGTGTGGGGGGGGTGGATTTCGTAGCCCACCCAGGTGTGCTTACAAGGGTCTTGGGGAGGGGGGGCGCCCTAGTGTGAACCTAGGGGCTCCATGGGGTGAATGAAGGTGTGTGGGGGGGTGGATTTCGGAGCCCCCCCAGGTGTGCTTGCAGGGGTCTTGGGGAGGGGGGCGCCCTAGTGTGAACCTAGGGGCTCCGTGGGGTGAATGAAGGTGTGGGGGGGTGGATTTCGTAGCCCACCCAGGTGTGCTTACAAGGGTCTTGGGGAGGGGGGCGCCCTAGTGTGAACCTAGGGGCTCCATGGGGTGAATGAAGGTGTGGGGGGGGTGGATTTCGGAGCCCCCCCAGGTGTGCTTGCAGGGGTCTTGGGGAGGGGGGCGCCCTAGTGTGAACCTAGGGGCTCCGTGGGGTGAATGAAGGTGTGTGGGGGGGGTGGATTTCAGAGCCCGCCCAGGTGTGCTTGCAGGGGTCTTGGGGAGGGGGGCGCCCTAGTGTGAACCTAGGGGCTCCATGGGGTGAATGGAGGTGTGTGGAGGGGGTGGATTTCGGAGCCCCCCCAGGTGTGCTTGCAGGGGTCTTGGGGAGGGGGGCGCCCTAGTGTGAACCTAGGGGCTCCATGGGGTGAATGGAGGTGTGTGGGGGGGGTGGATTTCGGAGCCCCCCCCAGGTGTGCTTGCAGGGGTCTTGGGGAGGGGGGCGCCCTAGTGTGAACCTAGGGGCTCCGTGGGGTGAATGGAGGTGTGTGTGGGGGGGTGGATTTCGGAGCCCCCCCCAGGTGTGCTTGCAGGGGTCTTGGGGAGGGGGGCGCCCTAGTGTGAACCTAGGGGCTCCGTGGGGTGAATGAAGGTGTGGGGGGGGTGGATTTCGTAGCCCACCCAGGTGTGCTTACAAGGGTCTTGGGGAGGGGGGCGCCCTAGTGTGAACCTAGGGGCTCCATGGGGTGAATGAAGGTGTGGGGGGGGTGGATTTCGGAGCCCCCCCAGGTGTGCTTGCAGGGGTCTTGGGGAGGGGGGCGCCCTAGTGTGAACCTAGGGGCTCCGTGGGGTGAATGAAGGTGTGGGGGGGGTGGATTTCGTAGCCCACCCAGGTGTGCTTACAAGGGTCTTGGGGAGGGGGGCGCCCTAGTGTGAACCTAGGGGCTCCATGGGGTGAATGAAGGTGTGGGGGGGGTGGATTTCGGAGCCCCCCCAGGTGTGCTTGCAGGGGTCTTGGGGAGGGGGGCGCCCTAGTGTGAACCTAGGGGCTCCGTGGGGTGAATGAAGGTGTGTGGGGGGGTGGATTTCAGAGCCCGCCCAGGTGTGCTTGCAGGGGTCTTGGGGAGGGGGGCGCCCTAGTGTGAACCTAGGGGCTCCATGGGGTGAATGGAGGTGTGTGGAGGGGGTGGATTTCGGAGCCCCCCCAGGTGTGCTTGCAGGGGTCTTGGGGAGGGGGGCGCCCTAGTGTGAACCTAGGGGCTCCATGGGGTGAATGGAGGTGTGTGGGGGGGGTGGATTTCGGAGCCCCCCCCAGGTGTGCTTGCAGGGGTCTTGGGGAGGGGGGCGCCCTAGTGTGAACCTAGGGGCTCCGTGGGGTGAATGGAGGTGTGTGTGGGGGGGTGGATTTCGGAGCCCCCCCCAGGTGTGCTTGCAGGGGTCTTGGGGAGGGGGGCGCCCTAGTGTGAACCTAGGGGCTCCGTGGGGTGAATGGAGGTGTGTGTGGGGGGGTGGATTTCGGAGCCCCCCCCAGGTGTGCTTGCAGGGGTCTTGGGGAGGGGGGCGCCCTAGTGTGAACCTAGGGGCTCCGTGGGGTGAATGGAGGTGTGTGTGGGGGGGTGGATTTCGGAGCCCCCCCCAGGTGTGCTTGCAGGGGTCTTGGGGAGGGGGGCGCCCTAGTGTGAACCTAGGGGCTCCGTGGGGTGAATGGAGGTGTGTGTGGGGGGGTGGATTTCGGAGCCCCCCCCAGGTGTGCTTGCAGGGGTCTTGGGGAGGGGGGCGCCCTAGTGTGAACCTAGGGGCTCCGTGGGGTGAATGGAGGTGTGTGTGGGGGGGTGGATTTCGGAGCCCGCCCAGGTGAGGCCTAGCTCGGGGCCCGCCTCGCCCTCGCCCGCTTTCCCGTGACTCACCAGCCGCCCAGCCGGTCCGTCGAAGTAGACCAATCCGTCCCGGCACCGCTGACGCTGCGGAAGCGGAACGGGCGGCGGCTCGGCAGGGAAAGAAAGGGAAGGCAGAGGCCGGGAGGCGGCGGCGGCGGCTCCGGGCAGCACGGGAGAGTCAGGTACGAAGGCCCCTCTCAGGCGGGCCTCAGCATCCCCGCCCACCTTCCGCCTCGGGGAAGGCCTCGGGCCTAGTTTCCCCGCCCCTCCGTGTCTGGAGCGAGCTCACCCGGCCTTGGAAGAGGCAACCCTGCGACGAAGTTGACTCCCCTTTCCCACCCGCACTTTTTAAATCCGGCTTCGTAAATCCGGCGTCTCCTCGGTTCCACACTCTCACCTATATTCTCTTTAAAAGAAGCGAAGATGGCCGTGCGGGTCCATGACGAGAAAAAGACTCAATCAACCCACAGTTGCGCAATGCCTTTATTAGGACCAACTAAAACCCCATCCTTTTTAGGAGGTTGATCCTAATAAAGGGTTTTGCACAACTGTGCAGGCTGGGTTTCGTTCCCCCTCATGGACCAGCACGGCTATCTTTTGTTTATTTGGGGTGGGTGGGTTTGTTTTTAAGAGATTACTTCGTACCCAACTGGATTTTGGACTATATTTTCTTGGGCGGGGGGTTGCTTTTTAGGTTTGGGAGATCACCTGAAATTTGGGGAGTAGGGGAGGGTCGTGGGCTTAGAAAGAGGGTGAAAAAATAGTTTATATAGCCTGATTCTTCTCTCCAACCATAGGCTTTCTCAAAAGAAGTCCCTTCAATGTAAAATGGATCTAACCCTGTTTATTTGATTTCCTTTTAATAAATATTCCATGCCACCTTTCCACTTCAGAGTAGTTGACAAAATAGCTAAGATTGTATGGGGTCCTAACCTTTAGCTATGCTGGCTAGGGCTTACAGGAGCTGAAGGTCAGGAATATCTAAGAGGGCCACAGTTTTCCTTACCTAACTATTAGTCCCCATGGGAACACATCACCTGTAATTTCTCTAACAAAAAAAGGTCCTTGGCCTCTTTCCAGGGCCACTAAAGCAGTCTCCAGCAGAACTTCTGGTTCTATTGCCCCTCTCCTGTCCAAACTCCCAAAAGCTCTGCTCATTGGTTTCAATGTGATTTACAGCCAAAGGCCATGTCTAGTTTTTCACTCTGGATTAGATAAACAGGAGTAACCATCATCCTAATCCAAAAATCATTAATGCAGATGGGAATCTATTATTGAAAAGGAGATAGGAGACCAATCACCCATTTACCAAGCTGAATAGGAGGACAAGAGAAGTCTCTAGTCCCTATGAGTTTACTCCCCAGAACTTTGGGAATCAGACAGAAATTTATTTATTCATAATATTTCTATAGCACCCAATAGCCAAAGCTTTCTGGGTGGGTCACAAAAATTTAAACCATTAAATACAACATGAAATAAAACCAATACGAATTTTAAACAAACAAGTATTGATTATTCTTGGGCAAAAAAAAAACCCCACCTCCATATACTTTATTCATATAATTTGTTAGCAATGGAAACACACCTCTGCTTATCCCTTCCTCTTCCTGCCAGGTGTAGCTTGGGCAGGCCAGGTATGCTTATTTTATGTGTAGTCATGGGACCTCTTCACAGAAATATCACATATGGATGCATGTATGACTGGAAAATAACCTGCCGACATTGCACCATTGCTGTGTGGCTTCCTGCTGTTATAGATTTAACATGGCTACTCTTCAGGACAAACATCTGAACTCTGATCTCTCTCCCTCTCAGAGCTTGGGGCGGCTGGGATGGAGCCTTTAGCAGAACGTTCGGACTTCTACATCGGACTGAGCTTGGCTCTCAGCTCCAGCCTGTTCATTGGAGGAAGTTTTATCATAAAGAAGAAAGGGCTTCTCAGGTTGCATGGCAGAGGCTCCGTCAGAGCAGGTAATGACAAACCAGAGGATTTCAAGTGGCTGGTCATGGATGGGATGGAGGAAACCCAGATGCCAAGGTTCCTAGGAGTTTGAAATGTTTTTCTGGGCTAGATTCTGGTTTCATTTGAACTTAACCTTGAGTGATAGTTGCTCTCTTTCCTTCCCAGGTCTAGGGGGACATGCGTACCTGAGGGAATGGTTGTGGTGGGGAGGACTTCTATCCAGTAAGTACTTCCATGCAAGTTGTGACAGTTCTGATCTATATTTACACAACCTTTTTCATTGCCTATGCCTAAAAGTGATACGGACTCAAATAATGTCATACACGTTTTTTTGTTTGGGGAGGGAGGGGGGTCTGTTCTCATAAACAAGCCTTGCAAAGAAGCCCACAGAAACAAAAAATAATAATGGCACACTTAGTATTCTGTTAAGTCTTTGTGGCACCAGGGGGAGGGGAGGGAAGGGGAGGATAAACCTGCTTTCCTGAATGTGGCATCCTCTGTATGTGTTGGGCTGCATCCCTGGTAATCAGAATATAAGGAGCTGTCTTTTACTGAGTCAGACCATCTGGATCTGTACTGTCAGCAGTGGCTCTCCAAGGTTTCAGGCAGTTTTTAAGCCCAACCTGGAAATTCCCGGGATTGAATCTGGGATCTTCCCAGGCAAAGCAGATGCTCTACCCCTGAACTATGGCCCCTCCAACACATAGAGGGTGCCAGGTTAGGGAAGGTTGAGATAAACTCTCCCAACTTGCCAAAAATCTCTTGCAGGTCACCTGTGGTTGTCTTTTACTCACCAAAGAGGAGCAGTTGTGTGAACTATTTGCTCTTAGGTTAACTATTTCTCACTTGTGACGGATTGCCTCTTTCTTACAGTGGGAATTGGAGAAGCTGCGAACTTTGCTGCCTATGCTTTTGCTCCAGCAACACTGGTCACTCCTCTAGGAGCACTAAGTGTTTTAGTCAGGTAAGCACCGCATGATCAGAGGCTCCTCAGCCTCCCCAAGCCCTGGAAACCAGGTCTGTACTCGTGTTCCTCAGCCATTTCCCCAAACAAGCCAGTTTCTGTTCCTCTTTCAACCCTGCATTTCTTCCTGTAGTGCAGTTTTAGCCTCCTACTTCCTGAATGAACATCTAAACATCCACGGGAAGATTGGTTGTATCCTGAGCATTTTAGGCTCCACTGTGATGGTGATCCATGCCCCTCAGGAGGAAGAGGTCTCCAGCCTGGAGTCAATGGCAGAGAAACTGAAAGATCCAGGTACGAACGATCCCTTTGCTTTTCCACAACACAAAAATATTACATTTGGGGAGGAGAACTGAACAGCAATGTAATGTCAAGAGAATGAAATCTACAATCAGTAACCTGCAAGGGAGGAATATGTGTTCCCTGCCCGCCCCCTCTCGTGCCAGCACTGAGTCATTGCTGACTCTTGGAGGGACACCAGCTTTCGCTGACGTTTTCTTGGCAGGCCTTATAGCGGGGTGGTTTGCCGTTGCCTTCCCCGGCCGTTATTCCCTTTCCCCCAGCTAACTGGGTACTCATTTTACCGACCTCAGGAGGATGGAAGGCTGAGTCGACCCAAGCCGGCTGCTTGAAACCAGCTTCCGCTGGGATCGAACTCAGGCCGTGGGGAGAGTTTCAGCTGCAGAAACTGCTGCTTTACCACTCTGCGCCACACGAGGCTCTCGTTCCCTGCCCCAACCCACCCTAATCCTTCTCCACCCAGTGATGCTTTTTTAGTATCTTGAACCATAACAATGATAAGCAAGAATTCAAAAGCACACTGGATGCTTTAAAAATATTACTAGTAAACATTGCCAGCAGTAACTGAAGGAGGAAGGTACTATTTTTGGTCAAACCTTGTGCGGGAGTTCATTTCTAATATGCTGGGCTCTCCACATCTAATCCCCTTAGACGCTGGCTGAGTTCAGACGACATGCTAATCAACGGTTGTTTCCCATTCTGTCCCTATTACCCGCCCCCAGTTGATTAGCATGTCATCCGAACTCAGCCACTGTCTTAGTCACTATTGGCTCAGTTCACACAACACTTTTTTCAATGGTGGCATAACAACTCCACTGTGGAGTTTACACCACCACTGAGAAAAGTGTTGTCTGGAGGGAAAACTCCACCCCACATTGAGTTTTTTTTTTTAAAAAAAAACACCACAAACCATCCACCCTGAATCCCCACGCTGTACAGAGGAGAGTTCCTGCACAACCGTGGTGTTCCATGTTGTCTGGAGGGCTCCGAGGAGTTTCCTGTTGAGTGGAGTTTTCCAATTGCCATAGAGTTCCCTGGCAAGAGCAGCGAAAGGAGGGAGTGCTGCTCTAGGAGAGCCGCCAGGATTGGTTTTATTTTTTTTTTGCAGCAATGGTTGATGGGATACCATTGAGGGGACTGGGGAGGGTGGAGGAACTGTCAATCAAATGCTGCATTGACTTTTAATCCACTCCTCAGGAGGCCACACCCCCACAACAGTGGAGTTGGAACATGTTGTGTGGGGGGTACCCCTTACACTTTTCCCACTTAGTAGAGAAAAGTGTTGTGTGAACTGAGCCATTCTATAGGCTTGGGATATTAGATAGACGGGATTTCCGGTCTATTGTTTTGAACCGCCCAGAGAGCCTCGGCTAGTGGGTGGTATAGAAATGTCATTCATTCATTCATTCATTCATTCATTCATGTAAATAAATAAATTTCCCAATGTATTTTTCTGACCAGATTCTATTAACCATATCCATCTTATACAGTCAGTGATCTACACTAGCAGTTCTCAAACTATTTTTTCTCCACAGACCACTTGAAAATTGCTGGAGGGTCTCGCCAAACTAGTTAATATTTTTTAAAAATAAAAAGCCCATTCATAGTTCGCATTTTTATAACACTGTGTCTTCACCACCACCATTATCAAAACTAGTGCTGTAGGATGAAAGTCACAGCCACCACGCCAGGCCATTAGTGGGATCCTTTAACTGGCATCCTTTTAGGGGGAAATTAGTAGATTGCACTAGCACTGTATTATGAAAATAATGGGCCAGGGACCTTGTTAGCCTGTTCTTTAATCCATCCTTGGTCAGAATAGCTTCAATTGTTCTGCAACCTTTCTACGGACCACTTGAATGGAGCTCATGGACCAGTAGTAGTCCAGTTTGAGAACCTCTGATCTAGACAAAACTGAAGCCCCCTGTGACTAAATGCTGAAAAAATTAGCTGTGCCCCAAAATGCAGATTGTCCTTAATGCTTCCCCCACCCCTCTCTTCCAGGCTTCATTATATTTGCTTTGTGTGTATTGGTGAGTTCAGTTCTTCTCATCTTCTTGGCCGGACCTCGCTATGGGCAGAGCAACGTCTTGGTGTACGTTCTGATCTGTTCCGCCATTGGTTCGCTCTCTGTCGCTTGCGTCAAAGGCTTGGGCATCGCCGCGAAGGAGCTGTTTGCCGGGAAGCCAGTCTGGAAGGAACCACTGGGCTGGGTGCTCTCCCTTGGCCTCGTGATCTGCGTCAGTGTCCAGATCAACTACCTGAACAAGGCCTTGGATATCTTCAACACCTCTGTGGTCACGCCCATCTATTATGTCCTCTTCACCACAGCAGTCATGGCCTGCTCTGCCATCCTGTTCAAGGAATGGCAGCATCTGGTCCTGATGAACATCATTGGTACCATCAGCGGCTTCCTCACCATCGTCCTGGGCATCTTCCTCCTGCACGCTTTCAGAGACGTCCCTTTCACTGCAGACCTCCTGCCCCTCTTCCTGAGGCACGACCGAACTAGCGCGCGCACAGCTTCTTGGAGAACGGGGGCCCAGCATAAGTCCTGTCTCCACCAGCCCCTTCTAGACCCAGAGGACATCTGCAAAGTGGGGACAGAGAAAGCAGAGGAGCAGGACACCCAAAGCTTATGAAAGCGAACCCATCATTAGACATTGCCTAGTGGCTAAAACGCAAACCACAACCGAAACAGACACCAATAGGTAACACGGGCAGCCTTTGAGACCATTTTCCTCACGTCTGAACTCTTTCTCTGGTAACGTGCTTGAACCAAATAAGAGGCCCGTATTTGGCCTAGTTAGAGCTCAGCAAGTGGCAGTTCCAGGGCTGAATCTGACCTCTCCCTCTTTTCCAGGCATCCAGAAATGATCTGGAGGAGGATGGGACAGGTCAGAATCAGGATGGGGTTTGGATGTATTTATTGAACAGGCCCTGCCATGTAGAAACGGCATGGCGTTTCAGAAGCAATTGGTGACACAGCGTTGGTTGGGGGAGCTTATTGTTCAAAGTGGGGGTGGGGGGAAATGGAGTGCACAAGTAACGGTACCTCTGAGGATCTTCCCAGCCAGAGGCAAGAATGCACAAGCAAGAGAAAAGGGGTTCCTCTTCCTCTCACTTTTGTTCCTGAAGTGGAGAAAAATCTGTGTGCGCAGGAGGACTTACATGTGGACAGACAGAAGCATATTTTTCTTGCTGTAGGTCATTCTAAGGAACACAGATGACAGGAAGACATAGGAGACCGTGGAGCAGCTTGAAGGAATGGCAGGCTTGGCCCTACCACCTAGAGCGACCACCCACTGATAGAACTAGGTGATAAGCAGAGAATTTAGCTCAGAGGAATGAGGTCAGCACTTCTGCACAAGTATGCTCAAAGTTGTCAGAATGCGCAGATGTTCCGTTGAAATCAATAGGACTTGCTTTCGCCTAACCGTTTAGGCTCAAGATGTAAGTCTCCCCCTACGAGAGCAGAGCTGCTACTCTTGTGTCCATGTCTGATCCTGGCAATAATAGTGTCCTACTGCTTCCCAAATGTATGGACAGTCCATTTTAGGTGGCCTTAAGGGTAACATTTTTATAAAGTATTAAGGTTTACAAGTTATTTAAAATAAATGTTTTCGTTATGAGACGATGTAGTACCTACATCCATAACAGTGTTGCAGACGTAATACATGACTTAAAAAGAACTCCAAAGCATGTCATACTTTATTTCAAAGTCATTTGTACCTTTTGCTAGCTGTTTTGTACCACTTCCACTCATTCTTTTAGAGTCACTTACTGATTTGACACCTAACAGCCATTGCCAACCTTCAGCCACAGTGGTTTTCATCTAGCATTTCTTTGGGTGATAAATTGGAAGCGAATTTCTGGATCACACTCCCTGGTTCTTGATCCGTGCCTGTAAAGCAGTGCAGAGCTTGACCTGAGCCACCAAGAACCATTGGTTTTGGAAACGTCTTTCCCACTCTGCACCTCCTTTTGTTGGTGACATACCATTTTCTGGGATAGGTACATGGTCCTCGCAACAGAATTAGCCTGACTAGACTTTTATTCCTCTTCTACTGCTAAGAGGATAGCTATCGGACCCATGAGACATCCACACCGGAAGACAAAGTTCTCCAAGTGTTGTTGGACTCCAACTCCCATCAGCCCCAGCTAGCATGGCCAAGGATCAGGGATGTTGAGAATTGTAGCCCAACATCTGGAGGACCAGAGGTTCTCTGCCTTGCAAACAATTAGCTTTTATACAGATGTCAGCAACTCTTTACGTATTGTTTTTTTCTCTTTAAAGGGATTTTTAGTTCTCCTATACTCCCTTTCCAGGCATTCTGGCAACAGTCCTAGAACCCCCCCTTTGTCATTTAGAATGCCACCAATTTCCTTCATATACCTAGAGTTTTGCCGAATTTTGAGCACTTTTGACACAGAATTCACAAGAACTCCGGTTACCATTACATTTTAGGTAGCCCTACTCTTGGTACCACGTCATGGTCCGATGGCGCATGATGCTGCCACCTTGCTGAAGCCAAGAAGGTTTGGGTTTGGACAGTACCTCAGGAGGAATGTGGCTGGGAACTATATGCCCACTGCCTTCAGTTCCATGATGGAAGAAAAACAGAATATCAATGTAATACACAATAACAGACCATTTCATTGTTCAAAATACAATTGGTGAAGAACCAGGAATTGATCTGAAGGGAGTCCTCGGTTATTTGTAACACCAATTTTTCTGTAACTCTAGTAAATAAATCTTGTAAGCATTGACATAGGACTGTAGTTCTATGCCTGCACTAGGGAGTAAGTTCCACTAACTTCCAAGCAAACATGCATCCAGTTGGAACGTTGCTGTCAGCAATGATTTCTTAACTCCTCCTAATCTTTATGACTCTAGCACTGGGGAAGACACTCCCCATACTGTCCACTGAATATTCTTATTTGGCCCCGAACAAGCTATTTTCTCTTGGCCTTGGTTGTCCCAAACATAAAATAAGGAAAGCGATCTTGTTGGGATGAACAAGAGACAGACAGGAAAAGAAGATGCAAGCACAAAACATTATACAAAACACTTATAAAAATAGAATACAGCCAAGCACACCACTATTTGGGGGGGGGGGGTTGCACAGCAAGGGCCACATGCAGGAAATGTATCTTAGTTTAAGAGTTTTCCCCTCTATACCTGTTTCTGCAACTGCCAAGCCTGCCTCTGCTGAACATCAAGCCATATGGACACATAAAACAGGCAAAACGATACAGTCTTATATAAGATCTTCACGCGGATATGAACCTTCACCCATTGCAGAAACTGAAGCATTGGTTTTTCTGAAAGAAATGCTGGGTGTGGCATTCTCACTCCTGGGCCAGAAGGATAACAGAGTTAAAAGAGGTTTTGCAGGCTGTGATAGTCACACAGATTCTGGAGTAGACAGATAAAACAGCTCGGGCACATATAGGGTCCTCCCCTGATCTGAAACCTGACTGGGTGTATACCTCTCATGGTTAAGTCATCTACCACTGTGTTCTGCCCATTAGGAACCTTAAAGCAACACACTGAGGAATAAACCCTACACATATGCAAGAGAGTGGTCTTCACCATTCTGTTAGGCAGTCTTTTGGAAAGAGACAGGCAGCCCAAATTTATAACAAAGAACCAATTAATTACTCTTGTACTTACCGTTGCATTCCAACCAAGTCCTTGCCCAAGGATTGATAGTTTAATACAACCTTCCCCAACCTGGTGCCCTCCAGATGTGTTGGCCTAAAACTCCCAGCTTATTGGGAACTGTAATCCAACGCAACTGAAGGGCACCAGTTTGGGAAGGCTGTTTTAAGGGTTTGGCCATTCCTTATGCAACGACTTATTTGGTCACCTGCATGAAAAAAAGATCTCTAGGATAGCAGGCAGGAAAGGTTTACAAAAGTGGTTTCTTTGGAGCTAAATGTTACTAACATACATATGAGTAGACAGTGAGTTGCTGAAACTGAGGGCTAGGAACTTGCATGGGTTTATCTGCAGGGTAGTAGTTTCAGGACAGCAGCTTGGGCAAAAAGTGAGACTAGGGTTGCCAGCTACGGCACAGCACAGCACCGTAGCTCTGTAAGGGTATAAAATGTTCTTTATTCTAGATCACAATCCTCCCAGCACCGCTCCCCCCTAGCAACCCAGAAGGAATCACCGGCCACTCAACAGGCATTTTAAAATGGATCCAACTGACATTTATTCCATTGATCAGAAGGAAAAGAATTTATGGAGAAAGTCAAGACAGACTTTTGTACTCGGTAAGTGAAACATTTACAAGACCACATGAGTGATATTCCTTCCCAATAACCATGTGCCCTGGAGGATCTCTTTCTAGCTGGGCTAAGGAGGGGTTGAATAAGCACCTCATTGAAGACCGGCACAACACTTCTGCAAGCGAAGTCTGCCTCCCTCTTTCCAACCGCAACACCCCCAGTTGCGGTTTACAAAGGTCAACTCAGTCGCATGTTCAAGCGAGCAGCAGGCAAGCGATTCGCAACACTTAAAGGAGGAGCGCTAAAGCGTAGTACCATTGTTAAAGGCACGTTTGCACCCCTGCATTTCCCAGGATCCACAGTAGTGTTTCTCAAGCCTCCCAGCTCCCTTATCTCAAGAAGAAGCGGGAGGAGGAACTTCTCAAGCATTGATCGGTGGGCTACCCTGGCCGCACCACCGGGAAAGTGAGCTGTTCGAGCCACAATTCTGGTGTGAAGATCCCCCTTATCCAGAACTTTTCTACTACAAAAAAATTAAACAAAAATCTCAGGGCAGCACAAGCCTATGTTAAGCAGCAGGTGTGCAGTGTTGCATGCCCTCATTTGTCTGGCTGTTAATGTTCACAAGATGGGAATTTAAAACCGGAACTGATCAAGGCAGCTGGGAAGTCCTGGAGTCCGTCACAAATGTAGAGGCCAACCTCCCTCACAGCTTATCCCTAGCGATCCTTTCGTCTGTTCTCTCTTTGCTGCCTCCTCTCCCATACAATTGGTTTTTTCCTTTTTGAATGAAGAAATCAGAGCTGTCATGGGGGTGGGGTCAGCTCAATCAGACAGATTTTCAGAGAACGCCGACTTGGATTTCTGCGTCTGCTCCAACCGGTTGAGAATAAACTGGCTGGTATCGATGAACCGCTCAACGCAGTTCACAAAGCAGGCCTCCGCTCGGCTGTCCAACTTGGGGCCAGGCTTGTCCATACATTTCTCCTGTTCAAGACACAGAAGAGAGAGAGAATTACCTAGGGCAGGGGTGGGCAATAAACATGAATCTACTGGCAGACCTTATTGGCAGATTTCTGGGTGATTTGCAAGGATTTCCCAACTGACTAACCAAAGCAATAATGAAGCGGCTCCCTTGTCCCCAAATTAGACAAAAACTTGGGGAGGAAACCCAGTAGCAGCGACAAAATGATTTCCCCCTCCACCCTCACAAAAAATTATACTACTGAAATGAAGAACTATGGAGGTAACCATGGTCATGTCTACACCTAAGGGTGTAGCAGGAAGGAGAGGGAAGGCCCATAATATAAAATACAATATAAAAGCACAACCAAGATAAAAACAGCAGCAATGCAAAAATACAAATTTAAAACAGCAAAGTTAAAATTAATTTACAGACTGTTAAAATTAATAAGAGGAGCCCCGCGTGCGTGGCAAAAAAAAAGTAAGGAAACACACACACACGCACACACACACGTGCCATCCCAGGAATGGCAAAATTGCTGCCCTTCTCACCCCACAGACACAGAGCCACACGGCGCAGCTCATGATTGCTAAAAAATACTTGAGATGGCATCATAACTGAATCAACCTAGATATAACCTAGCTCCTCACCTACTGCAAGGCATGTTTTATCAACCAATATTCAACAAGATAGCACCATCTAAACCAGGGGTGGGCAGGAAGTAGATCTCCAGATATTTAGACTTCAATAGTCTCCATTCCTGAGCTTTGGAATTTGGAAGTTGGTCCCGAAAATCTGGAGATCTATTTTC
Source organism: Elgaria multicarinata webbii (assembly GCF_023053635.1). Taxonomy (NCBI): domain Eukaryota; kingdom Metazoa; phylum Chordata; class Lepidosauria; order Squamata; family Anguidae; genus Elgaria; species Elgaria multicarinata. The sequence continues at coordinate 15,166,629 of NC_086185.1, read as the reverse complement.
TGCCCACCTCTGATCTAAATACTAACATTGTATCCAATGTTTCTCTAACTTTAAAAGGTCTGCTCAAGCATCAGATACAGCCCAATAGTACAAATGTGCCCAAGCTCTTCACGGTCTAGCTCCTGCCTATCTCTCCTCTCTCATCTCACACTATCGCCCCGCTCGTGCTCTCCGCTCCTCTGATGCCATGCTTCTCGCCTGCCCAAGGACCTCCACTTCCCTTACTCGGCTTCGTCCTTTTTCTTCTGCTGCCCCTTACGCCTGGAACGCTCTTCCAGAACACTTGAGAACTACAAACTCAATCACTGCTTTTAAAACTCAGCTAAAAACTTTCCTTTTCCCTATAGCCTTCAAATATTGAGTTTGTTCTGACTCTATACTGTTAGCTTCACTGTACCCGGTGCCTGTTTACACTTCCCTGTGCCTGTTTGCATTCTCCTTCCCTCTTTATTGTTTACTACAACTTATTAGATTGTAAGCCTATGCGGCAGGGTCTTGCTATTTACTGTGTTATCTGTACAGCACCATGTACATTGATGGTGCTATATAAATAAATAATAATAATAGTACCTGTAAGGCAGCTATAGTTTAGTAAAGCAATTCACTAAGTTGGCACATTGTTTTAAATGTTTTACTGCTTTTAAATTATATATTGTTTTAACTTGGTTTATGGTTTAATTTGTTTTTAGCTGTGTATATTTACTGTTTTATTCTGTATGCTTTTATCTGTACGCCGCCCTGAGATCTTATCGATATAGGGCAGGATATAAATGTGGGCTGGTCCATGAAGTCACGAAGAGTCGGAAACAACTGAACAAATAAACAACAAAAATAAATGTTTTAAATAAATAAATAAGGTTGTCCCAGGACTGCAGAAAAACTGGGAAATCCTTGGCTTCAATTATCCTGGGGAAAGTCTCTGGTCATCCCCGGTTGACCCTGGGATCCCCTGTGCATCACTTGGACGCATAGGGACGGCCCAGCACTTTCAATTGGGCCCGGACTTGGACTCAACAGGAGCCAGAACCCTGTTGAAGTCAGAGGAGATTTGTCAACTTAACGCTTTCTGATTTTAAGACAGCTATAAAGACTAGCCTCTTCCGACCTACCCATATGAATTTCAAACCAAGAATTTTAAATTGTCTTGTTATTTTGATACTGTATTAATTTTATATGCACTTTTTATTAATTTTATGTATTTGATTTATCTTGTATTGTTGTACTAATGTTGTTCCCCGCCTTGATCCAAAGGGAGAGGCGGGTAAAAAATAAATAAATATATTAGTAGTAATACTATTAAAGCCTCCTCCCATATGGGCCTGCCCAGACCCTAAGCTCATCTACAGGAGTCCTTCTCTATGAGCAGATGCCAAAGGAAGTGAGGCAGGTGGCTACCAGGAGGAGGGCCTTCTCTGCTGTGGCACCCCGGCTGTGGAATGAGGTCCCTAGAGATGTTCACCTGGAACCTATGTTATACTCTTTTATTATCCCATTATTTTAATAGTTTATCATCTTAGCGTTTTAACGTTGCTGTTTTAAAACTTGTATTTTAAACCTGTATACATTTCTCCATTGCTGCTTGGTTTTATCCTGGTTGTGCTTTATATTGTGTTTGGTTTTATATATTGTGGCTTGTTTTATACTGTATTTGATGGGTTTAATTTTTGTGAACTGCCCAGAAAGCTTCAGCTATTGGGCGGTAAGGAAATGAAATAAATAAATAAATAAATAAGCTACCCATGACAAAACTTAGGCCCCATTGATTCCAATGGCTCTTCCCTTGAGTATGGCTCCACCTGGAAACATCCCATGGAGCAGGTGCGGCCATACTCAAGGGGAGAGCCATTGAAATCAATGGGGCCTACGTTTGTCATGGGTAGCTTATCGCCCCCACTGATTTCAACGGGGTCCTGAGTCCCATTGACATCAATGGGTCCCATGGATTTCAAAGGGAGTCCTGCGCCCCCATTGAAATCATTTGGGGGTTGGATGAGGATACCGACTGCCATGGATTTCAATGGGTCCCCTCGATCTCAAGGGGTCTACTCCGAGCGTGGCCTGGATCCACGGGGCGCCCTTACCCAGCAGAGCTCCGTCATCTGGTGGACGAGCTGCTGGAAGCGCTGCTTCTGCGTCTCCACCTCGATGAAGTGCTGCAGCTGCGGGTCGTTGACGGCCGATCCCAAGTCGCCCGCGGCGGACGAAGGGTCCATGCCGGGCTGGGCTCGAGCCGGGAGAGGCGAGACGGAGTGAATGGAGCAGGCTGCCAGGCGACCTTCACGTGCCACCCCGGCCCGGCCCTCCGCGCATGCGCGCCTAAGCCTCCGCTTCCGGGACCACTGCGCATGTGCGGAAGCGGAAAAAGCCTCTTCTCCCCGGACGTGGCCTGCGGGCGCGCCATAGAGATAAAAGCTGAGAAAGGGTAGAGTTGACCTTCTAACCTTTTGGCAGCGCCCTGTCGAGGCTTCTCTACTCAAGAGAGAACCATTGGAACAGCCTTCCTCAACCTGGGGCACTCCAGATGTGTGGGACTGCATCTCCCAGAATGCCCCAGCCACTGGCTGGGGCATTCTGGGAGTTGTAGTCCCACACATCTGGAGCGCCCCAGGTTGAGGAAGGCTGCACTGGAAGAAGAAGAAGAAAAAAGAGAGAGAGAATAAATAAACATGATTGAAGTATTAGTTGTGGGGTGACCATATGAAAAGGAGGACAGGGCTCCTGTATCTTTAAGGGTTGTATTGAAAAGGGAATTTCAGCAGGTGTTATTTGTAAATATGGAGAACCTGGTGAAATTCCCTCTTCCTCACATCAGTTAAAGCTGCAGGTGCCCTGTCCTCTTTTAAATCTGGTCACTCTAGTATAGCTCCTGCAGCTTTAACTGCTGTGATGAAGAGGGAATCTCACCAGGTTCTCCATATATACAAATGACACCTGCTGAAATTCCCTTTTCTATGCAATTGTTAAAGATACAGGAGCCCTGTCCTCCTTTTCATGTGGTCACCCTAATTGATCTGATAAAATGGTCTACATGCAGCTTGATGGAACAGGGTTGTCACTCTAACCCCGTCTGACCCTCAACCTCCTTCCCCACTGGACTACCTTGCAGGGTTGTCAGAAGCCTCAGCACACCCTCTAACCAGCATTCTATAATGTGGGGACAGTAACAGCCCACTGCCTTACAGGGTGTCAGGCCCTGCTCCCTCTTCCCCTCATCTGTCCTCCATGCAATGTGGGATTACGCTAGACCAGTGAGCTTCAATTAGTGGGTCGCAAGATCAGTCCAGATGGGTCACAGCAAACTTGCTGCCACCATGTCAGGCAATTGTGAAAGTGGGCCCCATACTGCAGGTTGGGACTTCAAGATGGGTCTCTGCTAGGGTGACCATATGAAAAGGAGGACAGGGCTTCTGTATCTTTAAAGTTGTATAGAAAAGGGAATTTCAGCAAGTGTCATTTGAATGCATGTAGCACCTGGTGAAATTTTGCCTTCATCGCAATAGTTAAAGCTGCAGGAGTCCTGCCCTCTTGACCAGATACAAAAGAGAGGAGGGCTCCTGCAGCTTTAACTTTTGTGATGCAGAGGGGATTTCACCACCTGCTACATGCATACAAATGACACCTGCTGAAATTCCCTTTTCTCTACAACTGTTAAAGATACAGGAGCCCTGTCCTCCTTTTCATATGGTCACCCTAGTCTCTGCAACCTGGGGTTGCTATCTAGGATGACCATATGAAAAGGAGGACAGAGCTTCTGTATCTTTAACAGTTGCACTGAAATGGGAATTTTGTATGCATGCAGCACCTGGTGAAATTCCCTCTTCCTCACAACAGTTAAAGCTGCAGGAGCCCTGCCATCTTTTGTATCTGGTCATGCTAGGCAGGAGTCTTGCAGCTTTAACTGGAATTTCACCAGGTACTGCATGCATACAAATGACACCTGCTGAAATTCCCTTTTCAATGCAACTGTTAAAGACACAGGAGCCCTGTCCTCCTTTCCATATGGTCACCCTGTATGAGCCTCACTAAAGAGCTGTTTTAACCCAACGTCTCAGCCTCCATCTATCCTCACCCTCACCGCCCCCATCTTGCAATATGGGGATAATAACGGGAGCTATATTATATAACAGGGCCACTCAGCTTTAGGTCAACTGGTAGCCATGGGCAACCAGGAAATTAATGCAGGCAAGTTAGCCTGCAGATGGAGCACGGCAAGGTTGTTCTGCCCTTCCTCAGCCAGCCCACTTGGTTTCTGTGCAAGCTGTCACAGAACCACCATGGAAATGCAGACTATTAGCCCTTTAGCAGGTTAGCTAAAAAATGTCCAGACATGTAACTTTCATGGACGTATTTACAAAACTGGTGTAATATCTCTCCTACAAGGAAGAAGTTCATTCCACAACACACTATGACATGCTGTTCCTTCCTGTTTATTGCTCCACATCTAGATTTTCTTATAGAGAAGTTACTTTTTAGTGGTGCAACCTTTGCTGTTACTTTGCTGTTATTGTGTTCTGCCCCTCCTTCATTTTATGTTTTTATTATTCTGGAGCCTATATACTCCGTGGGCCAGACCAAAAATCAGTACCAAGTAAGGTGGCAAAATTTCATGATAATTTTTTTTGAAAGGCGTATGTCTCTGGATTGTATTTTCATATGATAGCCCGTTCTGACTGGTTGCTTAAACTGAAGCCATCTTTTTCTAACTTTTTAAATTTAAGCTGTAACACGTGAACCAACTGTCCATTTTTTTAAAAAAAAAACTGCATTAAAAGCTAATGAATTCTCTTACAAATAACTAATTGAAATAATGGACTTATCTGTTACCATTTTTTGTAGTACAAGCCATATATCAAGAAAAAAGGTTACATTTTCCCCATTTTTATACAGTTTGCTGTATATGACACATTACCTGGTGCACATAAATAGTATGAGATCATTTAAGGACACTCTTTTACCTTTCCAACAAGCCATAGCTTGAGTAGATTAATTCTGATAAGCCATAGTTAAACACGTATGACTGCATTATTGTTTCATGTAATTTCCCCAATGTATGGATAACATTTTTGGTTTGGTTTGTTATGCAAAGAAACATCTAGTAGTTTTGTTAGTTCAGCAAATGTTCAATATGCATGTTTTTATTTACAGATGTTACAATGTTATCATTTCACAACTACTAACATCTAATCTTTTATTTAATTTAGTTTTAATGTCCGTCACCACTACAGTCATCTTCTGAGTCCTCAAGTTCAACTGCAAAATCTACAGTGGTTTTCATGGTTGCTGAATATCTGTAGTTTGCATATAGCAATGCAAACAAGTCCATGATCAGTTTGGCGGTTGACAGAAATGCACACACTTACATGACAACTTCTCTAAAACTGCAATAACTGCTGGTGGTTCATGCATCCAGTCAATGACAAAATTGCCATCTCTGTCTATCATAAGAACATCAGAAGCGCCATGCTGGATCAGACCAAGGGTCCATCTAGTCCAGCACTCTGTTCACACAGTGGCCAACCAGCCATCGGCCAAGGATGAACAAGCAGGACATGGTGCAACAGCACCCTCCCACCCATGTTCCCCAGCAACTGGTGCACACAGGCTTACTGCCTCAAATACTGGAGATGGCACACAACCATCAGGGCTAGTAGCCATTGATAGCCTTTGCCTCTAGGAATTTATCCAACCCCCTTTTAAAGCCATCCAAATTGGTGGCCATCACTACATCTTGTGGTAGTGAGTTCCATCATTTAACTATGCGCTGTGTGAAGAAGTCCTTCCTTTTATTTGCCCTGA